>NC_090446.1:1098000565-1099250565 GCF_031143425.1 Pleurodeles waltl
AGCACCCCCTCTCTCTCCTTCTCCAAGGGGCGACCTCCTGGTCCTTCCTGGTCCCTGGCAGCACCCATTTACTTCAACTGTGACTCTTGCAGCTAGCAAGGCTTGTTTGAAATCTTTCTGCATGGAAACAACTCTGCATCCTCCAGCACAGCGTGGAATATCTTCTGACTAAAGGAGAAGTTCCTGGCACCTTCTGTTGTTGCAGAATCCTCAGCTTCTTCCACCCGGAGGCAACCCTTTTGCACCTTCATCTGGGGTTTAGTGGGCTCCTGCCCCCCAGGACACTTGCTTGACTCTTGGACTTGGTCCCCTTCCTTTACAGGTCTTCAGGTCCAGGAATCCGTATTCAGTGATTTGCAGTCAGTTGTTGTCTTAGCAGAATCCCATATCTCGACTTTCTGGGGTAGTAAGGTAACTTTACTCCTACTTTTAAGGGTCTTGTGGTGGGGTATCTTGGACAACCTTAGTGTTTTCTTACACTCCCAGTGAACCTCTGCACACTACACTAGGCCTGGGGTCCATTCGTGGTTCGCATTCCACTTTTGGAGTATATGGTTTGTGTTGCCTTTAGGCCTATTGCATCCTATTGTTTTCTATAGTGTTTGCACTATTTTCCTAACTGTTTACTTACCTGATTTAGGTTTGTGTGTATATTTTGTGTATATTACTTACCTCCTAAGGGAGTATATCCTCTGAGATACTTTTGGCATATTGTCACTAAAATAAAGTACTTTATTTTTAGTAACTGTGAGTATTGTGTTTCTTATGATATAGTGCTGTATGATATAAGTGGTATAGTAGGAGCTTTGCATATCTCCTTGTTCAGCCTAAGCTGCTCTGCTATAGCTACCTCTATCATCCTAAGCTGCTCGAAAACTTCTTATCTACTAATAAGGGATAACTGGACCTGGCACAAGGTGTAAGTACCATCAGGTAAGCACTATAAGCCAGGCCGGCCTCCTACAATGCTCCTTCAAAATTGTGAAGGATGTTGTGTTAACCTTATCATAGGTGACATAGCATGAACTGCACTCATGATATAGTGGATATTCCAAACATGACATTTGTGAATTAATAATAATGACAAACAATAGTGAGCACATGAGCCAAATTGACTAGGAATATACGCTGAAATGCCTACATTTTTAGTTAACAAATTATCACAAATATGTTTGTAAATAAAAATACATGTTATGTTTATGTTAAAAGTGACAGATTTTCATGAAGTTCCACTCCTTAACAAATGTATATGTAAGCCAGTCTGTTTTTTTTAAATAACTTTTGATAGGCATACAGAATAACAGATACCCAAAACATATTTTTAATGTGCTTTGTTATGTCCAGATAAAAAATCAATGATGAGCAACAATAGGATACTGTTGGAAAGTGAGTTATTTGTAAGGGCAGGTAGGTATCTACACTTAGCAATAGTCTACAATCCCCCACTAGGTCGAAGTCAAGGCCTCCAAATATTAATTCTTCCTCAATCCTTGGTAGCTTGGCCCACAAGCAGTTAGGCTTTCTCTAAGAGACATGTCTGTTAATATCACCAACACACTGAATAAGTAAAACACAACACACAATACAAAATCTGACACCAATTTTAGAAATAGGAAATATATCTATCTTTAAATTGACATCAAAATCACAGAGATCCAATGTAGGGAACCAGAGATTTGAATTATTAAAGGTTAAAAGTAAAACTAATGCTTAGAAGCAGATAGCGCTCAAAGGGTTAAGAAAAAAGTCACACTGGACAGGGACCAAGTCCAGAGTTCAGGCTACCCACGAAGTAACACTTTTACACTTACTTTCAGAAGTGTTTCTTGATTCAGGAACGTAGTCCACAATATCAGCCAAGGGTTCAGAGGCTTTGGTCCCAAAATGCACCTCTTCAGCACATGGAGCTTTTTACAACAGTTGCTTAACACTTCTGAATCTTCTTCCAGGGGTCCTTTTAGGGTCCTTGAAGTATCCACAAAATTGACCCAAGTTTCCAGAATCTCTGAGTTGCTCCTTGGAAGTTGGGACTACAGTTCCCAGAATGCACCTCATTAGAATCCTCAAATGGCCACTGCACACTGCTCAGCTGGGCTCTTCTTGAAGGAAGTGAGGGAAGGGACTCTGGTCAGCTCCTTTGTACCTGAAGCTTACAAGGAGTCCACTTCTGGAATTGCAAAGTCCTTTTCTTGGTGAAGCCAAAGTGTGCAGCTGGTGCAGTCCTTGTGGGTGCAATCCTTCAGGTGCAGACCATGTGCTCAGCAGAGTTGTCCTTCTTCTCCAATATTTTCTTTCAGCAGGGATCTGATTTGTTGGGCAGCTCTGATCTCTGGGGTGACCACTTCCTGTGAAGTGTGGCAAAAATCAATCCCAGAGAACAACATTCTCTAAAATTCCAAATTGGAGAAAAATCCTCCTTGGAGGTTAGATCTGGCAGAGTCCACCCACTGGTGTGGCTAAGTCTCCCTAACACATTTCTTTTAGCCCCCCTTCCAATATAATCATTGGGTCCCCCATCTGTCTGGGGGAGCAGAAAATGAGGGAAGTCCAGTTTCTGTCCTAAGTGGCTTTCCCTCCTTTGAAGACTAGTTTGGCTCATCTTCACCCATTCTGCTCTGCCATTTGCTGCAGCAGTTTTCCTCCCAACAGATGCTTCATTTATCTCAGCCCAGGCTACTTCATATCTCAAGTAGGTAGCTTGGCTCAGGCTGCCAGCGGCTGACCAATCAGGAAAGGGCACTACAGGGCTGAATTTGGTAACTTTCAGAAAGAGGTCTAAAACTGTTTTTCAGTGTTAGTTATATTACATTCAACATTTAAAAGTCTAAGGTCTCCCAATGGTAGCCTATGGAGCCCATTGACTACAATGGGGAAACAAATGTGTCTGTTTTCCCCTCACCAGAGCTTACAAGACATCTTTTATAAAGTTCCTGCTTATATTTAAATGGCACCTAACCCTTGCGGACCATACGGTAAACCTTACGGGTAACTTATATACAAAAATAAAGTATTTTGAGACTTTAGAAGTACTTTCAATTCCAAAGTCGAATTTGGGTCAGTTTTAACTTATAAGCAGCCAGCAGGGCAGTCCTGCCTTTACAATGACACTAGACACCACAGTAGTGCATCTACGGGTGCACTAACTATACTTGGGTCCCTAAACCTACATGCACTACCATATACTAGGGACTTATTAGGTGGCTTGACAGAACCAATTATAATAGGTCTAATTTGCATATACAATTTTAAACAGGGCACTGGCCCTGGGACTGGTTAGCAGTGTCCTGGGCACAGTCACAGTCAGAAAACACTAATATCAATGAAAAATGAGGACAAAAAGTGAGGAGGCTTCTGCAATAAGCCCAGTTTTCCAACAAATAATTAAAGGGACTTTTGCAGATAGAATTTTCCATCACATATATGTTGGAGTATCGCATTTAAAGAACTCAACAAAAAGGCACAAATTATTAATTTTTAGAAATGTTTTTCTGTTGCATGTTGTGATTTGCATTTTCATTTTTGTTTTGACAATTGAATATGAATCAGTGTTTTACATACTTCTGAAAATGTTGTAGCAAGTGCCTAAAATAAAATTCAGATATTGTTTTAATGTTTTTATAAGTGGTAAAAGATACAACAAATTAACTTAGGATATTTGGAGTTAAAATTTTAAATATGGATCTCTGTACTGAAGTGGATTAGAAAGGTATCAAGCCCCATGTATTTACTTATGCTGTAGAAGTAATTTTAATATCCATAAAACATAATTTCAATATTTGTTCAACAGAAAAGTAAATACATAGGGCGTGATACATTGATAAGCAACTCATATATATAGATATAACATAGATGTAACATTTGAAAAATATTTTTGTTACTTGAAGTTATATCACCATTGTGAAATGCTCAAGCCAAAAACCACAGGCTTTCAGTTTATACAAGTATTTGTACAACATGGCTGAAAGTATTGACACACATTGATTCATATATATAAATATACACATACATATGTATATATATATATATATATATATATATATATATATATATATACATATATATATATATATATATATATATATATATATATATATATATGTATACATATATATATATATATATATGTATAACATGTTGATAAATCAGCCTTTTCAGCCTTGCACACACAATGTACAAAGGGATTTTTATTTTATATAATTTTTTTGAGTTCACTATTCAAAACAACAAATGCAAACAATTCAGAGGTGGTAAAGAGTTCCTGGTGAGATTTGTAAATGGCTATGGGAAACTAGGACCAAATGGTTCCTGAAGCCTACATACAGGAGGTAATGGTAAAAATGATTCAAAGTTTAAAAGCCTTGAAGCAGATGAAATATGTACATTTTGAAAATGTTTTGAGAAAAAGGTTCATGACCAGTTATATTTATTGTAGATACAATAACACTATTGTATATGTCTTTACAGCATCTTCAGGAGCAGGCGAAGGGGACATTGACCAAGAAGGTGGGAATGCAGCTGGCCACTGCATTTCGTCATCATCTTCAGAGGCCTCCATAAGTGGCCAGTCCCTAGTGATGGTGAACCCTGCAGGACCTGTCCCCACATCATGTCTCTTCACCACTCAGAGACCCATCTCTACCTTCTATCTTACTCCCCCCAAGTTGATCAAACCCACCCCCTAAAGTGTTTGAGGTCTCTTTTACTGCAGGCACCTCACCCCCTGCCCTGTCTTCCCAGCTACGCTGACTGAAGAGGCTATTGACCTCTTACTCAGCATCTCTGTAGGCCAGACTGTATTTGTGAATAGCATCCAGGACCTTAGTTGCCAAATGCAATAAATGGTTGAATTTCTGGATGACATTCACACTTCAATGTCTGGGATGCAGAGATGCCTTGTTAAAATAGCCTCCTCACTAACTGCAGCCTCCAAACCAGTCAACCTCCTCCCCAAAACCCAAATCCCAACTCCCACTCCAATCTCAACCACACTTACTTCTATGCAGGCAGCCACTCCAACAGAGTGAAGCAGCACACTCTCACACACGTAAACACAAACACACAAAGAGACACAAGCAAACACACAAACAGCATACACGCACTATTGACACTATACTCACAGGTACCACAATCATCACCACACCCACAAGTACCACAAATACCACCACACCCACAACCAGCACAGCCACCATCACACCCATAAGCACCACTATCACACCCAGAACCACCAACACACACACAACCACAAGCACAGCCACAAGCACAACAAGCACCACCATACCTACAACCACCACCACACCCACAGACACCACAACAACCACCTCACCCAAACCAACACACTTACAGAAAAGCATACTACACCCAAAAACAAATGTGCACATTCACCCGAAATCCACACAACTGCAAAAAACACACATCTAAACATACACAACATACACTAGACCCACATTCTACACCCAAACATGCAGACACACATACATAGCAGACTTCAGATCCCTCAACCTCCGCAACACAATTCTCTCTAACCCCTCTTACCCTTACTCCTCCTTCAGATATATTTCTGACCTTGCCCTAACCCCTACCAAACCTTAACCCACACCTCCCAAGAGAACACCTGGTGGTGCCTGATATGTGCCCCTCAGATTCCCCTTCCTAAGGAAGTTACCATTTGGCACTGTGCATTGCAGGCAAGATAAGGACAACCCGAACATAGACTGCGTAATTATTTACCCTTTTAATCAACTTTTTATGGTTTTATGTTAATAAAAATGTATATGTGAGAATGATCTCATTTGTTAATAAAAATAATTTGTTTTGAAAAACTTTGCCGAAGTTTTTTTATTTTAAAATTAATTGATTCATGAAAATGCTAATAATGGATAAGTGATTTACCTATGTTTTCATTACAATTATGATATGGAATATGTCCGTTTATTTACGTCATATGGCTGGTTTCACACTGGGGTGGCGTGATGGGCAAAAAAAAAAAACGAATAAGCCCAGATCTTTGTGACTGGGGGTGAATTTTTGCATTGTTCAGCGTTCCATCCATTATATGTTCTTTTTGCTTTTGTCATCCTCAGTGGGAAGGATATGCCCAGACACGGGTCACGTACTCACTGCACCACTGTACTCAAGATAGCCTTGCTGATGAGGGGTGATACCCTGAGAATGGTCCCGGGGTGCTTGTTTCTCATCCAGGGAGGACCTGGTGTAGCAGTTCTGGCTGGACTGTTCTCATGGGGAACAGGGTCAAGACTGATTTGCATATGGCTGGGTCCAAACTGGGGTGGTGTGATGGGCGAAAAAAGATGTCATATCTTTGTGACGGGGTGAATGTTTGCCTTGTTCAGCATCCCATCCATCATCCGTTCTATTTGCTGCAGGCCTACTAGTAGCATATCATTTACAGGCCTTGAAAACAGATAGTTCACTTTACTAGGGACTTATAAGTATATGAAATATGCCAATTGTGGATACACCAATCAATAGGGGAAAGCACCTGCACTTTAGCACTGATTGTCAGTGGTAAAGTGCTCAGAGTCCATAGGCCAACAAAATGAAAAAAATATTAGGAAAGCAGGCAAGAAGTTTGGGGAAAGTCCATCCAAAGGCTGACAGGTCAAACATGTGTCCCTCCCTGCTGAAAGTAAAGAAAGCTACTCAACCTCTAAGGTGCTCTCATCACAAAGGTAGAAAAACCTGGAGAGACCATCAGCATTGGTGGTCTACCCCTTGTCTGTGTTCCACTCTCAAGTCCATACTCTGTAGGGAAATAGACAGCCTTAACTATTTTGGATTCTCACACCTTATTTGCATTAGCCTCCTGAGGGGCCTGTGGTTTTTCTGAAATCAGGAAGTAAATCTGAAATAGGTATGTTTGAACTCCTTCTGCACCCAGACCACAGCAAAGGCTTCCCTTTCAATAGCGCGCCCCCTTTGTTCCCTTGGGAGACAACTAGTACAGATGAAAGCTACAGGTTGGTCTTGTCCCTTTTCATTCAATTGTGTAAGTACTGTCTCTATGCCATTCTCCAAGGCATCTGTCTGTACAATAAATTACCTGGAAAAGTAAGGGGTCTTTGGGCATAGGAGCTGAGCACATGGCCTGCTTTGGGAAGTCAAATACTTTTTGGCATGAATATACAAATCACAATCCTGGACTGCTTCTTTAAGGTAATTTCTGTCAGGGGGGCAACAGTGGTGCCATCCCTTGACAAACCTCCCATAGTACCCAGTGAGGCCTGATAGGGCTCTGACCTCAGTGTGGGTTATAGTGGGCTCCAACATCATGAGCGTTTCTATCTTGGCCTTTAGGGGCTGCACCTTATCCCTGCCTACCAGGTGTCCCAACTACACCACAGACCCCTTCCTTTTCAAGCACTTACTGGCCTTGATAGTCAGGTCTGCCTGCCGGAGTGTCTGAAACACTTCCTGTAGGTGAAAAAGGTGATTGTTCCAGCTCCTACTGAAGACTGCATTGTCATCCAAGAAAACAGCACTGAATTCCCCCTTTCCAGGCAGATTCTGGTTCATCAAACTCTCTTAGATGGCAGGGGCATTCTTGAGTCCATAAGGTATCACTCTAAACTGATAGTGGCCCTCTGGAGTGGTGAAGGCTGATCTCTCCTTTGTTAGGGCAGCCTGTGCTCTTATGTAAGATCTAAAGTACTTAAGCACTAGGCAGCCCCTAACCTCTCTATACACTCATTAGCCAGTGGGTTGGGATGATGATCAATCTTGGTGACTGAGCTGAGCCCCACGTAATCCACACAGAACCTGAGTTCATGTGTTGTGTCTGGTGGGGCAGCTTTTGGTACCGGTACTACAGGACTGAACCAGTTCAATCACCCCCAATTCCAGCATTTTAGAAACATCATCTTTAATGCTGGCCCTCCCCTTATCAGATAGTCTGTAAGGTTTGTTCTTAACAGGGGGGCTGCCCCCTGTGTCCACATCATGGTTACGCATGTGGGTAGTCCCAGGTGTGAGGGAACACAGGAGTACCGCCACAGCAACTGGTGGCAATCCCTTTGCTGTTCAGGAGTCAGACTGGGAGAAAGGTTCACAGCATCCTCTGATCTATCTTTATCCTTGGAGGCTAAGAGGTCAGGGGGAGGTTCACTCTCCTCCTCCTCCCCTCCATCTATCACCAAAAGCATGGTAAGCTAAGACCTCTAGAAGTATGGTTTGAGACAGTTGATATGGAGGACGCCATGGGGGTGCCACAGTGTCTTGAGGTCCACCAGGTAGTTGACCTTCCTCTTCCTCTCAAAAGTCTCATAGGGTTCAGTCCAGTGGTCTTTGAGGACCCTGGGCTCCATGGGTTCATTCACCCACATGTTCTACCTAGGTTGCAGTTCCACAGGGGTGGAGTTTTGGTTGTACGATTGCTTTATCACTTCTTGACTGGTTTCTAAATTGTCAGAAGCTTGCTTCCACATCATAGCCATTTGGCTTCTGAAGGCCAGCATGTAGCACACCACATCCTGGGGAATCTTCTTGGGAGCATACTCCCACCCTTCTTCAACCAAACTCGGAGGTCCCCTTCCAGGGTGCCAATACAGAAGCTCAAAGGGCTGAAACCCACTCCCTTCTGTGGCCCATCACTGTAAGCAAAGAGAAGGCATGGCAAGAGGATGTCCCACTTATGCCTCAAGGCCCCAGGCAGGCCTTTGATCATGTTTTTCAGGGTCTTGTTGAACCTTTCAACAAGCCCATTGGTTTTTGAATAGTGGGGGAGGAGAACTTGTAAGTCACTTCACACTCCTTTCACATTGACTGCATGTAAGCGGACATAAAGTTGGTGCCCCTGTCAGACAATACTTCATTGGGGACATCCACTTGGGTAAAAAACACCATTAGGGACTTAGCCACTGCAGGTGCATTTGCATTCCTCAGAAATATGGCCTCTGCATGGCTTGTGGCACAATCCACCAGAACGAAGATAAACCTGCAGCCAGAGGCTTTCGTGGGATCAGTAGGTCCAATAATGTTGATGCCCACCTTTTCAATGGGGGTGCCAATGACATGTAAGACATTAAGGGGACAATTCAGCTTCTGCTCATCTTCCCATTAGCCTGGCTGGTTAAGCATGTGCTACAGAAGGCATCTGAGAAAACCTTCTTCCAGGGGCCAGCAAAAGTGAGGGACAAGCCAGGCAAAGGTCTTGTGCTGCCCTGATGTTTTGCCAGGTGTATGTCACAGAACAGCTCCAGTAGGATGGCCATTAGCATTGGGGAACCACAAGGTCCCTTGTTGTTCCTTCAGACTGTTGCCTTATGCCCTCCAGGGTTGGACACTCTCCATGTGCCCTACATTACTCCTCATTGGTGGGTCCTCCATCCACTTGTCATCCAGTAAGCTCTGGCATGTCACCATGGGGAGCACTGTCCTTCTCAGTGGCCTTTGGGGCTGGCATCACAAGTGCCCCATCCACATAAATTGTGAGAAATTCAGGGGCTTCTTTCTCATGCAATCTGTCCTTTCCTTTCTTAGCAGCTGTCTGGGCCACTCTTCCAGGCTCCAGTCCATCTTGACTCCCATCCTGGACAGCCATGTACCTGGTGGTAGCACATATCCATTCAGGCAACCCTAACATTTCTTGGTGTGCCTTAAGCCCCACTTCCTTCCAGGAAGTGTGCTGAATGCCATTACCTAAGAAACAATCCACAGGCATGACAGGGCTCACTGCAACTTACAGAAGACATGCTACCCGCCACCCCAATCAGATGGAACAAGGGCCACTGGATAGTGACCTTCCCTGTTGTCAGCCACCACAAGCTGGCAGAATGCATTGGGCATCACCTACCCCAAAGACACCATACTGGCTTCTGTGTCCCTCAGAGCCTCAAAACATTCCACATTGATGGTAACTAATTGCCTATACTTTGCAGTATTAAAGGGCACAAGGATATTTGGAACCATCTCTCCATTGCACAGGGGCAAACCAAATCCATACAATAAGATCCATTTTACTACAATCCATTCCAAGATAACTAGTTAGCAAACATCATTGTTAAAACCCAGTAGAGAAAAGGTTTTCTCCACTGGATGTTAACAATGTTGTTTGTTTACTTCCATTAACCCCTTCTGTGCCTTGCACGAGGTGACCTCGTCCAAGGCTACAGTTCCCGTGTATGCACCCCCCTCCCCCCCCAAGGCGGGGATGCAAGGGGAAGACCTTCCCCTTCCACCCCGACCCCCCCCACCCCCCCTGTGACATTAGCACGCGAGCGCACGCTGATTTGTCACAGGGGATTGAAAGAGAAATGCTCAGCATTTCTCTTTCAATCACGTGGGGGAGGCCCGGAGGGGCTTCAAAGGGAAGGAAATGTATTTCCTTTCCTTTGAAGTCTCTCCCAGGGTTTCAAAAGCAGGATTGCTTGCAATCCGGCTTTTGAAACCCCACTAGACACCAGAGATTTTTTGTTGTTGTTGAAGAAAGTGACAAAAGGGAGCGACCCCTTGGGCAAGGGTCGCTCCCAGGGGGGTGCATTTTTTGGGAAGGCCTTTTCTGTCCCCCCTCCGGGCAGAAACCTCTAGGCACCAGGGATCTTTTATTTATTTTTTTCTTTTTGTTATCTTTTTTTTTTTTTTTAGGTGGGGAGCGACCCCTTAGGCAAGGGTCGCTCCCCTAGGGGGCAAATTATATTTAGGCCATTTCTGCCCACCTTGGGGGCAGATTGGCCTATTTTGATGAGGCCAATCTGCCCCCAAGGGGTGCAGAAACCACTAGACACCAGGGAGTTTTTTCTCTTTGCGTGAATTTCACGCAAGGGGAGTGACCCCTTAGGCAAGGGTCACTCCCTGGGGGGGGGGGGGGAAATCATTTTAGGCCATTTCTGCCCCCCCTGGGGGCAGAAACCTCTAGGCGGCAGGGCAATTTTTTTTGTGTTTTTTTTTTTGTGTTTTTTTTTTTTTTTTAGAGGTGGGGAGCGACCCATTAGGCAAGGGTCGCTCCCCTGGGGGGCAAATTGTATTTAGACCATTTCTGCCCCCCTTGGGGGCAGATTGGACGATTTTAGGTCAATCTGCCCCCAAGGGGGCATAAACAACTAGGCACCGGGGATTTGTTTTTTGGCGCCAATGTCACGCAGGGGGAGCGACCCCGTAGGCAAGGGTCGCTCCCGGGGGAGGGGTGGCTGGGGGTACAAATTTATTTTAGGCCAGATCGGCCTATTATGAGGCCGATCTGCCCCCTGGGGGGGCAGAAACCTCTAGGCACCAGAGCAAATTTTTTTTTGGTGTTTTATTTTTGTTTTTTTGTTTTTTTAGAGATGGGGAGCGACCCATCAGGCAAGGGTCACTCCCCTGTGGGGCAAATTGTATTTAGACCATTTCTGACCCCCTTGGGGGCAGATTGGCCGATTTTAGGTCAATCTGCCCCCAAGGGGGCAGAAACCACTAGGCACCGGGGATTTGTTTTTTTGGTGCCAATGTCACGCAGGGGGAGCCACCCCGTAGGCAAGGGTCGCTCCGGGGGGGGGTGGGTGTTGGGGTGGCAAATTTATTTTAGGCCATGGGGGCAGAAACCTCTAGGCGCCAGGGCAAATTTTTTCTTTGTGTTTTTTTTTTGTTTGTTTGTTATTTTAGAGATGGGTAGCGACCCATCAGGCAAGGGTTGCTGCCCTGGGGGACAAATTGTATTTAGACCATTTCTGCCCCCCTTGGGGGCAGATTGGCCGATTTTAGGTCAATCTGCTCCCAATGGGGCAGAAACCACTAGGCACTGGGGATTTGTTTTTTGGCGCGAATGTCACGCAGGGGGAGCGACCCCGTAGGCAAGGGTCGCTCCGGGGGGGGGGTGGGTGTTGGGGTGGCAAATTTATTTTAGGCCATAGGGCGCCAGGGCAAATTTTTTCTTTGTGTTTTTTTGTTTTGTTTGTTTTTTTAGTGATGGGGAGCGACCCATCATGCAAGGGTCGCTCCCCTGGGGGGCAAATTGTATTTAGACCTTTTCTGCCCCCCTTGGGGGCAGATTGGCCGATTTTAGGTCAATCTGCCCCCAAGGGGGCAGAAACCACTAGGCACCGGGGATTTGTTTTTTGGCGCCAATGTCACGCAGGGGGAGTGACCCCGTAGGCAAGGGTCGCTCCCGGGCAGGGAGGATTTGGGGGTCAAATTTATTTTAGGGCATTTCTGCCCCCCCCTGAGGCCGGCTGAGCTAGAGGCCTAAATCCACAGGTAGGCACTTTGCAAAAAACACCTGTTTTCCGTAAAAAAATATGTTGTGTCCACGTTGTGTTTTGGGCCATTTCCTTTCGTGTGCGCTAGGCCTACCCACAGAAGTGAGGTACCATTTTTATTGAGAGACTTAAGGGAACGCTGGGTGGAAGGAAATTTGTGGCTCCTCTCAGATTCCAGAAGTTTCTGTCACCGAAATGGCCAAAGTTTGATGTTTGCAAAGGATTCTGTGCAACATAACCTGGTCAGAGCCCCACAAGTCACCCCATCTTGGATTCCCCTGGGTTTCTAGTTTTCACAAATGAGCTGGTTTGCTAGGTTTCCCCAGGTGCCGGCTGAGCTACAGGCCAAAATCCACAGCTAGGCACTGTTTTCTGTGAAAAAATGTGATGTGTCCAAGTTGTGTTTTGGGCCATTTCCTTTCGTGGGCGCTAGTCATACCCACACAAGTGTTGTATCATTTTTATCGGGAGACTTGGGGGAACGCTGGGTAGAAGGAAATTTGTGCCTCCTCTCAGATTCCAGAACTTTCTGCCACAGAAATGTGAGGAACATGTGTTTTTTTAGCCAAATTTTGAGGTTTGCAAAGGATTCTGTGTAACAGAACCTGGTCAGAGCCCCACAAGTCACCCCATCTTGGATTCCCCCAGGTCTCTAGTTTTCAGAAATGCACAGGTTTTATAGGTTTCCCCTAGGTGCCGGCTGAGCTAGAGGCCAAAATCTACAGGTAGGCACTTTGCAAAAAACAGCTCTGTTTTCTGTCAAAAAATGGGATGTGTCCACGTTGTGCTTTGGGGCATTAACTGTCGCGGGCGCTAGGCCTACCCACCCAAGTGAGGTATCATTTTTATCGGGAGACTTGGGGGAACGCTGGGTGGAAGGAAATTTGTGCCTCCTCTCAGATTCCAGAACTTTCTGCTACAGAAATGTGAGGAACATGTGTTTTTTTTAGCCAAATTTTTAGCTTTACAAAGGATTCTGGGTAACAGAACCTGGTCAGAGCCCCACAAGTCACCCCATCTTGGATTCCCCTAGGTCTCTAGTTTATAGAAATGCACAGGTTTGGTAGGTTTCCCTAGGTGCCGGCTGAGCTATAGGCCAAAATCTACAGGTAGGCACTTTGCAAAAAACAGCTGTGTTTTCTGTCAAAAAATGGGATGTGTCCACGTTGTGCTTTGGGGCATTTCCTGTCGCGGGCGCTAGGCCTACGCAAACAAGTGAGGTATCATTTTTATCGGGAGACTTCGGGGAATGCTGGGTGGAAGGAAATTTGTGCCTCCTCTCAGATTCCAGAACTTTCTGCCACAGAAATGAGAGGAACATGTGTTTTTTTAGCCAACTTTTGAGGTTTGCAAAGGATTCTGTGTAACAGAACCTGGTCAGAGCCCCACAAGTCACCCCATCTTAGATTCCCCTAGGTCTCTAGTTTTCAGAAATGCACAGGTTTGGTAGGTTTCTCTAGGTGCCGGCTGACCGAGAGGCCAAAATCTACAGGTAGGCACTTTGCAAAAAACAGCTCTGTTTTCTGTCAAAAAATGGGATGTGTCCACGTTGTGCTTTGGGGCATTTCTTGTTGCGGGCGCTAGGCCTACCCACAAAAGTGAGGTATACTTTTTATCGGGAGACTTGGGGGAACGCTGGGTGGAAGGAAATTTATGTCTCCTCTCAGATTCCTGAACTTTTTGCCACAGAAATGTGAGGAACATGTGTTTTTTTAGCCAAATGTTGAGGTTTGCAAAGGATTCTGTGTAACAGAACCTGGTCAGAGCCCCACAAGTCATCCAATCTTGGATTCCCCTAGGTCTTTAGTTTTCAGAAATGCACAGGTTTGGTAGGTTTCCCTAGGTGCCGGCTGAGCTAGAGGACAAAATCTACACTTAGGCACTTTGCAAAAAACAGCTCTGTTTTCTGTCAAAAAATGGGATGTGTCCACGTTGTGCTTTGGGGCATTTCCTGTCGCAGGCGTTAGGCCTACCCACACAAGTGAGGTATCATTTTTATCGGGAGACTTGGGGGAACGCTGGGTGGAAGGAAATTTGTGCCTCCTCTCAGATTCCATAACTTTCTGCCACAGAAATGTGAGGAACATGTGTTTTTTTTAGCCAAATTTTGAGGTTTACAAAGGATTCTGGGTAACAGAACCTGATCAGAGCCCCACAAGTCACCCCATCTTGGATTCCCCTAGGTCTCTAGTTTATTGAAATGCACAGGTTTGGTAGGTTTCCCTAGGTGCCGGCCGAGCTAGAGGCCAAAATCTACAGGTAGGCACTTTGCAAAAAACAGCTCTGTTTTCTGTAAAAAAATGGGATGTGTCCACGTTGTGCTTTGGGGCATTTCCTGTCGCCAGCGCTAGGCCTACCCACACAAGTGAGGTATCATTTTTATCAGGAGACTTGGGGGAACGCTGGGTGGAAGGAAATTTGTGCCTCCTCTCAGATTCCAGAACTTTCTGCCACAGAAATGTGAGGAATATGTATTTTTTTAGCCAAATTTTGAGGTTTGCAAAGGATTCTGTGTAACAGAACCTGGTCAGAGCCCCACAAGTCACCCCATCTTGGATTCCCCTAGGTCTCTAGTTTTCAGAAATGCACAGGTTTGGTAGGTTTCCCTTGGTGCCGGCTGAGCTATAGGCCAAAATCTACAGGTAGGCACTTTGCAAAAAACAGCTCTGTTTTCTGTCAAAAAATGGGATGTGTCCACGTTGTGCTTTGGGGCATTTCCTGTCGCGGGCGCTAGGCCTACCCACACAAGTGAGGTATCATTTTTATCGGGAGACTTGGGGGAACGCTGGGTGGAAGGAAATTTGTGCCTCCTCTGAGATTCCAGAACTTTCTGCCACAGAAATGTGAGGAACATGTATTTTTTAGCCAAATTTTGAGGTTTGCATAGGTTTCTGGGTAACAGAACCTGGTCAGAGCCCCACACGTCACCCCATCTTGGATTCCCCTGGGTCTCTAGGTTTCAGAAATGCACAGGTTTGGTAGGTTTCCCTATGTGCCGGCTGAGCTAGAGGCAAAAATCTACAGGTAGGCACTTTGCAAAAAACAGCTCTGTTTTCTGTCAAAAAATGGGATGAGTCCACGTTGTGCTTTGGGGCATCTCCTGTCGCGGGCGCTAGGCCTACCCACACAAGTGAGGTATCATTTTTATTGGGAGACTTGGGGGAACGCTGGGTGGAAGGAGATTTATGCCTCCTGTCAGATTCCTGAACTTTCTGCCACAGAAATATGAGGAACATGTGTTTTTTTTAGCCAAATGTTGATGTTTGCAAAGGATTCTGGGTAACAGAACCTGGTCAGAGCCCCACAAGTCACCCCATGTTGGATTCCCCTAGGTCTCTAGTTTTCAGAAATGCACAGGTTTGGTAGGTTTCCCTAGGTGCCGGCTGAGCTAGAGGCCAAAATCTACAGGTAGGCACTTTGCAAAAAACACCTCTGTTTTCTTTCAAAAAATGGGATGTGTCCCCGTTGCGTTTTGGGGCATTTCCTGTCGCGGGCGCTAGGCCTACCCACACAAGTGAGGTATCATTTTTATCGGGAGACTTGGGGGAGCGCTGGGTGGAATTAAATTTGTGGCTCCTCTCAGATTCCAGAACTTTCTGTCTCCGAAATGTGAGGAACATGTCTTTTTTTAGCCAAATTTTGAGGTTTGCAAAGGATTCTGGGTAACAGAACCTGGTCAGAGCCCCACAAGTCACCCCATCTTGGATTCCCCTAGGTCTCTAGTTTTCAGAAATGCACAGGTTTGTAGGTTTCTCTAGGTGCCGGCTGACCTAGAGGCCAAAATCTACAGGTAGGCACTTTGCAAAAAACAGCTCTGTTTTCTGTCAAAAAATGGGATGTGTCCACGTTGTGCTTTGGGGCATTTCTTGTCGCGGGCGCTAGGCCTACCCACACAAGTGAGGTATAATTTTTATCAGGAGACTTGGGGGAACGCTGGGTGGAAGGAAATTTATGTCTCCTCTCAGATTCCTGAACTTTCAGCCACAGAAATTTGAGGAAGATGTGTTTTTTTAGCCAAATTTTGGGGTTTGCAAAGGATTCTGGGTAACAGAACCTGGTCAGAGCCCCACAAGTCACCCCATCTTGGATTCCCCTAGGTCTCTAGTTTTCAGAAATGCACAGGTTTGGTAGGTTTCCCTAGGTGCCGGCTGAGCTAGAGGCCAAAATCTACAGTTAGGCACTTTGCAAAAAACAGCTCTGTTTTCTGTCAAAAAATGGGATGTGTCCACGTTGTGCTTTGGGGCATTTCCTGTCGCAGGCGCTAGGCCTACCCACACAAGTGAGGTATCATTTTTATCGGGAGACTTGGGGGAACGCTGGGTGGAAGGAAATTTGTGCCTCCTCTCAGATTCCAGAACTTTCTGCCACAGAAATGTGAGGAACATGTGTTTTTTTAGCCAAATTTTGAGGTTTACAAAGGATTCTGGGTAACAGAACCTGGTCAGAGCCCCACAAGTCACCCCATCTTGGATTCCCCTAGGTCTCTAGTTTATTGAAATACACAGGTTTGGTAGGTTTCCCTAGGTGCCGGCCGAGCTAGAGGCCAAAATCTACAGGTAGGCACTTTGCAAAAAACAGCTCTGTTTTCTGTCAAAAAATGGGATGTGTCCACGTTGTGCTTTGGGGCATTTCCTGTCACGAGCGCTAGGCCTACCCACACAAGTGAGGTATCATTTTTATCAGGAGACTTGGGGGAACGCTGGGTGGAAGGAAATTTGTGCCTCCTCTCAGATTCCAGAACTTTCTGCCACAGAAATATGAGGAATATGTGTTTTTTTAGCCAAATTTTGAGGTTTGCAAAGGATTCTGTGTAACAGAACCTGGTCAGAGCCCCACAAGTCATCCAATCTTGGATTCCCCTAGGTCTTTAGTTTTCAGAAATGCACAGGTTTGGTAGGTTTCCCTAGGTGCCGGCTGAGCTAGAGGACAAAATCTACACTTAGGCACTTTGCAAAAAACAGCTCTGTTTTCTGTCAAAAAATGGGATGTGTCCACGTTGTGCTTTGGGGCATTTCCTGTCGCAGGCGTTAGGCCTACCCACACAAGTGAGGTATCATTTTTATCGGGAGACTTGGGGGAACGCTGGGTGGAAGGAAATTTGTGCCTCCTCTCAGATTCCAGAACTTTCTGCCACAGAAATGTGAGGAACATGTGTTTTTTTAGCCAAATTTTGAGGTTTGCAAAGGATTCTGGGTAACAGAACCTGGTCAGAGCCCCACAAGTCACCCCATCTTAGATTCCCCTAGGTCTCTAGTTTTCAGAAATGCACAGGTTTGGTAGGTTTCCCTAGGTGCCGGCTGAGCTACAGGCCAAAATCTACAGGTAGGCACTTTGCAAAAAACAAAGCTCTGTTTTCTGTCAAAAAATGGGATGTGTTCACGTTGTGCTTTGGGGCATTTCCTGTCGCGGGCGCTAGGCCTACCCACACAAGTGAGGTATCATTTTTATCGGGAGACTTGGGGGAACGCTGGGTGGAAGGAAATTTGTGCCTCCTCTCAGATTCCAGAACTTTCTGCCACAGAAATGTGAGGAACATGTGTTTTTTAGCCAAATTTTGAGGTTTGCAAAGGATTCTGGGTAACAGAACCTGGTCAGAGCCCCACAAGTCACCCCATCTTGGATTCCCCTAGGTCTCTAGGTTTCAGAAATGCACATGTTTGGTAGGTTTCCCTATGTGCCGGCTGAGCTAGAGGCCAAAATCTCCAGGTAGGCACTTTGCAAAAAACAGCTCTGTTTTCTGTCAAAAAATGGGATGAGTCCATGTTGTGCTTTGGGGCATTTCTTGTCGCGGGCGCTAGGCCTACCCACACAAGTGAGGTATAATTTTTATCAGGAGACTTGGGGGAACGCTGGGTGGAAGGAAATTTATGTCTCCTCTCAGATTCCTGAACTTTCAGCCACAGAAATTTGAGGAAGATGTGTTTTTTTAGCCAAATTTTGGGGTTTGCAAAGGATTCTGGGTAACAGAACCTGGTCAGAGCCCCACAAGTCACCCCATCTTGGATTCCCCTAGGTCTCTAGTTTTCAAAAATGCACAGGTTTGGTAGGTTTCCCTAGGTGCCGGCTTAGCTAGAGGCCAAAATCTACAGTTAGGCACTTTGCAAAAAACAGCTCTGTTTTCTGTCAAAAAATGGGATGTGTCCATGTTGTGCTTTGGGGCATTTCCTGTCGCAGGCGCTAGGCCTACCCACACAAGTGAGGTATCATTTTTATCGGGAGACTTGGGGGAACGCTGGGTGGAAGGAAATTTGTGCCTCCTCTCAGATTCCAGAACTTTCTGCCACAGAAATGTGAGGAACATGTGTTTTTTTAGCCAAATTTTGAGGTTTACAAAGGATTCTGGGTAACAGAACCTGGTCAGAGCCCCACAAGTCACCCCATCTTGGATTCCCCTAGGTCTCTAGTTTATTGAAATGCACAGGTTTGGTAGGTTTCCCTAGGTGCCGGCCGAGCTAGAGGCCAAAATCTACAGGTAGGCACTTTGCAAAAAACAGCTCTGTTTTCTGTCAAAAAATGGGATGTGTCCACGTTGTGCTTTGGGGCATTTCCTGTCACGAGCGCTAGGCCTACCCACACAAGTGAGGTATCATTTTTATCAGGAGACTTGGGGGAACGCTGGGTGGAAGGAAATTTGTGCCTCCTCTCAGATTCCAGAACTTTCTGCCACAGAAATATGAGGAATATGTGTTTTTTTAGCCAAATTTTGAGGTTTGCAAAGGATTCTGTGTAACAGAACCTGGTCAGAGCCCCACAAGTCATCCAATCTTGGATTCCCCTAGGTCTTTAGTTTTCAGAAATGCACAGGTTTGGTAGGTTTCCCTAGGTGCCGGCTGAGCTAGAGGACAAAATCTACACTTAGGCACTTTGCAAAAAACAGCTCTGTTTTCTATCAAAAAATGGGATGTGTCCACGTTGTGCTTTGGGGCATTTCGTGTCGCAGGCGTTAGGCCTACCCACACAAGTGAGGTATCATTTTTATCGGGAGACTTGGGGGAACGCTGGGTGGAAGGAAATTTGTGCCTCCTCTCAGATTCCAGAACTTTCTGCCACAGAAATGTGAGGAACATGTGTTTTTTTAGCCAAATTTTGAGGTTTGCAAAGGATTCTGGGTAACAGAACCTGGTCAGAGCCCCACAAGTCACCCCATCTTAGATTCCCCTAGGTCTCTAGTTTTCAGAAATGCACAGGTTTGGTAGGTTTCCCTAGGTGCCGGCTGAGCTACAGGCCAAAATCTACAGGTAGGCACTTTGCAAAAAACAGCTCTGTTTTCTGTCAAAAAATGGGATGTGTTCACGTTGTGCTTTGGGGCATTTCCTGTCACGGGCGCTAGGCCTACCCACACAAGTGAGGTATCATTTTTATCGGGAGACTTGGGGGAACGCTGGGTGGAAGGAAATTTGTGCCTCCTCTCAGATTCCAGAACTTTCTGCCACAGAAATGTGAGGAACATGTGTTTTTTAGCCAAATTTTGAGGTTTGCAAAGGATTCTGGGTAACAGAACCTGGTCAGAGCCCCACAAGTCACCCCATCTTGGATTCCCCTAGGTCTCTAGGTTTCAGAAATGCACATGTTTGGTAGGTTTCCCTATGTGCCGGCTGAGCTAGAGGCCAAAATCTCCAGGTAGGCACTTTGCAAAAAACAGCTCTGTTTTCTGTCAAAAAATGGGATGAGTTCATGTTGTGCTTTGGGGCATTTCCTGTCGCGGGTGCTAGGCCTACCCACACAAGTGAGGTATCATTTTTATTGGGAGACTTGGGGGAACTCTGGGTGGAAGGAGATTTATGCCTCCTCTCAGATTCCTGAACTTTCTGCCACAGAAATGTGAGGAACATGTGTTTTTTTAGCCAAATGTTGATGTTTGCAAAGGATTCTGGGTAACAGAACCTGGTCAGAGCCCCACAAGTCACCCCATCTTGGATTCCCCTAGGTCTCTAGTTTTCAGAAATGCACAGGTTTGGTAGGTTTCCCTAGGTGCCGGCTGAGCTAGAGGCCAAAATCTACAGGTAGGCACTTTGCAAAAAACAGCTCTGTTTTCTGTCAAAAAATGGGATGTGTTCACGTTGTGCTTTGGGGCATTTCCTGTCGCGGGCGCTAGGCCTACCCACACAAGTTAGGTATCATTTTTATCGGGAGACTTCGGGGAACGCTAGGTGGAAGGAAATTTGTGCCTCCTCTCAGATTCCAGAACTTTCTGCCACAGAAATGTGAGGAACATGTGATTTTTTAGCCAAATTTTGAGGTTTGCAAAGGATTCTGTGTAACAGAACCTGGCCAGAGCCCCACAAGTCACCCCATCTTGGATTCCCATAGGTCTCTAGTTTTCAGAAATGCACAGGTTTGGTAGGTTTCTCTAGGTGCCGGCTGACCTAGAGGCCAAAATCTACAGGTAGGTACTTTGCAAAAAACAGCTCTGTTTTCTGTCAAAAAATGGGATGTGTTCACGTTGTGCTTTGGGGCATTTCCTGTCGCGGGCGATAGGCCTACCCACACAAGTGAGGTATAATTTTTATCGGGAGACTTGGGGGAATGCTGGGTGGAAGGAAATTTGTGCCTCCTCTCAGATTCCAGAACTTTCTGCCACAGAAATGTGAGGAACATGTGTTTTTTAGCCAAATTTTGAGGTTTGAAAGGATTCTGGGTAACAGAACCTGGTCAGAGCCCCACAAGTCACCCCATCTTGGATTCCCCTAGGTCTCTAGTTTATTTAAATGAACAGGTTTGGTAGGTTTCCCTAGGTGCCGGCTGAGCTAGAGGCCAAAATCTACAGGTAGGCACTTTGCAAAAAACAGCTCTGTTTTCTGTAAAAAAATGGGATGTGTCCACGTTGTGCTTTGGGGCATTTCCTGTCGCGAGCGCTAGGCCTACCCACACAAGTGAGGTATCATTTTTATCAGGAGACTTGAGGGAACGCTGGGTGGAAGGAAATTTGTGCCTCCTCTCAGATTCCAGAACTTTCTGCCACAGAAATGTGAGGAATATGTGTTTTTTTAGCCAAATTTTGAGGTTTGCAAAGGATTCTGTGTAACAGAACCTGGTCAGAGCCCCACAAGTCACCCCATCTTGGATTCCCCTAGGTCTCTAGTTTTCAGAAATGCACAGGTTTGGTAGGTTTCCCTAGGTGCCGGCTGAGCTATAGGCCAAAATCTACAGGTAGGCACTTTGCAAAAAACAGCTCTGTTTTCTGTCAAAAAAGGGGATGTGTCCACGATGTGCTTTGGGGCATTTCCTGTCGCGGGCGCTAGGCCTACCCACACAAGTGACGTATCATTTTTATCGGGAGACGTGGGGGAACGCTGGGTGGAAGGAAATTTGTGCCTCCTCTCAGATTCCAGAACTTTCTGCCACAGAAATGTGAGGAACATGTGTTTTTTAGCCAAATTTTGAGGTTTGCAAAGGATTCTGGGTAACAGAACCTGGTCAGAGCCCCACAAGTCACCCCATCTTGGATTCCCCTGGGTCTCTAGGTTTCTGAAATGCACAGGTTTGGTAGGTTTCCCTAGGTGCCGGCTGAGCTAGAGGCCAAAATCTACAGGTAGGCACTTTGCAAAAAACAGCTCTGTTTTCTGTCAAAAAATGGGATGTGTCCACGTTGTGCTTTGGGGCATTTCCTGTCGCGGGCGCTAGGCCTACCCACACAAGTGAGGTATCATTTTTATCGGGAGACTTGGGGGAACGCTGGGTGGAAGGGAATTTGTGCCTCCTCTCAGATTCCAGAACTTTCTGCCACAGAAATTTGAGGAACATGTGTTTTTTTAGCAAAATTTTGAGGTTTGCAAAGGATTCTGGGTAACAGGACCTGGTCAGAGCCCCACAAGTCACCCCATCTTGGATTCCCCTAGGTCTCTAGGTTTCAGAAATGCACAGGTTTGGTAGGTTTCCCTATGTGCCGGCTGAGCTAGAGGCCAAAATCTACAGGTAGGCACTTTGCAAAAAACAGCTCTGTTTTCTGTCAAAAAATGGGATGTGTCCACGTTGTGCTTTGGGGCATTTCCTGTCGCGGGCGCTAGGCCTACCCACACAAGTGAGGTATCATTTTTATCGGGAGACTTGGGGGAACGCTGGGTGGAAGGGAATTTGTGCCTCCTCTCAGATTCCAGAACTTTCTGCCACAGAAATTTGAGGAACATGTGTTTTTTTAGCCAAATTTTGAGGTTTGCAAAGGATTCTGGGTAACAGAACCTGGTCAGAGCCCTACAAGTCACCGCATCTTGGATTCCCCTAGGTCTCTAGGTTTCAGAAATGCACAGGTTTGGTAGGTTTCCCTATGTGCCGGCTGAGCTAGAGGCCAAAATCTACAGGTAGGCACTTTGCAAAAAACAGCTCTGTTTTCTGTCAAAAAATGGGATGAGTCCACGTTGTGCTTTGGGGCATTTCCTGTCGCGGACGCTAGGCCTACCCACACAAGTGAGGTATCATTTTTATTGGGAGACTTGGGGGAACTCTGGGTGGAAGGAGATTTATGCCTCCTCTCAGATTCCTGAACTTTCTGGCACAGAAATGTGAGGAACATGTGTTTTTTTAGCCAAATGTTGATGTTTGCAAAGGATTCTGGGTAACAGAACCTGGTCAGAGCCCCACAAGTCACCCCATCTTGGATTTCCCTAGGTCTCTAGTTTTCAGAAATGCACAGGTTTGGTAGGTTTCCCTATGTGCCGGCTGAGCTAGAGGCCAAAATCTACAGGTAGGCCCTTTGCAAAAAACAGCTCTGTTTTTTGTCAAAAAATGGGATGTGTTCACGTTGTGCTTTGGGGCATTTCCTGTCGCGGGCGCTAGGCCTACCCACACAAGTTAGGTATCATTTTTATCGGGAGACTTCGTGGAACGCTGGGTGGAAGGACATTTATGTCTCCTCTCAGATTCCTGAACTTTCTGCCACAGAAATGTGAGGAACATGTGTTTTTTTAGCCAAATTTTGAGGTTTGCAAAGGATTCTGGGTAACAGAACCTGATCAGAGCCCCACAAGTCACCCCATCTTGGATTCCCCAAGGTCTCTAGTTTTCAGAAATGCACAGGTTTGGTAGGTTTCCCTAGGTGCCGGCTGAGCTAGAGGCCAAAATCTACAGTTAGGCACTTTGCAAAAAACAGCTCTGTTTTCTGTAAAAAAATGGGATGTGTCCACGTTGTGCTTTGGGGCATTTCCTGTCGCAGGCGCTAGGCCTACCCACACAAGTGAGGTATCATTTTTATCGGGAGACTTGGGGGAATGCTGGGTGGAAGGAAATTTGTGCCTCCTCTCAGATTCCAGAACTTTCTGCCACAGAAATGTGAGGAACATGTTTTTTAGCCAAATTTTGAGGTTTGCAAAGGATTCTGGGTAACAGAACCTGGTCAGAGCCCCACAAGTCACCCCATCTTGGATTACCCTGGGTCTCTAGGTTTCAGAAATGCACAGGTTTGGTAAGTTTCCCAAGGTGCCGGCTGAGCTAGATGCCAAAATCTACAGGTAGGCACTTTGCAAAAAACAGCTCAGTTTTCTGTGAAAAAATGGGATGTGTCCACGTTGTGCTTTGGGGCATTTCTTGTCGCGGGCGCTAGGCCTACCCACACAAGTGAGGTGTAATTTTTATCGGGAGACTTGGGGGAATGCTGGGTGGAAGGAAATTTATGTCTCCTCTCAGATTCCTGAACTTTCTGCCACGGAAATGTGAGGAACATGTGTTTTTTTAGCCAAATTTTGAGGTTTGCAAAGGATTCTGGGTAACAGAACCTGGTCAGAGCCCCACAAGTCACCCCATCTTGGATTCCCCTAGGTCTCTAGTTTTCAGAAATGCACAGGTTTGGTAGGTTTCCCTAGGTGCCGGCTGAGCTAGAGGCCAAAATCTACAGGTAGGCACTTTGCAAAAAACAGCTCAGTTTTCTGTGAAAAAATGGGATGTGTCCACGTTGTGCTTTGGGGCATTTCCTGTCGCGGGCGCTAGGCCTACCCACACAAGTGCGGTATCATTTTTATCGGGAGACTTGGGGGAACGCTGGGTGGAAGGAAATTTGTGCCTCCTCTCAGATTCCAGAACTTTCTGCCACAGAAATGTGAGGAACATGTGTTTTTTTAGCCAAATTTTGAGGTTTGCAAAGGATTCTGGGTAACAGAACCTGGTCAGAGCCCCACAAGTCACCCCATCTTGGTTTCCCCTAGGTCTCTAGTTTTCAGAAATGCACAGGTTTGGTAGGTTTCCCTAGGTGCCGGCTGAGCTAGAGGCCAAAATCTACAGGTAGGCCCTTTGCAAAAAACAGCTCTGTTTTCTGTCAAAAAATGGAATGAGTCCACGTTGTGCTTTGGGGCTTTTCCTGTCGCGGATGCTAGGCCTACCCACACAAGTGAGGTGTAATTTTTATCGGGAGACTTGGGGGAATGCTGGGTGGAAGGAAATTTATGTCTCCTCTCAGATTCCTGAACTTTCTGCCACAGAAATGTGAGGAACATGTGTTTTTTTAGCCAAATTTTGAGGTTTGCAAAGGATTCAGGGTAACAGAACCTGGTCAGAGCCCCACAAGTCACCCCATCTTGGATTCCCCTAGGTCTCTAGTTTTCAGAAATGCACAGGTTTGGTAGGTTTCCCTAGGTGCCGGGTGAGCTAGAGGCCAAAATCTACAGTTAGGCACTTTGCAAAAAACAGCTCTGTTTTCTGTCAAAAAATGGGATGTGTCCACGTTGTGCTTTGGGGCATTTTCTGTCGCGGGCGCTAGGCCTACCCACACAAGTGCGGTATCATTTTTATCGGGAGATGTGGGGGAACGCTGGGTAGAAGGAAATTTGTGCCTCCTCTCAGATTCCAGAACTTTCTGCCACAGAAATGTGAGGAACATGTGTTTTTTAGCCAAATTTTGAGGTTTGCAAAGGATTCTGGGTAACAGAACCTGGTCAGAGCCCCACAAGTCACCCCATCTTGGATTACCCTGGGTCTCTAGGTTTCAGAAATGCACAGGTTTGGTAGGTTTCCCAAGGTGCCGGTTGAGCTAGAGGCCAAAATCTACAGGTAGGCACTTTGCAAAGAACAGCTCTGTTTTCTGTCAAAAAATGGGATGTGTCCACGTTGTGCTTTGGGGCATTTCTTGTCGCGGGCGCTAGGCCTACCCACACAAGTGAGGTGTAATTTTTATCGGGAGACTTGGGGGAATGCTTGGTGGAAGGAAATTTATGTCTCCTCTCAGATTCCTGAACTTTCTGCCACGGAAATGTGAGGAACATGTGTTTTTTTAGCCAAATTTTGAGGTTTGCAAAGGATTCTGGGTAACAGAACCTGGTCAGAGCCCCACAAGTCACCCCATCTTGGATTCCCCTAGGTCTCTAGTTTTCAGAAATGCACAGGTTTGGTAGGTTTCCCTAGGTGCCGGCTGAGCTAGAGGCCAGAATCTACAGTTAGGCACTTTGCAAAAAACAGCTCTGTTTTCTGTCAAAAAATGGGATGTGTCCACGTTGTGCTTTGGGGCATTTCCTGTCGCGGGCGCTAGGCCTACCCACACAAGTGCGGTATCATTTTTATCGGGAGACTTGGGGGAACGCTGGGTGGAAGGAAATTTGTGCCTCCTCTCAGATTCCAGAACTTTCTGCCACAGAAATGTGAGGAACATGTGTTTTTTTAGCCAAATTTTGAGGTTTGCAAAGGATTCTGGGTAACAGAACCTGGTCAGAGCCCCACAAGTCACCCCACCTTGGATTCCCCTAGGACTCTAGTTTATTTAAATGCACAGGTTTGGTAGGTTTCCCTAGGTGCCGGCTGAGCTAGAGGCCAAAATCTACAGTTAGGCACTTTGCAAAAAACAGCTCTGTTTTCTGTCAAAAAATGGGATGTGTCCACGTTGTGCTTTGGGGCATTTCCTGTCGCAGGCGCTAGGCCTACCCACACAAGTGAGGTACCATTTTAATCGGGATAATTGGGGGAATGCTGGGTGGAAGGAAATTTGTGCCTCCTCTCAGATTCCAGAACTTTCTGCCACAGAAATGTGAGGAACATGTTTTTTAGCCAAATTTTGAGGTTTGCAAAGGATTCTGGGTAACAGAACCTGGTCAGAGCCCCACAAGTCACCCCATCTTGGATTACCCTGGGTCTCTAGGTTTCAGAAATGCACAGGTTTGGTAGGTTTCCCAAGGTGCCGGCTGAGCTAGAGGCCAAAATCTACAGGTAGGCACTTTGCAAAAAACAGCTCAGTTTTCTGTGAAAAAATGGGATGTGTCCACGTTGTGCTTTGGGGCATTTCTTGTCGCGGGCGCTAGGCCTATCCACACAAGTGAGGTGTAATTTTTATCGGGAGACTTGGGGGAACGCTGGGTGGAAGGAAATTTGTGCCTCCTCTCAGATTCCAGAACTTTCTGCCACAGAAATGTGAGGAACATGTGTTTTTTTTAGCCAAATTTTGAGGTTTGCAATGGATTCTGGGTAACAGAACCTGGTCAGAGCCCCACAAGTCACCCCATCTTGGATTCCCCTAGGTCTCTAGTTTTCAGAAATGCACAGGTTTGGTAGGTTTCCCTAGGTGCCGGCTGAGCTAGAGGCCAAAATCTACAGGTAGGCACTTTGCAAAAAACAGCTCAGTTTTCTGTGAAAAAATGGGATGTGTCCACGTTGAGCTTTGGGGCATTTCCTGTCGCGGGCGCTAGGCCTACCCACACAAGTGCGGTATCATTTTTATCGGGAGACTTGGGGGAACGCTGGGTGGAAGGAAATTTGTGCCTCCTCTCAGATTCCAGAACTTTCTGCCACAGAAATGTGAGGAACATGTGTTTTTTTTAGCCAAATTTTGAGGTTTGCAAAGGATTCTGGGTAACAGAACCTGGTCAGAGCCCCACAAGTCACCCCATCTTGGATTCCCCTAGGTCTCTAGTTTTCAGAAATGCACAGGTTTGGTAGGTTTCCCTAGGTGCCGGCTGAGCTACAGGCCAAAATGTACAGGTAGGCACTTTGCAAAAAACAGCTCTGTTTTCTGTCAAAAAATGGGATGTGTCCATGTTGTGCTTTGGGGCATTTCCTGTCGCGGGCGCTAGGCCTACCCACACAAGTGAGGTATCATTTTTATCGGGAGACTTGGGGGAATGCTGGGTGGAAGGAAATTTGTGCCTCCTCTCAGATTCCAGAACTTTCTGCCACAGAAATGTGAGGAACATGTGTTTTTTAGCCAAATTTTGAGGTTTGCAAAGGATTCTGGGTAACAGAACCTGGTCAGAGCCCCACAAGTCACCCCATCTTGGATTCCCCTAGGTCTCTAGGTTTCAGAAATGCACAGGTTTGGTAGGTTTCCCTATGTGCCGGCTGAGCTTGAGGCCAAAATCTACAGGTAGGCACTTTGCAAAAAACAGCTCTGTTTTCTGTCAAAAAATGGGATGAGTCCATGTTGTGCTTTGGGGCATTTCCTGTCGCGGGCGCTAGGCCTACCCACACAAGTGAGGTATCATTTTTATTGGGAGACTTGGGGGAACTCTGGGTGGAAGGAGATTTATGCCTCCTGTCAGATTCCTGAACTTTCTGCCACAGAAATGTGAGGAACATGTGTTTTTTTAGCCAAATGTTGATGTTTGCAAAGGATTCTGGGTAACAGAACCTGGTCAGAGCCCCACAAGTCACCCCATCTTGGATTCCCCTAGGTCTCTAGTTTTCAGAAATGCACAGGTTTGGTAGGTTTCCCTAGGTGCCGGCTGAGCTAGAGGCCAAAATCTACAGTTAGGCACTTTGCAAAAAACAGCTCTGTTTTCTGTCAAAAAATGGGATGTGTCCACGTTGTGCTTTGGGGCATTTTCTGTCGCGGGTGCTAGGCCTACCCACACAAGTGCGGTATCATTTTTATCGGGAGACGTGGGGGAACGCTGGGTAGAACGAAATTTGTGCCTCCTCTCAGATTCCAGAACTTTCTGCCACAGAAATGTGAGGAACATGTGTTTTTTAGCCAAATTTTGAGGTTTGCAAAGGATTCTGGGTAACAGAACCTGGTCAGAGCCCCACAAGTCACCCCATCTTGGATTACCCTGGGTCTCTAGGTTTCAGAAATGCACAGGTTTGGTAGGTTTCCCAAGGTGCTGGCTGAGCTAGAGGCCAAAATCTACAGGTAGGCACTTTGCAAAGAACAGCTCTGTTTTCTGTCAAAAAATGGGATGTGTCCACGTTGTGCTTTGGGGCATTTCTTGTCGCGGGCGCTAGGCCTACCCACACAAGTGAGGTGTAATTTTTATCGGAGACTTGGGGGAATGCTTGGTGGAAGGAAATTTTTGTCTCCTCTCAGATTCCTGAACTTTCTGCCACGGAAATGTGAGGAACATGTGTTTTTTTAGCCAAATTTTGGGGTTTGCAAAGGATTCTGGGTAACAGAACCTGGTCAGAGCCCCACAAGTCACCCCATCTTGGATTCCCCTAGGTCTCTAGTTTTCAGAAATGCACAGGTTTGGTAGGTTTCCCTAGGTGCCGGCTGAGCTAGAGGCCAGAATCTACAGTTAGGCACTTTGCAAAAAACAGCTCTGTTTTCTGTCAAAAAATGGGATGTGTCCACGTTGTGCTTTGGGGCATTTCCTGTCGCGGGCGCTAGGCCTACCCACACAAGTGCGGTATCATTTTTATCGGGAGACTTGGGGGAACGCTGGGTGGAAGGAAATTTGAGCCTCCTCTCAGATTCCAGAACTTTCTGCCACAGAAATGTGAGGAACATGTGTTTTTTTAGCCAAATTTTGAGGTTTGCAAAGGATTCTGGGTAACAGAACCTGGTCAGAGCCCCACAAGTCACCCCACCTTGGATTCCCCTAGGTCTCTAGGTTTCAGAAATGCACAGGTTTGGTAGGTTTCCCTATGTGCCGGCTCAGCTTGAGGCCAAAATCTACAGGTAGGCACTTTGCAAAAAACAGCTCTGTTTTCTGTCAAAAAATGGGATGAGTCCATGTTGTGCTTTGGGGCATTTCCTGTCGCGGGCGCTAGGCCTACCCACACAAGTGAGGTATCATTTTTATTGGGAGACTTGGGGGAACTCTGGGTGGAAGGAGATTTATGCCTCCTGTCAGATTCCTGAACTTTCTGCCACAGAAATGTGAGGAACATGTGTTTTTTTAGCCAAATGTTGATGTTTGCAAAGGATTCTGGGTAACAGAACCTGGTCAGAGCCCCACAAGTCACCCCATCTTGGATTCCCCTAGGTCTCTAGTTTTCAGAAATGCACAGGTTTGGTAGGTTTCCCTAGGTGCCGGCTGAGCTAGAGGCCAAAATCTACAGGTAGGCCCTTTGCAAAAAACAGCTCTGTTTTCTGTCAAAAAATGTGATGAGTCCACGTTGTGCTTTGGGGCATTTCCTGTCGCGGATGCTAGGCCTACCCACACAAGTGAGGTGTAATTTTTATCGGGAGACTAGGGGGAATGCTGGGTGGAAGGAAATTTATGTCTCCTCTCAGATTCCTGAACTTTCTGCCACGGAAATGTGAGGAACATGTGTTTTTTTAGCCAAATTTTGAGGTTTGCAAAGGATTCTGGGTAACAGAACCTGGTCAGAGCCCCACAAGTCACCCCATCTTGGATTCCCCTAGGTCTCTAGTTTTCAGAAATGCACAGGTTTGGTAGGTTTCCCTAGGTGCCGGCTGAGCTAGAGGCCAAAATCTACAGTTAGGCACTTTGCAAAAAACAGCTCTGTTTTCTGTCAAAAAATGGGATGTGTCCACGTTGTGCTTTGGGGCATTTTCTGTCGCGGGTGCTAGGCCTACCCACACAAGTGCGGTATCATTTTTATCGGGAGACGTGGGGGAACGCTGGGTAGAACGAAATTTGTGCCTCCTCTCAGATTCCAGAACTTTCTGCCACAGAAATGTGAGGAACATGTGTTTTTTAGCCAAATTTTGAGGTTTGCAAAGGATTCTGGGTAACAGAACCTGGTCAGAGCCCCACAAGTCACCCCATCTTGGATTACCCTGGGTCTCTAGGTTTCAGAAATGCACAGGTTTGGTAGGTTTCCCAAGGTGCCGGCTGAGCTAGAGGCCAAAATCTACAGGTAGGCACTTTGCAAAGAACAGCTCTGTTTTCTGTCAAAAAATGGGATGTGTCCACGTTGTGCTTTGGGGCATTTCTTGTCGCGGGCGCTAGGCCTACCCACACAAGTGAGGTGTAATTTTTATCGGGAGACTTGGGGGAATGCTTGGTGGAAGGAAATTTATGTCTCCTCTCAGATTCCTGAACTTTCTGCCACGGAAATGTGAGGAACATGTGTTTTTTTAGCCAAATTTTGAGGTTTGCAAAGGATTCTGGGTAACAGAACCTGGTCAGAGCCCCACAAGTCACCCCATCTTGGATTCCCCTAGGTCTCTAGTTTTCAGAAATGCACAGGTTTGGTAGGTTTCCCTAGGTGCCGGCTGAGCTAGAGGCCAGAATCTACAGTTAGGCACTTTGCAAAAAACAGCTCTGTTTTCTGTCAAAAAATGGGATGTGTCCACGTTGTGCTTTGGGGCATTTCCTGTCGCGGGCGCTAGGCCTACCCACACAAGTGCGGTATCATTTTTATCGGGAGACTTGGGGGAACGCTGGGTGGAAGGAAATTTGAGCCTCCTCTCAGATTCCAGAACTTTCTGCCACAGAAATGTGAGGAACATGTGTTTTTTTAGCCAAATTTTGAGGTTTGCAAAGGATTCTGGGTAACAGAACCTGGTCAGAGCCCCACAAGTCACCCCACCTTGGATTCCCCTAGGTCTCTAGGTTTCAGAAATGCACAGGTTTGGTAGGTTTCCCTATGTGCCGGCTCAGCTTGAGGCCAAAATCTACAGGTAGGCACTTTGCAAAAAACAGCTCTGTTTTCTGTCAAAAAATGGGATGAGTCCATGTTGTGCTTTGGGGCATTTCCTGTCGCGGGCGCTAGGCCTACCCACACAAGTGAGGTATCATTTTTATTGGGAGACTTGGGGGAACTCTGGGTGGAAGGAGATTTATGCCTCCTCTCAGATTCCTGAACTTTCTGCCACAGAAATGTGAGGAACATGTGTTTTTTTAGCCAAATGTTGATTTTTGCAAAGGATTCTGGGTAACAGAAACTGGTCAGAGCCCCACAAGTCACCCCATCTTGGATTCCCCTAGGTCTCTAGTTTTCAGAAATGCACAGGTTTGGTAGGTTTCCCTAGGTGCCGGCTGAGCTAGAGGCCAAAATCTACAGGTAGGCCCTTTGCAAAAAACAGCTCTGTTTTCTGTCAAAAAAGGGGATGTGTCCACGTTGTGCTTTGGGGCATTTCTTGTCGCGGGCGCTAGGCCTACCCACACAAGTTAGGTGTAATTTTTATCGGGAGACTTGGGGGAATGCTGGGTGGAAGGAAATTTGTGCCTCCTCTCAGATTCCAGAACTTTCTGCCACAGAAATGTGAGGAACATGTGTTTTTTAGCCAAATTTTGAGGTTTGCAAAGGATTCTGGGTAACAGAACCTGGTCAGAGCCCCACAAGTCACCCCATCTTGGATTCCCCTAGGTCTCTAGGTTTCAGAAATGCACAGGTTTGGTAGGTTTCCCTATGTGCCGGCTGAGCTTGAGGCCAAAACCTACAGTTAGGCACTTTGCAAAAAACAGCTCTGTTTTCGGTCAAAATATGGGATGAGTCCATGTTGTGCTTTGGGGCATTTCCTGTCGCGGGCGCTAGGCCTACCCACACAAGTGAGGTATCATTTTTATTGGGAGACTTGGGGGAACTCTGGGTGGAAGGAGATTTATGCCTCCTCTCAGATTCCTGAACTTTCTGCCACAGAAATGTGAGGAACATGTGTTTTTTTAGCCAAATGTTGATGTTTGCAAAGGATTCTGGGTAACAGAACCTGGTCAGAGCCCCACAAGTCACCCCATCTTGGATTCCCCTAGGTCTCTAGTTTTCAGAAATGCAAAGGTTTGGTAGGTTTCCCTAGGTGCCGGCTGAGCTAGAGGCCAAAATCTACAGTTAGGCACTTTGCAAAAAACAGCTCTGTTTTCTGTCAAAAAATGGGATGTGTCCACGTTGTGCTTTGGGGCATTTCTTGTCGCGGGCGCTAGGCCTACCCACACAAGTGAGGTGTAATTTTTATCGGGAGACTTGGGGGAATGCTGGGTGGAAGGAAATTTATGTCTCCTCTCATATTCCTGAACTTTCTGCCACAGAAATGTGAGGAACATGTGTTTTTTTAGCCAAATTTTGAGGTTTGCAAAGGATTCTGTGTAACAGAACCTGGTCAGAGCCCCACAAGTCACCCCATCTTGGATTCCCCTAGGTCTCTAGTTTTCAGAAATGCACAGGTTTGGTAGGTTTCCCTAGGTGCCGGCTGAGCTATAGGCCAAAATCTACAGGTAAGCACTTTGCAAAAAACAGCTCTGTTTTCTGTCAAAAAAGGGGATGTGTCCACGTTGTGCTTTGGGGCATTTCCTGTCGCGGGCGCTAGGCCTACCCACACAAGTGAGGTATCATTTTTATCGTGAGACGTGGGGGAACGCTGGGTGGAAGGAAATTTGTGCTTCCTCTCAGATTCCAGAACTTTCTGCCACAGAAATGTGAGGAACATGTGTTTTTTAGCCAAATTTTGAGGTTTGCAATGGATTCTGGGTAACAGAACCTGGTCAGAGCCCCACAAGTCACCCCATCTTGGATTACCCTGGGTCTCTAGGTTTCAGAAATGCACAGGTTTGGTAGGTTTCCCTAGGTGCCGGCTGAGCTAGAGGCCAAAATCTACAGGTAGGCACTTTGCAAAAAACAGCTCTGTTTTCTGTCAAAAAATGGGATGAGTCCACGTTGTGCTTTGGGGCATTTCCTGTCGCGGGCGCTAGGCCTCCCCACACAAGTTAGGTATCATTTTTATCGGGAGACTTCGGGGAACGCTGGGTGGAAGGAAATTTATGTCTCCTCTCAGATTCCTGAACTTTCTGCCACAGAAATGTGAGGAACATGTGTTTTTTAGCCAAATTTTGAGGTTTGCAAAGGATTCTGGGTAACAGAACCTGGTCAGAGCCCCACAAGTCACCCCATCTTGGATTACCCTGGGTCTCTAGGTTTCAGAAATGCACAGGTTTGGTAGGTTTCCCAAGGTGCCGGCTGAGCTAGAGGCCAAAATCTACAGGTAGGCACTTTGCAAAGAACAGCTCTGTTTTCTGTCAAAAAATGGGATGTGTCCACGTTGTGCTTTGGGGCATTTCCTGTCGCGGGCGCTAGGCCTACCCACACAAGTGCGGTATCATTTTTATCGGGAGACTTGGGGGAATGCTGGGTGGAAGGAAATTTATGTCTCCTCTCAGATTCCTGAACTTTCTGCCACGGAAATGTGAGGAACATGTGTTTTTTTAGCCAAGTTTTGAGGTTTGCAAAGGATTCTGGGTAACAGAACCTGGTCAGAGCCCCACAAGTCACCCCATCTTGGATTCCCCTAGGTCTCTAGTTTTCAGAAATGCACAGGTTTGGTAGGTTTCCCTAGGTGCCGGCTGAGCTAGAGGCCAGAATCTACAGTTAGGCACTTTGCAAAAAACAGCTCTGTTTTCTGTCAAAAAATGGGATGTGTCCACGTTGTGCTTTGGGGCATTTCCTGTCGCGGGCGCTAGGCCTACCCACACAAGTGCGGTATCATTTTTATCGGGAGACTTGGGGGAACGCTGGGTGGAAGGAAATTTGTGCCTCCTCTCAGATTCCAGAACTTTCTGCCACAGAAATGTGAGGAACATGTGTTTTTTTAGCCAAATTTTGAGGTTTGCAAAGGATTCTGGGTAACAGAACCTGGTCAGAGCCCCAAAAGTCACCCCATCTTGGATTCCCCTAGGTCTCTAGTTTTCAGAAATGCACAGGTTTGGTAGGTTTCCCTAGATGCCGGCTGAGCTACAGGCCAAAATCTACAGGTAGGCACTTTGCAAAAAACAGCTCTGTTTTCTGTCAAAAAATGGGATGTGTCCACGTTGTGCTTTGGGGCATTTCCTGTTGCGGGCGCTAGGCCTACCCACACAAGTGAGGTATCATTTTTATTGGGAGACTTGGGGGAATGCTGGGTAGAAGGAAATTTGTGCCTCCTCTCAGATTCCAGAACTTTCTGCCACAGAAATGTGAGGAACATGTGTTTTTTAGCCAAATTTTGAGGTTTGCAAAGGATTCTGGGTAACAGAACCTGGTCAGAGCCCCACAAGTCACCCCACCTTGGATTCCCGTAGGTCTCTAGGTTTCAGAAATGCACAGGTTTGGTAGGTTTCCCTATGTGCCGGCTGAGCTTGAGGCCAAAATCTACAGGTAGGCACTTTGCAAAAAACAGCTCTGTTTTCTGTCAAAAAATGGGATGAGTCCATGTTGTGCTTTGGGGCATTTCCTGTCGCGGGCGCTAGGCCTACCCACACAAGTGAGGTATCATTTTTATTGGGAGACTTGGGGGAACTCTGGGTGGAAGGAGATTTATGCCTCCTCTCAGATTCCTGAACTTTCTGCCACAGAAATGTGAGGAAAATGTGTTTTTTTAGCCAAATGTTGATTTTTGCAAAGGATTCTGGGTAACAGAACCTGGTCAGAGCCCCACAAGTCACCCCATCTTGGATTCCCCTAGGTCTCTAGTTTTCAGAAATGCACAGGTTTGGTAGGTTTCCCTAGGTGCCGGCTGAGCTAGAGGCCAAAATCTACAGATAGGCCCTTTGCAAAAAACAGCTCTGTTTTCTGTCAAAAAAGGGGATGTGTCCACGTTGTGCTTTGGGGCATTTCTTGTCGCGGGCGCTAGGCCTACCCACACAAGTTAGGTGTAATTTTTATCGGGAGACTTGGGGGAATGCTGGGTGGAAGGAAATTTGTGCCTCCTCTCAGATTCCAGAACTTTCTGCCACAGAAATGTGGGGAACATGTGTTTTTTAGCCAAATTTTGAGGTTTGCAAAGGATTCTGGGTAACAGAACCTGGTCAGAGCCCCACAAGTCACCCCATCTTGGATTCCCCTAGGTCTCTAGGTTTCAGAAATGCACAGGTTTGGTAGGTTTCCCTATGTGCCGGCTGAGCTTGAGGCCAAAATCTACAGTTAGGCACTTTGCAAAAAACAGCTCTGTTTTCTGTCAAAAAATGGGATGAGTCCATGTTGTGCTTTGGGGCATTTCCTGTCGCGGGCGCTAGTCCTACCCACACAAGTGAGGTATCATTTTTATTGGGAGACTTGGGGGAACTGTGGGTGGAAGGAGATTCATGCCTCCTCTCAGATTCCTGAACTTTCTGCCACAGAAATGTGAGGAACATGTGTTTTTTTAGCCAAATGTTGATGTTTGCAAAGGATTCTGGGTAACAGAACCTGGTCAGAGCCCCACAAGTCACCCCATCTTGGATTCCCCTAGGTCTCTAGTTTTCAGAAATGCACAGGTTTGGTAGGTTTCCCTAGGTGCCGGCTGAGCTAGAGGCCAAAATCTACAGTTAGGCACTTTGCAAAAAACAGCTCTGTTTTCTGTCAAAAAATGGGATGTGTCCACGTTGTGCTTTGGGGCATTTCTTGTCGCGGGAGCTAGGCCTACCCACACAAGTGAGGTGTAATTTTTATCGGGAGACTTGGGGGAATGCTGGGTGGAAGGAAATTCATGTCTCCTCTCAGATTCCTGAACTTTCTGCCACAGAAATGTGAGGAACATGTGTTTTTTTAGCCAAATTTTGAGGTTTGCAAAGGATTCTGTGTAACAGAACCTGGTCAGAGCCCCACAAGTCACCCCATCTTGGATTCCCCTAGGTCTCTAGTTTTCAGAAATGCACAGGTTTGGTAGGTTTCCCTAGGTGCCGGCTGAGCTATAGGCCAAAATCTACAGGTAAGCACTTTGCAAAAAACAGCTCTGTTTTCTGTCAAAAAAGGGTATGTGTCCACGTTGTGCTTTGGGGCATTTCCTGTCGCGGGCGCTAGGCCTACCCACACAAGTGAGGTATCATTTTTATCAGGAGACGTGGGGGAACGCTGGGTGGAAGGAAATTTGTGCTTCCTCTCAGATTCCAGAACTTTCTGCCACAGAAATGTGAGGAACATGTGTTTTTTAGCCAAATTTTGAGGTTTGCAATGGATTCTGGGTAACAGAACCTGGTCAGAGCCCCACAAGTCACCCCATCTTGGATTACCCTGGGTCTCTAGGTTTCAGAAATGCACAGGTTTGGTATGTTTCCCACGGTGCCGGCTGAGCTAGAGGCCAAAATCTACAGGTAGGCACTTTGCAAAAAACAGCTCTGTTTTCTGTCAAAAAATGGGATGTGTCCACGTTGTGCTTTGGGGCATTTCCTGTCGCGGGCGCTAGGCCTACCCACACAAGTGAGGTATCATTTATATCGGGAGACTTGGGGGAACGCTGGGTGGAAGGGAATTTGTGCCTCCTCTCAGATTCCAGAACTTTCTGCCACAGAAATTTGAGGAACATATGTTTTTTTTGCCAAATTTTGAGGTTTGCAAAGGATTCTGGGTAACAGAACCTGGTCAGAGCCCCACAAGTCACCCCATCTTGGATTCCCCTAGGTCTCTAGGTTTCAGAAATGCACAGGTTTGGTAGGTTTCCCTATGTGCCGGCTGAGCTAGAGGCCAAAATCTACAGGTAGGCACTTTGCAAAAAACAGCTCTGTTTTCTGTCAAAAAATGGGATGAGTCCACGTTGTGCTTTGGGGCATTTCCTGTCGCGGGCGCTAGACCTACCCACACAAGTGAGGTATCATTTTTATTGGGAGACTTGGGGGAACTCTGGGTGGAAGGAGATTTATGCCTCCTCTCAGATTCCTGAACTTTCTGCCACAGAAATGTGAGGAACATGTGTTTTTTTAGCCAAATATTGATGTTTGCAAAGGATTCTGGGTAACAGAACCTGGTCAGAGCCCCACAAGTCACCCCATCTTGGATTCCCCTAGGTCTCTAGTTTTCAGAAATGCACAGGTTTGGTAGGTTTCCCTAGGTGCCGGCTGAGCTAGAGGCCAAAATCTACAGGTAGGCCCTTTGCAAAAAACAGCTCTGTTTTCTGTTAAAAAATGGGATGTGTTCACGTTGTGCTTTGGGGCATTTCCTGTCGCGGGCGCTAGGCCTCCCCTCACAAGTTAGGTATCATTTTTATCGGGAGACTTCGGGGAACGCTGGGTGGAAGGAAATTTGTGCCTCCTCTCAGATTCCAGAACTTTCTGCCACAGAAATGTGAGGAACATGTGATTTTTTAGCCAAATTTTGAGGTTTGCAAAGGATTCTGTGTAACAGAACCTGGCCAGAGCCCCACAAGTCACCCCATCTTGGATTCCCCTAGGTCTCTAGTTTTCAGAAATGCACAGGTTTGGTAGGTTTCTCTAGGTGCCGGCTGACCTAGAGGCCAAAATCTACAGGTAGGCACTTTGCAAAAAACAGCTCTGTTTTCTGTCAAAAAATGGGATGTGTCCACGTTGTGCTTTGGGGCATTTCTTGTCGCGGGCGCTAGGCCTACCCACACAATTGAGGTATAATTTTTATCGGGAGACTTGGGGGAACGCTGGGTGGAAGGAAATTTATGTCTCCTCTCAGATTCCTGAACTTTCTGCCACAGAAATGTGAGGAACATGTGTTTTTTTAGCCAAATTTTGAGGTTTGCAAAGGATTCTGGGTAACAGAACCTGGTCAGAGCCCCCACAAGTCACCCCATCTTGGATTCCCGTAGGCCTCTAGTTTTCAGAAATGCACAGGTTTGGTAGGTTTCCATAGGTGCCGGCTGAGCTAGAGGCCAAAATCTACAGTTAGGCACTTTGCAAAAAACAGCTCTGTTTTCTGTCAAAAAATGGGATGTGTCCACGTTGTGCTTTGGGGCATTTCCTGTCGCGGGCGCTAGGCCTACCCACACAAGTGCGGTATCATTTTTATCGGGAGACTTGGGGGAACGCTGGGTGGAAGGAAATTTGTGCCTCCTCTCAGATTCCAGATCTCTCTGCCACAGAAATGTGAGGAATATGTGTTTTTTTAGCCAAATTTTGAGGTTTGCAAAGGATTCTGTGTAACAGAACCTGGTCAGAGCCCCACAAGTCACCCCATCTTGGATTCCCCTAGGTCTCTAGTTTTCAGAAATGCACAGGTTTGGTAGGTTTCCCTAGGTGCCGGCTGAGCTATAGGCCAAAATCTACAGGTAAGCACTTTGCAAAAAACAGCTCTGTTTTCTGTCAAAAAAGGGGATGTGTCCACGTTGTGCTTTGGGGCATTTCCTCTCGCGGGCGCTAGGCCTACCCACACAAGTGAGGTATCATTTTTATCGGGAGACGTGGGGGAACGCTGGGTGGAAGGAAATTCGTGCTTCCTCTCAGATTCCAGAACTTTCTGCCACAGAAATGTGAGGAACATGTGTTTTTTAGCCAAATTTTGAGGTTTGCAATGGATTCTGGGTAACAGAACCTGGTCAGAGCCCCACAAGTCACCCCATCTTGGATTACCCTGGGTCTCTAGGTTTCAGAAATGCACAGGTTTGGTAGGTTTCCCACGGTGCCGGCTGAGCTAGAGGCCAAAATCTACAGGTAGGCACTTTGCAAAAAACAGCTCTGTTTTCTGTCAAAAAATGGGATGTGTCTACGTTGTGCTTTGGGGCATTTCCTGTCGCGGGCGCTAGGCCTACCCACACAAGTGAGGTATCATTTATATCGGGAGACTTGGGGGAACGCTGGGTGGAAGGGAATTTGTGCCTCCTCTCAGATTCCAGAACTTTCTGCCACAGAAATTTGAGGAACATGTGTTTTTTTTGCCAAATTTTGAGGTTTGCAAAGGATTCTGGGTAACAGAACCTGGTCAGAGCCCCACAAGTCACCCCATCTTGGATTCCCCTAGGTCTCTAGGTTTCAGAAATGCACAGGTTTGGTAGGTTTCCCTATGTGCCGGCTGAGCTAGAGGCCAAAATCTACAGGTAGGCACTTTGCAAAAAACAGCTCTGTTTTCTGTCAAAAAATGGGATGAGTCCACGTTGTGCTTTGGGGCATTTCCTGTCGCGGGCGCTAGACCTACCCACACAAGTGAGGTATCATTTTTATTGGGAGACTTGGGGGAACTCTGGGTGGAAGGAGATTTATGCCTCCTCTCAGATTCCTGAACTTTCTGCCACAGAAATGTGAGGAACATGTGTTTTTTTAGCCAAATGTTGATGTTTGCAAAGGATTCTGGGTAACAGAACCTGGTCAGAGCCCCACAAGTCACCCCATCTTGGATTCCCCTAGGTCTCTAGTTTTCAGAAATGCACAGGTTTGGTAGGTTTCCCTAGGTGCCGGCTGAGCTAGAGGCCAAAATCTACAGGTAGGCCCTTTGCAAAAAACAGCTCTGTTTTCTGTTAAAAAATGGAATGTGTTCACGTTGTGCTTTGGGGCATTTCCTGTCGCGGGCGCTAGGCCTCCCCTCACAAGTTAGGTATCATTTTTATCGGGAGACTTCGGGGAACGCTGGGTGGAAGGAAATTTGTGCCTCCTCTCAGATTCCAGAACTTTCTGCCACAGAAATGTGAGGAACATGTGATTTTTTAGCCAAATTTTGAGGTTTGCAAAGGATTCTGTGTAACAGAACCTGGCCAGAGCCCCACAAGTCACCCCATCTTGGATTCCCCTAGGTCTCTAGTTTTCAGAAATGCACAGGTTTGGTAGGTTTCTCTAGGTGCCGGCTGAGCTAGAGGCCAAAATCTACAGGTAGGCCCTTTGCAAAAAACAGCTCTGTTTTCTGTTAAAAAATGGGATGTGTTCACGTTGTGCTTTGGGGCATTTCCTGTCGCGGGCGCTAGGCCTCCCCTCACAAGTTAGGTATCATTTTTATCGGGAGACTTCGGGGAACGCTGGGTGGAAGGAAATTTGTGCCTCCTCTCAGATTCCAGAACTTTCTGCCACAGAAATGTGAGGAACATGTGATTTTTTAGCCAAATTTTGAGGTTTGCAAAGGATTCTGTGTAACAGAACCTGGCCAGAGCCCCACAAGTCACCCCATCTTGGATTCCCCTAGGTCTCTAGTTTTCAGAAATGCACAGGTTTGGTAGGTTTCTCTAGGTGCCGGCTGACCTAGAGGCCAAAATCTATAGGTAGGCACTTTGCAAAAAACAGCTCTGTTTTCTGTCAAAAAATGGGATGTGTCCACGTTGTGCTTTGGGGCATTTCTTGTCGCGGGCGCTAGGCCTACCCACACAATTGAGGTATAATTTTTATCGGGAGACTTGGGGGAACGCTGGGTGGAAGGAAATTTATGTCTCCTCTCAGATTCCTGAACTTTCTGCCACAGAAATGTGAGGAACATGTGTTTTTTTAGCCAAATTTTGAGGTTTGCAAAGGATTCTGTGTAACAGAACCTGGTCAGAGCCCCACAAGTCACCCCATCTTGGATTCCCCTAGGCCTCTAGTTTTCAGAAATGCAAAGGTTTGGTAGGTTTCCCTAGGTGCCGGCTGAGCTAGAGGCCAAAATCTACAGGTAGGCACTTTGCAAAAAACAGCTCTGTTTTCTGTAAAAAAATGGGATGTGTCCACGTTGTGCTTTGGGGCATTTCCTGTCGCGAGCGCCAGGCCTACCCACACAATTGAGGTATCATTTTTATCAGGAGACTTGGGGGAACGCTGGGTGGAAGGAAATTTGTGCCTCCTCTCAGATTCCAGATCGTTCTGCCACAGAAATGTGAGGAATATGTGTTTTTTTAGCCAAATTTTGAGGTTTGCAAAGGATTCTGTGTAACAGAACCTGGTCAGAGCCCCACAAGTCACCCCATCTTGGATTCCCCTAGGTCTCTAGTTTTCAGAAATGCACAGGTTTGGTAGGTTTCCCTAGGTGCCGGCTGAGCTATAGGCCAAAATCTACAGGTAGGCACTTTGCAAAAAACAGCTCTGTTTTCTGTAAAAAAAGGGGATGTGTCAACGTTGTGCTTTGGGGCATTTCCTGTCGCGGGCGCTAGGCCTACCCACACAAGTGAGGTATCATTTTTATCGGGAGACGTGGGGGAACGCTGGGTGGAAGGAAATTCGTGCCTCCTCTCAGATTCCAGAACTTTCTGCCACAGAAATGTGAGGAACATGTGTTTTTTTTAGCCAAATTTTGAGGTTTACAAAGGATTCTGGGTAACAGAACCTGGTCAGAGCCCCACAAGTCACCCCATCTTGGATTCCCCTAGGTCTCTAGTTTATTTAAATGCACAGGTTTGGTAGGTTTCCCTAGGTGCCGGCTGAGCTAGAGGCCAAAATCTACAGGTAGGCACTTCGCAAAAAACAGCTCTGTTTTCTGTAAAAAAATGGGATGTGTCCACATTGTGCTTTGGGGCATTTCCTGTCGCGAGCGCCAGGCCTACCCACACAAGTGAGGTATCATTTTTATCAGGAGACTTGGGGGAACGCTGGGTGGAAGGAAATTTGTGCCTCCTCTCAGATTCCAGATCTTTCTGCCACAGAAATGTGAGGAATGTGTGTTTTTTTAGCCAAATTTTGAGGTTTGCAAAGGATTCTGTGTAACAGAACCTGGTCAGAGCCCCACAAGTCACCCCATCTTGGATTCCCCTAGGTCTCTAGTTTTGAGAAATGCACTGGTTTGGTAGGTTTCCCTAGGTGCCGGCTGAGCTACAGGCCAAAATCTACAGGTAGGCACTTTGCAAAAAACAGCTCTGTTTTCTGTCAAAAAAGGGGATGTGTCCACGTTGTGCTTTGGGGCATTTCCTGTCGCGGGCGCTAGGCCTACCCACACAAGTGAGGTATCATTTTTATCGGGAGACGTGGGGGAACGCTGGGTGGAAGGAAATTTGTGCCTCCTCTCAGATTCCAGAACTTTCTGCCACAGAAATGTGAGGAACATGTGTTTTTTAGCCAAACTTTGAGGTTTGCAAAGGATTCTGGGTAACAGAACCTGGTCAGAGCCCCACAAGTCACCCCATCTTGGATTACCCTGGGTCTCTAGGTTTCAGAAATGCACAGGTTTGGTAGGTTTCCCACGGTGCCGGCTGAGCTAGAGGCCAAAATCTACAGGTAGGCACTTTGCAAAAAACAGCTCTGTTTTCTGTCAAAAAATGGGATGTGTCCACGTTGTGCTTTGGGGCATTTCCTGTCGCGGGCGCTAGGCCTACCCACACAAGTGAGGTATCATTTATATCGGGAGACTTGGGGGAACGCTGGGTGGAAGGGAATTTGAGCCTCCTCTCAGATTCCAGAACTTTCTGCCACAGAAATTTGAGGAACATGTGTTTTTTAGCCAAATTTTGAGGTTTGCAAAGGATTCTGGGTAACAGAACCTGGTCAGAGCCCCACAAGTCACCCCATCTTGGATTCCCCTAGGTCTCTAGGTTTCAGAAATGCACAGGTTTGTTAGGTTTCCCTATGTGCCGGCTGAGCTAGAGGCCAAAATCTACAGGTAGGCACTTTGCAAAAAACAGCTCTGTTTTCTGTCAAAAAATGGGATGAGTCCACGTTGTGATTTGGGGCATTTCCTGTCGCGGTCGCTAGACCTACCCACACAAGTGAGGTATCATTTTTATTGGGAGACTTGGGGGAACTCTGGGTGGAAGGAGATTTATGCCTCCTCTCAGATTCCTGAACTTTCTGCCACAGAAATGTGAGGAACATGTGTTTTTTTAGCCAAATGTTGATGTTTGCAAAGGATTCTGGGTAACAGAACCTGGTCAGAGCCCCACAAGTCACCCCATCTTGGATTCCCCTAGGTCCCTAGTTTTCAGAAATGCACAGGTTTGGTAGGTTTCCCTAGGTGCCGGCTGAGCTAGAGGCCAAAATCTACAAGTAGGCCCTTTGCAAAAAACAGCTCTGTTTTCTGTTAAAAAATGGGATGTGTTCACATTGTGCTTTGGGGCATTTCCTGTCGCGGGCGCTAGTCCTACCCACACAAGTTAGGTATCATTTTTATCGGGAGACTTCGGGGAACGCTGGGTGGAAGGAAATTTGTGTCTCCTCTCAGATTCCTGAACTATCTGCCACAGAAATGTGAGGAACATGTGTTTTTTTAGCCAAATTTTGAGGTTTGCAAAGGATTCTGGGTAACAGAATCTGGTCAGAGCCCCACAAGTCACCCCATCTTGGATTCCCCTAGGTCTCTAGTTTTCAGAAATGCACAAGTTTGGTAGGTTTCCCTAGGTGCCGGCTGAGATATAGGCCAAAATCTACAGGTAGGCACTTTGCAAAAAACAGCTCTGTTTTCTGTCAAAAAAGGGGATGTGTCCACGTTGTGCTTTGGGGCATTTCCTGTCGCGGGCGCTAGGCCTACCCACACAAGTGAGGTATCATTTTTATCGGGAGACGTGGGGGAACGCTGGGTGGAAGGAAATTTGTGCCTCCTCTCAGATTCCAGAACTTTCTGCCACAGAAATGTGAGGAACATGTGTTTTTTAGCCAAACTTTGAGGTTTGCAAAGGATTCTGGGTAACAGAACCTGGTCAGAGCCCCACAAGTCACCCCATCTTGGATTCCCCTAGGTCTCTAGTTTTCAGAAATGCACAAGTTTGGTAGGTTTCCCTAGGTGCCGGCTGAGCTAGAGGCCAAAATCTACAGTTAAGCACTTTGCAAAAAACAGCTCTGTTTTCTGTCAAAAAATGGGATGTGTCCACGTTGTGCTTTGGGGCATTTCCTGTCGCGGGCGCTAGGCCTACCCACACAAGTGCGGTATCATTTTTATCGGGAGACTTGGGGGAACGCTGGGTGGAAGGAAATTTGTGCCTCCTCTCAGATTCCAGAACTTTCTGCCACAGAAATGTGAGGAACATGTGTTTTTTTAGCCAAATTTTGAGGTTTGCAAAGGATTCTGGGTAACAGAACCTGGTCAGAGCCCCACAAGTCACCCCATCTTGGATTCCCCTAGGTCTCTAGGTTTCAGAAATGCACAGGTTTGTTAGGTTTCCCTATGTGCCGGCTGAGCTAGAGGCCAAAATCTACAGGTAGGCCCTTTGCAAAAAACAGCTCTGTTTTCTGTCCAAAAATGGGATGTGTTCACGTTGTGCTTTGGGGCATTTCCTGTCGCGGGGGCTAGGCCTACCCACACAAGTTAGGTATCATTTTTATCGGGAGACTTCGGGGAACGCTGGGTGGAAGGAAATTTGTGCCTCCTCTCAGATTCCAGAACTTTCTGCCACAGAAATGTGAGGAACATGTGATTTTTTAGCCAAATTTTGAGGTTTGCAAAGGATTCTGTGTAACAGAACCTGGCCAGAGCCCCACAAGTCACCCCATCTTGGATTCCCCTAGGTCTCTAGTTTTCAGAAATGCACAGGTTTGGTAGGTTTCTCTAGGTGCCGGCTGACCTAGAGGCCAAAATCTACAGGTAGGCACTTTGCAAAAAACAGCTCTGTTTTCTGTCAAAAAATGGGATGTGTCCACGTTGTGCTTTGGGGCATTTCTTGTCGCGGGCACTAGGCCTACCCACACAATTGAGGTATAATTTTTATCGGGAGACTTGGGGGAACGCTGGGTGGAAGGAAATTTATGTCTCCTCTCAGATTCCTGAACTTTCTGCCACAGAAATGTGAGGAACATGTGATTTTTTAGCCAAATTTTGAGGTTTGCAAAGGATTCTGTGTAACAGAACCTGGTCAGAGCCCCACAAGTCACCCCATCTTGGATTCCCCTAGGTCTCTAGTTTTCAGAAATGCACAGGTTTGGTAGGTTTCCCTAGGTGCCGGCTGAGCTAGAGGCCAAAATCTACAGTTAGGCACTTTGCAAAAAACAGCTCTGTTTTCTGTCAAAAAATGGGATGTGTCCACGTTGTGCTTTGGGGCATTTCCTGTCGCGGGCGCTAGGCCTACCCATACAAGTGCGGTATCATTTTTATCGGGAGACTTGGGGGAACGCTGCTTGGAAGGAAATTTGTGCCTCCTCTCAGATTCCAGAACTTTCTGCCACAGAAATGTGAGGAACATGTGTTTTTTTAGCCAAATTTTGAGGTTTGCAAAGGATTCTGGGTAACAGAAACTGGTCAGAGCCCCACAAGTCACCCCATCTTGGATTCCCCTAGGTCTCTAGTTTTCAGAAATGCACAGGTTTGGTAGGTTTCCCTAGGTGCCGGCTGAGCTACAGGCCAAAATCTACAGGTAGGCACTTGCAAAAAACAGCTCTGTTTTCTGTCAAAAAATGGGATGAGTCCATGTTGTGCTTTGGGGCATTTCCTGTCGCGGGCGCTAGGCCTACGCACACAAGTGAGGTATCATTTTTATTGGGAGACTTGGGGAATGCTGGGTGGGAGGAAATTTATGTCTCCTCTCAGATTCCTGAACTTTCTGCCACAGAAATGTGAGGAACATGTGTTTTTTTAGCCAAATTTTGAGGTTTGCAAAGGATTCTGGGTAACAGAACCTGGTCAGAGCCCCACAAGTCACCCCATCTTGGATTCCCCTAGGTCTCTAGTTTTCAGAAATGCACAGGTTTGGTAGGTTTCCCTAGGTGCCGGCTGAGCTAGAGGCCAAAATCTACAGTTAGGCACTTTGCAAAAAACAGCTCTGTTTTCTGTCAAAAAATGGGATGTGTCCACGTTGTGCTTTGGGGCATTTCCTGTCGCGGGCGCTAGGCCTACCCACACAAGTGAGGTATCATTTTTATCAGGAGACTTGGGGGAACGCTGGGTGGAAGGAAATTTGTGCCTCCTCTCAGATTCCAGATCTTTCTGCCACAGAAATGTGAGGAATATGTGTTTTTTTAGCCAAATTTTGAGGTTTGCAAAGGATTCTGTGTAACAGAACCTGGTCAGAGCCCCACAAGTCACCCCATCTTGGATTCCCCTAGGTCTCTAGTTTTCAGAAATGCACAGGTTTGGTAGGTTTCCCTAGGTGCCGGCTGAACTATAGGCCAAAATCTACAGGTAGGCACTTTGCAAAAAACAGCTCTGTTTTCTGTCAAAAAAGGGGATGTGTCCACGTTGTGCTTTGGGGCATTTCCTGTCGCGGGCGCTAGGCCTACCCACACAAGTGAGGTATCATTTTTATCGGGAGACGTGGGGGAACGCTGGGTGGAAGGAAATTTGTGCCTCCTCTCAGATTCCAGAACTTTCTGCCACAGAAATGTGAGGAACATGTGGTTTTTTTAGCCAAATTTTGAGGTTTACAAAGGATTCTGGGTAACAGAACCTGGTCAGAGCCCCACAAGTCACCCCATCTTGGATTCCCCTAGGTCTCTAGTTTATTTAAATGCACAGGTTTGGTAGGTTTCCCTAGGTGCCGGCTGAGCTAGAGGCCAAAATCTACAGGTAGGCACTTTGCAAAAAACAGCTCTGTTTTCTGTAAAAAAATGGGATGTGTCCACGTTGTGCTTTGGGGCATTTCCTGTCGCGAGTGCCAGGCCTACCCACACAAGTGAGGTATCATTTTTATCAGGAGACTTGGGGGAACGCTGGGTGGAAGGAAATTTGTGCCTCCTCTCAGATTCCAGATCTTTCTGCCACAGAAATGTGAGGAATATGTGTTTTTTTAGCCAAATTTTGAGGTTTGCAAAGGATTCTGTGTAACAGAACCTGGTCAGAGCCCCACAAGTCACCCCATCTTGGATTCCCCTAGGTCTCTAGTTTTCAGAAATGCACAGGTTTGGTAGGTTTCCCTAGGTGCCGGCTGAGCTATAGGCCAAAATCTACAGGTAGGCACTTTGCAAAAAACAGCTCTGTTTTCTGTCAAAAAAGGGGATGTGTCCACGTTGTGCTTTGGGGCATTTCCTGTCCCGGGCGCTAGGCCTACCCACACAAGTGAAGTATCATTTTTATCGGGAGACGTGGGGGAACGCTGGGTGAAAGGAAATTTGTGCCTCCTCTCAGATTCCAGAACTTTCTGCCACAGAAATGTGAGGAACATGTGTTTTTTAGCCAAATTTTGAGGTTTGCAAAGGATTCTGGGTAACAGAACCTGGTCAGAGCCCCACAAGTCACCCCATCTTGGATTCCCCTAGGTCTCTAGGTTTCAGAAATGCACAGGTTTGGTAGGTTTCCCTATGTGCCGGCTGAGCTTGAGGCCAAAATCTACAGTTAGGCACTTTGCAAAAAACAGCTCTGTTTTCTGTCAAAAAATGGGATGAGTCCATGTTGTGCTTTGGGGCATTTCCTGTCGCGGGCGCTAGGCCTACCCACACAAGTGAGGTATCATTTTTATTGGGAGACTTGGGGGAACTGTGGGTGGAAGGAGATTCATGCCTCCTCTCAGATTCCTGAACTTTCTGCCACAGAAATGTGAGGAACATGTGTTTTTTTAGCCAAATGTTGATGTTTGCAAAGGATTCTGGGTAACAGAACCTGGTCAGAGCCCCACAAGTCACCCCATCTTGGATTCCCCTAGGTCTCTAGTTTTCAGAAATGCACAGGTTTGGTAGGTTTCCCTAGGTGCCGGCTGAGCTAGAGGCCAAAATCTACAGTTAGGCACTTTGCAAAAAACAGCTCTGTTTTCTGTCAAAAAATGGGATGTGTCCACGTTGTGCTTTGGGGCATTTCTTGTCGCGGGAGCTAGGCCTACCCACACAAGTGAGGTGTAATTTTTATCGGGAGACTTGGGGGAATGCTGGGTGGAAGGACATTTATGTCTCCTCTCAGATTCCTGAACTTTCTGCCACAGAAATGTGAGGAACATGTGTTTTTTTAGCCAAATTTTGAGGTTTGCAAAGGATTCTGTGTAACAGAACCTGGTCAGAGCCCCACAAGTCACCCCATCTTGGATTCCCCTAGGTCTCTAGTTTTCAGAAATGCACAGGTTTGGTAGGTTTCCCTAGGTGCCGGCTGAGCTATAGGCCAAAATCTACAGGTAAGCACTTTGCAAAAAACAGCTCTGTTTTCTGTCAAAAAAGGGGATGTGTCCACGTTGTGCTTTGGGGCATTTCCTGTCGCGGGCGCTAGGCCTACCCACACAAGTGAGGTATCATTTTTATCGGGAGACGTGGGGGAACGCTGGGTGGAAGGAAATTTGTGCTTCCTCTCAGATTCCAGAACTTTCTGCCACAGAAATGTGAGGAACATGTGTTTTTTAGCCAAATTTTGAGGTTTGCAATGGATTCTGGGTAACAGAACCTGGTCAGAGCCCCACAAGTCACCCCATCTTGGATTACCCTGGGTCTCTAGGTTTCAGAAATGCACAGGTTTGGTATGTTTCCCACGGTGCCGGCTGAGCTAGAGGCCAAAATCTACAGGTAGGCACTTTGCAAAAAACAGCTCTGTTTTCTGTCAAAAAATGGGATGTGTCCACGTTGTGCTTTGGGGCATTTCCTGTCGCGGGCGCTAGGCCTACCCACACAAGTGAGGTATCATTTATATCGGGAGACTTGGGGGAACGCTGGGTGGAAGGGAATTTGTGCCTCCTCTCAGATTCCAGAACTTTCTGCCACAGAAATTTGAGGAACATGTGTTTTTTTTGCCAAATTTTGAGGTTTGCAAAGGATTCTGGGTAACAGAACCTGGTCAGAGCCCCACAAGTCACCCCATCTTGGATTCCCCTAGGTCTCTAGGTTTCAGAAATGCACAGGTTTGGTAGGTTTCCCTATGTGCCGGCTGAGCTAGAGGCCAAAATCTACAGGTAGGCACTTTGCAAAAAACAGCTCTGTTTTCTGTCAAAAAATGGGATGAGTCCACGTTGTGCTTTGGGGCATTTCCTGTCGCGGGCGCTAGACCTACCCACACAAGTGAGGTATCATTTTTATTGGGAGACTTGGGGGAACTCTGGGTGGAAGGAGATTTATGCCTCCTCTCAGATTCCTGAACTTTCTGCCACAGAAATGTGAGGAACATGTGTTTTTTTAGCCAAATATTGATGTTTGCAAAGGATTCTGGGTAACAGAACCTGGTCAGAGCCCCACAAGTCACCCCATCTTGGATTCCCCTAGGTCTCTAGTTTTCAGAAATGCACAGGTTTAGTAGGTTTCCCTAGGTGCCGGCTGAGCTAGAGGCCAAAATCTACAGGTAGGCCCTTTGCAAAAAACAGCTCTGTTTTCTGTTAAAAAATGGGATGTGTTCACGTTGTGCTTTGGGGCATTTCCTGTCGCGGGCGCTAGGCCTCCCCTCACAAGTTAGGTATAATTTTTATCGGGAGACTTCGGGGAACGCTGGGTGGAAGGAAATTTGTGCCTCCTCTCAGATTCCAGAACTTTCTGCCACAGAAATGTGAGGAACATGTGATTTTTTAGCCAAATTTTGAGGTTTGCAAAGGATTCTGTGTAACAGAACCTGGCCAGAGCCCCACAAGTCACCCCATCTTGGATTCCCCTAGGTCTCTAGTTTTCAGAAATGCACAGGTTTGGTAGGTTTCTCTAGGTGCCGGCTGACCTAGAGGCCAAAATCTACAGGTAGGCACTTTGCAAAAAACAGCTCTGTTTTCTGTCAAAAAATGGGATGTGTCCACGTTGTGCTTTGGGGCATTTCTTGTCGCGGGCGCTAGGCCTACCCACCCAATTGAGGTATAATTTTTATCGGGAGACTTGGGGGAACGCTGGGTGGAAGGAAATTTATGTCTCCTCTCAGATTCCTGAACTTTCTGCCACAGAAATGTGAGGAACATGTGTTTTTTTAGCCAAATTTTGAGGTTTGCAAAGGATTCTGGGTAACAGAACCTGGTCAGAGCCCCACAAGTCACCCCATCTTGGATTCCCCTAGGTCTCTAGTTTTCAGAAATGCACAGGTTTGGTAGGTTTCCCTAGGTGCCGGCTGAGCTATAGGCCAAAATCTACAGGTAAGCACTTTGCAAAAAACAGCTCTGTTTTCTGTCAAAAAAGGGGATGTGTCCACGTTGTGCTTTGGGGCATTTCCTCTCGCGGGCGCTAGGCCTACCCACACAAGTGAGGTATCATTTTTATCGGGAGACGTGGGGGAACGCTGGGTGGAAGGAAATTTGTGCTTCCTCTCAGATTCCAGAACTTTCTGCCACAGAAATGTGAGGAACATGTGTTTTTTAGCCAAATTTTGAGGTTTGCAATGGATTCTGGGTAACAGAACCTGGTCAGAGCCCCACAAGTCACCCCATCTTGGATTACCCTGGGTCTCTAGGTTTCAGAAATGCACAGGTTTGGTAGGTTTCCCACGGTGCCGGCTGAGCTAGAGGCCAAAATCTACAGGTAGGCACTTTGCAAAAAACAGCTCTGTTTTCTGTCAAAAAATGGGATGTGTCCACGTTGTGCTTTGGGGCATTTCCTGTCGCGGGCGCTAGGCCTACCCACACAAGTGAGGTATCATTTATATCGGGAGACTTGGGGGAACGCTGGGTGGAAGGGAATTTGTGCCTCCTCTCAGATTCCAGAACTTTCTGCCACAGAAATTTGAGGAACATGTGTTTTTTTTGCCAAATTTTGAGGTTTGCAAAGGATTCTGGGTAACAGAACCTGGTCAGAGCCCCACAAGTCACCCCATCTTGGATTCCCCTAGGTCTCTAGGTTTCAGAAATGCACAGGTTTGGTAGGTTTCCCTATGTGCCGGCTGAGCTAGAGGCCAAAATCTACAGGTAGGCACTTTGCAAAAAACAGCTCTGTTTTCTGTCAAAAAATGGGATGAGTCCACGTTGTGCTTTGGGGCATTTCCTGTCGCGGGCGCTAGACCTACCCACACAAGTGAGGTATCATTTTTATTGGGAGACTTGGGGGAACTCTGGGTGGAAGGAGATTTATGCCTCCTCTCAGATTCCTGAACTTTCTGCCACAGAAATGTGAGGAACATGTGTTTTTTTAGCCAAATGTTGATGTTTGCAAAGGATTCTGGGTAACAGAACCTGGTCAGAGCCCCACAAGTCACCCCATCTTGGATTCCCCTAGGTCTCTAGTTTTCAGAAATGCACAGGTTTGGTAGGTTTCCCTAGGTGCCGGCTGAGCTAGAGGCCAAAATCTACAGGTAGGCCCTTTGCAAAAAACAGCTCTGTTTTCTGTTAAAAAATGGGATGTGTTCACGTTGTGCTTTGGGGCATTTCCTGTCGCGGGCGCTAGGCCTCCCCTCACAAGTTAGGTATCATTTTTATCGGGAGACTTCGGGGAACGCTGGGTGGAAGGAAATTTGTGCCTCCTCTCAGATTCCAGAACTTTCTGCCACAGAAATGTGAGGAACATGTGATTTTTTAGCCAAATTTTGAGGTTTGCAAAGGATTCTGTGTAACAGAACCTGGCCAGAGCCCCACAAGTCACCCCATCTTGGATTCCCCTAGGTCTCTAGTTTTCAGAAATGCACAGGTTTGGTAGGTTTCTCTAGGTGCCGGCTGAGCTAGAGGCCAAAATCTACAGGTAGGCCCTTTGCAAAAAACAGCTCTGTTTTCTGTTAAAAAATGGGATGTGTTCACGTTGTGCTTTGGGGCATTTCCTGTCGCGGGCGCTAGGCCTCCCCTCACAAGTTAGGTATCATTTTTATCGGGAGACTTCGGGGAACGCTGGGTGGAAGGAAATTTGTGCCTCCTCTCAGATTCCAGAACTTTCTGCCACAGAAATGTGAGGAACATGTGATTTTTTAGCCAAATTTTGAGGTTTGCAAAGGATTCTGTGTAACAGAACCTGGCCAGAGCCCCACAAGTCACCCCATCTTGGATTCCCCTAGGTCTCTAGTTTTCAGAAATGCACAGGTTTGGTAGGTTTCTCTAGGTGCCGGCTGACCTAGAGGCCAAAATCTATAGGTAGGCACTTTGCAAAAAACAGCTCTGTTTTCTGTCAAAAAATGGGATGTGTCCACGTTGTGCTTTGGGGCATTTCTTGTCGCGGGCGCTAGGCCTACCCACACAATTGAGGTATAATTTTTATCGGGAGACTTGGGGGAACGCTGGGTGGAAGGAAATTTATGTCTCCTCTCAGATTCCTGAACTTTCTGCCACAGAAATGTGAGGAACATGTGTTTTTTTAGCCAAATTTTGAGGTTTGCAAAGGATTCTGTGTAACAGAACCTGGTCAGAGCCCCACAAGTCACCCCATCTTGGATTCCCCTAGGCCTCTAGTTTTCAGAAATGCACAGGTTTGGTAGGTTTCCATAGGTGCCGGCTGAGCTAGAGGCCAAAATCTACAGTTAGGCACTTTGCAAAAAACAGCTCTGTTTTCTGTCAAAAAATGGGATGTGTCCACGTTGTGCTTTGGGGCATTTCCTGTCGCGGGCGCTAGGCCTACCCACACAAGTGCGGTATCATTTTTATCGGGAGACTTGGGGGAACGCTGGGTGGAAGGAAATTTGTGCCTCCTCTCAGATTCCAGAACTTTCTGCCACAGAAATGTGAGGAAAATGTGTTTTTTTAGCCAAATGTTGAGGTTTGCAAAGGATTCTGGGTAACAGAACCTGGTCAGAGCCCCACAAGTCACCCCATCTTGGATTCCCCTAGGTCTCTAGTTTTCAGAAATGCACAGGTTTGGTAGGTTTCCCTAGGTGCCGGCTGAGCTAGAGGCCAAAATCTACAGGTAGGCACTTTGCAAAAAACAGCTCTGTTTTCTGTAAAAAAATGGGATGTGTCCACGTTGTGCTTTGGGGCATTTCCTGTCGCGAGCGCCAGGCCTACCCACACAATTGAGGTATCATTTTTATCAGGAGACTTGGGGGAACGCTGGGTGGAAGGAAATTTGTGCCTCCTCTCAGATTCCAGATCTTTCTGCCACAGAAATGTGAGGAATATGTGTTTTTTTAGCCAAATTTTGAGGTTTGCAAAGGATTCTGTGTAACAGAACCTGGTCAGAGCCCCACAAGTCACCCCATCTTGGATTCCCCTAGGTCTCTAGTTTTCAGAAATGCACAGGTTTGGTAGGTTTCCCTAGGTGCCGGCTGAGCTATAGGCCAAAATCTACAGGTAGGCACTTTGCAAAAAACAGCTCTGTTTTCTGTAAAAACAGGGGATGTGTCAACGTTGTGCTTTGGGGCATTTCCTGTCGCGGGCGCTAGGCCTACCCACACAAGTGAGGTATCATTTTTATCGGGAGACGTGGGGGAACGCTGGGTGGAAGGAAATTCGTGCCTCCTCTCAGATTCCAGAACTTTCTGCCACAGAAATGTGAGGAACATGTGTTTTTTTTAGCCAAATTTTGAGGTTTACAAAGGATTCTGGGTAACAGAACCTGGTCAGAGCCCCACAAGTCACCCCATCTTGGATTCCCCTAGGTCTCTAGTTTATTTAAATGCACAGGTTTGGTAGGTTTCCCTAGGTGCCGGCTGAGCTAGAGGCCAAAATCAACAGGTAGGCACTTTGCAAAAAACAGCTCTGTTTTCTGTAAAAAAATGGGATGTGTCCACATTGTGCTTTGGGGCATTTCCTGTCGCGAGCGCCAGGCCTACCCACACAAGTGAGGTATCATTTTTATCAGGAGACTTGGGGGAACGCTGGGTGGAAGGAAATTTGTGCCTCCTCTCAGATTCCAGATCTTTCTGCCACAGAAATGTGAGGAATATGTGTTTTTTTAGCCAAATTTTGAGGTTTGCAAAGGATTCTGTGTAACAGAACCTGGTCAGAGCCCCACAAGTCACCCCATCTTGGATTCCCCTAGGTCTCTAGTTTTGAGAAATGCACTGGTTTGGTAGGTTTCCCTAGGTGCCGGCTGAGCTACAGGCCAAAATCTACAGGTAGGCACTTTGCAAAAAACAGCTCTGTTTTCTGTCAAAAAAGGGGATGTGTCCACGTTGTGCTTTGGGGCATTTCCTGTCGCGGGCGCTAGGCCTACCCACACAAGTGAGGTATCATTTTTATCGGGAGACGTGGTGGAACGCTGGGTGGAAGGAAATTTGTGCCTCCTCTCAGATTCCAGAACTTTCTGCCACAGAAATGTGAGGAACATGTGTTTTTTAGCCAAACTTTGAGGTTTGCAAAGGATTCTGGGTAACAGAACCTGGTCAGAGCCCCACAAGTCACCCCATCTTGGATTACCCTGGGTCTCTAGGTTTCAGAAATGCACAGGTTTGGTAGGTTTCCCTAGGTGCCGGCTGAGCTAGAGGCCAAAATCTACAGGTAGGCACTTTGCAAAAAACAGCTCTGTTTTCTGTCAAAAAATGGGATGTGTCCACGTTGTGCTTTGGGGCATTTCCTGTCGCGGGCGCTAGGCCTACCCACACAAGTGAGGTATCATTTATATCGGGAGACTTGGGGGAACGCTGGGTGGAAGGGAATTTGAGCCTTCTCTCAGATTCCAGAACTTTCTGCCACAGAAATTTGAGGAACATGTGTTTTTTAGCCAAATTTTGAGGTTTGCAAAGGATTCTGGGTAACAGAACCTGGTCAGAGCCCCACAAGTCACCCCATCTTGGATTCCCCTAGGTCTCTAGGTTTCAGAAATGCACAGGTTTGTTAGGTTTCCCTATGTGCCGGCTGAGCTAGAGGCCAAAATCTACAGGTAGGCACTTTGCAAAAAACAGCTCTGTTTTCTGTCAAAAAATGGGATGAGTCCACGTTGTGATTTGGGGCATCTCCTGTCGCGGTCGCTAGACCTACCCACACAAGTGAGGTATCATTTTTATTGGGAGACTTGGGGGAACTCTGGGTGGAAGGAGATTTATGCCTCCTCTCAGATTCCTGAACTTTCTGCCACAGAAATGTGAGGAACATGTGTTTTTTTAGCCAAATGTTGATGTTTGCAAAGGATTCTGGGTAACAGAACCTGGTCAGAGCCCCACAAGTCACCCCATCTTGGATTCCCCTAGGTCCCTAGTTTTCAGAAATGCACAGGTTTGGTAGGTTTCCCTAGGTGCCGGCTGAGCTAGAGGCCAAAATCTACAAGTAGGCCCTTTGCAAAAAACAGCTCTGTTTTCTGTTAAAAAATGGGATGTGTTCACATTGTGCTTTGGGGCATTTCCTGTCGCGGGCGCTAGTCCTACCCACACAAGTTAGGTATCATTTTTATCGGGAGACTTCGGGGAACGCTGGGTGGAAGGAAATTTGTGTCTCCTCTCAGATTCCTGAACTATCTGCCACAGAAATGTGAGGAACATGTGTTTTTTTAGCCAAATTTTGAGGTTTGCAAAGGATTCTGGGTAACAGAACCTGGTCAGAGCCCCACAAGTCACCCCATCTTGGATTCCCCTAGGTCTCTAGTTTTCAGAAATGCACAGGTTTGGTAGGTTTCCCTAGGTGCCGGCTGAGCTAGAGGCCAAAATCTACAGTTAAGCACTTTGCAAAAAACAGCTCTGTTTTCTGTCAAAAAATGGGATGTGTCCACGTTGTGCTTTGGGGCATTTCCTGTCGCGGGCGCTAGGCCTACCCACACAAGTGCGGTATCATTTTTATCGGGAGACTTGGGGGAACGCTGGGTGGAAGGAAATTTGTGCCTCCTCTCAGATTCCAGAACTTTCTGCCACAGAAATGTGAGGAACATGTGTTTTTTTAGCCAAATTTTGAGGTTTGCAAAGGATTCTGGGTAACAGAACCTGGTCAGAGCCCCACAAGTCACCCCATCTTGGATTCCCCTAGGTCTCTAGGTTTCAGAAATGCACAGGTTTGTTAGGTTTCCCTATGTGCCGGCTGAGCTAGAGGCCAAAATCTACAGGTAGGCCCTTTGCAAAAAACAGCTCTGTTTTCTGTCCAAAAATGGGATGTGTTCACGTTGTGCTTTGGGGCATTTCCTGTCGCGGGGGCTAGGCCTACCCACACAAGTTAGGTATCATTTTTATCGGGAGACTTCGGGGAACGCTGGGTGGAAGGAAATTTGTGCCTCCTCTCAGATTCCAGAACTTTCTGCCACAGAAATGTGAGGAACATGTGATTTTTTAGCCAAATTTTGAGGTTTGCAAAGGATTCTGTGTAACAGAACCTGGCCAGAGCCCCACAAGTCACCCCATCTTGGATTCCCCTAGGTCTCTAGTTTTCAGAAATGCACAGGTTTGGTAGGTTTCTCTAGGTGCCGGCTGACCTAGAGGCCAAAATCTACAGGTAGGCACTTTGCAAAAAACAGCTCTGTTTTCTGTCAAAAAATGGGATGTGTCCACGTTGTGCTTTGGGGCATTTCTTGTCGCGGGCACTAGGCCTACCCACACAATTGAGGTATAATTTTTATCGGGAGACTTGGGGGAACGCTGGGTGGAAGGAAATTTATGTCTCCTCTCAGATTCCTGAACTTTCTGCCACAGAAATGTGAGGAACATGTTTTTTTTTAGCCAAATTTTGAGGTTTGCAAAGGATTCTGGGTAACAGAACCTGGTCAGAGCCCCACAAGTCACCCCATCTTGGATTCCCCTAGGTCTCTAGTTTTCAGAAATGCACAGGTTTGGTAGGTTTCCCTAGGTGCCGGCTGAGCTAGAGGCCAAAATCTACAGTTAGGCACTTTGCAAAAAACAGCTCTGTTTTCTGTCAAAAAATGGGATGTGTCCACGTTGTGCTTTGGGGCATTTCCTGTCGCGGGCGCTAGGCCTACCCATACAAGTGCGGTATCATTTTTATCGGGAGACTTGGGGGAACGCTGGGTGGAAGGAAATTTGTGCCTCCTCTCAGATTCCAGAACTTTCTGCCACAGAAATGTGAGGAACATGTGTTTTTTTAGCCAAATTTTGAGGTTTGCAAAGGATTCTGGGTAACAGAACCTGGTCAGAGCCCCACAAGTCACCCCATCTTGGATTCCCCTAGGTCTCTAGTTTTCAGAAATGCACAGGTTTGGTAGGTTTCCCTAGGTGCCGGCTGAGCTAGAGGCCAAAATCTACAGTTAGGCACTTTGCAAAAAACAGCTCTGTTTTCTGTCAAAAAATGGGATGTGTCCACGTTGTGCTTTGGGGCATTTCCTGTCGCGGGCGCTAGGCCTACTCACACAAGTGAGGTATCATTTTTATCAGGAGACTTGGGGGAACGCTGGGTGGAAGGAAATTTGTGCCTCCTCTCAGATTCCAGATCTTTCTGCCACAGAAATGTGAGGAATATGTGTTTTTTTAGCCAAATTTTGAGGTTTGCAAAGGATTCTGTGTAACAGAACCTGGTCAGAGCCCCACAAGTCACCCCATCTTGGATTCCCCTAGGTCTCTAGTTTTCAGAAATGCACAGGTTTGGTAGGTTTCCCTAGGTGCCGGCTGAACTATAGGCCAAAATCTACAGGTAGGCACTTTGCAAAAAACAGCTCTGTTTTCTGTCAAAAAAGGGGATGTGTCCACGTTGTGCTTTGGGGCATTTCCTGTCGCGGGCGCTAGGCCTACCCACACAAGTGAGGTATCATTTTTATCGGGAGACGTGGGGGAACGCTGGGTGGAAGGAAATTTGTGCCTCCTCTCAGATTCCAGAACTTTCTGCCACAGAAATGTGAGGAACATGTGTTTTTTTTAGCCAAATTTTGAGGTTTACAAAGGATTCTGGGTAACAGAACCTGGTCAGAGCCCCACAAGTCACCCCATCTTGGATTCCCCTAGGTCTCTAGTTTATTTAAATGCACAGGTTTGGTAGGTTTCCCTAGGTGCCGGCTGAGCTAGAGGCCAAAATCTACAGGTAGGCACTTTGCAAAAAACAGCTCTGTTTTCTGTAAAAAAATGGGATGTGTCCACGTTGTGCTTTGGGGCATTTCCTGTCGCGAGCGCCAGGCCTACCCACACAAGTGAGGTATCATTTTTATCAGGAGACTTGGGGGAACGCTGGGTGGAAGGAAATTTGTGCCTCCTCTCAGATTCCAGATCTTTCTGCCACAGAAATGTGAGGAATATGTGTTTTTTTAGCCAAATTTTGAGGTTTGCAAAGGATTCTGTGTAACAGAACCTGGTCAGAGCCCCACAAGTCACCCCATCTTGGATTCCCCTAGGTCTCTAGTTTTCAGAAATGCACAGGTTTGGTAGGTTTCCCTAGGTGCCGGCTGAGCTATAGGCCAAAATCTACAGGTAGGCACTTTGCAAAAAACAGCTCTGTTTTCTGTCAAAAAAGGGGATGTGTCCACGTTGTGCTTTGGGGCATTTCCTGTCCCGGGCGCTAGGCCTACCCACACAAGTGAAGTATCATTTTTATCGGGAGACGTGGGGGAACGCTGGGTGAAAGGAAATTTGTGCCTCCTCTCAGATTCCAGAACTTTCTGCCACAGAAATGTGAGGAACATGTGTTTTTTAGCCAAATTTTGAGGTTTGCAAAGGATTCTGGGTAACAGAACCTGGTCAGAGCCCCACAAGTCACCCCATCTTGGATTACCCTGGGTCTCTAGGTTTCAGAAATGCACAGGTTTGGTAGGTTTCCCTAGGTGCCGGCTGAGCTAGAGGCCAAAATCTACAGGTAGGCACTTTGCAAAAAACAGCTCTGTTTTCTGTCAAAAATGGGATGTGTCCACGTTGTGCTTTGGGGCAATTGCTGTCGCGGGCGCTAGGCCTACCCACACAAGTGAGGTATCATTTATATCGGGAGACTTGGGGGAACGCTGGGTGGAAGGGAATTTGTGCCTCCTCTCAGATTCCAGAACTTTCTGCCACAGAAATTTGAGGAATATGTGTTTTTTTAGCCAAATTTTGAGGTTTGCAAAGGATTCTGGGTAACAGAACCTGGTCAGAGCCCCACAAGTCACCTTATCTTGGATTCCCCTAGGTCTCTAGGTTTCAGAAATGCACAGGTTTGGTAGGTTTCTCTATGTGCCGGCTGAGCTAGAGGCCAAAATCTACAGGTAGGCACTTTGCAAAAAACAGCTCTGTTTTCTGTCAAAAAATGGGATGAGTCCACGTTGTGCTTTGGGGCATTTCCTGTCGCGGGCGCTAGACCTACCCACACAAGTGAGGTATCATTTTTATTGGAAGACTTGGGGGAACTCTGGGTGGAATGAGATTTATGCCTCCTCTCAGATTCCTGAACTTTCTGCCACAGAAATGTGAGGAACATGTGTTTTTTTAGCCAAATGTTGATGTTTGCAAAGGATTCTGGGTAACAGAACCTGGTCAGAGCCCCACAAGTCACCCCATCTTGGATTCCCCTAGGTCTCTAGTTTTCAGAAATGCACAGGTTTGGTAGGTTTCCCTAGGTGCCGGCTGAGCTAGAGGCCAAAATCTACAGGTAGGCCCTTTGCAAAAAACAGCTCTGTTTTCTGTTAAAAAATGGGATGTGTTCACGTTGTGCTTTGGGGCATTTCCTGTCGCGGGCGCTAGTCCTACCCACACAAGTTAGGTATCATTTTTATCGGGAGACTTCGGGGAACGCTGGGTGGAAGGAAATTTGTGCCTCCTCTCAGATTCCAGAACTTTCTGCCACAGAAATGTGAGGAACATGTGATTTTTTAGCCAAATGTTGAGGTTTGCAAAGGATTCTGTGTAACAGAACCTGGCCAGAGCCCCACAAGTCACCCCATCTTGGATTCCCCTAGGTCTCTAGTTTTCCGAAATGCACAGGTTTGGTAGGTTTCTCTAGGTGCCGGCTGACCTAGAGGCCAAAATCTACAGGTAGGCACTTTGTAAAAAACAGCTCTGTTTTCTGTCAAAAAATGGGATGTGTCCACGTTGTGCTTTGGGGCATTTCCTGTCGCGGGCGCTAGGCCTACCCACACAAGTGCGGTATCATTTTTATCGGGAGACTTGGGGGAACGCTGGGTGGAAGGAAATTTGGGCCTCCTCTCAGATTCCAGAACTTTCTGCCACAGAAATGTGAGGAACATGTGTTTTTTTTAGCCAAATTTTGAGGTTTACAAAGGATTCTGGGTAACAGAACCTGGTCAGAGCCCCACAAGTCACCCCATCTTGGATTCCCCTAGGTCTCTAGTTTATTTAAATGCACAGGTTTGGTAGGTTTCCCTAGGTGCCGGCTGAGCTAGAGGTCAAAATCTACAGGTAGGCACTTTGCAAAAAACAGGTCTGTTTTCTGTAAAAAAATGGGATGTGTCCACGTTGTGCTTTGGGGCATTTCCTGTCGCGAGCGCCAGGCTTACTCACACAAGTGAGGTATCATTTTTATCAGGAGACTTGGGGGAACGCTGGGTGGAAGGAAATTTGTGCCTCCTCTCAGATTCCAGAACTTTCTGCCACAGAAATGTGAGGAATATGTGTTTTTTTAGCCAAATTTTGAGGTTTGCAAAGGATTCTGTGTAACAGAACCTGGTCAGAGCCCCACAAGTCACCCCATCTTGGATTCCCCTAGGTCTCTAGTTTTCAGAAATGCACAGGTTTGGTAGGTTTCCCTAGGTGCCGGCTGAGCTATAGGCCAAAATCTACAGGTAGGCACTTTGCAAAAAACAGCTCTGTTTTCTGTCAAAAAAGGGGATGTGTCCACGTTGTGCTTTGGGGCATTTCCTGTCCCGGGCGCTAGGCCTACCCACACAAGTGATTTATCATTTTTATCGGGAGACGTGGGGGAACGCTGGGTGGAAGGAAATTTGTGCCTCCTCTCAGATTCCAGAACTTTCTGCCACAGAAATGTGAGGAACATGTGTTTTTTAGCCAAATTTTGAGGTTTGCAAAGGATTCTGGGTAACAGAACCTGGTCAGAGCCCCACAAGTCACCCCATCTTAGATTACCCTGGGTCTCTAGGTTTCAGAAATGCACAGGTTTGGTAGGTTTCCCTGGGTGCCGGCTGAGCTAGAGGCCAAAATCTACAGGTAGGCACTTTGCAAAAAACAGCTCTGTTTTCTGTCAAAAAATGGGATGTGTCCACGTTGTGCTTTGGGGCATTTCCTGTCGCGGGCGCTAGGCCTACCCACACAAGTGAGGTATCATTTATATTGGGAGACTTGGGGGATCGCTGGGTGGAAGGGAATTTGTGCCTCCTCTCAGATTCCAGAACTTTCTGCCACAGAAATTTGAGGAATATGTGTTTTTTTAGCCACATTTTGAGGTTTGCAAAGGATTCTGGGTAACAGAACCTGGTCAGAGCCCCACAAGTCACCCCATCTTGGATTCCCCTAGGTCTCTAGGTTTCAGAAATGCACAGGTTTGGTAGGTTTCCCTATGTGCCGGCTGAGCTAGAGGCCAAAATCTACAGGTAGGCACTTTGCAAAAAACAGCTCTGTTTTCTGTCAAAAAATGGGATGAGTCCACGTTGTGCTTTGGGGCATTTCCTGTCGCGGGCGCTAGACCTACCCACACAAGTGAGGTATCATTTTTATTGGGAGACTTGGGGGAACTCTGGGTGGAAGGAGATTTATGCCTCCTCTCAGATTCCTGAACTTTCTGCCACAGAAATGTGAAGAACATGTGTTTTTTTAGCCAAATGTTGATGTTTGCAAAGGATTCTGGGTAACAGAACCTGGTCAGAGCCCCACAAGTCACCCCATCTTGGATTCCCCTAGGTCTCTAGTTTTCAGAAATGCACAGGTTTGGTAGGTTTCCCTAGGTGCCGGCTGAGCTAGAGGCCAAAATCTACAGGTAGGCCCTTTGCAAAAAACAGCTCTGTTTTCTGTCAAAAAATGGGATGTGTTCACGTTGTGCTTTGGGGCATTTCCTGTCGCGGGGGCTAGGCCTACCCACACAAGTTAGGTATCATTTTTATCGGGAGACTTCGGGGAACGCTGGGTGGAAGGAAATTTGTGCCTCCTCTCAGATTCCAGAACTTTCTGCCACAGAAATGTGAGGAACATGTGATTTTTTAGCCAAATTTTGAGGTTTGCAAAGGATTCTGTGTAACAGAACCTGGCCAGAGCCCCACAAGTCACCCCATCTTGGATTCCCCTAGGTCTCTAGTTTTCAGAAATGCACAGGTTTGGTAGGTTTCTCTAGGTGCCGGCTGACCTAGAGGCCAAAATCTACAGGTAGGCACTTTGCAAAAAACAGCTCTGTTTTCTGTCAAAAAATGGGATGTGTCCACGTTGTGCTTTGGGGCATTTCTTGTCGCGGGCACTAGGCCTACCCACACAATTGAGGTATAATTTTTATCGGGAGACTTGGGGGAACGCTGGGTGGAAGGAAATTTATGTCTCCTCTCAGATTCCTGAACTTTCTGCCACAGAAATGTGAGGAACATGTTTTTTTTTAGCCAAATTTTGAGGTTTGCAAAGGATTCTGGGTAACAGAACCTGGTCAGAGCCCCACAAGTCACCCCATCTTGGATTCCCCTAGGTCTCTAGTTTTCAGAAATGCACAGGTTTGGTAGGTTTCCCTAGGTTCCGGCTGAGCTAGAGGCCAAAATCTACAGTTAGGCACTTTGCAAAAAACAGCTCTGTTTTCTGTCAAAAAATGGGATGTGTCCACGTTGTGCTTTGGGGCATTTCCTGTCGCGGGCGCTAGGCCTACCCATACAAGTGCGGTATCATTTTTATCGGGAGACTTGGGGGAACGCTGGGTGGAAGGAAATTTGTGCCTCCTCTCAGATTCCAGAACTTTCTGCCACGGAAATGTGAGGAACATGTGTTTTTTTAGCAAAATTTTGAGGTTTACAAAGGACTCTGGGTAACAGAACCTGGTCAGAGCCCCACAAGTGACCCCATCTTGGATTCCCCTAGGTCTCAAGTTTATTTAAATGCACAGGTTTGGTAGGTTTCCCTAGGTGCCGGCTGAGCTAGAGGACAAAATCTACACTTAGGCACTTTGCAAAAAACAGCTCTGTTTTCTGTCAAAAAATGGGATGTGTCCACGTTGTGCTTTGGGGCATTTCCTGTCGCAGGCGCTAGGCCTACCCACACAAGTGAGGTATCATTTTTATCGGGAGACTTGGGGGAACGCTGGGTGGAAGGAAATTTGTGCCTCCTCTCAGATTCCAGAACTTTCTGCCACAGAAATGTGAGGAACATGTGTTTTTTTAGCCAAATTTTGAGGTTTGCAAAGGATTCTGGGTAACAGAACCTGGTCAGAGCCCCACAAGTCACCCCATCTTGGATTCCCCTAGGTCTCTAGTTTTCAGAAATGCACAGGTTTGGTAGGTTTCCCTAGGTGCCGGCTGAGCTACAGGCCAAAATCTACTGGTAGGCACTTTGCAAAAAACAGCTCTGTTTTCTGTCAAAAAATGGGATGTGTCCACGTTGTGCTTTGGGGCATTTCCTGTCGCGGGCGCTAGGCCTACCCACACAAGTGAGGTATCATTTTTATCGGGAGACTTGGGGGAACTCTGGGTGGAAGGAGATTTATGCCTCCTCTCAGATTCCTGAACTTTCTGCCACAGAAATGTGAGGAACATGTGTTTTTTTAGCCAAATGTTGATGTTTGCAAAGGATTCTGGGTAACAGAACCTGGTCAGAGCCCCACAAGTCACCCCATCTTGGATTCCCCTAGGTCTCTAGTTTTCAGAAATGCACAGGTTTGGTAGGTTTCCCTAGGTGCCAGCTGAGCTAGAGGCCAAATTCTACAGGTAGGCCCTTTGCAAAAAACAGCTCTGTTTTCTGTCAAAAAATGGGATGGTTCCACGTTGTGCTTTGGGGCATTTCCTGTCGCGGACGCTAGGCCTACCCACACAAGTGAGGTATCATTTTTATTAGGAGACTTGGGGGAACTCTGGGTGGAAGGAGATTTCTGCCTCCTCTCAGATTCCTGAACTTTCTGCCACAGAAATGTGAGGAACATGTGATTTTTTAGCCAGATTTTTAGGTTTGCAAAGGATTCTGTGTAACAGAACCTGGCCAGAGCCCCACAAATCACCCCATCTTGGATTCCCATAGGTCTCTAGTTTTCAGAAATGCACAGGTTTGGTAGGTTTCTCTAGGTGCCGGCTGACCTAGAGGCCAAAATCTACAGGTAGGCACTTTGCAAAAAACAGCTCTGTTTTCTGTCAAAAAATGGGATGTGTCCACGTTGTGCTTTGGGGGATTTCTTGTCGCGGGCGCTAGGCCTACCCACACAAGTGAGGTGTAATTTTTATCGGGAGACTTGGGGGAATGCTGGGTGGAAGGAAATTTATGTCTCCTCTCAGATTCCTGAACTTTCTGCCACAGAAATGTGGGGAACATGTGTTTTTTTAGCCAAATTTTGAGGTTTGCAAAGGATTCTGGGTAACAGAACCTGGTCAGAGCCCCACAAGTCACCCCATCTTGGATTCCTCTAGGTCTCTAGTTTTCAGAAATGCACAGGTTTGGTAGGTTTCCCTAGGTGCCGGCTGAGCTAGAGGCCAAAATCTACAGTTAGGCACTTGGCAAAAAACAGCTCTGTTTTCTGTCAAAAAATGGGATGTGTCCACATTGTGCTTTGGGGCATTTCCTGTCGCGGGCGCTAGGCCTACCCACACAAGTGCGGTATCATTTTTATCGGGAGACTTGGGGAACGCTGGGTGGAAGGAAATTTGTGCCTCCTCTCAGATTTCAGAACTTTCTGCCACAGAAATGTGAGGAACATGTGTTTTTTTTTAGCCAAATTTTGAGGTTTACAAAGGATTCTGGGTAACAGAACCTGGTCAGAGCCCCACAAGTCACCTCATCTTGGATTCCCCTAGGTCTCTAGTTTATTTAAATGCACAGGTTTGGTAGGTTTCCCTAGGTGCCGGCTGAGCTAGAGGCCAAAATCTACAGGTAGGCACTTTGCAAAAAACAGCTCTGTTTTCTGTAAAAAAAATGGGATGTGTCCACGTTGTGCTTTGGGGCATTTCCTGTCGCGAGCGCTAGGCCTACCCACACAAGTGAGGTATCATTTTTATCAGGAGACTTGGGGGAACGCTGGGTGGAAGGAAATTTGTGCCTCCTCTCAGATTCCAGAACTTTCTGCCACAGAAATGTGAGGAATATGTGTTTTTTTAGCCAAATTTTGAGGTTTGCAAAGGATTCTGTGTAACAGAATCTGGTCAGAGCCCCACAAGTCACCCCATCTTGGATTCCCCTAGGTCTCTAGTTTTCAGAAATGCACAAGTTTGGTAGGTTTCCCTAGGTGCCGGCTGAGATATAGGCCAAAATCTACAGGTAGGCACTTTGCAAAAAACAGCTCTGTTTTCTGTCAAAAAAGGGGATGTGTCCACGTTGTGCTTTGGGGCATTTCCTGTCGCGGGCGCTAGGCCTACCCACACAAATGAGGTATCATTTTTATCGGGAGACGTGGGGGAACGCTGGGTGGAAGGAAATTTGTGCCTCCTCTCAGATTCCAGAACTTTCTGCCACAGAAATGTGAGGAACATGTGTTTTTTAGCCAAATTTTGAGGTTTGCAAAGGATTCTGGGTAACAGAACCTGGTCAGAGCCACACAAGTCACCCCATCTTGGATTACCCTGGGTCTCTAGGTTTCAGAAATGCACAGGTTTGGTAGGTTTCCCTAGGTGCCGGCTGAGCTAGAGGCCAAAATCTACAGGTAGGCACTTTGCAAAAAACAGCTCTGTTTTCTGTCAAAAAAGGGGATGTGTCCACGTTGTGCTTTGGTGCATTTCCTGTCGCGGGCGCTAGGCCTACCCACACAAGTGAGGTATCATTTTTATCGGGAGACTTGGGGGAACTCTGGGTGGAAGGAGATTTATGCCTCCTCTCAGATTCCTGAACTTTCTGCCACAGAAATGTGAGGAACATGTGTTTTTTTAGCCAAATGTTGATGTTTGCAAAGGATTCTGGGTAACAGAACCTGGTCAGAGCCCCACAAGTCACCCCATCTTGGATTCCCCTAGGTCTCTAGTTTTCAGAAATGCACAGGTTTGGTAGGTTTCCCTAGGTGCCGGCTGAGCTAGAGGCCAAAATCTACAGGTAGGCCCTTTGCAAAAAACAGCTCTGTTTTCTGTCAAAAAATGGGATGAGTCCACGTTGTGCTTTGGGGCATTTCCTGTCGCGGACGCTAGGCCTACCCACACAAGTGAGGTATCATTTTTATTGGGAGACTTGGGGGAACTCTGGGTGGAAGGAGATTTAGGCCTCCTCTCAGATTCCTGAACTTTCTGCCACAGAAATGTGAGGAACATGTGATTTTTTAGCCAAATTTTTAGGTTTGCAAAGGATTCTGTGTAACAGAACCTGGCCAGAGCCCTACAAGTCACCCCATCTTGGATTCCCATAGGTCTCTAGTTTTTTGAAATGCACAGGTTTGGTAGGTTTCTCTAGGTGCCGGCTGACCTAGAGGCCAAAATCTACAGGTAGGCACTTTGCAAAAAACAGCTCTGTTTTCTGTCAAAAAATGGGATGTGTCCACGTTGTGCTTTGGGGGATTTCTTGTCGCGGGCGCTAGGCCTACCCACACAAGTGAGGTGTAATTTTTATCGGGAGACTTGGGGGAATGCTGGGTGGAAGGAAATTTATGTCTCCTCTCAGATTCCTGAACTTTCTGCCACAGAAATGTGAGGAACATGTGTTTTTTTAGCCAAATTTTGAGGTTTGCAAAGGATTCAGGGTAACAGAACCTGGTCAGAGCCCCACAAGTCACCCCATCTTGGATTCCTCTAGGTCTCTAGTTTTCAGAAATGCACAGGTTTGGTAGGTTTCCCTAGGTGCCGGCTGAGCTAGAGGCCAAAATCTACAGTTAGGCACTTTGCAAAAAACAGCTCTGTTTTCTGTCAAAAAATGGGATGTGTCCACGTTGTGCTTTGGGGCATTTCCTGTCGCGGGCGCTAGGCCTACCCACACAAGTGCGGTATCATTTTTATCGGGAGACTTGGGGGAACGCTGGGTGGAAGGAAATTTGTGCCTCCTCTCAGATTCCAGAACTTTCTGCCACAGAAATGTGAGGAACATGTGTTTTTTTTTAGCCAAATTTTGAGGTTTACAAAGGATTCTGGGTAACAGAACCTGGTCAGAGCCCCACAAGTCACCCCATCTTGGATTCCCCTAGGTCTCTAGTTTATTTAAATGCACAGGTTTGGTAGGTTTCCCTAGGTGCCGGCTGAGCTAGAGGCCAAAATCTACAGGTAAGCACTTTGCAAAAAACCGCTCTGTTTTCTGTAAAAAAATGGGATGTGTCCATGTTGTGCTTTGGGGCATTTCCTGTCGCGAGCGCTAGGCCTACCCACACAAGTGAGGTATCATTTTTATCAGGAGACTTGGGGGAACGCTGGGTGGAAGGAAATTTGTGCCTCCTCTCAGATTCCAGAACTTTCTGCCACAGAAATGTGAGGAATATGTGTTTTTTTTGCCAAATTTTGAGGTTTGCAAAGGATTCTGTGTAACAGAATCTGGTCAGAGCCCCACAAGTCACCCCATCTTGGATTCCCCTAGGTCTCTAGTTTTCAGAAATGCACAAGTTTGGTAGGTTTCCCTAGGTGCCGGCTGAGCTATAGGCCAAAATCTACAGGTAGGCACTTTGCAAAAAACAGCTCTGTTTTCTGTCAAAAAAGGGGATGTGTCCACGTTGTGCTTTGGGGCATTTCCTGTCGCGGGCGCTAGGCCTACCCACACAAATGAGGTATCATTTTTATCGGGAGACGTGGGGGAACGCTGGGTGGAAGGAAATTTGTGCCTCCTCTCAGATTCCAGAACTTTCTGCCACAGAAATGTGAGGAACATGTGTTTTTTAGCCAAATTTTGAGGTTTGCAAAGGATTCTGGGTAACAGAACCTAGTCAGAGCCCCACAAGTCACCCCATCTTGGATTACCCTGGGTCTCTAGGTTTCAGAAATGCACAGGTTTGGTAGGTTTCCCTAGGTGCCGGCTGAGCTAGAGGCCAAAATCTACAGGTAGGCACTTTGCAAAAAACAGCTCTGTTTTCTGTCAAAAAAGGGGATGTGTCCACGTTGTGCTTTGGTGCATTTCCTGTCGCGGGCGCTAGGCCTACCCACACAAGTGAGGTATCATTTTTATCGGGAGACTTGGGGGAACTCTGGGTGGAAGGAGATTTATGCCTCCTCTCAGATTCCTGAACTTTCTGCCACAGAAATGTGAGGAACATGTGTTTTTTTAGCCAAATGTTGATGTTTGCAAAGGATTCTGGGTAACAGAACCTGGTCAGAGCCCCACAAGTCACCCCATCTTGGATTCCCCTAGGTCTCTAGTTTTCAGAAATGCACAGGTTTGGTAGGTTTCCCTAGGTGCCGGCTGAGCTAGAGGCCAAAATCTACAGGTAGGCCCTTTGCAAAAAACAGCTCTGTTTTCTGTCAAAAAATGGGATGAGTCCACGTTGTGCTTTGGGGCATTTCCTGTCGCGGACGCTAGGCCTACCCACACAAGTGAGGTATCATTTTTATTGGGAGACTTGGGGGAACTCTGGGTGGAAGGAGATTTAGGCCTCCTCTCAGATTCCTGAACTTTCTGCCACAGAAATGTGAGGAACATGTGTTTTTTTAGCCAAATTTTGAGGTTTGCAAAGGATTCTGGGTAACAGAACCTGGTCAGAGCCCCACAAGTCACCCCATCTTGGATTCCCCTAGGTCTCTAGTTTATTTAAATGCACAGGTTTGGTAGGTTTCCCTAGGTGCCGGCTGAGCTAGAGGCCAAAATCTACAGTTAGGCACTTTGCAAAAAACAGCTCTGTTTTCTGTCAAAAAATGGGATGTGTCCACGTTGTGCTTTGGGGCATTTCCTGGATCGGGCGCTAGGCCTACCCACACAAGTGCGGTATCATTTTTATCGGGAGACTTGGGGGAACGCTGGGTGGAAGGAAATTTGTGCCTCCTCTCAGATTCCAGAACTTTCTGCCACAGAAATGTGAGGAACATGTGTTTTTTTTAGCCAAATTTTGAGGTTTACAAAGGATTCTGGGTAACAGAACCTGGTCAGAGCCCCACAAGTCACCCCATCTTGGATTCCCCTAGGTCTCTAGGTTTCAGAAATGCACAGGTTTGGTAGGTTTCCCTATGTGCCGGCTGAGCTAGAGGCCAAAATCTACATGTAGGCACTTTGCAAAAAACAGCTGTTTTCTGTCAAAAAATGGGATGAGTCCACGTTGTGCTTTGGGGCATTTCCTGTCGCGGGCGCTAGACCTACCCACACAAGTGAGGTATCATTTTTATTGGGAGACTTGGGGGAACTCTGGGTGGAAGGAGATTGATGCCTCCTCTCAGATTCCTGAACTTTCTGCCACAGAAATGTGAGGAACATGTGTTTTTTTAGCCAAATGTTGATGTTTGCAAAGGATTCTGGGTAACAGAACGTGGTCAGAGCCCCACAAGTCACCCCATCTTGGATTCCCCTAGGTCTCTAGTTTTCAGAAATGCACAGGTTTGTTAGGTTTCCCTAGGTGCCGGCTGAGCTAGAGGCCAAAATCTACAGGTAGGCCCTTTGCAAAAAACAGCTCTGTTTTCTGTCAAAAAATGGGATGTTTTCACGTTGTGCTTTGGGGCATTTCCTGTTGCGGGCGCTAGGCCTACCCACACAAGTTAGGTATCATTTTTATCGGGAGACTTCGGGGAACGCTGGGTGGAAGGAAATTTGTGCCTCCTCTCAGATTCCAGAACTTTCTGCCACAGAAATGTGAGGAACATGTGATTTTTTAGCCAAATTTTGAGGTTTGCAAAGGATTCTGTGTAACAGAACCTGGCCAGAGCCCCACAAGTCACCCCATCTTGGATTCCCCTAGGTCTCTAGTTTTCAGAAATGCACAGGTTTGGTAGGTTTCTCTAGGTGCCGGCTGACCTAGAGGCCAAAATCTACAGGTAGGCACTTTGCAAAAAACAGCTGTTTTCTGTCAAAAAATGGGATGAGTCCACGTTGTGCTTTGGGGCATTTCCTGTCGCGGGCGCTAGACCTACCCACACAAGTGAGGTATCATTTTTATTGGGAGACTTGGGGGAACTCTGGGTGGAAGGAGATTTATGCCTCCTCTCAGATTCCTGAACTTTCTGCCACAGAAATGTGAGGAACATGTGTTTTTTTAGCCAAATGTTGATGTTTGCAAAGGATTCTGGGTAACAGAACCTGGTCAGAGCCCCACAAGTCACCCCATCTTGGATTCCCCTAGGTCTCTAGTTTTCAGAAATGCACAGGTTTGTTAGGTTTCCCTAGGTGCCGGCTGAGCTAGAGGCCAAAATCTACAGGTAGGCCCTTTGCAAAAAACAGCTCTGTTTTCTGTCAAAAAATGGGATGTTTTCACGTTGTGCTTTGGGGCATTTCCTGTTGCGGGCGCTAGGCCTACCCACACAAGTTAGGTATCATTTTTATCGGGAGACTTCGGGGGACGCTGGGTGGAAGGAAATTTGTGCCTCCTCTCAGATTCCAGAACTTTCTGCCACAGAAATGTGAGGAACATGTGATTTTTTAGCCAAATTTTGAGGTTTGCAAAGGATTCTGTGTAACAGAACCTGGCCAGAGCCCCACAAGTCACCCCATCTTGGATTCCCCTAGGTCTCTAGTTTTCAGAAATGCACAGGTTTGGTAGGTTTCCCTAGGTGCCGGCTGAGCTAGAGGCCAAAATCTACAGTTAGGCACTTTGCAAAAAACAGCTCTGTTTTCTGTCAAAAAATGGGATGTGTCCACGTTGTGCTTTGGGGCATTTCCTGGATCGGGCGCTAGGCCTACCCACACAAGTGCGGTATCATTTTTATCGGGAGACTTGGGGGAACGCTGGGTGGAAGGAAATTTGTGCCTCCTCTCAGATTCCAGAACTTTCTGCCACAGAAATGTGAGGAACATGTGTTTTTTTTAGCCAAATTTTGAGGTTTACAAAGGATTCTGGGTAACAGAACCTGGTCAGAGCCCCACAAGTCACCCCATCTTGGATTCCCCTAGGTCTCTAGGTTTCAGAAATGCACAGGTTTGGTAGGTTTCCCTATGTGCCGGCTGAGCTAGAGGCCAAAATCTACATGTAGGCACTTTGCAAAAAACAGCTGTTTTCTGTCAAAAAATGGGATGAGTCCACGTTGTGCTTTGGGGCATTTCCTGTCGCGGGCGCTAGACCTACCCACACAAGTGAGGTATCATTTTTATTGGGAGACTTGGGGGAACTCTGGGTGGAAGGAGATTGATGCCTCCTCTCAGATTCCTGAACTTTCTGCCACAGAAATGTGAGGAACATGTGTTTTTTTAGCCAAATGTTGATGTTTGCAAAGGATTCTGGGTAACAGAACCTGGTCAGAGCCCCACAAGTCACCCCATCTTGGATTCCCCTAGGTCTCTAGTTTTCAGAAATGCACAGGTTTGTTAGGTTTCCCTAGGTGCCGGCTGAGCTAGAGGCCAAAATCTACAGGTAGGCCCTTTGCAAAAAACAGCTCTGTTTTCTGTCAAAAAATGGGATGTTTTCAAGTTGTGCTTTGGGGCATTTCCTGTTGCGGCCGCTAGGCCTACCCACACAAGTTAGGTATCATTTTTATCGGGAGACTTCGGGGAACGCTGGGTGGAAGGAAATTTGTGCCTCCTCTCAGATTCCAGAACTTTCTGCCACAGAAATGTGAGGAACATGTGATTTTTTAGCCAAATTTTGAGGTTTGCAAAGGATTCTGTGTAACAGAACCTGGCCAGAGCCCCACAAGTCACCCCATCTTGGATTCCCCTAGGTCTCTAGTTTTCAGAAATGCACAGGTTTGGTAGGTTTCTCTAGGTGCCGGCTGACCTAGAGGCCAAAATCTACAGGTAGGCACTTTGCAAAAAACAGCTGTTTTCTGTCAAAAAATGGGATGAGTCCACGTTGTGCTTTGGGGCATTTCCTGTCGCGGGCGCTAGACCTACCCACACAAGTGAGGTATCATTTTTATTGGGAGACTTGGGGGAACTCTGGGTGGAAGGAGATTTATGCCTCCTCTCAGATTCCTGAACTTTCTGCCACAGAAATGTGAGGAACATGTGTTTTTTTAGCCAAATGTTGATGTTTGCAAAGGATTCTGGATAACAGAACCTGGTCAGAGCCCCACAAGTCACCCCATCTTGGATTCCCCTAGGTCTCTAGTTTTCAGAAATGCACAGGTTTGTTAGGTTTCCCTAGGTGCCGGCTGAGCTAGAGGCCAAAATCTACAGGTAGGCCCTTTGCAAAAAACAGCTCTGTTTTCTGTCAAAAAATGGGATGTTTTCACGTTGTGCTTTGGGGCATTTCCTGGATCGGGCGCTAGGCCTACCCACACAAGTGCGGTATCATTTTTATCGGGAGACTTGGGGGAACGCTGGGTGGAAGGAAATTTGTGCCTCCTCTCAGATTCCAGAACTTTCTGCCACAGAAATGTGAGGAACATGTGTTTTTTTTAGCCAAATTTTGAGGTTTACAAAGGATTCTGGGTAACAGAACCTGGTCAGAGCCCCACAAGTCACCCCATCTTGGATTCCCCTAGGTCTCTAGGTTTCAGAAATGCACAGGTTTGGTAGGTTTCCCTATGTGCCGGCTGAGCTAGAGGCCAAAATCTACATGTAGGCACTTTGCAAAAAACAGCTGTTTTCTGTCAAAAAATGGGATGAGTCCACGTTGTGCTTTGGGGCATTTCCTGTCGCGGGCGCTAGACCTACCCACACAAGTGAGGTATCATTTTTATTGGGAGACTTGGGGGAACTCTGGGTGGAAGGAGATTGATGCCTCCTCTCAGATTCCTGAACTTTCTGCCACAGAAATGTGAGGAACATGTGTTTTTTTAGCCAAATGTTGATGTTTGCAAAGGATTCTGGGTAACAGAACCTGGTCAGAGCCCCACAAGTCACCCCATCTTGGATTCCCCTAGGTCTCTAGTTTTCAGAAATGCACAGGTTTGTTAGGTTTCCCTAGGTGCCGGCTGAGCTAGAGGCCAAAATCTACAGGTAGGCCCTTTGCAAAAAACAGCTCTGTTTTCTGTCAAAAAATGGGATGTTTTCACGTTGTGCTTTGGGGCATTTCCTGTTGCGGGCGCTAGGCCTACCCACACAAGTTAGGTATCATTTTTATCGGGAGACTTCGGGGAACGCTGGGTGGAAGGAAATTTGTGCCTCCTCTCAGATTCCAGAACTTTCTGCCACAGAAATGTGAGGAACATGTGATTTTTTAGCCAAATTTTGAGGTTTGCAAAGGATTCTGTGTAACAGAACCTGGCCAGAGCCCCACAAGTCACCCCATCTTGGATTCCCCTAGGTCTCTAGTTTTCAGAAATGCAAAGGTTTGGTAGGTTTCTCTAGGTGCCGGCTGACCTAGAGGCCAAAATCTACAGGTAGGCACTTTGCAAAAAACAGCTGTTTTCTGTCAAAAAATGGGATGAGTCCACGTTGTGCTTTGGGGCATTTCCTGTCGCGGGCGCTAGACCTACCCACACAAGTGAGGTATCATTTTTATTGGGAGACTTGGGGGAACTCTGGGTGGAAGGAGATTTATGCCTCCTCTCAGATTCCTGAACTTTCTGCCACAGAAATGTGAGGAACATGTGTTTTTTTAGCCAAATGTTGATGTTTGCAAAGGATTCTGGGTAACAGAACCTGGTCAGAGCCCCACAAGTCACCCCATCTTGGATTCCCCTAGGTCTCTAGTTTTCAGAAATGCACAGGTTTGTTAGGTTTCCCTAGGTGCCGGCTGAGCTAGAGGCCAAAATCTACAGGTAGGCCCTTTGCAAAAAACAGCTCTGTTTTCTGTCAAAAAATGGGATGTTTTCACGTTGTGCTTTGGGGCATTTCCTGTTGCGGGCGCTAGGCCTACCCACACAAGTTAGGTATCATTTTTATCGGGAGACTTCGGGGAACGCTGGGTGGAAGGAAATTTGTGCCTCCTCTCAGATTCCAGAACTTTCTGCCACAGAAATGTGAGGAACATGTGATTTTTTAGCCAAATTTTGAGGTTTGCAAAGGATTCTGTGTAACAGAACCTGGCCAGAGCCCCACAAGTCACCCCATCTTGGATTCCCCTAGGTCTCTAGTTTTCAGAAATGCACAGGTTTGGTAGGTTTCTCTAGGTGCCGGCTGACCTAGAGGCCAAAATCTACAGGTAGGCACTTTGCAAAAAACAGCTCTGTTTTCTGTCAAAAAATGGGATGTGTCCACGTTGTGCTTTGGGGCATTTCCTGGATCGGGCGCTAGGCCTACCCACACAAGTGCGGTATCATTTTTATCGGGAGACTTGGGGGAACGCTGGGTGGAAGGAAATTTGTGCCTCCTCTCAGATTCCAGAACTTTCTGCCACAGAAATGTGAGGAACATGTGTTTTTTTTAGCCAAATTTTGAGGTTTACAAAGGATTCTGGGTAACAGAACCTGGTCAGAGCCCCACAAGTCACCCCATCTTGGATTCCCCTAGGTCTCTAGGTTTCAGAAATGCACAGGTTTGGTAGGTTTCCCTATGTGCCGGCTGAGCTAGAGGCCAAAATCTACATGTAGGCACTTTGCAAAAAACAGCTGTTTTCTGTCAAAAAATGGGATGAGTCCACGTTGTGCTTTGGGGCATTTCCTGTCGCGGGCGCTAGACCTACCCACACAAGTGAGGTATCATTTTTATTGGGAGACTTGGGGGAACTCTGGGTGGAAGGAGATTGATGCCTCCTCTCAGATTCCTGAACTTTCTGCCACAGAAATGTGAGGAACATGTGTTTTTTTAGCCAAATGTTGATGTTTGCAAAGGATTCTGGGTAACAGAACGTGGTCAGAGCCCCACAAGTCACCCCATCTTGGATTCCCCTAGGTCTCTAGTTTTCAGAAATGCACAGGTTTGTTAGGTTTCCCTAGGTGCCGGCTGAGCTAGAGGCCAAAATCTACAGGTAGGCCCTTTGCAAAAAACAGCTCTGTTTTCTGTCAAAAAATGGGATGTTTTCACGTTGTGCTTTGGGGCATTTCCTGTTGCGGGCGCTAGGCCTACCCACACAAGTTAGGTATCATTTTTATCGGGAGACTTCGGGGAACGCTGGGTGGAAGGAAATTTGTGCCTCCTCTCAGATTCCAGAACTTTCTGCCACAGAAATGTGAGGAACATGTGATTTTTTAGCCAAATTTTGAGGTTTGCAAAGGATTCTGTGTAACAGAACCTGGCCAGAGCCCCACAAGTCACCCCATCTTGGATTCCCCTAGGTCTCTAGTTTTCAGAAATGCACAGGTTTGGTAGGTTTCTCTAGGTGCCGGCTGACCTAGAGGCCAAAATCTACAGGTAGGCACTTTGCAAAAAACAGCTGTTTTCTGTCAAAAAATGGGATGAGTCCACGTTGTGCTTTGGGGCATTTCCTGTCGCGGGCGCTAGACCTACCCACACAAGTGAGGTATCATTTTTATTGGGAGACTTGGGGGAACTCTGGGTGGAAGGAGATTTATGCCTCCTCTCAGATTCCTGAACTTTCTGCCACAGAAATGTGAGGAACATGTGTTTTTTTAGCCAAATGTTGATGTTTGCAAAGGATTCTGGGTAACAGAACCTGGTCAGAGCCCCACAAGTCACCCCATCTTGGATTCCCCTAGGTCTCTAGTTTTCAGAAATGCACAGGTTTGTTAGGTTTCCCTAGGTGCCGGCTGAGCTAGAGGCCAAAATCTACAGGTAGGCCCTTTGCAAAAAACAGCTCTGTTTTCTGTCAAAAAATGGGATGTTTTCACGTTGTGCTTTGGGGCATTTCCTGTTGCGGGCGCTAGGCCTACCCACACAAGTTAGGTATCATTTTTATCGGGAGACTTCGGGGGACGCTGGGTGGAAGGAAATTTGTGCCTCCTCTCAGATTCCAGAACTTTCTGCCACAGAAATGTGAGGAACATGTGATTTTTTAGCCAAATTTTGAGGTTTGCAAAGGATTCTGTGTAACAGAACCTGGCCAGAGCCCCACAAGTCACCCCATCTTGGATTCCCCTAGGTCTCTAGTTTTCAGAAATGCACAGGTTTGGTAGGTTTCCCTAGGTGCCGGCTGAGCTAGAGGCCAAAATCTACAGTTAGGCACTTTGCAAAAAACAGCTCTGTTTTCTGTCAAAAAATGGGATGTGTCCACGTTGTGCTTTGGGGCATTTCCTGGATCGGGCGCTAGGCCTACCCACACAAGTGCGGTATCATTTTTATCGGGAGACTTGGGGGAACGCTGGGTGGAAGGAAATTTGTGCCTCCTCTCAGATTCCAGAACTTTCTGCCACAGAAATGTGAGGAACATGTGTTTTTTTTAGCCAAATTTTGAGGTTTACAAAGGATTCTGGGTAACAGAACCTGGTCAGAGCCCCACAAGTCACCCCATCTTGGATTCCCCTAGGTCTCTAGGTTTCAGAAATGCACAGGTTTGGTAGGTTTCCCTATGTGCCGGCTGAGCTAGAGGCCAAAATCTACATGTAGGCACTTTGCAAAAAACAGCTGTTTTCTGTCAAAAAATGGGATGAGTCCACGTTGTGCTTTGGGGCATTTCCTGTCGCGGGCGCTAGACCTACCCACACAAGTGAGGTATCATTTTTATTGGGAGACTTGGGGGAACTCTGGGTGGAAGGAGATTGATGCCTCCTCTCAGATTCCTGAACTTTCTGCCACAGAAATGTGAGGAACATGTGTTTTTTTAGCCAAATGTTGATGTTTGCAAAGGATTCTGGGTAACAGAACCTGGTCAGAGCCCCACAAGTCACCCCATCTTGGATTCCCCTAGGTCTCTAGTTTTCAGAAATGCACAGGTTTGTTAGGTTTCCCTAGGTGCCGGCTGAGCTAGAGGCCAAAATCTACAGGTAGGCCCTTTGCAAAAAACAGCTCTGTTTTCTGTCAAAAAATGGGATGTTTTCAAGTTGTGCTTTGGGGCATTTCCTGTTGCGGGCGCTAGGCCTACCCACACAAGTTAGGTATCATTTTTATCGGGAGACTTCGGGGAACGCTGGGTGGAAGGAAATTTGTGCCTCCTCTCAGATTCCAGAACTTTCTGCCACAGAAATGTGAGGAACATGTGATTTTTTAGCCAAATTTTGAGGTTTGCAAAGGATTCTGTGTAACAGAACCTGGCCAGAGCCCCACAAGTCACCCCATCTTGGATTCCCCTAGGTCTCTAGTTTTCAGAAATGCACAGGTTTGGTAGGTTTCTCTAGGTGCCGGCTGACCTAGAGGCCAAAATCTACAGGTAGGCACTTTGCAAAAAACAGCTGTTTTCTGTCAAAAAATGGGATGAGTCCACGTTGTGCTTTGGGGCATTTCCTGTCGCGGGCGCTAGACCTACCCACACAAGTGAGGTATCATTTTTATTGGGAGACTTGGGGGAACTCTGGGTGGAAGGAGATTTATGCCTCCTCTCAGATTCCTGAACTTTCTGCCACAGAAATGTGAGGAACATGTGTTTTTTTAGCCAAATGTTGATGTTTGCAAAGGATTCTGGATAACAGAACCTGGTCAGAGCCCCACAAGTCACCCCATCTTGGATTCCCCTAGGTCTCTAGTTTTCAGAAATGCACAGGTTTGTTAGGTTTCCCTAGGTGCCGGCTGAGCTAGAGGCCAAAATCTACAGGTAGGCCCTTTGCAAAAAACAGCTCTGTTTTCTGTCAAAAAATGGGATGTTTTCACGTTGTGCTTTGGGGCATTTCCTGTTGCGGGCGCTAGGCCTACCCACACAAGTTAGGTATCATTTTTATCGGGAGACTTCGGGGAACGCTGGGTGGAAGGAAATTTGTGCCTCCTCTCAGATTCCAGAACTTTCTGCCACAGAAATGTGAGGAACATGTGATTTTTTAGCCAAATTTTGAGGTTTGCAAAGGATTCTGTGTAACAGAACCTGGCCAGAGCCCCACAAGTCACCCCATCTTGGATTCCCCTAGGTCTCTAGTTTTCAGAAATGCACAGGTTTGGTAGGTTTCCCTAGGTGCCGGCTGAGCTAGAGGCCAAAATCTACAGTTAGGCACTTTGCAAAAAACAGCTCTGTTTTCTGTCAAAAAATGGGATGTGTCCACGTTGTGCTTTGGGGCATTTCCTGGATCGGGCGCTAGGCCTACCCACACAAGTGCGGTATCATTTTTATCGGGAGACTTGGGGGAACGCTGGGTGGAAGGAAATTTGTGCCTCCTCTCAGATTCCAGAACTTTCTGCCACAGAAATGTGAGGAACATGTGTTTTTTTTAGCCAAATTTTGAGGTTTACAAAGGATTCTGGGTAACAGAACCTGGTCAGAGCCCCACAAGTCACCCCATCTTGGATTCCCCTAGGTCTCTAGGTTTCAGAAATGCACAGGTTTGGTAGGTTTCCCTATGTGCCGGCTGAGCTAGAGGCCAAAATCTACATGTAGGCACTTTGCAAAAAACAGCTGTTTTCTGTCAAAAAATGGGATGAGTCCACGTTGTGCTTTGGGGCATTTCCTGTCGCGGGCGCTAGACCTACCCACACAAGTGAGGTATCATTTTTATTGGGAGACTTGGGGGAACTCTGGGTGGAAGGAGATTGATGCCTCCTCTCAGATTCCTGAACTTTCTGCCACAGAAATGTGAGGAACATGTGTTTTTTTAGCCAAATGTTGATGTTTGCAAAGGATTCTGGGTAACAGAACCTGGTCAGAGCCCCACAAGTCACCCCATCTTGGATTCCCCTAGGTCTCTAGTTTTCAGAAATGCACAGGTTTGTTAGGTTTCCCTAGGTGCCGGCTGAGCTAGAGGCCAAAATCTACAGGTAGGCCCTTTGCAAAAAACAGCTCTGTTTTCTGTCAAAAAATGGGATGTTTTCACGTTGTGCTTTGGGGCATTTCCTGTTGCGGGCGCTAGGCCTACCCACACAAGTTAGGTATCATTTTTATCGGGAGACTTCGGGGAACGCTGGGTGGAAGGAAATTTGTGCCTCCTCTCAGATTCCAGAACTTTCTGCCACAGAAATGTGAGGAACATGTGATTTTTTAGCCAAATTTTGAGGTTTGCAAAGGATTCTGTGTAACAGAACCTGGCCAGAGCCCCACAAGTCACCCCATCTTGGATTCCCCTAGGTCTCTAGTTTTCAGAAATGCAAAGGTTTGGTAGGTTTCTCTAGGTGCCGGCTGACCTAGAGGCCAAAATCTACAGGTAGGCACTTTGCAAAAAACAGCTGTTTTCTGTCAAAAAATGGGATGAGTCCACGTTGTGCTTTGGGGCATTTCCTGTCGCGGGCGCTAGACCTACCCACACAAGTGAGGTATCATTTTTATTGGGAGACTTGGGGGAACTCTGGGTGGAAGGAGATTTATGCCTCCTCTCAGATTCCTGAACTTTCTGCCACAGAAATGTGAGGAACATGTGTTTTTTTAGCCAAATGTTGATGTTTGCAAAGGATTCTGGGTAACAGAACCTGGTCAGAGCCCCACAAGTCACCCCATCTTGGATTCCCCTAGGTCTCTAGTTTTCAGAAATGCACAGGTTTGTTAGGTTTCCCTAGGTGCCGGCTGAGCTAGAGGCCAAAATCTACAGGTAGGCCCTTTGCAAAAAACAGCTCTGTTTTCTGTCAAAAAATGGGATGTTTTCACGTTGTGCTTTGGGGCATTTCCTGTTGCGGGCGCTAGGCCTACCCACACAAGTTAGGTATCATTTTTATCGGGAGACTTCGGGGAACGCTGGGTGGAAGGAAATTTGTGCCTCCTCTCAGATTCCAGAACTTTCTGCCACAGAAATGTGAGGAACATGTGATTTTTTAGCCAAATTTTGAGGTTTGCAAAGGATTCTGTGTAACAGAACCTGGCCAGAGCCCCACAAGTCACCCCATCTTGGATTCCCCTAGGTCTCTAGTTTTCAGAAATGCACAGGTTTGGTAGGTTTCTCTAGGTGCCGGCTGACCTAGAGGCCAAAATCTACAGGTAGGCACTTTGCAAAAAACAGCTCTGTTTTCTGTCAAAAAATGGGATGTGTCCACGTTGTGCTTTGGGGCATTTCTTGTCGCGGGCGCTAGGCCTACCCACACAATTGAGGTATAATTTTTATCGGGAGACTTGGGGGAACGCTGGGTGGAAGGAAATTTATGTCTCCTCTCAGATTCCTGAACTTTCTGCCACAGAAATGTGAGGAACATGTGTTTTTTTAGCCAAATTTTGAGGTTTGCAAAGGATTCTGGGTAAAAGAACCTGGTCAGAGCCCCACAAGTCACCCCATCTTGGATTCCCCTAGGTCTCTAGTTTTCAGAAATGCACAGGTTTGGTAGGTTTCCCTAGGGGCCGGCTGAGCTAGAGTCCAAAATCTACAGTTAGGCACTTTGCAAAAAACAGCTCTGTTTTCTGTCAAAAAATGGGATGTGTCCACGTTGTGCTTTGGGGCATTTCCTGTCGCGGGCGCTAGGCCTACCCACACAAGTGCGGTATCATTTTTATCGGGAGACTTGGGGGAACGCTGGGTGGAAGGAAATTTGTGCCTCCTCTCAGATTCCAGAACTTTCTGCCACAGAAATGTGAGGAACATGTGTTTTTTTTAGCCAAATTTTGAGGTTTACAAAGGACTCTGGGTAACAGAACCTGGTCAGAGCCCCACAAGTCACCCCATCTTGGATTCCCCTAGGTCTCTAGTTTATTTAAATGCACAGGTTTGGTAGGTTTCCCTAGGTGCCGGCTGAGCTAGAGGACAAAATCTACACTTAGGCACTTTGCAAAAAACAGCTGTGTTTTCTGTCAAAAAATGGGATGTGTCCACGTTGTGCTTTGGGGCATTTCCTGTCGCAGGCGCTAGGCCTACCCACACAAGTGAGGTATCATTTTTATCGGGAGACTTGGGGGAACGCTGGGTGGAAGGAAATTTGTGCCTCCTCTCAGATTCCAGAACTTTCTGCCACAGAAATGTGAGGAACATGTGTTTTTTTAGCCAAATTTTGAGGTTTGCAAAGGATTCTAGGTAACAGAACCTGGTCAGAGCCCCACAAGTCACCCCATCTTGGATTCCCCTAGGTCTCTAGTTTTCAGAAATGCACAGGTTTGGTAGGTTTCCCTAGGTGCCGGCTGAGCTACAGGCCAAAATCTACAGGTAGGCACTTTGCAAAAAACAGCTCTGTTTTCTGTCAAAAAATGGGATGTGTCCACGTTGTGCTTTGGGGCATTTCCTGTCGCGGGCGCTAGGCCTACCCACACAAGTGAGGTATCATTTTTATCGGGAGACTTGGGGGAACGCTGGGTGGAAGGAAATTTGTGCTTCCTCTCAGATTCCAGAACTTTCTGCCACAGAAATGTGAGGAACATGTGTTTTTTTTAGCCAAATTTTGAGGTTTGCAAAGGATTCTGGGTAACAGAAGCTGGTCAGAGCCCACAAAGTCACCACATCTTGGATTCCTCTAGGTCTCTAGTTTTCAGAAATGCACAGGTTTGGTAGGTTTCCCTAGGTGCCGGCTGAGCTAGAGGCCAAAATCTACAGTTAGGCACTTTGCAAAAAACAGCTCTGTTTTCTGTCAAAAAATGGGATGTGTCCACGTTGTGCTTTGGGGCATTTCCTGTCGCGGGCGCTAGGCCTACCCACACAAGTGCGGTATCATTTTTATCGGGAGACTTGGGGGAACGCTGGGTGGAAGGAAATTTGTACCTCCTCTCAGATTCCAGAACTTTCTGCCACAGAAATGTGAGGAACATGTGTTTTTTTTAGCCAAATTTTGAGGTTTACAAAGGATTCTGGGTAACAGAACCTGGTGAGAGCCCCACAAGTCACCCCATCTTGGATTCCCCTAGGTCTCTAGTTTATTTAAATGCACAGGTTTGGTAGGTTTCCCTAGGTGCCGGCGGAGCTAGAGGCCAAAATCTACAGGTAGGCACTTTGCAAAAAACAGCTCTGTTTTCTGTAAAAAAATGGGATGTGTCCACGTTGTGCTTTGGGGCATTTCCTGTCGCGAGCGCTAGGCCTACCCACACAAGTGAGGTATCATTCTTATCAGGAGACTTGGGGGAACGCTGGGTGGAAGGAAATTTGTGCCTCCTATCAGATTCCAGAACTTTCTGCCACAGAAATGTGAGGAATATGTGTTTTTTTAGCCAAATTTTGAGGTTTGCAAAGGATTCTGTGTAACAGAACCTGGTCAGAGCCCCACAAGTCACCCCATCTTGGATTCCCCTAGGTCTCTAGTTTTCAGAAATGCACAGGTTTGGTAGGTTTCCCTAGGTGCCGGCTGAGCTATAGGCCAAAATCTACAGGTAGGCACTTTGCAAAAAACAGCTCTGTTTTCTGTCAAAAAAGGGGATGTGTCCACGTTGTGCTGTGGGGCATTTCCTGTCGCGGGCGCTAGGCCTACCCACACAAGTGAGGTATCATTTTTATCGGGAGACGTGGGGGAACGCTGGGTGGAAGGAAATTTGTGCCTCCTCTCAGATTCCAGAACTTTCTGCCACAGAAATGTGAGGAACATGTGTTTTTTAGCCAAATTTTGAGGTTTGCAAAGGATTCTGGGTAACAGAACCTGGTCAGAGCCCCACAAGTCACCCCATCTTGGATTACCCTGGGTCTCTAGGTTTCAGAAATGCACAGGTTTGGTAGGTTTCCCTAGGTGCCGGCTGAGCTAGAGGCCAAAATCTACAGGTAGGCACTTTGCAAAAAACAGCTCTGTTTTCTGTCAAAAAATGGGATGTGTCCACGTTGTGCTTTGGGGCATTTCCTGTCACGGGCGCTAGGCCTACCCACACAAGTGAGGTATCATTTATATCGGGAGACTTGGGGGAACGCTGGGTGGAAGGGAATTTGTACCTCCTCTCAGATTCCAGAACTTTCTGCCACAGAAATTTGAGGAACATGTGTTTTTTTTAGCCAAATTTTGAGGTTTGCAAAGGATTCTGGGTAACAGAACCTGGTCAGAGTCCCACAAGTCACCCCATCTTGGATTCCCCTAGGTCTCTAGGTTTCAGAAATGCACAGGTTTGGTAGGTTTCCCTATGTGCCGGCTGAGCTAGAGGCCAAAATCTACAGGTAGGCACTTTGCAAAAAACAGCTCTGTTTTCTGTCAAAAAATGGGATGAGTCCACGTTGTGCTTTGGGGCATTTCCTGTCGCGGACGCTAGGCCTACCCACACAAGTGAGGTATCATTTTTATTGGGAGGCTTGGGGGAACTCTGGGTGGAAGGAGATTTATGCCTCCTCTCAGATTCCTGAACTTTCTGCCACAGAAATGTGAGGAACATGTGATTTTTTAGCCAAATTTTTAGGTTTGCAAAGGATTCTGTGTAACAGAACCTGGCCAGAGCCCCACAAGTCACCCCATCTTGGATTCCCAAACATCTCTAGTTTTCAGAAATGCACAGGTTTGGTAGGTTTCTCTAGGTGCCGGCTGACCTAGAGGCCAAAATCTACAGGTAGGCACTTTGCAAAAAACAGCTCTGTTTTTTGTCAAAAAATGGGATGTGTCCATGTTGTGCTTTGGGGCATTTCTTGTCGCGGGCGCTAGGCCTACCCACACAAGTGAGGTGTAATTTTTATCGGGAGACTTGGGGGAATGCTGGGTGGAAGGAAATTTATGTCTCCTCTCAGATTCCTGAACTTTCTGCCACAGAAATGTGAGAACATGTGTTTTTTTAGCCAAATTTTGAGGTTTGCAAAGGATTCTGGGTAACAGAACCTGGTCAGAGCCCCACAAGTCACCCCATCTTGGATTCCTCTAGGTCTCTAGTTTTCAGAAATGCACAGGTTTGGTAGGTTTCCCTAGGTGCCGGCTGAGCTAGAGGCCAAAATCTACAGTTAGGCACTTTGCAAAAAACAGCTCTGTTTTCTGTCAAAAAATGGGATGTGTCCACGTTGTGCTTTGGGGCATTTCCTGTCGCGGGCGCTAGGCCTACCCACACAAGTGCGGTATCATTTTTATCGGGAGACTTGGGGGAACGCTGGGTGGAAGGAAATTTGTGCCTCCTCTCAGATTCCAGAACTTTCTGCCACAGAAATGTGAGGAACATGTGTTTTTTAGCCAAATTTTGAGGTTTACAAAGGATTCTGGGTAACAGAACCTGGTCAGAGCCCCACAAGTCACCCCATCTTGGATTCCCCTAGGTCTCTAGTTTATTTAAATGCACAGGTTTGGTAGGTTTCCCTAGGTGCCGGCTGAGCTAGAGACCAAAATCTACAGGTAGGCACTTTGCAAAAAACAGCTCTGTTTTCTGTAAAAAAATGGGATGTGTCCACGTTGTGCTTTGGGGCATTTTCTGTCGTGAGCGCTAGGCCTACCCACACAAGTGAGGTATCATTTTTATCAGGAGACTTGGGGGAACGCTGGGTTGAAGGAAATTTGTGCCTCCTCTCAGATTCCAGAACTTTCTGGCACAGAAATGTGAGGAATATGTGTTTTTTTAGCCAAATTTTGAGGTTTGCAAAGGATTCTGTGTAACAGAACCTGGCCAGAGCCCCACAAGTCACCCCATCTTGGATTCCCAAACGTCTCTAGTTTTCAGAAATGCACAGGTTTGGTAGGTTTCTCTAGGTGCCGGCTGACCTAGAGGCCAAAATCTACAGGTAGGCACTTTGCAAAAAACAGCTCTGTTTTCTGTCAAAAAATGGGATGTATCCATGTTGTGCTTTGGGGCATTTCTTGTCGCGGGCGCTAGGCCTACCCACACAAGTGAGGTGTAATTTTTATCGGGAGACTTGGGGGAATGCTGGGTGGAAGGAAATTTATGTCTCCTCTCAGATTCCTGAACTTTCTGCCACAGAAATGTGAGGAACATGTGTTTTTTTAGCCAAATTTTGAGGTTTGCAAAGGATTCTGGGTAACAGAACCTGGTCAGAGCCCCACAAGTCACCCCATCTTGGATTCCTCTAGGTCTCTAGTTTTCAGAAATGCACAGGATTGGTAGGTTTCCCTAGGTGCCGGCTGAGCTAGAGGCCAAAATCTACAGTTAGGCACTTTGCAAAAAACAGCTCTGTTTTCTGTCAAAAAATGGGATGTGTCCACGTTGTGCTTTGGGGCATTTCCTGTCGCGGGCGCTAGGCCTACCCACACAAGTGCGGTATCATTTTTATCGGGAGACTTGGGGGAACGCTGGGTGGAAGGAAATTTGTGCCTCCTCTCAGATTCCAGAACTTTCTGCCACAGAAATGTGAGGAACATGTGTTTTTTTTAGCCAAATTTTGAGGTTTACAAAGGATTCTGGGTAACAGAACCTGGTGAGAGCCCCACAAGTCACCCCATATTGGATTCCCCTAGGTCTCTAGTTTATTTAAATGCACAGGTTTGGTAGGTTTCCCTGGGTGCCGGCTGAGCTAGAGGCCAAAATCTACAGGTAGGCACTTTGCAAAAAACAGCTCTGTTTTCTGCAAAAAAATTGGATGTGTCCACGTTGTGCTTTGGGGCATTTCCTGTCGCGAGCGCTAGGCCTACCCACACAAGTGAGGTATCATTTTTATCAGAAGACTTGGGGGAACGCTGGGTGGAAGGAAATTTGTGCCTCCTATCAGATTCCAGAACTTTCTACCACAGAAATGTGAGGAATATGTGTTTTTTTAGCCAAATTTTGAGGTTTGCAAAGGATTCTGTGTAACAGAACCTGGTCAGAGCCCCACAAGTCACCCCATCTTGGATTCCCCTAGGTCTCTAGTTTTCAGAAATGCACAGGTTTGGTAGGTTTCCCTAGGTGCCGGCTGAGCTATAGGCCAAAATCTACAGGTAGGCACTTTGCAAAAAACAGCTCTGTTTTCTGTCAAAAAAGGGGATGTGTCCACGTTGTGCTTTGGGGCATTTCCTGTCGCGGGCGCTAGGCCTACCCACACAAGTGAGGTATCATTTTTATCGGGAGACGTGGGGGAACGCTGGGTGGAAAGAAAATTTGTGCCTCCTCTCAGATTCCAGAACTTTCTGCCACAGAAATGTGAGGAACATGTGTTTTTTAGCCAAATTTTGAGGTTTGCAAAGGATTCTGGGTAACAGAACCTGGTCAGAGCCCCACAAGTCACCCCATCTTGGATTACCCTGGGTCTCTAGGTTTCAGAAATGCACAGGTTTGGTAGGTTTCCCTAGGTGCCGGCTGAGCTAGAGGCCAAAATCTACAGGTAGGCACTTTGCAAAAAACAGCTCTGTTTTCTGTCAAAAAATGGGATGTGTCCACGTAGTGCTTTGGGGCATTTCCTGTCGCGGGCGCTAGGCCTACCCACACAAGTGAGGTATCATTTATATCGGGAGACTTGGGGGAACGCTGGGTGGAAGGGAATTTGTGCCTCCTCTCAGATTCCAGAACTTTCTGCCACAGAAATTTGAGGAACATGTGTTTTTTTTAGCCAAATTTTGAGGTTTGCAAAGGATTCTGGGTAACAGAACCTGGTCAGAGCCCCACAAGTCACCCCATCTTGGATTCCCCTAGGTCTCTAGGTTTCAGAAATGCACAGGTTTGGTAGGTTTCCCTATGTGCCGGCTGAGCTAGAGGCCAAAATCTACAGGTAGGCACTTTGCAAAAAACAGCTCTGTTTTCTGTCAAAAAATGGGATGAGTCCACGTTGTGCTTTGGGGCATTTCCTGTCGCGGACGCTAGGCCTACCCACACAAGTGAGGTATCATTTTTATTGGGAGGCTTGGGGGAACTCTGGGTGGAAGGAGATTTATGCCTCCTCTCAGATTCCTGAACTTTCTGCCACAGAAATGTGAGGAATATGTGATTTTTTAGCCAAATTTTTAGGTTTGCAAAGGATTCTGTGTAACAGAACCTGGCCAGAGCCCCACAAGTCACCCCATCTTGGATTCCCAAACGTCTCTAGTTTTCAGAAATGCACAGGTTTGGTAGGTGTCTCTAGGTGCCGGCTGACCTAGAGGCCAAAATCTACAGGTAGGCACTTTGCAAAAAACAGCTCTGTTTTCTGTCAAAAAATGGGATGTGTCCATGTTGTGCTTTGGGGCATTTCTTGTCGCGGGCGCTAGGCCTACCCACACAAGTGAGGTGTAATTTTTATCGGGAGACTTGGGGGAATGCTGGGTGGAAGGAAATTTATGTCTCCTCTCAGATTCCTGAACTTTCTGCCACAGAAATGTGAGAACATGTGTTTTTTTAGCCAAATTTTGAGGTTTGCAAAGGATTCTGGGTAACAGAACCTGGTCAGAGCCCCACAAGTCACCCCATCTTGGATTCCTCTAGGTCTCTAGTTTTCAGAAATGCACAGGTTTGGTAGGTTTCCCTAGGTGCCGGCTGAGCTAGAGGCCAAAATCTACAGTTAGGCACTTTGCAAAAAACAGCTCTGTTTTCTGTCAAAAAATGGGATGTGTCCACGTTGTGCTTTGGGGCATTTCCTGTCGCGGGCGCTAAGCCTACCCACACAAGTGCGGTATCATTTTTATCGGGAGACTTGGGGGAACGCTTGGTGGAAGGAAATTTGTGCCTCCTCTCAGATTCCAGAACTTTCTGCCACAGAAATGTGAGGAACATGTGTTTGTTAGCCAAATTTTGAGGTTTACAAAGGATTCTGGGTAACAGAACCTGGTCAGAGCCCCACAAGTCACCCCATCTTGGATTCCCCTAGGTCTCTAGTTTATTTAAATGCACAGGTTTGGTAGGTTTCCCTAGGTGCCGGCTGAGCTAGAGGCCAAAATCTACAGGTAGGCACTTTGCAAAAAACAGCTCTGTTTTCTGTAAAAAAATGGGATGTGTCCACGTTGTGCTTTGGGGCATTTTCTGTCGCGAGCGCTAGGCCTACCCACACAAGTGAGGTATCATTTTTATCAGGAGACTTGGGGGAACGCTGGGTGGAAGGAAATTTGTGCCTCCTCTCAGATTCCAGAACTTTCTGGCACAGAAATGTGAGGAATATGTGTTTTTTTAGCCAAATTTTGAGGTTTGCAAAGGATTCTGTGTAACAGAACCTGGTCAGAGCCCCACAAGTCACCCCATCTTGGATTCCCCTAGGTCTCTAGTTTTCAGAAATGCACAGGTTTGGTAGGTTTCCCTAGGTGCCGGCTGAGCTATAGGCCAAAATCTACAGGTAGGCACTTTGCAAAAAACAGCTCTGTTTTCTGTCAAAAAAGGGGATGTGTCCACGTTGTGCTTTGGGGCATTTCCTGTCGCGGGCGCTAGGCCTACCCACACAAGTGAGGTATCCTTTTTATCGGGAGACGTGGGGGAACGCTGGGTGGAAGGAAATTTGTGCCTCCTCTCAGATTCCAGAACTTTCTGCCACAGAAATGTGAGGAACATGTGTTTTTTAGCCAAATTTTGTGGTTTGTAAAGGATTCTTGCTAACAGAACCTGGTCAGAGCCCCACAAGTCACCCCATCTTGGATTACCCTGGGTCTCTAGGTTTCAGAAATGCACAGGTTTGGTAGGTTTCCCTAGGTGCCGGCTGAGCTAGAGGCCAAAATCTACAGGTAGGCACTTTGCAAAAAACAGCTCTGTTTTCTGTCAAAAAATGGGATGTGTCCACGTTGTGCTTTGGGGCATTTCCTGTCGCGGGCGCTAGGCCTACCCACACAAGTGAGGTATCATTTATATCGGGAGACTTGGGGGAACGCTGGGTGGAAGGGAATTTGTGCCTCCTCTCAGATTCCAGAACTTTCTGCCACAGAAATTTGAGGAACATGTGTTTTTTTAGCCAAATTTTGAGGTTTGCAAAGGATTCTGGGTAACAGAACCTGGTCAGAGCCCCACAAGTCACCCCATCTTGGATTCCTCTAGGTCTCTAGTTTTCAGAAATGCACAGGTTTGGTAGGTTTCCCTAGGTGCCGGCTGAGCTAGAGGCCAAAATCTACAGTTAGGCACTTTGCAAAAAACAGCTCTGTTTTCTGTCAAAAAATGGGATGTGTCCACGTTGTGCTTTGGGGCATTTCCTGTCGCGGGCGCTAGGCCTACCCACACAAGTGCGGTATCATTTTTATCGGGAGACTTGGGGGAACGCTGGGTGGAAGGAAATTTGTGCCTCCTCTCAGATTCCAGAACTTTCTGCCACAGAAATGTGAGGAACATGTGTTTTTTTTAGCCAAATTTTGAGGTTTACAAAGGATTCTGGGTAACAGAACCTGGTGAGAGCCCCACAAGTCACCACATCTTGGATTCCCCTAGGTCTCTAGTTTATTTAAATGCACAGGTTTGGTAGGTTTCCCTAGGTGCCGGCTGAGCTAGAGGCCAAAATCTACAGGTAGGCACTTTGCAAAAAACAGCTCTGTTTTCTGTAAAAAAATGGGATGTGTCCACGTTGTGCTTTGGGGCATTTCCTGTCGCGAGCGCTAGGCCTACCCACACAAGTGAGGTATCATTTTTATCAGGAGACTTGGGGGAACGCTGGGTGGAAGGAAATTTGTGCCTCCTATCAGATTCCAGAACTTTCTGCCACAGAAATGTGAGGAATATGTGTTTTTTTAGCCAAATTTTGAGGTTTGCAAAGGATTCTGTGTAACAGAACCTGGTCAGAGCCCCACAAGTCACCCCATCTTGGATTCCCCTAGGTCTCTAGTTTTCAGAAATGCACAGGTTTGGTAGGTTTCCCTAGGTGCCGGCTGAGCTATAGGCCAAAATCTACAGGTAGGCACTTTGCAAAAAACAGCTCTGTTTTCTGTCAAAAAAGGGGATGTGTCCACGTTGTGCTTTGGGGCATTTCCTGTCGCGGGCGCTAGGCCTACCCACACAAGTGAGGTATCATTTTTATCGGGAGACGTGGGGGAACGCTGGGTGGAAGGAAATTTGTGCCTCCTCTCAGATTCCAGAACTTTCTGCCACAGAAATGTGAGGAACAAGTGTTTTTTAGCCAAATTTTGAGGTTTGCAAAGGATTCTGGGTAACAGAACCTGGTCAGAGCCCCACAAGTCACCCCATCTTGGATTACCCTGGGTCTCTAGGTTTCAGAAATGCACAGGTTTGGTAGGTTTCCCTAGGTGCCGGCTGAGCTAGAGGCCAAAATCTACAGGTAGGCACTTTGCAAAAAACAGCTCTGTTTTCTGTCAAAAAATGGGATGTGTCAACGTTGTGCTTTGGGGCATTTCCTGTCGCGGGCGCTAGGCCTACCCACACAAGTGAGGTATCATTTATATCGGGAGACTTGGGGGAACGCTGGGTGGAAGGGAATTTGTGCCTCCTCTCAGATTCCAGAACTTTCTGCCACAGAAATTTGAGGAACATCTGTTTTTTTTAGCCAAATTTTGAGGTTTGCAAAGGATTCTGGGTAACAGAACCTGGTCAGAGTCCCACAAGTCACCCCATCTTGGATTCCCCTAGGTCTCTAGGTTTCAGAAATGCACAGGTTTGGTAGGTTTCCCTATGTGCCGGCTGAGCTAGAGGCCAAAATCTACAGGTAGGCACTTTGCAAAAAACAGCTCTGTTTTCTGTCAAAAAATGGGATGAGTCCACGTTGTGCTTTGGGGCATTTCCTGTCGCGGACGCTAGGCCTACCCACACAAGTGAGGTATCATTTTTATTGGGAGGCTTGGGGGAACTCTGGGTGGAAGGAGATTTATGCCTCCTCTCAGATTCCTGAACTTTCTGCCACAGAAATGTGAGGAACATGTGATTTTTTAGCCAAATTTTTAGGTTTGCAAAGGATTCTGTGTAACAGAACCTGGCCAGAGCCCCACAAGTCACCCCATCTTGGATTCCCAAACATCTCTAGTTTTCAGAAATGCACAGGTTTGGTAGGTTTCTCTAGGTGCCGGCTGACCTAGAGGCCAAAATCTACAGGTAGGCACTTTGCAAAAAACAGCTCTGTTTTTTGTCAAAAAATGGGATGTGTCCATGTTGTGCTTTGGGGCATTTCTTGTCGCGGGCGCTAGGCCTACCCACACAAGTGAGGTGTAATTTTTATCGGGAGACTTGGGGGAATGCTGGGTGGAAGGAAATTTATGTCTCCTCTCAGATTCCTGAACTTTCTGCCACAGAAATGTGAGAACATGTGTTTTTTTAGCCAAATTTTGAGGTTTGCAAAGGATTCTGGGTAACAGAACCTGGTCAGAGCCCCACAAGTCACCCCATCTTGGATTCCTCTAGGTCTCTAGTTTTCAGAAATGCACAGGTTTGGTAGGTTTCCCTAGGTGCCGGCTGAGCTAGAGGCCAAAATCTACAGTTAGGCACTTTGCAAAAAACAGCTCTGTTTTCTGTCAAAAAATGGGATGTGTCCACGTTGTGCTTTGGGGCATTTCCTGTCGCGGGCGCTAGGCCTACCCACACAAGTGCGGTATCATTTTTATCGGGAGACTTGGGGGAACGCTGGGTGGAAGGAAATTTGTGCCTCCTCTCAGATTCCAGAACTTTCTGCCACAGAAATGTGAGGAACATGTGTTTTTTAGCCAAATTTTGAGGTTTACAAAGGATTCTGGGTAACAGAACCTGGTCAGAGCCCCACAAGTCACCCCATCTTGGATTCCCCTAGGTCTCTAGTTTATTTAAATGCACAGGTTTGGTAGGTTTCCCTAGGTGCCGGCTGAGCTAGAGACCAAAATCTACAGGTAGGCACTTTGCAAAAAACAGCTCTGTTTTCTGTAAAAAAATGGGATGTGTCCACGTTGTGCTTTGGGGCATTTTCTGTCGCGAGCGCTAGGCCTACCCACACAAGTGAGGTATCATTTTTATCAGGAGACTTGGGGGAACGCTGGGTTGAAGGAAATTTGTGCCTCCTCTCAGATTCCAGAACTTTCTGGCACAGAAATGTGAGGAATATGTGTTTTTTTAGCCAAATTTTGAGGTTTGCAAAGGATTCTGTGTAACACAACCTGGCCAGAGCCCCACAAGTCACCCCATCTTGGATTCCCAAACGTCTCTAGTTTTCAGAAATGCACAGGTTTGGTAGGTTTCTCTAGGTGCCGGCTGACCTAGAGGCCAAAATCTACAGGTAGGCACTTTGCAAAAAACAGCTCTGTTTTCTGTCAAAAAATGGGATGTATCCATGTTGTGCTTTGGGGCATTTCTTGTCGCGGGCGCTAGGCCTACCCACACAAGTGAGGTGTAATTTTTATCGGGAGACTTGGGGGAATGCTGGGTGGAAGGAAATTTATGTCTCCTCTCAGATTCCTGAACTTTCTGCCACAGAAATGTGAGGAACATGTGTTTTTTTAGCCAAATTTTGAGGTTTGCAAAGGATTCTGGGTAACAGAACCTGGTCAGAGCCCCACAAGTCACCCCATCTTGGATTCCTCTAGGTCTCTAGTTTTCAGAAATGCACAGGTTTGGTAGGTTTCCCTAGGTGCCGGCTGAGCTAGAGGCCAAAATCTACAGTTAGGCACTTTGCAAAAAACAGCTCTGTTTTCTGTCAAAAAATGGGATGTGTCCACGTTGTGCTTTGGGGCATTTCCTGTCGCGGGCGCTAGGCCTACCCACACAAGTGCGGTATCATTTTTATCGGGAGACTTGGGGGAACGCTGGGTGGAAGGAAATTTGTGCCTCCTCTCAGATTCCAGAACTTTCTGCCACAGAAATGTGAGGAACATGTGTTTTTTTTAGCCAAATTTTGAGGTTTACAAAGGATTCTGGGTAACAGAACCTGGTGAGAGCCCCACAAGTCACCCCATATTGGATTCCCCTAGGTCTCTAGTTTATTTAAATGCACAGGTTTGGTAGGTTTCCCTGGGTGCCGGCTGAGCTAGAGGCCAAAATCTACAGGTAGGCACTTTGCAAAAAACAGCTCTGTTTTCTGCAAAAAAATTGGATGTGTCCACGTTGTGCTTTGGGGCATTTCCTGTCGCGAGCGCTAGGCCTACCCACACAAGTGAGGTATCATTTTTATCAGAAGACTTGGGGGAACGCTGGGTGGAAGGAAATTTGTGCCTCCTATCAGATTCCAGAACTTTCTACCACAGAAATGTGAGGAATATGTGTTTTTTTAGCCAAATTTTGAGGTTTGCAAAGGATTCTGTGTAACAGAACCTGGTCAGAGCCCCACAAGTCACCCCATCTTGGATTCCCCTAGGTCTCTAGTTTTCAGAAATGCACAGGTTTGGTAGGTTTCCCTAGGTGCCGGCTGAGCTATAGGCCAAAATCTACAGGTAGGCACTTTGCAAAAAACAGCTCTGTTTTCTGTCAAAAAAGGGGATGTGTCCACGTTGTGCTTTGGGGCATTTCCTGTCGCGGGCGCTAGGCCTACCCACACAAGTGAGGTATCATTTTTATCGGGAGACGTGGGGGAACGCTGGGTGGAAAGAAAATTTGTGCCTCCTCTCAGATTCCAGAACTTTCTGCCACAGAAATGTGAGGAACATGTGTTTTTTAGCCAAATTTTGAGGTTTGCAAAGGATTCTGGGTAACAGAACCTGGTCAGAGCCCCACAAGTCACCCCATCTTGGATTACCCTGGGTCTCTAGGTTTCAGAAATGCACAGGTTTGGTAGGTTTCCCTAGGTGCCGGCTGAGCTAGAGGCCAAAATCTACAGGTAGGCACTTTGCAAAAAACAGCTCTGTTTTCTGTCAAAAAATGGGATGTGTCCACGTAGTGCTTTGGGGCATTTCCTGTCGCGGGCGCTAGGCCTACCCACACAAGTGAGGTATCATTTATATCGGGAGACTTGGGGGAACGCTGGGTGGAAGGGAATTTGTGCCTCCTCTCAGATTCCAGAACTTTCTGCCACAGAAATTTGAGGAACATGTGTTTTTTTTAGCCAAATTTTGAGGTTTGCAAAGGATTCTGGGTAACAGAACCTGGTCAGAGCCCCACAAGTCACCCCATCTTGGATTCCCCTAGGTCTCTAGGTTTCAGAAATGCACAGGTTTGGTAGGTTTCCCTATGTGCCGGCTGAGCTAGAGGCCAAAATCTACAGGTAGGCACTTTGCAAAAAACAGCTCTGTTTTCTGTCAAAAAATGGGATGAGTCCACGTTGTGCTTTGGGGCATTTCCTGTCGCGGACGCTAGGCCTACCCACACAAGTGAGGTATCATTTTTATTGGGAGGCTTGGGGGAACTCTGGGTGGAAGGAGATTTATGCCTCCTCTCAGATTCCTGAACTTTCTGCCACAGAAATGTGAGGAATATGTGATTTTTTAGCCAAATTTTTAGGTTTGCAAAGGATTCTGTGTAACAGAACCTGGCCAGAGCCCCACAAGTCACCCCATCTTGGATTCCCAAACGTCTCTAGTTTTCAGAAATGCACAGGTTTGGTAGGTGTCTCTAGGTGCCGGCTGACCTAGAGGCCAAAATCTACAGGTAGGCACTTTGCAAAAAACAGCTCTGTTTTCTGTCAAAAAATGGGATGTGTCCATGTTGTGCTTTGGGGCATTTCTTGTCGCGGGCGCTAGGCCTACCCACACAAGTGAGGTGTAATTTTTATCGGGAGACTTGGGGGAATGCTGGGTGGAAGGAAATTTATGTCTCCTCTCAGATTCCTGAACTTTCTGCCACAGAAATGTGAGAACATGTGTTTTTTTAGCCAAATTTTGAGGTTTGCAAAGGATTCTGGGTAACAGAACCTGGTCAGAGCCCCACAAGTCACCCCATCTTGGATTCCTCTAGGTCTCTAGTTTTCAGAAATGCACAGGTTTGGTAGGTTTCCCTAGGTGCCGGCTGAGCTAGAGGCCAAAATCTACAGTTAGGCACTTTGCAAAAAACAGCTCTGTTTTCTGTCAAAAAATGGGATTTGTCCACGTTGTGCTTTGGGGCATTTCCTGTCGCGGGCGCTAAGCCTACCCACACAAGTGCGGTATCATTTTTATCGGGAGACTTGGGGGAACGCTTGGTGGAATGAAATTTGTGCCTCCTCTCAGATTCCAGAACTTTCTGCCACAGAAATGTGAGGAACATGTGTTTGTTAGCCAAATTTTGAGGTTTACAAAGGATTCTGGGTAACAGAACCTGGTCAGAGCCCCACAAGTCACCCCATCTTGGATTCCCCTAGGTCTCTAGTTTATTTAAATGCACAGGTTTGGTAGGTTTCCCTAGGTGCCGGCTGAGCTAGAGGCCAAAATCTACAGGTAGGCACTTTGCAAAAAACAGCTCTGTTTTCTGTAAAAAAATGGGATGTGTCCACGTTGTGCTTTGGGGCATTTTCTGTCGCGAGCGCTAGGCCTACCCACACAAGTGAGGTATCATTTTTATCAGGAGACTTGGGGGAACGCTGGGTGGAAGGAAATTTGTGCCTCCTCTCAGATTCCAGAACTTTCTGGCACAGAAATGTGAGGAATATGTGTTTTTTTAGCCAAATTTTGAGGTTTGCAAAGGATTCTGTGTAACAGAACCTGGTCAGAGCCCCACAAGTCACCCCATCTTGGATTCCCCTAGGTCTCTAGTTTTCAGAAATGCACAGGTTTGGTAGGTTTCCCTAGGTGCCGGCTGAGCTATAGGCCAAAATCTACAGGTAGGCACTTTGCAAAAAACAGCTCTGTTTTCTGTCAAAAAAGGGGATGTGTCCACGTTGTGCTTTGGGGCATTTCCTGTCGCGGGCGCTAGGCCTACCCACACAAGTGAGGTATCCTTTTTATCGGGAGACGTGGGGGAACGCTGGGTGGAAGGAAATTTGTGCCTCCTCTCAGATTCCAGAACTTTCTGCCACAGAAATGTGAGGAACATGTGTTTTTTAGCCAAATTTTGTGGTTTGTAAAGGATTCTTGCTAACAGAACCTGGTCAGAGCCCCACAAGTCACCCCATCTTGGATTACCCTGGGTCTCTAGGTTTCAGAAATGCACAGGTTTGGTAGGTTTCCCTAGGTGCCGGCTGAGCTAGAGGCCAAAATCTACAGGTAGGCACTTTGCAAAAAACAGCTCTGTTTTCTGTCAAAAAATGGGATGTGTCCACGTTGTGCTTTGGGGCATTTCCTGTCGCGGGCGCTAGGCCTACCCACACAAGTGAGGTATCATTTATATCGGGAGACTTGGGGGAACGCTGGGTGGAAGGGAATTTGTGCCTCCTCTCAGATTCCAGAACTTTCTGCCACAGAAATTTGAGGAACATGTGTTTTTTTAGCCAAATTTTGAGGTTTGCAAAGGATTCTGGGTAACAGAACCTGGTCAGAGCCCCACAAGTCACCCCATCTTGGATTCCTCTAGGTCTCTAGTTTTCAGAAATGCACAGGTTTGGTAGGTTTCCCTAGGTGCCGGCTGAGCTAGAGGCCAAAATCTACAGTTAGGCACTTTGCAAAAAACAGCTCTGTTTTCTGTCAAAAAATGGGATGTGTCCACGTTGTGCTTTGGGGCATTTCCTGTCGCGGGCGCTAGGCCTACCCACACAAGTGCGGTATCATTTTTATCGGGAGACTTGGGGGAACGCTGGGTGGAAGGAAATTTGTGCCTCCTCTCAGATTCCAGAACTTTCTGCCACAGAAATGTGAGGAACATGTGTTTTTTTTAGCCAAATTTTGAGGTTTACAAAGGATTCTGGGTAACAGAACCTGGTGAGAGCCCCACAAGTCACCACATCTTGGATTCCCCTAGGTCTCTAGTTTATTTAAATGCACAGGTTTGGTAGGTTTCCCTAGGTGCCGGCTGAGCTAGAGGCCAAAATCTACAGGTAGGCACTTTGCAAAAAACAGCTCTGTTTTCTGTAAAAAAATGGGATGTGTCCACGTTGTGCTTTGGGGCATTTCCTGTCGCGAGCGCTAGGCCTACCCACACAAGTGAGGTATCATTTTTATCAGGAGACTTGGGGGAACGCTGGGTGGAAGGAAATTTGTGCCTCCTATCAGATTCCAGAACTTTCTGCCACAGAAATGTGAGGAATATGTGTTTTTTTAGCCAAATTTTGAGGTTTGCAAAGGATTCTGTGTAACAGAACCTGGTCAGAGCCCCACAAGTCACCCCATCTTGGATTCCCCTAGGTCTCTAGTTTTCAGAAATGCACAGGTTTGGTAGGTTTCCCTAGGTGCCGGCTGAGCTATAGGCCAAAATCTACAGGTAGGCACTTTGCAAAAAACAGCTCTGTTTTCTGTCAAAAAAGGGGATGTGTCCACGTTGTGCTTTGGGGCATTTCCTGTCGCGGGCGCTAGGCCTACCCACACAAGTGAGGTATCATTTTTATCGGGAGACGTGGGGGAACGCTGGGTGGAAGGAAATTTGTGCCTCCTCTCAGATTCCAGAACTTTCTGCCACAGAAATGTGAGGAACATGTGTTTTTTAGCCAAATTTTGAGGTTTGCAAAGGATTCTGGGTAACAGAACCTGGTCAGAGCCCCACAAGTCACCCCATCTTGGATTACCCTGGGTCTCTAGGTTTCAGAAATGCACAGGTTTGGTAGGTTTCCCTAGGTGCCGGCTGAGCTAGAGGCCAAAATCTACAGGTATGCACTTTGCAAAAAACAGCTCTGTTTTCTGTCAAAAAATGGGATGTGTCAACGTTGTGCTTTGGGGCATTTCCTGTCGCGGGCGCTAGGCCTACCCACACAAGTGAGGTATCATTTATATCGGGAGACTTGGGGGAACGCTGGGTGGAAGGGAATTTGTGCCTCCTCTCAGATTCCAGAACTTTCTGCCACAGAAATTTGAGGAACATCTGTTTTTTTTAGCCAAATTTTGAGGTTTGCAAAGGATTCTGGGTAACAGAACCTGGTCAGAGCCCCACAAGTCACCCCATCTTGGATTCCCCTAGGTCTCTAGGTTTCAGAAATGCACAGGTTTGGTAGGTTTCCCTATGTGCCGGCTGAGCTAGAGGCCAAAATCTACAGGTAGGCACTTTGCAAAAAACAGCTCTGTTTTCTGTCAAAAAATGGGATGAGTCCACGTTGTGCTTTGGGGCATTTCCTGTCGCGGACGCAAGGCCTACCCATACAAGTGAGGTATCATTTTTATTGGGAGGCTTGGGGGAACTCTGGGTGGAAGGAGATTTATGCCTCCTCTCAGATTCCTGAACTTTCTGCCACAGAAATGTGAGGAACATGTGATTTTTTAGCCAAATTTTTAGGTTTGCAAAGGATTCTGTGTAACAGAACCTGGCCAGAGCCCCACAAGTCACCCCATCTTGGATTCCCAAACGTCTCTAGTTTTCAGAAATGCACAGGTTTGGTAGGTTTCTCTAGGTGCCGGCTGACCTAGAGGCCAAAATCTACAGTTAGGCACTTTGCAAAAAACAGCTCTGTTTTCGGTCAAAAAATGGGATGTGTCCATGTTGTGCTTTGGGGCATTTCTTGTCGCGGGTGCTAGGCCTACCCACACAAGTGAGGTGTAATTTTTATCGGGAGACTTGGGGGAATGCTGGGTGGAAGGAAATTTATGTCTCCTCTCAGATTCTTGAACTTTCTGCCACAGAAATGTGAGAACATGTGTTTTTTTAGCCAAATTTTGAGGTTTGCAAAGGATTCTGGGTAACAGAACCTGGTCAGAGCCCCACAAGTCACCCCATCTTGGATTCCTCTAGGTCTCTAGTTTTCAGAAATGCACAGGTTTGGTAGGTTTCCCTAGGTGCCGGCTGAGCTAGAGGCCAAAATCTACAGTTAGGCACTTTGCAAAAAACAGCTCTGTTTTCTGTCAAAAAATGGGATGTGTCCACGTTGTGCTTTGGGGCATTTCCTGTCGCGGGCGCTAGGCCTACCCACACAAGTGCGGTATCATTTTTATCGGGAGATTTGGGGGAACGCTGGGTGGAAGGAAATTTGTGCCTCCTCCCAGATTCCAGAACTTTCTGTCACCGAAATGTGAGGAACATGTGTTTTTTTAGCCAAATGTTGAGGTTTGCAAAGGATTCTGGGTAAGAGAACCTGGTCAGAGCTCCATAAGTCACCCGATCGTGGATTCCCCTATGTCGCTAGTTTTAAAAAATGCACAGGTTTGGTAGGTTTCCCTAGGTGCCGGCTGAGCTAGATGCCAAAATCTACAGGTAGGCACTTTGCAAAAAACAGCTCTGTTTTCTGTCAAAAAATGGGATGTGTCCACGTTGTGCTTTGGGGCATTTCCTGTCGCGGGCGCTAGGCCTACCCACACAAGTGAGGTATCATTTTTATCAGGAGACTTGGGGGAACGCTGGGTGGAAGGAAATTTGTGCCTCCTCCCAGATTCCAGAACTTTCTGCTACTGAAATGTGAGGAACATGTGTTTTTTTTAGCCAAATTTTGAGGTTTACAAATGATTCTGGGTAACAGAACCTGGTCAGAGCCCCACAAGTCATCCCATCTTGGATTCCCCTAGGTCTCTAGTTTATAGAAATGCACAGGTTTGGTAGGTTTCCCTAGGTGCCGGCTGAGCTAGAGGCCAAAATCTACAGGTAGGCACTTTGCAAAAAACAGCTCTGTTTTCTGTCAAAAAATGGGATGTGTCCACGTTGTGCTTTGGGGCATTTCCTGTCGCGGGCGCTAGGCCTACCCACACAAGTGAGGTATAATTTTTATCGGGAGACTTGGGGGAACGCTGGGTGGAAGGAAATTTATGCCTCCTCCTAGATTCCAGAACTTTCTGCCACAGAAATGTGAGGAACATGTGGTTTTTTTTGCCAAATTTTGAGGTTCAGAAAGGATTCTGGGTAACAGAACCTGGTCAGAGCCCCACAAGTCACCCCATCTTGGATTCCCCTAGGTCTCTAGCTTATTGAAATGCACAGGTTTGGTAGGTTTCCCTAGGTGCCGGCCGAGCTAGAGGCCAAAATCTACAGGTAGGCACTTTGCAAAAAACAGCTCTGTTTTCTGTCAAAAAATGGGATGTGTCCACGTTGTGCTTTGGGGCATTTCCTGTCGCGGGCGCTAGGCCTACCCACACAAGTGAGGTATCATTTTTATCGGGAGACTTGGGGGAACGCTGGGTGGAAGGAAATTTGTGCCTCCTCTCAGATTCCAGAACTTTCTGCCACAGAAATGTGAGGAACATGTGTTTTTTTTAGCCAAATTTTGAGGTTTACAAAGGATTCTGGGTAGCAGAACCTGGTCAGAGCCCCACAAGTCTCCCCATCTTGGATTCCCCTAGGTCTTTAGCTTATTGAAATGCACAGGTTTGGTAGGTTTCCCTAGGTGCCAGCCGAGCTAGAGGCCAAAATCTACAGGTAGGCACTTTGCAAAAAACAGCTCTGTTTTCTGTCAAAAAATGGGATGTGTCCACGTTGTGCTTTGGGGCATTTCCTGTTGCGAGCGCTAGGCCTACCCACACAAGTGAGGTATCGTTTTTATCAGGAGACTTGGGGGAACGCTGGGTGGAAGGAAATTTGTGCCTCCTCTCAGATTCCAGAACTTTCTGCCACAGAAATGTGAGGAACATGTGTTTTTTTAGCCAAATTTTGAGGTTTACAAAGGATTCTGGGTTACAGAACCTGGTCAGAGCCCCACAAGTCACCCCATCTTGGATTCCCCTAGGTCTCTAGTTTATTGAAATGCACAGGTATGGTTGGTTTCCCTAGGTGCCGGCTGAGCTAGAGGCCAAAATCTACAGGTAGGCACTTTGCAAAAAACAGCTCTGTTTTCTGTAAAAAAAAGGGGATGTGTCCACGTTGTGCTTTGGGGCATTTCCTGTCGCGGTCTCTAGGCCTACCCACACAAGTGAGGTATCATTTTTATCAGGAGACTTGGGGGAACGCTGGGTGGAAGGAAATTTGTGCCTCCTCTCAGATTCCAGAACTTTCTGCCACAGAAATGTGAGGAATATGTGTTTTTTTAGCCAAATTTTGAGGTTTGCAAAGGATTCTGTGTAACAGAACCTGGTCAGAGCCCCACAAGTCACCCCATCTTGGATTCCCCTAGGTCTCTAGGTTTCAGAAATGCACAGGTTTGGTAGGTTTCCCTAGGTGCCGGCTGAGCTATAGGCCAAAATCTACAGGTAGGCACTTTGCAAAAAACAGCTCTGTTTTCTGTCAAAAAATGGGATGTGTCCCCGTTGCGTTTTGGGGCATTTCCTGTGGCGGGCGCTAGGCCTACCCACACAAGTGAGGTATCATTTTTATCGGGAGACTTGGGAGAGCGCTGGGTGGAATTAAATTTGTGGCTCCTCTCAGATTCCAGAACTTTCTGTCACAGAAATGTGAGGAACATGTGATTTTTTAGCTAAATTTTGAGGTTTGCAAAGGATTCTGGGTAACAGAACCTGGTCAGAGCCCCACAAGTCACCCCATCTTGGATTCCCCTAGGTCTCTAGTTTTCAGAAATGCACAGGTTTGGTAGGTTTCCCTATGTGCCGGCTGAGCTAGAAGCCAAAATCTACAGGTAGGCACTTTGCAAAAAACAGCTCTGTTTTCTGTCAAAAAATGGGATGTGTCCACGTTGCGTTTTGGGGCATTTCCTGTTGCGGGCGCTAGGCCTACCCACACAAGTGAGGTATCATTTTTATTGGGCGACTTGGGGAACGCTGGGTGGAAGGAGATTTATGCCTCCTCTCAGATTCCTGAACTTTCTGCCACAGAAATGTGAGGAACATGTGTTTTTTTAGCCAAATGTTGATGTTTGCAAAAGATTCTGGGTAACAGAACCTGGTCAGAGCCCCACAAGTCACCCCATCTTGGATTCCCCTAGGTCTCTAGTTTTCAGAAATGCACAGGTTTGGTAGGTTTCCCTATGTGCCGGCTGAGCTAGAAGCCAAAATCTACAGGTAGGCACTTTGCAAGAAACAGCTCTGTTTTCTGTCAAAAAATGGGATGTGTCCACGTTGCGTTTTGGGGCATTTCCTGTTGCGGGCGCTAGGCCTACCCACACAAGTGAGGTATCATTTTTATCGAGAGACTTAGGGGAGCGCTGGGTGGAATGAAATTTGTGGCTCCTCTCAGATTCCAGAACTTTCTGTCACCGAAATGTGAGGAACATGTGTTTCTTTAGCCAAATGTTCAGGTTTGCAAAGGATTCTGGGTAACAGAACCTGGTCAGAGCTCCATAAGTCACCCCATCGTGGATTCCCCTATGTCTCTAGTTTTCAAAAATGCACAGGTTTGGTAGGTTTCCCTAGGTGCCGGCTGAGCTAGATGCCAAAATCTACAGGTAGGCACTTTGCAATAAACAGCTCTGTTTTCTGTCAAAAAATGGAATGTGTCCACGTTGTGCTTTGGTGCATTTCCTGTCGCGGGCGCTTGGCCTACCCACACAAGTGAGGTATCATTTTTTTCGGGAGACTTGGGGGAACGCTGGGTGGAAGGAAATTTGTGCCTCCTCCCAGATTCCAGAACTTTCTGCTACTGAAATGTGAGGAACATGTGTTTTTTTTAGCTAAATTTTGAGGTTTACAAATGATTCAGGGTAACAGAACCTGGTCAGAGCCCCACAAGTCACCCCATCTTATATTCCCCTAGGTCTCTAGTTTATAGAAATGCACAGGTTTGGTAGGTTTCCCTAGGTGCCGGCTGAGCTAGAGGCCAAAATCTACAGGTAGGCACTTTGCAAAAAACAGCTCTGTTTTCTGTCAGAAAATGGGATGTGTCCACGTTGTACTTTGGGGCATTTCCTGTCGCGGGCGCTAGGCCTACCCACACAAGTGAGGTATCATTTTTATCGGGAGACTTCGGGGAATGCTGGGTGGAAGGAAATTTGTGCCTCCTCTCAGATTCCAGAACTTTCTGCCACAGAAATGTGAGGAAGATGTGTTTTTTAAGCCAAATTTTGAGGTTTGCAAAGGATTCTGTGTAACAGAACCTGGTCAGAGCCCCACAAGTCACCCCATCTTGGATTCCCCTAGGTCTCTAGTTTTCAGAAATGCACAGGTTTGGTAGGTTTCCCTAGGTGCCGTTTGAGCTAGAGGCCAAAATCTACACTTAGGCACTTTTCAAAAAACAGCTCTGTTTTCTGTCAAAAAATGGGATGTGTCCACGTTGTGCTTTGGGGCATTTCCTGACGCGGGCGCTAGGCCTACCCACACAAGTGAGGTATCATTTTTATCGGGATACTTGGGGGAACGCTGGGTGGAAGGAAATGTGTGCCTCCTCTCAGATTCCAGAACTTTCTGCCACAGAAATGTGAGGAACGTGTTTTTTTTCAGCCAAATTTTGAGGTTTGCAAAGGATTCTGGGTAGCAGAACCTGGTCAGAGCCCCACAAGTCACCCCATCTTGGATTCCCCTAGGTCTCTAGCTTATTGAAATGCACAGGTTTGGTAGGTTTCCCTAGGTGCCGGCCGAGCTAGAGGCCAAAATCTTCAGGTAGACATTTTGCAAAAAACAGCTCTGTTTTCTGTCAAAAAATGGGATGTGTCCACGTTGTGCTTTGGGGCATTTCCTGTTGCGAGCGCTAGGCCTACCCACACAAGTGAGGTATCGTTTTTATCAGGAGACTTGGGGGAACGCTGGGTGGACGGAAATTTGTGCCTCCTCTCAGATTCCAGAACTTTCTGCCACAGAAATGTGAGGAACATGTGTTTTTTTTCAGCCAAATTTTGAGGTTTACAAAGGATTCTGGGTAGCAGAACCTGGTCAGAGCCCCACAAGTCACCCCATCTTGGATTCCCCTAGGTCTCTAGCTTATTGAAATGCACAGGTTTGGTAGGTTTCCCTAGGTGCCTGCCGAGCTAGAGGCCAAAATCTACAGGTAGGCACTTTGCAAAAAACAGCTCTGTTTTCTGTCAAAAAATGGGATGTGTCCACGTTGTGCTTTGGGGCATTTCATGTTGCGAGCGCTAGGCCTACCCACACAAGTGAGGTATCGTTTTTATCAGGAGACTTGGGGGAACGCTGGGTGGAAGGAAATTTGTGCCTCCTCTCAGATTCCAGAACTTTCTGCCACAGAAATGTGAGGAACATGTGTTTTTTTAGCCAAATTTTGAGGTTTACAAAGGATTCTGGGTTACAGAACCTGGTCAGAGCCCCACAAGTCACCCCATCTTGGATTCCCCTAGGTCTCTAGTTTATTGAAATGCACAGGTATGGTAGGTTTCCCTAGGTGCCGGCTGAGCTAGAGGCCAAAATCTACAGGTAGGCACTTTGCAAAAAACAGCTCTGTTTTCTGTAAAAAAAAGGGGATGTGTCCACGTTGTGCTTTGGGGCATTTCCTGTCGCGGGCGCTAGGCCTACCCACACAAGTGAGGTATAATTTTTATCAGGAGACTTGGGGGAACGCTGGGTGGAAGGAAATTTGTGCCTCCTCTCAGATTCCAGAACTTTCTGCCACAGAAATGTGAGGAATATGTGTTTTTTTAGCCAAATTTTGAGGTTTGCAAAGGATTCTGTGTAACAGAACCTGGTCAGAGCCCCACAAGTCACCCCATCTTGGATTCCCCTAGGTCTCTAGTTTTCAGAAATGCACAGGTTTGGTAGGTTTCCCTAGGTGCCGGCTGAGCTATAGGCCAAAATCTACAGGTAGGCACTTTGCAAAAAACAGCTCTGTTTTCTGTCAAAAAATGGGATGTGTCCATGTTGTGCTTTGGGGCATTTCCTGTCGCGGGCGCTAGGCCTACACACACAAGTGAGGTATAATTTTTATCGGGAGACTTGGGGGAACGCTGGGTGGATGGAAATTTGTGCCTCCTCTCAGATTCCAGAACTTTCTGCCACAGAAATGTGAGGAACATGTGTTTTTTAGCCAAATTTTGAGGTTTGCAAAGGATTCTGGGTAACAGAACCTGGTCAGAGCCCCACAAGTCACCCCATATTGGATTCCCCTGGGTCTCTAGGTTTCAGAAATGCACAGGTTTGGTAGGTTTCCCTATGTGCCGGCTGAGTTAGAGATCAAAATCTACAGGTAGGAACTTTGCAAAAAACAGCTCTGTTTTCTGTCAAAAAATGGGATGAGTCCACGATGTGCTTTGGGGCATTTCCTGTCGCGGGCCCTAGGCCTACCCACACAAGTGAGGTATCATTTTTATTGGGAGACTTGGGGGAACGCTGGGTGGAAGGAAATTTGTGCCTCCTCCCAGATTCCAGAACTTTCTGCTACTGAAATGTGAGGAACATGTTTTTTTTTAGCTAAATTTTGAGGTTTACAAATGATTCAGGGTAACAGAACCTGGTCAGAGCCCCACAAGTCACCCCATCTTGGATTCCCCTAGGTCTCTAGTTTATAGAAATGCACAGGTTTGGTAGGTTTCCCTAGGTGCCGGCAGAGCTAGAGGCCAAAATCTACAGGTAGGAACTTTGCAAAAAACAGCTCTGTTTTCTGTCAGAAAATGGAATGTGTCCACGTTGTACTTTGGGGCATTTCCTGTCGCGGGCGCTAGGCCTACCCACACAAGTGAGGTATCATTTTTATCGGGAGACTTCGGGGAATGCTGGGTGGAAGGAAATTTGTGCCTCCTCTCAGATTCCAGAACTTTCTGCCACAGAAATGTGAGGAAGATGTGTTTTTTAAGCCAAATTTTGAGGTTTGCAAAGGATTCTGTGTAACAGAACCTGGTCAGAGCCCCACAAGTCACCCCATCTTGGATTCCCCTAGGTCTCTAGTTTTCAGAAATGCACAGGTTTGGTAGGTTTCCCTAGGTGCCGGTTGAGCTAGAGGCCAAAATCTACACTTAGGCACTTTTCAAAAAACAGCTCTGTTTTCTGTCAAAAAATGGGATGTGTCCACGTTGTGCTTTGGGGCATTTCCTGTCGCGGGCGCTAGGCCTACCCACACAAGTGAGGTATCATTTTTATCGGGAGACTTGGGGGAACGCTGGGTGGAAGGAAATGTGTGCCTCCTCTCAGATTCCAGAACTTTCTGCCACAGAAATGTGAGGAACATGTGTTTTTTTTCAGCCAAATTTTGAGGTTTACAAAGGATTCTGGGTAGCAGAACCTGGTCAGAGCCCCACAAGTCACCCCATCTTGCATTCCCCTAGGTCTCTAGCTTATTGAAATGCACAGGTTTGGTAGGTTTCCCTAGGTGCCGGCCGAGCTAGAGGCCAAAATCTACAGGTAGGCACTTTGCAAAAAACAGCTCTGTTTTCTGTCAAAAAATGGGATGTGTCCACGTTGTGCTTTGGGGCATTTCCTGTTGCGAGTGCTAGGCCTACCCACACAAGTGAAGTATCGTTTTTATCAGGAGACTTGGGGGAACGCTGGGTGGAAGGAAATTTGTGCCTCCTCTCAGATTCCAGAACTTTCTGCCACAGAAATGTGAGGAACATGTGTTTTTTTTCGCCAAATGTTGAGGTTTACAAAGGATTCTGGGTTACAGAACCTGGTCAGAGCCCCACAAGTCACCCCATCTTGGATTCCCCTAGGTCTCTAGTTTATTGAAATGCACAGGTATGGTAGGTTTCCCTAGGTGCCGGCTGAGCTAGAGGCCAAAATCTACAGGTAGGCACTTTGCAAAAAACAGCTCTGTTTTCTGTAAAAAAAAGGGGATGTGTCCACGTTGTGCTTTGGGGCATTTCCTGTCGCGGGCGCTAGGCCTACCCACACAAGTGAGGTATAATTTTATCAGGAGACTTGGGGGAACGCTGGGTGGAAGGAAATTTGTGCCTCCTCTCAGATTCCAGAAATTTCTGCCACAGAAATGTGAGGAATATGTGTTTTTTTAGCCAAATTTTGAGGTTTGCAAAGGATTCTGTGTAACAGAACCTGGTCAGAGCCCCACAAGTCACCCCATCTTGGATTCCCCTAGGTCTCTAGTTTTCAGAAATGCACAGGTTTAGTAGGTTTCCCTAGGTGCCGGCTAAGCTGTAGGCCAAAATCTACAGGTAGGCACTTTGCAAAAAACAGCTCTGTTTTCTGTCAAAAAATGGGATGTGTCCATGTTGTGCTTTGGGGCATTTCCTGTCGCGGGCGCTAGGCCTACACACACAAGTGAGGTATCATTTTTATCGGGAGACTTGGGGGAACGCTGGGTGGATGGAAATTTGTGCCTCCTCTCAGATTCCAGAACTTTCTGCCACAGAAATGTGAGGAACATGTGTTTTTTAGCCAAATTTTGAGGTTTGCAAAGGATTCTGGGTAACAGAACCTGGTCAGAGCCCCACAAGTCACCCCATATTGGATTCCCCTGGGTCTCTAGGTTTCAGAAATGCACAGGTTTGGTAGGTTTCCCTATGTGCCGGCTGAGTTAGAGATCAAAATCTACAGGTAGGAACTTTGCAAAAAACAGCTCTGTTTTCTGTCAAAAAATGGGATGAGTCCACGATGTGCTTTGGGGCATTTCCTGTCGCGGGCCCTAGGCCTACCCACACAAGTGAGGTATCATTTTTATTGGGAGACTTGGGGGAACGCTGGGTGGAAGGAAATTTGTGCCTCCTCCCAGATTCCAGAACTTTCTGCTACTGAAATGTGAGGAACATGTGTTTTTTTTAGCTAAATTTTGAGGTTTACAAATGATTCAGGGTAACAGAACCTGGTCAGAGCCCCACAAGTCACCCCATCTTGGATTCCCCTAGGTCTCTAGTTTATAGAAATGCACAGGTTTGGTAGGTTTTCCTAGGTGCCGGCAGAGCTAGAGGCCAAAATCTACAGGTAGGAACTTTGCAAAAAACAGCTCTGTTTTCTGTCAGAAAATGGGATGTGTCCACGTTGTACTTTGGGGCATTTCCTGTCGCGGGCGCTAGGCCTACCCACACAAGTGAGGTATCATTTTTATCGGGAGACTTCGGGGAATGCTGGGTGGAAGGAAATTTGTGCCTCCTCTCAGATTCCAGAACTTTCTGCCACAGAAATGTGAGGAAGATGTGTTTTTTAAGCCAAATTTTGAGGTTTGCAAAGGATTCTGTGTAACAGAACCTGGTCAGAGCCCCACAAGTCACCCCATCTTGGATTCCCCTAGGTCTCTAGTTTTCAGAAATGCACAGGTTTGGTAGGTTTCCCTAGGTGCCGGTTGAGCTAGAGGCCAAAATCTACACTTAGGCACTTTTCAAAAAACAGCTCTGTTTTCTGTCAAAAAATGGGATGTGTCCACGTTGTGCTTTGGGGCATTTCCTGTCGCGGGCGCTAGGCCTACCCACACAAGTGAGGTATCATTTTTATCGGGAGACTTGGGGGAACGCTGGGTGGAAGGAAATGTGTGCCTCCTCTCAGATTCCAGAACTTTCTGCCACAGAAATGTGAGGAACATGTGTTTTTTTTCAGCCAAATTTTGAGGTTTACAAAGGATTCTGGGTAGCAGAACCTGGTCAGAGCCCCACAAGTCACCCCATCTTGGATTCCCCTAGGTCTCTAGCTTATTGAAATGCACAGGTTTGGTAGGTTTCCCTAGGTGCCGGCCGAGCTAGAGGCCAAAATCTACAGGTAGGCACTTTGCAAAAAACAGCTCTGTTTTCTGTCAAAAAATGGGATGTGTCCACGTTGTGCTTTGGGGTATTTCCTGTTGCGAGTGCTAGGCCTACCCACACAAGTGAAGTATCGTTTTTATCAGGAGACTTGGGGGAACGCTGGGTGGAAGGAAATTTGTGCCTCCTCTCAGATTCCAGAACTTTCTGCCACAGAAATGTGAGGAACATGTGTTTTTTTTAGCCAAATGTTGAGGTTTACAAAGGATTCTGGGTTACAGAACCTGGTCAGAGCCCCACAAGTCACCCCATCTTGGATTCCCCTAGGTCTCTAGTTTATTGAAATGCACAGGTATGGTAGGTTTCCCTAGGTGCCGGCTGAGCTAGAGGCCAAAATCTACAGGTAGGCACTTTGCAAAAAACAGCTCTGTTTTCTGTAAAAAAAAGGGGATGTGTCCACGTTGTGCTTTGGGGCATTTCCTGTCGCGGGCGCTAGGCCTACCCACACAAGTGAGGTATAATTTTATTAGGAGACTTGGGGGAACGCTGGGTGGAAGGAAATTTGTGCGTCCTCTCAGATTCCAGAACTTTCTGCCACAGAAATGTGAGGAATATGTGTTTTTTTAGCCAAATTTTGAGGTTTGCAAAGGATTCTGTGTAACAGAACCTGGTCAGAGCCCCACAAGTCACCCCATCTTGGATTCCCCTAGGTCTCTAGTTTTCAGAAATGCACAGGTTTAGTAGGTTTCCCTAGGTGCCGGCTAAGCTGTAGGCCAAAATCTACAGGTAGGCACTTTGCAAAAAACAGCTCTGTTTTCTGTCAAAAAATGGGATGTGTCCATGTTGTGCTTTGGGGCATTTCCTGTCGCGGGCGCTAGGCCTACACACACAAGTGAGGTATCATTTTTATCGGGAGACTTGGGGGAACGCTGGGTGGAAGGAAATTTGTGCCTCCTCTCAGATTCCAGAACTTTCTGCCACAGAAATGTGAGGAACATGTGTTTTTTAGCCAAATTTTGAGGTTTGCAAAGGATTCTGGGTAACAGAACCTGGTCAGAGCCCCACAAGTCACCCCATATTGGATTCCCCTGGGTCTCTAGGTTTCAGAAATGCACAGGTTTGGTAGGTTTCCCTATGTGCCGGCTGAGTTAGAGACCAAAATCTACAGGTAGGAACTTTGCAAAAAACAGCTCTGTTTTCTGTCAAAAAATGGGATGAGTCCACGATGTGCTTTGGGGCATTTCCTGTCGCGGGCCCTAGGCCTACCCACACAAGTGAGGTATCATTTTTATTGGGAGACTTGGGGGAACGCTGGGTGGAAGGAGATTTATGCCTACTCTCAGATTCCTGAACTTTCTGCCACAGAAATGTGAGGAACATGTGTTTTTTTAGTCAAATGTTGATGTTTGCAAAGGATTCTGGGTAACAGAACCTGGTCAGAGCCCCACAAGTCACCCCATCTTGGATTCCCCTAGGTCTCTAGTTTTCAGAAATGCACAGGTTTGGTAGGTTTCCCTAGGTGCCGGTTGAGCTAGAGGCCAAAATCTACACTTAGGCACTTTTCAAAAAACAGCTGTTTTCTGTCAAAAAATGGGATGTGTCCACGTTGTGCTTTGGGGCATTTCCTGTCGCGGGCGCTAGGCCTACCCACACAAGTGAGGTATCATTTTTATCGGGAGACTTGGGGGAACGCTGGGTGGAAGGAAATGTGTGCCTCCTCTCAGATTCCAGAACTTTCTGCCACAGAAATGTGAGGAACATGTGTTTTTTTTCAGCCAAATTTTGAGGTTTACAAAGGATTCTGGGAAGCAGAACCTGGTCAGAGCCCCACAAGTCACCCCATCTTGGATTCCCCTAGGTCTCTAGCTTATTGAAATGCACAGGTTTGGTAGGTTTCCCTAGGTGCCGGCCGAGCTAGAGGCCAAAATCTACAGGTAGGCACTTTGCAAAAAACAGCTCCGTTTTCTGTCAAAAAATGGGATGTGTCCACGTTGTGCTTTGGGGTATTTCCTGTTGCGAGTGCTAGGCCTACCCACACAAGTGAAGTATCGTTTTTATCAGGAGACTTGGGGGAACGCTGGGTGGAAGGAAATTTGTGCCACCTCTCAGATTCCAGAACTTTCTGCCACAGAAATGTGAGGAACATGTGTTTTTTTTAGCCAAATGTTGAGGTTTACAAAGGATTCTGGGTTACAGAACCTGGTCAGAGCCCCACAAGTCACCCCATCTTGGATTCCCCTAGGTCTCTAGTTTATTGAAATGCACAGGTATGGTAGGTTTCCCTAGGTGCCGGCTGAGCTAGAGGCCAAAATCTACAGGTAGGCACTTTGCAAAAAACAGCTCTGTTTTCTGTAAAAAAAAGGGGATGTGTCCACGTTGTGCTTTGGGGCATTTCCTGTCGCGGGCGCTAGGCCTACCCACACAAGTGAGGTATAATTTTATCAGGAGACTTGGGGGAACGCTGGGTGGAAGGAAATTTGTGCCTCCTCTCAGATTCCAGAACTTTCTGCCACAGAAATGTGAGGAATATGTGTTTTTTTAGCCAAATTTTGAGGTTTGCAAAGGATTCTGTGTAACAGAACCTGGTCAGAGCCCCACAAGTCACCCCATCTTGGATTCCCCTAGGTCTCTAGTTTTCAGAAATGCACAGGTTTAGTAGGTTTCCCTAGGTGCCGGCTAAGCTGTAGGCCAAAATCTACAGGTAGACACTTTGCAAAAAACAGCTCTGTTTTCTGTCAAAAAATGGGATGTGTCCATGTTGTGCTTTGGGGCATTTCCTGTCGCGGGCGCTGGGCCTACACACACAAGTGAGGTATCATTTTTATCGGGAGACTTGGGGGAACGCTGGGTGGAAGGAAATTTGTGCCTCCTCTCAGATTCCAGAACTTTCTGCCACAGAAATGTGAGGAACATGTGTTTTTTATCCAAATTTTGAGGTTTGCAAAGGATTCTGGGTAACAGAACCTGGTCAGAGCCCCACAAGTCACCCCATATTGGATTCCCCTGGGTCTCTAGGTTTCAGAAATGCACAGGTTTGGTAGGTTTCCCTATGTGCCGGCTGAGTTAGAGACCAAAATCTACAGGTAGGAACTTTGCAAAAAACAGCTCTGTTTTCTGTCAAAAAATGGGATGAGTCCACGATGTGCTTTGGGGCATTTCCTGTCGCGGGCCCTAGGCCTACCCACACAAGTGAGGTATCATTTTTATTGGGAGACTTGGGGGAACGCTGGGTGGAAGGAGATTTATGCCTACTCTCAGATTCCTGAACTTTCTGCCACAGAAATGTGAGGAACATGTGTTTTTTTAGTCAAATGTTGATGTTTGCAAAGGATTCTGGGTAACAGAACCTGGTCAGAGCCCCACAAGTCACCCCATCTTGGATTCCCCTAGGTCTCTAGTTTTCAGAAATGCACAGGTTTGGTAGGTTTCCCTAGGTGCCGGCTGAGCTAGAGGCCAAAAGCTACAGGTAGGCACTTTGCAAAAAACACCTCTGTTTTCTTTCAAAAAATGGGATGTGTCCCCGTTGCGTTTTGGGGCATTTCCTGTGGCGGGCGCTAGGCCTACCCACACAAGTGAGGTATCATTTTTATCGGGAGACTTGGGGGAGCGCTGGGTGGAATTAAATTTGTGGCTCCTCTCAGATTCCAGAACTTTCTGTCACCGAAATGTGAGGAACATGTGATTTTTTAGCTAAATTTTGAGGTTTGCAAAGGATTCTGGGTAACAGAACCTGGTCAGAGCGCCACAAGTCACCCCATCTTGGATTCCCCTAGGTCTCTAGTTTTCAGAAATGCACAGGTTTGGTAGGTTTCCCTAGGTGCCGGCTGAGCTAGAGGCCAAAATCTACAGTTAGGCACTTTGCAAAAAACAGCTCTGTTTTCTGTCAAAAAATGGGATGTGTTCACGTTGCGTTTTGGGGCATTTCCTGTTGCGGGCGCTAGGCCTACCCACGCAAGTGAGGTATAATTTTTATCGGGAGACTTAGGGGAGCGCTGGGTGGAATGAAATTTGTGGCTCCTCTCAGATTCCAGAACTTTCTGTCACCGAAATGTGAGGAACATGGTTTTTTTTTAGCCACATTTTGAGGTTTACAAAGGATTTTGGTTAACAGAACCTGGTCAGAGCCCCACAAGTCACCCCATCTTGGATTCCCCTAGGTCTCTAGTTTACAGAAATGCACAGGTTTGGTAGGTTTCCCTAGGTGCCGGCTGAGCTAGAGGCCAAAATCTACAGGTAGGCACTTTGCAATAAACAGCTCTGTTTTCTGTCAAAAAATGGGATGTGTCCACGTTGTGCTTTGGGGCATTTCCTGTCGCGAGCGCTAGGCCTACCCACACAAGTGAGGTATCATTTTTATCGGGAGACTTGTGGGAATGCTGGGTGGAAGGAAGTTTGTGCCTCCTCTCAGATTCCAGAACTTTGTGCCACAGAAATGTGCGGAACATGTGTTTTTTTAGCCAAATTTTGAGGTTTGCAAAAGATTCTGGGTAACAGAAACTGGTCAGAGCCCCACAAGTCACCCCATCTTGGATTCCCCTAGGTCTCTAGTTTTCAGAAATGCACAGGTTTGGTAGGTTTCCCTAGGTGCCGGCTGAGCTAGAGGCCAAAATCTACAGGTAGGCACTTTGCAAAAAACAGCTCTGTTTTCTGTCAAAAAATGGGATGTGTCCACGTTGTGCTTTGGGGCATTTCCTTTCGCGGGCGCTAGGCCTACCCACACAAGTGAGGTATCATTTTTATCAGGAAACTTGGGGGAACGCTGGGTGGAAGGAAATTTGTGCCTCCTCTCAGATTCCAGAACTTTCTGCCACAGAAATGTGAGGAACATGTGTTTTTTAGCCAAATTTTGAGATTTGCAAAGGATTCTGGGTAACAGAACCTGGTCAGAGCCCCACAAGTCACCACATCTTGGATTCCCCTAGGTCTCTAGGTTTCAGAAATGCACAGGTTTGGTAGGTTTCCCTATGTGCCGGCTGAGCTAGAGGCCAAAATCTACAGGTAGGCACTTTGCAAAAAACAGCTCTGTTTTCTGTCAAAAAATGGGATGTGTCCACGCTGCGTTTTGGGGCATTTCCTGTTGCGGGCGCTAGGCCTACCCACACAAGTGAGGTATCATTTTTATCGGGAGACTTAGGGGAGCGCTGGGTGGAATTAAATTTGTGGCTCCTCTCAGATTCCAGAACTTTCTGTCACCGAAATGTGAGGAACATGTGTTTTTTTAGCCAAATGTTGAGGTTTGCAAAGGATTCTGGGTAACAGAACCTGGTCAGAGCTCCACAAGTCACCCCATCGTGGATTCCCCTATGTCTCTAGTTTTCAAAAATGCAGACGTTTGGTAGGTTTCCCTAGGTGCCGGCTGAGCTAGAGGCCAAAATCTACAGGTAGGCACTTTGCAAAAAACAGCTCTGTTTTCTGTCAATAAATGGGATGTGTCCACGTTGTGCTTTGGGGCATTTCCTGTCGCGGGCGCTAGGCCTACCCACACAAGTGAGGTATCATTTTTATCGGGAGACTTGGGGGAACGCCTGGTGGAAGGAAATTTGTGCCTCCTCCCAGATTCCAGAACTTTCTGCTACTGAAATGTGAGGAACATGTGTTTTTTTAGCCAAATTTTGAGGTTTACAAATGATTCTGGGTAACAGAAGCTGGTCAGAGCCCCACAAGTCACCCCATCTTGGATTCCCCTAGGTCTCTAGTTTATTGAAATGCACAGGTTTGGTAGGTTTCCCTACGTGCCGGCTGAGCTAGATGCCAAAATCTACAGGTAGGCACTTTGCAAAAAACAGCTCTGTTTTCTGTCAAAAAATGGGATGTGTCCATGTTGTACTTTGGGGCATTTCCTGTCGCGGGCGCTAGGCCTACCCACACAAGTGAGGTATCATTTTTATCGGGAGACTTCGGGGAATGCTGGGTGGAAGGAAATTTGTGCCTCCTCTCAGATTCCAGAACTTTCTGCCACAGAAATGTGAGGAACATGTGTTTTTTAAGCCACATTTTGAGGTTTGCAAAGGATTCTGTGTAACAGAACCTGGTCAGAGCCCCACAAGTCACCCCATCTTGGATTCCCCTAGGTCTCTAGTTTTCAGAAATGCACAGGTTTGGTAGGTTTCTCTAGGTGTCGGCTGACCTAGAGGCCAAAATCTACAGGTAGGCACTTTGCAAAAAACAGCTCTGTTTTCTGTCAAAATATGTGATGTGTCCACGTTGTGCTTTGGGGCATTTCTTGTTGCGGGCGCTAGGCCTACTCACACAAGTGAGGTATACTTTTTATCGGGAGACTTGGGGGAACGCTGGGTGGATGGAAATTTATGTCTCCTCTCAGATTCCTGAACTTTCTGCCACAGAAATGTGAGGAACATGTGTTTTTTTAGCCAAATGTTGAGGTTTGCAAAGGATTTTGGGTAACAGAACCTGGTCAGAGCCACACATGTCACCCCATCTTGGATTCCCCTAGGTCTCTAGTTTTCAGAAATGCACAGGTTTGGTAGGTTTCCCTAGGTGCCGGTTGAGCTAGAGGCCAAAATCTACACTTAGGCACTTTTCAAAAAACAGCTCTGTTTTCTGTCAAAAAATGGGACGTGTCCACGTTGTGCTTTGGGGCATTTCCTGTCGCGGGCGCTAGGCCTACCCACACAAGTGAGGTATCATTTTTATCGGGAGACTTGGGGGAACGCTAGGTGGAAGGAAATTTGTGCCTCCTCTCAGATTCCAGAACTTTCTGCCACAGAAATGTGAGGAACATGTGTTTTTTTTAGCCAAATTTTGAGGTTTACAAAGGATTCTGGGTAACAGAACCTGGTCAGAGCCCCACAAGTCACCCCATCTTGGATTCCCCTAGGTCTCTAGCTTATTGAAATGCACAGGTTTGGTAGGTTTCCCTAGGTGCCGGCCGAGCTAGAGGCCAAAATCTACAGGTAAGAACTTTGCAAAAAACAGCTCTGTTTTCTGTCAAAAAATGGGATGTGTCCACGTTGTGCTTTGGGGCATTTCCTGTTGCGAGCGCTAGGCCTACCCACACAAGTGAGGTATAATTTTTATCAGGAGACTTGGGGGAACGCTGGGTGGAAGGAAATTTGTGCCTCCTCTCAGATTCCAGAACTTTCTGCCACAGAAATGTGAGGAACATGTGTTTTTAGCCAAATTTTGAGGTTTACAAAGGATTCTGGGTAACAGAACCTGGTCAGAGCCCCACAAGTCACCCCATCTTGGATTCCCCTAGGTCTCTAGTTTATTGAAATGCACAGGTATGGTAGGTTTCCCTAGGTGCCGGCTGAGCTAGAGGCCAAAATCTACAGGTAGGCACTTTGCAAAAAACAGCTCTGTTTTCTGTAAAAAAAGGGGATGTGTCCACGTTGTGCTTTGGGGCATTTCCTGTCGCGAGCGCTAGGCCTACCCACACAAGTGAGGTATCATTTTTATGAAGAGACTTGGGGGAACGCTGGGTGGAAGGAAATTTGTGCCTCCTCTCAGATTCCAGAACTTTCTGCCACAGAAATATGAGGAATATGTGTTTTTTTAGCCAAATTTTGAGGTTTGCAAAGGATTCTGTGTAACAGAACCTGGTCAGAGACCCACAAGTCACCCCATCTTGGATTACCCTAGGTCTCTAGTTTTCAGAAATGCACAGGTTTGGTAGGTTTCCCTAGGTGCCGGCTGACCTAGAGGCCAAAATCTACAGGTTGGCACTTTGAAAAAAACAGCTCTGTTTTCTGTCAAAAAATGGGATGTGTCCACGTTGTGCTTTGGGGCATTTCTTGTCGCGGGCGCTTGGCCTACCCACACAAGTGAGGTATCATTTTTATCGTGAGACTTGGGGGAACGCTGGGTGGAAGGAAATTTATGTCTCCTCTCAGATTCCTGAACTTTCAGCCACAGAAATGTGAGGAACATGTGTTTTTTTTAGCCAAATTTTGAGGTTTGCAAAGGATTCTGGGTAACAGAACCTGGTCAGAGCCCCACAAGTGACCCCATCTTGGATTCCCCTAGGTCTCTAGTTTTCAGAAATGCACAGGTTTGGTAGGTTTCCCTAGGTGCCGGCTGAGCTAGAGGCCAAAATCTATAGGTAGGCACTTTGCAAAAAACAGCTCTGTTTTCTGTCAAAAAATGGGATGTGTCCAAGTTGTGCTTTGGGGCATTTCCTGTCGCGGGCACTAGGCCTACCCACACAAGTGAGGTATCATTTTTATCGGGAGACTTGGGGGAACGCTGGGTGGAAAGAAATTTGTGTCTTCTCCCAGATTCCAGAACTTTCTGCTACTGAAATGTGAGGAACATGTGTTTTTTTTAGCCAAATTTTGAGGTTTACAAGTGATTCTGGGTAACAGAACCTGGTCAGAGCCCCACAAGTCACCCCATCTTGGATTCCCCTAGGTCTCTAGTTTATAGAAATGCACAGGATTGGTAGGTTTCCCTAGGTGCCGGCTGAGCTAGAGGCCAATATCTACAGGTAGGCACTTTGCAAAAATCAGCTCTGTTTTCTGTCAAAAAATGGGATGTGTCCACATTGTGCTTTGGGGCATTCCCTGTCGTGGGCGCTAGGCCTACCCACACAAGTGAGGTATCATTTTTATCGGGCGACTTCGGGGAATGCTGGGTGGAAGGAAATTTGTGCCTCCTCTCAGATTCCAGAACTTTCTGCCACAGAAATGTGAGGAACATGTGTTTTTTAAGCCAAATTTTGAGGTTTGCAAAGGATTCTGTGTAACAGAACCTGGTCAGCCCCACAAGTCACCCCATCTTGGATTCCCCTAGGTCTCTAGTTTTCAGAAATGCACAGGTTTGGTTGGTTTCTCTAGGTGTCGGCTTACCTAGAGGCCAAAATCTACAGGTAGGCACTTTGCAAAAAACAGCTCTGTTTTCTGTCAAAAAATGGGATGTGTCCACGTTGTGCTTTGGGGCATTTCTTGTTGCGGGCGCTAGGCCTACTCACACAAGTGAGGTATACTTTTTATCGGGAGACTTCGGGGAACGCTGGGTGGAAGGAAGTTTATGTCTCCTCTCAGATTCCTGAACTTTCTGCCACAGAAATGTGAGGAACATGTGTTTTTTTAGCCAAATTTTGAGGTTTGCAAAGGATTCTGGGTAACAGAACCTGGTCAGCCCCACAAGTCACCCCATCTTGGATTCCCGTAGGTCTCTAGTTTTCAGAAATGCACAGGTTTGGTAGGTTTCCCTAGGTGCCGGTTGAGCTAGAGGCCAAAATCTACACTTAGGCACTTTTCAAAAAACAGCTCTGTTTTCTGTCAAAAAATGGGATGTGTCCACGTTGTGCTTTGGGGCATTTCCTGTCGCGGGCGCTAGGCCTACCCACACAAGTGAGTTATCATTTTTATCGGGAGACTTGGGGGAACGCTGGGTGGAAGGAAATTTGTGCCTCCTCTCAGATTCCAGAACTTTCTGCCACAGAAATGTGAGGAACATGTGTTTTTTTTAGCCAAATTTTGAGGTTTACAAAGGATTTTGGGTAACAGAACCTGGTCAGAGCCCCACAAGTCACCCCATCTTGGATTCCCCTAGGTCTCTAGTTTATAGAAATGCACAGGTTTGGTAGGTTTCCCTAGGTGCTGGCTGAGCTAGAGGCCAAAATCTACAGGTAGGCACTTTGCAAAAAACAGCTCTGTTTTCTGTCAAAAAATGGGATGTGTCCACGTTGTGCTTTGGGGCATTTCCTGTCGCGGGCGCTAGGCCTACCCACAGAAGTGAGGTATCATTTTTATCGGGAGACTTCGGGGAATGCTGGGTGGAAGGAAATTTGTGCCTCCTCTCAGATTCCAGAACTTTCTGCCACAGAAATGTGAGGAACATGTGTTTTTTAAGCCAAATTTTGAGGTTTGCAAAGGATTCTGGGTAACAGAACCTGGTCAGAGCTCCACAAGTCACCCCATCGTGGATTCCCCTATGTCTCTAGTTTTCAAAAATGCACAGGTTTGGTAGGTTTCCATAGGTGCCGGCTGAGCTAGAGGCCAAAATCTACAGGTAGGCACTTTGCAAAAAACAGCTCTGTTTTCTGTCAAAAAATGGGATGTGTCCACGTTGTGCTTTGTGGTATTTCCTGTGGCGGGCGCTAGGCCTACCCACACAAGTGAGTTATCATTTTTATCGGGAGACTTGGGGGAACGCTGGGTGGAAGGAAATTTGTGTCTCCTCCCAGATTCCAGAACTTTCTGCTACTGAAATGTGAGGAACATGTGTTTTTTTAGCCAAATTTTGAGGTTTACAAATGATTCTGGGTAACAGAAGCTGGTCAGAGCCCCACAAGTCACCCCATCTTGGATTCCCCTAGGTCTCTAGTTTATTGAAATGCACAGGTTTGGTAGGTTTCCCTAGGTGCCGGCTGAGCTAGATGCCAGAATCTACAGGTAGGCACTTTGCAAAAAACAGCTCTGTTTTCTGTCAAAAAATGGGATGTGTCCATGTTGTACTTTGGGGCATTTCCTGTCGCGGGCGCTAGGCCTACCCACACAAGTGAGGTATCATTTTTATCGGGAGACTTTGGGGAATGCTGGGTGGAATGAAATTTGTGCCTCCTCTCAGATTCCAGAACTTTTTGCCACAGAAATGTGAGGAACATGTGTTTTTTAAGCCACATTTTGAGGTTTGCAAAGGATTCTGTGTAACAGAACCTGGTCAGAGCCCCACAAGTCACCCCATCTTGGATTCCCCTAGGTCTCTAGTTTTCAGAAATGCACAGGTTTGGTAGGTTTCTCTAGGTGTCGGCTGACCTAGAGGCCAAAATCTACAGGTAGGCACTTTGCAAAAAACAGCTCTGTTTTCTGTCAAAATATGTGATGTGTCCACGTTGTGCTTTGGGGCATTTCTTGTTGCGGGCGCTAGGCCTACTCACACAAGTGAGGTATACTTTTTATCGGGAGACTTGGGGGAACGCTGGGTGGAAGGAAATTTATGTCTCCTTTCAGATTCCTGAACTTTCTGCCACAGAAATGTGAGGAACATGTGTTTTTTTAGCCAAATTTTGAGGTTTGCAAAGGATTTTGGGTAACAGAACCTGGTCAGAGCCACACATGTCACCCCATCTTGGATTCCCCTAGGTCTCTAGTTTTCAGAAATGCACAGGTTTGGTAGGTTTCCCTAGGTGCCGGTTGAGCTAGAGGCCAAAATCTACACTTAGGCACTTTTAAAAAAACAGCTCTGTTTTCTGTCAAAAAATGGGACGTGTCCACGTTGTGCTTTGGGGCATTTCCTGTCGCGAGCGCTAGGCCTACCCACACAAGTGAGGTATCATTTTTATCGGGAGACTTGGGGGAACGCTGGGTGGAAGGAAATTTGTGCCTCCTCTCAGATTCCAGAACTTTCTGCCACAGAAATGTGAGGAACATGTGTTTTTTTTAGCCAAATTTTGAGGTTTACAAAGGATTCTGGGTAACAGAACCTGGTCAGAGCCCCACAAGTCACCCCATCTTGGATTCCCCTAGGTCTCTAGCTTATTGAAATGCACAGGTTTGGTAGGTTTCCCTAGGTGCCGGCCGAGCTAGAGGCCAAAATCTACAGGTAAGAACTTTGCAAAAAACAGCTCTGTTTTCTGTCAAAAAATGGGATGTGTCCACGTTGTGCTTTGGGGCATTTCCTGTTGCGAGCGCTAGGCCTACCCACACAAGTGAGGTATAATTTTTATCAGGAGACTTGGGGGAACGCTGGGTGGAAGGAAATTTGTGCCTCCTCTCAGATTCCAGAACTTTCTGCCACAGAAATATGAGGAATATGTGTTTTTTTAGCCAAATTTTGAGGTTTGCAAAGGATTCTGTGTAACAGAACCTGGTCAGAGCCCCACAAGTCACCCCATCTTGGATTCCCCTAGGTCTCTAGTTTTCAGAAATGCACAGGTTTGGTAGGTTTCCCTAGGTGCCGGCTGAGCTATAGGCCAAAATCTACAGGTAGGCACTTTGCAAAAAACAGCTCTGTTTTCTGTCAAAAAATGGGATGTGTCCACGTTGTGCTTTGGGGCATTTCCTGTTGCGGGCGCTAGGCCTACACACACAAGTGAGGTATCATTTTTATCGGGAGACTTGGGGGAACGCTGGGTGGAAGGAAATTTGTGCCTCCTCTCAGATTCCAGAACTTTCTGCCACAGAAATGTGAGGAACATGTGTTTTTAGCCAAATTTTGAGGTTTGCAAAGGATTCTGGGTAACAGAACCTGGTCAGAGCCCCACAAGTCACCCCATCTTGGATTCCCCTGGGTCTCTAGGTTTCAGAAATGCACAGGTTTGGTAGGTTTCCCTATGTGCCGGCTGAGCTAGAGATCAAAATTTACAGGTAGACACTTTGCAAAAAACAGCTCTGTTTTCTGTCAAAAAATGGGATGAGTCCATGTTGTGCTTTGGGGCATTCCTGTCGCGGGCGCTAGGCCTACCCACACAAGTGCGGTATCATTTTTATTGGGAGACTTGGGGGAACGCTGGGTGGAAGGAGATTTATGCCTCCTCACAGATTCCTGAACTTTCTGCCACAGAAATGTGAGGAACATGTGTTTTTTTAGCCAAATGTTGATGTTTGCAAAGGATTCTGGGTAACAGAACCTGGTCAGAGCCCCACAAGTCACCCCATCTTGGATTCCCCTAGGTCTCTAGTTTTCAGAAATGCACAGGTTTGGTAGGTTTCCCTAGGTGCCGGCTGAGCTAGAGGCCAAAATCTACAGGTAGGCACTTTGCAAAAAACACCTCTGTTTTCTTTCAAAAAATGGGATGTGTCCCCGTTGCGTTTTGGGGCATTTCCTGTGGCGGGCGCTAGGCCTACCCACACAAGTGAGGTATCATTTTTATCGGGAGACTTGGGGGAGCGCTGGGTGGAATTAAATTTGTGGCTCCTCTCAGATTCCAGAACTTTCTGTCACAGAAATGTGAGGAACATGTGATTTTTTAGCCAAATTTTGAGGTTTGCAAAGGATTCTGGGTAACAGAACCTGGTCAGAGCCCCACAAGTCACCCCATCTTGGATTCCCCAAGGTCTCTAGTTTTCAGAAATGCACAGGTTTGGTAGGTTTCTCTAGGTGCCGGCTGACCTAGAGGCCAAAATCTACAGGTAGGCACTTTGAAAAAAACAGCTCTGTTTTCTGTCAAAAAATGGGATGTGTCCACGTTGTGCTTTGGGGCATTTCTTGTCGCGGGCGCTTGGCCTACCCACACAAGTGAGGTATAATTTTTATCGTGAGACTTGGGGGAACGCTGGGTGGAAGGAAATTTATGTCTCCTCTCAGATTCCTGAACTTTCAGCCACAGAAATGTGAGGAACATGTGTTTTTTTTAGCCAAATTTTGAGGTTTGCAAAGGATTCTGTGTAACAGAACCTAGTCAGAGCCCCACAAGTGACCCCATCTTGGATTCCCCTAGGTCTCTAGTTTTCAGAAATGCACAGGTTTGGTAGGTTTCCCTAGGTGCCGGCTGTGCTAGAGGCCAAAATCTACAGGTAGGCACTTTGCAAAAAACAGCTCACACAACAGGCCTACCCACACAAGTGAGGTATCATTTTTATCGGGAGACTTGGGGGAACGCTGGGTGGAAGGAAATGTGTGCCTCCTCTCAGATTCCAGAACTTTCTGCCACAGAAATGTGAGGAACATGTGTTTTTTTAGCCAAATTCTGATGTTTGCAAAGGATTCTGGGTAACAGAACCTGGTCAGAGCCCCACAAGTCACCCCATCTTGGATTCCCCTAGGTCTCTAGTTTTCAGAAATGCACAGGTTTGGTAGGTTTCCCTAGGTGCCGGCTGAGCTATAGGCCAAAATCTACAGGTAGGCACTTTGCAAAAAACAGCTCTGTTTTCTGTCAAAAAATGGGATGTGTCCACGTTGTGCTTTGGGGCATTTCCTGTCGTGGGCGCTAGGCCTACCCACACAAGTGAGGTATCATTTTTTATCGGGAGACTTGGGGGAACGCTGGGTGGAGGGAAATTTGTGCCTCCTCTCAGATTCCAGAACTTTCTGCCATAGAAATGTGAGGAACATGTGTTTTATAGCCAGATTTTGAGGTTTGCAAAGGATTCTGGGTAACAGAACCTGGTCAGAGCCCCTCAAGTCTTTGATTCCCCTTGGTCTCTAATTTTCAGAAATGCACAGGTTTGGTAGGTTTCCCTATGTGCCGGCTGAGCTAGAGGCCCAAATCTACAGGTAGGCACTTTGCAAAAAACAGCTCTGTTTTCTATAAAAAAATGGGATGTGTCCACGTTGCGTTTTGGGGCATTTCCTGTTGCGGGCGCTAGGCCTACCCACACAAGTGAGGTATCATTTTTATCGGGAGACTTAGGGGAGCGCTGGGTGGAAGGAAATTTGTTTCTCCTCCCAGATTCCAGAACTTTCTGTCACAGAAATGTGAGGAACATGTGTTTTTTTAGCCAAATGTTGAGGTTTGCAAAGGATTCTGGGTAACAGAACCTGGTCAGAGCTTCACAAGTCACCCCATCGTGGATTCCCCTATGTCTCTAGTTTTCAAAAATGCACAGGTTTGGTAGGTTTCCCTAGGTGCCGGCTGAGCTAGAGGCCAAAATCTATAGGTAGGCACTTTGCAAAAAACAGCTCTGTTTTCTGTCAAAAAATGGGATGTGTCCAAGTTGTGCTTTGGGGCATTTCCTGTCGCGGGCACTAGGCCTACCCACACAAGTGAGGTATCATTTTTATCGGGAGACTTGGGGGAACGCTGGATGGAAGGAAATTTGTGTCTCCTCCCAGATTCCAGAACTTTCTGCTACTGAAATGTGAGGAACATGTGTTTTTTTTAGCCAAATTTTGAGGTTTACAAGTGATTCTGGGTAACAGAACCTGGTCAGAGCCCCACAAGTCACCCCATCTTGGATTCCCCTAGGTCTCTAGTTTATAGAAATGCACAGGTTTGGTAGGTTTCCCTAGGTGCCGGCTGAGCTAGAGGCCAATATCTACAGGTAGGCACTTTGCAAAAATCAGCTCTGTTTTCTGTCAAAAAATGGGATGTGTCCACATTGTGCTTTGGGGCATTCCCTGTCGTGGGCGCCAGGCCTACCCACACAAGTGAGGTATCATTTTTATCGGGCGACTTCGGGGAATGCTGGGTGGAAGGAAATTTGTGCCTCCTCTCAGATTCCAGAACTTTCTGCCACAGAAATGTGAGGAACATGTGTTTTTTAAGCCAAATTTTGAGGTTTGCAAAGGATTCTGTGTAACAGAACCTGGTCAGCCCCACAAGTCACCCCATCTTGGATTCCCCTAGGTCTCTAGTTTTCAGAATTGCACAGGTTTGGTTGGTTTCTCTAGGTGTCGGCTTACCTAGAGGCCAAAATCTACAGGTAGGCACTTTGCAAAAAACAGCTCTGTTTTCTGTCAAAAAATGGGATGTGTCCACGTTGTGCTTTGGGGCATTTCTTGTTGCGGGCGCTAGGCCTACTCACACAAGTGAGGTATACTTTTTATCGGGAGACTTCGGGGAACGCTGGGTGGAAGGAAGTTTATGTCTCCTCTCAGATTCCTGAACTTTCTGCCACAGAAATGTGAGGAACATGTGTTTTTTTAGCCAAATTTTGAGGTTTGCAAAGGATTCTGGGTAACAGAACCTGGTCAGCCCCACAAGTCACCCCATCTTGGATTCCCGTAGGTCTCTAGTTTTCAGAAATGCACAGGTTTGGTAGGTTTCCCTAGGTGCCGGTTGAGCTAGAGGCCAAAATCTACACTTAGGCACTTTTCAAAAAACAGCTCTGTTTTCTGTCAAAAAATGGGATGTGTCCACGTTGTGCTTTGGGGCATTTCCTGTCGCGGGCGCTAGGCCTACCCACACAAGTGAGTTATCATTTTTATCGGGAGACTTGGGGGAACGCTGGGTGGAAGGAAATTTGTGCCTCCTCTCAGATTCCAGAACTTTCTGCCACAGAAATGTGAGGAACATGTGTTTTTTTTAGCCAAATTTTGAGGTTTACAAAGGATTTTGGGTAACAGAACCTGGTCAGAGCCCCACAAGTCACCCCATCTTGGATTCCCCTAGGTCTCTAGTTTATAGAAATGCACAGGTTTGGTAGGTTTCCCTAGGTGCTGGCTGAGCTAGAGGCCAAAATCTACAGGTAGGCACTTTGCAAAAAACAGCTCTGTTTTCTGTCAAAAAATGGGATGTGTCCACGTTGTGCTTTGGGGCATTTCCTGTCGCAAGCGCTAGGCCTACCCACACAAGTGAGGTATCATTTTTATCGGGAGACTTGGGGGAACGCTGGGTGGAAGGAAATTTGTGCCTCCTCTCAGATTCCAGAACTTTCTGCCACAGAAATGTGCGGAACATGTGTTTTTTTAGCCAAATTTTGAGGTTTGCAAAGGATTCTTGGTAACAGAACCTGGTCAAAGCCCCACAAGTCACCCCATCTTGGATTCCCCTAGATCTCTAGTTTTCAGAAATGCCCAGGTTTGGTAGGTTTCCCTAGGTGCCGGCTGAGCTAGAGGCCAAAATCTACAGGTAGGCACTTTGCAAAAAACAGCTCTGTTTTCTGTCAAAAAATGGGATGTGTCCACGTTGTGCTTTGGGGCATTTCCTGTCGCGGGCGCTAGGCCTACCCACACAAGTGAGGTATCATTTTTATCGGGAGACTTCGGGGAATGCTGGGTGGCAGGAAATTCGTGCCTCCTCTCAGATTCCAGAACTTTCTGCCACAGAAATGTGAGGAACATGTGTTTTTTAAGCCAAATTTTGAGGTTTGCAAAGGATTCTGGGTAACAGAACCTGGTCAGAGCCCCACAAGTCACCCCATCTTGGATTCCCCTAGATCTCTAGTTTTCAGAAATGCACAGGTTTGGTAGGTTTCCCTAGGTGCCGGCTGAGCTAGAGGCCAAAATCTACAGGTAGGCACTTTGCAAAAAACAGCTCTGTTTTCTGTCAAAAAATGGGATGTGTCCACGTTGTGCTTTGGGGCATTTCCTGTCGCGGGCGCTAGGCCTACCCACACAAGTGAGTTATCATTTTTATCGGGAGACTTGGGGGAACGCTGGGTGGAAGGAAATTTGTGCGTCCTCCCAGATTCCAGAACTTTCTGCTACTGAAATGTGAGGAACATGTGTTTTTTTTAGCCAAATTTTGAGGTTTACAAATGATTCTGGGTAACAGAACCTGGTCAGAGCCCCACAAGTCACCCCATCTTGGATTCCCCTAGGTCTCTAGTTTATAGAAATGCACAGGTTTGGTAGGTTTCCCTAGGTGCCGGCTGAGCTAGAGGCCACAATCTACAGGTAGGCACTTTGCAAAAAACAGCTCTGTTTTCTGTCAAAAAATGGGATGTGTCCACATTGTGCTTTGGGGCATTTCCTGTCGCGGGCGCTAGGCCTACCCACACAAGTGAGGTATCATTTTTATCGGGCGACTTCGGGGAATGCTGGGTGGAAGGAAATTTGTGCCTCCTCTCAGATTCCAGAACTTTCTGCCACAGAAATGTGAGGAACATGTGTTTTTTAAGCCACATTTTGAGGTTTGCAAAGGATTCTGTGTAACAGAACCTGGTCAGAGCCCCACAAGTCACCCCATCTTGGATTCCCCTAGGTCTCTAGTTTTCAGAAATGCACAGGTTTGGTTGGTTTCTCTAGGTGTCGGCTGACCTAGAGGCCAAAATCTACAGGTAGGCACTTTCCAAAAAACAGCTCTGTTTTCTGTCAAAAAATGGGATGTGTCCACGTTGTGCTTTGGGGCATTTCTTGTTGCGGGCGCTAGGCCTACCCACACAAGTGAGGTATACTTTTTATCGGGAGACTTGGGGGAACGCTGGGTGGAAGGAAATTTATGTCTCCTCTCAGATTCCTGAACTTTCTGCCACAGAAATGTGAGGAATATGTGTTTTTTTAGCCACATTTTGAGGTTTGCAAAGGATTCTGTGTAACAGAACCTGGTCAGAGCCCCACAAGTCACCCCATCTTGGATTTCCCTAGGTCTCTAGTTTTCAGAAATGCACATGTTTGGTAGGTTTCCCTAGGTGCCGGGTGAGCTAGAGGCCAAAATCTACACTTAGGCACTTTTCAAAAAACAGCTCTGTTTTCTGTAAAATAATTGGGATGTGTCCACGTTGTGCTTTGGGGCAATTCCTGTCGTGGGCGCATGGCCTACCCACACAAGTGAGGTATCATTTTTAACGGGAGACTTGGGGGAACGCTGGGTGGAAGGAAATTTGTGCCTCCTCTCAGATTCCAGAACTTTCTGCCACAGAAATGTGAGGAACATGTGTTTTTTAGCCAAATTTTGAGGTTTGCAAAGGATTCTGGGTAACAGAACCTGGTCAGAGCCCCACAAGTCACCCCATCTTGGATTCCCCTAGGTCTCTAGTTTTCAGAAATGCACAGGTTTGGTAGGTTTCCCTATGTGCCGGCTGAGCTAGAGGCCAAAATCTACAGGTAGGCACTTTGCAAAAAACAGCTCTGTTTTCTGTCAAAAAATGGGATGTGTCCACGTTGCGTTTTGGGGCATTTCCTGTTGTGGGCGCTAGGCCTACCCACACAAGTGAGGTATCATTTTTATCGGGAGACTTAGGGGAGCGCTGGGTGGAATGAAATTTGTGGCTCCTCTCAGATTCCAGAACTTTCTGTCACCGAAATGTGAGGAACATGTGTTTTTTTAGCCAAATGTTGAGGTTTGCAAAGGATTCTGGGTAACAGAACCTGGTCAGAGCTCCACAAGTCACCCCATCGTGGATTCCCCTATGTCTCTAGTTTTCAAAAAAGCACAGGTTTGGTAGGTTTCCCTAGGTGCCGGCTGAGCTAGAGGCCAAAATCTACAGGTAGGCACTTTGCAAAAAACAGCTCTGTTTTCTGTCAAAAAATGGGATGTGTCCACGTTGTGCTTTGGGGCATTTCCTGTCGCGGGCGCTAGGCCTACCCACAGAAGTGAGGTATCATTTTTATCGGGAGACTTCGGGGAATGCTGGGTGGCAGGAAATTTGTGCCTCCTTTCAGATTCCAGAACTTTCTGCCACAGAAATGTGAGGAACATGTGTTTTTTAAGCCAAATTTTGAGGTTTGCAAAGGATTCTGGGTAACAGAACCTGGTCAGAGCTCCACAAGTCACCCCATCGTGGATTCCCCTATGTCTCTAGTTTTCAAAAATGCACAGGTTTGGTAGGTTTCCATAGGTGCCGGCTGAGCTAGAGGCCAAAATCTACAGGTAGGCACTTTGCAAAAAACAGCTCTGTTTTCTGTCAAAAAATGGGATGTGTCCACGTTGTGCTTTGTGGCATTTCCTGTGGCGGGCGCTAGGCCTACCCACACAAGTGAGTTATCATTTTTATCGGGAGACTTGGGGGAACGCTGGGTGGAAGGAAATTTGTGCGTCCTCCCAGATTCCAGAACTTTCTGCTACTGAAATGTGAGGAACATGTGTTTTTTTTAGCCAAATTTTGAGGTTTACAAATGATTCTGGGTAACAGAACCTGGTCAGAGCCCCACAAGTCACCCCATCTTGGATTCCCCTAGGTCTCTAGTTTATAGAAATGCACAGGTTTGGTAGGTTTCCTTAGGTGCCGGCTGAGCTAGAGGCCACAATCTACAGGTAGGCACTTTGCAAAAAACAGCTCTGTTTTCTGTCAAAAAATGGGATGTGTCCACATTGTGCTTTGGGGCATTTCCTGTCGCGGGCGCTAGGCCTACCCACACAAGTGAGGTATCATTTTTATCGGGCGACTTCGGGGAATGCTGGGTGGAAGGAAATTTGTGCCTCTTCTCAGATTCCAGAACTTTCTGCCACAGAAATGTGAGGAACATGTGTTTTTTAAGCCACATTTTGAGGTTTGCAAAGGATTCTGTGTAACAGAACCTGGTCAGAGCCCCACAAGTCACCCCATCTTGGATTTCCCTAGGTCTCTAGTTTTCAGAAATGCACAGGTTTGGTTGGTTTCTCTAGGTGTCGGCTGACCTAGAAGCCAAAATCTACAGGTAGGCACTTTGCAAAAAACAGCTCTGTTTTCTGTCAAAAAATGGGATGTGTCCACGTTGTGCTTTGGGGCATTTCTTGTTGCGGGCGCTAGGCCTACCCACACAAGTGAGGTATACTTTTTATCGGGAGACTTGGGGGAACGCTGGGTGGAAGGAAATTTATGTCTCCTCTCAGATTCCTGAACTTTCTGCCACAGAAATGTGAGGAATATGTGTTTTTTTAGCCACATTTTGAGGTTTGCAAAGGATTCTGTGTAACAGAACCTGGTCAGAGCCCCACAAGTCACCCCATCTTGGATTTCCCTAGGTCTCTAGTTTTCAGAAATGCACAGGTTTGGTAGGTTTCCCTAGGTGCCGGTTGAGCTAGAGGCCAAAATCTACACTTAGGCACTTTTCAAAAAACAGCTCTGTTTTCTGTAAAAAAAAATTGGGATGTGTACACGTTGTGCTTTGGGGCATTTCCTGTCGCGGGAGCTAGGCCTACCTACAGAAGTGAGGTATCATTTTTATCGGGAGACTTGGGGGAACGCTGGGTGGAAGGAAATTTGTGCCTCCTCCCAGATTCCAGAACTTTCTGCTACTGAAATGTGAGGAACATGTGTTTTTTTTTAGCCAAATTTTGAGGTTTACAAATGATTCTGGGTAACAGAACCTGGTCAGAGCCCCACAAGTCACCCCATCTTGGATTCCCCTAGGTCTCTAGTTTATAGAAAAGCACAGGTTTGGTAGGTTTCCCTAGGTGCCGGCTGAGCTAGAGGCCAAAATCTACATGTAGGCACTTTGCAAAAAACAGCTCTGTTTTCTGTCAAAAAATGGGATGTGTCCACGTTGTGCTTTGGGGCATTTCCTGTCGCGGGCGCTAGGCATACCCACACAAGTGAGGTATCATTTTTATCGGGGGACTTCGGGGAATGCTGGGTGGAAGGAAATTTGTGCCTCCTCTCAGATTCCTGAACTTTCTGCCGCAGAAATGTGAGGAACATGTGTTTTTTAAGCCAAATTTTGAGGTTTGCAAAGGATTCTGTGTAACACCATCTTGGATTCCCCTAGGTCTCTAGTTTTCAGAAATGCACAGGTTTGGTAGGTTTCTCTAGGTGTCGGCTGACCTAGAGGCCAAAATCTACAGGTAGGCACTTTGCAAAAAACAGCTCTGTTTTCTGTCAAAAAATGGGATGTGTCCACGTTGTGCTTTGGGGCATTTCTTGTTGCGTGCGCTAGGCCTACCCACACAAGTGAGGTATCATTTTTATCGGGAGATTTAGGGGAGCGCTGGGTGGTATGAAATTTGTGGCTCCTCTCAGATTCCAGAACTTTCTGTTACCGAAATGTGAGGAACATGTGTTTTTTTAGCCAAATGTTGAGGTTTGCAAAGGATTCTGGGTAACAGAACCTGGTCAGAGCTCCACAAGTCACCCCATCGTGGATTCCCCTATGTCTCTAGTTTTCAAAAAAGCACAGGTTTGGTAGGTTTCCCTAGGTGCCGGCTGAGCTAGAGGCCAAAATCTACAGGTAGGCACTTTGCAAAAAACAGCTCTGTTTTCTGTCAAAAAATGGGATGTGTCCACGTTGTGCTTTGGGGCATTTCCTGTCGCGGGCGCTAGGCCTACCCACAGAAGTGAGGTATCATTTTTATCGGGAGACTTCGGGGAATGCTGGGTGGCAGGAAATTTGTGCCTCCTTTCAGATTCCAGAACTTTCTGCCACAGAAATGTGAGGAACATGTGTTTTTTAAGCCAAATTTTGAGGTTTGCAAAGGATTCTGGGTAACAGAACCTGGTCAGAGCTCCACAAGTCACCCCATCGTGGATTCCCCTATGTCTCTAGTTTTCAAAAATGCACAGGTTTGGTAGGTTTCCATAGGTGCCGGCTGAGCTAGAGGCCAAAATCTACAGGTAGGCACTTTGCAAAAAACAGCTCTGTTTTCTGTCAAAAAATGGGATGTGTCCACGTTGTGCTTTGTGGCATTTCCTGTGGCGGGCGCTAGGCCTACCCACACAAGTGAGTTATCATTTTTATCGGGAGAATTGGGGGAACGCTGGGTGGAAGGAAATTTGTGCGTCCTCCCAGATTCCAGAACTTTCTGCTACTGAAATGTGAGGAACATGTGTTTTTTTTAGCCAAATTTTGAGGTTTACAAATGATTCTGGGTAACAGAACCTGGTCAGAGCCCCACAAGTCACCCCATCTTGGATTCCCCTAGGTCTCTAGTTTATAGAAATGCACAGGTTTGGTAGGTTTCCTTAGGTGCCGGCTGAGCTAGAGGCCACAATCTACAGGTAGGCACTTTGCAAAAAACAGCTCTGTTTTCTGTCAAAAAATGGGATGTGTCCACATTGTGCTTTGGGGCATTTCCTGTCGCGGGCGCTAGGCCTACCCACACAAGTGAGGTATCATTTTTATCGGGCGACTTCGGGGAATGCTGGGTGGAAGGAAATTTGTGCCTCTTCTCAGATTCCAGAACTTTCTGCCACAGAAATGTGAGGAACATGTGTTTTTTAAGCCACATTTTGAGGTTTGCAAAGGATTCTGTGTAACAGAACCTGGTCAGAGCCCCACAAGTCACCCCATCTTGGATTTCCCTAGGTCTCTAGTTTTCAGAAATGCACAGGTTTGGTTGGTTTCTCTAGGTGTCGGCTGACCTAGAAGCCAAAATCTACAGGTAGGCACTTTGCAAAAAACAGCTCTGTTTTCTGTCAAAAAATGGGATGTGTCCACGTTGTGCTTTGGGGCATTTCTTGTTGCGGGCGCTAGGCCTACCCACACAAGTGAGGTATACTTTTTATCGGGAGACTTGGGGGAACGCTGGGTGGAAGGAAATTTATGTCTCCTCTCAGATTCCTGAACTTTCTGCCACAGAAATGTGAGGAATATGTGTTTTTTTAGCCACATTTTGAGGTTTGCAAAGGATTCTGTGTAACAGAACCTGGTCAGAGCCCCACAAGTCACCCCATCTTGGATTTCCCTAGGTCTCTAGTTTTCAGAAATGCACAGGTTTGGTAGGTTTCCCTAGGTGCCGGTTGAGCTAGAGGCCAAAATCTACACTTAGGCACTTTTCAAAAAACAGCTCTGTTTTCTGTAAAAAAAAATTGGGATGTGTACACGTTGTGCTTTGGGGCATTTCCTGTCGCGGGAGCTAGGCCTACCTACAGAAGTGAGGTATCATTTTTATCGGGAGACTTGGGGGAACGCTGGGTGGAAGGAAATTTGTGCCTCCTCCCAGATTCCAGAACTTTCTGCTACTGAAATGTGAGGAACATGTGTTTTTTTTTAGCCAAATTTTGAGGTTTACAAATGATTCTGGGTAACAGAACCTGGTCAGAGCCCCACAAGTCACCCCATCTTGGATTCCCCTAGGTCTCTAGTTTATAGAAAAGCACAGGTTTGGTAGGTTTCCCTAGGTGCCGGCTGAGCTAGAGGCCAAAATCTACATGTAGGCACTTTGCAAAAAACAGCTCTGTTTTCTGTCAAAAAATGGGATGTGTCCACGTTGTGCTTTGGGGCATTTCCTGTCGCGGGCGCTAGGCATACCCACACAAGTGAGGTATCATTTTTATCGGGGGACTTCGGGGAATGCTGGGTGGAAGGAAATTTGTGCCTCCTCTCAGATTCCTGAACTTTCTGCCGCAGAAATGTGAGGAACATGTGTTTTTTAAGCCAAATTTTGAGGTTTGCAAAGGATTCTGTGTAACACCATCTTGGATTCCCCTAGGTCTCTAGTTTTCAGAAATGCACAGGTTTGGTAGGTTTCTCTAGGTGTCGGCTGACCTAGAGGCCAAAATCTACAGGTAGGCACTTTGCAAAAAACAGCTCTGTTTTCTGTCAAAAAATGGGATGTGTCCACGTTGTGCTTTGGGGCATTTCTTGTTGCGTGCGCTAGGCCTACCCACACAAGTGAGGTATCATTTTTATCGGGAGATTTAGGGGAGCGCTGGGTGGTATGAAATTTGTGGCTCCTCTCAGATTCCAGAACTTTCTGTTACCGAAATGTGAGGAACATGTGTTTTTTTAGCCAAATGTTGAGGTTTGCAAAGGATTCTGGGTAACAGAACCTGGTCAGAGCTCCACAAGTCACCCCATCGTGGATTCCCCTATGTCTCTAGTTTTCAAAAAAGCACAGGTTTGGTAGGTTTCCCTAGGTGCCGGCTGAGCTAGAGGCCAAAATCTACAGGTAGGCACTTTGCAAAAAACAGCTCTGTTTTCTGTCAAAAAATGGGATGTGTCCACGTTGTGCTTTGGGGCATTTCCTGTCGCGGGCGCTAGGCCTACCCACAGAAGTGAGGTATCATTTTTATCGGGAGACTTCGGGGAATGCTGGGTGGCAGGAAATTTGTGCCTCCTTTCAGATTCCAGAACTTTCTGCCACAGAAATGTGAGGAACATGTGTTTTTTAAGCCAAATTTTGAGGTTTGCAAAGGATTCTGGGTAACAGAACCTGGTCAGAGCTCCACAAGTCACCCCATCGTGGATTCCCCTATGTCTCTAGTTTTCAAAAATGCACAGGTTTGGTAGGTTTCCATAGGTGCCGGCTGAGCTAGAGGCCAAAATCTACAGGTAGGCACTTTGCAAAAAACAGCTCTGTTTTCTGTCAAAAAATGGGATGTGTCCACGTTGTGCTTTGTGGCATTTCCTGTGGCGGGCGCTAGGCCTACCCACACAAGTGAGTTATCATTTTTATCGGGAGAATTGGGGGAACGCTGGGTGGAAGGAAATTTGTGCGTCCTCCCAGATTCCAGAACTTTCTGCTACTGAAATGTGAGGAACATGTGTTTTTTTTAGCCAAATTTTGAGGTTTACAAATGATTCTGGGTAACAGAACCTGGTCAGAGCCCCACAAGTCACCCCATCTTGGATTCCCCTAGGTCTCTAGTTTATAGAAATGCACAGGTTTGGTAGGTTTCCTTAGGTGCCGGCTGAGCTAGAGGCCACAATCTACAGGTAGGCACTTTGCAAAAAACAGCTCTGTTTTCTGTCAAAAAATGGGATGTGTCCACATTGAGCTTTGGGGCATTTCCTGTCGCGGGCGCTAGGCCTACCCACACAAGTGAGGTATCATTTTTATCGGGCGACTTCGGGGAATGCTGGGTGGAAGGAAATTTGTGCCTCTTCTCAGATTCCAGAACTTTCTGCCACAGAAATGTGAGGAACATGTGTTTTTTAAGCCACATTTTGAGGTTTGCAAAGGATTCTGTGTAACAGAACCTGGTCAGAGCCCCACAAGTCACCCCATCTTGGATTCCCCAAGGTCTCTAGTTTTCAGAAATGCACAGGTTTGGTTGGTTTCTCTAGGTGTCGGCTGACCTAGAGGCCAAAATCTACAGGTAGGCACTTTGCAAAAAACAGCTCTGTTTTCTGTCAAAAAATGGGATGTGTCCACGTTGTGCTTTGGGGCATTTCTTGTTGCGGGCGCTAGGCCTACCCACACAAGTGAGGTATACTTTTTATCGGGAGACTTGGGGGAACGCTGGGTGGAAGGAAATTTATGTCTCCTCTCAGATTCCTGAACTTTCTGCCACAGAAATGTGAGGAATATGTGTTTTTTTAGCCACATTTTGAGGTTTGCAAAGGATTCTGTGTAACAGAACCTGGTCAGAGCCCCACAAGTCACCCCATCTTGGATTTCCCTAGGTCTCTAGTTTTCAGAAATGCACAGGTTTGGTAGGTTTCCCTAGGTGCCGGTTGAGCTAGAGGCCAAAATCTACACTTAGGCACTTTTCAAAAAACAGCTCTGTTTTCTGTAAAAAAAATTGGGATGTGTACACGTTGTGCTTTGGGGCATTTCCTGTCGTGGGCGCATGGCCTACCCACACAAGTGAGGTATCATTTTTATCGGGAGACTTGGGGGAACGCAGGGTGGAAGGAAATTTGTGCCTCCTCTCAGATTCCAGAACTTTCTGCCACAGAAATGTGAGGAACATGTGTTTTTTAGCCAAATTTTGAGGTTTGCAAAGGATTCTGGGTAACAGAACCTGGTCAGAGCCCCACAAGTCACCCCATCTTGGATTCCCCTAGGTCTCTAGTTTTCAGAAATGCACAGGTTTGGTAGGTTTCCCTATGTGCCGGCTGAGCTAGAGGCCAAAATCTACAGGTAGGCACTTTGCAAAAAACAGCTCTGTTTTCTGTCAAAAAATGGGATGTGTCCACGTTGCGTTTTGGGGCATTTCCTGTTGTGGGCGCTAGGCCTACCCACACAAGTGAGGTATCATTTTTATCGGGAGACTTAGGGGAGCGCTGGGTGGAATGAAATTTGTGGCTCCTCTCAGATTCCAGAACTTTCTGTCACCGAAATGTGAGGAACATGTGTTTTTTTAGCCAAATGTTGAGGTTTGCAAAGGATTCTGGGTAACAGAACCTGGTCAGAGCTCCACAAGTCACCCCATCGTGGATTCCCCTATGTCTCTAGTTTAAAAAAAAGCACAGGTTTGGTAGGTTTCCCTAGGTGCCGGCTGAGCTAGAGGCCAAAATCTACAGGTAGGCACTTTGCAAAAAACAGCTCTGTTTTCTGTCAAAAAATGGGATGTGTCCACGTTGTGCTTTGGGGCATTTCCTGTCGCGGGCGCTAGGCCTACCCACAGAAGTGAGGTATCATTTTTATCGGGAGACTTGGGGGAACGCTGGGTGGAAGGAAATTTGTGCCTCCTCCCAGATTCCAGAACTTTCTGCTACTGAAATTTGAGGAACATGTGTTTTTTTTTAGCCAAATTTTGAGGTTTACAAATGATTCTGGGTAACAGAACCTGGTCAGAGCCCCACAAGTCACCCCATCTTGGATTCCCCTAGGTCTCTAGTTTATAGAAAAGCACAGGTTTGGTAGGTTTCCCTAGGTGCCGGCTGAGCTAGAGGCCAAAATCTACATGTAGGCACTTTGCAAAAAACAGCTCTGTTTTCTGTCAAAAAATGGGATGTGTCCACGTTGTGCTTTGGGGCATTTCCTGTCGCGGGCGCTAGGCATACCCACACAAGTGAGGTATCATTTTTATCGGGGGACTTCGGGGAATGCTGGGTGGAAGGAAATTTGTGCCTCCTCTCAGATTCCTGAACTTTCTGCCGCAGAAATGTGAGGAACATGTGTTTTTTAAGCCAAATTTTGAGGTTTGCAAAGGATTCTGTGTAACACCATCTTGGATTCCCCTAGGTCTCTAGTTTTCAGAAATGCACAGGTTTGGTAGGTTTCTCTAGGTGTCGGCTGACCTAGAGGCCAAAATCTACAGGTAGGCACTTTGCAAAAAACAGCTCTGTTTTCTGTCAAAAAATGGGATGTGTCCACGTTGTGCTTTGGGGCATTTCTTGTTGCGGGCGCTAGGCCTACCCACACAAGTGAGGTATACTTTTTATCGGGAGACTTGGGGGAACGCAGGGTGGAAGAATATGTATTACTCCTCTCAGATTCCTGAACTTTCTGCCACAGAAATGTGAGGAACGTGTTTTTTTAGCCACATTTTGAGGTTTGCAAAGGATTCTGTGTAACAGAACCTGGTCAGAGCCCCACAAGTCACCCCATCTTGGATTTCCCTAGGTCTCTAGTTTTCAGAAATGCACAGGTTTGGTAGGTTTCCCTAGGTGCCGGTTGAGCTAGAGGCCAAAATCTACACTTAGGCACTTTTAAAAAAACAGCTCTGTTTTCTGTAAAAAAATTGGGATGTGTCCACGTTGTGCTTTGGGGCATTTCCTGTCGTGGGCGCAAGGCCTACCCACACAAGTGAGGTATCATTTTTATCGGGAGACTTGGGGGAACGCTGGGTGGAAGGAAATTTGGGCCTCCTCTCAGATTCCAGAACTTTCTGCCACAGAAATGTGAGGAACATGTGTTTTTTAGCCAAATTTTGAGGTTTGCAAAGGATTCTGGGTAACAGAACCTCGTTAGAGCCCCACAAGTCACCCCATCTTGGATTCCCCTAGGTCTCTAGTTTTCAGAAATACACAGGTTTGGTAGGTTTCCCTATGTGCCGGCTGAGCTAGAGGCCAAAATCTACAGGTAGGCACTTTGCAAAAAACAGCTCAGTTTTCTGTCAAAAAATGGGATGTGTCCACGTTGCGTTTTGGGGCATTTCCTGTTGTGGGCGCTAGGCCTACCCACACAAGTGAGGTTCATTTTTATCGGGAGATTTAGGGGAGCGCTGGGTGGAATGAAATTTGTGGCTCCTCTCAGATTCCAGAACTTTCTGTTACCGAAATGTGAGGAACATGTGTTTTTTTAGCCAAATGTTGAGGTTTGCAAAGGATTCTGGGTAACAGAACCTGGTCAGAGCTCCACAAGTCACCCCATCGTGGATTCCCCTATGTCTCTAGTTTTCAAAAAAGCACAGGTTTGGTAGGTTTCCCTAGGTGCCGGCTGAGCTAGAGGCCAAAATCTACAGGTAGGCACTTTGCAAAAAACAGCTCTGTTTTCTGTCAAAAAATGGGATGTGTCCACGTTGTGCTTTGGGGCATTTCCTGTCGCGGGCGCTAGGCCTACCCACACAAGTGAGGTATCATTTTTATCGGGAGACTTGGGGGAACGCTGGGTGGAAGGAAATTTGTGCCTCCTCCCAGATTCCAGAACTTTCTGCTACTGAAATGTGAGGAACATGTGTTTTTTTTAGCCAAATTTTGAGGTTTACAAATGATTCTGGGTAACAGAACCTGGTCAGAGCCCCACAAGTCACCCCATCTTGGATTCCCCTAGGTCTCTAGTTTATAGAAATGCACAGGTTTGGTAGGTTTCCCTAGGTGCCGGCTGAGCTAGAGGCCAAAATCTACATGTAGGCACTTTGCAAAAAACAGCTCTGTTTTCTGTCAAAAAATGGGATGTGTCCACGTTGTGCTTTGGGGCATTTCCTGTCGCGGGCGCTAGGCATACCCACACAAGTGAGGTATCATTTTTATCGGGGGACTTCGGGGAATGCTGGGTGGAAGGAAATTTGTGCCTCCTCTCAGATTCCTGAACTTTCTGCCGCAGAAATGTGAGGAACATGTGTTTTTTAAGCCAAATTTTGAGGTTTGCAAAGGATTCTGTGTAACACCATCTTGGATTCCCCTAGGTCTCTAGTTTTCAGAAATGCACAGGTTTGGTAGGTTTCTCTAGGTGTCGGCTGACCTAGAGGCCAAAATCTACAGGTAGGCACTTTGCAAAAAACAGCTCTGTTTTCTGTCAAAAAATGGGATGTGTCCACGTTGTGCTTTGGGGCATTTCTTGTTGCGGGCGCTAGGCCTACCCACACAAGTGAGGTATACTTTTTATCGGGAGACTTGGGGGAACGTAGGGTGGAAGAAAATGTATGTCTCCTCTCAGATTCCTGAACTTTCTGCCACAGAAATGTGAGGAACATGTGTTTTTTTAGCCACATTTTGAGGTTTGCAAAGGATTCTGTGTAACAGAACCTGGTCAGAGCCCCACAAGTCACCCCATCTTGGATTTCCCTAGGTCTCTAGTTTTCAGAAATGCACAGGTTTGGTAGGTTTCCCTAGGTGCCGGTTGAGCTAGAGGCCAAAATCTACACTTAGGCACTTTTAAAAAAACAGCTCTGTTTTCTGTAAAAAAATTGGGATGTGTCCACGTTGTGCTTTGGGGCAATTCCTGTCGTGGGCGCAAGGCCTACCCACACAAGTGAGGTATCATTTTTATCGGGAGACTTGGGGGAACGCTGGGTGGAAGGAAATTTGGGCCTCCTCTCAGATTCCAGAACTTTCTGCCACAGAAATGTGAGGAACATGTGTTTTTTAGCCAAATTTTGAGGTTTGCAAAGGATTCTGGGTAACAGAACCTGGTCAGAGCCCCACAAGTCACCCCATCTTGGATTCCCCTAGGTCTCTAGTTTTCAGAAATGCACAGGTTTGGTAGGTTTCCCTATGTGCCGGCTGAGCTAGAGGCCAAAATCTACAGGTAGGCAGTTTGCAAAAAACAGCTCTGTTTTCTGTCAAAAAATGGGATGTGTCCACGTTGCGTTTTGGGGCATTTCCTGTTGTGGGCGCTAGGCCTACCCACACAAGTGAGGTATCATTTTTATCGGGAGACTTAGGGGAGCGCTGGGTGGAATGAAATTTGTGGCTTCTCTCAGATTCCAGAACTTTGTGTCACCGAAATGAGAGGAACATGTGTTTTTTTAGCCAAATGTTGAGGTTTGCAAAGGATTCTGGGTAACAGAACCTGGTCAGAGCTCCACAAGTCACCCCATCGTGGATTCCCCTATGTCTCTAGTTTTCAAAAAAGCACAGGTTTGGTAGGTTTCCATAGGTGCCGGCTGAGCTAGAGGCCAAAATCTACAGGTAGGCACTTTGCAATAAACAGCTCTGTTTTCTGTCAAAAAATGGGATGTGTCCACGTTGTGCTTTGGGGCATTTCCTGTCGCGGGCGCTAGGCCTACCCACACAAGTGAGGTATCATTTTTATCGGGAGACTTGGGGGAACGCTGGGTGGAAGGAAATTTGTGCCTCCTCCCAGATTCCAGAACTTTCTGCTACTGAAATGTGAGGAACATGTGTTTTTTTTAGCCAAATTTTGAGGTTTACAAATGATTCTGGGTAACAGAACCTGGTCAGAGCCCCACAAGTCACCCCATCTTGGATTTCCCTAGGTCTCTAGTTTATAGAAATGCACAGGTTTGGTAGGTTTCCCTAGGTGCCGGCTGAGCTAGAGGCCAAAATCTACATGTAGGCACTTTGCAAAAAACAGCTCTGTTTTCTGTCAAAAAATGGGATGTGTCCACGTTGTGCTTTGGGGCATTTCCTGTCGCGGGCGCTAGGCATACCCACACAAGTGAGGTATCATTTTTATCGGGGGACTTCGGGGAATGCTGGGTGGAAGGAAATTTGTGCCTCCTCTCAGATTCCTGAACTTTCTGCCGCAGAAATGTGAGGAACATGTGTTTTTTAAGCCAAATTTTGAGGTTTGCAAAGGATTCTGTGTAACACCATCTTGGATTCCCCTAGGTCTCTAGTTTTCAGAAATGCACAGGTTTGGTAGGTTTCTCTAGGTGTCGGCTGACCTAGAGGCCAAAATCTACAGGTAGGCACTTTGCAAAAAACAGCTCTGTTTTCTGTCAAAAAATGGGATGTGTCCACGTTGTGCTTTGGGGCATTTCTTGTTGCGGGCGCTAGGCCTACCCACACAAGTGAGGTATACTTTTTATCGGGAGACTTGGGGGAACGCTGGGTGGAAGAAAATGTATGTCTCCTCTCAGATTCCTGAACTTTCTGCCACAGAAATGTGAGGAACATGTGTTTTTTAGCCAAATTTTGAGGTTTGCAAAGGATTCTGGGTAACAGAACCTGGTCAGAGCCGCACATGTCACCCCATCTTGGATTCCCCTAGGTCTCTAGTTTTCAGAAATGCACAGGTTTGGTAGGTTTCCCTAGGTGCCGGTTGAGCTAGAGGCCAAAATCTACAGGTAGGCACTTAGCAAAAAACAGCTCTGTTTTCTGTAAAAAAATGGGATGTGTCCACGTTGTGCTTTGGGGCATTTCCTGTCGCGGGCGCTAGGCCTACCCACACAAGTGAGGTATCATTTTTATCGGGAGACTTGGGGGAACGCTGGGTGGAAGGAAATTTGTGCCTCCTCTCAGATTCCAGAACTTTCTGCCACAGAAATGTGAGGAACATGTGTTTTTTAGCCAAATTTTGAGGTTTACAAAGGATTCTGGGTAACAGAAACTGGTCAGAGCCCCACACGTCACCCCATCTTGGATTCCCCTAGGTCTCTAGCTTATTGAAATGCACAGGTTTGGTAGGTTTCCCTAGGTCCGGCCGAGCTAGAGGCCAAAATCTACAGGTAGGCAGTTTGCAAAAAACAGCCCTGTTTTCTGTCAAAAAATGGGATGTGTCCACATTGTGCTTTGGGGCATTTCCTGTTGCGAGCGCTAGGCCTACGCACACAAGTGAGGTATCATTTTTATCAGGAGACTTGGGGGAACGCTGGGTGGGAGGAAATTTGTGCCTCCTCTCAGATTCCAGAACTTTCTGCCACAGAAATGTGAGGAATATGTGTTTTTATAGCCAAATTTTGAGGTTTGCAAAGGATTCTGTGTAACAGAACCTGGTCAGAGCCCCACAAGTCACCCCATCTTGGATTCCCCTAGGTCTCTAGTTTTCAGAAATGCACAGGTTTGGTAGGTTTCCCTAGGTGCCGGCTGAGCTATAGGCCAAAATCTACAGGTAGGCACTTTGCAAAAAACAGCTCTGTTTTCTGTCAAAAAATGGGATGTGTCCACATTGTGCTTTGAGGCATTGCCTGTTGCGGGCGCTAGGCCTACCCACACAAGTGAGGTATACTTTTTATCGGGAGACTTGGGGGAACGCTGGGTGGAAGGAAATTTGTGGCTCCTCTCAGATTCCAGAACTTTCTGTCACCGAAATGTGAGGAACATGTGTTTTTTTAGCCAAATGTTGAGGTTTGAAAAGGATTCTGGGTAACAGAACCTGGTCAGAGCTCCACAAGTCACCCCATCGTGGATTCCACTATGTCTCTAGTTTTCAAAAAAGCACAGGTTTGGTAGGTTTCCCTAGGTGCCGGCTGAGCTAGAGGCCAAAATCTACAGGGAGGCACTTTGCAAAAAACAGCTCTGTTTTCTGTCAAAAAATGGGATGTGTCCACGTTGTGCTTTGGGGCATTTCCTGTCGCGGGCGCTAGGCCTACCCACACAAGTGAGGTATCATTTTTATCGGGGGACTTCGGGGAATGCTGGGTGGAAGGAAATTTGTGCCTCCTCTCAGATTCCAGAACTTTCTGCCACAGAAATGTGAGGAACATGTGTTTTTTTTAGCCAAATTTTGAGGTTTACAAAGGATTCTGGGTAACAGAAACTGGTCAGAGCCCCACAAGTCACCCCATCTTGGATTCCCCTAGGTCTCTAGCTTATTGAAATGCACAGGTTTGGTAGGTTTCCCTAGGTCCGGCCGAGCTAGAGGCCAAAATCTACAGGTAGGCAGTTTGCAAGAAACAGCTCTGTTTTCTGTCAAAAAATGGGATGTGTCCACATTGTGCTTTGGGGCATTTCCTGTTGCGAGCGCTAGGCCTACGCACACAAGTGAGGTATCATTTTTATCAGGAGACTTGGGGGAACGCTGGGTGGAAGGAAATTTGTGCCTCCTCTCAGATTCCAGAACTTTCTCCCACAGAAATGTGAGGAATATGTGTTTTTATAGCCAAATTTTGAGGTTTGCAAAGGATTCTGTGTAACAGAACCTGGTCAGAGCCCCACAAGTCACCCCATCTTGGATTCCCCTAGCTCTCTAGGTTTCAGAAATGCACAGGTTTGGTAGGTTTCCCTAGGTGCCGGCTGAGCTAGAGGCCAAAATCTACAGTTAGGCACTTTGCAAAAAACAGCTCTGTTTTCTGTCAAAAAATGAGATGTGTCCACGTTGTGCTTTGGGGCATTTCTTGTTGCGGGCGCTAGGCCTACCCACACAAGTGAGGTATACTTTTTATCGGGAGACTTGGGGGAACGCTGGGTGGAAGGAAATTTATGTCTCCTCTCAGATTCCTGAACTTTCTGCCACAGAAATGTGAGGAATATGTGTTTTTTTAGCCACATTTTGAGGTTTGCAAAGGATTCTGTGTAACAGAACCTGGTCAGAGCCCCACAAGTCACCCCATCTTGGATTTCCCTAGGTCTCTAGTTTTCAGAAATGCACAGGTTTGGTAGGTTTCCCTAGGTGCCGGTTGAGCTAGAGGCCAAAATCTACACTTAGGCACTTTTCAAAAAACAGCTCTGTTTTCTGTAAAAAAATTGGGATGTGTCCACGTTGTGCTTTGGGGCATTTCCTGTCGTGGGCGCATGGCCTACCCACACAAGTGAGGTATCATTTTTATCGGGAGACTTGGGGGAACGCTGGGTGGAAGGAAATTTGTGCCTCCTCTCAGATTCCAGAACTTTCTGCCACAGAAATGTGAGGAACATGTGTTTTTTAGCCAAATTTTGAGGTTTGCAAAGGATTCTGGGTAACAGAACCTGGTCAGAGCCCCACAAGTCACCCCATCTTGGATTCCCCTAGGTCTCTAGTTTTCAGAAATGCACAGGTTTGGTAGGTTTCCCTATGTGCCGGCTGAGCTAGAGGCCAAAATCTACAGGTAGGCACTTTGCAAAAAACAGCTCTATTTTCTGTCAAAAAATGGGATGTGTCCACGTTGCGTTTTGGGGCATTTTCTGTTGTGGGCGCTAGGCCTACCCACACAAGTGAGGTATCATTTTTATCGGGAGACTTAGGGGAGCGCTGGGTGGAATGAAATTTGTGGCTCCTCTCAGATTCCAGAACTTTCTGTCACCGAAATGTGAGGAACATGTGTTTTTTTAGCCAAATGTTGAGGTTTGCAAAGGATTCTGGGTAACAGAACCTGGTCAGAGCTCCACAAGTCACCCCATCGTGGATTCCCCTATGTCTCTAGTTTTAAAAAAAGCACAGGTTTGGTAGGTTTCCCTAGGTGCCGGCTGAGCTAGAGGCCAAAATCTACAGGTAGGCACTTTGCAAAAAACAGCTCTGTTTTCTGTCAAAAAATGGGATGTGTCCACGTTGTGCTTTGGGGCATTTCCTGTCGCGGGCGCTAGGCCTACCCACACAAGTGAGGTATCATTTTTATCGGGGGACTTCGGGGAATGCTGGGTGGAAGGAAATTTGTGCCTCCTCTCAGATTCCTGAACTTTCTGCCGCAGAAATGTGAGGAACATGTGTTTTTTAAGCCAAATTTTGAGGTTTGCAAAGGATTCTGTGTAACACCATCTTGGATTCCCCTAGGTCTCTAGTTTTCAGAAATGCACAGGTTTGGTAGGTTTCTCTAGGTGTCGGCTGACCTAGAGGCCAAAATCTACAGGTAGGCACTTTGCAAAAAACAGCTCTGTTTTCTGTCAAAAAATGGGATGTGTCCACGTTGTGCTTTGGGGCATTTCTTGTTGCGTGCGCTAGGCCTACCCACACAAGTGAGGTATACTTTTTATCGGGAGACTTGGGGGAACGCAGGGTGGAAGAAAATGTATTACTCCTCTCAGATTCCTGAACTTTCTGCCACAGAAATGTGAGGAACGTGTTTTTTTAGCCACATTTTGAGGTTTGCAAAGGATTCTGTGTAACAGAACCTGGTCAGAGCCCCACAAGTCACCCCATCTTGGATTTCCCTAGGTCTCTAGTTTTCAGAAATGCACAGGTTTGGTAGGTTTCCCTAGGTGCCGGTTGAGCTAGAGGCCAAAATCTACACTTAGGCACTTTTAAAAAAACAGCTCTGTTTTCTGTAAAAAAATTGGGATGTGTCCACGTTGTGCTTTGGGGCATTTCCTGTCGTGGGCGCAAGGCCTACCCACACAAGTGAGGTATCATTTTTATCGGGAGACTTGGGGGAACGCTGGGTGAAAGGAAATTTGGGCCTCCTCTCAGATTCCAGAACTTTCTGCCACAGAAATGTGAGGAACATGTGTTTTTTAGCCAAATTTTGAGGTTTGCAAAGGATTCTGGGTAACAGAACCTGGTCAGAGCCCCACAAGTCACCCCATCTTGGATTCCCCTAGGTCTCTAGTTTTCAGAAATGCACAGGTTTGGTAGGTTTCCCTATGTGCCGGCTGAGCTAGAGGCCAAAATCTACAGGTAGGCACTTTGCAAAAAACAGCTCTATTTTCTGTCAAAAAATGGGATGTGTCCACGTTGCGTTTTGGGGCATTTCCTGTTGTGGGCGCTAGGCCTACCCACACAAGTGAGGTATCATTTTTATCGGGAGATTTAGGGGAGCGCTGGGTGGTATGAAATTCGTGGCTCCTCTCAGATTCCAGAACTTTCTGTTACCGAAATGTGAGGAACATGTGTTTTTTTAGCCAAATGTTGAGGTTTGCAAAGGATTCTGGGTAACAGAACCTGGTCAGAGCTCCACAAGTCACCCCATCGTGGATTCCCCTATGTCTCTAGTTTTCAAAAAAGCACAGGTTTGGTAGGTTTCCCTAGGTGCCGGCTGAGCTAGAGGCCAAAATCTACAGGTAGGCACTTTGCAAAAAACAGCTCTGTTTTCTGTCAAAAAATGGGATGTGTCCACGTTGTGCTTTGGGGCATTTCCTGTCGCGGGCGCTAGGCCTACCCACAGAAGTGAGGTATCATTTTTATCGGGAGACTTCGGGGAATGCTGGGTGGCAGGAAATTTGTGCCTCCTTTCAGATTCCAGAACTTTCTGCCACAGAAATGTGAGGAACATGTGTTTTTTAAGCCAAATTTTGAGGTTTGCAAAGGATTCTGGGTAACAGAACCTGGTCAGAGCTCCACAAGTCACCCCATCGTGGATTCCCCTATGTCTCTAGTTTTCAAAAATGCACAGGTTTGGTAGGTTTCCATAGGTGCCGGCTGAGCTAGAGTCCAAAATCTACAGGTAGGCACTTTGCAAAAAACAGCTCTGTTTTCTGTCAAAAAATGGGATGTGTCCACGTTGTGCTTTGTGGCATTTCCTGTGGCGGGCGCTAGGCCTACCCACACAAGTGAGTTATCATTTTTATCGGGAGACTTGGGGGAACGCTGGGTGGAAGGAAATTTGTGCGTCCTCCCAGATTCCAGAACTTTCTGCTACTGAAATGTGAGGAACATGTGTTTTTTTTAGCCAAATTTTGAGGTTTACAAATGATTCTGGGTAACAGAACCTGGTCAGAGCCCCACAAGTCACCCCATCTTGGATTCCCCTAGGTCTCTAGTTTATAGAAATGCACAGGTTTGGTAGGTTTCCTTAGGTGCCGGCTGAGCTAGAGGCCACAATCTACAGGTAGGCACTTTGCAAAAAACAGCTCTGTTTTCTGTCAAAAAATGGGATGTGTCCACATTGTGCTTTGGGGCATTTCCTGTCGCGGGCGCTAGGCCTACCCACACAAGTGAGGTATCATTTTTATCGGGCGACTTCGGGGAATGCTGGGTGGAAGGAAATTTGTGCCTCTTCTCAGATTCCAGAACTTTCTGCCACAGAAATGTGAGGAACATGTGTTTTTTAAGCCACATTTTGAGGTTTGCAAAGGATTCTGTGTAACAGAACCTGGTCAGAGCCCCACAAGTCACCCCATCTTGGATTCCCCTAGGTCTCTAGTTTTCAGAAATGCACAGGTTTGGTTGGTTTCTCTAGGTGTCGGCTGACCTAGAGGCCAAAATCTACAGGTAGGCACTTTGCAAAAAACAGCTCTGTTTTCTGTCAAAAAATGGGATGTGTCCACGTTGTGCTTTGGGGCATTTCTTGTTGCGGGCGCTAGGCCTACCCACACAAGTGAGGTATACTTTTTATCGGGAGACTTGGGGGAACGCTGGGTGGAAGGAAATTTATGTCTCCTCTCAGATTCCTGAACTTTCTGCCACAGAAATGTGAGGAATATGTGTTTTTTTAGCCACATTTTGAGGTTTGCAAAGGATTCTGTGTAACAGAACCTGGTCAGAGCCCCACAAGTCACCCCATCTTGGATTTCCCTAGGTCTCTAGTTTTCAGAAATGCACAGGTTTGGTAGGTTTCCCTAGGTGCCGGTTGAGCTAGAGGCCAAAATCTACACTTAGGCACTTTTCAAAAAACAGCTCTGTTTTCTGTAAAAAAAATTGGGATGTGTACACGTTGTGCTTTGGGGCATTTCCTGTCGTGGGCGCATGGCCTACCCACACAAGTGAGGTATCATTTTTATCGGGAGACTTGGGGGAACGCAGGGTGGAAGGAAATTTGTGCCTCCTCTCAGATTCCAGAACTTTCTGCCACAGAAATGTGAGGAACATGTGTTTTTTAGCCAAATTTTGAGGTTTGCAAAGGATTCTGGGTAACAGAACCTGGTCAGAGCCCCACAAGTCACCCCATCTTGGATTCCCCTAGGTCTCTAGTTTTCAGAAATGCACAGGTTTGGTAGGTTTCCCTATGTGCCGGCTGAGCTAGAGGCCAAAATCTACAGGTAGGCACTTTGCAAAAAACAGCTCTGTTTTCTGTCAAAAAATGGGATGTGTCCACGTTGCGTTTTGGGGCATTTCCTGTTGTGGGCGCTAGGCCTACCCACACAAGTGAGGTATCATTTTTATCGGGAGACTTAGGGGAGCGCTGGGTGGAATGAAATTTGTGGCTCCTTTCAGATTCCAGAACTTTCTGTCACCGAAATGTGAGGAACATGTGTTTTTTTAGCCAAATGTTGAGGTTTGCAAAGGATTCTGGGTAACAGAACCTGGTCAGAGCTCCACAAGTCACCCCATCGTGGATTCCCCTATGTCTCTAGTTTTCAAAAAAGCACAGGTTTGGTAGGTTTCCCTAGGTGCCGGCTGAGCTAGAGGCCAAAATCTACAGGTAGGCACTTTGCAAAAAACAGCTCTGTTTTCTGTCAAAAAATGGGATGTGTCCACGTTGTGCTTTGGGGCATTTCCTGTCGCGGGCGCTAGGCCTACCCACAGAAGTGAGGTATCATTTTTATCGGGAGACTTGGGGGAACGCTGGGTGGAAGGAAATTTGTGCCTCCTCCCAGATTCCAGAACTTTCTGCTACTGAAATGTGAGGAACATGTGTTTTTTTTTAGCCAAATTTTGAGGTTTACAAATGATTCTGGGTAACAGAACCTGGTCAGAGCCCCACAAGTCACCCCATCTTGGATTCCCCTAGGTCTCTAGTTTATAGAAAAGCACAGGTTTGGTAGGTTTCCCTAGGTGCCGGCTGAGCCAGAGGCCAAAATCTATATGTAGGCACTTTGCAAAAAACAGCTCTGTTTTCTGTCAAAAAATGGGATGTGTCCACGTTGTGCTTTGGGGCATTTCCTGTCGCGGGCGCTAGGCATACCCACACAAGTGAGGTATCATTTTTATCGGGGGACTTCGGGGAATGCTGGGTGGAAGGAAATTTGTGCCTCCTCTCAGATTCCTGAACTTTCTGCCGCAGAAATGTGAGGAACATGTGTTTTTTAAGCCAAATTTTGAGGTTTGCAAAGGATTCTGTGTAACACCATCTTGGATTCCCCTAGGTCTCTAGTTTTCAGAAATGCACAGGTTTGGTAGGTTTCTCTAGGTGTCGGCTGACCTAGAGGCCAAAATCTACAGGTAGGCACTTTGCAAAAAACAGCTCTGTTTTCTGTCAAAAAATGGGATGTGTCCACGTTGTGCTTTGGGGCATTTCTTGTTGCGGGCGCTAGGCCTACCCACACAAGTGAGGTATACTTTTTATCGGGAGACTTGGGGGAACGTAGGGTGGAAGAAAATGTATGTCTCCTCTCAGATTCCTGAACTTTCTGCCACAGAAATGTGAGGAACATGTGTTTTTTTAGCCACATTTTGAGGTTTGCAAAGGATTCTGTGTAACAGAACCTGGTCAGAGCCCCACAAGTCACCCCATCTTGGATTTCCCTAGGTCTCTAGTTTTCAGAAATGCACAGGTTTGGTAGGTTTCCCTAGGTGCCGGTTGAGCTAGAGGCCAAAATCTACACTTAGGCACTTTTAAAAAAACAGCTCTGTTTTCTGTAAAAAAATTGGGATGTGTCCACGTTGTGCTTTGGGGCAATTCCTGTCGTGGGCGCAAGGCCTACCCACACAAGTGAGGTATCTTTTTTATCGGGAGACTTGGGGGAACGCTGGGTGGAAGGAAATTTGGGCCTCCTCTCAGATTCCAGAACTTTCTGCCACAGAAATGTGAGGAACATGTGTTTTTTAGCCAAATTTTGAGGTTTGCAAAGGATTCTGGGTAACAGAACCTGGTCAGAGCCCCACAAGTCACCCCATCTTGGATTCCCCTAGGTCTCTAGTTTTCAGAAATGCACAGGTTTGGTAGGTTTCCCTATGTGCCGGCTGAGCTAGAGGCCAAAATCTACAGGTAGGCACTTTGCAAAAAACAGCTCTGTTTTCTGTCAAAAAATGGGATGTGTCCACGTTGCGTTTTGGGGCATTTCCTGTTGTGGGCGCTAGGCCTACCCACACAAGTGAGGTATCATTTTTATCGGGAGACTTAGGGGAGCGCTGGGTGGAATGAAATTTGTGGCTCCTCTCAGATTCCAGAACTTTCTGTCACCGAAATGTGAGGAACATGTGTTTTTTTAGCCAAATGTTGAGGTTTGCAAAGGATTCTGGGTAACAGAACCTGGTCAGAGCTCCACAAGTCACCCCATCGTGGATTCCCCTATGTCTCTAGTTTTCAAAAAAGCACAGGTTTGGTAGGTTTCCCTAGGTGCCGGCTGAGCTAGAGGCCAAAATCTACAGGTAGGCACTCTGCAATAAACAGCTCTGTTTTCTGTCAAAAAATGGGATGTGTCCACGTTGTGCTTTGGGGCATTTCCTGTCGCGGGCGCTAGGCCTACCCACACAAGTGAGGTATCATTTTTATCGGGAGATTTAGGGGAGCGCTGGGTGGTATGAAATTTGTGGCTCCTCTCAGATTCCAGAACTTTCTGTTACCGAAATGTGAGGAACATGTGTTTTTTTAGCCAAATGTTGAGGTTTGCAAAGGATTCTGGGTAACAGAACCTGGTCAGAGCTCCACAAGTCACCCCATCGTGGATTCCCCTATGTCTCTAGTTTTCAAAAAAGCACAGGTTTGGTAGGTTTCCCTAGGTGCCGGCTGAGCTAGAGGCCAAAATCTACAGGTAGGCACTTTGCAAAAAACAGCTCTGTTTTCTGTCAAAAAATGGGATGTGTCCACGTTGTGCTTTGGGGCATTTCCTGTCGCGGGCGCTAGGCCTACCCACACAAGTGAGGTATCATTTTTATCGGGAGACTTGGGGGAACGCTGGGTGGAAGGAAATTTGTGCCTCCTCCCAGATTCCAGAACTTTCTGCTACTGAAATGTGAGGAACATGTGTTTTTTTTAGCCAAATTTTGAGGTTTACAAATGATTCTGGGTAACAGAACCTGGTCAGAGCCCCACAAGTCACCCCATCTTGGATTTCCCTACGTCTCTAGTTTATAGAAATGCACAGGTTTGGTAGGTTTCCCTAGGTGCCGGCTGAGCTAGAGGCCAAAATCTACATGTAGGCACTTTGCAAAAAACAGATCTGTTTTCTGTCAAAAAATGGGATGTGTCCACGTTGTGCTTTGGGGCATTTCCTGTCGCGGGCGCTAGGCATACCCACACAAGTGAGGTATCATTTTTATCGGGGGACTTCGGGGAATGCTGGGTGGAAGGAAATTTGTGCCTCCTCTCAGATTCCTGAACTTTCTGCCGCAGAAATGTGAGGAACATGTGTTTTTTAAGCCAAATTTTGAGGTTTGCAAAGGATTCTGTGTAACACCATCTTGGATTCCCCTAGGTCTCTAGTTTTCAGAAATGCACAGGTTTGGTAGGTTTCTCTAGGTGTCGGCTGACCTAGAGGCCAAAATCTACAGGTAGGCACTTTGCAAAAAACAGCTCTGTTTTCTGTCAAAAAATGGGATGTGTCCACGTTGTGCTTTGGGGCATTTCTTGTTGCGGGCGCTAGGCCTACCCACACAAGTGAGGTATACTTTTTATCGGGAGACTTGGGGGAACGCTGGGTGGAAGAAAATGTATGTCTCCTCTCAGATTCCTGAACTTTCTGCCACAGAAATGTGAGGAACATGTGTTTTTTAGCCAAATTTTGAGGTTTGCAAAGGATTCTGGGTAACAGAACCTGGTCAGAGCCGCACATGTCACCCCATCTTGGATTCCCCTAGGTCTCTAGTTTTCAGAAATGCACAGGTTTGGTAGGTTTCCCTAGGTGCCGGTTGAGCTAGAGGCCAAAATCTACAGGTAGGCAGTTTGCAAAAAACAGCCCTGTTTTCTGTCAAAAAATGGGATGTGTCCACATTGTGCTTTGGGGCATTTCCTGTTGCGAGCGCTAGGCCTACGCACACAAGTGAGGTATCATTTTTATCAGGAGACTTGGGGGAACGCTGGGTGGAAGGAAATTTGTGCCTCCTCTCAGATTCCAGAACTTTCTGCCACAGAAATGTGAGGAATATGTGTTTTTATAGCCAAATTTTGAGGTTTGCAAAGGATTCTGTGTAACAGAACCTGGTCAGAGCCCCACAAGTCACCCCATCTTGGATTCCCCTAGGTCTCTAGTTTTCAGAAATGCACAGGTTTGGTAGGTTTCCCTAGGTGCCGGCTGAGCTATAGGCCAAAATCTACAGGTAGGCACTTTGCAAAAAACAGCTCTGTTTTCTGTCAAAAAATGGGATGTGTCCACATTGTGCTTTGAGGCATTGCCTGTTGCGGGCGCTAGGCCTACCCACACAAGTGAGGTATACTTTTTATCGGGAGACTTGGGGGAACGCTGGGTGGAAGGAAATTTGTGGCTCCTCTCAGATTCCAGAACTTTCTGTCACCGAAATGTGAGGAACATGTGTTTTTTTAGCCAAATGTTGAGGTTTGAAAAGGATTCTGGGTAACAGAACCTGGTCAGAGCTCCACAAGTCACCCCATCGTGGATTCCACTATGTCTCTAGTTTTCAAAAAAGCACAGGTTTGGTAGGTTTCCCTAGGTGCCGGCTGAGCTAAAGGCCAAAATCTACAGGTAGGCACTTTGCAAAAAACAGCTCTGTTTTCTGTCAAAAAATGGGATGTGTCCACGTTGTGCTTTGGGGCATTTCCTGTCGCGGGCGCTAGGCCTACCCACACAAGTGAGGTATCATTTTTATCGGGGGACTTCGGGGAATGCTGGGTGGAAGGAAATTTGTGCCTCCTCTCAGATTCCAGAACTTTCTGCCACAGAAATGTGAGGAACATGTGTTTTTTTTAGCCAAATTTTGAGGTTTACAAAGGATTCTGGGTAACAGAAACTGGTCAGAGCCCCACAAGTCACCCCATCTTGGATTCCCCTAGGTCTCTAGCTTATTGAAATGCACAGGTTTGGTAGGTTTCCCTAGGTCCGGCCGAGCTAGAGGCCAAAATCTACAGGTAGGCAGTTTGCAAAAAACAGCTCTGTTTTCTGTCAAAAAATGGGATGTGTCCACATTGTGCTTTGGGGCATTTCCTGTTGCGAGCGCTAGGCCTACGCACACAAGTGAGGTATCATTTTTATCAGGAGACTTGGGGGAACGCTGGGTGGAAGGAAATTTGTGCCTCCTCTCAGATTCCAGAACTTTCTGCCACAGAAATGTGAGGAATATGTGTTTTTATAGCCAAATTTTGAGGTTTGCAAAGGATTCTGTGTAACAGAACCTGGTCAGAGCCCCACAAGTCACCCCATCTTGGATTCCCCTAGCTCTCTAGGTTTCAGAAATGCACAGGTTTGGTAGGTTTCCCTAGGTGCCGGCTGAGCTAGAGGCCAAAATCTACAGTTAGGCACTTTGCAAAAAACAGCTCTGTTTTCTGTCAAAAAATGGGATGTGTCCACGTTGTGCTTTGGGGCATTTCTTGTTGCGGGCGCTAGGCCTACCCACACAAGTGAGGTACACTTTTTATCGGGAGACTTGGGGGAACGCTGGGTGGAAGGAAATTTATGTCTCCTCTCAGATTCCTGAACTTTCTGCCACAGAAATGTGAGGAATATGTGTTTTTTTAGCCACATTTTGAGGTTTGCAAAGGATTCTGTGTAACAGAACCTGGTCAGAGCCCCACAAGTCACCCCATCTTGGATTTCCCTAGGTCTCTAGTTTTCAGAAATGCACAGGTTTGGTAGGTTTCCCTAGGTGCCGGTTGAGCTAGAGGCCAAAATCTACACTTAGGCACTTTTCAAAAAACAGCTCTGTTTTCTGTAAAAAAATTGGGATGTGTCCACGTTGTGCTTTGGGGCATTTCCTGTCGTGGGCGCATGGCCTACCCACACAAGTGAGGTATCATTTTTATCGGGAGACTTGGGGGAACGCTGGGTGGAAGGAAATTTGTGCCTCCTCTCAGATTCCAGAACTTTCTGCCACAGAAATGTGAGGAACATGTGTTTTTTAGCCAAATTTTGAGGTTTGCAAAGGATTCTGGGTAACAGAACCTGGTCAGAGCCCCACAAGTCACCCCATCTTGGATTCCCCTAGGTCTCTAGTTTTCAGAAATGCACAGGTTTGGTAGGTTTCCCTATGTGCCGGCTGAGCTAGAGGCCAAAATCTACAGGTAGGCACTTTGCAAAAAACAGCTCTATTTTCTGTGAAAAAATGGGATGTGTCCACGTTGCGTTTTGGGGCATTTCCTGTTGTGGGCGCTAGGCCTACCCACACAAGTGAGGTATCATTTTTATCGGGAGACTTAGGGGAGCGCTGGGTGGAATGAAATTTGTGGCTCCTCTCAGATTCCAGAACTTTCTGTCACCGAAATGTGAGGAACATGTGTTTTTTTAGCCAAATGTTGAGGTTTGCAAAGGATTCTGGGTAACAGAACCTGGTCAGAGCTCCACAAGTCACCCCATCGTGGATTCCCCTATGTCTCTAGTTTTCAAAAAAGCACAGGTTTGGTAGGTTTCCCTAGGTGCCGGCTGAGCTAGAGGCCAAAATCTACAGGTAGGCACTTTGCAAAAAACAGCTCTGTTTTCTGTCAAAAAATGGGATGTGTCCACGTTGTGCTTTGTGGCATTTCCTGTCGCGGGCGCTAGGCCTACCCACACAAGTGAGGTATCATTTTTATCGGGAGACTTGGGGGAACGCTGGGTGGAAGGAAATTTGTGCCTCCTCCCAGATTCCAGAACTTTCTGCTACTGAAATGTGAGGAACATGTGTTTTTTTTTAGCCAAATTTTGAGGTTTACAAATGATTCTGGGTAACAGAACCTGGTCAGAGCCCCACAAGTCACCCCATCTTGGGTTCCCCTAGGTCTCTAGTTTATAGAAAAGCACAGGTTTGGTAGGTTTCCCTAGGTGCCGGCTGAGCTAGAGGCCAAAATCTACATGTAGGCACTTTGCAAAAAACAGCTCTGTTTTCTGTCAAAAAATGGGATGTGTCCACGTTGTGCTTTGGGGCATTTCCTGTCGCGGGCGCTAGGCATACCCACACAAGTGAGGTATCATTTTTATCGGGGGACTTCGGGGAATGCTGGGTGGAAGGAAATTTGTGCCTCCTCTCAGATTCCTGAACTTTCTGCCGCAGAAATGTGAGGAACATGTGTTTTTTAAGCCAAATTTTGAGGTTTGCAAAGGATTCTGTGTAACACCATCTTGGATTCCCCTAGGTCTCTAGTTTTCAGAAATGCACAGGTTTGGTAGGTTTCTCTAGGTGTCAGCTGACCTAGAGGCCAAAATCTACAGGTAGGCACTTTGCAAAAAACAGCTCTGTTTTCTGTCAAAAAATGGGATGTGTCCACGTTGTGCTTTGGGGCATTTCTTGTTGCGGGCGCTAGGCCTACCCACACAAGTGAGGTATACTTTTTATCGGGAGACTTGGGGGAACGCAGGGTGGAAGAAAATGTATTACTCCTCTCAGATTCCTGAACTTTCTGCCACAGAAATGTGAGGAACGTGTTTTTTTTAGCCACATTTTGAGGTTTGCAAAGGATTCTGTGTAACAGAACCTGGTCAGAGCCCCACAAGTCACCCCATCTTGGATTTCCCTAGGTCTCTAGTTTTCAGAAATGCACAGGTTTGGTAGGTTTCCCTAGGTGCCGGTTGAGCTAGAGGCCAAAATCTACACTTAGGCACTTTTAAAAAAACAGCTCTGTTTTCTGTAAAAAAATTGGGATGTGTCCACGTTGTGCTTTGGGGCATTTCCTGTCGTGGGCGCAAGGCCTACCCACACAAGTGTGGTATCATTTTTATCGGGAGACTTGGGGGAACGCTGGGTGGAAGGAAATTTGGGCCTCCTCTCAGATTCCAGAACTTTCTGCCACAGAAATGTGAGGAACATGTGTTTTTTAGCCAAATTTTGAGGTTTGCAAAGGATTCTGGGTAACAGAACCTGGTCAGAGCCCCACAAGTCACCCCATCTTGGATTCCCCTAGGTCTCTTGTTTTCAGAAATGCACAGGTTTGGTAGGTTTCCCTATGTGCCGGCTGAGCTAGAGGCCAAAATCTACAGGTAGGCACTTTGCAAAAAACAGCTCTGTTTTCTGTCAAAAAATGGGATGTGTCCACGTTGCGTTTTGGGGCATTTCCTGTTGTGGGCGCTAGGCCTACCCACACAAGTGAGGTATCATTTTTATCGGGAGATTTAGGGGAGCGCTGGGTGGTATGAAATTTGTGGCTCCTCTCAGATTCCAGAACTTTCTGTTACCGAAATGTGAGGAACATGTGTTTTTTTAGCCAAATGTTGAGGTTTGCAAAGGATTCTGGGTAACAGAACCTGGTCAGAGCTCCACAAGTCACCCCATAGTGGATTCCCCTATGTCTCTAGTTTTAAAAAAAGAACAGGTTTGGTAGGTTTCCCTAGGTGCCGGCTGAGCTAGAGGCCAAAATCTACAGGTAGGCACTTTGCAAAAAACAGCTCTGTTTTCTGTCAAAAAATGGGATGTGTCCACGTTGTGCTTTGGGGCATTTCCTGTCGCGGGCGCTAGGCCTACCCACACAAGTGAGGTATCATTTTTATCGGGAGACTTGGGGGAACGCTGGGTGGAAGGAAATTTGTGCCTCCTCCCAGATTCCAGAACTTTCTGCTACTGAAATGGGAGGAACATGTGTTTTTTTTAGCCAAATTTTGAGGTTTACAAATGATTCTGGGTAACAGAACCTGGTCAGAGCCCCACAAGTCACCCCATCTTGGATTCCCCTAGGTCTCTAGTTTATAGAAATGCACAGGTTTGGTAGGTTTCCCTAGGTGCCGGCTGAGCTAGAGGCCAATATCTACAGGTAGGCACTTTGCAAAAAACAGCTCTGTTTTCTGTCAAAAAATGGGATGTGTCCACGTTGTGCTTTGGGGCATTTCCTGTCGCGGGCGCTAGGCCTACCCACAGAAGTGAGGTATCATTTTTATCGGGAGACTTCGGGGAATGCTGGGTGGCAGGAAATTCGTGCCTCCTCTCAGATTCCAGAACATTCTGCCACAGAAATGTGAGGAACATGTGTTTTTTAAGCCAAATTTTGAGGTTTGCAAAGGATTCTGGGTAACAGAACCTGGTCAGAGCCCCACAAGTCACCCCATCTTGGATTCCCCTAGATCTCTAGTTTTCAGAAATGCACAGGTTTGGTAGGTTTCCCTAGGTGCCGGCTGAGCTAGAGGCCAAAATCTACAGGTAGGCACTTTGCAAAAAACAGCTCTGTTTTCTGTCAAAAAATGGAATGTGTCCACGTTGTGCTTTGGGGCATTTCCTGTCGCGGGCGCTAGGCCTACCCACACAAGTGAGTTATCAATTTTATCGGGAGACTTGGGGGAACGCTGGGTGGAAGGAAATTTGTGCGTCCTCCCAGATTCCAGAACTTTCTGCTACTGAAATGTGAGGAACATGTGTTTTTTTTAGCCAAATTTTGAGGTTTACAAATGATTCTGGGTAACAGAACCTGGTCAGAGCCCCACAAGTCACCCCATCTTGGATTCCCCTAGGTCTCTAGTTTATAGAAATGCACAGGTTTGGTAGGTTTCCCTAGGTGCCGGCTGAGCTAGAGGCCACAATCTACAGGTAGGCACTTTGCAAAAAACAGCTCTGTTTTCTGTCAAAAAATGGGATGTGTCCACATTGTGCTTTGGGGCATTTCCTGTCGCGGGCGCTAGGCCTACCCACACAAGTGAGGTATCATTTTTATCGGGCGACTTCGGGGAATGCTGGGTGGAAGGAAATTTGTGCCTCCTCTCAGATTCCAGAACTTTCTGCCACAGAAATGTGAGGAACATGTGTTTTTAAAGCCACATTTTGAGGTTTGCAAAGGATTCTGTGTAACAGAACCTGGTCAGAGCCCCACAAGTCACCCCATCTTGGATTCCCCTAGGTCTCTAGTTTTCAGAAATGCACAGGTTTGGTTGGTTTCTCTAGGTGTCGGCTGACCTAGAGGCCAAAATCTACAGGTAGGCACTTTGCAAAAAACAGCTCTGTTTTCTGTCAAAAAATGGGATGTGTCCACGTTGTGCTTTGGGGCATTTCTTGTTGCGGGCGCTAGGCCTACCCACACAAGTGAGGAATACTTTTTATCGGGAGACTTGGGGGAACGCTGGGTGGAAGGAAATTTATGTCTCCTCTCAGATTCCTGAACTTTCTGCCACAGAAATGTGAGGAATATGTGTTTTTTTAGCCACATTTTGAGGTTTGCAAAGGATTCTGTGTAACAGAATCTGGTCAGAGCCCCACAAGTCACCCCATCTTGGATTTCCCTAGGTCTCTAGTTTTCAGAAATGCACATGTTTGGTAGGTTTCCCTAGGTGCCGGTTGAGCTAGAGGCCAAAATCTACACTTAGGCACTTTTCAAAAAACAGCTCTGTTTTCTGTAAAAAAATTGGGATGTGTCCACGTTGTGCTTTGGGGCAATTCCTGTCGTGGGCGCATGGCCTACCCACACAAGTGAGGTATCATTTTTAACGGGAGACTTGGGGGAACGCTGGGTGGAAGGAAATTTGTGCCTCCTCTCAGATTCCAGAACTTTCTGCCACAGAAATGTGAGGAACATGTGTTTTTTAGCCAAATTTTGAGGTTTGCAAAGGATTCTGGGTAACAGAACCTGGTCAGAGCCCCACAAGTCACCCCATCTTGGATTCCCCTAGGTCTCTAGTTTTCAGAAATGCACAGGTTTGGTAGGTTTCCCTATGTGCCGGCTGAGCTAGAGGCCAAAATCTACAGGTAGGCAGTTTGCAAAAAACAGCTCTGTTTTCTGTCAAAAAATGGGATGTGTCCACGTTGCGTTTTGGGGCATTTCCTGTTGTGGGCGCTAGGCCTACCCACACAAGTGAGGTATCATTTTTATCGGGAGACTTAGGGGAGCGCTGGGTGGAATGAAATTTGTGGCTCCTCTCAGATTCCAGAACTTTCTGTCACCGAAATGTGAGGAACATGTGTTTTTTTAGCCAAATGTTGAGGTTTGCAAAGGATTCTGGGTAACAGAACCTGGTCAGAGCTCCACAAGTCACCCCATCGTGGATTCCCCTATGTCTCTAGTTTTCAAAAAAGCACAGGTTTGGTAGGTTTCCCTAGGTGCCGGCTGAGCTAGAGGCCAAAATCTACAGGTAGGCACTTTGCAAAAAACAGCTCTGTTTTCTGTCAAAAAATGGGATGTGTCCACGTTGTGCTTTGGGGCATTTCCTGTCGCGGGCGCTAGGCCTACCCACAGAAGTGAGGTATCATTTTTATCGGGAGACTTCGGGGAATGCTGGGTGGCAGGAAATTTGTGCCTCCTCTCAGATTCCAGAACTTTCTGCCACAGAAATGTGAGGAACATGTGTTTTTTAAGCCAAATTTTGAGGTTTGCAAAGGATTCTGGGTAACAGAACCTGGTCAGAGCTCCACAAGTCACCCCATCGTGGATTCCCCTATGTCTCTAGTTTTCAAAAATGCACAGGTTTGGTAGGTTTCCATAGGTGCCGGCTGAGCTAGAGGCCAAAATCTACAGGTAGGCACTTTGCAAAAAACAGCTCTGTTTTCTGTCAAAAAATGGGATGTGTCCACGTTGTGCTTTGTGGCATTTCCTGTGGCGGGCGCTAGGCCTACCCACACAAGTGAGTTATCATTTTTATCGGGAGACTTGGGGAACGCTGGGTGGAAGGAAATTTGTGCGTCCTCCCAGATTCCAGAACTTTCTGCTACTGAAATGTGAGGAACATGTGTTTTTTTTAGCCAAATTTTGAGGTTTACAAATGATTCTGGGTAACAGAACCTGGTCAGAGCCCCACAAGTCACCCCATCTTGGATTCCCCTAGGTCTCTAGTTTATAGAAATGCACAGGTTTGGTAGGTTTCCCTAGGTGCCGGCTGAGCTAGAGGCCACAATCTACAGGTAGGCACTTTGCAAAAAACAGCTCTGTTTTCTGTCAAAAAATGGGATGTGTCCACATTGTGCTTTGGGGCATTTCCTGTCGCGGGCGCTAGGCCTACCCACACAAGTGAGGTATCATTTTTATCGGGCGACTTCGGGGAATGCTGGGTGGAAGGAAATTTGTGCCTCCTCTCAGATTCCAGAACTTTCTGCCACAGAAATGTGAGGAACATGTGTTTTTTAAGCCACATTTTGAGGTTTGCAAAGGATTCTGTGTAACAGAACCTGGTCAGAGCCCCACAAGTCACCCCATCTTGGATTCCCCTAGGTCTCTAGTTTTCAAAAATGCACAGGTTTGGTTGGTTTCTCTAGGTGTCGGCTGACCTAGAGGCCAAAATCTACAGGTAGGCACTTTGCAAAAAACAGCTCTGTTTTCTGTCAAAAAATGGGATGTGTCCACGTTGTGCTTTGGGTCATTTCTTGTTGCGGGCGCTAGGCCTACCCACACAAGTGAGGTATACTTTTTATCGGGAGACTTGGGGGAACGCTGGGTGGAAGGAAATTTATGTCTCCTCTCAGATTCCTGAACTTTCTGCCACAGAAATGTGAGGAATATGTGTTTTTTTAGCCACATTTTGAGGTTTGCAAAGGATTCTGTGTAACAGAACCTGGTCAGAGCCCCACAAGTCACCCCATCTTGGATTTCCCTAGGTCTCTAGTTTTCAGAAATGCACAGGTTTGGTAGGTTTCCCTAGGTGCCGGTTGAGCTAGAGGCCAAAATCTACACTTAGGCACTTTTCAAAAAACAGCTCTGTTTTCTGTAAAAAAAGTTGGGATGTGTACACGTTGTGCTTTGGGGCATTTCCTGTCGTGGGCGCATGGCCTACCCACACAAGTGAGGTATCATTTTTATCGGGAGACTTGGGGGAACGCAGGGTGGAAGGAAATTTGTGCCTCCTCTCAGATTCCAGAACTTTCTGCCACAGAAATGTGAGGAACATGTGTTTTTTAGCCAAATTTTGAGGTTTGCAAAGGATTCTGGGTAACAGAACCTGGTCAGAGCCCCACAAGTCACCCCATCTTGGATTCCCCTAGGTCTCTTGTTTTCAGAAATGCACAGGTTTGGTAGGTTTCCCTATGTGCCGGCTGAGCTAGAGGCCAAAATCTACAGGTAGGCACTTTGCAAAAAACAGCTCTGTTTTCTGTCAAAAAATGGGATGTGTCCACGTTGCGTTTTGGGGCATTTCCTGTTGTGGGCGCTAGGCCTACCCACACAAGTGAGGTATCATTTTTATCGGGAGACTTAGGGGAGCGCTGGGTGGAATGAAATTTGTGGCTCCTCTCAGATTCCAGAACTTTCTGTCACCGAAATGTGAGAAACATGTGTTTTTTTAGCCAAATGTTGAGGTTTGCAAAGGATTCTGGGTAACAGAACCTGGTCAGAGCTCCACAAGTCACCCCATCGTGGATTCCCCTATGTCTCTAGTTTTAAAAAAAGCACAGGTTTGGTAGGTTTCCCTAGGTGCCGGCTGAGCTAGAGGCCAAAATCTACAGGTAGGCACTTTGCAAAAAACAGCTCTGTTTTCTGTCAAAAAATGGGATGTGTCCACGTTGTGCTTTGGGGCATTTCCTGTCGCGGGCGCTAGGCCTACCCACAGAAGTGAGGTATCATTTTTATCGGGTGACTTGGGGGAACGCTGGGTGGAAGGAAATTTGTGCCTCCTCCCAGATTCCAGAACTTTCTGCTTCTGAAATGTGAGGAACATGTGTTTTTTTTTAGCTAAATTTTGAGGTTTACAAATGATTCTGGGTAACAGAACCTGGTCAGAGCCCCACAAGTCACCCCATCTTGGATTCCCCTAGGTCTCTAGTTTATAGAAAAGCACAGGTTTGGTAGGTTTCCCTAGGTGCCGGCTGAGCTAGAGGCCAAAATCTACATGTAGGCACTTTGCAAAAAACAGCTCTGTTTTCTGTCAAAAAATGGGATGTGTCCACGTTGTGCTTTGGGGCATTTCCTGTCGCGGGCGCTAGGCATACCCACACAAGTGAGGTATCATTTTTATCGGGGGACTTCGGGGAATGCTGGGTGGAAGGAAATTTGTGCCTCCTCTCAGATTCCTGAACTTTCTGCCGCAGAAATGTGAGGAACATGTGTTTTTTAAGCCAAATTTTGAGGTTTGCAAAGGATTCTGTGTAACACCATCTTGGATTCCCCTAGGTCTCTAGTTTTCAGAAATGCACAGGTTTGGTAGGTTTCTCTAGGTGTCGGCTGACCTAGAGGCCAAAATCTACAGGTAGGCACTTTGCAAAAAACAGCTCTGTTTTCTGTCAAAAAATGGGATGTGTCCACGTTGTGCTTTGGGGCATTTCTTGTTGCGGGCGCTAGGCCTACCCACACAAGTGAGGTATACTTTTTATCGGGAGACTTGGGGGAACGCAGGGTGGAAGAAAATGTATTACTCCTCTCAGATTCCTGAACTTTCTGCCACAGAAATGTGAGGAACGTGTTTTTTTAGCCACATTTTGAGGTTTGCAAAGGATTCTGTGTAACAGAACCTGGTCAGAGCCCCACAAGTCACCCCATCTTGGATTTCCCTAGGTCTCTAGTTTTCAGAAATGCACAGGTTTGGTAGGTTTCCCTAGGTGCCGGTTGAGCTAGAGGCCAAAATCTACACTTAGGCACTTTTAAAAAAACAGCTCTGTTTTCTGTAAAAAAATTGGGATGTGTCCACATTGTGCTTTGGGGCATTTCCTGTCGTGGGCGCAAGGCCTACCCACACAAGTGAGGTATCATTTTTATCGGGAGACTTGGGGGAACGCTGGGTGGAAGGAAATTTGGGCCTCCTCTCAGATTCCAGAACTTTCTGCCACAGAAATGTGAGGAACATGTGTTTTTTAGCCAAATTTTGAGGTTTGCAAAGGATTCTGGGTAACAGAACCTGGTCAGAGCCCCACAAGTCACCCCATCTTGGATTCCCCTAGGTCTCTAGTTTTCAGAAATGCACAGGTTTGGTAGGTTTCCCTATGTGCCGGCTGAGCTAGAGGCCAAAATCTACAGGTAGGCACTTTGCAAAAAACAGCTCTGTTTTCTGTCAAAAAATGGGATGTGTCCACGTTGCGTTTTGGGGCATTTCCTGTTGTGGGCGCTAGGCCTACCCACACAAGTGAGGTATCATTTTTATCGGGAGATTTAGGGGAGCGCTGGGTGGTATGAAATTTGTGGCTCCTCTCAGATTCCAGAACTTTCTGTTACCGAAATGTGAGGAACATGTGTTTTTTTAGCCAAATGTTGAGGTTTGCAAAGGATTCTGGGTAACAGAACCTGGTCAGAGCTCCACAAGTCACCCCATCGTGGATTCCCCTATGTCTCTAGTTTTCAAAAAAGCACAGGTTTGGTAGGTTTCCCTAGGTGCCGGCTGAGCTAGAGGCCAAAATCTACAGGTAGGCACTTTGCAAAAAACAGCTCTGTTTTCTGTCAAAAAATGGGATGTGTCCACGTTGTGCTTTGGGGCATTTCCTGTCGCGGGCGCTAGGCCTACCCACACAAGTGAGGTATCATTTTTATCGGGAGACTTGGGGGAACGCTGGGTGGAAGGACATTTGTGCCTCCTCCCAGATTCCAGAACTTTCTGCTACTGAAATGTGAGGAACATGTGTTTTTTTTAGCCAAATTTTGAGGTTTACAAATGATTCTGGGTAACAGAACCTGGTCAGAGCCCCACAAGTCACCCCATCTTGGATTCCCCTAGGTCTCTAGTTTATAGAAATGCACAGGTTTGGTAGGTTTCCCTAGGTGCCGGCTGAGCTAGAGGCCAAAATCTACATGTAGGCACTTTGCAAAAAACAGCTCTGTTTTCTGTCAAAAAATGGGATGTGTCCACGTTGTGCTTTGGGGCATCTCCTGTCGCGGGCGCTAGGCATACCCACACAAGTGAGGTATCATTTTTATCGGGGGACTTCGGGGAATGCTGGGTGGAAGGAAATTTGAGCCTCCTCTCAGATTCCTGAACTTTCTGCCGCAGAAATGTGAGGAACATGTGTTTTTTAAGCCAAATTTTGAGGTTTGCAAAGGATTCTGTGTAACACCATCTTGGATTCCCCTAGGTCTCTAGTTTTCAGAAATGCACAGGTTTGGTAGGTTTCTCTAGGTGTCGGCTGACCTAGAGGCCAAAATCTACAGGTAGGCACTTTGCAAAAAACAGCTCTGTTTTCTGTCAAAAAATGGGATGTGTCCACGTTGTGCTTTGGGGCATTTCTTGTTGCGGGCGCTAGGCCTACCCACACAAGTGAGGTATACTTTTTATCGGGAGACTTGGGGGAACGTAGGGTGGAAGAAAATGTATGTCTCCTCTCAGATTCCTGAACTTTCTGCCACAGAAATGTGAGGAACATGTGTTTTTTTAGCCACATTTTGAGGTTTGCAAAGGATTCTGTGTAACAGAACCTGGTCAGAGCCCCACAAGTCACCCCATCTTGGATTTCCCTAGGTCTCTAGTTTTCAGAAATGCACAGGTTTGGTAGGTTTCCCTAGGTGCCGGTTGAGCTAGAGGCCAAAATCTACACTTAGGCACTTTTAAAAAAACAGCTCTGTTTTCTGTAAAAAAATTGGGATGTGTCCACGTTGTGCTTTGGGGCAATTCCTGTCGTGGGCGCAAGGCCTACCCACACAAGTGAGGTATCATTTTTATCGGGAGACTTGGGGGAACGCTGGGTGGAAGGAAATTTGGGCCTCCTCTCAGATTCCAGAACTTTCTGCCACAGAAATGTGAGGAACATGTGTTTTTTAGCCAAATTTTGAGGTTTGCAAAGGATTCTGGGTAACAGAACCTGGTCAGAGCCCCACAAGTCACCCCATCTTGGATTCCCCTAGGTCTCTAGTTTTCAGAAATGCACAGGTTTGGTAGGTTTCCCTATGTGCCGGCTGAGCTAGAGGCCAAAATCTACAGGTAGGCAGTTTGCAAAAAACAGCTCTGTTTTCTGTCAAAAAATGGGATGTGTCCACGTTGCGTTTTGGGGCATTTCCTGTTGTGGGCGCTAGGCCTACCCACACAAATGAGGTATCATTTTTATCGGGAGACTTAGGGGAGCGCTGGGTGGAATGAAATTTGTGGCTCCTCTCAGATTCCAGAACTTTCTGTCACCGAAATGTGAGGAACATGTGTTTTTTTAGCCAAATGTTGAGGTTTGCAAAGGATTCTGGGTAACAGAACCTGTTCAGAGCTCCACAAGTCACCCCATCGTGGATTCCCCTATGTCTCTAGTTTTCAAAAAAGCACAGGTTTGGTAGGTTTCCCTAGGTGCCGGCTGAGCTAGAGGCCAAAATCTACAGGTAGGCACTTTGCAATAAACAGCTCTGTTTTCTGTCAAAAAATGGGATGTGTCCACGTTGTGCTTTGGGGCATTTCCTGTCGCGGGCGCTAGGCCTACCCACACAAGTGAGGTATCATTTTTATCGGGAGACTTGGGGGAACGCTGGGTGGAAGGAAATTTGTGCCTCCTCCCAGATTCCAGAACTTTCTGCTACTGAAATGTGAGGAACATGTGTTTTTTTTAGCCAAATTTTGAGGTTTACAAATGATTCTGGGTAACAGAACCTGGTCAGAGCCCCACAAGTCACCCCATCTTGGATTCCCCTGGGTCTCTAGTTTATAGAAATGCACAGGTTTGGTAGGTTTCCCTAGGTGCCGGCTGAGCTAGAGGCCAAAATCTACATGTAGGCACTTTGCAAAAAACAGCTCTGTTTTCTGTCAAAAAATGGGATGTGTCCACGTTGTGCTTTGGGGCATTTCCTGTCGCGGGCGCTAGGCATACCCACACAAGTGAGGTATCATTTTTATCGGGGGACTTCGGGGAATGCTGGGTGGAAGGAAATTTGTGCCTCCTCTCAGATTCCTGAACTTTCTGCCGCAGAAATGTGAGGAACATGTGTTTTTTAAGCCAAATTTTGAGGTTTGCAAAGGATTCTGTGTAACACCATCTTGGATTCCCCTAGGTCTCTAGTTTTCAGAAATGCACAGGTTTGGTAGGTTTCTCTAGGTGTCGGCTGAAATAGAGGCCAAAATCTACAGGTAGGCACTTTGCAAAAAACAGCTCTGTTTTCTGTCAAAAAATGGGATGTGTCCACGTTGTGCTTTGGGGCATTTCTTGTTGCGGGCGCTAGGCCTACCCACACAAGTGAGGTATACTTTTTATCGGGAGACTTGGGGGAACGTAGGGTGGAAGAAAATGTATGTCTCCTCTCAGATTCCTGAACTTTCTGCCACAGAAATGTGAGGAACATGTGTTTTTTTAGCCACATTTTGAGGTTTGCAAAGGATTCTGTGTAACAGAACCTGGTCAGAGCCCCACAAGTCACCCCATCTTGGATTTCCCTAGGTCTCTAGTTTTCAGAAATGCACAGGTTTGGTAGGTTTCCCTAGGTGCCGGTTGAGCTAGAGGCCAAAATCTACACTTAGGCACTTTTAAAAAAACAGCTCTGTTTTCTGTAAAAAAATTGGGATGTGTCCACGTTGTGCTTTGGGGCAATTCCTGTCGTGGGCGCAAGGCCTACCCACACAAGTGAGGTATCATTTTTATCGGGAGACTTGGAGGAACGCTGGGTGGAAGGAAATTTGGGCCTCCTCTCAGATTCCAGAACTTTCTGCCACAGAAATGTGAGGAACATGTGTTTTTTAGCCAAATTTTGAGGTTTGCAAAGGATTCTGGGTAACAGAACCTGGTCAGAGCCCCACAAGTCACCCCATCTTGGATTCCCCTAGGTCTCTAGTTTTCAGAAATGCACAGGTTTGGTAGGTTTCCCTATGTGCCGGCTGAGCTAGAGGCCAAAATCTACAGGTAGGCAGTTTGCAAAAAACAGCTCTGTTTTCTGTCAAAAAATGGGATGTGTCCACGTTGCGTTTTGGGGCATTTCCTGTTGTGGGCGCTAGGCCTACCCACACAAGTGAGGTATCATTTTTATCGGGAGACTTAGGGGAGCGCTGGGTGGAATGAAATTTGTGGCTCCTCTCAGATTCCAGAACTTTCTGTCACCGAAATGTGAGGAACATGTGTTTTTTTAGCCAAATGTTGAGGTTTGCAAAGGATTCTGGGTAACAGAACCTGGTCAGAGCTCCACAAGTCACCCCATCGTGGATTCCCCTATGTCTCTAGTTTTCAAAAAAGCACAGGTTTGGTAGGTTTCCCTAGGTGCCGGCTGAGCTAGAGGCCAAAATCTACAGGTAGGCACTTTGCAATAAACAGCTCTGTTTTCTGTCAAAAAATGGGATGTGTCCACGTTGTGCTTTGGGGCATTTCCTGTCGCGGGCGCTAGGCCTACCCACACAAGTGAGGTATCATTTTTATCGGGAGACTTGGGGGAACGCTGGGTGGAAGGAAATTTGTGCCTCCTCCCAGATTCCAGAACTTTCTGCTACTGAAATGTGAGGAACATGTGTTTTTTTTAGCCAAATTTTGAGGTTTACAAATGATTCTGGGTAACAGAACCTGGTCAGAGCCCCACAAGTCACCCCATCTTGGATTCCCCTGGGTCTCTAGTTTATAGAAATGCACAGGTTTGGTAGGTTTCCCTAGGTGCCGGCTGAGCTAGAGGCCAAAATCTACATGTAGGCACTTTGCAAAAAACAGCTCTGTTTTCTGTCAAAAAATGGGATGTGTCCACGTTGTGCTTTGGGGCATTTCCTGTCGCGGGCGCTAGGCATACCCACACAAGTGAGGTATCATTTTTATCGGGGGACTTCGGGGAATGCTGGGTGGAAGGACATTTGTGCCACCTCTCAGATTCCTGAACTTTCTGCCGCAGAAATGTGAGGAACATGTGTTTTTTAAGCCAAATTTTGAGGTTTGCAAAGGATTCTGTGTAACACCATCTTGGATTCCCCTAGGTCTCTAGTTTTCAGAAATGCACAGGTTTGGTAGGTTTCTCTAGGTGTCGGCTGAAATAGAGGCCAAAATCTACAGGTAGGCACTTTGCAAAAAACAGCTCTGTTTTCTGTCAAAAAATGGGATGTGTCCACGTTGTGCTTTGGGGCATTTCTTGTTGCGGGCGCTAGGCCTACCCACACAAGTGAGGTATACTTTTTATCGGGAGACTTGGGGGAACGTAGGGTGGAAGAAAATGTATGTCTCCTCTCAGATTCCTGAACTTTCTGCCACAGAAATGTGAGGAACATGTGTTTTTTTAGCCACATTTTGAGGTTTGCAAAGGATTCTGTGTAACAGAACCTGGTCAGAGCCCCACAAGTCACCCCATCTTGGATTTCCCTAGGTCTCTAGTTTTCAGAAATGCACAGGTTTGGTAGGTTTCCCTAGGTGCCGGTTGAGCTAGAGGCCAAAATCTACACTTAGGCACTTTTAAAAAAACAGCTCTGTTTTCTGTAAAAAAATTGGGATGTGTCCACGTTGTGCTTTGGGGCAATTCCTGTCGTGGGCGCAAGGCCTACCCACACAAGTGAGGTATCATTTTTATCGGGAGACTTGGGGGAACGCTGGGTGGAAGGAAATTTGGGCCTCCTCTCAGATTCCAGAACTTTCTGCCACAGAAATGTGAGGAACATGTGTTTTTAGCCAAATTTTGAGGTTTGCAAAGGATTCTGGGTAACAGAACCTGGTCAGAGCCCCACAAGTCACCCCATCTTGGATTCCCCTAGGTCTCTAGTTTTCAGAAATGCACAGGTTTGGTAGGTTTCCCTATGTGCCGGCTGAGCTAGAGGCCAAAATCTACAGGTAGGCAGTTTGCAAAAAACAGCTCTGTTTTCTGTCAAAAAATGGGATGTGTCCACGTTGCGTTTTGGGGCATTTCCTGTTGTGGGCGCTAGGCCTACCCACACAAGTGAGGTATCATTTTTATCGGGAGACTTAGGGGAGCGCTGGGTGGAATGAAATTTGTGGCTCCTCTCAGATTCCAGAACTTTCTGTCACCGAAATGTGAGGAACATGTGTTTTTTTAGCCAAATGTTGAGGTTTGCAAAGGATTCTGGGTAACAGAACCTGGTCAGAGCTCCACAAGTCACCCCATCGTGGATTCCCCTATGTCTCTAGTTTTCAAAAAAGCACAGGTTTGGTAGGTTTCCCTAGGTGCCGGCTGAGCTAGAGGCCAAAATCTACAGGTAGGCACTTTGCAATAAACAGCTCTGTTTTCTGTCAAAAAATGGGATGTGTCCACGTTGTGCTTTGGGGCATTTCCTGTCGCGGGCGCTAGGCCTACCCACACAAGTGAGGTATCATTTTTATCGGGAGACTTGGGGGAACGCTGGGTGGAAGGAAATTTGTGCCTCCTCCCAGATTCCAGAACTTTCTGCTACTGAAATGTGAGGAACATGTGTTTTTTTTAGCCAAATTTTGAGGTTTACAAATGATTCTGGGTAACAGAACCTGGTCAGAGCCCCACAAGTCACCCCATCTTGGATTCCCCTAGGTCTCTAGTTTATAGAAATGCACAGGTTTGGTAGGTTTCCCTAGGTGCCGGCTGAGCTAGAGGCCAAAATCTACATGTAGGCACTTTGCAAAAAACAGCTCTGTTTTCTGTCAAAAAATGGGATGTGTCCACGTTGTGCTTTGGGGCATTTCCTGTCGCAGGCGCTAGGCATACCCACACAAGTGAGGTATCATTTTTATCGGGGGACTTCGGGGAATGCTGGGTGGAAGGAAATTTGTGCCTCCTCTCAGATTCCTGAACTTTCTGCCGCAGAAATGTGAGGAACATGTGTTTTTTAAGCCAAATTTTGAGGTTTGCAAAGGATTCTGTGTAACACCATCTTGGATTCCCCTAGGTCTCTAGTTTTCAGAAATGCACAGGTTTGGTAGGTTTCTGTAGGTGTCGGCTGACCTAGAGGCCAAAATCTACAGGTAGGCACTTTGCAAAAAACAGCTCTGTTTTCTGTCAAAAAATGGGATGTGTCCACGTTGTGCTTTGGGGCATTTCTTGTTGCGGGCGCTAGGCCTACCCACATAAGTGAGGTATACTTTTTATCGGGAGACTTGGGGGAACGTAGGGTGGAAGAAAATGTATGTCTCCTCTCAGATTCCTGAACTTTCTGCCACAGAAATGTGAGGAACATGTGTTTTTTTAGCCACATTTTGAGGTTTGCAAAGGATTCTGTGTAACAGAACCTGGTCAGAGCCCCACAAGTCACCCCATCTTGGATTTCCCTAGGTCTCTAGTTTTCAGAAATGCACAGGTTTGGTAGGTTTCCCTAGGTGCCGGTTGAGCTAGAGGCCAAAATCTACACTTAGGCACTTTTAAAAAAACAGCTCTGTTTTCTGTAAAAAAATTGGGATGTGTCCACGTTGTGCTTTGGGGCAATTCCTGTCGTGGGCGCAAGGCCTACCCACACAAGTGAGGTATCATTTTTATCTGGAGACTTGGGGGAACGCTGGGTGGAAGGAAATTTGGGCCTCCTCTCAGATTCCAGAACTTTCTGCCACAGAAATGTGAGGAACATGTGTTTTTTAGCCAAATTTTGAGGTTTGCAAAGGATTCTGGGTAACAGAACCTGGTCAGAGCCCCACAAGTCACCCCATCTTGGATTCCCCTAGGTCTCTAGTTTTCAGAAATGCACAGGTTGGTAGGTTTCCCTATGTGCCGGCTGAGCTAGAGGCCAAAATCTACAGGTAGGCAGTTTGCAAAAAACAGCTCTGTTTTCTGTCAAAAAATGGGATGTGTCCACGTTGCGTTTTGGGGCATTTCCTGTTGTGGGCGCTAGGCCTACCCAAACAAGTGAGGTATCATTTTTATCGGGAGACTTAGGGGAGCGCTGGGTGGAATGAAATTTGTGGCTCCTCTCAGATTCCAGAACTTTCTGTCACCGAAATGTGAGGAACATGTGTTTTTTTAGCCAAATGTTGAGGTTTGCAAAGGATTCTGGGTAACAGAACCTGGTCAGAGCTCCACAAGTCACCCCATCGTGGATTCCCCTATGTCTCTAGTTTTCAAAAAAGCACAGGTTTGGTAGGTTTCCCTAGGTGCCGGCTGAGCTAGAGGCCAAAATCTACAGGTAGGCACTTTGCAATAAACAGCTCTGTTTTCTGTCAAAAAATGGGATGTGTCCACGTTGTGCTTTGGGGCATTTCCTGTCGCGGGCGCTAGGCCTACCCACACAAGTGAGGTATCATTTTTATCGGGAGACTTGGGGGAACGCTGGGTGGAAGGAAATTTGTGCCTCCTCCCAGATTCCAGAACTTTCTGCTACTGAAATGTGAGGAACATGTGTTTTTTTTAGCCAAATTTTGAGGTTTACAAATGATTCTGGGTAACAGAAAATGGTCAGAGCCCCACAAGTCACCCCATCTTGGATTCCCCTAGGTCTCTAGTTTATAGAAATGCACAGGTTTGGTAGGTTTCCCTAGGTGCCGGCTGAGCTAGAGGCCAAAATCTACATGTAGGCACTTTGCAAAAAACAGCTCTGTTTTCTGTCAAAAAATGGGATGTGTCCACGTTGTGCTTTGGGGCATTTCCTGTCGCGGGCGCTAGGCATACCCACACAAGTGAGGTATCATTTTTATCGGGGGACTTCGGGGAATGCTGGGTGGAAGGAAATTTGTGCCTCCTCTCAGATTCCTGAACTTTCTGCCGCAGAAATGTGAGGAACATGTGTTTTTTAAGCCAAATTTTGAGGTTTGCAAAGGATTCTGTGTAACACCATCTTGGATTCCCCTAGGTCTCTAGTTTTCAGAAATGCACAGGTTTGGTAGGTTTCTCTAGGTGTCGGCTGACCTAGAGGCCAAAATCTACAGGTAGGCACTTTGCAAAAAACAGCTCTGTTTTCTGTCAAAAAATGGGATGTGTCCACGTTGTGCTTTGGGGCATTTCTTGTTGCGGGCGCTAGGCCTACCCACACAAGTGAGGTATACTTTTTATCGGGAGACTTGGGGGAACGCTGGGTGGAAGAAAATGTATGTCTCCTCTCAGATTCCTGAACTTTCTGCCACAGAAATGTGAGGAACATGTGTTTTTTAGCCAAATTTTGAGGTTTGCAAAGGATTCTGGGTAACAGAACCTGGTCAGAGCCACACATGTCACCCCATCTTGGATTCCCCTAGGTCTCTAGTTTTCAGAAATGCACAGGTTTGGTAGGTTTCCCTAGGTGCCGGTTGAGCTAGAGGCCAAAATCTACAGGTAGGCACTTAGCAAAAAACAGCTCTGTTTTCTGTAAAAAAATGGGATGTGTCCACGTTGCGTTTTGGGGCATTTCCTGTTGTGGGCGCTAGGCCTACCCACACAAGTGAGGTATCATTTTTATCGGGAGACTTAGGGGAGCGCTGGGTGGAATGAAATTTGTGGCTCCTCTCAGATTCCAGAACTTTCTGTCACCGAAATGTGAGGAACATGTGTTTTTTTTAGCCAAATTTTGAGGTTTACAAATGATTCTGGGTAACAGAACCTGGTCAGAGCCCCACAAGTCACCCCATCTTGGATTCCCCTAGGTCTCTAGTTTATAGAAATGCACAGGTTTGGTAGGTTTCCCTAGGTGCCGGCTGAGCTAGAGGCCAAAATCTACATGTAGGCACTTTGCAAAAAACAGCTCTGTTTTCTGTCAAAAAATGGGATGTGTCCACGTTGTGCTTTGGGGCATTTCCTGTCGCGGGCGCTAGGCCTACCCACACAAGTGAGGTATCATTTTTATCGGGAGACTTGGGGGAACGCTGGGTGGAAGGAAATTTGTGCCTCCTCCCAGATTCCAGAACTTTCTGCTACTGAAATGTGAGGAACATGTGTTTTTTTTAGCCAAATTTTGAGGTTTACAAATGATTCTGGGTAACAGAACCTGGTCAGAGCCCCAAAAGTCACCCCATCTTGGATTCCCCTAGGTCTCTAGTTTATAGAAATGCACAGGTTTGGTAGGTTTCCCTAGGTGCCGGCTGAGCTAGAGGCCAAAATCTACATGTAGGCACTTTGCAAAAAACAGCTCTGTTTTCTGTCAAAAAATGGGATGTGTCCACGTTGTGCTTTGGGGCATTTCCTGTCGCGGGCGCTAGGCATACCCACACAAGTGAGGTATCATTTTTATCGGGGGACTTCGGGGAATGCTGGGTGGAAGGAAATTTGTGCCTCCTCTCAGATTCCTGAACTTTCTGCCGCAGAAATGTGAGGAACATGTGTTTTTTAAGCCAAATTTTGAGGTTTGCAAAGGATTCTGTGTAACACCATCTTGGATTCCCCTAGGTCTCTAGTTTTCAGAAATGCACAGGTTTGGTAGGTTTCTCTAGGTGTCGGCTGACCTAGAGGCCAAAATCTACAGGTAGGCACTTTGCAAAAAACAGCTCTGTTTTCTGTCAAAAAATGGGATGTGTCCACGTTGTGCTTTGGGGCATTTCTTGTGGCGGGCGCTAGGCCTACCCACACAAGTGAGGTATACTTTTTATCGGGAGACTTGGGGGAACGCTGGGTGGAAGAAAATGTATGTCTCCTCTCAGATTCCTGAACTTTCTGCCACAGAAATGTGAGGAACATGTGTTTTTTAGCCAAATTTTGAGGTTTGCAAAGGATTCTGGGTAACAGAACCTGGTCAGAGCCACACATGTCACCCCATCTTGGATTCCCCTAGGTCTCTAGTTTTCAGAAATGCACAGGTTTGGTAGGTTTCCCTAGGTGCCGGTTGAGCTAGAGGCCAAAATCTACAGGTAGGCACTTAGCAAAAAACAGCTCTGTTTTCTGTAAAAAAATGGGATGTGTCCACGTTGCGTTTTGGGGCATTTCCTGTTGTGGGCGCTAGGCCTACCCACACAAGTGAGGTATCATTTTTATCGGGAGACTTAGGGGAGCGCTGGGTGGAATGAAATTTGTGGCTCCTCTCAGATTCCAGAACTTTCTGTCACCGAAATGTGAGGAACATGTGTTTTTTTTAGCCAAATTTTGAGGTTTACAAATGATTCTGGGTAACAGAACCTGGTCAGAGCCCCACAAGTCACCCCATCTTGGATTCCCCTAGGTCTCTAGTTTATAGAAATGCACAGGTTTGGTAGGTTTCCCTAGGTGCCGGCTGAGCTAGAGGCCAAAATCTACATGTAGGCACTTTGCAAAAAACAGCTCTGTTTTCTGTCAAAAAATGGGATGTGTCCACGTTGTGCTTTGGGGCATTTCCTGTCGCGGGCGCTAGGCATACCCACACAAGTGAGGTATCATTTTTATCGGGGGACTTCGGGGAATGCTGGGTGGAAGGAAATTTGTGCCTCCTCTCAGATTCCTGAACTTTCTGCCGCAGAAATGTGAGGAACATGTGTTTTTTAAGCCAAATTTTGAGGTTTGCAAAGGATTCTGTGTAACACCATCTTGGATTCCCCTAGGTCTCTAGTTTTCAGAAATGCACAGGTTTGGTAGGTTTCTCTAGGTGTCGGCTGACCTAGAGGCCAAAATCTACAGGTAGGCACTTTGCAAAAAACAGCTCTGTTTTCTGTCAAAAAATGGGATGTGTCCACGTTGTGCTTTGGGGCATTTCTTGTTGCGGGCGCTAGGCCTACCCACACAAGTGAGGTATACTTTTTATCGGGAGACTTGGGGGAACGCTGGGTGGAAGAAAATGTATGTCTCCTCTCAGATTCCTGAACTTTCTGCCACAGAAATGTGAGGAACATGTGTTTTTTAGCCAAATTTTGAGGTTTGCAAAGGATTCTGGGTAACAGAACCTGGTCAGAGCCACACATGTCACCCCATCTTGGATTCCCCTAGGTCTCTAGTTTTCAGAAATGCACAGGTTTGGTAGGTTTCCCTAGGTGCCGGTTGAGCTAGAGGCCAAAATCTACAGGTAGGCACTTAGCAAAAAACAGCTCTGTTTTCTGTAAAAAAATGGGATGTGTCCACGTTGCGTTTTGGGGCATTTCCTGTTGTGGGCGCTAGGCCTACCCACACAAGTGAGGTATCATTTTTATCGGGAGACTTAGGGGAGCGAGTGGTGGAATGAAATTTGTGGCTCCTCTCAGATTCCAGAACTTTCTGTCACCGAAATGTGAGGAACATGTGTTTTTTTTAGCCAAATTTTGAGTTTTACAAATGATTCTGGGTAACAGAACCTGGTCAGAGCCCCACAAGTCACCCCATCTTGGATTCCCCTAGGTCTCTAGTTTATAGAAATGCACAGGTTTGGTAGGTTTCCCTAGGTGCCGGCTGAGCTAGAGGCCAAAATCTACATGTAGGCACTTTGCAAAAAACAGCTCTGTTTTCTGTCAAAAAATGGGATGTGTCCACGTTGTGCTTTGGGGCATTTCCTGTCGCGGGCGCTAGGCATACCCACACAAGTGAGGTATCATTTTTATCGGGGGACTTCGGGGAATGCTGGGTGGAAGGAAATTTGTGCCTCCTCTCAGATTCCTGAACTTTCTGCCGCAGAAATGTGAGGAACATGTGTTTTTTAAGCCAAATTTTGAGGTTTGCAAAGGATTCTGTGTAACACCATCTTGGATTCCCCTAGGTCTCTAGTTTTCAGAAATGCACAGGTTTGGTAGGTTTCTCTAGGTGTCGGCTGACCTAGAGGCCAAAATCTACAAGTAGGCACTTTGCAAAAAACAGCTCTGTTTTCTGTCAAAAAATGGGATGTGTCCACGTTGTGCTTTGGGGCATTTCTTGTTGCGGGCGCTAGGCCTACCCACATAAGTGTGGTATACTTTTTATCGGGAGACTTGGGGGAACGTAGGGTGGAAGAAAATGTATGTCTCCTCTCAGATTCCTGAACTTTCTGCCACGGAAATGTGAGGAACCTGTGTTTTTTTAGCCACATTTTGAGGTTTGCAAAGGATTCTGTGTAACAGAACCTGGTCAGAGCCCCACAAGTCACCCCATCTTGGATTTCCCTAGGTCTCTAGTTTTCAGAAATGCACAGGTTTGGTAGGTTTCCCTAGGTGCCGGTTGAGCTAGAGGCCAAAATCTACACTTAGGCACTTTTAAAAAAACAGCTCTGTTTTCTGTAAAAAAATTGGGATGTGTCCACGTTGTGCTTTGGGGCAATTCCTGTCGTGGGCGCAAGGCCTACCCACACAAGTGAGGTATCATTTTTATCTGGAGACTTGGGGGAACGCTGGGTGGAAGGAAATTTGGGCCTCCTCTCAGATTCCAGAACTTTCTGCCACAGAAATGTGAGGAACATGTGTTTTTTAGCCAAATTTTGAGGTTTGCAAAGGATTCTGGGTAACAGAACCTGGTCAGAGCCCCACAAGTCACCCCATCTTGGATTCCCCTAGGTCTCTTGTTTTCAGAAATGCACAGGTTTGGTAGGTTTCCCTATGTGCCGGCTGAGCTAGAGGCCAAAATCTACAGGTAGGCAGTTTGCAAAAAACAGCTCTGTTTTCTGTCAAAAAATGGGATGTGTCCACGTTGCGTTTTGGGGCATTTCCTGTTGTGGGCGCTAGGCCTACCCACACAAGTGAGGTATCATTTTTATCGGGAGACTTAGGGGAGCGCTGGGTGGAATGAAATTTGTGGCTCCTCTCAGATTCCAGAACTTTCTGTCACCGAAATGTGAGGAACATGTGTTTTTTTAGCCAAATGTTGAGGTTTGCAAAGGATTCTGGGTAACATAACCTGGTCAGAGCTCCACAAGTCACCCCATCGTGGATTCCCCTATGTCTCTAGTTTTCAAAAAAGCACAGGTTTGGTAGGTTTCCCTAGGTGCCGGCTGAGCTAGAGGCCAAAATCTACAGGTAGGCACTTTGCAATAAACAGCTCTGTTTTCTGTCAAAAAATGGGATGTGTCCACGTTGTGCTTTGGGGCATTTCCTGTCGCGGGCGCTAGGCCTACCCACACAAGTGAGGTATCATTTTTATCGGGAGACTTGGGGGAACGCTGGGTGGAAGGAAATTTGTGCCTCCTCCCAGATTCCAGAACTTTCTGCTACTGAAATGTGAGGAACATGTGTTTTTTTTAGCCAAATTTTGAGGTTTACAAATGATTCTGGGTAACAGAACCTGGTCAGAGCCCCACAAGTCACCCCATCTTGGATTCCCCTAGGTCTCTAGTTTATAGAAATGCACAGGTTTCGTAGGTTTCCCTAGGTGCCGGCTGAGCTAGAGGCCAAAATCTACATGTAGGCACTTTGCAAAAAACAGCTCTGTTTTCTGTCAAAAAATGGGATGTGTCCACGTTGTGCTTTGGGGCATTTCCTGTCGCGGGCGCTAGGCATACCCACACAAGTGAGGTATAATTTTTATCGGGGGACTTCGGGGAATGCTGGGTGGAAGGAAATTTGTGCCTCCTCTCAGATTCCTGAACTTTCTGCCGCAGAAATGTGAGGAACATGTGTTTTTTAAGCCAAATTTTGAGGTTTGCAAAGGATTCTGTGTAACACCATCTTGGATTCCCCTAGGTCTCTAGTTTTCAGAAATGCACAGGTTTGGTAGGTTTCTCTAGGTGTCGGCTGACCTAGAGGCCAAAATCTACAGGTAGGCACTTTGCAAAAAACAGCTCTGTTTTCTGTCAAAAAATGGGATGTGTCTACGTTGTGCTTTGGGGCATTTCTTGTTGCGGGCGCTAGGCCTACCCACACAAGTGAGGTATACTTTTTATCGGGAGACTTGGGGGAACGCTGGGTGGAAGAAAATGTATGTCTCCTCTCAGATTCCTGAACTTTCTGCCACAGAAATGTGAGGAACATGTGTTTTTTAGCCAAATTTTGAGGTTTGCAAATGATTCTGGGTAACAGAACCTGGTCAGAGCCACACATGTCACCCCATCTTGGATTCCCCTAGGTCTCTAGTTTTCAGAAATGCACAGGTTTGGTAGGTTTCCCTAGGTGCCGGTTGAGCTAGAGGCCAAAATCTACCGGTAGGCACTTAGCAAAAAACAGCTCTGTTTTCTGTAAAAAAATGGGATGTGTCCACGTTGCGTTTTGGGTCATTTCCTGTTGTGGGCGCTAGGCCTACCCACACAAGTGAGGTATCATTTTTATCTAGAGACTTAGGGGAGCGCTGGGTGGACTGAAATTTGTGGCTCCTCTCAGATTCCAGAACTTTCTGTCACCGAAATGTGAGGAACATGTGTTTTTTTTAGCCAAATTTTGAGGTTTACAAATGATTCTGGGTAACAGAACCTGGTCAGAGCCCCACAAGTCACCCCATCTTGGATTCCCCTAGGTCTCTAGTTTATAGAAATGCACAGGTTTGGTAGGTTTCCCTAGGTGCCGGCTGAGCTAGAGGCCAAAATCTACATGTAGGCACTTTGCAAAAAACAGCTCTGTTTTCTGTCAAAAAATGGGATGTGTCCACGTTGTGCTTTGGGGCATTTCCTGTCGCGGGCGCTAGGCCTACCCACACAAGTGAGGTATCATTTTTATCGGGAGACTTGGGGGAACGCTGGGTGGAAGGAAATTTGTGCCTCCTCCCAGATTCCAGAACTTTCTGCTACTGAAATGTGAGGAACATTTTTAGCCAAATTTTGAGGTTTACAAATGATTCTGGGTAACAGAACCTGGTCAGAGCCCCACAAGTCACCCCATCTTGGATTCCCCTAGGTCTCTAGTTTATAGAAATGCACAGGTTTGGTAGGTTTCCCTAGGTGCCGGCTGAGCTAGAGGCCAAAATCTACAGGTAGGCACTTTGCAATAAACAGCTCTGTTTTCTGTCAAAAAATGGGATGTGTCCACGTTGTGCTTTGGGGCATTTCCTGTCGCGGGCGCTAGGCCTACCCACACAAGTGAGGTATCATTTTTATCGGGAGACTTGGGGGAACGCTGGGTGGAAGGAAATTTGTGCCTCCTCCCAGATTCCAGAACTTTCTGCTACTGAAATGTGAGGAACATGTGTTTTTTTTAGCCAAATTTTGAGGTTTACAAATGATTCTGGGTAACAGAACCTGGTCAGAGCCCCACAAGTCACCCCATCTTGGATTCCCCTAGGTCTCTAGTTTATAGAAATGCACAGGTTTGGTAGGTTTCCCTAGGTGCCGGCTGAGCTAGAGGCCAAAATCTACATGTAGGCACTTTGCAAAAAACAGCTCTGTTTTCTGTCAAAAAATGGGATGTGTCCACGTTGTGCTTTGGGGCATTTCCTGTCGCGGGCGCTAGGCATACCCACACAAGTGAGGTATCATTTTTATCGGGGGACTTCGGGGAATGCTGGGTGGAAGGAAATTTGTGCCTCCTCTCAGATTCCTGAACTTTCTGCCGCAGAAATGTGAGGAACATGTGTTTTTTAAGCCAAATTTTGAGGTTTGCAAAGGATTCTGTGTAACACCATCTTGGATTCCCCTAGGTCTCTAGTTTTCAGAAATGCACAGGTTTGGTAGGTTTCTCTAGGTGTCGGCTGACCTAGAGGCCAAAATCTACAGGTAGGCACTTTGCAAAAAACAGCTCTGTTTTCTGTCAAAAAATGGGATGTGTCCACGTTGTGCTTTGGGGCATTTCTTGTTGCGGGCGCTAGGCCTACCCACACAAGTGAGGTATACTTTTTATCGGGAGACTTGGGGGAACGCTGGGTGGAAGAAAATGTATGTCTCCTCTCAGATTCCTGAACTTTCTGCCACAGAAATGTGAGGAACATGTGTTTTTTAGCCAAATTTTGAGGTTTGCAAAGGATTCTGGGTAACAGAACCTGGTCAGAGCCACACATGTCACCCCATCTTGGATTCCCCTAGGTCTCTAGTTTTCAGAAATGCACAGGTTTGGTAGGTTTCCCTATGTTCCGGTTGAGCTAGAGGCCAAAATCTACAGATAGGCACTTAGCAAAAAACAGCTCTGTTTTCTGTAAAAAAATGGGATGTGTCCACGTTGCGTTTTGGGGCATTTCCTGTTGTGGGCGCTAGGCCTACCCACACAAGTGAGGTATCATTTTTATCGGGAGACTTAGGGGAGCGCTGGGTGGAATGAAATTTGTGGCTCCTCTCAGATTCCAGAACTTTCTGTCACCGAAATGTGAGGAACATGTGTTTTTTTTAGCCAAATTTTGAGGTTTACAAATGATTCTGGGTAACAGAACCTGGTCAGAGCCCCACAAGTCACCCCATCTTGGATTCCCCTAGGTCTCTAGTTTATAGAAATGCACAGGTTTGGTAGGTTTCCCTAGGTGCCGGCTGAGCTAGAGGCCAAAATCTACATGTAGGCACTTTGCAAAAAACAGCTCTGTTTTCTGTCAAAAAATGGGATGTGTCCACGTTGTGCTTTGGGGCATTTCCTGTCGCGGGCGCTAGGCATACCCACACAAGTGAGGTATAATTTTTATCGGGGGACTTCGGGGAATGCTGGGTGGAAGGAAATTTGTGCCTCCTCTCAGATTCCTGAACTTTCTGCCGCAGAAATGTGAGGAACATGTGTTTTTTAAGCCAAATTTTGAGGTTTGCAAAGGATTCTGTGTAACACCATCTTGGATTCCCCTAGGTCTCTAGTTTTCAGAAATGCACAGGTTTGGTAGGTTTCTCTAGGTGTCGGCTGACCTAGAGGCCAAAATCTACAGGTAGGCACTTTGCAAAAAACAGCTCTGTTTTCTGTCAAAAAATGGGATGTGTCTACGTTGTGCTTTGGGGCATTTCTTGTTGCGGGCGCTAGGCCTACCCACACAAGTGAGGTATACTTTTTATCGGGAGACTTGGGGGAACGCTGGGTGGAAGAAAATGTATGTCTCCTCTCAGATTCCTGAACTTTCTGCCACAGAAATGTGAGGAACATGTGTTTTTTAGCCAAATTTTGAGGTTTGCAAATGATTCTGGGTAACAGAACCTGGTCAGAGCCACACATGTCACCCCATCTTGGATTCCCCTAGGTCTCTAGTTTTCAGAAATGCACAGGTTTGGTAGGTTTCCCTAGGTGCCGGTTGAGCTAGAGGCCAAAATCTACCGGTAGGCACTTAGCAAAAAACAGCTCTGTTTTCTGTAAAAAAATGGGATGTGTCCACGTTGCGTTTTGGGTCATTTCCTGTTGTGGGCGCTAGGCCTACCCACACAAGTGAGGTATCATTTTTATCTAGAGACTTAGGGGAGCGCTGGGTGGACTGAAATTTGTGGCTCCTCTCAGATTCCAGAACTTTCTGTCACCGAAATGTGAGGAACATGTGTTTTTTTTAGCCAAATTTTGAGGTTTACAAATGATTCTGGGTAACAGAACCTGGTCAGAGCCCCACAAGTCACCCCATCTTGGATTCCCCTAGGTCTCTAGTTTATAGAAATGCACAGGTTTGGTAGGTTTCCCTAGGTGCCGGCTGAGCTAGAGGCCAAAATCTACATGTAGGCACTTTGCAAAAAACAGCTCTGTTTTCTGTCAAAAAATGGGATGTGTCCACGTTGTGCTTTGGGGCATTTCCTGTCGCGGGCGCTAGGCCTACCCACACAAGTGAGGTATCATTTTTATCGGGAGACTTGGGGGAACGCTGGGTGGAAGGAAATTTGTGCCTCCTCCCAGATTCCAGAACTTTCTGCTACTGAAATGTGAGGAACATGTGTTTTTTTTAGCCAAATTTTGAGGTTTACAAATGATTCTGGGTAACAGAACCTGGTCAGAGCCCCACAAGTCACCCCATCTTGGATTCCCCTAGGTCTCTAGTTTATAGAAATGCACAGGTTTGGTAGGTTTCCCTAGGTGCCGGCTGAGCTAGAGGCCAAAATCTACAGGTAGGCACTTTGCAATAAACAGCTCTGTTTTCTGTCAAAAAATGGGATGTGTCCACGTTGTGCTTTGGGGCATTTCCTGTCGCGGGCGCTAGGCCTACCCACACAAGTGAGGTATCATTTTTATCGGGAGACTTGGGGGAACGCTGGGTGGAAGGAAATTTGTGCCTCCTCCCAGATTCCAGAACTTTCTGCTACTGAAATGTGAGGAACATGTGTTTTTTTTAGCCAAATTTTGAGGTTTACAAATGATTCTGGGTAACAGAACCTGGTCAGAGCCCCACAAGTCACCCCATCTTGGATTCCCCTAGGTCTCTAGTTTATAGAAATGCACAGGTTTGGTAGGTTTCCCTAGGTGCCGGCTGAGCTAGAGGCCAAAATCTACATGTAGGCACTTTGCAAAAAACAGCTCTGTTTTCTGTCAAAAAATGGGATGTGTCCACGTTGTGCTTTGGGGCATTTCCTGTCGCGGGCGCTAGGCATACCCACACAAGTGAGGTATCATTTTTATCGGGGGACTTCGGGGAATGCTGGGTGGAAGGAAATTTGTGCCTCCTCTCAGATTCCTGAACTTTCTGCCGCAGAAATGTGAGGAACATGTGTTTTTTAAGCCAAATTTTGAGGTTTGCAAAGGATTCTGTGTAACACCATCTTGGATTCCCCTAGGTCTCTAGTTTTCAGAAATGCACAGGTTTGGTAGGTTTCTCTAGGTGTCGGCTGACCTAGAGGCCAAAATCTACAGGTAGGCACTTTGCAAAAAACAGCTCTGTTTTCTGTCAAAAAATGGGATGTGTCCACGTTGTGCTTTGGGGCATTTCTTGTTGCGGGCGCTAGGCCTACCCACACAAGTGAGGTATACTTTTTATCGGGAGACTTGGGGGAACGCTGGGTGGAAGAAAATGTATGTCTCCTCTCAGATTCCTGAACTTTCTGCCACAGAAATGTGAGGAACATGTGTTTTTTAGCCAAATTTTGAGGTTTGCAAAGGATTCTGGGTAACAGAACCTGGTCAGAGCCACACATGTCACCCCATCTTGGATTCCCCTAGGTCTCTAGTTTTCAGAAATGCACAGGTTTGGTAGGTTTCCCTATGTTCCGGTTGAGCTAGAGGCCAAAATCTACAGATAGGCACTTAGCAAAAAACAGCTCTGTTTTCTGTAAAAAAATGGGATGTGTCCACGTTGCGTTTTGGGGCATTTCCTGTTGTGGGCGCTAGGCCTACCCACACAAGTGAGGTATCATTTTTATCGGGAGACTTAGGGGAGCGCTGGGTGGAATGAAATTTGTGGCTCCTCTCAGATTCCAGAACTTTCTGTCACCGAAATGTGAGGAACATGTGTTTTTTTTAGCCAAATTTTGAGGTTTACAAATGATTCTGGGTAACAGAACCTGGTCAGAGCCCCACAAGTCACCCCATCTTGGATTCCCCTAGGTCTCTAGTTTATAGAAATGCACAGGTTTGGTAGGTTTCCCTAGGTGCCGGCTGAGCTAGAGGCCAAAATCTACATGTAGGCACTTTGCAAAAAACAGCTCTGTTTTCTGTCAAAAAATGGGATGTGTCCACGTTGTGCTTTGGGGCATTTCCTGTCGCGGGCGCTAGGCATACCCACACAAGTGAGGTATCATTTTTATCGGGGGACTTCGGGGAATGCTGGGTGGAAGGAAATTTGTGCCTCCTCTCAGATTCCTGAACTTTCTGCCGCAGAAATGTGAGGAACATGTGTTTTTTAAGCCAAATTTTGAGGTTTGCAAAGGATTCTGTGTAACACCATCTTGGATTCCCCTAGGTCTCTAGTTTTCAGAAATGCACAGGTTTGGTAGGTTTCTCTAGGTGTCGGCTGACCTAGAGGCCAAAATCTACAGGTAGGCACTTTGCAAAAAACAGCTCTGTTTTCTGTCAAAAAATGGGATGTGTCCACGTTGTGCTTTGGGGCATTTCTTGTTGCGGGCGCTAGGCCTACCCACACAAGTGAGGTATACTTTTTATCGGGAGACTTGGGGGAACGCTGGGTGGAAGAAAATGTATGTCTCCTCTCAGATTCCTGAACTTTCTGCCACAGAAATGTGAGGAACATGTGTTTTTTAGCCAAATTTTGAGGTTTGCAAAGGATTCTGGGTAACAGAACCTGGTCAGAGCCACACATGTCACCCCATCTTGGATTCCCCTAGGTCTCTAGTTTTCAGAAATGCACAGGTTTGGTAGGTTTCCCTAGGTGCCGGTTGAGCTAGAGGCCAAAATCTACAGGTAGGCACTTAGCAAAAAACAGCTCTGTTTTCTGTCAAAAAATGGGATGTGTCCACGTTGCGTTTTGGGGCATTTCCTGTTGTGGGCGCTAGGCCTACCCACACAAGTGAGGTATCATTTTTATCGGGAGACTTAGGGGAGCGCTGGGTGGAATGAAATTTGTGGCTCCTCTCAGATTCCAGAACTTTCTGTCACCGAAATGTGAGGAACATGTGTTTTTTTTAGCCAAATTTTGAGGTTTACAAATGATTCTGGGTATCAGAACCTGGTCAGAGCCCCACAAGTCACCCCATCTTGGATTCCCCTAGGTCTCTAGTTTATAGAAATGCACAGGTTTGGTAGTTTTCCCTAGGTGCCGGCTGAGCTAGAGGCCAAAATCTACATGTAGGCACTTTGCAAAAAACAGCTCTGTTTTCTGTCAAAAAATGGGATGTGTCCACGTTGTGCTTTGGGGCATTTCCTGTCGCGGGCGCTAGGCATACCCACACAAGTGAGGTATCATTTTTATCGGGGGACTTCGGGGAATGCTGGGTGGAAGGAAATTTGTGCCTCCTCTCAGATTCCTGAACTTTCTGCCGCAGAAATGTGAGGAACATGTGTTTTTTAAGCCAAATTTTGAGGTTTGCAAAGGATTCTGTGTAACACCATCTTGGATTCCCCTAGGTCTCTAGTTTTCAGAAATGCACAGGTTTGGTAGGTTTCTCTAGGTGTCGGCTGACCTAGAGGCCAAAATCTACAGGTAGGCACTTTGCAAAAAACAGCTCTGTTTTCTGTCAAAAAATGGGATGTGTCTACGTTGTGCTTTGGGGCATTTCTTGTTGCGGGCGCTAGGCCTACCCACACAAGTGAGGTATACTTTTTATCGGGAGACTTGGGGGAACGCTGGGTGGAAGAAAATGTATGTCTCCTCTCAGATTCCTGAACTTTCTGCCACAGAAATGTGAGGAACATGTGTTTTTTAGCCAAATTTTGAGGTTTGCAAAGGATTATGGGTAACAGAACCTGGTCAGAGCCGCACATGTCACCCCATCTTGGATTCCCCTAGGTCTCTAGTTTTCAGAAATGCACAGGTTTGGTAGGTTTCCCTAGGTGCCGGTTGAGCTAGAGGCCAAAATCTACAGGTAGGCACTTAGCAAAAAACAGCTCTGTTTTCTGTAAAAAAATGGGATGTGTCCACGTTGTGCTTTGGGGCATTTCCTGTCGCGGGCGCTAGGCCTACCCACACAAGTGAGGTATCATTTTTATCGGGAGACTTGGGGGAACGCTGGGTGGAAGGAAATTTGTGCCTCCTCTCAGATTCCAGAACTTTCTGCCACAGAAATGTGAGGAACATGTGTTTTTTTTAGCCAAATTTTGAGGTTTACAAAGGATTCTGGGTAACAGAAACTGGTCAGAGCCCCACACGTCACCCCATCTTGGGTTCCCCTAGGTCTCTAGCTTATTGAAATGCACAGGTTTGGTAGGTTTCCCTAGGTCCGGCCGAGCTAGAGGCCAAAATCTACAGGTAGGCAGTTTGCAAAAAACAGCCCTGTTTTCTGTCAAAAAATGGGATGTGTCCACATTGTGCTTTGGGGCATTTCCTGTTGCGAGCGCTAGGCCTACGCACACAAGTGAGGTATCATTTTTATCAGGAGACTTGGGGGAACGCTGGGTGGAAGGAAATTTGTGCCTCCTCTCAGATTCCAGAACTTTCTGCCACAGAAATGTGAGGAATATGTGTTTTTATAGCCAAATTTTGAGGTTTGCAAAGGATTCTGTGTAACAGAACCTGGTCAGAGCCCCACAAGTCACCCCATCTTGGATTCCCCTAGGTCTCTAGTTTTCAGAAATGCACAGGTTTGGTAGGTTACCCTAGGTGCCGGCTGAGCTATAGGCCAAAATCTACAGGTAGGCACTTTGCAAAAAACAGCTCTGTTTTCTGTCAAAAAATGGGATGTGTCCACATTGTGCTTTGAGGCATTGCCTGTTGCGGGCGCTAGGCCTACCCACACAAGTGAGGTATACTTTTTATCGGGAGACTTGGGGGAACGCTGGGTGGAAGGAAATTTGTGGCTCCTCTCAGATTCCAGAACTTTCTGTCACCGAAATGTGAGGAACATGTGTTTTTTTAGCCAAATGTTGAGGTTTGCAAAGGATTCTGGGTAACAGAACCTGGTCAGAGCTCCACAAGTCACCCCATCGTGGATTCCCCTATGTCTCTAGTTTTCAAAAAAGCACAGGTTTGGTAGGTTTCCCTAGGTGCCGGCTGAGCTAGAGGCCAAAATCTACAGGTAGGCACTTTGCAAAAAACAGCTCTGTTTTCTGTCAAAAAATGGGATGTGTCCACGTTGTGCTTTGGGGCATTTCCTGTCGCGGCGCTAGGCCTACCCACACAAGTGAGGTATCATTTTTATCGGGAGACTTGGGGGAACGCTGGGTGGATGGAAATTTGTGCCTCCTCCCAGATTCCAGAACTTTCTGCTACTGAAATGTGAGGAACATGTGTTTTTTTTAGCCAAATTTTGAGGTTTACAAATGATTCTGGGTAACAGAACCTGGTCAGAGCCCCACAAGTCACCCCATCTTGGATTCCCCTAGGTCTCTAGTTTATAGAAATGCACAGGTTTCGTAGGTTTCCCTAGGTGCCGGCTGAGCTAGAGGCCAAAATCTACATGTAGGCACTTTGCAAAAAACAGCTCTGTTTTCTGTCAAAAAATGGGATGTGTCCACGTTGTGCTTTGGGGCATTTCCTGTCGCGGGCGCTAGGCATACCCACACAAGTGAGGTATCATTTTTATCGGGGGACTTCGGGGAATGCTGGGTGGAAGGAAATTTGTGCCTCCTCTCAGATTCCTGAACTTTCTGCCGCAGAAATGTGAGGAACATGTGTTTTTTAAGCCAAATTTTGAGGTTTGCAAAGGATTCTGTGTAACACCATCTTGGATTCCCCTAGGTCTCTAGTTTTCAGAAATGCACAGGTTTGGTAGGTTTCTCTAGGTGTCGGCTGACCTAGAGGCCAAAATCTACAGGTAGGCACTTTGCAAAAAACAGCTCTGTTTTCTGTCAAAAAATGGGATGTGTCCACGTTGTGCTTTGGGGCATTTCTTGTTGCGGGCGCTAGGCCTACCCACACAAGTGAGGTATACTTTTTATCGGGAGACTTGGGGGAACGCTGGGTGGAAGAAAATGTATGTCTCCTCTCAGATTCCTGAACTTTCTGCCACAGAAATGTGAGGAACATGTGTTTTTTTAGCCAAATTTTGAGGTTTGCAAAGGATTCTGGGTAACAGAACCTGGTCAGAGCCGCACATGTCACCCCATCTTGGATTCCCCTAGGTCTCTAGTTTTCAGAAATGCACAGGTTTGGTAGGTTTCCCTAGGTGCCGGTTGAGCTAGAGGCCAAAATCTACAGGTAGGCACTTTGCAAAAAACAGCTCTGTTTTCTGTAAAAAAATGGGATGTGTCCACGTTGTGCTTTGGGGCATTTCCTGTCGCGGGCGCTAGGCCTACCCACACAAGTGAGGTATCATTTTTATCGGGAGACTTTGGGGAACGCTGGGTGGAAGGAAATTTGTGCCTCCTCTCAGATTCCAGAACTTTCTGCCACAGAAATGTGAGGAACATGTGTTTTTTTTAGCCAAATTTTGAGGTTTACAAAGGATTCTGGGTAACAGAAACTGGTCAGAGCCCCACAAGTCACCCCATCTTGGATTCCCCTAGGTCTCTAGCTTATTGAAATGCACAGGTTTGGTAGGTTTCCCTAGGTCCGGCCGAGCTAGAGGCCAAAATCTACAGGTAGGCAGTTTGCAAAAAACAGCTCTTTTTTCTGTCAAAAATGGGATGTGTCCACATTGTGCTTTGGGGCATTTCCTGTTGCGAGCGCTAGGCCTACGCACACAAGTGAGGTATCATTTTTATCAGGAGACTTGGGGGAACGCTGGGTGGAAGGAAATTTGTGCCTCCTCTCAGATTCCAGAACTTTCTGCCACAGAAATGTGAGGAATATGTGTTTTTATAGCCAAATTTTGAGGTTTGCAAAGGATTCTGTGTAACAGAACCTGGTCAGAGCCCCACAAGTCACCCCATCTTGGATTCCCCTAGCTCTCTAGGTTTCAGAAATGCACAGGTTTGGTAGGTTTCTCTAGGTGCCGGCTGAGCTAGAGGCCAAAATCTACAGTTAGGCACTTTGCAAAAAACAGCTCTGTTTTCTGTCAAAAAATGGGATGTGTCCACGTTGTGCTTTGGGGCATTTCCTGTCGCGGGCGCTAGGCCTACCCACACAAGTGAGGTATCATTTTTATCGGGAGACTTGGGGGAACGCTGGGTGGAAGAAAATTTGTGCCTCCTCTTAGATTCCAGAACTTTCTGCCACAGAAATGTGAGGAACATGTGTTTTTTAAGCCAAATTTTGAGGTTTACAAAGGATTTTAGGTAACAGAACCTGGTCAGAGCCCCACAAGTCACCCCATCTTGGATTCCCCTAGGTCTCTAGTTTATAGAAATGCACAGGTTTGGTAGGTGTCCCTAGGTGCCGGCTGAGCTAGAGTCCAAAATCTACAGGTAGGCACTTTGCAAAAAACAGCTCTGTTTTCTGTCAAAAAATGGGATGTGTCCCCGTTGTGCTTTGGGGAATTTCCTGTCGCAAGCGCTAGGCCTACCCACACAAGTGAGGTATCATTTTTATCGGGAGACTTGGGGGAACGCTGGGTGGAAGGAAATTTGTGCCTCCTCTCAGATTCCAGAAATTTCTGCCACAGAAATGTGCAGAACACCAGTGCAGTCACCAGGCAGGTCGCTCCCCCCATCTGCCACGCAGCCCCTTGTGGGTTGAACCTCCGTTGCCACTTTTGCCGCCTGACTACTCGCTCCCTTTTTTCTATTCTCCTGAGCTTGTGCTTCTGTGCCACTTGTTTTTTCCATTCTGTGCCCCTGTGTTTTGCATCTGTACCCCTGTGCTCTGCTGTCCCTCTCCCGCCGTTTTTTCCCCAGGTTTTCCCCTGGGTTTTTCCCCGGGTTTTTCCCTTGCTGCTGAGCCCCTGCTGCCCCTCCCCCTTCACTCCCATTGGCCGCCCCCTCCCACCTCCCAGCTGCTCCTCCCTCCCTCTGCCCTCATATGGAGGCCGCGAAGCGGGCGCGCAACAGGCGCGCCAAAGGCGCGCCTAAGGCAAGCCCGTCTGCGCCCGTCCGCGCCTGGACCGCACCCAGCACCAGCACCAGAACCCCTGGAACCCGCACACCCCGCAACGCCAGACTGCACTACGACGCAAGCACCCTCCACGCACTCAACACCAGACGAGACCACCCCTGCTACCGGGCCACCCCGAAACGCTCCCAGGGGCCTTTCACCTGCCGGAACTGCAGATTCTCCAGCATCCAACCCTCCACACCACCAGCCAGAGAACCCAACCACCTCCGCTGCATCCTCCTCAACACCCGCTCTGCTCGCAAGCACGCCATCGAACTTTGGGACCTCCTAGACTCCACTGCCCCTGATGTTGTCTTCCTGACGGAGACCTGGCTGAACGCCACCTCAGCACCAGACATTGCCATAGCCATCCCACAGGGCTACAAGATCTCCCGCAGAGACCGCACCAACGGAGTGGGAGGAGGAATCGCCATCATCCACAAAGACTCCATCAAAATCTCAACGAACACCGATGACACCCTCACCACCGCCGAGCACATGCACTTCCAGATCCACACCGACCCAAACACCACCCTCAGAGGAACTCTCATCTACAGACCTCCCGGACCCCGCCCACAGTTCAGTGACACCATCGCTGACCTCATCAGCACCCACGCCCTCGCTTCCACAGACTACATCCTCCTCGGGGACCTGAACTTCCACCTCGAGAACAACAACGACGCCAACTCCACCGCCCTGATCGACAACCTCGCCAACCTCGGACTCAAACAGCTAGTAACGACACCCACTCACGCCGCTGGACACACGCTTGACCCCATCTTCTCCGCAAGCCCCCACGTCTCCTTCAACCACACCACCGAACCACACTGGACCGACCACAGATGCGTCCACTTCACCTTCAGAAAACCCACCACACACCACCGCACCCAACTGCTACCACGCCGCTGCTGGGGCAAGGTCACCGGGGACCAACTGACTACCGCCCTCGCCCTGAGACCACCCACCAACCCCACCGACCCAGACACTGCCGCGACCAACCTCACACAGTGGATCAACGACTGCGCCAACACCCTCGCCCCTCTCAAGACCTTTACAACCAACCACACCAACAAGAAATCCGCCTGGTTCACCGAGGACCTCCATATCTCCAAGCACACCTGTCGGAAGCTGGAGAAGAAATGACTCCACGACCGAACACCAGACAACCACACAGCCCTCAAGAGTGCCACCCGCAGACATCACCAAATCATCAAGACCGCCAAGAAGACCGCATTCAAGGACCGCCTAGACAACAACGCACACAACACCAAAGAGCTCTTCAGCATCGTGAAAGAACTCTCCAACCCCAGCTCCATCACCAACGACATTCCGCCATCTCAAGACCTCTGCGACTCCCTGGCCACCTTCTTCCACCGCAAGATCACCGACATCCACGACAGCTTCAACCCCGACCCCACCTCACCCACCACCGAGTCCACCACCCCTGCGACTACCACTCGCACCAGTCGCCTGACCGCCTGGTCCAGCGGCCTGGTCCAGCGTCAGCGACGAAGACACCATCAAAACCATGAACTCCATCCACTCCGGATCCCCATCGGACCCCTGCCCTCACCACGTCTTCAACAAAGCCAGCGCAGCCATCGCGCCCCACCTCCGGAAAACAATCAACTGTTCCTTCGAGACAGCAACCTTCCCAGAAAGCTGGAAGCACGCCGAGATCAACGCCCTTCTGAAGAAGCCCAAGGCGGACCCCAAGGACCTCAAGAACTTCCGTCCCATCTCCCTGCTCCCTTTCCCGGCAAAAGTGACCGAGAAGATTGTCAACAAACAGCTGACCCGCTACCTCGAAGTCAACAACATCCTGGACCCGTCCCAATCTGGTTTTCGCAGTAACCACAGCACCGAGACCGCCCTCATCGCCGCCACTGACGACATCCGGACCCTGATGGACAAAGGAGAAACAGCTGCCCTCATCCTCCTGGACCTATCAGCAGCCTTTGACACGGTCTGCCACCGCACCCTATCAGCACGCCTCCATGACGCCGGTATCCAAGAGAAGGCCCTGGCCTGGACCACATCCTTTCTCTCCGGCAGAACCCAGAGCGTTCACCTCCCACCCTTCCGCTCCAAAACCACTGAGATCATCTACGGAGTCCCACAGGGATCCTCCCTCAGCCCGACACTGTTCAATATCTACATGGCCCCCCTCGCCCACGTCACACGACAACACAACCTCAACATCATCTCCTACGCCGACGACACCCAGCTGATCATATCCCTCACCGAAGATCCCGACACCGCCAAAGGTAACCTCCACCGAGGAATGAAGGCCATAGCCGACTGGATGAAGGACAGCAGACTGAAGCTGAACTCAGACAAGACGGAGGTCCTCATTCTCGGACCCACCCCATCAGCCTGGGACGACTCTTGGTGGCCCACGTCACTAGGCACAGCCCCGGAACCCACGGACCACGCACGCAACCTGGGGGTCATCCTCGACTCCACTCTCTCCATGACCAGGCAAGTCAACGCCATCTCCGCGTCCTGCTTCAACACCCTCCGTATGCTCCGCAGGATCTTCAAATGGATCCCCCTTGACACGAGAAAAACCATTACCCAGGCCCTCATCACCAACAGACTCGACTACGGGAACGCCCTCTACTCAGGAACTACAAACAAGCTCCTGAGACGACTCCAACGCATCCAGAACGCCTCGGCCCGACTCATCCTCGATGTCCCCCGCCGCAGCCACATCACACTCCACCTAAGAGGCCTGCACTGGCTCCCCATCAACAAAAGGATCACCTTCAAGCTCCTGATCCACGCACACAAAGCACTGCACAACACCGGACCCACCTACCTCAACAACCGACTCAGCTTCCACACCCCCACCCGAAGCCTCCGCTAAGCCAACCACGCCCTCGCCACAGTCCCCTGCATCCGAAAAACCACAGCCGGCGGCAGATCCTTCTCCTACCTCGCCGCCAAGACCTGGAACACTCTCCCCACCATCCTACGACAGACCCAGGACCTGCTGGCCTTCAGAAGACTCCTCAAGACCTGGCTCTTCGACCAGTAGCACCCCCCCTCCCCAGCGCCTTGAGACCCTTGCGGGTATGTAGCGCGCTTTACAAATGCAGTGATTGATTGATTGATTGAGAACATGTGTTTTTTTAGCCAAGTTTTGAGGTTTGCAAAGGATTCTGGGTAACAGAACCTGGTCAGAGCCCCACAAGTCACCCCATCTTGGATTCCCCTAGGTCTCTAGTTTTCAGAAATGCACAGGTTTGGTAGCTTTCCCTAGGTGCCGGCTGAGCTAGAGGCCAAAATCTATAGGTAGGCACTTTGCAAAAAACAGCTCTGTTTTCTATCAAAAAATGGGATGTGTCCACGTTGTGCTTTGGGGCATTTCCTGTCGCGGGCGCTAGGCCTACCCACACAAGTGAGGTATCATTTTTATCGGGAGACTTGGGGGAACGCTGGGTGGAAGAAAATTTGTGCCTCCTCTTAGAATCCAGAACTTTCTGCCACAGAAATGTGAGGAACATGTGTTTTTTTTAGCCAAATTTTGAGGTTTACAAAGGATTTTGGGTAACAGAACCTGGTCAGAGCCCCACAAGTCACCCCATCTTGGATTCCCCTAGGTCTCTAGTTTATAGAAATGCACAGGTTTGGTAGGTTTCCCTAGGTGCCGGCTGAGCTATAGACCAAAATCTACAGGTAGGCACTTTGCAAAAAACAGCTCTGTTTTCTGTCAAAAAATGGGATGTGTCCACGTTGTGCTTTGGGGCATTTCCGGTCGCGGGCGCTAGGCCTACCCACACAAGTGAGGTATCATTTTTATCGGGAGACTTGGGGGAACGCTGGGTGAAAGGAAATTTGTGCCTCCTCTCAGATTCCAGAACTTTCTGCCACAGAAATGTGAGGAACATGTGTTTTTTAGCCAAATTTTGAGGTTTGCAAAGGATTCTGGGTAACAGAACCTGGTCAGAGCCCCACAAGTCACCCCATCTTGGATTCCCCTAGGTCTCTAGGTTTCAGAAATGCACAGGTTTGGTAGGTTTCCCTATGTGCCGGCTGAGCTAGAGGCCAAAATCTACAGGTAGGCATTTTGCAAAAAACAGCTCTGTTTTCTGTCAAAAAATGGGATGTGTCCACGTTGCGTTTTGGGGCATTTCCTGTTGCGGGCGCTAGGCCTACCCACACAACTGAGGTATCATTTTTATCGGGAGACTTGGGGGAGCGCTGGGTGGAATGAAATTAGTGGCTCCTCTCAGATTCCAGAACTTTCTGTCACCGAAATGTGAGGAACATGTGTTTTTTTAGCCAAATGTTGAGGTTTGCAAAGGATTCTGGGTAACAGAACATGGTCAGAGCTCCACAAGTCACCCCATCGTGGATTCCACTATGTCTCTAGTTTTCAAAAATGCACAGGTTTGGTAGGTTTCCCTAGGTGCCGGCTGAGCTAGAGGCCAAAATCTACAGATAGGCACTTTGCAAAAAACAGCTCTGTTTTCTGTCAAAAAATGGGATGTGTCCACGTTGTGCTTTGGGGCATTTCCTGTCGCGGGCGCTAGGCCTACCCACACAAGTGAGGTATCATTTTTATCGGGAGACTTGGGGGAACGCTGGGTGGAAGGAAATTTGTGCCTCCTCTCAGATTCCAGAACTTTCTGCCACAGAAATGTGAGGAACATGTGTTTTTTTAGCCAAATTTTGAGGTTTGCAAAGGATTCTGGGTAACAGAACCTGGTCAGAGCCCCACAAGTCACCCCATCTTGGATTCCCCTAGGTCTCTAGGTTTCAGAAATGCACAGGTTTGGTAGGTTTCCCTTTGTGCCGGCTGAGCTAGAGGCCAAAATCTACATGTAGGCACTTTGCAAAAAACAGCTCTGTTTTCTGTCAAAAAATGGGATGTGTCCACGTTGCGTTTTGGGGCATTTCCTGTTGCGGACGCTAGGCCTACCCACACAAGTGAGGTATCATTTTTATCGGGAGACTTGGTGGAGCGCTGGGTGGAATGAAATTTGTGGCTCCTCTCAGATTCCAGAACGTTCAGTCACCGAAATGTGAGGAACATGTGTTTTTTTAGCCAAATGTTGAGGTTTGCAAAGGATTCTGGGTAACAGAACCTGTTCAGAGCTCCACAAGTCACCCCATCGTGGATTCCCCTATGTCTCTAGTTTTCAAAAATGCACAGGTTTGGTAGGTTTCCCTAGGTGCCGGCTGAGCTAGAGGCCAAAATCTACACTTAGGCACTTTTAAAAAAACAGCTCTGTTTTCTTTCAAAAAATGGGATGTGTCCACGTTGTGCTTTGGGGCATTTCCTGTCGCGGGCGCTAGGCCTACCCACACAAGTGAGGTATACTTTTTATCGGGAGACTTGGGGGAACGCTGGTTGGATGGAAATGTATGTCTCCTCTCAGATTCCTGAACTTTCTGCCACAGAAATGTGAGGAACATGTGTTTTTTTAGCCAAATTTTGAGGTTTGCAAAGGATTCTGGGTAACAGAACCTGGTCAGAGCCGCACAAGTCACACCATCTTGGATTCCCCTAGGTCTCTAGTTTTCAAAAATGCACAGGTTTGGTAGGTTTCCATAGGTGACGGCTGAGCTAGAGGCCAAAATCTACCGGTAGGCACTTTGCAAAAAACAGCTCTGTTTTCTGTCAAAAAATGGGATGTGTCCACGGTGTGCTTTGGGGCATTTCTTGTTGCGGGTGCTAGGCCTACCCACACAAGTGAGGTATACTTTTTATCGGGAGACTTGGGGGAACGCTGGGTGGATGGAAATTTATGTCTCCTCTCAGATTCCTGAACTTTCTGCCACAGATATGTGAGGAACATGTGTTTTTTTAGCCAAATTTTGAGGTTTGCAAAGGATTCTGGGTAACAGAACCTGGTCAGAGCCCCACAAGTCACCCCATCTTGGATTCCCCTAGGTCTCTAGGTTTCAGAAATGCACAGGTTTGGTAGGTTTCCCTATGTGCCGGCTGAGCTATAGACCAAAATCTACAGGTAGGCACTTTGCAAAAAACAGCTCTGTTTTCTGTCAAAAAATGGGATGTGTCCACGTTGTGCTTTGGGGCATTTCCGGTCGCGGGCGCTAGGCCTACCCACACAAGTGAGGTATCATTTTTATCGGGAGACTTGGGGGAACGCTGGGTGGAAGGAAATTTGTGCCTCCTCTCAGATTCCAGAACTTTCTGCCACAGAAATGTGAGGAACATGTGTTTTTTAGCCAAATTTTGAGGTTTGCAAAGGATTCTGGGTAACAGAACCTGGTCAGAGCCCCACAAGTCACCCCATCTTGGATTCCCCTAGGTCTCTAGGTTTCAGAAATGCACAGGTTTGGTAGGTTTCCCTATGTGCCGGCTGAGCTAGAGGCCAAAATCTACAGGTAGGCACTTTGCAAAAAACAGCTCTGTTTTCTGTCAAAAAATGGGATGTGTCCACGTTGTGTTTTGGGGCATTTCCTGTTGCGGGCGCTAGGCCTACCCACACAAGTGAGGTATCATTTTTATCCGGAGACTTGGGGGAGCGCTGGGTGGAATGAAATTTGTGGCTTCTCTCAGATTCCAGAACTTTCTGTCACCGAAATGTGAGGAACATGTGTTTTTTTAGCCAAATGTTGAGGTTTGCAAAGGATTCTGGGTAACAGAACGTGGTCAGAGCTCCACAAGTCACCCCATCGTGGATTCCACTATGTCTCTAGTTTTAAAAAATGCACAGGTTTGGTAGGTTTCCCTAGGTGCCGGCTGAGCTAGAGGCCAAAATCTACAGGTAGGCACTTTGCAAAAAACAGCTCTGTTTTCTGTCAAAAAATGGGATGTGTCCACGTTGTGCTTTGGGGCATTTCCTGTCGCGGGCGCTAGGCCTACCCACACAAGTGAGGTATCATTTTTATCGGGAGACTTGGGGGAACGCTGGGTGGAAGGAAATTTGTGCCTCCTCTCAGATTCCAGAACTTTCTGCCACAGAAATGTGAGGAACATGTGTTTTTTTAGCCAAATTTTGAGGTTTGCAAAGGATTCTGGGTAACAGAACCTGGTCAGAGCCCCACAAGTCACCCCATCTTGGATTCCCCTAGGTCTCTAGGTTTCAGAAATGCACAGGTTTGGTAGGTTTCCCTTTGTGCCGGATGAGCTAGAGGCCAAAATCTACAGGTAGGCACTTTGCAAAAAACAGCTCTGTTTTCTGTCAAAAAATGGGATGTGTCCACGTTGCGTTTTGGGGCATTTCCTGTTGCGGACGCTAGGCCTACCCACACAAGTGAGGTATCATTTTTATCGGGAGACTTGGGGGAGCGCTGGGTGGAATGAAATTTGTGGCTCCTCTCAGATTCCAGAACGTTCGGTCACCGAAATGTGAGGAACATGTGTTTTTTTAGCCAAATGTTGAGGTTTGCAAAGGATTCTGGGTAACAGAACCTGGTCAGAGCTCCACAAGTCACCCCATCGTGGATTCCCCTATGTCTCTAGTTTTCAAAAATGCACAGGTTTGGTAGGTTTCCCTAGGTGCCGGCTGAGCTAGAGGCCAAAATCTACACTTAGGCACTTTTAAAAAAACAGCTCTGTTTTCTTTCAAAAAATCGGATGTGTCTACGTTGTGCTTTGGGGCATTTCCTGTCGCGGGCGCTAGGCCTACCCACACAAGTGAGGTATACTTTTTATCGGGAGACTTGGGGGAACGCTGGGTGGATGGAAATGTATGTCTCCTCTCAGATTCCTGAACTTTCTGCCACAGAAATGTGAGGAACATGTGTTTTTTTAGCCAAATTTTGAGGTTTGCAAAGGATTCTGGGTAACAGAACCTGGTCAGAGCCGCACAAGTCACCCCATCTTGGATTCCCCTAGGTCTCTAGTTTTCAAAAATGCACAGGTTTGGTAGGTTTCCATAGGTGACGGCTGAGCTAGAGGCCAAAATCTACCGGTAGGCACTTTGCAAAAAACAGCTCTGTTTTCTGTCAAAAAATGGGATGTGTCCACGGTGTGCTTTGGGGCATTTCTTGTTGCGGGTGCTAGGCCTACCCACACAAGTGAGGAATACTTTTTATCGGGAGACTTGGGGGAACGCTGGGTGGATGGAAATTTATGTCTCCTCTCAGATTCCTGAACTTTCTGCCACAGAAATGTGAGGAACATGTGTTTTTTTAGCCAAATTTTGAGGTTTGCAAAGGATTCTGGGTAACAGAACCTGGTCAGAGCCCCACAAGTCACCCCATCTTGGATTCCCCTAGGTCTCTAGGTTTCAGAAATGCACAGGTTTGGTAGGTTTCCCTATGTGCCGGCTGAGCTAGAGGCCAAAATCTACAGGTAGGCACTTTGCAAAAAACAGCTCTGTTTTCTGTCAAAAAATGGGATGTGTCCACGTTGCGTTTTGGGGCATTTCCTGTTGCGGGCGCTAGGCCTACCCACACAAGTGAGGTATCATTTTTATCGGGAGACTTGGGGGAGCGCTGGGTGGAATGAAATTTGTGGCTCCTCTCAGATTCCAGAACTTTCTGTCACCGAAATGTGAGGAACATGTGTTTTTTTAGCCAAATGTTGAGGTTTGCAAAGGATTCTGGGTAACAGAACGTGGTCAGAGCTCCACAAGTCACCCCATCGTGGATTCCACTATGTCTCTAGTTTTCAAAAATGCACAGGTTTGGTAGGTTTCCCTAGGTGCCGGCTGAGCTAGAGGCCAAAATCTACAGGTAGGCACTTTGCAAAAAACAGCTCTGTTTTCTGTCAAAAAATGGGATGTGTCCACGTTGTGCTTTGGGGCATTTCCTGTCGCGGGCGCTAGTCCTACCCACACAAGTGAGGTATCATTTTTATCGGGAGACTTGGGGGAACGCTGGGTGGAAGGAAATTTGTGCCTCCTCTCAGATTCCAGAACTTTCTGCCACAGAAATGTGAGGAACATGTGTTTTTTTAGCCAAATTTTGAGGTTTGCAAAGGATTCTGGGTAACAGAACCTGGTCAGAGCCCCACAAGTCACCCCATCTTGGATTCCCCTAGGTCTCTAGGTTTCAGAAATGCACAGGTTTGGTAGCTTTCCCTTTGTGCCGGCTGAGCTAGAGCCCAAAATCTACAGGTAGGCACTTTGCAAAAAACAGCTCTGTTTTCTGTCAAAAAATGGGATGTGTCCACGTTGCGTTTTGGGGCATTTCCTGTTGCGGACGCTAGGCCTACCCACACAAGTGAGGTATCATTTTTATCGGGAGACTTGGGGGAGCGCTGGGTGGAATGAAATTTGTGGCTCCTCTCAGATTCCAGAACGTTCTGTCACCGAAATGTGAGGAACATGTGTTTTTTTAGCCAAATGTTGAGGTTTGCAAAGGATTCTGGGTAACAGAACCTGGTCAGAGCTCCACAAGTCACCCCATCGTGGATTCCTCTATGTCTCTAGTTTTCAAAAATGCACAGGTTTGGTAGGTTTCCCTAGGTGCCGGCTGAGCTAGAGGCCAAAATCTACACTTAGGCACTTTTAAAAAAACAGCTCTGTTTTCTTTCAAAAAATGGGATGTGTCCACGTTGTGCTTTGGGGCATTTCCTGTCGTGGGCGCTAGGTCTACCCACACAAGTGAGGTATCATTTTTATTGGGAGACTTGGGGGAACGCTGGGTGGATGGAAATTTATGTCTCCTCTCAGATTCCTGAACTTTCTGCCACAGAAATGTGAGGAACATGTGTTTTTTTAGCCAAATTTTGAGGTTTGCAAAGGATTCTGGGTAACAGAACCTGGTCAGAGCCGCACAAGTCACCCCATCTTGGATTCCCCTAGGTCTCTAGTTTTCAAAAATGCACAGGTTTGGTAGGTTTCCATAGGTGACGGCTGAGCTAGAGGCCAAAATCTACAGGTAGGCACTTTGCAAAAAACAGCTCTGTTTTCTGTCAAAAAATGGGATGTGTCCACGGTGTGCTTTGGGGCATTTCTTGTTGCGGGCGCTAGGCCTACCCACACAAGTGAGGTATACTTTTTATCGGGAGACTTGGGGGAACGCTGGGTGGAAGGAAATTTATGCCTCCTCTCAGATTCCAGAACTTTCTGCCACAGAAATGTGAGGAACATGTGTTTTTTAGCCAAATGTTGAGGTTTGCAAAGGATTCTGGTTAACAGAACGTGGTCGGAGCTCCACAAGTCACCCCATCGTGGATTCCCCTATGTCTCTAGTTTTCAAAAATGCACAGGTTTGGTAGGTTTCCCTAGGTGCCGGCTGAGCTAGAGGCCAAAATCTACAGGTAGGCACTTTGCAAAAAACAGCTCTGTTTTCTGTAAAAAAAATGGGATGTGTCCATGTTGTGCTTTGGGGCATTTCCGGTCGCGGGCGCTAGGCCTACCCACACAAGTGAGGTATCATTTTTATCGGGAGACTTGGGGGAACGCTGGGTGGAAGGAAATTTGTGCCTCCTCTCAGATTCCAGAACTTTCTGCCACAGAAATGTGAGGAACATGTGTTTTTTAGCCAAATTTTGAGGTTTGCAAAGGATTCTGGGTAACAGAACCTGGTCAGAGCCCCACAAGTCACCCCATCTTGGATTCCCCTAGGTCTCTAGGTTTCAGAAATGCACAGGTTTGGTAGGTTTCCCTATGTGCCGGCTGAGCTAGAGGCCAAAATCTACAGGTAGGCTCTTTGCAAAAAACAGCTCTGTTTTCTGTCAAAAAATGGGATGTGTCCAGGTTGCGTTTTGGGGCATTTCCTGTTGCGGGCGCTAGGCCTACCCACACAAGTGAGGTATCATTTTTATCGGGAGACTTGGGGGAGCGCTGGGTGGAATGAAATTTGTGGCTCCTCTCAGATTCCAGAACTTTCTGTCACCGAAATGTGAGGAACATGTGTTTTTTTAGCCAAATGTTGAGGTTTGCAAAGGATTCTGGGTAACAGAACGTGGTCAGAGCTCCACAAGTCACCCCATCGTGGATTCCACTATGTCTCTAGTTTTCAAAAATGCACAGGTTTGGTAGGTTTCCCTAGGTGCCGGCTGAGCTAGAGGCCAAAATCTACAGGTAGGCACTTTGCAAAAAACAGCTCTGTTTTCTGTCAAAAAATGGGATGTGTCCACGTTGTGCTTTGGGGCATTTCCTGTCGCGGGCGCTAGGCCTACCCACACAAGTGAGGTATCATTTTTATCGGGAGACTTGGGGGAACGCTGGGTGGAAGGAAATTTGTGCCTCCTCTCAGATTCCAGAACTTTCTGCCACAGAAATGTGAGGAACATGTGTTTTTTTAGCCAAATTTTGAGGTTTGCAAAGGATTCTGGGTAACAGAACCTGGTCAGAGCCCCACAAGTCACCCCATCTTGGATTCCCCTACGTCTCTAGGTTTCAGAAATGCACAGGTTTGGTAGGTTTCCCTTTGTGCCGGCTGAGCTAGAGGCCAAAATCTACAGGTAGGCACTTTGCAAAAAACAGCTCTGTTTTCTGTCAAAAAATGGGATGTGTCCACGTTGTGCTTTGGGGCATTTCCTGTCGCGGGCGCTAGGCCTACCCACACAAGTGAGGTATACTTTTTATCGGGAGACTTGGGGGAACGCTGGGTGGATGGAAATTTATGTCTCCTCTCAGATTCCTGAACTTTCTGCCACAGAAATGTGGGGAACATGTGTTTTTTTAGCCAAATTTTGAGGTTTGCAAAGGATTCTGGGTAACAGAACCTGGTCAGAGCCGCACAAGTCACCCCATCTTGGATTCCCCTAGGTCTCTAGTTTTCAGAAATGCACAGGTTTGGTAGCTTTCCCTAGGTGCCGGCTGAGCTAGAGGCCAAAATCTACACTTAGGCACTTTTAAAAAAACAGCTCTGTTTTCTTTCAAAAAATGGGATGTGTCCACGTTGTGCTTTGGGGCATTTCCTGTCGCGGGCGCTAGGTCTACCCACACAAGTGAGGTATCATTTTTATCGGGAGACTTGGGGGAACGCTGGGTGGAAGAAAATTTATGCCTCCTCTCAGATTCCAGAACTTTCTGCCACAGAAATGTGAGGAACATGTGTTTTTTTAGCCAAATGTTGAGGTTTGCAAAGGATTCTGGTTAACAGAACGTGGTCGGAGCTCCACAAGTCACCCCATCGTGGATTCCCCTATGTCTCTAGTTTTCAAAAATGCACAGGTTTGGTAGGTTTCCATAGGTGACGGCTGAGCTAGAGGCCAAAATCTACAGGTAGGCACTTTGCAAAAAACAGCTCTGTTTTCTGTCAAAAAATGGGATGTGTCCACGGTGTGCTTTGGGGCATTTCTTGTTGCGGGCGCTAGGCCTACCCACACAAGTGAGGTATACTTTTTATCGGGAGACTTGGGGGAACGCTGGGTGGAAGGAAATTTGTGCCTCCTCTCAGATTCCAGAACTTTCTGCCACAGAAATGTGAGGAACATGTGTTTTTTAGCCAAATTTTGAGGTTTGCAAAGGATTCTGGGTAACAGAACCTGGTCAGAGCCCCACAAGTCACCCCATCTTGGATTCCCCTAGGTCTCTAGGTTTCAGAAATGCACAGGTTTGGTAGGTTTCCCTATGTGCCGGCTGAGCTAGAGGCCAAAATCTACAGGTAGGCACTTTGCAAAAAACAGCTCTGTTTTCTGTCAAAAAATGGGATGTGTCCACGTTGCGTTTTTGGGCATTTCCTGTTGCGGGCGCTAGGCCTACCCACACAAGTGAGGTATCATTTTTATCGGGAGACTTGGGGGAGCGCTGGGTGGAATGAAATTTGTGCCTCCTCTCAGATTCCAGAACTTTCTGTCACCGAAATGTGAGGAACATGTGTTTTTTTAGCCAAATGTTGAGGTTTGCAAAGGATTCTGGGTAACAGAACCTGGTCAGAGCTCCACAAGTCACCCCATCGTGGATTCCCCTATGTCTCTAGTGTTCAAAAATGCACAGGTTTGGTAGGTTTCACTAGGTGCCGGCTGAGCTAGAGGCCAAAATCTACAGGTAGGCACTTTGCAAAAAACAGCTCTGTTTTCTGTCAAAAAATGGGATGTGTCCACGTTGTGCTTTGGGGCATTTCCTGTCGCGGGCACTAGGCTTACCCACACAAGTGAGGTATCATTTTTATCGGGAGACTTGGGGGAGCGCTGGGTGGAATGAAATTTGTGGCTCCTCTCAGATTCCAGAACTTTCTGTCACCGAAATGTGAGGAACATGTGTTTTTATAGCCAAATGTTGAGGTTTGCAAAGGATTCTGGGTAACAGAACCTGGTCAGAGCTCCACAAGTCACCCCATCGTGGATTCCCCTATGTCTTTAGTTTTCAAAAATGCACAGGTTTGGTAGGTTTCCCTAGGTACCGGCTGAGCTAGAGGCCAAAATCTACAGGTAGGCACTTTGCAAAAAACAGCTCTGTTTTCTGTCAAAAAATGGGATGTGTCCACGTTGTGCTTTGGGGCATTTCCTGTCGCGGGCGCTAGGCCTACCCACACAAGTGAGGTATCATTTTTATCGGGAGACTTCGGGGAATGCTGGGTGGAAGGAAATTTGTGCCTCCTCTCAGATTCCAGAACTTTCTGCCACAGAAATGTGAGGAACATGTGTTTTTTAAGCCAAAGTTTGAGGTTTGCAAAGGATTCTGTGTAACAGAACCTGGTCAGAGCCCCACAAGTCACCCCATCTTGGATTCCCATAGGTCTCTAGTTTTTAGAAATGCACAGGTTTGGTAGGTTTCTCTAGGTGTCGGCTGACCTAGAGGCCAAAATCAACAGGTAGGCACTTTGCAAAAAACAGCTCTGTTTTCTGTCAAAAAATGGGATGTGTCCACGTTGTGCTTTGGGGCATTTCTTGTTGCGGGCGCTAGGCCTACCCACTCAAGTGAGGTATACTTTTTATCGGGAGACTTGGGGGAACGCTGGGTGGAAGGAAATTTATGTCTCCTCTCAGATTCCTGAACTTTCTGCCACAGAAATGTGAGGAACATGTGTTTTTTTAGCCAAATTTTGAGGTTTGCAAAGGATTCTGGGTAACAGAACCTGGTCAGAGCCGCACAAGTCACCCCATCTTGGATTCCCCTAGGTCTCTAGTTTTCAGAAATGCACAGGTTTGGTAGGTTTCCCTAGGTGCCGGCTGAGCTAGAGGCCAAAATCTACACTTAGGCACTTTTAAAAAAACAGCTCTGTTTTCTGTCAAAAAATGGGATGTGTCCACGTTGTGCTTTGGGGCATTTCCTGTCGCGGGCACTAGGCCTACCCACACAAGTGAGGTATCATTTTTATCGGGAGACTTGGGGGAACTCTGGGTGGAAGGAAATTCATGCCTCCTCTCAGATTCCAGAACTTTCTGCCACAGAAATTTGAGGAACATGTGTTTTTTTCAGCCAAATTTTGAGGTTTACAAAGGATTCTGGGTAACAGAACCTGGTCAGAGCCCCACAAGTCACCCAATTTTGGATTCCCCTAGGTCTCTAGTTTATTGAAATTCACAGGTTTGGTAGGTTTCCCTAGGTGCCGGCCGAGCTAGAGGCCAAAATCTACAGGTAGGCACTTTGCAAAAAACAGCTCTGTTTTCTGTCAAAAAATGGGATGTGTCCACGTTGTGCTTTGGGGCATTTCCTGTCGCGAGCGCTAGGCCTACCCACACAAGTGAGGTATCATTTTTATCAGGAGACTTGGGGGAACGCTGGGTGGAATGAAATTTGTGGCTCCTCTCAGATTCCAGAACTTTCTGTCACCGAAATGTGAGGAACATGTCTTTTTTAAGCCAAATTTTGAGGTTTGCAAAGGATTCTGGGTAACAGAACCTGGTCAGAGCCCTACAAGTCACCCCATCTTGGATTCCCCTAGGTCTCTAGTTTTCAGAAATGCACAGGTTTGGTAGGTTTCTCTAGGTGCCGGCTGAGCTAGAGGCCAAAATCTACAGGTAGGCACTTTGCAAAAAACAGCTCTGTTTTCTGTCAAAAAATGGGATGTGTCCACGTTGTGCTTTGGGGCATTTCCTGTCGCGGGCGCTAGGCCTACCCACACAAGTGAGATATCATTTTTATCGGGAGACTTGGGGGAACGCTGGGTGGAAGGGAATTTGTGCCTCCTCTCAGATTCCAGAACTTTCTGCCACAGAAATTTGAGGAACATGTGTTTTTTTAGCCAAATTTTGAGGTTTGCAAAGGATTCTGGGTAACAGAACCTGGTCAGAGCCCCACAAGTCACCCCATCTTGGATTCCCCTAGGTCTCTAGTTTTCAGAAATGCACAGGTTTGGTAGGTTTCCTAGGTGCCTGCTGAGCTACAGGCCAAAATCTACAGGTAGGCACTTTGCAAAAAACAGCTCTGTTTTCTGTCAAAAAATGTGATGTGTCCACGTTGTGCTATGGGGCATTTCCTGTCGCGGGCGCTAGGCCTACCCACACAAGTGAGGTATCATTTTTATCGGGAGACTTGGGGGAACGCTGGGTGGAAGGAAATTTGTGCCTCCTCTCACATTCCAGAACTTCTGCCACAGAAATGTGAGGAACATGTGTTTTTTAGCCAAATTTTGAGGTTTGCAAAGAATTCTGGGTAACAGAACCTGGTCAGAGCCCCACAAGTCACCCCATCTTAGATTCCCCTAGGTCTCTAGTTTTCAGAAATGCACAGGTTTGGTAGGTTTCCCTATGTGCCGGATGAGCTAGAGGCCAAAATCTACAGGTAGGCACTTAGCAAAAAACAGCTCTGTTTTCTGTCAAAAAATGGGATGAGTCCACATTGTGCTTTGGGGCATTTTCTGTCGCAGGCGCTAGGCCTACACACACAAGTGAGGTATCATTTTTATAGGGAGAATTGGGGGAACGCTGGGTGGAAGGAGATTTATGCCTCCTCTCAGATTCCTGAACTTTCTGCCACAGAAATGTGAGGAACATGTGTTTTTTTAGCCAAATGTTGATGTTTGCAAAGGATTCTGGGTAACAGAACCTGGTCAGCGCCCCACAAGTCACCCCATCTTGGACTCCCCTAGGTCTCTAGTTTTCAGAAATGAAAAGGTTTGGTAGGTTTCCCTAAGTGCCGGCTGAGCTAGAGGCCAAAATCTACAGGTAGGCACTTTGCAAAAAACACCTCTGTTTTCTTTCAAAAAATGTGATGTGTCCCCGTTGCGTTTTGGGGCATTTCCTGTCGCGGGCGCTAGGCCTACCCACACAAGTGAGGTATCATTTTTATCGGGAGACTTGGGGGAACGCTGGGTGGAAGGAAATTTGTGCCTCCTCTCAGATTCCAGAACTTTCTGCCACAGAAATGTGAGGAACATGTGTTTTTTTTAGCCAAATTTTGAGGTTTACAAAGGATTCTGGGTAACAGAACCTGGTCAGAGCCCCACAAGTCACCCCATCTTGGATTCCCCTAGGTCTCTAGTTTATAGAAATGCACAGGTTTGGTAGGTTTCCCTAGGTGCCGGCTGAGCTAGAGGCCAAAATCTACAGGTAGACACTTTGCAAAAAACAGCTCTGTTTTCTGTCAAAAAATGGGATGTGTCCACGTTGTGCATTGGGGCATTTCCTGTTGCGAGCGCTAGGCCTACCCACACAAGTGAGGTATCATTTTTATCGGGAGACTTGGGGGAACGCTGGGTGGAAGGAAATTTGTGCCTCCTCTCAGATTCCAGAACTTTCTGCCACAGAAATGTGAGGAAAATGTGTTTTTTTAGCCAAATGTTGAGGTTTGCAAAAGATTCTGGGTAACAGAACCTGGTCAGAGCCCCACAAGTCACCCCATCTTGGATTCCCCTAGGTCTCTAGGTTTCAGAAATGCACAGGTTTGGTAGGTTTCCCTAAGTGCCGGCTGAGCTAGAGGCCAAAATCTACAGGTAGGCACTTTGCAAAAAACACCTCTGTTTTCTTTCAAAAAATGTGATGTGTCCCCGTTGCGTTTTGGGGCATTTCCTGTCGCGGGCGCTAGGCCTACCCACACAAGTGAGGTACCATGTTTATCGGGAGACTTGGGGGAGCGCTGGGTGGAATGAAATTTGTGGCTCCTCTCAGATTCCAGAACTTTCTGTCACCGAAATGTGAGGAACAAGTCTTTTTTTAGCCAAATTTTGAGGTTTGCAAAGGATTCTGGGTAACAGAACCTGGTCAGAGCCCCACAAGTCACCCCATCGTGGATTCCCCTAGGTCTCTAGTTTATAGAAATGCACAGGTTTGGTAGGTTTCCCTGGGTGCCAGCTGAGCTAGAGGCCAAAATCTACAGGTAGGCACTTTGCAAAAACCAGCTCTGTTTTCTGTCAAAAAATGGGATGTGTCCACGTTGTGCTTTGGGGCATTTCCTGTCGCAGGCGCTAGGCCTACCCACACAAGTGAGGTATCATTTTTATTGGGAGACTTGGGGGAACGCTGGGTGGAATGAAATTTGTGGCTCCTCTCAGATTCCAGAACTTTCTGCCACAGAAATGTGAGGAACATGTGTTTTTTTTAGCCAAATTTTGAGGTTTACAAACGATTCTGGGTAACAGAACCTGGTCAGAGCCCCACAAGTCACCCCATTTTGGATTCCCCTAGGTCTCTAGTTTATAGAAATGCACAGGTTTGGTAGGTTTCCCTAGGTGCCGGCTGAGCTAGAGGCCAAAACCTACAGGTAGGCACTTTGCAAAAAACAGCTCTGTTTTCTGTCAAAAAATGGGATGTGTCCACGTTGTGCATTGGGGCATTTCCTGTTGCGAGCGCTAGGCCTACCCACACAAGTGAGGTATCATTTTTATCGGGAGACTTGGGGGAACGCTGGGTGGAAGGAAATTTGTGCCTCCTCTCAGATTCCAGAACTTTCTGCCACAGAAATGTGAGGAACATGTGTTTTTTAGCCAAATTTTGAGGTTTGCAAAGGATTCTGGGTAACAGAACCTGGTCAGAGCCCCACAAGTCACCCCATCTTGTATTCCCCTAGGTCTCTAGGTTTCAGAAATGCACAGGTTTGGTAGGTTTCCCTATGTGCCGGCTGAGCTAGAGGCCAAAATCTACAGGTAGGCACTTTGCAAAAAACAGCTCTGTTTTCTGTCAAAAAATGGGATGTGTCTACGTTGCGTTTTTGGGCATTTCCTGTTGCGGGCGCTAGGCTTACCCACACAAGTGAGGTATCATTTTTATCGGGAGACTTGGGGGAGCGCTGGGTGGAATGAAATTTGTGGCTCCTCTCAGATTCCAGAACTTTCTGTCACCGAAATGTGAGGAACATGTGTTTTTATAGCCAAATGTTGAGGTTTGCAAAGGATTCTGGGTAACAGAACCTGGTCAGAGCTCCACAAGTCACCCCATCGTGGATTCCCCTATGTCTTTAGTTTTCAAAAATGCACAGGTTTGGTAGGTTTCCCTAGGTACCGGCTGAGCTAGAGGCCAAAATCTACAGGTAGGCACTTTGCAAAAAACAGCTCTGTTTTCTGTCAAAAAATGGGATGTGTCCACGTTGTGCTTTGGGGCATTTCCTGTCGCGGGCGCTAGGCCTACCCACACAAGTGAGGTATCATTTTTATCGGGAGACTTCGGGGAATGCTGGGTGGAAGGAAATTTGTGCCTCCTCTCAGATTCCAGAACTTTCTGCCACAGAAATGTGAGGAACATGTGTTTTTTAAGCCAAAGTTTGAGGTTTGCAAAGGATTCTGTGTAACAGAACCTGGTCAGAGCCCCACAAGTCACCCCATCTTGGATTCCCATAGGTCTCTAGTTTTTAGAAATGCACAGGTTTGGTAGGTTTCTCTAGGTGTCGGCTGACCTAGAGGCCAAAATCAACAGGTAGGCACTTTGCAAAAAACAGCTCTGTTTTCTGTCAAAAAATGGGATGTGTCCACGTTGTGCTTTGGGGCATTTCTTGTTGCGGGCGCTAGGCCTACCCACTCAAGTGAGGTATACTTTTTATCGGGAGACTTGGGGGAACGCTGGGTGGAAGGAAATTTATGTCTCCTCTCAGATTCCTGAACTTTCTGCCACAGAAATGTGAGGAACATGTGTTTTTTTAGCCAAATTTTGAGGTTTGCAAAGGATTCTGGGTAACAGAACCTGGTCAGAGCCGCACAAGTCACCCCATCTTGGATTCCCCTAGGTCTCTAGTTTTCAGAAATGCACAGGTTTGGTAGGTTTCCCTAGGTGCCGGCTGAGCTAGAGGCCAAAATCTACACTTAGGCACTTTTAAAAAAACAGCTCTGTTTTCTGTCAAAAAATGGGATGTGTCCACGTTGTGCTTTGGGGCATTTCCTGTCGCGGGCACTAGGCCTACCCACACAAGTGAGGTATCATTTTTATTGGGAGACTTGGGGGAACGCTGGGTGGAAGGAAATTCATGCCTCCTCTCAGATTCCAGAACTTTCTGCCACAGAAATTTGAGGAACATGTGTTTTTTTAGCCAAATTTTGAGGTTTGCAAAGGATTCTGGGTAACAGAACCTGGTCAGAGCCGCACAAGTCACCCCATCTTGGATTCCCCTAGGTCTCTAGTTTTCAGAAATGCACAGGTTTGGTAGGTTTCCCTAGGTGCCGGCTGAGCTAGAGGCCAAAATCTACACTTAGGCACTTTTAAAAAAACAGCTCTGTTTTCTGTCAAAAAATGGGATGTGTCCACGTTGTGCTTTGGGGCATTTCCTGTCGCGGGCGCTAGGCCTACCCACACAAGTGAGGTATAATTTTTATTGGGAGACTTGGGGGAACGCTGGGTGGAAGGAAATTTGTGCCTCCTCTCAGATTCCAGAACTTTCTGCCACAGAAATGTGAGGAACATGTGTTTTTTAGCCAAATTTTGAGGTTTGCAAAGGATTCTGGGTAACAGAACCTGGTCAGAGCCCCACAAGTCACCCCATCTTGTATTCCCCTAGGTCTCTAGGTTTCAGAAATGCACAGGTTTGGTAGGTTTCCCTATGTGCCGGCTGAGCTAGAGGCCAAAATCTACAGGTAGGCACTTTGCAAAAAACAGCTCTGTTTTCTGTCAAAAAATGGGATGTGTCCACGTTGCGTTTTTGGGCATTTCCTGTTGCGGGCGCTAGGCTTACCCACACAAGTGAGGTATCATTTTTATCGGGAGACTTGGGGGAGCGCTGGGTGGAATGAAATTTGTGGCTCCTCTCAGATTCCAGAACTTTCTGTCACCGAAATGTGAGGAACATGTGTTTTTATAGCCAAATGTTGAGGTTTGCAAAGGATTCTGGGTAACAGAACCTGGTCAGAGCTCCACAAGTCACCCCATCGTGGATTCCCCTATGTCTTTAGTTTTCAAAAATGCACAGGTTTGGTAGGTTTCCCTAGGTACCGGCTGAGCTAGAGGCCAAAATCTACAGGTAGGCACTTTGCAAAAAACAGCTCTGTTTTCTGTCAAAAAATGGGATGTGTCCACGTTGTGCTTTGGGGCATTTCCTGTCGCGGGCGCTAGGCCTACCCACACAAGTGAGGTATCATTTTTATCGGGAGACTTCGGGGAATGCTGGGTGGAAGGAAATTTGTGCCTCCTCTCAGATTCCAGAACTTTCTGCCACAGAAATGTGAGGAACATGTGTTTTTTAAGCCAAAGTTTGAGGTTTGCAAAGGATTCTGTGTAACAGAACCTGGTCAGAGCCCCACAAGTCACCCCATCTTGGATTCCCATAGGTCTCTAGTTTTTAGAAATGCACAGGTTTGGTAGGTTTCTCTAGGTGTCGGCTGACCTAGAGGCCAAAATCAACAGGTAGGCACTTTGCAAAAAACAGCTCTGTTTTCTGTCAAAAAATGGGATGTGTCCACGTTGTGCTTTGGGGCATTTCTTGTTGCGGGCGCTAGGCCTACCCACTCAAGTGAGGTATACTTTTTATCGGGAGACTTGGGGGAACGCTGGGTGGAAGGAAATTTATGTCTCCTCTCAGATTCCTGAACTTTCTGCCACAGAAATGTGAGGAACATGTGTTTTTTTAGCCAAATTTTGAGGTTTGCAAAGGATTCTGGGTAACAGAACCTGGTCAGAGCCGCACAAGTCACCCCATCTTGGATTCCCCTCGGTCTCTAGTTTTCAGAAATGCACAGGTTTGGTAGGTTTCCCTAGGTGCCGGCTGAGCTAGAGGCCAAAATCTACACTTAGGCACTTTTAAAAAAACAGCTCTGTTTTCTGTCAAAAAATGGGATGTGTCCACGTTGTGCTTTGGGGCATTTCCTGTCGCGGGCACTAGGCCTACCCACACAAGTGAGGTATCATTTTTATCGGGAGACTTGGGGGAACGCTGGGTGGAAGGAAATTCATGCCTCCTCTCAGATTCCAGAACTTTCTGCCACAGAAATTTGAGGAACATGTGTTTTTTTCAGCCAAATTTTGAGGTTTACAAAGGATTCTGGGTAACAGAACCTGGTCAGAGCCCCACAAGTCACCCAATTTTGGATTCCCCTAGGTCTCTAGTTTATTGAAATTCACAGGTTTGGTAGGTTTCCCTAGGTGCCGGCCGAGCTAGAGGCCAAAATCTACAGGTAGGCACTTTGCAAAAAACAGCTCTGTTTTCTGTCAAAAAATGGGATGTGTCCACGTTGTGCTTTGGGGCATTTCCTGTCGCGAGCGCTAGGCCTACCCACACAAGTGAGGTATCATTTTTATCAGGAGACTTGGGGGAACGCTGGGTGGAATGAAATTTGTGGCTCCTCTCAGATTCCAGAACTTTCTGTCACCGAAATGTGAGGAACATGTCTTTTTTAAGCCAAATTTTGAGGTTTGCAAAGGATTCTGGGTAACAGAACCTGGTCAGAGCCCTACAAGTCACCCCATCTTGGATTCCCCTAGGTCTCTAGTTTTCAGAAATGCACAGGTTTGGTAGGTTTCTCTAGGTGCCGGCTGAGCTAGAGGCCAAAATCTACAGGTAGGCACTTTGCAAAAAACAGCTCTGTTTTCTGTCAAAAAATGGGATGTGTCCACGTTGTGCTTTGGGGCATTTCCTGTCGCGGGCGCTAGGCCTACCCACACAAGTGAGATATCATTTTTATCGGGAGACTTGGGGGAACGCTGGGTGGAAGGGAATTTGTGCCTCCTCTCAGATTCCAGAACTTTCTGCCACAGAAATTTGAGGAACATGTGTTTTTTTAGCCAAATTTTGAGGTTTGCAAAGGATTCTGGGTAACAGAACCTGGTCAGAGCCCCACAAGTCACCCCATCTTGGATTCCCCTAGGTCTCTAGTTTTCAGAAATGCACAGGTTTGGTAGGTTTCCTAGGTGCCTGCTGAGCTACAGGCCAAAATCTACAGGTAGGCACTTTGCAAAAAACAGCTCTGTTTTCTGTCAAAAAATGGGATGTGTCCACGTTGTGCTATGGGGCATTTCCTGTCGCGGGCGCTAGGCCTACCCACACAAGTGAGGTATCATTTTTATCGGGAGACTTGGGGGAACGCTGGGTGGAAGGAAATTTGTGCCTCCTCTCACATTCCAGAACTTCTGCCACAGAAATGTGAGGAACATGTGTTTTTTAGCCAAATTTTGAGGTTTGCAAAGAATTCTGGGTAACAGAACCTGGTCAGAGCCCCACAAGTCACCCCATCTTAGATTCCCCTAGGTCTCTAGTTTTCAGAAATGCACAGGTTTGGTAGGTTTCCCTATGTGCCGGATGAGCTAGAGGCCAAAATCTACAGGTAGGCACTTTGCAAAAAACACCTCTGTTTTCTTTCAAAAAATGTGATGTGTCCCCGTTGCGTTTTGGGGCATTTCCTGTCGCGGGCGCTAGGCCTACCCACACAAGTGAGGTATAATTTTTATCGGGAGACTTGGGGGAACGCTGGGTGGAAGGAGATTTATGCCTCCTCTCAGATTCCTGAACTTTCTGCCACAGAAATGTGAGGAACATGTGTTTTTTTAGCCAAATGTTGATGTTTGCAAAGGATTCTGGGTAACAGAACCTGGTCAGCGCCCCACAAGTCACCCCATCTTGGACTCCCCTAGGTCTCTAGTTTTCAGAAATGAAAAGGTTTGGTAGGTTTCCCTAAGTGCCGGCTGAGCTAGAGGCCAAAATCTACAGGTAGGCACTTTGCAAAAAACACCTCTGTTTTCTTTCAAAAAATGTGATGTGTCCCCGTTGCGTTTTGGGGCATTTCCTGTCGCGGGCGCTAGGCCTACCCACACAAGTGAGGTATCATTTTTATCGGGAGACTTGGGGGAACGCTGGGTGGAAGGAAATTTGTGCCTCCTCTCAGATTCCAGAACTTTCTGCCACAGAAATGTGAGGAACATGTGTTTTTTTAGCCAAATGTTGAGGTTTGCAAAGGATTCTGGGTAACAGAACCTGGTCAGAGCCCCATAAGTCACCCCATCTTGGATTCCCCTAGGTCTCTAGTTTATAGAAATGCACAGGTTTGGTAGGTTTCCCTGGGTGCCAGCTGAGCTAGAGTCCAAAATCTACAAGTAGGCACTTTGCAAAAACCAGCTCTGTTTTCTGTCAAAAAATGGGATGTGTCCACGTTGTGCTTTGGGGCATTTCCTGTCGCAGGCGCTAGGCCTACCCACACAAGTGAGGTATCATTTTTATTGGGAGACTTGGGGGAACGCTGGGTGGAATGAAATTTGTGGCTCCTCTCAGATTCCAGAACTTTCTGCCACAGAAATGTGAGGAACATGTGTTTTTTTTAGCCAAATTTTGAGGTTTACAAAGGATTCTGGGTAACAGAACCTGGTCAGAGCCCCACAAGTCACCCCATCTTGGATTCCCCTAGGTCTCTAGTTTATAGAAATGCACAGGTTTGGTAGGTTTCCCTAGGTGCCGGCTGAGCTAGAGGCCAAAATCTACAGGTAGGCACTTTGCAAAAAACAGCTCTGTTTTCTGTCAAAAAATGGGATGTGTCCACGTTGTGCATTGGGGCATTTCCTGTTGCGAGCGCTAGGCCTACCCACACAAGTGAGGTATCATTTTTATCGGGAGACTTGGGGGAACGCTGGGTGGAAGGAAATTTGTGCCTCCTCTCAGATTCCAGAACTTTCTGCCACAGAAATGTGAGGAACATGTGTTTTTTTAGCCAAATGTTGAGGTTTGCAAAGGATTCTGGGTAACAGAACGTGGTCAGAGCCCCACAAGTCACCCCATCTTGGATTCCCCTAGGTCTCTAGTTTTCAGAAATGCACAGGTTTGGTAGGTTTCCCTAGGTGCCGGCTGAGCTACAGGCCAAAATCTACAGGTAGGCACTTTGCAAAAAACAGCTCTGATTTCTGTCAAAAAATGGGATGTGTCCACGTTGTGCTATGGGGCATTTCCTGTCGCGGGCGCTAGGCCTACCCACACAAGTGAGGTATCATTTTTATCGGGAGACTTGGGGGAACGCTGGGTGGAAGGAGATTTATGCCTCCTCTCAGATTCCTGAACTTTCTGCCACAGAAATGTGAGGAACATGTGTTTTTTTAGCCAAATGTTGATGTTTGCAAAGGATTCTGGGTAACAGAACCTGGTCAGAGCCCCACAAGTCACCCCATCTTGGATTCCCCTAGGTCTCTAGTTTTCAGAAATGAACAGGTTTGGTAGGTTTCCCTACGTGCCGGCTGAGCTAGAGGCCAAAATCTACAGGTAGGCACTTTGCAAAAAACACCTCTGTTTTCTTTCAAAAAATGTGATGTGTCCCCGTTGCGTTTTGGGGCATTTCCTGTCGCGGGCGCTAGGCCTACCCACACAAGTGAGGTACCATGTTTATCGGGAGACTTGGGGGAGCGCTGGGTGGAATGAAATTTGTGGCTCCTCTCAGATTCCAGAACTTTCTGTCACCGAAATGTGAGGAACATGTGTTTTTTTAGCCAAATTTTGAGGTTTGCAAAGGATTCTGGGTAACAGAACCTGGTCAGAGCCCCATAAGTCACCCCATCTTGGATTCCCCTAGGTCTCTAGATTTCAGAAATGCACAGGTTTGGTAGGTTTCCCTAGGTGCCGGCTGAGTTAGAGGCCAAAATCTACAGGTAGGCACTTTGCAATAAACAGCTCTGTTTTCTGTCAAAAAATGGGATGTGTCCACGTTGTGCTTTGGGGCATTTCCTGTCGCGGGCGCTAGGCCTACCCACACAAGTGAGATATCATTTTTATCGGGAGACTTGGGGGAACGCTGGGTGGAAGGGAATTTGTGCCTCCTCTCAGATTGCAGAACTTTCTGCCACAGAAATTTGAGGAACATGTGTTTTTTTAGCCAACTTTTGAGGTTTGCAAAGGATTCTGGGTAACAGAACCTGGTCAGAGCCCCACAAGTCACCCCATATTGGATTCCCCTAAGTCTCTAGTTTTCAGAAATGCACAGGTTTGGTAGGTTTCCCTAGGTGCCGGCTGAGCTAGAGGCCAAAATCTACAGGTAGGCACTTTGCAAAAAACACCTCTGTTTTCTGTCAAAAAATGTGATGTGTCCCCGTTACGTTTTGGGGCATTTCCTGTCGCGGGCGCTAGGCCTACCCACACAAGTGAGGTACCATGTTTATCGGGAGACTTGGGGGAGCGCTGGGTGGAATGAAATTTGTGGCTCCTCTCAGATTCCAGAACTTTCTGTCACCGAAATGTGAGGAACATGTCTTTTTTTAGCCAAATTTTGAGGTTTGCAAAGGATTCTGGGTAACAGAACCTGGTCAGAGCCCCACAAGTCACCCCATCGTGGATTCCCCTAGGTCTCTAGTTTATAGAAATGCACAGGTTTGGTAGGTTTCCCTAGGTGCCAGCTGAGCTAGAGGCCAAAATCTACAGGTAGGCACTTTGCAAAAAACAGCTCTGTTTTCTGTAAAAAAATGGGAAGTGTCCACGTTGTGCTTTGGGGCATTTCCTGTCGCAGGCGCTAGGCCTACCCACACAAGTGAGGTATCATTTTTATCGGGAGACTTGGGGGAACGCTGGGTGGAAGGAAAATTTGTTCCTTCTCTCAGATTCCAGAACTTTCTGCCACAGAAATGTGAGGAACATGTGTTTTTTTAGCCAAATGTTGAGGTTTGCAAAAGATTCTGGGTAACAGTACCTGGTCAGAGCCCCACAAGTCACCCCATCGTGGATTCCCCTAGGTCTCTAGTTTATAGAAATGCACAGGTTTGGTAGGTTTCCCTAGGTGCCAGCTGAGCTAGAGGCCAAAATCTACAGGTAGGCACTTTGCAAAAAACAGCTCTGTTTTCTGTCAAAAAATGGGATGTGTCCAAGTTGTGCTTTGGGGCATTTCCTGTCGCGGGTGCTAGGCCTACCCACACAAGTGAGGTATCATTTTTATCGGGGGACTTGGGGGAACGCTGGGTGGAAGGGAATTTGTGCCTCCTCTCAGATTCCAGAACTTTCTGCCACAGAAATTTGAGGAACATGTGTTTTTTTAGCCAAATTTTGAGGTTTGCAAAGGATTCTGGGTAACAGAACCTGGTCAGAGCCGCACAAGTCACCCCATCTTGGATTCCCCTAGGTCTCTAGTTTTCAGAAATGCACAGGTTTGGTAGGTTTCCCTAGGTGCCGGCTGAGTTAGAGGCCAAAATCTACAGGTAGGCACTTTGCAATAAACAGCTCTGTTTTCTGTCAAAAAATGGGATGTGTCCACGTTGTGCTTTGGGGCATTTCCTGTCGCGGGCGCTAGGCCTACCCACACAAGTGAGATATCATTTTTATCGGGAGACTTGGGGGAACGCTGGGTGGAAGGGAATTTGTGCCTCCTCTCAGATTGCAGAACTTTCTGCCACAGAAATTTGAGGAACATGTGTTTTTTTAGCCAACTTTTGAGGTTTGCAAAGGATTCTGGGTAACAGAACCTGGTCAGAGCCCCACAAGTCACCCCATATTGGATTCCCCTAAGTCTCTAGTTTTCAGAAATGCACAGGTTTGGTAGGTTTCCCTAGGTGCCGGCTGAGCTACAGGACAAAATCTACAGGTAGGCACTTTGCAAAAAACAGCTCTGTTTTCTGTCAAAAAATGGGATGTGTCCACGTTGTGCTATGGGGCATTTCCTGTCGCGGGCGCTAGGCCTACCCACACAAGTGAGGTATCATTTTTATCGGGAGACTTGGGGGAACGCTGGGTGGAAGGAGATTTATGCCTCCTCTCAGATTCCTGAACTTTCTGCCACAGAAATGTGAGGAACATGTGTTTTTTTAGCCAAATGTTGATGTTTGCAAAGGATTCTGGGTAACAGAACCTGGTCAGAGCCCCACAAGTCACCCCATCTTGGATTCCCCTAGGTCTCTAGTTTTCAGAAATGAACAGGTTTGGAAGGTTTCCCTAGGTGCCGGCTGAGCTAGAGGCCAAAATCTACAGGTAGGCACTTTGCAAAAAACACCTCTGTTTTCTTTCAAAAAATGTGATGTGTCCCCGTTGCGTTTTGGGGCATTTCCTGTCACGGGCGCTAGGCCTACCCACACAAGTGAGGTACCATGTTTATCGGGAGACTTGGGGGAGCGCTGGGTGGAATGAAATTTGTGGCTCCTCTCAGATTCCAGAACTTTCTGTCACCGAAATGTGAGGAACATGTCTTTTTTTAGCCAAATTTTGAGGATTGCAAAGGATTCTGGGTAACAGAACCTGGTCAGAGCCCCACAAGTCACCCCATCGTGGATTCCCCTAGGTCTCTAGTTTATAGAAATGCACAGGTTTGGTAGGTTTCCCTAGGTGCCAGCTGAGCTAGAGGCCAAAATCTACAGGTAGGCACTTTGCAAAAAACAGCTATGTTTTCTGTAAAAAAATGGGATGTGTCCACGTTGTGCTTTGGGACATTTCCTGTCGCAGGCGCTATGCCTACCCACACAAGTGAGGTATCATTTTTATCGGGAGACTTGGGGGAACGCTGGGTGGAAGGAAAATTTGTTCCTTCTCTCAGATTCCAGAACTTTCTGCCACAGAAATGTGAGGAACATGTGTTTTTTTAGCCAAATGTTGAGGTTTGCAAAAGATTCTGGGTAACAGAACCTGGTCAGAGCCCCACAAGTCACCCCATCTTGGATTCCCCTAGGTCTCTAGTTTTCAGAAATGCACAGGTTTGGTAGGTTTCCCTAGGTGCCGGCTGAGCTACAGGACAAAATCTACAGGTAGGCACTTTGCAAAAAACAGCTCTGTTTTCTGTCAAAAAATGGGATGTGTCCACGTTGTGCTATGGGGCATTTCCTGTCGCGGGCGCTAGGCCTACCCACACAAGTGAGGTATCATTTTTATCGGGAGACTTGGGGGAACGCTGGGTGGAAGGAGATTTATGCCTCCTCTCAGATTCCTGAACTTTCTGCCACAGAAATGTGAGGAACATGTGTTTTTTTAGCCAAATGTTGATGTTTGCAAAGGATTCTGGGTAACAGAACCTGGTCAGAGCCCCACAAGTCACCCCATCTTGGATTCCCCTAGGTCTCTAGTTTTCAGAAATGAACAGGTTTGGAAGGTTTCCCTAGGTGCCGGCTGAGCTAGAGGCCAAAATCTACAGGTAGGCACTTTGCAAAAAACACCTCTGTTTTCTTTCAAAAAATGTGATGTGTCCCCGTTGCGTTTTGGGGCATTTCCTGTCACGGGCGCTAGGCCTACCCACACAAGTGAGGTACCATGTTTATCGGGAGACTTGGGGGAACGCTGGGTGGAAGGAAATTTATGCCTCCTCTCAGATTCCAGCACTTTCTGCCACAGAAATGTGAGGAACATGTGTTTTTTTCAGCCAAATTTTGAGGTTTACAAAGGATTCTGGGTAACAGAACCTGGTCAGAGCCCCACAAGTCACCCCATCTGGGATTCCCCTAGGTCTCTAGTTTATTGAAATGCACAGGTTTGGTAGGTTTCCCTAGGTGCCGGCCGAGCTAGAGGCCAAAATCTACAGGTAGGCACTTTGCAAAAAACAGCTCTGTTTTCTGTCAAAAAATGGGATGTGTCCACGTTGTGCTTTGGGGCATTTCCTGTTGCGGGCGCTAGGCCTACCCACACAAGTGAGGTATCATTTTTATCGGGAGACTTAGGGGAACGCTGGGTGGAAGGAAATTTGTGCCTCCTCTCAGATTCCAGAACTTTCTGCCACAGAAATGTGAGGAACATGTGTTTTTTAGCCAAATTTTGAGGTTTGCAAAGGATTCTGAGTAACAGAACCTGGTCAGAGCCCCACAAGTCACCCCATCTTGGATTCCCCTAGGTCTCTAGTTTTCAGAAATGCACAGGTTTGGTAGGTTTCTTTAGGTGCCGGCTGACCTAGAGGCCAAAATCTACAGGTAGGCACTTTGCCAAAAACAGCTCTGTTTTCTGTCAAAAAATGGGATGTGTCCACTTTGTGCTTTGGGGCATTTCTTGTCGCAGGCGCTAGGCCTACCCACACAAGTGAGGTATAATTTTTATCGGGAGACTTGGGGGAACGCTGGGTGGAAGAAAATTTATGTCTCCTCTCAGATTCCTGAACTTTCAGCCACAGAAATGTGAGGAACATATGTTTTTTTAGCCAAATTTTGAGGTTTGCAAAGGATTCTGGGTAACAGAACCTGGTCAGAGCCCCACAAGTCACCCCATCTTGGATTACCCTAAGTCTCTAGATTTCAGAAATGCACAGGTTTGGTAGGTTTCCCTAGGTGCCGGCAGAGCTAGAGGCCAAAATCTACAGGTAGGCACTTTTCAAAAAACAGCTCTGTTTTCTGTCAAAAAATTGGGATGTGTCCACGTTGTGCTTTGGGGCATTTCCTGTCGCGGGCGCTAGGCCTACCCACACAAGTGAGATATCATTTTTATCGGGAGACTTGGGGGAACGCTGGGTGGAAGGGAATTTGTGCCTCCTCTCAGATTCCAGAACTTTCTGCCACAGAAATTTGAGGAACATGTGTTTTTTTAGCCAACTTTTTAGGTTTGCAAAAGATTCTGGGTAACAGAACCTGGTCAGAGCCCCACAAGTCACCCCATCTTGGATTCCCCTAGGTCTCTAGTTTTCAGAAATGCACAGGTTTGGTAGGTTTCCCTAGGTGCCGGCTGAGCTACAGGCCAAAATCTACAGGTAGGCACTTTGCAAAAAACAGCTCTGTTTTCTGTCAAAAAATGGGATGTGTCCACGTTGTGCTATGGGGCATTTCCTGTCGTGGGCGCTAGGCCTACCCACACAAGTGAGGTATCATTTTTATCGGGAGACTTGGAGGAACGCTGGGTGGAAGGAAATTTGTGCCTCCTCTCAGATTCCAGAACTTTCTGCCACAGAAATGTGAGGAACATGTGTTTTTTAGCCAAATTTTGAGGTTTGCAAAGAAATCTGGGTAACAGAACCTGGTCAGAGCCCCACAAGTCACCCCATCTTGGATTCCCCTAGGTCTCTAGTTTTCAGAAATGCACAGGTTTGGTAGGTTTCCCTAGGTGCCGGCTGAGCTATAGGCCAAAATCTACAGGTAGGCACTTTGCAAAAAACAGCTCTGTTTTCTGTCAAAAAATGGGATGCGTCCACGTTGTGCTTTGGGGCATTTCTTGTCGCAGGCGCTAGGCCTACCCACACAAGTGAGGTATAATTTTTATCGGGAGACTTGGGGGAACGCTGGGTGGAAGGAAATTTATGTCTCCTCTCAGATTCCTGAACTTTCAGCCTCAGAAATGTGAGGAACATATGTTTTTTTAGCCAAATTTTGAGGTTTGCAAAGGATTCTGGGTAACAGAACCTGGTCAGAGCCCCACAAGTCACCCCATCTTGGATTACCCTAGGTCTCTAGATTTCAGAAATGCACAGGTTTGGTAGGTTTCCCTAGGTGCCGGCTGAGCTAGAGGCCAAAATCTACAGGTAGGCACTTTGCTATAAACAGCTCTGTTTTCTGTCAAAAAATGTGATGTGTCCACGTTGTGCTTTGGGGCATTTCCTGTCGCGGGCGCTAGGCCTACCCACACAAGTGAGATATCATTTTTATCGGGAGACTTGGGGGAACGCTGGGTGGAAGGGAATTTGTGCCTCCTCTCAGATTCCAGAACTTTCTGCCACAGAAATTTGAGGAACATGTGTTTTTTTAGCCAACTTTTGAGGTTTGCAAAGGATTCTGGGTAACAGAACCTGGTCAGAGCCCCACAAGTCACCCCATCTTGGATTCCCCTAGGTCTCTAGTTTTCAGAAATGCACAGGTTTGGTAGGTTTCCCTAGGTGCCGGCTGAGCTACAGGCCAAAATCTACAGGTAGGCACTTTGCAAAAAACAGCTCTGTTCTCTGTCAAAAAATGGGATGTGTCCACGTTGTGCTATGGGGCATTTCCTGTTGTGGGCGCTAGGCCTACCCACACAAGTGAGGTATCATTTTTATTGGGAGACTTGGGGGAGCGCTGGGTGGAATGAAATTTGTGGCTCCTCCCAGATTCCAGAACTTTCTGCCACAGAAATGTGAGGAACATGTGGTTTTTTCAGCCAAATTTTGAGGTTTACAAAGGATTCTGGGTAACAGAACCAGGTCAGAGCCCCACAAGTCACCCCATCTTGGATTCCCCTAGGTCTCTAGTTTATTGAAATGCACAGGTTTGGTAGGTTTCCCTAGGTGCCGGCCGAGCTAAAGGCCAAAATCTACAGGTAGGCACTTTGCAAAAAACAGCTCTGTTTTCTGTCAAAAAATGGGATGTGTCCACGTTGTGCTTTGGGGCATTTCCTGTCGCGAGCGCTAGGCCTACCCACACAAGTGAGGTACCATTTTTATCAGGAGACTTGGGGGAACGCTGGGTGGAAGGAAATTTGTGCCTCCTCTCAGATTCCAGAACTTTCTGCCACAGAAATGTGAGGAATATGTGTTTTTTTAGCCAAATATTGAGGTTTGCAAAGGATTCTGTGTAACAGAACCTGGTCAGAGCCCCACAAGTCACCCCATCTTGGATTCCCCTAGGTCTCTAGTTTTCAGAAATGCACAGGTTTGGTAGGTTTCCCTAGGTGCCGGCTGAGCTATAGGCCAAAATCTACAGGTAGGCACTTTGCAAAAAACAGCTCTGTTTTCTGTCAAAAAATGGGATGCGTCCACGTTGTGCTTTGGGGCATTTCTTGTCGCAGGCGCTAGGCCTACCCACACAAGTGAGGTATAATTTTTATCGGGAGACTTGGGGGAACGCTGGGTGGAAGGAAATTTATGTCTCCTCTCAGATTCCTGAACTTTCAGCCTCAGAAATGTGAGGAACATATGTTTTTTTAGCCAAATTTTGAGGTTTGCAAAGGATTCTGGGTAACAGAACCTGGTCAGAGCCCCACAAGTCACCCCATCTTGGATTACCCTAGGTCTCTAGATTTCAGAAATGCACAGGTTTGGTAGGTTTCCCTAGGTGCCGGCTGAGCTAGAGGCCAAAATCTACAGGTAGGCACTTTGCTATAAACAGCTCTGTTTTCTGTCAAAAAATGTGATGTGTCCACGTTGTGCTTTGGGGCATTTCCTGTCGCGGGCGCTAGGCCTACCCACACAAGTGAGATATCATTTTTATCGGGAGACTTGGGGGAACGCTGGGTGGAAGGGAATTTGTGCCTCCTCTCAGATTCCAGAACTTTCTGCCACAGAAATTTGAGGAACATGTGTTTTTTTAGCCAACTTTTGAGGTTTGCAAAGGATTCTGGGTAACAGAACCTGGTCAGAGCCCCACAAGTCACCCCATCTTGGATTCCCCTAGGTCTCTAGTTTTCAGAAATGCACAGGTTTGGTAGGTTTCCCTAGGTGCCGGCTGAGCTACAGGCCAAAATCTACAGGTAGGCACTTTGCAAAAAACAGCTCTGTTCTCTGTCAAAAAATGGGATGTGTCCACGTTGTGCTATGGGGCATTTCCTGTTGTGGGCGCTAGGCCTACCCACACAAGTGAGGTATCATTTTTATTGGGAGACTTGGGGGAGCGCTGGGTGGAATGAAATTTGTGGCTCCTCCCAGATTCCAGAACTTTCTGCCACAGAAATGTGAGGAACATGTGGTTTTTTCAGCCAAATTTTGAGGTTTACAAAGGATTCTGGGTAACAGAACCAGGTCAGAGCCCCACAAGTCACCCCATCTTGGATTCCCCTAGGTCTCTAGTTTATTGAAATGCACAGGTTTGGTAGGTTTCCCTAGGTGCCGGCCGAGCTAAAGGCCAAAATCTACAGGTAGGCACTTTGCAAAAAACAGCTCTGTTTTCTGTCAAAAAATGGGATGTGTCCACGTTGTGCTTTGGGGCATTTCCTGTCGCGAGCGCTAGGCCTACCCACACAAGTGAGGTACCATTTTTATCAGGAGACTTGGGGGAACGCTGGGTGGAAGGAAATTTGTGCCTCCTCTCAGATTCCAGAACTTTCTGCCACAGAAATGTGAGGAATATGTGTTTTTTTAGCCAAATATTGAGGTTTGCAAAGGATTCTGTGTAACAGAACCTGGTCAGAGCCCCACAAGTCACCCCATCTTGGATTCCCCTAGGTCTCTAGTTTTCAGAAATGCACAGGTTTGGTAGGTTTCCCTAGGTGCCGGCTGAGCTATAGGCCAAAATCTACAGGTAGGCACTTTGCAAAAAACAGCTCTGTTTTCTGTCAAAAAATGGGATGAGTCCATGTTGTGCTTTGGGGCAATTCCTGTTGCGGGCGCTAGGCCTACCCACACAAGTGAGGTATCATTTTTATTGGGAGACTTGGGGGAGCGCTGGGTGGAATGACATTTGTGGCTCCTCCCAGATTCCAGAATTTTCTGTCACCGAAATGTGAGGAACATGTCTTTTTTAAGCCAAATTTTGAGGTTTGCAAAGGATTCTGGGTAACAGAACCTGGTCAGAGCCCTACAAGTCACCCCATCTTGGATTCCCCTAGGTCTCTAGTTTTCAGAAATGCACAGGTTTGGTAGGTTTCTCTAGGTGCCGGCTGACCTAGAGGCCAAAATCTACAGGTAGGCACGTTGCAAAAAACAGCTCTGTTTTCTGTCAAAAAATGGGATGTGTCCACGTTGTGCTTTGGGGCATTTCTTGTTGCGGGCGCTAGGCCTACCCACACAAGTGAGGTATAATTTTTATCGGGAGACTTGGGGGAACGCTGGGTGGAAGGAAATTTATGTCTCCTCTCAGATTCCTGAACTTTCAGCCACAGAAATGTGAGGAACATATGTTTTTTTAGCCAAATTTTGAGGTTTGCAAAGGATTCTGGGTAACAGAACCTGGTCAGAGCCCCACAAGTCACCCCATCTTGGATTCCCCTAGGTCTCTAGATTTTAGAAATGCACAGGTTTGGTAGGTTTCCCTAGGTGCCGGCTGAGCTAGAGGCCAAAATCTACAGGTAGGCACTTTGCAATAAACAGCTCTGTTTTCTGTCAAAAAATGTGATGTGTCCACGTTGTGCTTTGGGGCATTTCCTGTCGCGGGCGCTAGGCCTACCCACACAAGTGAGATATCATTTTTATCGGGAGACTTGGGGGAACGCTGGTTGGAAGGGAATTTGTGCCTCCTCTCAGATTCCAGAACTTTCTGCCACAGAAATTTGAGGAACATGTGTTTTTCTAGCCAACTTTTGAGGTTTGCAAAGGATTCTGGGTAACAGAACCTGGTCAGAGCCCCACAAGTCACCCCATCTTGGATTCCCCTAGGTCTCTAGTTTTCAGAAATGCACAGGTTTGGTAGGTTTCCCTAGGTGCCGGCTGAGCTACAGGCCAAAATCTACAGGTAGGCACTTTGCAAAGAACAGCTCTGTTTTCTGTCAAAAAATGTGATGTGTCCACGTTGTGCTTTGGGGCATTTCCTGTCGCGGGCGCTAGGCCTACCCACACAAGTGAGATATCATTTTTATCGGGAGACTTGGGGGAACGCTGGGTGGAAGGGAATTTATGCCTACTCTCAGATTCCTGAACTTTTTGCCACAGAAATGTGAGGAACATGTGTTTTTTTAGCCAAATGTTGATGTTTGCAAAGGATTCTGGGCAACAGAACCTGGTCAGAGCCCCACAAGTCACCCCATCTTGGATTCCTCTAGGTCTCTAGTTTTCAGAAATGCACAGGTTTGGTACGTTTCCCTAGGTGCCGGCTGAGCTAGAGTCCAAAATCTACAGGTAGGCACTTTGCAAAAAACACCTCTGTTTTCTTTCAAAAAATGTGATGTTTTCCCGGTGCGTTTTGGGGCATTTCCTGTCGTGGGCGCTAGGCCTACCCACACAAGTGAGGTATCATTTTTATCATGAGACTTGGGGGAACGCTGGGTGGAATGAAATTTGTGGCTCCTCTCAGATTCCAGAACTTTCTGTCACAGAAATGTGAGGAACATGTGTTTTTTTAGCCAAATGTTGGGGTTTGCAAAGGATTCTGGGTAACAGAACCTGGTCAGAGCCCCACAAGTCACCCCATCTTGGATTCCCCTAGGTGTCTAGTTTTCAGAAATGCACAGGTTTGGTAGGTTTCCCTAGGTGCCGGCTGAGCTAGAGGCCAAAATCTACAGGTAGGCACTTTGCAAAAAACAGCTCTGTTTTCTGTCAAAAAATGGGATGTGTCCACGTTGTGCTTTGGGGCATTTCCTGTCGCGGGCGCTAGGCCTACCCACACAAGTGAGGTATAATTTTTATCAGGGGACTTGGGGGAACGCTGGGTGGAAGGGAATTTGTGCCTCCTCTCAGATTCCAGAACTTTCTGCCACAGAAATTTGAGGAACATGTGTTTTTTCAGCCAAATTTTGAGGTTTGCAAAGGATTCTGGGTAACAGAACCTGGTCAGAGCCCCACAAGTCACCCCATCTTGGATTCCCCTAGGTCTCTAGTTTTCAGAAATGCACAGGTTTGGTAGGTTTCCCTAGGTGCCGGCTGAGCTAGAGGCCAAAATCTACAGTTAGGCACTTTGCGAAAAACAGCTCTGTTTTCTGTCAAAAAATGGGATGTGTCCACGTTGTGCTTTGGGGCATTTCCTGTCGCGGGCGCTAGGCCTACCCACACAAGTGAGGTATCATTTTTATCGGGAGACTTGGGGGAACGCTGGGTGGAAGGAAATTTGTGCCTCCTCTTAGATTCCAGAACTTTCTGCCACAGAAATGTGAGGAACATGTGTTTTTTTTAGCCAAATTTTGAGGTTTACAAAGGATTCTGGGTAACAGAACCTGGTCAGAGCCCCACAAGTCACCCCATCTTGGATTCCCCTAAGTCTCTAGTTTATAGAAATGCACAGGTTTGGTAGGTTTTCCTAGGTGCCGGCTGAGCTAGAGGCCAAAATCTACAGGTAGGCACTTTGCAAAAAACAGCTGTTTTCTGTCAAAAAATGTGATGTGTCCACGTTGTGCTTTGGGGCATTTCCTATCGCGAGCGCTAGGCCTACCCACACAAGTGAGGTATCATTTTTATCGGGAGACTTGGGGGAACGCTGGGTGGAAGGAAATTTTTGCCTCCTCTAAGATTCCAGAACTTTCTGCCACAGAAATGTGAGGAACATGTGTTTTTTAGCCAAATTTTGAGGTTTGCAAAGGATTCTGGGTAACAGAACCTGGTCAGAGCCCCACAAGTCACCCCATCTTGGATTCCCCTAGGTCTCTAGGTTTCAGAAATGCACAGGTTTGGTAGGTTTCCCTATGTGCCGGCTGAGCTAGAGGCCAAAATCTACAAGTAGGCACTTTGCAAAAAACAACTCTGTTTTCTGTCAAAAAATGGGATGTGTCCACGTTGTGCTTTGGGGCATTTCCTGTCGCGGGCGCTAGGCCTACCCACACAAGTGAGGTATCATTTTTATTGGGAGACTTGGGGGAACGCTGGGTGGAAGGAGATTTATGCCTCCTTTCAGATTCCTGAACTTTCTGCCACAGAAATGTGAGGAACATGTGTTTTTTTAGCCAAATGTTGATGTTTGCAAAGGATTCTGGGTAACAGAACCTGGTCAGAGCCCCACAAGTCACCCCATCTTGGATTCCCCTAGGTCTCTAGTTTTCAGAAATGCACAGGTTTGGTAGGTTTCCCTAGGTGCCGGCTGAGCTAGAGGCCAAAATCTACAGGTAGGCACTTTGCAAAAAACACCTCTGTTTTCTTTCAAAAAATGGGATGTGTCCAGGTTGCGTTTTAGGGCATTTCTGTTGCGGGCGCTAGGCCTACCCACACAAGTGAGGTATCATTTTTATCGGGAGACTTGGGGGAGCGCTGGGTGGAAGGGAATTTGTGCCTCCTCTCAGATTCCATAACTTTCTGCCACAGAAATGTGAGGAACATGTGTTTTTTAGCCAAATTTTGAGGTTTGCAAAGGATTCTGGGTAACAGAACCTGGTCAGAGCCCCACAAGTCACCCCATCTTGGATTCCCCTAGGTCTCTAGTTTTCAGAAATGCACAGGTTTGGTAGGTTTCCCTAGGTGCCGGCTGAGCTATAGGCCAAAATCTACAGGTAGGCACTTTGCAAAAAACAGCTCTGTTTTCTGTCAAAAAATGGGATGTGTCCACGTTGTGCTTTGGGGCATTTCCTGTCGCGGGCGCTAGGCCTACCCACACAAGTGAGGTATCATTTTTATCGGGAGACTTGGGGGAACGCTGGGTGGAAGGAAATTTGTGACTCCACTCAGATTCCAGAACTTTCTGCCACAGAAATGTGAGGAACATGTGTTTTTTAGCCAAATTTTGAGGTTTGCAAAGGATTCTGGGTAACAGAACCTGGTCAGAGCCCCACAAGTCACCCCATCTTGGATTCCCCTAGGTCTCTAGGTTTCAGAAATGCACAGGTTTGGTAGGTTTCCCTAGGTGCCGGCTGAGCTAGAGGCCAAAATCTACAGGTAGGCACTTTGCAAAAAACACCTCTGTTTTCTTTCAAAAAATGGGATGTGTCCAGGTTGTGCTTTGGGGCATTTCTTGTCGCGGGCGCTAGGCCTACCCACACAAGTGAGGTATAATTTTTATCGGGAGACTTGGGGGAACGCTGGGTGGAAGGAAATTTATGTCTCCTCTCAGATTCCTGAACTTTCTGCCACAGAAATGTGAGGAACATGTGTTTTTTTAGCCAAATTTTGATGTTTGCAAAGGATTCTGGGTAACAGAACCTGGTCAGAGCTCCACAAGTCACCCCATCTTGGATTCCCCTAGGTCTCTAGTTTTCAGAAATGCACAGGTTTGGTAGGTTTCCCTAGGTGCCGGCTGAGCTATAGGCCAAAATCTACAGGTAGGCACTTTGCAAAAAACAGCTCTGTTTTCTGTCAAAAAATGGGATGAGTCCATGTTGTGCTTTGGGGCATTTCCTGTTGCGGGCGCTAGGCCTACCCACACAAGTGAGGTATCATTTTTATTGGGAGACTTGGGGGAGCGCTGGGTGGAATGAAATTTGTGGCTCCTCCCAGATTCCAGAATTTTCTGTCACCGAAATGTGAGGAACATGTCTTTTTTAAGCCAAATTTTGAGGTTTGCAAAGGATTCTGGGTAACAGAACCTGGTCAGAGCCCTACAAGTCACCCCATCTTGGATTCTCCTAGGTCTCTAGTTTTCAGAAATGCACAGGTTTGGTAGGTTTCTCTAGGTGCCGGCTGACCTAGAGGCCAAAATCTACAGGTAGGCACTTTGCAAAAAACAGCTCTGTTTTCTGTCAAAAAATGGGATGTGTCCACGTTGTGCTTTGGGGCATTTCCTGTCGCGGGCGCTAGGCCTACCCACACAAGTGAGATATCATTTTTATCGGGAGACTTGGGGGAACGTTGGGTGGAAGGGAATTTGTGCCTCCTCTCAGATTCCAGAACTTTCTGCCACAGAAATTTGAGGAACATGTGTTTTTTTAGCCAACTTTTGAGGTTTGCAAAGGATTCTGGGTAACAGAACCTGGTCAGAGCCCCACAAGTCACCCCATCTTGGATTCCCCTAGGTCTCTAGTTTTCAGAAATGCACAGGTTTGGTAGGTTTCCCTAGGTGCCGGCTGAGCTACAGGCCAAAATCTACAGGTAGGCACTTTGTAAAAAACAGCTCTGTTTTCTGTCAAAAAATGGGATGTGTCCACGTTGTGCTTTGGGGCATTTTCTGTGACGGGCGCTAGGCCTACCCACACAAGTGAGGTATCATTTTTATTGGGAGACTTGGGGGAACGCTGGGTGGAAGGAGATTTATGCCTACTCTCAGATTCCTGAACTTTTTGCCACAGAAATGTGAGGAACATGTGTTTTTTTAGCCAAATGTTGATGTTTGCAAAGGATTCTGGGCAACAGAACCTGGTCAGAGCCCCACAAGTCACCCCATCTTGGATTCCCCTAGGTCTCTAGTTTTCAGAAATGTACAGGTTTGGTAGGTTTCCCTAGGTGCCGGCTGAGCTAGAGTCCAAAATCTACAGGTAGGCACTTTGCAAAAAACACCTCTGTTTTCTTTCAAAAAATGTGATGTGTACCCGTTGCGTTTTGGGGCATTTCCTGTCGCGGGCGCTAGGCCTACCCACACAAGTGAGGTATCATTTTTATCATGAGACTTGGGGGAGCGCTGGGTGGAATGAAATTTGTGGCTCCTCTCAGATTCCAGAACTTTCTGTCACAGAAATGTGAGGAACATGTCTTTTTTTAGCCACATTTTGAGGTTTGCAAAGGATTCTGGGTAACAGAACCTGGTCAGAGCCCCACAAGTCACCCCATCGTGGATTCCCCTAGGTCTCTAGTTTATAGAAATGCACAGGTTTGGTAGGTTTCCCTAGGTGCCGGCTGAGCTAGAGGCCAAAATCTACAGGTAGGCACTTTGCAAAAAACTGCTCTGTTTTCTGTCAAAAAATGGGATGTGTCCACGTTGTGCTTTGGGGCATTTCCTGTCGCAGGCGCTAGGCATACCCACACAAGTGAGGTATCATTTTTATCGGGAGACTTGGGGGAACGCTGTGTGGAAGGAAATTTGTGCCTCCTCTCAGATTCCAGAACTTTCTGCCACAGAAATGTGAGGAACATGTGTTTTTTAGCCAAATTTTGAGGTTTGCAAAGAATTCTGGGTAACAGAACCTGGTCAGAGCCCCACAAGTCACCCCATCTTGGATTCCTCTAGGTCTCTAGGTTTCAGAAATGCACAGGTTTGGTAGGTTTCCCTATGTGCCGGCTGAGCTAGAGGCCAAAATCTACAGGTAGGCACTTTGCAAAAAACAGCTCTGTTTTCTGTCAAAAAATGGGATGAGTCCACGTTGTGCTTTGGGGCATTTCCTGTCGCGGGCGCTAGGCCTACCCACACAAGTGAGGTATCATTTTTATTGGGAGACTTGGGGGAACGCTGGGTGGAAGGAGATTTATGCCTCCTCTCAAATTCCTGAACTTTCTGCCACAGAAATGTGAGGGACATGTGTTTTTTTAGAAAATTTTGATGTTTGCAAAGGATTCTGGGTAACAGAACCTGGTCAGAGCCCCACAAGTCACCCCATCTTTGATTCCCCTAGGTCTCTAGTTTTCAGAAATGCACAGGTTTGGTAGGTTTCCCTAGGTGCCGGCTGAGCTAGAGGCCAAAATCTACAGGTAGGCACTTTGCAAAAAACACCTCTGTTTTCTTTCAAAAAATGGGATGTGTCCAGGTTGTGCTTTGGGGCATTTCTTGTCGCGGGCGCTAGGCCTACCCACACAAGTGAGGTATAATTTTTATCGGGAGACTTGGGGGAACGCTGGGTGGAAGGAAATTTATGTCTCCTCTCAGATTCCTGAACTTTCTGCCACAGAAATGTGAGGAACATGTGTTTTTTTAGCCAAATTTTGATGTTTGCAAAGGATTCTGGGTAACAGAACCTGGTCAGAGCTCCACAAGTCACCCCATCTTGGATTCCCCTAGGTCTCTAGTTTTCAGAAATGCACAGGTTTGGTAGATTTCCCTAGGTGCCGGCTGAGCTATAGGCCAAAATCTACAGGTAGGCACTTTGCAAAAAACAGCTCTGTTTTCTGTCAAAAAATGGAATGTGTCCACGTTGTGCTTTGGGGCATTTCCTGTCGCGGGCATTAGGCCTACCCACACAAGTGAGGTATCATTTTTATCGGGAGACTTGGGGGAACGCTGGGTGGAAGGAAATGTGTGCCTCCTCTAAGATTCCAGAACTTTCTGCCACAGAAATGTGAGGAACATGTGTTTTTTAGCCAAATTTTGAGGTTTGCAAAGGATTCTGGGTAACAGAACCTGGTCAGAGCCCCACAAGTCACCCCATCTTGGATTCCCCTAGGTCTCTAGTTTTCAGAAATGCACAGGTTTGGTAGGTTTCCCTAGGTGCCGGCTGAGCTAGAGGCCAAAATCTACAGGTAGGCACTTTGCAAAAAACAGCTCTGTTTTCTGTCAAAAAATGGGATGTGTCCACGTTGTGCTTTGGGGCATTTCCTGTCGCGGGCGCTAGGCCTACCCACACAAGTGAGGTATAATTTTTATTGGGAGACTTGGGGGAACGCTGGGTGGAAGGAGATTTATGCCTCCTCTCAGATTCCTGAACTTTCTGCCACAGAAATGTGAGGAACATGTGTTTTTTTAGAAAATGTTGATGTTTGCAAAGGATTCTGGGTAACAGAACCTGGTCAGAGCCCCACAAGTCACCCCATCTTTGATTCCCCTAGGTCTCTAGTTTTCAGAAATGCACAGGTTTGGTAGGTTTCCCTAGGTGCCGGCTGAGCTAGAGGCCAAAATCTACAGGTAGGCACTTTGCAAAAAACACCTCTGTTTTCTTTAAAAAAATGGGATGTGTCCAGGTTGCGTTTTAGGGTATCTTCTGTTGCAGGCGCTAGGCCTACCCACAGAAGTGAGGTATAATTTTTATCGGGAGACTTGGGGGAGCGCTGGGTGGAAGGGAATTTGTGCCTCCTCTCATATTCCAGAACTTTCTGCCACAGAAATGTCAGGAACATGTGTTTTTTAGCCAAATTTTGAGGTTTGCAAAGAATTCTGGGTAACAGTACCTGGTCAGAGCCCCACAAGTCACCCCATCTTGGATTCCCCTAGGTCTCTAGGTTTCAGTAATGCACAGGTTTGGTAGGTTTCCCTATGTGCCGGCTGAGCTAGAGGCCAAAATCTACAGGTAGGCACTTTGCAAAAAACAGCTCTGTTTTCTGTCAAAAAATGGGATGTGTCCACGTTGTGCTTTGGGGCATTTCTTGTCGCGGGCGCTAGGCCTACCCACACAAGTGAGGTATAATTTTTATCGGGAGACTTGGGGGAACGCTGGGTGGAAGGAAATTTTTGTCTCCTCTCAGATTCCTGAACTTTCTGCCACAGAAATGTGAGGAACATGTGTTTTTTTAGCCAAATTTTGAGGTTTGCAAAGGATTCTGGGTAACAGAACCTGGTCAGAGCCCCACAAGTCACCCCATCTTGGATTCCCCTAGGTCTCTAGTTTTCAGAAATGCACAGGTTTGGTAGGTTTCCCTAGGTGCCGGCTGAGCTAGAGGCCAAAATCTACAGGTAGGCACTTTGCGAAAAACAGCTCTGTTATCTGTCAAAAAATGGGATGTGTCCACGTTGTGCTTTGGGGCATTTCCTGTCGCGGGCGCTAGGCCTACCCACACAAGTGAGGTATCATTTTTATCGGGAGACTTGGGGGAACGCTGGGTGGAAGGAAATTTGTGCCTCCTCTTAGATTCCAGAACTTTCTGCCACAGAAATGTGAGGAACATGTGTTTTTTTTAGCCAAGTTTTGAGGTTTACAAAGGATTCTGGGTAACAGAACCTGGTCAGAGCCCCACAAGTCACCCCATCTTGGATTCCCCTAGGTCTCTAGTTTATAGAAATGCACAGGTTTGGTAGGTTTCCCTAGGTGCCGGCTGAGCTAGAGGCCAAAATCTACAGTTAGGCACTTTGCAAAAAACAGCTGTTTTCTGTCAAAAAATGTGATGTGTCCACGTTGTGCTTTGGGGCATTTCCTGTCGCGAGCGCTAGGCCTACCCACACAAGTGAGGTATCATTTTTATCGGGAGACTTGGGGGAACGCTGGGTGGAAGGAAATGTGTGCCTCCTCTCAGATTCCAGAACTTTCTGCCACAGAAATTTGAGGAACATGTGTTTTTTTAGCCAAATTTTGATGTTTACAAAGGATTCTGGGTAACAGAACCTGGTCAGAGCTCCACAAGTCACCCCATCTTGGATTCCCCTAGGTCTCTAGTTTTCAGAAATGCACAGGTTTGGTAGGTTTCCCTTGGTGCCGGCTGAGCTAGAGGCCAAAATCTACAGGTAGGCACTTTGCAAAAAACAGCTCTGTTTTCTGTCAAAAAATGGGATGTGTACACTTTGTGCTTTGGGGCATTTCCTGTCGCGGGCGCTAGGCCTACCCACACAAGTGAGGTATAATTTTTATCGGGAGACTTGGAGGAACGCTGGGTGGAAGGAAATTTGTGCCTCCTCTAAGATTCCAGAACTTTCTGCCACAGAAATGTGAGGAACATGTGTTTTTTAGCCAAATTTTGAGGTTTGCAAAGGATTCTGGGTAACAGAACCTGGTCAGAGCCCCACAAGTCACCCCATCTTGGATTCCCCTAGGTCTCTAGTTTTCAGAAATGCACAGGTTTGGTAGGTTTCCCTAGGTGCCGGCTGAGCTAGAGGCCAAAATCTACAGTTAGGCACTTTGCGAAAAACAGCTCTGTGTTCTGTCAAAAAATGGGATGTGTCCACGTTGTGCTTTGGGGCATTTCCTGTCGCGGGCGCTAGGCCTACCCACACAAGTGAGGTATCATTGTTATCGGGAGACTTGGGGGAACGCTGGGTGGAAGGAAATTTGTGCCTCCTCTTAGATTCCAGAACTTTCTGCCACAGAAATGTGAGGAACATGTGTTTTTTTAGCCAAGTTTTGAGGTTTACAAAGGATTCTGGGTAACAGAACCTGGTCAGAGCCCCACAAGTCACCCCATCTTCGATTCCCCTAGGTCTCTAGTTTATAGAAATGCAAAGGTTTGGTAGGTTTCCCTAGGTGCCGGCTGAGCTAGAGGCCAAAATCTACAGATAGGCACTTTGCAAAAAAAACAGCTGTTTTCTGTCAAAAAATGTGATGTGTCCACGTTGTGCATTGGGGCATTTCCTGTCGCAGGCGCTAGGCCTACCCACACAAGTGAGGTATCATTTTTATCGGGAGACTTGGAGGAACGCTGGGTGGAAGGAAATGTGTGCCTCCTCTCAGATTCCAGAACTTTCTGCCACAGAAATTTGAGGAACATGTGTTTTTTTAGCCAAATTTTGATGTATGCAAAGGATTCTGGGTAACAGAACCTGGTCAGAGCTCCACAAGTCACCCCATCTTGGATTCCCCTAGGTCTCTAGTTTTCAGAAATGCACAGGTTTGGTAGGTTTCCCTAGGTGCCGGCTGAGCTATAGGCCAAAATCTAAAGGTAGGCACTTTGCAAAAAACAGCTCTGTTTTCTGTCAAAAAATGGGATGTGTCCACGTTGTGCTTTGGGGCATTTCCTGTCGCGGGCGCTAGGCCTACCCACACAAGTGAGGTATCATTTTTATCATGAGACTTGGGGGAGCGCTGGGTGGAATGAAATTTGTGGCTCCTCTCAGATTCCAGAACTTTCTGTCACAGAAATGTGAGGAACATGTCTTTTTTTAGCCACATTTTGAGGTTTGCAAAGGATTCTGGGTAACAGAACCTGGTCAGAGCCCCACAAGTCACCCCATCGTGGATTCCCCTAGGTCTCTAGTTTATAGAAATGCACAGGTTTGGTAGGTTTCCCTAGGTGCCGGCTGAGCTAGAGGCCAAAATCTACAGGTAGGCACTTTGCAAAAAACTGCTCTGTTTTCTGTCAAAAAATGGGATGTGTCCACGTTGTGCTTTGGGGCATTTCCTGTCGCAGGCGCTAGGCATACCCACACAAGTGAGGTATCATTTTTATCGGGAGACTTGGGGGAACGCTGTGTGGAAGGAAATTTGTGCCTCCTCTCAGATTCCAGAACTTTCTGCCACAGAAATGTGAGGAACATGTGTTTTTTAGCCAAATTTTGAGGTTTGCAAAGAATTCTGGGTAACAGAACCTGGTCAGAGCCCCACAAGTCACCCCATCTTGGATTCCTCTAGGTCTCTAGGTTTCAGAAATGCACAGGTTTGGTAGGTTTCCCTATGTGCCGGCTGAGCTAGAGGCCAAAATCTACAGGTAGGCACTTTGCAAAAAACAGCTCTGTTTTCTGTCAAAAAATGGGATGATTCCACGTTGTGCTTTGGGGCATTTCCTGTCGCGGGCGCTAGGCCTACCCACACAAGTGAGGTATCATTTATATTGGGAGACTTGGGGGAACGCTGGGTGGAAGGAGATTTATGCCTCCTCTCAGATTCCTGAACTTTCTGCCACAGAAATGTGAGGGACATGTGTTTTTTTAGAAAATGTTGATGTTTGCAAAGGATTCTGGGTAACAGAACCTGGTCAGAGCCCCACAAGTCACCCCATCTTTGATTCCCCTAGGTCTCTAGTTTTCAGAAATGCACAGGTTTGGTAGGTTTCCCTAGGTGCCGGCTGAGCTAGAGGCCAAAATCTACAGGTAGGCACTTTGCAAAAAACACCTCTGTTTTCTTTCAAAAAATGGGATGTGTCCAGGTTGTGCTTTGGGGCATTTCTTGTCGCGGGCGCTAGGCCTACCCACACAAGTGAGGTATAATTTTTATCGGGAGACTTGGGGGAACGCTGGGTGGAAGGAAATTTATGTCTCCTCTCAGATTCCTGAACTTTCTGCCACAGAAATGTGAGGAACATGTGTTTTTTTAGCCAAATTGTGATGTTTGCAAAGGATTCTGGGTAACAGAACCTGGTCAGAGCTCCACAAGTCACCCCATCTTGGATTCCCTTAGGTCTCTAGTTTTCAGAAATGCACAGGTTTGGTAGATTTCCCTAGGTGCCGGCTGAGCTATAGGCCAAAATCTACAGGTAGGCACTTTGCAAAAAACAGCTCTGTTTTCTGTCAAAAAATGGAATGTGTCCACGTTGTGCTTTGGGGCATTTCCTGTCGCGGGCATTAGGCCTACCCACACAAGTGAGGTATCATTTTTATCGGGAGACTTGGGGGAACGCTGGGTGGAAGGAAATGTGTGCCTCCTCTAAGATTCCAGAACTTTCTGCCACAGAAATGTGAGGAACATGTGTTTTTTAGCCAAATTTTGAGGTTTGCAAAGGATTCTGGGTAACAGAACCTGGTCAGAGCCCCACAAGTCACCCCATCTTGGATTCCCCTAGGTCTCTAGTTTTCAGAAATGCACAGGTTTGGTAGGTTTCCCTAGGTGCCGGCTGAGCTAGAGGCCAAAATCTACAGGTAGGCACTTTGCAAAAAACAGCTCTGTTTTCTGTCAAAAAATGGGATGTGTCCACGTTGTGCTTTGGGGCATTTCCTGTCGCGGGCGCTAGGCCTACCCACACAAGTGAGGTATAATTTTTATTGGGAGACTTGGGGGAACGCTGGGTGGAAGGAGATTTATGCCTCCTCTCAGATTCCTGAACTTTCTGCCACAGAAATGTGAGGAACATGTGTTTTTTTAGAAAATGTTGATGTTTGCAAAGGATTCTGGGTAACAGAACCTGGTCAGAGCCCCACAAGTCACCCCATCTTTGATTCCCCTAGGTCTCTAGTTTTCAGAAATGCACAGGTTTGGTAGGTTTCCCTAGGTGCCGGCTGAGCTAGAGGCCAAAATCTACAGGTAGGCACTTTGCAAAAAACACCTCTGTTTTCTTTCAAAAAATGGGATGTGTCCAGGTTGCGTTTTAGGGTATCTTCTGTTGCAGGCGCTAGGCCTACCCACAGAAGTGAGGTATAATTTTTATCGGGAGACTTGGGGGAGCGCTGGGTGGAAGGGAATTTATGCCTCCTCTCATATTCCAGAACTTTCTGCCACAGAAATGTCAGGAACATGTGTTTTTTAGCCAAATTTTGAGGTTTGCAAAGAATTCTGGGTAACAGTACCTGGTCAGAGCCCCACAAGTCACCCCATCTTGGATTCCCCTAGGTCTCTAGGTTTCAGTAATGCACAGGTTTGGTAGGTTTCCCTATGTGCCGGCTGAGCTAGAGGCCAAAATCTACAGGTAGGCACTTTGCAAAAAACAGCTCTGTTTTCTGTCAAAAAATGGGATGTGTCCACGTTGTGCTTTGGGGCATTTCTTGTCGCGGGCGCTAGGCCTACCCACACAAGTGAGGTATAATTTTTATCGGGAGACTTGGGGGAACGCTGGGTGGAAGGAAATTTTTGTCTCCTCTCAAATTCCTGAACTTTCTGCCACAGAAATGTGAGGAACATGTGTTTTTTTAGCCAAATTTTGAGGTTTGCAAAGGATTCTGGGTAACAGAACCTGGTCAGAGCCCCACAAGTCACCCCATCTTGGATTCCCCTAGGTCTCTAGTTTTCAGAAATGCACAGGTTTGGTAGGTTTCCCTAGGTGCCGGCTGAGCTAGAGGCCAAAATCTACAGGTAGGCACTTTGCGAAAAACAGCTCTGTTATCTGTCAAAAAATGGGATGTGTCCACGTTGTGCTTTGGGGCATTTCCTGTCGCGGGCGCTAGGCCTACCCACACAAGTGAGGTATCATTTTTATCGGGAGACTTGGGGGAACGCTGGGTGGAAGGAAATTTGTGCCTCCTCTTAGATTCCAGAACTTTCTGCCACAGAAATGTGAGGAACATGTGTTTTTTTTAGCCAAGTTTTGAGGTTTACAAAGGATTCTGGGTAACAGAACCTGGTCAGAGCCCCACAAGTCACCCCATCTTGGATTCCCCTAGGTCTCTAGTTTATAGAAATGCACAGGTTTGGTAGGTTTCCCTAGGTGCCGGCTGAGCTAGAGGCCAAAATCTACAGTTAGGCACTTTGCAAAAAACAGCTGTTTTCTGTCAAAAAATGTGATGTGTCCACGTTGTGCTTTGGGGCATTTCCTGTCGCGAGCGCTAGGCCTACCCACACAAGTGAGGTATCATTTTTATCGGGAGACTTGGGGGAACGCTGGGTGGAAGGAAATGTGTGCCTCCTCTCAGATTCCAGAACTTTCTGCCACAGAAATTTGAGGAACATGTGTTTTTTTAGCCAAATTTTGATGTTTACAAAGGATTCTGGGTAACAGAACCTGGTCAGAGCTCCACAAGTCACCCCATCTTGGATTCCCCTAGGTCTCTAGTTTTCAGAAATGCACAGGTTTGGTAGGTTTCCCTTGGTGCCGGCTGAGCTAGAGGCCAAAATCTACAGGTAGGCACTTTGCAAAAAACAGCTCTGTTTTCTGTCAAAAAATGGGATGTGTACACTTTGTGCTTTGGGGCATTTCCTGTCGCGGGCGCTAGGCCTACCCACACAAGTGAGGTATAATTTTTATCGGGAGACTTGGAGGAACGCTGGGTGGAAGGAAATTTGTGCCTCCTCTAAGATTCCAGAACTTTCTGCCACAGAAATGTGAGGAACATGTGTTTTTTAGCCAAATTTTGAGGTTTGCAAAGGATTCTGGGTAACAGAACCTGGTCAGAGCCCCACAAGTCACCCCATCTTGGATTCCCCTAGGTCTCTAGTTTTCAGAAATGCACAGGTTTGGTAGGTTTCCCTAGGTGCCGGCTGAGCTAGAGGCCAAAATCTACAGTTAGGCACTTTGCGAAAAACAGCTCTGTGTTCTGTCAAAAAATGGGATGTGTCCACGTTGTGCTTTGGGGCATTTCCTGTCGCGGGCGCTAGGCCTACCCACACAAGTGAGGTATCATTGTTATCGGGAGACTTGGGGGAACGCTGGGTGGAAGGAAATTTGTGCCTCCTCTTAGATTCCAGAACTTTCTGCCACAGAAATGTGAGGAACATGTGTTTTTTTAGCCAAGTTTTGAGGTTTACAAAGGATTCTGGGTAACAGAACCTGGTCAGAGCCCCACAAGTCACCCCATCTTGGATTCCCCTAGGTCTCTAGTTTATAGAAATGCAAAGGTTTGGTAGGTTTCCCTAGGTGCCGGCTGAGCTAGAGGCCAAAATCTACAGATAGGCACTTTGCAAAAAAAACAGCTGTTTTCTGTCAAAAAAAGTGATGTGTCCACGTTGTGCTTTGGGGCATTTCCTGTCGCAGGCGCTAGGCCTACCCACACAAGTGAGGTATCATTTTTATCGGGAGACTTGGAGGAACGCTGGGTGGAAGGAAATGTGTGCCTCCTCTCAGATTCCAGAACTTTCTGCCACAGAAATTTGAGGAACATGTGTTTTTTTAGCCAAATTTTGATGTATGCAAAGGATTCTGGGTAACAGAACCTGGTCAGAGCTCCACAAGTCACCCCATCTTGGATTCCCCTAGTTCTCTAGTTTTCAGAAATGCACAGGTTTGGAAGGTTTCCCTAGGTGCCGGCTGAGCTATAGGCCGAAATCTACAGGTAGGCACTTTGCAAAAAACAGCTCTGTTTTCTGTCAAAAAATGGGATGTGTCCACGTTGTGCTTTGGGGCATTTCCTGTCGCGGGAGCTAGGCCTACCCACGCAAGTGAGGTATAATTTTTATCGGGAGACTTGGGGGAACGCTGGGTGGAAGGAAATTTGTGCCTCCTCTAAGATTCCAGAACTTTCTGCCACAGAAATGTGAGGAACATGTGTTTTTTAGCCAAATTTTGAGGTTTGCAAAGGATTCTGGGTAACAGAACCTGGTCAGAGCCCCACAAGTCACCCCATCTTGGATTCCCCTAGGTCTCTAGGTTTCAGAAATGCACAGGTTTGGTAGGTTTCCCTATGTGCTGGCTGAGCTAGAGGCCAAAATCTACAGGTAGGCACTTTGCAAAAAATAGCTCTGTTTTCTGTCAAAAAATGGGATGTGTCCACGTTGTGCTTTGGGGCATTTCCTGTCGCGGGCGCTAGGCCTACCCACACAAGTGAGGTATCATTTTTATCGGGAGACTTGGGGGAACGCTGGGTGGAAGGAGATTTATGCCTCCTCTCAGATTCCCGAACTTTCTGCCACAGAAATGTGAGGAACATGTGTTTTTTAGCCAAATTTTGAGGTTTACAAAGGATTCTGGGTAACAGAACCTGGTCAGAGCCCCACAAGTCACCCCATCTTGGATTCCCCTCGGTCTCTAGTTTATAGAAATGCACAGGTTTGGTAGGTTTCCCTAGGTGCCGGCTGAGCTAGAGGCCAAAATCTACAGGTAGGCACTTTGCAAAAAACAGCTGTTTTCTGTCAAAAAATGTGATGTGTCCACGTTGTGCTTTGGGGCATTTCCTGTCGCGAGCGCTAGGCCTACCCACACAAGTGAGGTATAATTTTTATCGGGAGACTTGGGGGAACGCTGGGTGGAAGGAAATTTATGTCTCCTCTCAGATTCCTGAACTTTCTGCCACAGAAATGTGAGGAACATGTGTTTTTTTAGCCAAATTTTGAGGTTTGCAAAGGATTCTGGGTAACAGAACCTGGTCAGAGCCCCACAAGTCACCCCATCTTGGATTCCCCTAGGTCTCTAGTTTTCAGAAATGCACAGGTTTGGTAGGTTTCCCTAGGTGCCGGCTGAGCTAGAGGCCAAAATCTACAGTTAGGCACTTTGCGAAAAACAGCTCTGTTATCTGTCAAAAAATGGGATGTGTCCACGTTGTGCTTTGGGGCATTTCCTGTCGCGGGCGCTAGGCCTACCCACACAAGTGAGGTATCATTTTTATCGGGAGACTTGGGGGAACGCTGGGTGGAAGGAAATTTGTGCCTCCTCTTAGATTCCAGAACTTTCTGCCACAGAAATGTGAGGAACATTTGTTTTTTTTAGCCAAGTTTTGAGGTTTACAAAGGATTCTGGGTAACAGAACCTGGTCAGAGCCCCACAAGTCACCCCATCTTGGATTCCCCTAGGTCTCTAGTTTATAGAAATGCACAGGTTTGGTAGGTTTCCCTAGGTGCCGGCTGAGCTAGAGGCCAAAATCTACAGGTAGGCACTTTGCAAAAAACAGCTGTTTTCTGTCAAAAAATGTGATGTGTCCACGTTGTGCTTTGGGGCATTTCCTGTCGCGAGCGCTAGGCCTACCCACACAAGTGAGGTATCATTTTTATCGGGAGACTTGGGGGAACGCTGGGTGGAAGGAAATGTGTGCCTCCTCTCAGATTCCAGAACTTTCTGCCACAGAAATTTGAGGAACATGTGTTTATTTAGCCAAATTTTGATGTTTGCAAAGGATTCTGGGTAACAGAACCTGGTCAGAGCTCCACAAGTCACCCCATCTTGGATTCCCCTAGGTCTCTAGTTTTCAGAAATGCACAGGTTTGGTAGGTTTCCCTAGGTGCCGGCTGAGCTATAGGCCAAAATCTACAGGTAGGCACTTTGCAAAAAACAGCTCTGTTTTCTGTCAAAAAATGGGATGTGTCCACGTTGTGCTTTGGGGCATTTCCTGTCGCGGGCGCTAGGCCTACCCACACAAGTGAGGTATCATTTTTATCGGGAGACTTGGGGGAACGCTGGGTGGAAGGAGATTTATGCCTCCTCTCAGATTCCCGAACTTTCTGCCACAGAAATGTGAGGAACATGTGTTTTTTAGCCAAATTTTGAGGTTTACAAAGGATTCTGGGTAACAGAACCTGGTCAGAGCCCCACAAGTCACCCCATCTTGGATTCCCCTCGGTCTCTAGTTTATAGAAATGCACAGGTTTGGTAGGTTTCCCTAGGTGCCGGCTGAGCTAGAGGCCAAAATCTACAGGTAGGCACTTTGCAAAAAACAGCTGTTTTCTGTCAAAAAATGTGATGTGTCCACGTTGTGCTTTGGGGCATTTCCTGTCGCGAGCGCTAGGCCTACCCACACAAGTGAGGTATAATTTTTATCGGGAGACTTGGGGGAACGCTGGGTGGAAGGAAATTTATGTCTCCTCTCAGATTCCTGAACTTTTTGCCACAGAAATGTGAGGAACATGTGTTTTTTTAGCCAAATTTTGAGGTTTGCAAAGGATTCTGGGTAACAGAACCTGGTCAGAGCCCCACAAGTCACCCCATCTTGGACTCCCCTAGGTCTCTAGTTTTCAGAAATGCACAGGTTTGGTAGGTTTCCCTAGGTGCCGGCTGAGCTAGAGGCCAAAATCTACAGTTAGGCACTTTGCGAAAAACAGCTCTGTTATCTGTCAAAAAATGGGATGTGTCCACGTTGTGCTTTGGGGCATTTCCTGTCGCGGGCGCTAGGCCTACCCACACAAGTGAGGTATCATTTTTATCGGGAGACTTGGGGGAACGCTGGGTGGAAGGAAATTTGTGCCTCCTCTTAGATTCCAGAACTTTCTGCCACAGAAATGTGAGGAACATGTGTTTTTTTTAGCCAAGTTTTGAGGTTTACAAAGGATTCTGGGTAACAGAACCTGGTCAGAGCCCCACAAGTCACCCCATCTTGGATTCCCCTAGGTCTCTAGTTTATAGAAATGCACAGGTTTGGTAGGTTTCCCTAGGTGCCGGCTGAGCTAGAGGCCAAAATCTACAGGTAGGCACTTTGCAAAACACAGCTGTTTTCTGTCAAAAAATGTGATGTGTCCACGTTGTGCTTTGGGGCATTTCCTGTCGCGAGCGCTAGGCCTACCCACACAAGTGAGGTATCATTTTTATCGGGAGACTTGGGGGAACGCTGGGTGGAAGGAAATGTGTGCCTCCTCTCAGATTCCAGAACTTTCTGCCACAGAAATTTGAGGAACATGTGTTTATTTAGCCAAATTTTGATGTTTGCAAAGGATTCTGGGTAACAGAACCTGGTCAGAGCTCCACAAGTCACCCCATCTTGGATTCCCCTAGGTCTCTAGTTTTCAGAAATGCACAGGTTTGGTAGGTTTCCCTAGGTGCCGGCTGAGCTATAGGCCAAAATCTACAGGTAGGCACTTTGCAAAAAACAGCTCTGTTTTCTGTAAAAAAATGGGATGTGTCCACGTTGTGCTTTGGGGCATTTCCTGTCGCGGGCGCTAGGCCTACCCACACAAGTGAGGTATCATTTTTATCGGGAGACTTGGGGGAACGCTGGGTGGAAGGAAATTTGTGCCTCCTCTAAGATTCCATAACTTTCTGCCACAGAAATGTGAGGAACATGTGTTTTTTAGCCAAATTTTGAGGTTTGCAAAGAATTCTGGGTAACAGTACCTGGTCAGAGCCCCACATGTCACCCCATATTGGATTCCCCTAGGTCTCTAGGTTTCAGTAATGCACAGGTTTGGTAGGTTTCCCTAGGTGCCGGCTGAGCTAGAGGCCAAAATCTATAGGTAGGCACTTTGCAAAAAACACCTCTGTTTTCTTTCCAAAAATGGGATGTGTCCAGGTTGCGTTTTAGGGCATTTCCTGTTGCGGGCGCTAGGCCTACCCACACAAGTGAGGTATCATTTTTATCGGGAGACTTGGGGGAGCGCTGGGTCTAATGAAATGTGTGGCTCCTCTCAGATTCCAGAACTTTCTGTCACCGAAATGTGAGGAACATGTGTTTTTTTAGCCAAATGTTGAGGTTTGCAAAGGATTCTGGGTAACAGATCCTGGTCAGAGCTCCACAAGTCACCCCATCGTGGATTCCCCTATGTCTCTAGTTTTCAAAAATGCACAGGTTTGGTAGGATTCTCTAGGTGCCGGCTGAGCTACAGGCCAAAATCTACAGGTAGGCACTTTGCAAAAAACAGCTCTGTTTTCTGTCAAAAAATGGGATGTGTCCACATTGTGCTATGGGGCATTTCCTGTCGCGGGCGCTAGGCCTACCCACACAAGTGAGGTATCATTTTTATTGGGAGACTTGGGGGAACGCTGGGTGGAAGGAAATTTGTGCCTCCTCTCAGATTCCAGAACTTTCTGCCACAGAAATGTGAGGAACATGTGTTTTTTAGCCAAATTTTGAGGTTTGCAAAGAATTCTGGGTAACAGTACCTGGTCAGAGCCCCACAAGTCACCCCATCTTGGATTCCCCTAGGTCTCTAGGTTTCAGTAATGCACAGGTTTGGTAGGTTTCCCTATGTGCCGGCTGAGCTAGAGGCCAACATCTACAGGTAGGCACTTTGCAAAAAACAGCTCTGTTTTCTGTCAAAAAATGGGATATGTCCACGTTGTGCTTTGGGGCATTTCTTGTCGCGGGCGCTAGGCCTACCCACACAAGTGAGGTACAATTTTTATCGGGAGACTTGGGGGAACGCTGGGTGGAAGGAAATTTATGTCTCTTCTCAGATTCCTGAACTTTCTGCCACAGAAATTTCAGGAACATGTGTTTTTTTAGCCAAATTTTGAGGTTTGCAAAGGATTCTGGGTAACAGAACCTGGTCAGAGCCCCACAAGTCACCCCATCTTGGATTCCCCTAGGTCTCTAGTTTTCAGAAATGCACAGGTTTGGTAGGTTTCCCTAGGTGCCGGCTGAGCTAGAGGGCAAAATCTACAGTTAGGCACTTTTCAAAAAACAGCTCTGTTTTCTGTCAAAAAATGGGATGTGTCCACGTTGTGCTTTGGGGCATTTCCTGTCGCGGGCACTATGCCTACCCACACAAGTGAGGTATCATTTTTATCGGGAGACTTGGGGGAACGCTGGGTGGAAGGAAATTTGTGCCTCCTCTCAGATTCCAGAACTTTCTGCCACAGAAATGTGAGGAACATGTGTTTTTTTTAGCCAAAATTTGAGGTTTACAAAGGATTCTGGGTAACAGAACCTGGTCAGAGCCCCACAAGTCACCCCATCTTGGATTCCCCTAGGTCTCTAGTTTTCAGAAATGCACAGGTTTTGTAGGTTTCCCTAGGTGCCGGCTGAGCTAGAGGCCAACATCTACAGGTAGGCACTGTGCAAAAAACAGCTCTGTTTTCTGTCAAAAAATGGGATGTGTCCACGTTGTGCTTTGGGGCATTTCTTGTCGTGGGCGCTAGGCCTACCCACACAAGTGAGGTATAATTTTTATAGGGAGACTTGGGGGAACGCTGGGTGGAAGGAAATTTGTGCCTCCTCTCAGATTCCAGAACTTTCTGCCACAGAAATGTGAGGAACATGTGTTTTTTAGCCAAATTTTGAGGTTTGCAAAGAATTCTGGGTAACAGTACCTGGTCAGAGCCCCACAAGTCACCCCATCTTGGATTCCCCTAGGTCTCTAGGTTTCAGTAATGTACAGGTTTGGTAGGTTTCCCTATGTGCCGGCTGAACTAGAGGCCAAAATCTACAGGTAGGCACTTTGCAAAAAACAGCTCTGTTTTCTGTCAAAAAATGGGATATGTCCACGTTGTGCTTTGGGGCATTTCTTGTCGCGGGCGCTAGGCCTACCCACACAAGTGAGGTACAATTTTTATCGGGAGACTTGGGGGAACGCTGGGTGGAAGGAAATTTATGTCTCTTCTCAGATTCCTGAACTTTCTGCCACAGAAATGTGAGGAACATGTGTTTTTTTAGCCAAATTTTGAGGTTTGCAAAGGATTCTGGGTAACAGAACCTGGTCAGAGCCCCACAAGTCACCCCATCTTGGATTCCCCTAGGTCTCTAGTTTTCAGAAATGCACAGGTTTGGTAGGTTTCCCTAGGTGCCGGCTGAGCTAGAGGGCAAAATCTACAGTTAGGCACTTTGCAAAAAACAGCTCTGTTTTCTGTCAAAAAATGGGATGTGTCCACGTTGTGCTTTGGGGCATTTCCTGTCGCGGGCGCTAGGCCTACCCACACAAGTGAGGTATCATTTTTATCGGGAGACTTGGGGGAACGCTGGGTGGAAGGAAATTTGTGCCTCCTCTTAGATTCCAGAACTTTCTGCTACAGAAATGTGAGGAACATGTGTTTTTTTTAGCCAAAATTTGAGGTTTACAAAGGATTCTGGGTAACAGAACCTGGTCAGAGCCCCACAAGTCACCCCATCATGGATTCCCCTAGGTCTCACGTTTATAGAAATGTACAGGTTTGGTAGGTTTCCCTAGGTGCCGGCTGAGCTAGAGGCCAAAATCTACAGGTAGGCACTTTGCAAAAAACAGCTCTGTTTTCTGTCAAAAAATGGGATGTGTCCACATTGTGCTTTGGGGCATTTCCTGTCGCGGGCGCTAGGCCTACCCACACAAGTGAGGTATCATTTTTATCGGGAGACTTCGGGGAACGCTGGGTGGAAGGAAATTTGTGCCTCCTCTCAGATTCCAGAACTTTCTGCCACAGAAATGTGAGGAACATGTGTTTTTTTTAGCCAAGTTTTGAGGTTTACATAGGATTCTGGGTAACAGAACCTGGTCAGAGCCCCACATGTCACCCCATCTTGGATTCCCCTAGGTCTCTAGTTTATAGAAATGCACAGGTTTGGTAGGTTTCCCTAGGTGCCGGCTGAGCTAGAGGCCAAAATCTACAGGTAGGCACTTTGCAAAAAACAGCTGTTTTCTGTCAAAAAATGTGATGTGTCCACGTTGTGCTTTGGGGCATTTCCTGTCGCGAGCGCTAGGCCTACCCACACAAGTGAGGTATCATTTTTATCGGGAGACTTGGGGGAACGCTGGGTGGAAGGAAATGTGTGCCTCCTCTCAGATTCCAGAACTTTCTGCCACAGAAATTTGAGGAACATGTGTTTATTTAGCCAAATTTTGATGTTTGCAAAGGATTCTGGGTAACAGAACCTGGTCAGAGCTCCACAAGTCACCCCATCTTGGATTCCCCTAGGTCTCTAGTTTTCAGAAATGCACAGGTTTGGTAGGTTTCCCTAGGTGCCGGCTGAGCTATAGGCCAAAATCTACAGGTAGGCACTTTGCAAAAAACAGCTCTGTTTTCTGTAAAAAAATGGGATGTGTCCACGTTGTGCTTTGGGGCATTTCCTGTCGCGGGCGCTAGGCCTACCCACACAAGTGAGGTATCATTTTTATCGGGAGACTTGGGGGAACGCTGGGTGGAAGGAAATTTGTGCCTCCTCTAAGATTCCATAACTTTCTGCCACAGAAATGTGAGGAACATGTGTTTTTTAGCCAAATTTTGAGGTTTGCAAAGAATTCTGGGTAACAGTACCTGGTCAGAGCCCCACATGTCACCCCATCTTGGATTCCCTTAGGTCTCTAGGTTTCAGTAATGCACAGGTTTGGTAGGTTTCCCTAGGTGCCGGCTGAGCTAGAGGCCAAAATCTATAGGTAGGCACTTTGCAAAAAACACCTCTGTTTTCTTTCCAAAAATGGGATGTGTCCAGGTTGCGTTTTAGGGCATTTCCTGTTGCGGGCGCTAGGCCTACCCACACAAGTGAGGTATCATTTTTATCGGGAGACTTGGGGGAGCGCTGGGTGGAATGAAATTTGTGGCTCCTCTCAGATTCCAGAACTTTCTGTCACCGAAATGTGAGGAACATGTGTTTTTTTAGCCAAATGTTGAGGTTTGCAAAGGATTCTGGGTAACAGATCCTGGTCAGAGCTCCACAAGTCACCCCATCGTGGATTCCCCTATGTCTCTAGTTTTCAAAAATGCACAGGTTTGGTAGGATTCTCTAGGTGCCGGCTGAGCTACAGTCCAAAATCTACAGGTAGGCACTTTGCAAAAAACAGCTCTGTTTTCTGTCAAAAAATGGGATGTGTCCACATTGTGCTATGGGGCATTTCCTGTCGCGGGTGCTAGGCCTACCCACACAAGTGAGGTATCATTTTTATTGGGAGACTTGGGGGAACGCTGGGTGGAAGGAAATTTGTGCCTCCTCTCAGATTCCAGAACTTTCTGCCACAGAAATGTGAGGAACATGTGTTTTTTAGCCAAATTTTGAGGTTTGCAAAGAATTCTGGGTAACAGTACCTGGTCAGAGCCCCACAAGTCACCCCATCTTGGATTCCCCTAGGTCTCTAGGTTTCAGTAATGCACAGGTTTGGTAGGTTTCCCTATGTGCCGGCTGAGCTAGAGGCCAACATCTACAGGTAGGCACTTTGCAAAAAACAGCTGTTTTCTGTCAAAAAATGGGATATGTCCACGTTGTGCTTTGGGGCATTTCTTGTCGCGGGCGCTAGGCCTACCCACACAAGTGAGGTACAATTTTTATCGGGAGACTTGGGGGAACGCTGGGTGGAAGGAAATTTATGTCTCTTCTCAGATTCCTGAACTTTCTGCCACAGAAATTTCAGGAACATGTGTTTTTTTAGCCAAATTTTGAGGTTTGCAAAGGATTCTGGGTAACAGAACCTGGTCAGAGCCCCACAAGTCACCCCATCTTGGATTCCCCTAGGTCTCTAGTTTTCAGAAATGCACAGGTTTGGTAGGTTTCCCTAGGTGCCGGCTGAGCTAGAGGCCAAAATCTACAGTTAGGCACTTTGCAAAAAACAGCACTGTTTTCTGTCAAAAAATGGGATGTGTCCACGTTGTGCTTTGGGGCATTTCCTGTCGCGGGCACTATGCCTACCCACACAAGTGAGGTATAATTTTTATCGGGAGACTTGGGGGAACGCTGGGTGGAAGGAAATTTGTGCCTCCTCTTAGATTCCAGAACTTTCTGCTACAGAAATGTGAGGAACATGTGTTTTTTTTAGCCAAAATTTGAGGTTTACAAAGGATTCTGGGTAACAGAACCTGGTCAGAGCCCCACAAGTCACCCCATCATGCATTCCCCTAGGTCTCTAGTTTATAGAAATGTACAGGTTTGGTAGGTTTCCCTAGGTGCCGGCTGAACTAGAGGCCAAAATCTACAGGTAGGCACTTTGCAAAAAACAGCTCTGTTTTCTGTCAAAAAATGGGATGTGTCCACATTGTGCTTTGGGGCATTTCCTGTCGCGGGCGCTAGGCCTACCCACACAAGTGAGGTATCATTTTTATCGGGAGACTTCGGGGAACGCTGGGTGGAAGGAAATTTGTGCCTCCTCTCAGATTCCAGAACTTTCTGCCACAGAAATGTGAGGAACATGGGTTTTTTTAGCCAAATTTTGAGGTTTGCAAAGGATTCTGTGTAACAGAACCTGGTCAGAGCCCCACAAGTCACCCCATCTTGGATTCCCCTAGGTCTCTAGTTTTCAGAAATGCACAGGTTTTGTAGGTTTCCCTAGGTGCCGGCTGAGCTAGAGGCCAACATCTACAGGTAGGCACTGTGCAAAAAACAGCTCTGTTTTCTGTCAAAAAATGGGATGTGTCCACGTTGTGCTTTGGGGCATTTCTTGTCGTGGGCGCTAGGCCTACCCACACAAGTGAGGTATAATTTTTATAGGGAGACTTGGGGGAACGCTGGGTGGAAGGAAATTTGTGCCTCCTCTCAGATTCCAGAACTTTCTGCCACAGAAATGTGAGGAACATGTGTTTTTTAGCCAAATTTTGAGGTTTGCAAAGAATTCTGGGTAACAGTACCTGGTCAGAGCCCCACAAGTCACCCCATCTTGGATTCCCCTAGGTCTCTAGGTTTCAGTAATGTACAGGTTTGGTAGGTTTCCCTATGTGCCGGCTGAACTAGAGGCCAAAATCTACAGGTAGGCACTTTGCAAAAAACAGCTCTGTTTTCTGTCAAAAAATGGGATATGTCCACGTTGTGCTTTGGGGCATTTCTTGTCGCGGGCGCTAGGCCTACCCACACAAGTGAGGTACAATTTTTATCGGGAGACTTGGGGGAACGCTGGGTGGAAGGAAATTTATGTCTCTTCTCAGATTCCTGAACTTTCTGCCACAGAAATGTGAGGAACATGTGTTTTTTTAGCCAAATTTTGAGGTTTGCAAAGGATTCTGGGTAACAGAACCTGGTCAGAGCCCCACAAGTCACCCCATCTTGGATTCCCCTAGGTCTCTAGTTTTCAGAAATGCACAGGTTTGGTAGGTTTCCCTAGGTGCCGGCTGAGCTAGAGGGCAAAATCTACAGTTAGGCACTTTGCAAAAAACAGCTCTGTTTTCTGTCAAAAAATGGGATGTGTCCACGTTGTGCTTTGGGGCATTTCCTGTCGCGGGCGCTAGGCCTACCCACACAAGTGAGGTATCATTTTTATCGGGAGACTTGGGGGAACGCTGGGTGGAAGGAAATTTGTGCCTCCTCTTAGATTCCAGAACTTTCTGCTACAGAAATGTGAGGAACATGTGTTTTTTTTAGCCAAAATTTGAGGTTTACAAAGGATTCTGGGTAACAGAACCTGGTCAGAGCCCCACAAGTCACCCCATCATGGATTCCCCTAGGTCTCTAGTTTATAGAAATGTACAGGTTTGGTAGGTTTCCCTAGGTGCCGGCTGAGCTATAGGCCAAAATCTACAGGTAGGCACTTTGCAAAAAACAGCTCTGTTTTCTGTCAAAAAATGGGATGTGTCCACATTGTGCTTTGGGGCATTTCCTGTCGCGGGCGCTAGGCCTACCCACACAAGTGAGGTATCATTTTTATCGGGAGACTTCGGGGAACGCTGGGTGGAAGGAAATTTGTGCCTCCTCTCAGATTCCAGAACTTTCTGCCACAGAAATGTGAGGAACATGTGTTTTTTTAGCCAAATTTTGAGGTTTGCAAAGGATTCTGTGTAACAGAACCTGGTCAGAGCCCCACAAGTCACCCCATCTTGGATTCCCATAGGTCTCTAGTTTTAAAAAATGCACAGGTTTGGTAGGTTTCTCTAGGTGTCGGCTGACCTAAAGGCCAAAATCTACAGGTAGGCACTGTGCAAAAAACAGCTCTGTTTTCTGTCAAAAAATGGGATGTGTCCACGTTGTGCTTTGGGGCATTTCTTGTCGTGGGCGCTAGGCCTACCCACACAAGTGAGGTATAATTTTTATTGGGAGACTTGAGGGAACGCTGGGTGGAAGGAAATTTATGTCTCATCTCAGATTCCTGAACTTTCTGCCACAGAAATGTGAGGAACATGTGTTTTTTTTAGCCAAATTTTGAGGTTTACAAAGGATTCTGGGTAACAGAACCTGGTCAGAGCCCCACAAGTCACCCTATCTTGGATTCCCCTAGGTCTCTAGTTTATAGAAATACACAGGTTTGGTAGGTTTCCCTAGGTGCCAGCTGAGCTAGAGGCCAAAATCTACAGGTAGGCACTTTGCAAAAAACAGCTCTGTTTTCTGTCAAAAAATGGGATGTGTCCACGTTGTGCTTTGTGGCATTTCCTGTCGCGAGCGCTAGGCCTACCCACACAAGTGAGGTATCATTTTTATCGGGAGACTTGGGGGAACGCTGGGTGGAAGGAAATTTGTGCCTCCTCTCAGATTCCAGAACTTTCTGCCACAGAAATGTGAGGAACATGTGTTTTTTTAGCCAAATTTTGAGGTTTGCAAAGGATTCTGGGTAACAGAACCTGGTCAGAGCCCCACAAGTCACCCCATCTTGGATTCCCCTAGGTCTCTAGTTTTCAGAAATGCACAGGTTTGGTAGGTTTCCCTAGGTGCCGGCTGAGCTAGAGGCCAAAATCTACAGGTAGGCACTTTGCAAAAAACAGCTCTGTTTTCTGTCAAAAAATGGGATGTGTCCACGTTGTGCTTTGGGGCATTTCCTGTCGCGGGCGCTAGGCCTACCCACATAAGTGAGGTATCATTTTTATCGGGAGACTTGGGGGAACACTGGGTGGAAGGATATTTGTGCCTCCTCTTAGATTCCAGAACTTTCTGCCACAGAAATTTGAGGAACATGTGTTTTTTGAGCCAAATTTTGAGGTTTGCAAAGGTTTCTGGGTAACAGAACCTGGTCAGAGCCCCACAAGTCACCCCATCTTGGATTCCCCTAGGTCTCTAGTTTTCAGAAATGCACAGGTTTGGTAGGTTTCCCTAGGTGCCGGCTGAGCTATAGACCAAAATCTACATGTAGGCACTTTGCAAAAAACAGCTCTGTTTTCTGTCAAAAAATGGGATGTGTCCACCTTGTGCTTTGCGGCATTTCCTGTCGCGGGCGCTAGGCCTACCCACACAAATGAGGTATAACGTTTATCAGGAGACTTGGGGGAACGCTGGGTGGAAGGAAATTTGTGCCTCCTCTCAGATTCCAGAACTTTCTGCCACCGAAATGTGAGGAACATGTGTTTTTTAGCCAAATTTTGAGGTTTGCAAAGGATTCTGGGTAACAGAACCTGGTCAGAGCCCCACAAGTCACCCCATCGTGGATTCCCCTAGGTCTCTAGTTTTCAAAAATGCACAGGTTTGGTAGGTTTCCCTAGGTGCCGGCTGAGCTAGAGGCCAAAATACACAGGTAGGCACTTTGCAAATAACACCTCTGTTTTCTTTAAAAAAATGTGATGTGTCCACGTTGCGTTTTGGAGCGTTTCCTGTCGCGGGCGCTAGGCCTACCCACACAAGTGAGGTATCATTTTTATCGGGAGACTTGTAGGGAACATAGATTAGCAAAACAAGTGTTATTGCCCCTTGTCTTTCTCTACATTTTTTCCTTCCAAATATAGGAGAGTGTGTAAAAAAGACATCTATTTGAGAAATGCCTTGTAATTCACATGCTAGTATGGTCACCCCGGAATTCAGAGATGTGCAAATAACCACTGCTCCTCAACACCTTATTTTGTTCCCTTTTTGGAAATACAAATGTTTTCTTGATAGCTATTTTTTACTCTTTATATTTCAGCAAATGAATTGCTGTATACCCGGTATAGAATGAAAACGCACTGCAGGGTGCAGCTCATTTATTGGCTCTGGGTACCTAGGGTTCTTGATGAACCTACAAGCCCTATATATCTGCGCAACCATAGGAGTCCAGCAGACGTAATGGTATATTGCTTTCCATAATCTGACATTGCAGGAAAAAGTTACAGAGTAAAACGTAGAGAAAAATTGATGTTTTTTTCACCTCAATTTCAATTTTTTTCTTTTTCAGTTGTTATTTTCTGTAGGAAACCCTTGTAGGATCTACACAAATGTCCACTTGCTGAATTCAGAATTGTATCTACTTTTCATAAATGTTTCGGTTACTGGGATCCAGCAATGGTTTCATGCCAATTTCTGTCACTGACTGGAAGGAGGCTGAAAGCACAAAAAATTGTAAAAATGGGGTATATTCCCAGTAAAATGCCAAATTTGTGTTGAAAAATTGGGTTTTCTGATTCAAGTCTGCCTGTTCCTGAAAACTGGGAAGCTGGTGACTGGTGCCCCTAAGTCTCCTGATAAAAATGATACCTCACTTGTGTGGGTAGGCCTAGCGCCCGCAACAGGAAACGCCCCAAAACGCAACGTGGACACATTACATTTTTTTAAAGAAAACAGAGGTGTTTTTTGCAAAGTGCCTACCTGTAGATTTTGGCCTTTAGCTCAGCCGGCACCTACGGAAACCCACCAACCCTGTGCATTTTTTTAAAACTAGAGACCTAGGGGAATCCAAGATGGGGTGACTTGTGGGGCTCTGACCAGGTTCTGTTACCCAGAATCCTTTGCAAACCTCAAACTTTGGCTAAAAAAACGCATTTTCCTCATATTTTGGTGACAGAAAGTTCTGGAATCAAAGAGGAGCCACAAATTTCCTTCCACCCAGCGTTCTGCCAAGTCTCCTGATAAAAATGATACCTCACTTGCGTGGGTAGGCCTAGCGCCCGCGACAGGAAACGCCCCAAAACGCAACGTGGACACATCACGTTTTTTTAAAGAAAACAGAGGTGTTTTTTGCAAAGTGTCTACCTGTATATTTTGGCCTCTAGCTCAGCCGGCACCTAGGGAAACCTACCAAACCTGTGCATTTTTGAAAACTAGAGACCTAGGGGAATCCAAGATTGGGTGACTTGTGGGGCTCTGACCAGGTTCTGTTACCCAGAATCCTTTGCAAACCTCAAAATTTGGCTAAAAAAACACGTTTTCCTCACATTTTGGTGACAGAAAATTTTGGAATCAGAGAGGAGCCACAAATTTCCTTCCACCCAGCGTTCTCCCAAGTCCCCCGATAAAAATGATACCTCACTTGTGTGGGTAGGGATAGCGCCCGCGACAGGAACTGCCCCAAAAAGCAACGTGGACACATCACATTTTTTTAAAGAAAACAGAGGTGTTTTTTGCAGAATGCCTACCTGTAGATTTTTGCATCTAGCTCAGCCGGCACCTAGGGAAACCTACCAAACCTGTGCATTTCTGAAAACTAGAGAGCTAGGGGAATCCAAGATGGGGTGACTTGTGGGGCTCTGACCAGGTTCTGTTACCCAGAATCCTTTGCAAACCTCAAACTTTTGCTAAAAAAACACATTTTCCTCAAATTTTGGTGACAGAAAGTTCTGGAATCAGAGAGGAGCCACAAATTTCCTTCCACCCAGCGTTCCCCCAAGTCTCCCGATAAAAATGATACCTCACTTGTGTGGGTAGGCCTAGCGCCCGCCACAGGATATGGCCCAAAACACAACGTGGACACATCACATTTTTTCATAGAAAACAGGGCCTACCTTTGGATTTTGGCCTCTAACTCAGCCGGCACCTGTGGAAACCTAGCAAACCAGCGCATTTTTGAAAACTAGAAACGCAGGGGAATCCAAGATGGGGTGACTTGTGGGGCTCTGACCAGGTTCTGTTACCCAGAATCCTTTGCAAACCTCAAAATGTGGCTAAAAAAACACATTTTCCTCACATTTCTGTGACAGAAAGTTCTGGAATCCGAGAGGAGCCACAAATTTCCTTCCACCCAGCGTTCCCCCAAGTCTCCCGATAAAAATGATACCTCACTTGTGTGGGTAGGCCTAGCGCCCGCCACAGGAAATGGCCCAAAACACAACGTTGACACATCACATTTTTTCATAGAAAACAGTGCCTACCTGTGGATTTTGGCCTCTAGCTCAGCCGGCCCCAGGGGGGGCAGAAATGGCCTAAAATAAATTTGTCCCCCACCACCCCAACCCCCGCCCCCCGGGAGCGACCCTTGCCTACGGGGTCGCTCCCCCTGCGTGACATTGGCGCAAAAAAAAAATCCCCTGTGCCTAGTGGTTTCTGCCTCCTTGGGGGCAGATTGACCTAAAATCGACCAATCTGCCCCAAGGGGGGCAGAAATGGTCTAAATACAATTCCCCCCCCTGGGGAGCGACCCTTGCCTATTGGGTCACTCCCCATCTCTGAAAAAACAAACAAACAAAAAAAAAACAAAGAAAAATAATTTGCCCTGGCGCCTAGAGGTTTCTGCCCCCCCCTTGCCCAAGGGGTCGCTCCCTTATGTCCATTTCAAAAAAATAAATAAATCCCTGGTGTCTAGTGGTTTCTGCCGTCCTGGGGGGCAGATTCGCCTCATCAAAATAGGCCAATCTGCCCCCAAGGGGGGCAGAAATGGCCTAAATATAATTTGCCCCCTAGGGGAGCGACCCTTGCCTAAGGGGTCGCTCCCCACCTAAAAAAGAACCAAAACAAAACAAAAAGAAAAAAAAATGATCCCTGGTGCCTAGAGGTTTCTGCCCCCCCTGGGGGCAGATCGGCCTAATAATAGGCCGATCTGCTCCCAGGGGGGGGCAGAAAAGGCCTTCCCCAAAAAATGCCCCCCTGGGAGCGACCCTTGCCCAAGGGGTCGCTTCCTTATGTCCATTTCCACAAAGAAAAAAAATCCCTGTTGTCTAGTGGGGTTTCAAAAGCCGGATTGCAAGCAATCCGGCTTTTGAAATGCTGGGAGAGACTTCAAAGGGAAGGAAATACATTTCCTTCCCTTTGAAGCCTCTCCGAGCCTCCCCCACGTGATTGAAAGAGAAATGCTGAGCATTTCTCTTTCAATCGCACCCTGTGACAAATCAGCGCACGCTCGCACGCTGACGTCACTGGGGGGGTGGGGAGGGGTCAGGGGTGGAAGTGGAAGGGCTTCCCCTTCCATCCCTGACTTGAGGGGGTGGGGGGAAGCACACAGAGGGAGCGAGAGCGCTCCCTCTAGGCTGTGTGCCGCGGACGTAGTGGTTACAAGGACGTAACCATTACGTCCTCGGCACAGAACCGGTTAAGGACATGATTAAAATAAATTTGTTGTTGTTTTAAAAAAAGGTACATACACCAGAAATCTCCCCTTCATGGTTTGACATTGTGGCCTATTTGAATTCTATAGCCCCTTCAAAGTCAGAGATTGTTGATTTTGTTTCCTTGAAAATCCCAATATCCCAAAATGATTTTTTGACAGTGGTTCATTTATTAAAAAAGAGAAAGCGCCTGGTCCTGCTGGTTTTACTGTTAACTTCTATTCCCATTTCCTCAAAAAACTTAGCACCACATTAGCATAATATTTTAAGACAAGGTGAAATTTGCTTCTCCTTATTTACAATGCATGCATTACACCACTTTGTAACCCCTTGAGCGACATTATTTGTGAGGAATAATGGATGCAAGGGGGGCGATCCCCTATTAGGAGACCACAAAATGGTGCAGTGGAATCCATGAGATCCCATTGGGCCCTTTATTGCAGCATGTTTTAACACATGCACAGAGCACACTATTTACTCCATGAATTTTGCAAGATTACCACCAAAAGGTTTGGCGCTATTCATGGAAAATGCAACAATAGCGACAAAACTGTAGACTCTATCGTCTCTAATCTGTGCCATGGTGCATCATATTTTATATACAGCGCACACACGGTGACCTTAGGGGGCACAAAAGGGTGCAAAAAAAGTGGGGCTTCATATAATGCAGTGTGAATTTTCTTACATTTTGGCCTTATTTCTAAACTGTTGACCCGCATTCACAACTTTACGTCATCCAAGGCTGCACATGGGTTTTTCAGGATGCATTGTTCTGCCTTACCCCCCCCCCCCCACAAAAATAGACATTTAACATTGTGTAAAAATTATAGACCAGTTTTACTGGTAAATGTAGGTTATAAAATATATACTAAAATTCTAGGTCTATGTACCATCCTTGAGCTGTAAGAAGTAGACTGGATTTAAAAAAGGTTGGATGTCCTCTGATAATGCTAGACTGTTTCTTAATATTCTTAGTAAACGAGTTGATCTCCTTTACTCATGGGTGCTTTGAGCCTTGAAGCTGACAAATCTTTGGGTTGGCATTTCATTTTTCAAACTTTGATTTTGGGCCTATGATACTTAGAGCCTAATTTCGAGCATGGCGGACGGGATGACCCATTCACTGAACTTCTGAAGGGGATGCTGCCGCCATTCTGGCTCCTCCCCACCAGGCCCATTATGACTTTCCCAAAGGGCTGACCACCTGAAAAGTGGCATCAGCATTGTCACTGGCTTATAATGGAGTTGGTAGAAATGCTGCCCACCACAGGGTGCACCAGCACACTCGCAGTGACCATCATTTGCACAGCAGACAGTGAGCTTTGTGAGGGGGCTGGGAAAGGGGACCTCTGCATTGCCAAGTTAATGAGCAGTGCAGGACCCCCCTATGGCCCACTGTAGCTGTTCTCCAGCAGCTTATTCATGGCGATGAAACCACCATGAAAAGGCTGGCCGAGAAACAGGTCGTAATCAGCAGAGCAGCGCTGACTTCATCGCTATCCTGTCTAATTCCAACCTCCGACAAGATCTGCATGTCGGTATCGAAGATCTCGGCAGAGACAGTGGTATGTTGGTAGGGTTACCCATGACCCTCCTAATGTGGCAGTCGGAACCACCACAAAAGTGGCTGTCCGACAGACCTCCGAGTGTGGTTGTTTGAGTGCCGCCACACTCGTAATCAGGCCTTTAATCTTATCTCCATTTTCTAATCTTCATTTTATGCTGGTATTTTGTGAATAGTTACACTTCTGATTATTTCTTAATACAAAAGATGAGTTAGACAATATTGTCCCTTTTCTTCCTTTCTTTTTATTCTTGCTTTAGAGCCCTTTTATCTTGAATTAGACAACATGACTTTATTTCTGTTTTTTGTTATGGTGGAGAACACGTTACTCAGACCAAAGACAATTTTCTGAAATTCTTCACATGGAGTAACAAAGATTAAAATGAATAAGAACATTTTTTTGGAAAACCTGGAGAAAAAGAAATAATATAGGTTCATCAATTATAATAAGTGTACCACCTGTAAAGTTCCCCCAAACTCAGTTTCATTTTCATATACTTAACTGTTAGACCTGGCATCCTTGGTGTGGTTTTCCCTGTCTTTTTTGCCTCTGCTTCCTGTATTTTTGACTGTGTGCTGGAGTTTGTTTTTGCTGGTTTAGGTACCCTGGCCACTTTACCACTGCTGACCAGTGCTAAAGTGCAAGTGCCCTTTGTGTAAACTGTATGTGTGATTGGCTTTTCGATGATTGGCATATTTTATTTAGTAGTAAGTCCCTAGTAAAGTGCACTAGAGGTGCCCAAGGCCTGTAAATCAAATACTACTAGTGGGCCTGCAGCACTGATTGTGCAACCCCCGTGAGTAGCCCTATAAACATGGCTCAGACCTGCCACTGCAGTGTCTGTGTGTGCAGTTTTAAACTACCAATTCGACCTGGCAAGTGTACCCACTTGCCAGGCCCAAACCTTCCCTTTTACTATATGTAAGTCACCCCTAAGGTAGACTGTAGGTAGCCCCATGGCCATTGTGCAGTGTATATAAAAGGTAGGACATGTACTGGTGTGTTTGGCTGAGATGATTGTGGCAACCGGGCGCATGACAAGGAAGACTCCTCAGGGGAATAATGACCGTTAAAATCCCTTCACTTTCTCTCAGTTACCAATGGGTCTCATACAGGCAAAGACAACAGAGGCTGAATATAGTTCAACAAGGATTTATTGCGGTAACTGCATCTTAGATAAAAAGTCATGTATTGCAATAACTAGGATGATAAAACTCAATAAAAACAAACAGGTGACTAACAGAGTAAAAAACAAGAATAGTCCTACCATACTTTCACCAGATGTGATGTATATATTTCTCCTACCTAAACTATGTCTGAGCACAGCATAATAAGCCTAATCTGCCATTTGGGTTTCTCCCTTGGGGGTACATCATCCCTCATACCTGGAGGACGAAGCCCGTAGTCTAGAGAGACACGGTCCCCATGTGGACTGGGTGTCCGGCCCTCTAGGCAAGTAGCTGCAGCAAAGCAGTCAGCAATCAGCATGCAGACGTGGTCATCTGGCTGGAATCTCCCTCTAACATGTCTGGGACAAAGGGGTGTTTTTATAATAAAACAGCTGAAATTCTAACAAACAGTCCCCACGTACGAGTGTGTATTTTCTGTGAATGTTGGAGACACAGCATACCACATTTGTCGGCAGCCCTATCTGACTGTAGCCTTGGAGAAAGCACAAAGTGAAATAAATGTCTTACTAAGAACATAGGCCCTCATTACAACCCTGGTGGTAAATCCTGCTTACCGCTGTGCAGAAGATTGCCAACACACTGCTGCGGGGGCAGAATTCCACTACAGATATTACGACCCACATCTCGGAATCCGCCAAAATCCAGACACCCACACAAGTCCACCACACCAAAGGTCAGTGATAAACTGGCGATAACGAAACCTCCACCGGCATGCCAACAGGAATACGCCCACACTATCACGACACACGAATCCACGCGGCGGTCTTTTAACCGCGGTATTCCATTGGCGGTACACACCGCTACGCTCAAAATACACACATTTACAAAACACACCCACAAACTGTTACGACCCGAATTGCGATAGAAGGCCAGAGAGAGACACCACCAGAAACAACACTAGCATCCATAGGCACACAACATCATCACTCACACAATATCCACGCGCATCAGACAACACACACAAACACATCCCTTCACACATCACAACCGACACCACCTCACACATCACCCACACCACATCATGGCACCTCAACAACACCCCAGGTTCTATGAGGAGGAGCTCAGGATCATGGTGGAGGAAATCGTCCGGTAGAGCCACAGCTATTCAGATCACAGGTGCAGCACACCTCCATTGCTAGGAAGATGGAGCTGTGGCGCAGAATCGTTGACAAGGTCAACGCAGTGGGACAGCACCCCAGAACACGGGATGACATCAGGAAGAGGTGGAACGACCTACAGGGGAAGGTGCATTCTGTCGTCTCAAGACACCAGATGGCAGTACAGAGGACTGGTGGTGGATCCCCACCTCCACCCCCACAACTAACAACATGGGAGGAGCACGTCTTGGCAATACTGCATCCTGAGGGCCTCGCAGGAGTAGCAGGAGGAATGGACTTTGGTAAGTCAACTCTTAACTATTATATCCCCCACCCTACCTGCATGCCATCACATACCCCCGCCCTCTCCCAATCACTCCAACACCTCACATATGTCCCACTATCACAACCCACCCATCTCAACACCAAACCCTGCATGCAACACCAAAGCAGGGACACCCATCACCAAAGCATGTCCATAACAGATACACACACAGACCGCAAACCAAATATCACACAAGGACCTAGGCAAGAATACAAGCACTGGAGTACAGGGTCACTCACCCATTGCACACGATAGCAAACACAGATGCAATAATCATGCCTTTACACCCCTGCAGGACCCCTACCCAGCGTCACTGGACAGGAGGTTCCAGACATGTCCAGTCCCCCCCACAGAAGAGGCCCAAAGTGATGACAGCATCTCTGCACAACTGGAACAGCCCGGCCCATCAGGGACCTCGGGACAGTCAGTTCCCCTGACACTGGAAACACCAGCAGAGCACCCACCCAGCGGGCCCATCCCTCTGTCCCCAGGACATGTCAAGCAGCAGTGTGTCCACCACTACAGGGAACCCAGGCAAACCCACCACCCCAAGAAAATCAGGGACCTGAGGGCAGTGGGCACACAGTTCAGGTGACAGAGAAATAGGAAAACATGGGAACTGGGAGGACTGCTGTCCTAACTTAGGATATTTTGGAGTTAAAATTTTAAATTTGTATCTCTGTACTAAAGTGGATTAGAAAGGTATCAAGCCCCATGTATTTACTTATGCTGTAGAAGTAATTTTAATATCCATAAAACATTATTTCAATATTTGTTCAACAGAAAAGTAAATACATGGGGCGTGAGACATTGATAAGCAACTTCAGTACTGAATACATAAATATAGATATAACATAGATGTAACATTTGAAAAATATTTTAGTTACTTGAAGTAATATCACCATAGTGAAATGGCCAGGGTAAAAATATTATATATATATATATATATATATATGTATATATATATATATATATATATATAGATATATTTATATATATATATATATATATATATATATATATATGAATCAATGTGGCTTGATACCTTTCTAATCCACTTTAGTACATAGATGCCTTGCTAAAATAGCCTCCTCACTAACTGCAGCCTCCAAACCAGTCAACCTTCTCCCCAAAACCCAAACCCCAACTCCCACCCCAATCCCAACCACACTCACTTCTATGCAGGCAGCCACTCCAACAGAGTGAAGCAGCACACTCTCACACACGTAAACAGAAACACACAAAGAGACACAAGCAAACACACAAATAGCATACACACACTATTGACACTATACCCACAGGTACCAATATCACAACCACACCCACAAGCACCACAAATACTACCACACCCACAACCAGCACAGCCACCATCACACCCATAAACACCACTACCACACCCAGAACCTCCAACACACACACAACCACAAGCACAGCCACAAGCACAGCAAGCACCACCATACCTAGAACCACCACCACACCCACAGACACCACAACAACCACCTCACCCAAACCAACACACTCACAGAAAAGCATACTACATGCAAAACAACACCACCCAAAAACAAATGTGCACACTCACCCGAAATCCACACAACTGCAAAAAACACAGATCTAAACATACACAACATACACTAGACCCACATACTATACCCACACATACAGACACACATACATAGCACACTTCAGATCCCTCAACCGCCGCAACACAATTCTCTCTAACCACTCTTACCCTTACTCCTCCTTCAGATATTTTTCTGACCTTGCCTTAACCCACATCTCCCAAGAGAACACCTGGTGGTGCCTGATATGTGCCCAACAGATGCCCCTTCCTAAGGAGGTTACCCTTTGGCACTGTGCATTGGAGGCAAGATAAGGACAACACGAACATAGTCTGTGTAATTTTTTACCCTTTTAATCTACTTTTTATGTTTTTATGTTAATCAAAATGTATATGTGAGAATGATCTCATTTGTTAATAAAAATAATTTGTTTTGAAAAACTTTGCCAAAGCTTTTTTTATTTTAAAATTAATTGATTCATGAAAATGCTAATAATGGATAAGTGATTTACCTATGTTTTCATTACAATTATGATATGGAATATGTCAGTTTATTTATGTCATATGGCTGGTTCCACACTGGGGTGGCGTGATGGGCAAAAAAAATGGAATAAGCCCAGATCTTTGTGACTGGGGTGAATTTTTGCATTGTTCAGCGTTCCATCATTATATGTTCTTCTTGCTTTTGTTATCCTAAGTGGGAAGGATATGCCCAGACACGGGTCACGTACTCACTGCACCACTGGATTCAAGCTAGCCTTGCTGATTAGGGGTGATACCCTGAGAATGGTTCCGGGGTACTTGTTTCTCGTCCAGGGAGGACCTGGTGTAGGAGTTCTGGCTGGACTGTTCTCATGGGGAACAGGGTCAAGACTGATTTGCATATGGCTGGGTCCAAACTGGGGTGGTGTGATGGGTGAAAACACATGTCATATCTTTGTGACTGGGGTGAATGTTTGCCTTGTTCAGAATCCCATCCATCATCCGTTCTTTTTGCTGCAGGCCTAATAGTAGCATATAATTTACAGGCCTTGGACACAGATAGATCACTTTACTAGGGACTTATGAGTATATTAAATATGCCAATTGTGGATACACCAATCAATAGGGGAAAATGAGTCCATGGGCCAACAAGATGAAAAAAATATGAGGCAAGCAGGCAAGAAGTTTGGGGGAAGTCCGTCCAAAGGCTGACAGGTCAAACATGTGTCCCTCCCTGCTGAAAGTGGAGAAAGCGACTCAACCTCTAAGGTGCTCTTATCACAAAGGTAGAAAAACCTGGAGAGACCATCAGCATTGGTGGTCTACCCCTGGTCTGTATTCCACTCTTAAGTCCATACTCTGTAGGGAAATAGACAGCCTTAACTATTTTGGATTCTCACGCCTTATTTGCATTAGCCTCCTGAGGGGCCTGTGGTTTGTCTGAAATCAGGAAGTGAATCTGAAATAGGTATGTTTGAACTCCTTCAGCACCCAGACCACAGCAAAGGCTTCCCTTTCAATAGCGCGCCCCCTTTGTTATCTTGGCAATCAACTAGTGCAGATGAAAGCTACAGGTTGGTCTAGGCCCTCTTCATTAAATTGTGTAAGTACTACCTCTATGCCACTCTCCAAGGCATCTGTCTGTACAATAAATTACCTGGAAAAGTCAGGGTTCTTTGGGCACAGGAGCTGTGCACATGGCCTGCTTTGGGAAGTCAAATGCTTTTTGGCATGAATATACAAATCACATTCCTGGACTGCTTCTTTGAGGTCATTTCTGTCAGGGAGGCAACAGTGGTGCCATCCCTTGACAAACCTCCCATAGTACCCAGTGAGGCCTAATAGGGCTCTGACCTCAGTGTGGGTTATAACATCATGAGAGTTTCTATCTTGGCCTGTAGGGGCTGAACCTTATCCCTACCTACCAGGTGTCCCAACTACACCACAGACCCCTTCCTTTTCTGGCACTTACTGGTCTTGATAGTCAGGTCTGCCTGCCAGAGTGTCTGAAACACTTCCTGTAGGTGAAAAAGGTAGTTGTTCCAGCTCCTACTGAAGACCTCATTGTCATCCAAGAAAACAGCACTGAAGTCCTCCTTTCCAGGCAGATTCTGGTTCATCAAACTCTCTTAGATGGCAGGGGAATTCTTGAGTCCATAAGGTATCACTCTAAACTGATAGTGGCCCTCTGGAGTGGTGAAGGCTGATCTCTCCTTTGTTAGGGCAGCCTGTCACTGCCCTGATGTAAGATCTAAAGTACTTAAGCACTAGGCAGCCCCTAACCTCTCTATACACTCATTAGCCAGTGGGTTGGGATGATGATCAATCTTTGTGGCTGAGCTGAGCACCAAGTTATCCAGACAGAACCTGAGCTCATGTGTTGTGTCCGGTGGGGCAGCTTTTCGTACCAGTACTACAGGACTGAACCAGTTCAATCACCCCCAATTCCAGCATTTTAGAAACATCATCTTAAATGCTGGCCCTCCCCTTACCAGATAGTCTGTAAGGTTTGTTCTTAACAGGGGGGCTGCCCCCTGTGTCCACGTCATGGTTACGCAGGTGGGTAGTCCCAGGTGTGAGGGAACACAGAGAGTAGTACCGCCACAGCAACTGGTGGCAATCCCTTTGCTGTTCAGGAGTCAGACTGGGAGAAAGGTTCACAGCATCCTCTGATCCATCTTTCTCCTTGGAGGCTAAGAGGTCAGGGGGAGGTTCACTCTCCTCCTCCTCCCCTCCATCTATCACCAAAAGCATGGTAAGTTAAGACCTCTCGAAGTATGGTTTGAGACAGTTGATATGAAGCACACCATGGGGGTGCCAGAGTGTCTTGAGGTCCACCAGGTAGTTGACCTTCCTCTTCCTCTCAAAAGTCTCATAGGGTCCAGTCCAGTGGACTTCGAGGGCCCTGGGCTCCATGGGTTCATTCACCCACATGTTCTACCTAGGTTGCAATTCCACAGGGGTAGACTTTTGGTTGTACTACTGCTTTATCACTTCTTGACTGGTTTCTAAATTGTCAGAAGCTTGCTTCCACATCATAGCCATTTGGCTTCTGATTCTGAAGGCCAGCACGTAGCACACCACATCCTGGGGAATCTTCTTGGGAGCATGCTCCCACCCTTCTATAACCAAACTCAGAGGTCCCCTTACAGGGTGCCAATACAGAAGCTCAAAGGGCCTGAAGCCCACTCCTTTCTGTGGCCCATCTCTGTAAGCAAAGAGAAGGCATGGCAAGAGGATGTCACACTTATGCCTCAAGGCCCCAGGCAGGCCTTTGATCATGTTTTTCAGGGTCTTGTTGAACCTTTCAACAGGCCCATTGGTTTTTGAATATTGGGGGGGAGATCTTGTAAATCACTTCACACTCATTTCACATTGACTGCATGTAAGCGGACATAAAGTTGGTGCCCCTGTCAGACAATACTTCATTGGGGACATCCACTTGGGTAAAAAACACCATTAGGGACTTAGGGCCAGATGTAGAAAGTCTGCAAATTGCGACTTGCAATTTGCGAGTCCATCCGACTCACAAATTGCAAGTCGCAATTTGCAATGCAGTACGGTGTCTCAGACACCGACTGCGACTCGCTATGGGGTCGCAATGACCCACCTCATGAATATTCATGAGGTGGGTCGCAAATTGCGGCCCCATAGCGAGTAGAGGCACTCGCAAACATGGAGGCCTGCTGTCGTCAGCAGACCTCCATGTTCGTGACTGCTTGCTAATAAAGCAGTTTTTTTTTTTTTAAGTGTAGCCCGTTTTCCTTACAGGAAAACGAGCTGCACTTAAAAAAAAAACGAAACCTTTAGTTTTGGTATTTTTTCAGGGCAGGGAGTGGTCCCTTGGACCACTCCCTATCCTGAAAAAATATTTTCGGGTCCAGTCACAAACTGGAAGGGGTCCCATGGGGACCCCTTCCAATTTGCGAGTGGGTTACCATCCACTTCAAGTGGATGCTAACTGCGACACCCTTTGCGACCGCATATGCGGTCGCAAATGGTATTGCATGCCACTCCGAATCGCAAATAGGAAGGGAACACCCCTTCCCATTTGCGATTCTGAAATGCATATTGCGAGCCGGTCCCGACTCGCAATATGCATTTCTGCATAGCAAAGAGGCATTTGCGCCTCGCAAACGGCGATTTTTGCCGTTTGCGACGCGCAAATCCTTTGCTACATCTGGCCCTTAGCCACTGCAGGTGCATTTGCATTCCTCAGAAATACGGCCTCTGCATGGCTTGTGGCACAATCCACCAGAACCAAGATAAACCTGCAGCCAGGGCTTTCGTGGGATCAGTAGGCCCAATAATGTTGATGCCTACCTTTTCAATGGGGGTGCCAATGACATGTAAGAAATTCAGGGGAACATTCAGCTTCTGCTCATCTTCCCATTAGCCTGGCAGGTTAAGCACGTCCTACAGAAGGCATCTGAGGAAACCTTCTTCCAGGGGCCAGCAAAAGTGAGGGACAAGCCAGGCAAAGGTCTTGTGCTGCCCTGATGTTTCCCATTAGCATTGGGGAACCACAGGGTCCCTTGTTGTTCCTTTAGACTGTTGCCTTATGCCCTCCAGGGTTGGACACTCTCCATGTGCCCTACATTACTCCTCATTGGTAGGTCCTCCTTCCACTTTCCGTCCAGCAAGCTCTGACATGTCACCATGGGGAGCACTGTCCTTCTCAGTGGCCTCTGGGGCTGGCATTACAAGTGCCCCATCCACCTCAACTGAGAGAAATTCAGGGGCTTGTTTTCCATGCAATCTTTCCTTTCCTTTCATAGCAGCTGTCTGGGCCATTCTTCCAGGCTCCAGTCCATCTTGACTCCCATCCTGGACAGCCATGGACCTGGTGGTAGCACATATCCATTCAGGCAACCCTAACATTTCTTGGTGTGCCTTAAGCCCCAGTTCCTTCCAGGAAGTGTGCTGAAGGCCATTACCTACGGAACAATCCACAGGCATGACAGGGCTCACTGCAACTTACAGAAGACGTGCGAGCCCTCACCCCAATCAGATGGAACAAGGGCCACTGGATAGTGACCTTCCCTGTTGTCAGCAACCACAAGCTGGCAGAATGCATTGGGTATCACCTACCCCAAAGACGCCATACTGGCTTCTGTGTCCATCAGAGCCTCAAAACCTTCCACATTGATGGTAACTAATTGCCTATACTTTGCAGTATTAGAGGGCACCAGGATACTTGGAACCATCTGTCCATTGCACAGGGGCAAACCAAATCCATACAATAAGATCCATTTTACTACAATCCATTCCAAGATAGCTAGTTAGCAAACATTATTGTTAAAACCCAGTAGAGAAAAGGTTTTCTCCACTGGATGTTAACAATGTTGTTTGTTTACTTTCATTAATGGCCCACTGAAGATCTGGCAAAAAAGCCATTGCAGGATAAAATAAAAGCATTTGTGGACTCTGAGAAAATATAAAAGGAAAATACATTGTTATATTCTTTAAGTCTTTCAAGGTTTTAGACATGCCTTCTACAACCTACTTAATATTCAAAGAGAAAATTGTCTAGGGCATAAGGTATCTGCAAAACATATATGAATTTTATTTCTTTTTCTGAAATTCAACATTCTTCTGAAAGTCCTCATCGCATCAAAAAACAAATATCCTGGTCTGGTCAGATTGTCTATTTCTTGTAAGATCTTGCCGAAGCTCCTGCAGATAGAAGGAAGAAAATTTCAGAGATGAGACTGGAGTTGAGAGCCGTGGGAGCTAAATACCACCTGATTCATCCATGTTACTTCAAGGTTACCTATAAGAACAAAATAATAATTTACAATGATCCACTGAATCTGCTGAAATTTGTGCAGTACTTTAAAGGAGAGGAATTGACATTTTTGTAACTGTGACTGATTGTCTATTTGTTTATGAATTAAGGGCCGGATTTAGAACTTGGTGGACAGGTTACTCATTTACATCGGTGACGGATAACCTGTGTGCCAAAATCTAAATCCCATTATAGTTTATGAGCTTTGGGTTTCAACGGATTCGATATCTGTCACCGTTGTGGATTAACCCATCCACCAAGTTCTAAATCAGGCCCTTTTTTTAAATCCTGTTCTTTTTGATGAATTCTTGTTTAATCCTTCTCTATAGGTTGTTGATCCTCCCAGTCCAATCTTCTGTGTATATCTCCAATATATTGTTTGTGCGGAGTAAAGATGTGCTGTCTTCATCCTTGTGGTTTTCTCAACCCTCAAATGTTTCTTATTTACTTGGGAATGTTTTACAGTCATCATTTCCTTGACTTGTACTTCCTTTTTTCTGCAAGCATGTCTTTTTTCCTTTTCCTTTTCCTTTTCCTTTTCTTTTCTTTTCTTTTCTTTCCTTTCCTTTCCTTTCCTCTCCTTTCCTTTCCTTTCCTTTTCTTTTCTTTTCTTTTCTTTTCTTTTCTTTCCTTCCCTTTCCTTACTTTTTATATTTCTGCTCCCCCCTTTTTCCCCTTTGTACTTATCCTATTATTAAATGTCCTGGATTTTTTCAGATATCTTCAGATATGTTCTTTCCGATATACTGCTAGTTTTTATTTCCTTGAGAGTTGTTTATTTGGTTATGAATCTTTGCACTATTTTATATTCAGTTGTGCTATGAAAAGCTAAAGGTTAAGTTCATTCCATCAAATGAGAGTGTTTGACATTGAGCCAAGTGTCAAAGCAGATAGAGCATTAATACAAGAGTGTCACATTACTGAGGCTGAAACATTGAAATCTAAAAGATCTTGGGTAAGTTTGCTTTTTATTTCCCCAGCACAACACAAGAAAAATTGTGTTTTTATGCTGTGTGCTAAAACACTGGATTTACATGTTAATTCTCAGGAGGGATAATGGATTGTGGTTGATTGATTTATAAACCAAATCCCTGTTTCAACTTTTAACATTTATGGTCCTGTCTTGGTTATCCATTCTTTTTGGTCTAATTTATTAAAGAAGCAAATATTTGATTTTGAGTGGGATTCTAATCAGATTATTAACTCTATCCTAGATAGAATCACTAGAGTAAAGCATATTCTTAGTAAGATATAAAAGAAATTCCTGCCTGCAATTTCTCAAAACTGACTCCTTGAGATAAATTAATCCAACTTTGAGGGAATACATTTTATTCTCACCAGCTTCCCATTCCCAATCTGGCATTGATAATATATTTACTTCTAAAGCTCTATCACAGAACATACCCCATGCTGAAATTGGAGCCATTCCTATCTCTGATCATGCTCCAGTAATTACTGATAATGATTTACTCACAAAGTCACCTCTTCCAAAGCGATGATGATTTAACAATTTTCCTTTGTTAAAGCTCACTTTTACTTCTAAGTTCTTTACATGTACAGATAACATTTTCTGCCTTAATAACTCTCAACACACTTCTATTCCAGATGTAGGGGATGCCTTCAAAGTGTCTGCTTGTGGTTGTGTCATTGATTATAACACCACTAAACAAAAACAATTTCATATTCAGCCAAAGGCCTCTTTAAATAATGTTAAAACACTTGAATATTCTTTTTACCATTATCATTCCAAGCCTGATGAATTTTTAAATACTCTTATTATAGCTAAAATGCATTTTGATACCTTTCTAGAAAGCTCATAACTTATTAAAAAAATCCAGATACTATGTGGGTCAAGCCAAATCTGGAAAACTATTGGCTAATTGTCTTAAAACCCAAAAAAACACAAATGCAGATTGAATCTGTAATTTCTGATCAAGGATCTTCTTTATTTAAGGACATGATTAAAATAAATTTGATGTTGTTTTAAAAAAAGGTACATACACCAGAAATCTCCTCTTCATAGTTTGACATTGCGGCCTATTTGAATTCTATAGCCTCTTCAAAGTCATAGATTGTTGATTTTGTTTCCTTGGAAATCCCAATATCCCAAAATGAATTTTTGACAGTGGTTCATTTATTAAAAAAGAGAAAGCGCCTGATCCTGATGGTTTTACTGTTAACTTCTATTCCCATTTCCTCAAAAAACTTAGCACCACATTAGCATCATTTTTTAAGACAAGGTGAAATTTGCTTCTCCTTATTTACAATGCATGCATTACACCACTTTGTAACCCCTTGAGCGACATTATTTGTGAGGAATAATGGATGCAAGGGGGGCGATCCCCTATTAGGAGACCACAAAATGGTGCAGTGGAATCCATGAGATCCCATTGGGCCCTTTATTGCAGCATGTTTTAACACATGCACAGAGCACACTATTTACTCCATGAATTTTGCAAGATTACCACCAAAAGGTTTGGCGCTATTCATGGAAAATGCAACAATAGCGACAAAACTGTAGACTCTATTGTCTCTAATCTGTGCCATGGTGCATCATATTTTATATACAGCGCACACACGGTGACCTTAGGGGGCACAAAATGGTGCAAGATAAGTGGGGCTTCATATAATGCAGTGTGAATTTTCTTACATTTTGGCCTTATTTCTAAACTGTTGACCCGCATTCACAACTTTACGTCATCCAAGGCTGCACATGGGTTTTTCAGGATGCATTGTTCTGCCTTACCCCCCCCCCCCCCAAAAAAAAAATAGAGATTTAAAATTGTGTAAAAATTATAGACCAATTTTACTGGTAAATGTAGTTTATAAAATATTTGCTAAAATTCTAGGTCTTCGTACTATCCTTGAGCTGTAAAAAATAGTCTGGATTTGAAAAAGGTTGGTTGTCCTCTGATAATGCTAGAATGTTTCTTAATATTCTTAGTAAACGAGTTGATCTCCTTTACTCATGGGTGCTTTGAGCCTTGAAGCTGACCAAGCTTTGGGTCGGCATTTCATTTTTCAAACTTTGATTTCGGGCCTATGATACTTAGAGCCTAATTTTGAGCTTGGCGGACAGGATGACCCATTCACTGAACTTCTGAAGGGGAGGCTGTCGCCATTCTGGCTCCTCCCCACCATGCACTTTATCACTTTCCCAAAGGGCTGACCACCTGAAAAGTGGCATCAGCATTGTCACTGGCTTGTAATCGAGTTGGCAGAAATGCTGCCTGCCACAGGGTGCACCAGCACACTTGCAGTGCTCATCGTTTGCACAGCAGACAGTGAGCTTTGTGAGGGGGCTGGGAAAGGGGACCTCTGCATTGCCAAGTGAATGGGCAGTGCAGGACCCCCCTGTGGCCCAATGTAGCTGCTCTCCAGCAGCTTATTCATGGCGATGAAACCACCATGAAAAGACTGGCCGAGAAACAGGTCGTAATCAGCAGGGCGGCGCTGACCTCATCACCATCCTGGCTAAATCCAACGTCCGACAACATCTGCACGTCGGTATTCGAAGATCTCGGCAGAGACGGTGGTATGTTGGTAGGGCTACACATGACCCTCGTAATGTGGCAGTCGGAACCACCACAAAAGTGGCGGTCCGACAGACCTCCGAGTTTGGTTGTTCGAGTACCGCCACACTCGTAATCAGGCCTTAATCTTATCTCCATTCTCTACTCTTCATCTTATGCAGTTATTTTGTGAATAGTTGCACTTCTGATTATTTCTTAACACAAAAGATGAGTTAGACAATGTTATCCCTTTTCTTCCTTTCTTTTTATTCTTGCTTTAGAGCCCTTTTATCTTGAATTAGACAACATTACTTTATTTCTGGTTTTTGTTATGGTGGAAAACACGTTACTCAGACCAAAGACAATTTTCTGAAATTCTTCATATGGTGTAACAAAGATTAAAATGAATAAGAAACATTTTTTGGAAAACCTGGAGAAAAATAAATAATATAGGTACATCGATTATGTTAAGGGAACCACCTGTAAATTTCCCCCAAATTCGGCTTCATTTTCATATACTTAACTGTTAGACCTGGCATCCTTGGTGTGGTTTTCCCTGTCTTTTTTGCCTTTGCTTCCTGTATTTTTGACTGCATGCTGGAGTTTGTTTTTGCTGGTTTAGGTACCCTGGCCACTATACCACTGCTGACCAGTGCTAAAGTGCAAGTGCTCTTTGTGTAAACTGTACGTGTGATTGGCTTTTCCATGATTGGCATATTTGATTTAGTAGTAAGTCTATAGTAAAGTGCACTAGAGGTGCCCAAGTTCTGTAAATCAAATTCTAGTAGTGGGCCTGTTGCACTGATTGTGCAACCCCCATGAGTAGCCCTATAAACATGGCTCAGACCTGCCACTGCAGTGTGTGTGTGTGCAGTTTTAAACTACCAATTCGACCTGGCAAAGTGTACTCACTTGCCAGGCCCAAACCTTCCCCTTTACTATATGTAAGTCACCCCTAAGGTAAACTCTAGGTAGCCCCATGGGCATGGTGCAGTGTATATAAAAGGTAGGACATGTACTGGTGTTTTTGGCTGACCGGGCTCATGACAAGGAAGACTCCTCAGGGGAATGATGGCCGTTCAGATCCCTTCACTTTCTCCAGGTTACCAATGGGTCTCATACAGGCAAAGACAACAGAGGCAGAATATAGTTCAACAAGGATTTATTGCGGTAACTGCATCTTAGATAAAAAGTTATGTATTGCAATAACTAGGATGATAAAACTAAATAAAAACAAACAGGTGACTAACAGAGTAAAACACAAGAATAGTCCTACCATACTGTCACCAGATGTGATGTATATATTTCTCCTACCTAAACTATGTCTGAGCACAGCATAATAAGCCTAATCTACCATTCGGGTTTCTCCCCTGGGGGTACATCATCCCTCATACCTGGAGGAAGAAGCCTGTAGTCTAGAGAGACACGGTCCCCATGTGGACTGGGTGTCCGGCCCTCTAGGCAAGTAGCTGCAGCGAAGCAGTCAGCAATCAGCATGCAGTCGTGGTCATCTGGCTGAAATCTCCCTCTAACATGTCTGGGACAAAGGGGTGTTTTTATAATAAAACAGCTGAAATTCTAACAAACAGTCCCCACGTATGAGTGTGTGTTTTCTGTGAATGTTGGAGACACAGCATACCACATTTGTCGGCAGCCCTATCTGACTGTAGCCTTGGAGAAAGCACAAAGTGAAATAAATGTCCTACTATGAACATAGGCCCTCATTACAACCCTGGCGGTAAATCCCGATTACCGCTGTGCAGAAGACCGCCAACACACCGCTGCGGGGGTGGAATTCCGTTACAGCTATTACGACCAACAGCTCGGAATCCGCCAAAATCCAGACACCAACACGAGTCCGCCACACCAAAGATCAGTAATAAACTGGCGAGAACAAAACCTCCACTGTCACGCCAAGAGGAATATGCCCACACTATCACGACACACGAATCCACGTGGTGGTCTTTCAACCCCTGTATTCCATTGGCGGTACACACCGCTGCGCTCAAAATACACACACATTTTCAAAACACACCCACAAACCCTTACGACCCGAATTGCGATAGAAGGTCAGAGAGAGACACCACCAGAAACAACACTAGCATCCACAGGCACACAACATCATGACTCACACAACATCCACACACCTCAGACAACACACACAAACACATCCCCTCACACATCACAACCGACACCATCTCACACATCACATCATGGCACCTCAATGACACCCCAGGTTCTCTGAGGAGGAGCTCAGGGTCATGGTGGAGGAAATCGTCCGGGTAGAGCCACAGCTACTCGGATCACAGGGGCAGCACACCTCCATTGCTATTAATATGGAGCTATGGCACAGAATCATCCACAGGGTCAACGCAGTGGAACAGCACCTCAGAATACGGGATGACATCAGGAAGAGGTGGAACGACCTACGGGGAAGGTGCATTCTGTGGTCTGAAGACACCAGATTGCAGTACAGAGGACTGGCGGTGGACCCCCACCTCCTCCCCCACGACTAACAACATGGGAGGAGCAAGTCTTGGCAATACTGCATCCTGAGCGCCTCGCAGGAGTAGCAGGAGGAACGGACTTTGGTAGGTCAACTCTTAACTATTATATCCCCCACCCTACCTGCATGCCATCACATACCCCCACCCTCACCCTCACCCCCATCACTCCAACACCTCACATATGTCCCACTATCACAACCCACCCATCCCAATACCAAGCCCTGCATGCAACACCAAAGCAGGGACACCCATCACCAAAGCATGTCCACAACAGATACCCACACAGACACCAAACCAAATATCACACAAGGACCTAGACAAGAATGCAAGCACTGGAGTACAGGGTCACTCACCCATTGCACACGATGGCACACACAGATGCAATAATCATGCCTTTACACCCCTGCAGGACCCCTACCCAACGTCACCGGACAGGAGGTTCCAGACATGTCCTGTCCCCCCACAGAAGAGGCCCACAGTGATGACAGCATCTCTGCACAACTGGAACAAGATGACCAGCCCGGCCCATCAGGGAACTCGGGACAGTCGGTTCCCCTGACACTAGCACAAGCCACCACAGAGCCTCCCCCTCAGGAAACACCAGCACAGCACCCAACCAGCGGGCCCATCCCTCTGTCCCCAGGACACATCAAGCAGCAGTGTGTCCACCACTACAGGGAACCCAGGCAAACCCACCACCCCAAGAAAATCAGGGACCTGGGGGCAGTGGCAGTGGGCACACGGTTCAGGGGACAGAGGAACAGGAAAACAGGGGAACTGGGAGGGCTGCTGTGCGACAGGGGGAGGCCAGGCCCAGGGAACCCACTCTCCACAAGGCCCTCTCCAACATCATGGGAGCATACCATCATTCCCAGGAGACGATGGCAACGGTACTGGGCAATTTTCAGGAGACCCAGCGGCTGCAGGAGGAACACTACCTGGGGATCAGGGAGGAACTCAAGTCCATCAACACCACCCTGGTCACCATTGTAGGGGTGCTGCAGGACCTTGTCAACACCAGGAGGGACACTGTGGCATAACAAGGGGTCCCTGACACTAGCCTGGATGATGAACAGCCCACCACCTCCGCCGGTGCTAATGGACAGGAGGCACCACCACAGGACCATGACACCAGCACCCCACCACCTGCAGATGGAAAGCCACCCCGCAAACGGTCCCTGAGATCCAGGAACAAGACAGAGAACATTGCCAAGACCCCCACCAGGAAATGAGACCCCCTGAATATCATCCTTCTGTCCCACTTTGTCACCCTGTCCATCCTTCAACTGCCCTTGCTCCACTTCCTATGCCCCTTTGGACAATGCACCTGTGAAACAAATAGACTGGACTCTGCCATGGACATTCCTCCACCATCACCCCTGACCATGTTACAACCCCCTCCACTTATTTGCACAAAAATAAACACACATCAATCACAAAACATTCTGGTGTCAGTCTGTGATTTCACAAATGTGTAATTGCAACAACTATGGAATATAGTAATCTCAATTTAAACGTCAACATGCCGATGTAACACAGCTCTAGTCCATTGGGAAATATAGCAGAGGTCACAAAGTGGGACCCACATCTGTTAAATAGAAAGGCAAAGTGACAAGCCAGGGTCCATACACTGGGTGAAAATGACAGACTAATGATAAGTCAAACAATAGAATGAGATGTGGGAGGCAGTGATATCTTCTTACCTGTGTCTCACTGGACATACTACTGGATAACGTTGTTTCTGTTGTCGATATCCTCTTCTTCTGCCTCCTCTTCTTCACTGTCCACAGACTCCACAGCTGCCACAAGACCTCCAGATGGACCATCCTCCTGTAGAAAAGGCACCTGTCATCTCAAAGCCAGGTTGTGCAGCATACATCAGGCCACGATGATCTGGCACACCTTCTTTGGTGAGTAGTAGACAGAACCACCTGTCATTTGGAGGCACCGGAACCTGTCCTTCAGGAGGCCGAAGGTTCTTTCTATAATCTCCTAGTTCACCCATGTGCCTCATTGTAGCGTTCCTCTGCCCTTGTCCTGGATTTCTCACTGGAGTCAGTAGCCATGACAGGTTGGGAAAACCAGATTCACCTGAAAATATTGAGGGACAACTGTTAGACACACACTAACCCATAGGGACAACCCCAGACCCAGACAAATATTCACAGGGTATAGAGTCCTTGTCCTCACCTATTAGCCACACACGGTGCCTCTGGAGTTGCCCCATCACATAAGGGATGCTGCTATTCCTCAGAATGTAAGCGTCATGCACTAAGCCAGGAAATGTGGCATTCACATGGGAGATGTACTGGTCGTCCAAACACACCATCTGCACATTTATCGAATGGTAGCTCTTCTGGTTTCTGTACACCTGTTCACTCCTCTAGGGGGGTACCAAGGCTACATGTGTCCCATTAATGGCACCTATGATGTTGGGGATATGTCCCAGGGCATAGAAGTCACCTTTCACTGTGGGCAAATCCTCCACCTGAGGGAAAACGATGTAGCTGCACATGTGTTTCAGCAGGGCAGACAACACTCTGGACAACACATTAGAGAACATTGTCTGGGACATCCCTGATGCCATGGCCACTGTTCTTTGAAAAGACCCACTTGCCAGGAAATGGAGTACTGACAGGACCTGCACTAGAGGGGGGATCCCTGTGGGATGGTGGATTGCTGACATCAGGTCTGGCTCCAACTGGGCATATAGTTCATGTATAGTAGCACAATCAAGTCTGTAGGTGACTATTACGTGTCTCTCTTCCATTGTCGACAGGTCTACCAGCGGACTGTACACCGGAGGATGCCGCCATCTCATCACCTGCCCCAGTGGACGTGTCCTATGGACGAGAACAACGAGCAGAGTGTCAGCCAACACTGAGGTATTACAAAATGTCATTTGCACACAGTTATTAATCCGCAATGTGCCTGTTACTGTGTGTATGCAAGGCCTAGATAGGTGTGATGCAGTTATTATTAATGCCATGTGGCACCCTGAAATGGCGGCTGCCTGACCTGTAAGGTGGGACAAGGGGATATGAGGTACCTGCGCTGGCGTTCAACACCATTGCAGTAGGCGGTCAAAGACCGCTGAGCAATCCTGAATTGGTTAACATTGGACCCTATGGGTCCCAGGAGCCAATGACGATGTACACCGGCGGTGACGGTACACACCGCTGCAGACGTGACTGCCATTTTCTGTCTGTTCACTCACTTGATACCTGACCTTCAACAGGAGAGGACCTACACTGCAAGTGCTGCTGTGACCTGGGTCTGGAAGCGACGATGGCTCATGTGTCTGGGGAAAGGGCCCCTGCCTTCACTTCGGAGGAGTTAGAGAAGTTAGTGGATGGGGTCCTCCCCAGTACACGCTACCCTACGGTCCTCCAGACAAACAGGTGAGTACACTGTGAGCATGCTGCATGGGCAATGTCTGTTTGGAGTGGTGTGGATGGAAGATACATGAGGTGTGGGGGACTGAGGCCTGCATTAGCGGATGGTGAGTGTATGTGCATCAGGGCAAGGGTGGGAGCGTGGGCCAATGAGTATGACGGTCCGGACGGGTAAAGATTATCCTTTTCCCCTGTACTATTCCTCTGGGTCAGCGCCCACAAGAAGAAGGATATTTGATGTGCCATCGCCAAGGATGTCTGACCCTGGGGGTTCACCACAGACGGAGCACCCACTGCTGGAAAAGATGTGAGGGCATTCGCCGCTGGAGCAAGAAGACAGCAGAGGCCCAGCTGGGGATGGCCTCCCAATGTGGGAGGGGTGCCCATCGCACCATGACCCCCCTGATGTTTCAGATACTGGTGGTGGCATATCCGGAGTGGGATGGGCGCTTGAGGGCATCACAGCAGCCACAAGGGGGTGAGTACAGTCACAATCATCTAACTCTATGCGCATTACGAGGTGTCTGGGTAGGGTAGGTGGCCAGTGGGTTCCCCTAGGCCAGGGCGAGCTTGGTAGGCAAGGTTCCTTGTGAGGCAGGCTCAGGGGCACCCCAACCCCACTAGTGGTTAGTGCCATTTACACCTAGTCAGGATCCTGTGACTTCCATGTGTGCATCAAGCGGGCATAGGCCTTGTACCCCATGGCCCTGTGAATATTCTAGGAACTGTAAGTGCATGGCATAGTGCAGAGGTCTGCTGTGTCTGTAGTGTCCGCCAACGGTAGTGGTATTGCATGCACTGAACATGTCTTTCTTCTGTCTTCCCCCCCTTTTTGTGGTCCCCCTGTTCTTGTGTGCAATAGCATCATCAGGCGGAGGAGCAGTGGCACCAGAGCAGGAGGGAGCTGCATCCCACTTGGCCCTGGAGGGCAAAACAATGGAGCCTGAAGACACCAGTGGGATGGAGGGCAAGGGGAGCTCGATGGCGGGGACAGAAGGTGACAGCGACTCCTCCTCTGATGGGAGCTCCCTTGTGGTGGAGGGCTCCTCTGTGCCCCCCACATCAACAGGTACAGCCTCCACCCCCTACCAGAACTGCCCTCCCAGAAGCCCCTCAGCGTGTGTCCCGTACCTGCTCACCCAGGAGGGTGGGCCTTTCCTTCGCCCCAGGCACCTCATGCCCTGCCCCTGTCAGCCCTGCTGCCCTCAGTGAGGAGGCTATTGACCTCCTGAGATCGCTCACTGTTGGGCAGTCTACCATTCTGAATGCCATCCAGGGTGTTGAGAGGCATTTGCAAATGTATACCTGGAGGGCATTCATTCTGGCCAGGCAGCCCAACAGAGAGCATATCAGGCTCTGGCCTCAGCACTGATGGCAGCCATTGTCCCTGTGTCCAGCCTCCCCCCTCCAACTTCCTCCCCCCAGACCCAATCCCCTGTACCTCAGCCTATCCCAAGCACACCATCAGACCAGCATGCACACACCTCAACACACAAGGGTGGCTCAGGCAAACATAAGTACCACACATCCCACAGGCACTCACACAAGCACCATACCCATGCACACATACAACATCCACTGCCTCCACTGTGTCCCCCTCCTCCACATCTCCCTCTTCCCTCCTCCCACCCTGTCTCGTCTCCACTCACACCTGCATGCACTACATCTTCAGCCACTGCCTCCATCACCAGCACGTCCATCACCACACTCCGCTCACGTGCACTCACCACCCCCACTAGTATTCACACATCCCCTGTGTCATCTCCCAGTGTGTCTGTGAGCCCCCTCCCAAACTACACAACCGCAGGCACACACCGACACAACAGCCATCCCCCTCACAACAGCCTCCAGCCCATGCACCTTCACCCAAATTCACCAGACGTACACCTCCTACAACCACTACCTCTTCCTCCATTCCCAAACCCTCTCCATCTTCCCGTCCCAGTGTGTCTAAAAAACTTTTCCTGGCTAATATTGACCTCTTCCCTACACCTCCCCCCTCTGTCCCCTCGGGCCAGGCTTTCCAGGTCCCAACCCATCACCTCAGCCACCACATCCCCAGGCACAGTGGTGCCAGCAACTGCGGGCTATTGGAGTGCACCAACCATCAGGGCTGCCAGTGTGCCACGGAGCGAAGGCAAGGACATTCCACCACCTGCAAAACTAAAAAAGTTGCCCACATCCCAGAGGGAGAAGCAGAAAACACCTGCCACCAAGGGCTCAGGGAAAACGAAAGGCGATAGTGGCAAGACAGCTGCGCCACCATCCAGGGTGGGGAAGGGCCAGAAACTAAAGGGCAGGTCAGGAGAGGGCATGGTGGCACCGACAGAGGGACCAGTGTCATACCTACTGTCCACGTCGATGCCAACCTGTACGGCGGAGAAGACCGCCACCTGCACCGCTACCAGCACCACCGCCACAGAGCCCACAGCCAGCACTGCTGCCACAGAGCCAGCAGCCAGCACCGCCGCCACAGAGCCCGCAGCCAGCACTGCTGCCACAGAGCCCACAGCCAGCACCGCCGTCACAGAGCCTGCCACCAGCACCGCCGCCACAGGGCCCGCAGCCAGCACCGCCACCACAGAGCCCGCAGCCAGCACTGCCGCCACAGAGCCCACAGCCAGCACCGCTGCCACAGAGCCCGCAGCCAGTACCGCTGCCACAGAGCCCACCGCCAGCACCACCACCAGAGAGCCCGCAGCCAGCACCGCCGCCACAGAGCCCGCAGCCAGCACCGCTGCCACAGAGCCAGCAGCCAGCACCGCCACCACAGAGCCCCCAGCCAGCACCGCTGCCACAGAGCCCGCAGCTAGCACCGCCGCCACAGAGCCTGCAGCCAGCACCACCGCGACAGACACCGCCAGCACACCAGCGGCCCGTGACATCCTGAGCCAGTGGCACCACCGCAGACATGGCTGCCATCCCCAGTGGTCATTTTTCCGATGAAGCACTCTGGGCACCAAGCCCCCTACAGAACCAGTGGAGAGATACATCCACTACCTCTGTCCTTGGCAGGATGAAGCACTCTGGGCACCAAGCCCCCTCCAGAGCCAGTGGAAAAACACATCCACTACCTCTGTCCTTGGCAGGATGAAGCACTCTGGGCACAAAGCCCACTACAGAACCAGTGAAGAAACACATCCACTACCTCTGTCCTTGGCAGGATGAAGCACTCTGGGCACAAATCCCCCTCCAGAACCAGTGGAGAAACACATCCACTACCTCTGTCCTTGGCAGAATGAAGCACTCTGGGCACAAAGCCCCCTCCAGAACCAGTGGAGAAACACATCCACTACCTCTGTCCTCGGCAGGATGAAGCACTCTGGGCACAAAGCCCACTCCAGAACCAGTGGAGAAAGGCATCCACTTGAGAGACTGTGGCTTTGCACTCCCCAGGATAAAGCAGTGGGCAACCCACCCACTTGAGACACTTGAGAGACTGTGACTTTGCACTCCCCAGGATAAAGCAGTGGGCAACCCACCCACTTGAGACACTTGTGAGACTGTGGCTTTGCACTCCCCAGGATAAAGCAGTGGGCAACCCACCCACTTGAGACACTTGTGAGACTGTGGCTTTGCACTCCCCAGGATAAAGCAGTGGGCAACCCACCCACTTGAGACACTTGAGAGACTGCGGCTTTGCACTCACCAGGATAAAGCAGTGGGCAACCTACCCACTGGAGAGACTTGAGAGACTGTGGCTTTGCACTCCCCAGGATAAAGCAGTGGCCAAACCACCCACTTGAGACACTTGTGAGACTGTGGCTTTTCACTCCCCAGGATAAAGCAGTTGGCAACCCACCCACTTAAGACACTTGAGAGACAGTGGCTTTGCACTCCCCAGGATAAAGCAGTGGGCAAACCACCCACTTGAGAGACTTGAGAGACTGTGGCTTTGCGCTCCCCAGGATACATCAATGGGCATGGAGCCCTTTCGTGGAGCAGTGGAGTCATGCGTCCATCAGGCTGAGGTGCCCCCCCTCCCCCTGAGGTGCCTATTTATTTTCAATCTGATTCCCCTCCAGTGTTCTCTCCATTTGGAGTCAGGTATTATGTGTGGGCCTCGCCCATGCATTTTTGGCCCAGTGGTCCATGGACAATGATCGGTGCACTATCCGGACCTGTGTAGTTGGTGTACATAATTGTATATACTGTATTTAGAGTTTTGGGTACTGGATTTTTATTGATTACAATCGTTCAAATCAATTCCTTTTCTCCTTCCTTTATTCAAGGGGGGTTGTATATGTAATGTTGCAGCATGTATTTGTTTGTATGGTGTTGTGGGTGAGGGTGGGGGTGGGGGTGTTGCATGTTGCTTGTGTGTCACTCTCTTTTCCCTCCCCTGTGTTGTAGGTGCAGTACTCAACGTGGTCGTCGCCACCGTCTCTGGAGCTCCTGATAGAGGAGCAGGAAGACCATCGCTGGCAGGATGTGAAGTTCTGGCTCCATGGCATCCTGGTTCCTCGTGGGGTGTGGAGAGGTGAGTGATTTCCCCTTCTGTCTACTGTTTGTTCCGTCTTTTTGTTCACCTTGGTTCCACCCCGGAAAAGGTGGCGGATTGGCATCTTGTGATAGGGTGGGCGGTACATTGTCTTCCGCCTGTCTGTTGGCGGTTACCGCCGCGCTGTTTGTTTGTACTGCCGTGGCAGTCGGAATGTTAAAGTGGCTGTCTATGTTGGCGGTTTCCGCCACGGTCGTAATCCCATTGTTTTTCCGCCGGCCTGTTGGCGGTATTACTGCCGCTTTAACACTGACCACCAGAGTTGTAATGAGGGCCATAATGCTTTCCTAGGCGAATGTACAACGAGATAAAGAAAATAAAAAAGCACCAGAAATGTTGCTGTTGCTAGAAAAAGTAAAGCAATGCTGACTAAAATGCAACAGGGTTAAAGTGCACAGAGGCAGGCCTAGTTAGCTTAAAACAATGGCCCTTATTACAACCCTGGGAATAGGCGATAAAGCAGCGGTAATAACACCAACAGGCCAGTGGTAAAAAAAAAAGAATTATGACCATTGTGGAAACCGCCAACACATACAGCCAGTTTAACACACCGACTGCCACGGCGGTAGCAACAAGCACCGTAGCTGTAACGCCCAACAGCCAGGTGGAAGACAAGGTTCCGCCCACTGTATTACAACAGGCCTATCCTCCACCTTTTCTGGGCTGTACCAACGCCATCAAAAGCACGGCGGAAAAAGTACACAGAAGGTAAAGGACTCACCTCTGAAGACTCAAGGAAGAACCACGATGCCATGGAGCCCAAACTGCAGGTGTTCCCCTTGCTGGTCTACCTCCTCCTACACCAGGAATACCAACGCCGGCGATGATGACCACGGTGAGTACTGCCACCTAGCACACATGGGAGGAGGGAGGAAAAAGAGAGTGATAAAAACACGCAACACGCAATACCCCCACCCCAACACCATACACACAAGCAGATGCAATAACATTACATGTTCACCCCCCACCCTTCAGGAATAATGTAAGGACAAAATGATTTGAAGAAACTAAGTGTAATGATGTAAAATTCTCGAAATAAGTGTTCAAAAATCAAAACAGTATTTACTGATATACAAATGAAGGGACACTGCCCAATCCATAATATCCGTGGGCCACAGGACCACATCACACAGTCCAAGGCCCCACTTGACTCTTGCCTCAATACGGAGAGAACACTGCTGGGGCGTCAGGTCGAAAATACACAGGCACCTCAGGTGAAAGGTGAAGGGGGGGCACCTTGTGAGAAGGTTGCCTCTTTCTAGCATTGTTAGCCCCACTTTCGGCCTGTTTGTGAGTATTTGTCAGAGTGTTTTTACTGTCTCACTGGGATCCTGCTAGCCAGGACCCCAGTGCTCATAGTGAAAACCCTATTTGTCAGTGTGTTTTATGTGTCTCACTGGGACCCTGCTAGCCAGGACCCCAGTGCTCATAGTTTGAGGCCTGAATGTGTGTACCTGTGTAATGACTAACTGTGTCACTGAGGCTCTGCTAACCAAAACCTCAGTCCTTATGCTCTCTCTGCCTTTAAAATTGTCACTATAGGCTACTGACCATTTTGACCAATTCTAATTGGCACACTGGAACATTCTTATAATTCCCTAGTATATGATAACTACGTACCCAGGGTATTGGGGTTCGAAGAGATCCCTATGGGCTGCAGCATTTCTTTTGCCACCCATAGGGAGCTCAGACAAATCTTACACAGGACTGCCACTGCAGCCTGAGTGAAATAACGCACACATTATTTCACAGACATTTTACACTGCACTTTAGTAACTTATAAGTCACCTATATGTCTAACCTTCACTTAGTGAAGGTTAGGTGCAAAGTTACTAAGTGTGAAGGTACCCTTGCACTAGCAAATGTGTCCCCACATAGTTCAGGGCAATTTCCCCAGACTTTGTGAGTGCGGGGACACCATTACACGCATACACTACATATAGGTTAATACCTATATGTAGCTTCACAATGGTAACTCTGAATATGGCCATGTAACATGTCTAAGATCATGGAATTGTCCCCCCATGCCAAATCTGGTATTGGGGTGCCAATTCCATGCATCCCCGGGGCTCCACTTTGGACCCGGGGTACTGCCAAACCAGCTCTCTGGGGTTTTCTCTGCAGCTACCACTGCTGCCACGCCACAGACAGGGCTCTGCCCTCCTGGGGTCTGGGCAGCCCAGTCCCAGGAAAGCGGTACAGAGCATTTCCTCTGAGAGAGGGTGTTACACCCTCTCCCTTTGGAAATAGGTGTTAAAGGATGGGGAGGGGTAGCCACTCCCAGCCTCTGGAAATTCTTTGAAGGGCACAGATGGTGCCCTCCTTGCATAAGCCAGTCTACACTGGTTTATGGAACCCCCGGTCCCTGCTCTGGTGTGAAACTGGACAAAGGAAAGGGGAGTGACCACTCCCCTGTCCATCACCACCCCAGGGGTGGTGCCCAAAGCTCTTCCAGTATGTCCCAGACCTCTGCCATCTTGAATGCAGAGGTGTGAGGGCACTCTTGAGGCCTCAGAGTGGCCAGCGCCAGCAGGTGGCATCAGAGACCCCTCCTGGTTAGGTGCTTACCTCACTAAGTGGCTAATCCTCCTCTGAGGGCTATTTAGGGTCTCTCCTGTGGGCTTTTCCTTAGATAACGACTTGCAAGAACTCATTAGAGTTCCTCTGCACCTCTCTCTTCGACTTCTGCCAAGGATCAACCACTGACTATTCCAGGACGCCTGCAAAACTGCAACAAAGTAGCAAGAAGACTACCAGCAACATTGTAGCGCCTAATCCTGTCGGCTTTCTCAACTGTTTTCTGGTGGTGCATTCTCTGGGGGCTGCCTGCCTTCATCCTGCACTGGAAGCCACAAAGAAATCTCCTGTGGGATGATGGAATTTTCCCCCTGCTCCAGCAGGCACCAAACGTCAGTGTCACTATTACTCTGGGACCCCTCTCATCCTGACTAGCGTGGCCCCTGGAACACAGGTGGTGGACCCACGTGACCCAGAGTGTCCAGTGATCCAACTGTACAAATTTTGATGAGGTAAGTCCTTGCCTCCCTTCTCCAGGGGTAGGGAAGAGGTCAAGGGTGGAGAGGAAAAGGTTCTTAGGGCTCACCGGGGCGGGAAGAGGGTGAAGGTTTGGGAGTGGAGGAAGAGGGAATGGTTGTAGGAGGTGTCTGTCTGCTGTGTTTGGGTGCAGGTGCATGGGCTGGATGCTGTTGTGAGGTGGATGGCTGCTGGGTATCTGAGTGCTTGTGTTTGTGTACTTTGGGAGGAGGGGGCACAGACACAATGGGAGAGGACCCAGGGGACGTGTGCATGGATGTGTGGGTGGTGACTGCCAGTGAGGGGTTTGTAGTAATAGCCGTGCTTGTGATGGAGCTAGTGGATTAGGATGTAGTGAATGCAGGTGTAAGTGGAGACGCTACTGGGAGGGAGGGAGGTGGAGGAGGAAAGGGACACAGTGGAGGCAGTGGATGTTGGTATGTCTCCTTCTGGATGATGTTTGTGTGACTGCCTGTGGGATGATGTGTGGTGCTTGTGTTTGCCTGAGCCACTCCTGTGTATTGTGTTGGGTGCATGCTGGTCTGATTGTGTGCTTGGGATAGGTTGGGGTTCAGGGGAATGGGACTGGGAAGAGGAAGTTGGAGGAGGAAGGCTGGAGACAGGGACAATAGTTGTCATCAGGGAGGAGGCCAGAGCCTGGAATGATCTATGTTGGGCCACCACGCCAGAGTGAATGCAATCCAGGAATGCATTTGTATGTTGCAAATGCCCTCCCAGCCCCTGAATGGCATTCACTATGGTTGACTGCCCAACAGAGATTGATCGCAGGAGGTCAATAACCTCACTCAGGGCAGCAGGGCTAACGGGGATAGGGCCTGAGGTGCCTGGGGCGAAGGAGATCCCCAGACTCCTGGTTGAGCTGGCACAAGAAATTCGCTGAGGGGCTGCTGGGAGGGCAGTGCTGGTATGGGGGTGGAGGCTATAGCTGTACTTGGGGAGGCCACAGAGCAGTCCACCACCAGCCGGGAGCTTCCATCGGAGGAGGTATCACTGTCAGAACTGTCCCCTCCTGTCTCCACCATGGTGCTCCCCTCACCCTCCGTCCCACTGGTGCTCTCACGGTTTGTGGATTCGGCCTTCAGGGCCAAGTGGGATGCAGCTCCCTTCGTCACCGGTGCCTCTGCTCCTCCGCCAGAAATTGCTAATGCACAGAAGGACAGGGTGACAAAACAAAAAGGGGGTGGAAGAGACAGAGCATGCACTTGGTCAGTGCCAGCAACAACACCACCGTTGGTGTACACAACACACAGGGGACAGCCCTATGTACTATGTGAGGCACTACCACTCACAATGCTAGTCACCAGGCCATGGACAGTAATACCTAACGCCAATAGCAGCATACCTGAGACCCACAGATCCCTGCCCAGTAGAAGATGCCCACTAGCATGTTTGGGGGTGGAGTGCATCAGCCCCTGCCCAACATGGAACCTACCCTGCAATGTCCGGCCTGGCCTAGGGGCACCCACAGGCCCACATCCCTGATCCTGAGACTACCCCACCACGTGCAATTTGCAGATTCTGAAACTGTACTCACCCCCTTGTGGCTGCTGTGATGCCCTCAAGCGCCCATCCAGCTTCGGATAGGCCACCGCCCGTTTGCGGAACATCAGGGGGGTCAGGGTTCGATGGGCACCACTTCCTCGTTGAGTGGCCATTCCCAGCTTGTCCTCCGCCGTCTTCCTTGCCCAGCGTCTCAGGTGGTCCTACCGTTTCGACAGTGGGTGCTCCGTCTGCCATAGACCTCCAGGGTCCGCACGTCCTTGGCGATGGCACGCTATATACCCTTTTTAGGTCAAGTGTTAGCGTTTGGCCTGCTGTATACTTTTAAGTATACTATAGAGTGAGTTCTCACATTTTCATTTGTTAGTTGCAGTGTCCTTCAAAAATCATTGCTTGCTAGTGGTCAGTTCTTCCTCTTTGTCCTATCTTTTTTCACTTTGGGAGCAGCACAAAGTACTGTGTAATTATGATATGTCCTGTCTTCTGCAAGGGACTTTTTTTTTCACTGAACAAATACCCACACTGTTTCACCTCAACAGTGTGGATGCCTGTTCAGTTACTCCTCCCCAGCAGATCCCTCTGTAAACATAAACCAACAGCAGAGGGGGGATCTTCCAGGGCCAGCTAACCCTCTCTCTCTTCCTTTTGTTATTTTCAGTCTGTGTGGCAATAAAAGTCCAGTCAGTAATTTACACTATGAGCTCTAACTCGAGCAAACACGAGACTATTGCATTCCAAATGCTTGTTACTTTTCTTGCTGCAATGTGTGTTCAGTGCAGACAGTCAGATGATCAGAGGGGACAGTTGAGTGGCAGATGCTGTCCATTTTTTAAAAATCCAGAATGTCAGACTTTTGACTGGCTCGTTCAAGGCAAGGTGTGCATTTTTTCAGTGCAGGAATGCAGCCCCTCGCGTCCCACAGCATGTGAGATCTGGAAGTTGAATCCCGCTTTTGAGTCCATATCCTTGTACCAACTGTTTTAGTTTAGATTAAAAATAATAGTTTATTTGAAAGTGTTTTGCAGCTCTTTTGGAAGGAGAGCTGCCCACTTCAACCTCAAACTATCCCTCCCCCAAAGCATCTACTTTAAATGTATTTCTTCGACCGCACAAACCCCTAAAAGACTTCAAACACCACACACACACAGACAGGAGCAATACAATGCACACACGAGCAATCCCACACAAACACACTAAGGCCCTCATTACAACCCTGGTGTTAAAGCGCCGGTAACTCTGCAAACAGGCCGGTGGGAAAAAAATGGGATTACGACCGTGGCGGAAACCGCCAACATAGACAGCCACTTTAACATTACGACCGCCACGGCGGTAGATACAAACAGCGCAGTGGACACTGCCAACAGACAGGCAGAAGACAAAGTACCACCCACTGTATTACAAGAGTCCTATCCGCCACCTTTTCCGGGGCGGAACCAACGCTATCAAAAGCACGGCAGAAACAGTACAGAGAAGGGAAAACACTCACCTCTTGACACCGGAACCAGGACGCCATGGAGCCCAAACTTCAGGTGTTACCCATGTTGGTGTACCTCCTCTTCTACCAGGAGTACGAACAGCGGCAGTTGCCACAGTGAGTACTGCACCTACAACAAAGGGCAGGGGGGGAGGAAAGAGAGTGACACACAGATGCAACACCCCCACCCTCACCCACAACAACATACACACAAATACATGCAGCAACATTACATATACACCCTCCACCCCCTGGAAGAACGCAAGGACAAAAGAAAATGATTGTAACGATTGTAATCTTTAAAAATCGATTAGTCAAAACTCCAAATTCAGTATATACAAATATGTACACTAACTACACAAGTCCGGATAGTGTACTAATCATTGTCCCTGGACCACTGGGCCCAAAATGCATGGGTGAGGCCCACACATGATACCTGACTGGAAACGGAGAGAACACTGCTGGGGCATCAGATCGAAAATATACAGGCACCTCAGGGGGAGGGGGAGCACCTCAGCCTGATGAACGCATGACACCACTGCTGCACGAGGGGGCTCCATGCACATTGCTGTATCCTGGGGAGTGCAAAGCCATAGTCTCTCAAGTCCCTCCAGTGGGTGGTTTGCCCACTGCTTTATTTTGGTGAGTGCAAAGCCACAGTCTCTCAAGTCTCTCCACTGGGTGTTTGCCCACTGCTTTATCCCGGGGAGTGCAAAGCCACAGTCTCTCAAGTCTCTCCAGTGGGTGGTTTGCCCACTGCTTTATCCTGGGGAGTGCAAAGCCACAGTCTCTCAAGCGGATAACAGTCTCCACTAGTTCCGGAGGGGGCCTGGTGCCCAGAGTGCTTCATCCTGCCAAGGACAGAGGTAGAGGATGTGATACTCCACTGGTTCTGGAGGTGGCCTGGTGCCCAGAGTGCTTCATCCTGCCAAAGACCGAGGTAGTGGATGTATCTCTCCACTGGTTCTGGAGGGGGCCTGGTGCCCAGAGTGCTTCATCCTGCCAAGGACTGTGGTAGTGGATGTATCTCTCCACTGGTTCTAGAGGGGGCCTGGTGCCCAGAGTGCTTCATCCTCCCAAGGACTGTGGTAGTGGATGTGATACTCCACTGGTTCTGGAGGGGGCCTGGTGCCCAGAGTGCTTCATCCTGCTAAGGACTGATGTAGTGGATGCATCTCTCCACTGGTTCTGGAGGGGGCATGGTACCCAGAGTGTTCCACGTGCAGTGTGGCCGGTACAATTCCCTCACCTGGGTGTGCGTGCAATGAGATTTGCGAGATTCAGGTAGCATGATACGCCATGGAGGCAGCGATACACCCCACACTGCTGCGGCTGCGCCTTCCACCTGCAGGTGCAAACAGTGATGGAAGAAATGCCTCATGGAAGCTGCACAGGGTCCAGGAACTCTCCTCCATCCTCAGACGACTGACCACTGGGGAGGGTAGCCATGTCAGCGGTGGTGTCTGTGTCCGAGGCTACCGCGGGCAGGTGGCTGTGCTTGGATGAGCACCTGCTGAGGGACACAGCAGGACGTCTCCTGCAGCCTCAGATGGCTGCCCACTGGGGAAGAGACGTGCTGGGGGCGGTGCAGGTGGCGGTGCTTGTGGCGGTGTCTTTTGCAGCAGTGCTTGCGGCGGTGCTGGCGGAGGTGCGTGAGTCAGCACCTGCTGAGGGACACAGCAGGACGTCTCCTGTAGCCTCAGACGGCTGCCCACTGGGGAAGAGGCTGGAGACTGTCGTTGAGGCTGTAGATGTGCTGGGGGCAGTGCAGGTGGCGGTGCAGGTGGCGGTTGGGTGGCGGGGCAGCTAGTGGTGTTTGCCACCGTACAGGTTGGTGTGGTCGTGGACAGAAAGTGTGACACTCTCTCCTGACCTGCTCTTCAGCTTTTGGCCCTTTCCCAGCTTTGGTGGTGCTGCAGTTGTCTTGCCACTATCCCCTTTGGTTTTTGCTGAGCCCTTGGTGGCTGGTACTTTTGGCTTCTCCCTCTGGTATGTGGCCACCTTTTTCACCTTGGCAGGTGGCGGAATGTCCTTGCCCTCGGTACTTGGCACACTTGCAGCCGTGATGGGTGGCGCACTCCATGATCCCGCAGTTGCTGGCACCACTGTGCCTGGGGATGTGGTGGCTGAGGTGCTGGGCTGGGACCTGGAAAGCCTGGCCCTACGAGAAGGAGGGGGGGGAGGTGTATGGAAGTGGTGAAAGTTAGCCAGGGAGAGTTTTTTAGACACACTGGGACAGGAAGATGGAGGGGGTTTGGGAGTGGAGATAGAGGTAGTGGTTGTAGGAGGTGTACGTCTGCTGAATTTGGGTGAAGGTGCATGGGCCGGAGGCTGTTGTGAGGTGGGTGGCTGTTGGGTGGGTGTGTGCCTGAGGTTGTGTACTTTGGGAGGAGGGCTCACTGACACACTGGGAGAGGACACTGTGGATGTGTGAATGGTAGTGGGGGTGGTGAGTGCACGTGAGTGGTGTGTGGTGATGGGTGTGCTGGTGATGGAGGCAGTGGCTGACGATGTAGTGCATGCAGGTGTGAGTGGAGGTAGTGGATGTTGCTGTCTCTGCATGGGAATGGTGCTTGTGTGAGTGCCTGTGGGATGTGTGGTGCTTATGTTTGCCTGAGCCACTCTTGTGTGTTGATGAGTGTGCATGCTGGTCTGATGATGGTGTGCTTGGGATAGGCTGAGGTACAGGGGATTGGGTCTGGGTGGAGGAAGTTGGAGGGGGGAGGCTGGACACAGGGACAATGGCTGCCATCAGTGCTGAGGCCAGAGCCTGAAATGCTCTCTGTTGGTCTGCCTGCCCAGAATGAATGCCCTCCAGGTATGCATTTGTTTGTTGCAAATGCCTCTCTACACCCTGGATGGCATTCACAATGGTAGATTGCCCAACAGTGAGGGATCTCAGGAGGTCAATAGTCTCCTCACTGAGGGCAGCAGGGCTGACTGGGGCAGGGCCAGAGGTGCCTGGGGCGAAGGAGATGCCCGCCCTCCTGGGTGAATGGGCACGAGACACATGCTGAGGGGCTGCTGGGAGGGCGGTGCTGGTAGAGGGGGTGGCGGCTGTACCTGTTGATGTGGTGGGCACAGAGGTGCCCGCCACCTCAAGGGATCTCCCATCAGAGGAGGAGTCGCTGTCAGTGCTGTCTGCTCTTGTCCCCGCTGTGGAGCTCCCCTTGACTTCCGTCCCACTGGTGGCTTCAGACTCCGTTGTTTCGCCCTCCAGGGCCAAGTGGGTTGCAGCTCCCTCCTGCTCCGGTGCCAATGCTCCTCCGCCTGATGAAGCTATTGCACATAAGAACTGGGAGACCACAAAAAGGGGGGGGGAGAGACAGAAGAAAGACATGTTCAATGTATGCAACACCACTACCGTTGGCAGACACAACACACAGGGAGCAGCCTTCTGCACTACGTCATGCACTGACACTTCCTAGAAATTTCAGATGACCATGGGATCCGAGGCCTAAGACCAATTGCTGCACACCTAGAAGTCACAGGAGCCTGGCTAGGTCTAGATGGCTCTTACCACTAGTGGGTTTCAGGTGCCACATGGCCTTTCTCACAAGGACCTTGCCTACCAAGTTCGCCCTGTCCTAGGGGAACCCACTGCCCACCTCCCCCACCCAGAAACCTCGTAATGTGCACAGAGTCAGCTGAATGAGAGTGTACTCACCCCCTTGTGGCTGTTGTGATGCCCTCAAGCGCCCATCCAACTCCGGATAGGCCACTGCCAGGATCCGGAACATCAGGGGGGTCATGGTGCGACAGGCATCCCTCCCACGTTGGTAGGCCATCCCCAGCTGGGCCTCCGCAGTTTTCTTGCTCCAGCGGCGCAGGTCCTCCCATCTTTTACGGAAGTGGGTACTCCGTCTGTGGTAGACCCCTAGGGTCCGACGTCCTTGGCGATGGCATGCCAAATACCCTTCTTCTGGTGGGCGCTGACCTAGAGGAATGGTACGGGGGAAAGGAGATTACTTACACATCCGGACCGTCATACTCATAGCCCCCCAGTTCCCACCCTTGCCCTGACGCACATACACTCCCCATCCTCACATGCAGGCCTCAGCCCCCCGTATTTTCCATCCACACCACTCAAAACAGGCATTGCCCATGCAGCATGCTCACAGGGTACTCACCTGTTTGTCTGGAGGACCGTACAGTTGCATGTTCTGGGGGAGGACCCCATCCACTAGTTTCTCCAACTCCTCCGAAGTGAAGGAAGGGGCCCTTTCCCCAGACACTTGAGCCATCGTCACTTCCAGACACAAGTCACAGCAGCACTTGCAGTGTAGGTCCTCTTCTGCTGAAGGTCAGGTATCAAGTGAGTAACCAGACAGAAAATGACGGTCACGTTTCTGCAAATAACACATTGTGATACCTCAGTGTTGGATGAATCTCTGCTTGCTGTTCTCCCCCAGAGGGCACGTCCGCTGGGGCAGGTGATGAGATGGCGGCATCCTCCGGTGTACAGACCCCTGGTGGACCTGTCGACAATAGAAGAGAGACACATTCTAGTCACATACAGACTTGATCGTGCAACAATCCAGGAACTGTGTGCCCAGTTGGAGGCTGACCTGATGTCAGCTATCCGCCATCCCACAGGAATCCCCCCTCTAGTGCAGGTCCTGTCTGTACTCCATTTCCTGGCCAGTGGGTCTTTTCAAACAACAATGGCCATGGCATCAGGGATATCCCAGCCAATGTTCTCTAACGTGTTGTCCAGAGTGTTGTCTGACCTGTTGAAACACATGCGCAGCTACATCGTTTTACCTCAGGTAGAGGATTTGCCCACAGTGAAAGGTGACTTTTATGCCCTGGGACATATCCCCAACATCATTGGTGCCATTGATGGTACACATGTGGCACTTGTACCCCCGCAGGAATGAACAGGTGTACAGAAACCGGAAGAGCCACCATTCTTTGAATGTGCAGATGGTGTGTTTGGCAGACCAGTACATCTCCCATGTGAATGCCAAGTATCCTGGCTCAGTCCATGACGCTTACATTTTGAGGAATAGCAGCATCCTGTATGTGAAAGAGCAACTCCTGAGGCACCGTGTTTGGCTAACAGGTGAGCCTATAGTCCCCACACAGTTTCATTTGCTGTCTGGGTATGGGGCTGTCCCTAAGGGTTAGTGTGTGTCTAATAGTTGTCCCTCGACATTTGCAGGTGACTCTGGTTACCCCAACCTGTCATGGCTACTGACCCCAGTAGACATCCAAACACTCACGAGCTCCATACAAAGACACTTCAGAGCCCTCACATACATGCACTCAACATTATTCTAGACACCTAAGCACACATACACGCAGACACACCCACAGACACGTGCATACCGAACACACATGCACGCATGCACGAACTCCCTTCCCGGACATCGAAGCATGCCCGAACACGCGCTCACACACACAATCACTACTGGTTCTGATTTAATTCTGGCTGTGCAGGCTCTTCCTCTGTGCATTATGTCCTTGTACAGAGGAGCCGCCAGCAGTCTTCCTGCTGGAGGGGTTCTTTGCTGTCAGTACAGCAGACAGGAACAATTAGCATTTTTAGCACTTCAGCAAACACTGTCTTCTTCCTTGTAGAATAAAGTCCTCCGAGGACAAAGTTCGGTCCTGTGTGGCAGGACCCAGCAGTCCTCACCGCAGGCACGAACCTGTGCCCGAAAAACATTGGTAAAGTTCTTAGCGGTGCCTCGTCAGCCAGAACATGGCTAATTCGCTCACTAGGGCAGAATGCGGTGAGTGCAAAGCTGGACTGGCACTAAAGGGCACAGGGGAAACCACCTGCAGAGGGCCAGCGAGCAGCTTCTGGGAGTGAAGCATGCAGCTTCCAGCTTGAGAAGCTTCCCCTTGGGAGCACACAAGTTTTCTGCTACAAACATAGAAAATGCGCTCAACAAATCTACTTGAAGATGGCTGGAATAGCTACATTCACCCACTACTGTACTGGGCTGTTACGAACAACTTTTCAAAGACTAATATAGGGCCTTGACACAAATTCAGACCATTAACCAGCAGGATGCTCACAGGTCCCAGCAGCGAGAGCATTAACCCACAATTGTCTCCTACCTGTTTGATTTCTACTAATGAAGGTGGGAGGTGGTTTTGGTTTTTGGTATTTACTCACACTGGCCAGTATCGCATACCCATCCCCTTGGTGTGTACTGGAAACGCCTTGAGTATGAATGAGTCACAAACACCTGCACACTGACTTGAGATGGGGATTCCGCAGGCTCCATCCCACGAACAGTAGAAGGGTCTCTTGTTTTGTCGCTGACTCATTTGTACCCATGGCAAGTGAAACCGTGTTTACAAAAAAAATTAGAACAGGCCTTGATTCAGTGAGATCAAAAAAGAGGCAGGCAGGGCCAAAACAAACACAGCTTGGTTGTTTGACCCTGCCAAGCATTGGTGCAGCTTCAAGTACAGTGACACCTTGATTTGACTCATGTCACATCACTTCACAGTGAAACAGGGCACAAACAGCAGCACCTTATCTGTAACGCTTAGATGTCGCTGCAATAATGCAGCATGTTTAGTTTCATGTAAGTGTTATTAGTATGCATTAGTGTTTTGTTAGTAGTACTCTCGTTATTGTGTGTGCTGGGAAGGAGGAAGGGGAAGGTGGTGTAATCAAAATCACATAGCTGCTAACCCCAACTCTGTAATATAGATGCTTTGAAGCATTTGTATAGTGCCTCACACCTTTTATGAGACCCAGAAGTGCTTCACGGTGGTCCTGAGGGCCTAGTCCATTTCTTGTATGTGGTGGTAGTTTGGGTTTATGGATTGGCACATGTGGGAAGAGTTTGGGTGTGTCTGCATGAGGTCTGAAGATGTTCTCCAGTCCTGTCACATCAGACTTGTGGCTGCACTTAAGAATGGAGTGAAGCAGCAGGCTTTAAAAGCTTTAGAGATGTGTTTGAATGTACTAACCGTTTTGGCATAAGAGCCTCCTGCATTTGCCGGGCAAGATTGCCAGTTGTAATGTGCTGGTTTGCACCATTTTTAGGTTTGGCATTAGCAAAGACTTTTTAATTTTACTAAAATTATATATATAATATACTTACAGAGGCTTTCAGCCAGGCTGTTTTATACATTGGTCTGTTGTGTTATTTACATTTTGTTTTCACTCAGTGCAGCACACAGTATAGACAGTGAGTCAACACACTTCAGCCATTAGTTAACTTCACAGAGTGACCACATTCTGTTCTCTCCCAAGAGCAGATGCACACAGAACACAAATTAATTCCCTTCAGTGCCAGGCACTACTATGGCAATGTGTGTTTTTTAAGAATTTGCTTTGAACTAATATTTTTAGGATTGAGTGTGCAAGTGCTCTGGACCATGTTGTAATCTCTCTATGGGCTTCTAACCACGCCCATGTCAAGCACATCACTTTCATTAGTTTGTGGGCTTTCCTTTTAAGAATTGATTGATTCCATTTGTGAAAGGCATGCATAGGTCATGCCTTTTCCGGTGTTCAGCCATTCTCGACAGCACCAGCAAACTACTGAAAACATATGAGGCTCTGTGTTTTCAGTTGGTTTCTGGACTACTTTATCTTTTCTTTTCCTGTGCAGCACGATCTCGCTGTGCAGAAGTTGAGCGCTTTGCATGACATCGACCCTGTTACATAAATAATTGCACTTTTGCTGGTTACATGGATAATTGCACTTTTGCCAGTAACATGGATAATAAAATGCACTTTTGCAGATATGTTTGACTGCGAGCGAACCTCTGTTTTCTTTTTTGTGTCGCCTTCACGCTCATGACAACCATCAGCTCGCACATGTGAAACTGTTTTACTTTTCATTATTATTTAATGTGGCAAGAGAAGTCCGGTTAAGAGTTTACAATGCTAATAGCTCTAACGCGAGCAAATGCGAGACCTGTTGCATTGCAAATGTTTGTTTGCTTTGCATTCTAGGGACTGAAGTACTGAATATATATTGTGATAAACAAGAAAAAACCCTAGACAGTAAGGCAAAATTGCCTACCCTACTTATGCATGGACCTTAGAAAGTTAAGAGCTCTGTTTTTAGGTACAAGCATAGCAGCGACGTGTTGGTATGTTTCTGGACTTCTAACAATACCCATCACTACCACTTGTTCATGGGCTTGTCCTTCAAAATTCCTTTGACATTGGTAAATGTTTTACATTTGTCCCTCCTCAGGGAGGTTTTGTTACCGCCTTGACCATCGCCCCTGTTGCATGGATAATTGCACTTTCGCCAATAAGTTTGACTGCAAGCGATCTTCATTTCCTTTTGTGTGTCTCTTCATGCTGATGCTGATTGTGGCCGTGGCACTGTGAATCGGCTCCCTTATGTGAAACTGTTTTACTTTTCATTTGCAATTTATGTGGCAAGAAAAGTCTGGTTAGGCGTTTACAATGCTAATAGCTCTATCTTGAGCAAATGCGATACCCGTTGCATTGCAAATGCTTGTTCTGATGGGCGCTGACCTGCAGAAAAAGCATTTGCAATGCAATAGGTCTTGCACAAGAGTTAGAGCTATTGGCATTGTAAATGACAATGTCGTTTACCTATGTGTTTCGGTTTGGAGTGTAGCGGATGTATGTGGCTTGGAGTGGAATTATGTGTTGTATTGGAATTGTTAGTTGTAGAATCATTTGGGGTGGAATTGTGTGGTATGTAGTCCATGCATGATGTGGATGGATGTCTGTGAGGAAAAACATGTTACCGTCACACACAGGGGTCAGAGAACCTCAAAGGTAGAGGTAAATTAATTTCATATTGTTGCAAGAAGAGGTAAGTTCAACTACCCATGGATGTGCAATACATTTTGTGCAGTTACATATTGGGTGACATGAACCTGAAGAGATAAATCTTATATTTTCACCTACCATGTAGAATAAAGCCCTTATTGGGAAACCCAGATAGTGAGAAGCAACTTATTGCCTGGTTAAGCATGAAATAAACAGCATGTGTCTTACACAAAGTCAAGTAAAACCAGGCAAACCAACAAATGGTGAGCGGCAGGCTGGCTCCAAGCCCTTTACTTAACACAACAGTGTCTTGCATGCGGAAGCACATGCACTCGCTGGCTCGACCATAGTCAACAACACTTTGGTGGGTCCCAATCCCTTGTCTATGAAAACGCGCAAAATAAGAAACTGATTCACGAACAGCCAAGTGTTGAGCACGTTTGCCACAATGACACAACTCCATGTGACATCACAATTGGGTTACTTATGTATCTGTGAAAAGATTTCCAAATCCACTCAGGCGCCTGCGAAGGAGTTCAATAAAGGAAGGTACAGAAACTGCAGGAGCGACATATCAAAAACAATAGCAATGCTACAGCAATACTCTCCTTTATCACAAGATAATGTATATTTTTTTAAATCACTCTATATCACACTTCCACAGCTGCCAAGTGCCGTAAATAACTGACTTTGCTATGTTACTCAATTTATAATATGCAATTTATCGACTACGGAAGATTCAAACTAGTGATCTCCAACAGCGGTAAAGGTAATCTCACTGTGCAGCGCTTTACTTCTATGCCATTACACGTTGACATTGTTTTGTTGCAACACTTCACAAATTTGCTTTGGATTTTCTACAAAACGTCCTCGGCTGTCTGTCAGCATCACAGAACACTGCCATGCGGATGTATTGTGACGCATTTAATAATATAAAGCACAACAGGAATACAAAGCAGTCATGAGATACACGACAAAGGTGGTGAGAAAGGCCAAAGAAACGCTCTTACTGTACCTCGAAAGTACTCCAATCTTGCAGGCTGGATCTTCCTTGGTGGCTTTACCGAGGCATGTTTGTTTTAATTGTTTCTGAACAACGCCAGCCGCACAGCTGGTTCTTAAATGAAAGAACACTGCCTAGTCATTCTTTCAAGATCACATTACTTATTATTAAGATGGTGAGTGAAGAGAAAATAAATTGCTTCTCTGACCTCAAAGCTGCAAAATATACTCAACACAAAAACAAAGCTTCATCAATAATGCTTAGCGAAACAAAACTATTTACTCTTGCGACTGCACATTTTCAGCTTTGGAGAAGCCAAAGCACGGGCCTCAAGATAACGCGGCGAAAATGAAACCTTGACATGGATTCCATCAGAACAAATACAACAAACATTTGGAATGCAATAGTCTCGTGTTTTCTCGAGTTAGAGCACATGGCGTTGTAAATTACTGCCACACAGAGTAAAAATAACAAGAGGAAGAGAGCGAGAGCGAGGGTGAGCTGGCCATGGAAAAGCCACTCTCTGATGTTGGTTTATGTTTACAGAGGGTGCTGGTGGGGAGGAGGGACTGAACACACACCCACAGTGCAAGGCAAACAGTGCAATACTGAAAGACAAAGTCCCCTTCAGAAGAGATAAACAGGACATAGCGTAATTACACAGTACTTTGTGCTGCTCCCAAAGGAAAAAAAGGCTGGACAAAGAGGCAGAACTGACCACTAGCAAGCAAGGATTTTTGAAAGACACTGCAACTAACAAATCAGAATGCTGGAACTCACTCTATTGTATACTTTAATGTACAGCAGGCCGAACGCTAATGCTAAAAATGAAAATGGAAAAATCGATCAGTCATACCGTCTGGCCTGTTACACCCATGGCCCACCATATCCCTTCCATCCCCTTACGCACATATATTGCCCACTGTACATGCTGCATGCTGCCCAGGAGCCCTCCACCACCCCCCTTACACAAGGCCTTCACACACATCACACCATGCATTCATGCCCCATGCATCGTACCTACAATGTACTCACCTGTTGGTCTGGAAGCCCATAAAGCAATCGGTACTGGGGTAGGACCCCATCCACCAGTTTCTCCAACTCCACAGCGGTGAAGGCAGGGGCCCTTTCCCCAGTGACTCGAGCCATGGTCACTTCCAGACACACATCACAGCAGCACTTGCAGTGTAGGTCCTCTCCTGTTGAAGGTCAGGTAGCAAGTGAGTGAACAGATAGTAAATGGCAGTCACGTCCGCAGCGGTGTATACCGTCACAGCCGGCGTACATCACCATTGGCCGCTGTAGCCCATAGGGCTCAATGATAACCAATGAGGAGTTGCACTGCGGTACTCGACCGCCTCCTGCAATGGAGCACAACATCAGCAACATTACCTCATTTCCACCTGTCCCTCCACACAGGACAGGCATCTGCCATTTCAGGGGGGCAGGCCATGGAACCTAACTGTGTCACAGCCCACATAAGCACATTTTGGGAATAAACATAAAGATACTGTTTCTGTCACAACATGCAATGCATTGTACATTGAGGAAATGTTAAGAACTGGCCAGATGCTCATCGTTTTGCCCCCAAGAGTACAACTGCTGAGGATGAATAGGAGATGGAGACATCCCCTGTGTATAGGCCCCTGATGGACTTGGCAACAATGGAGGATAGGCACATTATCCTCACCTACAGACTTGATAGGGCCACAATCCAAGAGCTGTGTGCCCAATTGGAGCCAGACCTGATCTCAGCTATCTGTCAGCCCACTGGGATCCCCCCTCTTGTGCAAGTCCTATCTGTGCTCCATTTCTTGGCAAGTGGCTCCTTCCAGGTGACAGTGGCCATGGCAGCAGGAATGTCCCAGTAATGTTTTCAAACGTGTTGACCAGAGTGTTGTCTGCCTTGATGAAACACATACGCAGCTACATTTTTTTTCCATCAGGTGGAGGATTTGACCACAGTGAAAGCTGACTTCTATGCAATAGGACATATCCCCAACATTGTTGTGGCAATTGATTGTACACATATTGCCTTTGTCCCCCCCCCGAAGAAATTAACAGGTGTTCAGAAATTGAAAAAGCTTTCACTCTGTGAATGTGCAGATAGAATGCCTGGCGGACCAGTACATCTCCCATGTGAATGCAAAGTATCCTGGGTCTGTGCATGATGCCTATATCCTGAGGAATAGCAGCATCCCATATGTGCTGGATCAACCCGAGGCACCAGGTGTAGCTAATATGTGAGTCCATGGTCCCCACCCAGTGTATATTGGTATATGGGTGTGGGGTTGGCCCTAAGGTATACCTCGATATTTACAGCTGTCTCTAGTTACCCCAACATCTCATGGCTACTGTACCCAATGAGGAATCCCAGGACAAGGGCAGAGGAACGTTACAGTGAGGCACATGAGCGAACAAGACGAATTATAAAGCAAACCTTTGGCCTCCTGAAGGCCAGGTTTCGGTGCCTCCATCTAACAGGTGGATCCCCGCGCTACTCACCCAAGAAGGTGTGCCAGATCATCGTGGCATGTTGCATGTTGCACAGCCTTGCCTTGAGATGCTAGGTGCCTTTTCTGCAGGAGGATGAAGCTGGAGATGGGCGCATGGCAGCGGTGGAACCTGTGGACAGTGACTAAGAAGAGGCAGAGGATGAGGATGTAGACAACAGAACATCTATCATTCGACAGTACTTCCAGTGACACACAGGTAAGACCTTAACTTCATTTTCCATTGCAGTTTTGTGTTGTAAATTTTCACTGACAGGCTGCTGTTCCCATTACTATGGCCTCTTACTGTACCCTTTGACATGACTATTCACGGATATTTTTGCCCTACTGTTTCACCTGGTGTATTGACTGCAGCACAATACAGGTCATACCTATGTATACATTACTGTACAGTCTACTTTCAATGTCTACAGATTGTGAAAGGAATACATACCTAAATCATTTGACATACTACATATTTTTTTTAAGTGGTGTTTATTTACTTGCTGAAAACAAAGAGGAGAATGTGCAATGGGCTGGGGTGATGGTGGAGGAATGTCCAGCTTAGAGTCCATTCTATGTGGATCACAGGTGCATTGTCCAAGGGGGCATAGGAAGTGGAGTAATGGCAGTTCAAGGTGGAGAGGGTGACAGAGTGGGACACCAGGGTGACAAACAGGAGAGTCTTATTTCCTGGCGGGGGTCTTGGCAACGTTCTCTGGCTTTTGCCTGGATCGCAGGGACCATTTGTGGGGTGGTTCTCCTTCTGCAGGGGTGCTTGTGGCCTGTTGTTCCTGTGGCGGGACCTCCTGTCCACTAGTGTCAGAGGATGTGGAGGGCTGTTCATCGGTGTGGCTAGTGTCAGGGGCCTGTTGGTGTGCCACAGCCTCCCTCATGGTGTTAACCATGTCTGCCAGCACCCCTGCAATGGTGACCAGGGTGGTGTGGATGTCCCTCAGGTCCTCCCTGATCCCCAGGTACTGTCCCTCCTGCAACCGCTGGGTCTCCTGCAACTTGGCCAGTATTGCATTGTATTGTAATAGTATTTATTTAGCGCTTACTACCCCTGACGAGGCGTCAAATCGCTTTTCGGCAAGCAGCACTCTACTCCGGAACCCAAAAAGAATTAGTGTTGGATTAGCATATGGAAATATGAGTACAGTTTAGTATTATTATGAGCCACAGATATGAGAGGTTGTTAGTTAGATTGACTGGAGTAATGGAGGGGTGGAGGAGGGAAGAATCCAGAAGTGTTAATTGGGAGTTTATGGTAATAAGATTTAGGCTTGGGATGAGTAAAGGGGGATGGAGGAGGGAAGAGTCTGTGGAAAGGGTTAGGAAGATGATAGCAGCAGGGTGAGATAAATGAGGGAGAATATTGTAGGGTTGTTTGGGAGATCATGGTAGTAAAGTGAGGTTTGGGTGAGTTAGATGTGGAAGCGGAGGGAAGAGCTTAGGCAGAGATATTGAGGAGATGAAAGTAGTAGAATGGATTTGGGATGAGTCAGAATGGGAATGGAGGATAGATTGATAGAGACATGACATATGGTGATGGGTAGATAAGTGTGATATAAGATGAGAGCAGGGATTCATAAGTATCTAGTATAACAACTTATCTAGGAGTTTTGCAATGACCTATGAACATGTTAAGCATAGAATAACACACAAACATTTATATATATATATATATATATATATATATATATATATATATATATAAACACACACACACACACATGAATCCACACATAAATGTACCTACATATACATATTTAAACCATGAGTAAATATTCTTAGTTGAACAAAGTATCTGGCCCATCGTCTCCTTAGAATGGTGGTATGCTCCAAGGATGTTGGTGAGTGCCTTGTGGAGAGTCGTTTCCCTGGGCCTGTCTGCCCCCTGTTGCACAGCAGTACCCCCAGCTTCCAGCAGTCCTGTGCCTTTGTCCCCTGAACCGTGTGCCCACTGCCACTGACCTCAGGTCCCTGATCGTCCTGTGCTTGTGGGTTTGCCTGGGGTCCCTGTAGTAGTGGACACACTGCTGATTGACGTGTCCTGGGGACAGAGGTATGGGCCCGCTGGGTGGGTGCTGTGCTGGTGTTTCCTGAGGGGGGAGGCTCTGTGGTGGTATGGGACTGTGGCTGGGTAACTAACTGTCCGGAGGTCCCTGATGGGTCAGGTTGGTCATCCAGATCCAGGTGAGCAGAGCTGCTGTCATCACTGTGGGCCTCTTCTGGGGGGACTGGATGTTGCTGGCACCTCTCCTCCGGTGACATTGGGTGTGGGACCAGTGGGGATGTAAATGCAGCGTTATTGTTTCTGCGTGTGACATCTTGTGCATGGGTGTGTTGCCCTGTAGGTTGTGAATGCCCTGTGAGCTTTAGCTTGTGTGAGTAGTTATTTTGTGGGCTAGGTGACTCTCCTTAGTGTGCATGCTGTGGTGATGAGTGTCCATGCAGGGCTGTGAGTGGTGTACATGCATTGTTGGTGCATGCAGTGCTGGGTACTGGGATGGGTGGGTTGTGATGGTGGGGTGTGTGGGAGGTGGTGGAGTAATGGGAGTGAGGGTGAGGGGGGTATGTGATGGAATGCAGGGAGGGGGGTGAAAGTAATAAAGATTTGACTTACCTGAGTCCAGTCCTCCTACTACTCCTGCCAGGCCCTCGGGATGCAGTATTGTCAAGACTTGCTCCTCCCATGTTGTTAGTTGTGGGGGAGGAGGTGGTGGTCCACCAACATTCCTCTGTACAGCTATCTGGTGTCTTACAACCACGGAACACACCTTCCCCTGTAGGTCGTTCCACCTCTTCCTGATGTCATCCCTCATTCTGGGGTGCTGTCTGACGACGTTGACCCTGTCCACGATCCTCCGCCATAGCTCCATCTTCCTTGCAATGGATGTCTGCTGCACCTGTGATCGGAATAGCTGTGACTCTACCCAGATGATTTCCTCCACCATGACCCTTAGCTCCTCCTCTGAGAACCTGGGGTGTCTTTGTGGTGCCATGGGTGTAGTGTGTAGTGTGTGTGGTGTGCGTGAGGGTGTGTGAGGTAATAATAATGAGGGCCAATGTGTCTAAAAATGGCTAAAATAGCTATACAACACCCTCCCCTTGCCAGTCAAAGGTGGTTTAAAATGTAATAACTCTTATGCTAAAAAAACGTATATGTCAATAGCGACAAGTTAAGAGACACAGAGGCAGGAAAAGGACAATTTGAACAAGCCAACTTCAATAGCCAGTGTCATTTGGAAATTGCAAATTACATCCGGGACAATTGAAGCCAGGAGACGTTCGACTTTGGCAGGGGATAAAATATCCAGATCCTATCAAAGGAAAGCCACAGATCACTTGTGTTCCAAAGCCTGAGCTCCAGCTGAGGCAGCAGCATTCCGTGTCTTGCCCTCCATAGAGTTAAGAGTCGCGGCATCCATAAAAGGTAACTCATAAATGGCTTCCCATATTAAACGCACCCTCAACGTGCTTGTCTCATAATGAGCCTCATTCAGAACATCAATAGATCAGCGTCCAATGAAAGTAAGCTCTGCGAGAAAAGACAGACTTTCAGTGCACATTTGAAGAGGCACCAGATGCATCGAAACACGGACTACACACAATCCAAAACCGGTCAGAATGACAAAAAACAGTCACACTCCAGTTGTTTCAGGAGTGGTGCTCTAAAATACTGTATCATGTGTTCACGACACAGTTGTGCTGGCGGTAGCACTTTCAGTACTCTTTGCTGTGACGGGACAGCCATTGCGCTGAAAAAGTAGCAACTGCAAAATGCCACCTGTTATAGCAAAAGTCATTGGAAATCCCCCAAATACACTTGAAAATACAGAATGTATGGCTGATGGTATGAAATCAAGGAGAAGGTGTGAACAAAAGCAGAACCAACAGCCTTAAAAAAGTAGGCAATTCCACTAGTACTGGACGCATTACATATTCTTCCACGAGTTCACCAAAGTGTCTCGGACAATTTGTAGTTAAAAGGGACTGAATCTCCGACCTCGCAACCTGAAGCACACAGGTCTCGCATCCAGATGTAAGTGCCACATGTTTTTGAAACAATAAAGCCTTTAGCCTAGTCAACTTGTCAAAATTCACATCAGAAGTAGCTGTATGAGGCCAAATGTCTGCTTCTCCTTGAGTCTGAATTGGGGGGGGGGGGGACATTACCACAACACGTAACAGTTTGGGAGACCGAAATGATGTAAGCTATTCCGGGTCGCATTTCACAACAGCTCTCACTGTTAAGGAGCGCATAGCTGCCATTGGAGAGCACCTGGAACGAAGGTCTGTTGTTGTCACGTTAAATTAAATGTAGAAACAATCTCCCTTGCGCTCACGTATTGCCATTGAACTTGACCTGCTTTCAATGTTTTTGTGTCCATCCTACCTGCATAATGGATCTTAGCTGACTTTGTCCATGTTGCAAAAATGATAAATCACTCTGTACTATATCAATTGCAGAGGAAACAACATTATTTCAGGTGTATATTTGGTCAGATAAGATGTTCATCCTGTTATCTACAATCGCTAATGCTTTCTGTAAGTTTACCTGATCCATTTGCCTTAATCAGGCAGCTGCCTCTTTTTGGGAAAGCTTCCATATTTCATTATATACAGCATATAAGAAGTGTTTTCTGCATGGTGTCCTGGGGCCTAACAGGAAATCCTGTAAATCTATGTTATTGGACAGGAGACTTAGATGTTCTTTCACAGCATCTAGGGCCAGATGTAGAAAGCAGTTTTGCCCATTCTGTGTCTATGGGAAAATGTGTTTGTACATATGGCCCCTAGTGAGGAGACCTTCATCCATTGATGGCATAGTTTCCCTACACTTTGGTGGTCATGACAACCCTGGCGGTCGGTGTTAAAGCAGCGGTAATACCGCCAACAGGCCGGCGGTAAATAATTTGCAATTACAACCGTGGTGGAAACTGCCAACAAAGACAGCCACTTTAACACTCCGACCGCCACGGCGGTATAAACAAACAGCTTGGCGGTCACCGCCAACAGACAGACGGGAGACAATGTACCGCCCACACTATTATGACAGGCCAATCCGCCACCTTTTCCGGGGCGGATTCAATGCGGATAAAAACACGGCGGAAACAGGAATCCCGAAGGGAAAACGCTCACCTCTACAAACCCCACGAGGAACGAGGACGCCATGGACCTGGAACTCCAAATTCTCCCTGCAATAGTCTTCCTGCTCCTCTACCAGGAGCACGAACGCCGGCGGCGAAGACCACGGTGAGTACTGCACCTACGACACAGGGGAGGGGGGAGGCAAAAAACAGGGACACACACGCAACACCCCCACCCTCACCCACTACAACACACACAATAATCCATATCAATACATCACAGTTACACCCCCCAGAAGAATGCAAAGACAATAGAAAATGAGTGTAACCATTGTAATATATTAAAAGCAAGTAGGCAGAAATATATATATATATACACCATGTACAAAACATATACCAAGCATAGTAATCCAGGTAGTGATCTAAGAAAGTCCATGGAACACTGGGACCACACGGTATGGGCGAGGCCCACACAAGATCCCCGACCATGACGGAGAGAACACTGCAGGGGCATCAGAGAGCAACTAAACAGGCACCTCAGGGGGAGGGAAAGGGTGGGCACCTCAGCCGCTTGAGTGCACAACACCAAATCCACAAGGGGGCCACATGCCCACTGTTCAATCCTGGGGAGTGCAAAGCCACATTCTAACAAGTCTCTACAGTGGGTGGGTTGCCCACTGTCCAATCCTGGTGATGTAATTTAATAGCGATTAGATTAAGCATTAGCCGAAGACATCTTGTATTTAGCAACTATTTTGAACATTTAGCGGAATTCATTTTGTATTCATGGCAGCCATTTTCTCTGCCATGTGCACGCCATGTGCTCTGTCCTACCTTTCTGTTAACTACTCTTGAAAATCTGTCTAGTGACAAGTTATATTTAGCATCTCCCACTTTCGCACATGCCCAGTAAGATCTGCAGCTGTTAGTAATCAATAACAGACAGTAATGTGTCAAATAGTCCTTCAAACTGTTAGCCCCTCCTACCTGTCGACTGTGCATTTCCATGTGACCTTACATGTATGTAAGTCTTGCTTCTATAATTGTACCACCTTCTTTTAGCCCCTGCGTGGGTATAAAAGGACCATGCTCTCTTAGTTCAGTGTGCTACTTCAAACCTTACCGAAGGGTGCTGTTTGAACTGTAGTACCACCTCATGAGTTTTAATAAACTTTGTCTTTTATTTCAGTTTCTGTGCCAACTGCTTCCTATATGGTCTGAGGACTTTGTGCAGAGAAGGGCGCAACCCTTGCACTAGTAGCCCTTGCTGAGGCTTACTTCAACACTGGGGAGTGCAAAGCCACAGTCTCTCAAGTCTCTACAGTGGGTGGGTTGCCAACTGTTCAATCCTGGGGAGTGCAAAGCCACAGTCTCACAAGTCTCTACAGTGGGTGGGTTTCCCACTGTTCAATCCTGGGGAGTTCAAAGCCACTGTCTCACAAGTCTCTACAGTGGGTGGCTTGCCCACTGTCCAATCCTGGGGAGTGCAAAGCCTCAGTCTCTCAAGTCTCTACAGTGGGTGGGTTGCCCACTGTCCAAACCTGGGGAGTGCAAAGCCACAGTCTCACAAGTCTCTACAGTGGGTGGGTTGCCCACTGTTCAATCCGGGGGAGTGCAAAGCCACAGTCTCACAAGTCTGCAGTGGGTGGGTTGCCCACTGTTCAATCCTGAGGAGTGCAAAGCCACAGTCTCACAAGTGGATGACAGTCTCCACTGGTTCTGGAGGGGGCATGGTGTAGCACGGACACAGCACAGACAGTCCCCCACCTGTGAAGCATCAGAAGTTGTCCAGTGCCTGGCGGGAGAGGGGGAAGACTCCAGCCACCAAAGCTGCTCCCAGGGGTACAGGTGGGAGTGTGGAGTCAGCTGTGACACCTTCTAAGGTGGGGAAGGGCCACAAGAAACCCGGCAAGTCTGTACACCGGAGGATGCCGCCATCTCCTCACATGTCCCAGCGGAAGTTGCATATGAAGTACAACAGCGAACACAGAGTCAACCAACTCAGAGGTACGTACCCACAGCTTACACAGAACATGAATCATAATCCGAAATTTGGCCTGTATTTGTGTTGAAGCAAGGCCTAGGTATGTGTGACGCAGTGAAAAATAAAGCCATGTGGGCCCCTGAAATGGCGGCTGCCTGACCCGTAAAGTGGGACAGTGGGATGTGAGGTAACTGCGCTGGCGTTGTACACCGTCGCAGTAGGTGGTCGAAGACTGTGGTGCAATTATGCATTGGTTAGCATTGGACCCTAATGGTCCCAGGAGCCAATGACGATGTACGCCGGCAGTGACGGTACGCACTCGATACCTGATCTTCGACAGGAGAGGACCTACACTGCAAGTGCTGCTGTGACCTCGGTCTGGAAGAGACAATGGCTCGTGCGTCTGGGGAAAGGGCCCCTGCCTTCACATCGGAGGAGTTGGAGAAACTCGTGGATGGGGTCCTCCTCCAGTACACGCTACTCTACGGTCCTCCATACAAACAGGTAAGTACACTGGGAGCATGCTGTATGGGCTATGCCTGTGTGGAATGGGGTGGATGAAAGATGGGGGGGGGGGATTGAGGTGTGCATGAAATGACGATGAGTGCATGTGCATCATGGCAAGGGTAGGGATGGGGGCCAATGACTGTGACGGCACATTTGGTAATAACTTTTCTTTTCCCCCTGTACAATTCATGTAGGTCAGCGCCCACCAGAAAAAAGATATTTGGCGTGCCATCGCCAAGGACGTCCGGACCCATGAAATCTACCACAGACGGGACACCCACTGCCGTAAGAGATGGGAAGACATTCGCCGCTGGAACAAGAAGATGGCGGAGGCACAGCTGGGGATGGCCTTCCAACGTGGGAGGGGTGCCCGTCGTACCATGACCCCCCTGATGTTCAGGATCCTGGCGGTGGCATACCCGGAGTTGGATGGCCACTTGAGGGCATCACAGCAGCCACAAGGGGGTGAGTACACTCTCATTCTGCTGATTTAGCGCGCAGTGGAGGTGTCTGGGTGGGGGAGATGGGCTGTGGGTTTCCCTAGGCCAGGGTGAGTGTGCTAGTTAGGTCCCCTTGTTCTGGCAGACCCTGTGGCACCCCACCCACCTGTGTACAGTGCCAAGTACACCTAGTCAGGCACCTGTGTCATCCATATGTGCAGATGTCGTCCATAGCCTTGTAGGCCATGTCCCAGGGATTGAAGAGTGGAGCCAAAGTGCGCGGCGTAGTGCAGGGGGCTTCTGTGTCTGTCGTGTCCGCCAACAGTAGCTGTAATGCATGCACTCAACATGTCTTTCTTCTGTCATCCCCCCCTTTTTGTGGTTTCCCTGTTCTTGTGTGCATTAGCATCATCAGGCGGAGGAGCAGTGGCACATGAGCAGGAGGGAGCTGCATCCCATATGGCCCTTCAGGGCGAGACAACAGACTCGGAGTTCACCAGTGGGACAGAGGGCGAGGGGAGCTCCACAGCGGGGACAGGAGCTGACACCAGTGGCACGGACTCGTCCTCTGAGCCTGTATCTGTAGATGCGGGGGCACAGATTTTGCCGCCACCCCCCCTACCAGCACCGCCCTCCCAGCAGCCCCTCAGCCTTTGCACTGTGCCTGCTCACCCAGGAGGGTGGGCATCACCTTCGCCCCAGGCACCTCAGCCCCAGTCACCCCTGCTGCCCTCAGTGAGGAGGCCATTGACCTCCTCAGGTCCCTCACTGTTGGGCAGTCTACCATTTTGAATGCCATCCAGGGTGTAGAAAGGCAGTTGCAACAAACAAATGCATTCCTGGAGGGCATTCACTCTGGTCAGGAGGCCCTTCAGCGAGCTTTTCAGACTCTGGCCTCAGCACTGATGGCAGCCATTGTCCCTGTCTCTAGCCTCCCCCCTCCAACTTCCTCCACCCTGACCCAATCTCCTCTACCTCAGCCTATCCCAAGCACACCTTCAGACCAGCATGCACACACCTCAACACACAAGGGAAACTCTGGCAAACATAAGCTCCACACATCCCACAGGTACTCACGCAAGCATCACACATATGCAGACATACCAACATCCACTGCCTCCACTGTATCCCCCCTCCTTCTCATCTCGCTCCTCCCTCCCAGTCTCGTCTACACTCACACCTGCATGCACGACATCTACAGCCACTACTTCCATCACCAGCACACCCACCACCACACCCCGCTCACGTGCAGACACCACCCCCACTGCCATTCACATGTCCCCTGTGTCCTCTCCCAGAGTGTCTGTGACGCCACCTCCCAAGATACACAAACGCAGGCACACACCCACCCAACAGCCATCCACCTCACGACAGCCTCCAGCGCATGCACCTTCACCCAAAGTCACCAAACGAACACCTCTTACAACCACAACCTCTTACTCCACTCCCAAACCCCCTCCAGCTACCCGTCCCAGTGTTCCCAAAAACCACTTCCTGTCCAACCTTGACCTCTTACCCTCACCTCCCCCACCCCGTCCATCTCCTAAGGCCTGACTCTCCAGGCCCCCTCCAGAACCAGTGGAGAAAGGCATCAACTTGAGAGACTGTGGCTTTGCACTCTCCAGGATGGAACAGTGGGCAACCCACCCACTGTAGAGACTTGAGAGCCTGTGGCTTTGCACTCCCCAGGATGGAACAGTGGGCAACCCACCCACTGTAGAGACTTGAGAGACTGCGGCTTTGCACTCCCCAGGATTTAACAGTGGGAAACCCACCCACTGTAGAGACTTGAGAGACTGTGGCTTTGCACTCCCCAGGATGGAACAGTGGCCATGTGGCCCCCTTGTGGATTTGGCGTCGTGCACTCAACCGGCTGAGGTGCCCCTCCTTTCCCTTCCCCCTGAGGTGCCTGTTTTATTGCTATCTGATGCCCCTGCAGTGTTCTCTCCATCATGTTCGGGGATTGAGTGTGGGCCTCGCCCATACCGTGTGGGCCCAGTGTTCCACGGACTTTAATGGAGCACTACCTGGACTACTATTCTTGGTGTATATTTTGTTTATAGTGTATATATATATATTTTTGCGTACTGGATTTTAATATATTACAAGGGTTACACTCATTTTCTTTGGTCTTTGCATTCTTCCGGGGAAGTTGCTGGGTGTAACTATAATGTATCATGCTGTATTAGTGTGTGTGTTATCATGGGTGAGGGTGGGGGTGTTGCGTATTGCGTGTGTGTGTCCCTGTTTTTTCCCTCTCCCTCCCCTGTGTCGTAGGTGCAGTACTCACCGTGGTCTTCGCCGCCGGCTTTCGTGCTCCTGGTAGAGGAGCAAGAAGATAAGGGCTGGCAGGATCTGGAGCTCGGGTTCCATGGCGTCTGGATTCCTCGTGGGGTGTGTAGAGGTGAGCGTTTTCCCTTCCAAGTCCTGTTTCCGCCGTGTTTTTGTTCGCGGTGAATTCGCCCTGGAAAAGGTGGCGGATTGGCAGGTTGTGATATTGTGGGCGGTACATTGTCCTCCACCTGTCTGTTGCCTGTGACCGCCAAGCTGTTTGTTTGTACCGCTGTGGCAGTCGGAGTGTTAAAGTGGCTGTCCTTGATGGCGGTTTCCGCCACGGTCGTAATTCCATTTTCTTTTCCGCCGGCCTGTTGGCGGTCTTACCGCCGCTTTAACGCCGACAGCCAGGGTTGTAATGACCATCATTGTAATGGTTTGTTGAAAATTAGAAGCGGTGTTTGGAGTGGGCGTTTCATGGTGGACTCTTTTATTTGCTGGCAGATGTCACAACAAGGGGCATACTGCTCTGTCTGTTTATATAGACCCGGCTACCAATATTGTGATTGTAATATTGAAATTGTAGCTGCCACACCAGCATGGGCAGAAGCAACTCCTTCATGTGCTGCTTTTACTAATGCAGGTCTTAGTTCTTTATTGGGAATTACTCGAACTCTCACACCTGGTATTGTTACTTGTGCATCAAACAAGCCTTCCATCCGGTAGTAATATTTAGCAGGATCCCCTTTAGGGAAAGGAGTGCGTCAGCCAAAGCTGCCAGGGCTGCCAGTGTTTACCATCCACTTTTAGCTTAAGACGAGTTACTGCAGCAACAGAAGCCATGGCTACCGCTGATTTGGCTGCTTCATCAGCCAGAGTATTGCCTTCAATGTGTATTCCAACCCACTGATGTCCTAGTGTGTGCACAACTTGGACATTAGGTAACATTTCTTTCAGCTCCGCTACTTTCCCCCACAGAAGTCCGTGTCAACGGTGTTGCCTTTTGAATCTCTGAACCCATTTCGGTGCCAGTAATTCAGATATTCATTGAAGGACTGGACACAATAGAACCAACGACAGACAATACACGTTGTCTGCTCAGGATCCATATGTTCCAGTGCCATCGTCAGAGCCTTGAGTTCTGCAAGTTGTGTAGTGCAATCTCCTAGAGTCTGCATGTAAGAATTGTGTGGATGGAACTTGCCATACTTTATGTAACCACTCACGACTTCGCAAGCAGCGGAGTATTGATGTTTTGTTCCTATCGCTGGTTGGGCTGAATAACCAGTGTACTAGATTTTATGATATTGTTTGATAGGCAATGTATTTGCTGGAAATGGATACTCAAGTTCATATTGTAAGAATTCTTGGGTCTGTAATTTGGAGTCAAACACATAATCAACATCAGTGGCTGTCAGAGACGTTTCCCATAGAATCCAATGTGGATGTAATGCTTTAATATTAGGAATCCTTGCTTTGGTAACAGCCTTTAGCGCTGGAATGGGGGAGACTACAATAATGTGCTACCCCTGGGTCAGAGGTCTCTCTTTAAGGACAGCTATATGGACAGCAGTGAGGATTTTCTCAGTGGGAGCAAAGCGTTGTTCAGCTGTGGAATATAAGTGTGATTTATAAGCAATTGGGATGGTCTCACCCTCATTGAATGTCACATAGGTGAAACCAATGGCATCACCAATTACTCTGATGACCAAGGCCCTCATTTCAACTGTCGTGGTCGGTGTTAAAGCAGCGTTAATACCGCCGGCGGTAAAAAAAAATGGATTTTGTCCCTGGAGGTAACCACCATCAAAGACTGCCACTTTAACACTCCGACCGCCAGGGTGGTAACGTACGCTGGGCTGGAGACTACGGTCTCCATCCTGGTGGCCATCAAAATTCCACCCTCGGGAATATGACCCGGCCTACCGCCATGGTTTTTGTGCCACACTTACCGCCACAAAAACCATGGCGGTAGGCACTATTAGTGTCTCAAACCAACCCCTCCCCTCCCCCTGTTGACCCCCGCACATATACACACCCACACATGCACCCATATACACACATGGACACACACATACCCATCACCACCCACGCATGCACACATACATATCCCCACACCGCAACACACACCAACATACCTTGTCACACACATGCATTCACAACACACAACACTCACAATCACTCATCCACACATACATTCAACACGACTCACACCCGCATGCACACATTCCAAAACATAGACACACACCCCCTACATAGACACAACACCCCCCACCCCCTAACCCAACTTACCTGCTTACAGGGGTCCTCTGGCTGGAGACGGTCTGTGGCATTGTTGTCAGCAGCAGCGTCTGCCAGCAAAACACTGCCAGGCCTTATCATTGGTCATGATACGTTTGGCGGGGGTTTTGCAGGTGTGGCGGTGCTGCTGTCAGCAGTGCCGCCTTACCGCCGTCCGCTGCAATGACCATCAACGGTGTTCCGCCAGAATTCTGGCGGTATACTGTCAGCAGTCATGATATGCGTAGAAGGCTGGTAGCCACGGCGGGGGTACACTGTCGCCCATCGCTGTGGCGGTAGGCGGTAGTTACCACCAATGTCATAATAAGGGCCCAAATGTTTTTTATTGTCCCTTGTATGCAAGTGTTTTGCTTCGAGTGTAGGAGGCTGGTCTGGCTTATAGTGGGTACCTTGTGGTACTTACACCTTGTGCCAGGTCCAGTTATCCCATATTAGTAGATTAGTAGTGTTATAGCAGCTTAGGCTGACAGAGGTTGCTATAGCAGAGCAGCTTAGGCTGAACTAGGAGACATGCAAAGCTCCTACTATAGCACTTATATCATATAGCACTATATCACAAGAAAACACAATACTCAGAGTTACTAAAAATAAAGGTACTTTATTTTAGTGACAATATGCCAAAAGTATCTCAGAGGATATACTCCCTTAGGAGGTAAGTAAAATATACAAAATATACACACAAACCAAAATCAGGTAAGTAAAACACTTAGAAAAGTAGTGCAAACACTGTAGAACACAATAGAATACAATATAATCAAATAGGCCCAGGGGCAACACAAACCATATACTCCAAAAGTAGAATGCGAACCACGAATGGACCCCAGACCTAGTGTAGTGTGTAGAGGGTCACGTGGAGTGTACGAAAACACTAAGGGTGTCCAAGATACCCCAACCCAAGACCCTGAAAAGTAGGAGTAAAGTTACCGTACTACCCCAGAAAGACAGTAAAGTCGAGATAGGGGATTCTGCAAAGACAACAACTGACTGCAAAGCACTGAAGACGGATTCCTGGACCTGAGGACCTGCAAAGGAAGAGGACCAAGTCCAAGAGCCACGCAAGTGTCCAGGGGGGCAGGAGCCCACTAAACCGAGGATGAAGGTGCAAAAGGTCTGCCTTTGGGTGGAAGAAGCCAAGGATTCTGCAACAACAGAAGGTGCCAGGAACTTCTCCTTTAGTCAGAATATGTCCCACGGCATGCTGGAGGATGCAGAGTTGTTTCCACGCAGAAAGACGACAAACAAGTCTTGCTAGCTGCAAGAGTCGCAGTTGAAGGTTTTGGATGCTGCCAGGTCCCAGGAAGGACCAGGAGGTCACCCCTTGGAGGAGGAGACAGAGAGTGTGCTCAGCAACAGAGAGAGCCCATGCAGAAGCAGACAGCACCCGCAGAAGCACCTGAACAGGCATTCAGAGATCTGAGCACAGCGGTCCTCTCAGCACAACAAAAGAGAGTCCCACGAAGTCGGAGTCCAACTCAGTGAGTTGCGCAATGCAGGACAGAGTGCTGGGGACCTGGGCTGTGCTGTGCATGAAGGAAGTTTCGAAAAAGTGCACAGAAGCCCTAGCAGTTGCAGATCACGCAGTACACAGGATTACTGTCTGGCGTGGGGAGTCAAGGACTTATCTCCACCAAATTTGGAAAGAAGGGCCACTGGACAGTCGGGGACACTTGGATCCAGCTCCTGTGTTCCAGGGACCACGCTTGTCAAGATGAGAGGGGACCCAGAGGACCAGAGATGCAGAAGTTTGCTGCATATGTTAGCATGGGGAAGATTCCGTCGACCCACTGGAGATTTCTTCTTGGCTTCCAGTGGAGGGTGAAGGCAGATAGCCCTCAGAGCACGCACCACCAGGAAACAGTTGAGAAAGCCAGCAGGATAAGGCACTACAATGTGCTGGTAGTCTTCTTGCTACTTTGTTGCAGTTTTGCAGGTGTCCGGGAGCAGTCAGCGGTCGATCCTTGGCAGAAGTCGTAGAGGGAGATGCAAAGGAACTCTGGTGAGCTCTTGCATTCGTTACCTGAAGAGGAACCCACAGGAGAGACCCTAAATAGCCCTCAGAGGAGGATTGGCTCCCTAACCAGGTAAGAGCCTATCAGGAAGGGTCTCTGACGTCACCTGCTGGTACTGGCCACTAAGAGGCCTCCATAGTGCCGTCACACCTCTGCATTCAAGATGGCAGAGGTCTGGACCACACTGGAGGAGCTCTGGGCACCACCCCTGGGGTGGTGATGGAGAGGGGAGTGGTCACTCCCCTTTCCTTTGCCCAGTTTTGTGCCAGAGCAGGGGCGGGGGTATCCCTGAACTGGTGTAGAATGGTGTATGTATGGAGGGCAACATCTGTGCCCTTCAAAGCATTCCCAGAGGCCAGGAGAAGCTACTCCTCTTAGGCTCTTAACACCTATTTCCAAAGGGAGAGGGTGTACCACCCTGCCTCAGAGGAAATCCTTTGTTCTGCCTTCCTGGGACTGGGCTGGCCAGACCCCAGGAGGGCAGAAACCTGTCTGAGGGTTGGCAGCAGCAGTAGCTGCAGAGAAAACCCCACAGAGCTAGTTTGACAGTACCCGGGGTCCACGCTGGAGCCCCAAGGATGCATGGTATTGACTCCCCAATACCAGATTTGGCATGGAGGGACAATTCCATGATCTTAGACATGTTACATGGCCATATTTGGAGTTACCATTCTGAAGCTACATATAGGTATTGACCTATATGTAGTGCACGTGAGTAATGGTGTCCCTGCACTCACAAAGACCGAGGAAATTGCCCTGAACAATGTGGGGGCACCTTGGCTAGTGCCAGGGTGCCCTCACACTTAGTAACTTTACACCTAACCTTCACTAAGTGAGGGTTAGACATATAGGTGACTTATAAGTTACTTGAGTGCAGTGTAAAATGGCTGTGAAATAACGTGGACATTATTTCACTCAGGCTGCCATGGCAGTCCTGTGTAAGGATTGTCTGAGCTCCCTATGGGTGGCAAAAGAAATATTGCAGCCCATAGGATCTTCTGGAACCCCAATACCCTGGGTACCTAGGTACCATATACAAGGGAATTATAAGGGTGTCCAAGTGTACCAATCAGAATTGGTGAAAATGTCACTAGCCTGCAGTGACAATTTTAAAAGCAGAGAGAGCATAACCACTGAGGTTCTGGTTAGCACAGCCTCAGTGATACAGTTAGGCACCACACAGGGAACACATATAGGCCACAAACTATGAGCACTGGGGTCCTGGCTAGCAGCATCCCAGTGACACAGGCAAAAACAAACTGAGACACAAGTAAAAATGGGAGTAACATGCCAGGCAAGATGGTACTTTGCTACACAGGGTTAATGTCTGACATGACTACATGTTGTTGCACTGGAGCAGCACATGCTGGGTCAGTATTTAATGTTTGCATGACAAATTGTACTAATAATCTGTATGTTGTTGTGAGCTCTATATATAGGTGGCAAACCTCAGCTACCGCTAAGGTTGCTGCATCAGGGTGTGGTGTATACGTGGCCAATAAAGGCCAGGTGGGGCCATCATTGCTCAGAGGACCTAACCTAACATGTAATATTGTATGTGGTAGGGCGGTATCAAGCCAGTTGTTATGGTCTTGATTAGATAAAGGTATTTCTAAATATGCATAAGCTATTTATTCTGCAGGTATGTTTGCACGTGTATAGTGGTGAAATGTATTTGTGTTCCCATCCACTGTGGAAAGGTGACCCAACAATAAAAAATGTCTGTTCTATAGGTTGGATGAAGCAAAGCAAAACACAAACGCTGTGGGATAGCGTAACTGGATGGATGGAATGCGGAACCAATCAAACATTCACCCCCAGTCACAGATCTGGGTTTAATCCATTCATTATTTTGCTCACCATGCCACCCCAGTTTGAACCCAGCCATATGCAAATCAGTCTTGACCCTGTTCCTCATGGGAACAGTCCAGCCCGAACTGCCAGGCCAGGTTCTCCCTGGACCGGAAACAAGCATCCTGGGACCGGTTTCGGGTTTTCACCCCTCATCAGCCAGGCTAGCTTGAATCCAGTGGCACAGTGAGCCCGGGACCCACGTCTGGGCATACCCGGTGCACTCAGGGCGACAAAAGCAAAGCAAAACACAAACGCTGTGGGATAGCGTAACTGGATGGACGGAATGCGGAACCAATCAAACATTCACCCCCAGTCACAGATCTGGGTTTAATCCATCCATTATTTTGCTCACCATGCCACCCCAGTTTGAACCCAGCCATATGCAAATCAGTCTTGACCCTGTTCCTCATGGGAACCGTATAGGTTGGATGAGCCTCAACAAAAAATGTAAGTGGACCCCCCTGGGCCATTAGGCCATTTGCCAAGAAATGTGCAGTAAGGGGTGGTTGCATATTTACTGCAATTGCTACCTGTTGATGGTTCACCATTTTAATGGTAGATGTATGTTCAGAGATAAGGACACCTAGTTGGGATTGGTCCTTTTAAGATTCAAGCTTGAATAACCTACACCTCAATATAGGTTCTACCTATTTAGCTGAGGAGGAAATCCTCCATAACACGGACGTCTCCGTTTGCAGCACTGAGATGTCTTTAGCCTTAGATGAGACAGAGATACTTAGGAGGATCTGAAAATTATTACTGCCTGACCAAACGTTGGTGGCCCATGTCGCATAGATTCTCATTATGGTGATGAGGCTACTGGATTTGGGAGATAGGATCACATGGATTGTGGCTACTAGGTAGAATTCCACACCACATACGCCAGGTTCTCCGGCTAACTAGCAGTACCTCATCTCTGACCGAGATGATTATGGCAACCAGGAGCATGACAAGAAAGACTCCACAGTGGAATTGTGGTGAATCAGATCCCTTCCCTTTTCTCTCAGTTAACAATGGGTCTCATACAGGTAAAGACAACAGAGGAAGAATAAAGCTCAATAAGGATTGAAGTAAAAAGACATGTATTGTAATAACTAGGATGATAAAACACAATAAAAACAAACAGGTGACTGAAAGAGTAAAACACAAGACTAGTCCTACCATACTGTCAGCAGGAGTGATGTGTGTATTTCTCTGACCTAAACTATGTCTGAGCACAGTGTAATAAGCCTAATCTGCCCTTCAGGTTTCCCCCCTGGGGGTACAACATTCCTCATACCTGGAGGAAGAAGCCTGTAGTCTAGAGACACACCGTCCCCATGTGGATCAGGGGTCCAGTCGTCTAGGAAATTAGCTGCAGCGAAGCAGTTAGCAATCAGCATGCAGTCATGGTCATCTGGCTGGATTCTCCCTCTAACGTGTCTGGGACAAAGCCGTGTTTTTATAATAAAACAGCTGACATTCTAAGAAATATTCCCTATGTTTGAGTGTGTGTTTTCTGTGAATGTTGGAGACACAGCATACCACATTTTTTGTCAGCCCCATCTGACTATAGCCTTGGAGAAAGCACAAAGTGAAATACATTTCCTACTAAGAACATAATGCTTTGCTAGGCGAAAGTACAATGAGATAAAGAAAAGAAAACAGCACTGCAAATATTGCTATTGCTAGAAAATTAAAGAAATGCTAACTAAAATGTTACATGGTTAAAGTGCACAGAGGCAGGCCTAGTTAGCTTAAAACAATGTGTCTAAAACATGGTTAAAATAGCTAGACAACAGTACGTTCCATGACATCCAGGCACCAACTGCATGTCCAGAAGACTAGTGGTGGCCCCCCTCTCCTCCCTTATAACTCACATCCTGGGAGGAGAAGGTCTTGGCCACCCTGCACCCTGAGGGCTTAACAGAAATTCCTGGGCGAGTGGAGTCGGTATGTCACAACACTAAAATATATCCAAAATAGATTGTCGAGCATGTTCTCTGCTCACCTTTGACCGCCTTCACTGTCACCCCACTCACCAGCCAAGTGTCCCAAGTGTCCACCTGTCCATTGACCACTGCCTAGCATCTCACATGTGAACTAGAGTCAATTTGAGGAACAATAGCTGTGTATATTGTGTGCAATACAGGGATTGACAGCCTTTACTGTTCTACAATTCTCTGCGGGTACTATTCTACAATTCCAAAAACCAGAACAGCATATCCTTTTCAAACGTACCTTGTTTGGCAAATCTCTAGTGAAGTGTACCCACCTGAGAGGATCACATTTGTATAGTGTGTGGTAGTATAAGCACTGTCAGGACTGCAAAGGCCAGGAGGCACTACTACTGTCACTCCACTCAGCCAACACAGTGTCCTCCAATGACCTGTGTCCCTGAACTCACCATTGACCGGTACTACCTCTGAGGCTGATATCTGTATGGTGTGTGGGTAGTACAAACACTGACAGGACTGATAAGGCCAGGAGGCACTGCCACTGTCACTACAAACACCAGAACAATGTCCCTTTCCCTGAAGACAACAGTATGTCAAAGCTCATATGTTGTGTACTCTCTGGGTAGTAGGCACCTGTCAGGTATTGTGAAGCAGTGAGAATGACAGGACTGCAGCTCACAGCAGGCGCTGCTCCCCCAAAATTGTGTCCTTACCCAAAATACCCCTGTGTATCAAATCATCACTGAAGTGTACTGAACCTTGGAGGAAATCATCAGTATAGTTTGTGTAATACAGGGAGTTACATGGGTGCAACTCACAGAAGGCTCCCTTACTGTCACTCCAAACATCAGTCCAGTGTACACTTGCCAAAATACTCTTCTTTGGGAATTCACACATGAAGTGAACTCATTTGGGGGGATGACATATAACAACTGCATGAAGTACAGGGAGGGACATGACTGCTAAGTCCAGAAGGCTCTGTCTCACAAAATCCAAACACAAGTCCAGTGTGCATATGTCCCAGTATTCTTGTTTGTGAGTTTGCAATGGAAATGTACACACATAGGAGGATAACTTATGTGTACTGGAGTAACATTACTGTAAATTCAAGGAGGGCTACTCCATGTAACTCAGGGTCTACCTGCATAACGCTCAGCTAGGACTTAAAAGTATCAAAGCCACATCCTGCCCAGCCATTGTCTTTTCTACACTGCTGGCAAGATGTAAGTCTATGACAATCCTCCCAAGTGCTAATGGACTCATACATTCTGTAGCTGGTTGACTGAAATGGATTTAACATATCTCAGAAATGTCAGGTCTATACAATTGATAACATGTGTACCAGTCACATAAGGAAAAGCTGCCAATCCAAAGTGTATACGACCTTGGCTAAATGTCACTGTCAACTATTGGAGGCAGATGTCACAACACAACCTGTAACATTGTATCTCTCACATCAACAGGTTGAGCTGCATTGAGGACATTTCTGCCCCATCAGGGCAACCTGGTCAGACGACACAAATGAGCATCCCCATGACCACATTGACTCATCCCAGCCCTGCTGCATCTACTTCTCAGGCAGCCATTTGTCCCCACCCTATGTTCTGAGGAAACTGACTGTCATCTTGTGCCCACCCCTCTAGTCCAGGATCCTGAGTCACAGCAACACACCTCCAACAATGATGGTCCTAGAACCATTGGTGGGGGGAAACTGTGCCAAAGGTGCAGAGACGTGGGGGAACAGTGCGTGGGAGGGATGTTGTGGGCCAGTGGCATAATGCCACTGGGGAGGGTCCAGGCTAGGACACCATCAACCAAGTCTTGGGAGCCTATCGACAATCCCAAGGCGTGATGGGCCAGGTACTTACCGAACTCAGAGAAATCAAGCGGCTGCAAAGGGACTTCCATCTAGAGTAATTGGCTGCAGACCCCCCCACAACTGGGAGGTCCACCCAAGACTCCAGGAGGTGCAGATGAGAAGACAGCAACCACTGTCAGCAAGTGATCTCTTCCTGATTTCACCTCTTTGTGTGCCAATTATTCACTCTGCTGACTGTTCTGCAACCATGTTCTATCTTCCATGGTAGTAGGACACTGGACTTTGGACTCCAAATGTTGTGGCATCTATTAATATGATTACATCCACCATGACTGATCACCTCATTTTCACCTTCTGGTGCATCAGTTTCTGATGTCCTGCACCTATGTAAATAAACTCACCAAACAGAAAAAACATTGCCTGCTTGCTTCTGTTCCACATGTTAAATTGTTGAGATGTGACCCCCCCATGAGGAAGATACAAGATGGTAATGGAAGGAGGGATATGTCACAGGTAGTGTCATGCTGAGGATTAGTAGCAACAGAATGATACAAGTGTCTGGTCACACCAAAGATTTTATTGCACTGTACAGCACACAGGCTGTCAAAATGTGTGGACTGTCATAATCAAGAATACCTGAACCATATTGAATCAGGCTACATCTGCCAAAGTACCATCAACCAGACTATGGAAGAAAGGGTTTTGTCAGGCCTTGACTCGTAGAATAGGCTAACAGATTAGTGGATGTTGTCACCAGCTTGAGCCTTGTCACACACCAAAACCAGGGCTGCCTACATTACCTAAGCCATGCCACAGACAGAGGGCGGTACCACAGTCCCTGATCATGGGCCCATCCCATTACAATGACAAAGCATCTGGGGGTACGTTGCAACCTATGTCAGTGTTGTGGCACAGACACTCTGGCCTGCAATGAGCAAACACATCTACAGCTACAAACAGTTCATAGAGAATCATTGTCAGCAAAATTTGAAGGGAGAATGCATGAATTGCCCTTGATTAGAATATATCTCAAGGCCATATGATCACACACATGTGACATCTGGAGCAACACACCACATCAAACCATTGTATCCTGCATTTCATCCGCACACTGTCCAAGCTGCCTTGGCAAATGACTCATGCACCCTAATTATGTGGCCAACATTATCTGGATCAATCCATATCCTCTTCCTATGTCAGAACAGCATCAGATACCAGCCAATGCCAGGATTCTGGAATGCCTACATGAGGATGGCATGGTGAAGATACATGGAAAATTGATAATACAAGGAGTTTAGCTTTGGAATTTATACCTACGACTATAGGCTCATATCAAACATCAATTGATACACTTACATTGCAATGAGAAAAACACAAACCATGCAGATAATCAAGGTAGTAAAATGTTCAAGTCTGACTTAGATAGCAAAGCTTTGATGTATACGGCAAAGCATTATATCCACAATCTTTAGGAAAAACACCCTAGCCCACACATCCTGACACATACAGTTCCTCATACAGTCACAGTGATAACTTAACAGTACTTACATTCAGGTAAAGTAGTGATTGAAAAGATCTGTCTGAAAGTCTTCACCTTCCTTCTCATCACTGTCATCCTCACTTGGCATTTCAGGATTCTCACCCCATGGGACTTCTGGGTCCCCTCATCTGGGATGTAGAGGATATTCCTCTGTAGGGCAATGTTGTGAAGCATAAAGCAGGCCACAATGATCTTACACACTTTTTCAGGTGAGTAGAGGAGGGCTCCAACTGTCTTGTCCAGACACCTAAATCTGGCCTTTAGGAGCCCAAAAGCCCACTCTGACACGCTGTGTTTTTCCATGGGCATCTTGAAGTGGACTTCTCCTGGTGTAGTTGGGTTCCTCACTTGCGTCAAAAACCACGGACGGTTTTGATATGCAGAGTCCCCTGTTATGGAAAGGAACATATGTGCAACTTTGAGTCCCTCTCATTGGATTTGTTGTAGCAGATATTGCACACACAAAGAGGACAGATTTCACTTACCAACCAGCCAGGCCCTCTCTGGGAACCATCGTGACATCAGTTGGGGGATTAGACTGTTCTACATCTTTAAGATATCATGAACTACTGGATAGTGGGCATAGACTTGTGAAATGTAGAGATCCCCAAACAAACCACTTCAACATTGATGGAATGGTATTTCTTTCTATTACTGCACACACGTTCATTGCCATGTTGTGGGACCAAGACAACACGTGTACCATCAATGGCTACCACCACATCTGGGATGTGTGCCAAACTATAGAAGTCAACCTTGACATGGATTAAGTCCTTACCTTGAGGAAATCAGATATAGCTGTCCATGTGTTTCAACATTGCTGAGAGTACATCTTTCAAAACCAGACTGAACATAGGCTGGGGCATCCCAGCAGATAGGGCCATTGTATTTTAGAAGGATCCGGTGGCCAGGAAGTGCAAAACTGCTATAGTTTGTGCAATAGGTGGTATGCTATTTCCATGACGAATGGCAGGCATCAGCTCTGGCTCCAACTGATGACACAGGTTGGCAATTGTGAGCCGATTCAGATGGTAGATCCGATGATGTGGCATTCTTCCATGGTATCGAAGGTCTGGCAGTGGACAATAGAGAGGAGGTTGTCCGACCCTTCCCCTCCATGGGTACCTAGGTATGACAAGACATGAGTATTGCCATTATTCAATGTGTCCCTTGCAACATACATGATGTATGTCAATGTTAAAATGTGACAATGCATGTATTGAGGTTTGGACATGATACTCAGTACCCATCAGTCACATAGCAGTCACATGTAACCCCCTTGTTTTGACATACATGTGTACACATCATGCATGGAAATGGTCATCAACAATTGTGCAGCAAAACATGCCTCTCAGACTGAGACTTGATGTCTCAAGCATGACTTTTGTCAGGTGGGGTCTATGCCCCAAAGCAAATTGCCACATATACCTACTAATGTACAACAATGGTGTCTGAGAAGCAGGAGCTGCATGACTGGAAAAGACAATCAGTTAGTGATGCAAAACCCAACAGTTTTTTCAAGGTTTGATGCACTAGTCAGAGCCATATAACAAATTTTAGGTCTCTAAAATTGGGGATGCCTGACCTACTTCAAAGAATATTGGGAACAATCTGCGACTGACAGCAGAAGTTGTCATGGTGGTAGGCGGTTGCAACCAGAGCGGACACAACCATAGGTTAATGTTGAAGCCAGTGGCAGTCGTAGTCCAATGGCTGTGTCCATTGGCAGGGACTGACACGTATGTGGTGGACGTGACCATCATGTTCTGCAAAATCTCTCACATGACTCATGAAACTGCTGTCAGCAAGACCTCCACTACCTGAGCTGGTGTGTACCACCTCTGGGAGCAATAATGTCACATCCAGCAGGTGATAGGGCCCTAGCCTTCTCACCAGAGGGGCTGGAGAAGCTGGTGTCTGAGGTCTTACGCCTGTCCTGACAGCTCTATGGTGGACCAGAGGAGCAGGTATGTGCCTCATGTGCACAGTTTTCTCTGTACTTCAACATACATTCCTTCATCACAGGCTAGAGTGTGACCATGTGTGGTAGAATGTGAACTCTAAGCCTTATAGTTGCAGTCAGTGTGCCTCAATGGGGGAGTTAATGTGCATATATTTGGGTTTAGTGCCAGGTATTGAGTTCTGATACATTGTGGTGTGTGTGTAATGAGTGTACCCTGATTCACCTTGTGTTTGAGGCACATAGCTAGATGAGGACGCATGACAGCCATTCCCAGACATCTCTTACCTCATGGATCTCATCAGCGTGAGGGCATATGTACTTGAATGACAGCATGAGCATTGAATGCATGTTGTATGTGTCATTTGTGTGTAATGTGAGCTATGTGTATGGTGCCACAGACATTTCAAACCACATCTGCCCTTGGTAAACTGTTGTTTCGAAGTCATATCCTGACTTACTCTACCCTTTAGGTTGGCACAAAACACAACATGCCAATTGGCTGTTGGTTACATAATGTACTGTCATGCATAGAAGTGTTGGGAATGGAGTTTTCATGTTGGTCTGTCTGCTCAACCTGCAGAGATCGGGGCCTGTCAAATGTTTTTCACTGTATTTGTCCAAGTCTGGGCTGGCGTTGAATTACTTTTGTTATGCAACTGTGGCACTATGCCCACTCCATGTATCCCAGCACAACAGGTTATGAGGCCAAATCTTGTTTCAGTGCTAATATGCAGCATATTGAGGATCTAAACTCTGATAAGAATGTATATAATGTATATGGTATTAGGGGAGAGGTGATGATCTGTGACTGATGTGCACTTGGCATCTCTGTCAATTTGTGTTTCAGAGCCTCAACAGGTCCCTTGATCTCACAGCCCTGTGATCACCTTCATCCAGGTGACATTTCATAAGTTCAAACTGTGTGTTGTTTATTGATAACTCATGATATGTGACTCAGTTGTTGTAGGAGGCTGGCCTGGCTTATAGATGGTACCTTGCGGTACTTACACCTTGTGCCAGGTCCAGTTATCCCTTATTAGTAGATTAGAAGTGCTCTAGCAGCTTAGGCAGATAGTGGTACCTATAGCAGAGCAGCTTAGGCTGAACTAGGAGACATGCAAAGTTCCTACTATACCACTTATATCACTTAGCACTATATCATAAGAAAACACAATACTCAGAGTTACTAAAAATAAAGGTACTTTATTTTAGTGACAATATGCCAAAAGTATCTCAGAGGACATACTTCCTTAGGAGATAAGTACTATACACAAAATACACACACAAACCAAAATCAGGTAAATAAACAGTTAGAAAAGTAGTGCAAACACTGTAGGACACAATAGAATGTAATAGGATACAATATGCCTAGGGGCAACAAAAACCATATACTCCAAAAGTGGAATGCGAACCACGAATGAACCCCAGGCCTAGTGTAGTGTGTAGAGGGTCGCTGGGAGTGTAAGAAAACACAAAGGGTGTCCAAGATACCCCACCCCAAGACCCCGAAAAGTAGGAGTAAAGTTAGCCTACTACTTCAGAAAGACAGTAAAGTCGAGATAGGGGATTCTGCAAGGACAACAACTGACTGCAAAGCACTGAAGACGGATTCCTGGACCTGAGGACCTGTAAAGAAAGGGGACCAAGTCCAAGAGTCACGCAAGTGTCCAGGGGGGGCAGGAGCCCACTAAACCCCGCATAAAGGTGCAAAAGGTCTGCCTCCGGGTGGAAGAAGCCAAAGATTCTGCAACAACAGAAGGTGCCAGGAACTTCTCCTTTGGTCAGAAGATGTTGCACGGCGTGCTGGAGGATGCAGAGTTGTTTCCATGCAGAAAGACTGCATACAAGCCTTGCTAGCTGCAAGAGTCGTGGTTGAGGTTTTTGGGTGCTGCCAGGGCCCAGGAAGGACCAGGAGGTCGCCCCTTGGAGGAGGAGACAGAGGGGGCACTTAGCAACACAGAGAGCCTATGCAGAAGCAGGCAGCATCCACAGAAGCACCTGAACAGGCGTTCAGAAAATCTGAGCACAACGGTTGTCTCAGCACAACAAAAGAGGGTCCCACGAAGTCGGAGTCCAACTCAGCAAATTGGGCAATGCAGTACAGAGTGCTGGGGACCTAGGCTATGCTGTGCACAGTCTTGCAAAAGTGCACAGAAGCCCTAGCAGCTGCAGTTCACGCAGTACAAAGAATCACTGTCTGGCGTGGGGAGGCAAGGACTTACCTCCACAAAATTTGGACAGAAGGGCCACTGGACTGTCGGGGACACTTGGACCCAGCTCCTGTGTTCCAGGGACCACGCTCGTCAGGATGAGAAGGGACCCAGAGGATCGGTGATGCAGAAGTTTGGTGCCTGCGTTGGCAGGGGGAAGATTCCGTCGAACCACAGGAGATTTCTTCCTGGCTTCCAGTGCAGGGTGAAGGCAGACAGCCCTCAGAGCATGCACCACCAGGAAACAGTCGAAAATGCCGGAAGGATGAGGTGCTACAATGTTGCTGGTAGTCTTCTTGCTACTTTGTTGTGGTTTTTCAGGCGTCCTGGAGCAGTCAGCGGTCGATCCTTGGCAGAAGTCGAAGAGGGAAGTGTAGAGGAACTCTGGTGAGCTCTTGCATTTGTTGTCTGGTGAGATGCCCACAGGAGAGACCCTAAATAGCCCTCAGAGGAGGATTGGCTACAGAGAAAGGTAAGCACCTATCAGGAGGGGTCTCTGACGTCACCTGCTGGCACTGGCCACTCAGAGGTGTCCATTGTGCCCTCACACCTCTGCATCCAAGATGGTAGTGTTCTGGGACACACTGGAGGAGCTCTGGGCACCTCCCCTTGGAGGTGCTGGTCGGGGGAGTGGTCACCCCTCTTTCCTTTGTCCAGTTTCGCACCAGAGCAGGGCTGGGGGGATGCCTGAACCGGTGTATACTGGCTTATGCAAGGAGGGCACCATCTGTGCCCTTCAAAGCATTTCCAGAGGCCAGGAGAGGCTACTCCTGCCAGGCCCTTCACACCTATTTCCAAAGGGAGAGGGTGTAACACCCTCTCTCAGAGGAAATCCTTTGTTCTGCCTTTCTGGAACTGGGCTGCCCAGACCCCAGGGGGGCAAAACCTGTCTGAGGGTTGGCAGGAGCGGTAGCTGCAGAGAAAACCCCGGAAAGTTAGTTTGGCAGTACCCGGGCTCTATGCTGGGGACCCGAGGATGCATGGAATTGTCACCCCAATACCAGAATGGTATTGGGGTGACAATTCCATGATCCTAGACATGTTACATTGCCATGTTTGGAGTTACCATGGTGACGCTACATATAGGTATTGACCTATATGTAGTGCAAGCGTGTAATGGTGTCCCCGCATTCACAAAGTCTGAGGAAATTGCCCTGAACAATGTGGGGGCACCTTGCCTAGTGCCAGGGTGCTCTCACACTAAGTAACTTTGCACCTAACCTTCACTAAGTGAGGGTTAGATATATAGGTGACTTATAAGTTACTTAAGTGCAGTGTAAAATGGCTGTGAAATAATGTGGACGTTATTTCACTCAGGCTGCAGTGGCAGTCCTGTGTAAGAATTGTCTGAGCTCCCTATGGGTGGCAAAAGAAATGCTGCAGCCCATAGGGATCTCCTGGAACCCCAATACCCTGGGTACCTAGGTACCATATACTAGGGGATCATAAGGGTGTTCCAGTGTGCCAATCAGAATTGGTAAAATTAGTCACTAGCCTGCAGTGACAATTCTATAAGCAGAGAGAGCAATAACACTGAGGTTCTGGTTAGCACAGCCTCAGTGATACAGTTAGGCACCACATACAGAACACATACAGGGCACACTTTATGAACACTGGGGTTCTGGCTAGCAGGATCCCAGTGACACAGGCACAAATAAACATATATACAGTAAAAATGGGGGTAACATGCCAGGTAAGATGGTACTTTCCTACAGTTTGCTGGTCACAGAAAATTTACAATTCATGCCAATCTCATTCTGAAGGTGATCTATGTTTCATGGACACATATGTCAAATAGTGTGTTTTGACGAGCCACACAGACCTCTTCCCCCTAAAGTGGCATGAAACTTCATCTGTATATGCACATGTCGACACATGGACAGGCTGGACTCTTTCTATGTCCACCATGTCAATCCCTTCATTGTTAGCCATGTGCAATGTAAGTGGACCCGGACAGTAGCCTGAATGGACTGTATGCAGAAGATCATTCTCAAAGATGGTGAGTGTTTTTCATGGCTGACGAGTATACCTTTCAGAAGCCACATAGGAGTTGTGTGCCTAATAGTGGTTCTGGTCTCTCTCAGCTTGCTAGATCATGTCCCACAAGATGTCAGTTGACCTACCTAGTCAGTGCAGGGCCTTGGCTGGGTGGTGGGTACGGCTGTATATTTGGAAGTGTTTCTAGTTATCTCCATGTATTCAATGGCTGCTATGTGACACACTTGGGCAATGTGGGCAAGACAGGATGTTCTTATCTTGGTAAACTGACAAGTATGTGACTATTTTGGATTGGACTTGCTGACATAATTTCTTGTCCTGTCTTTTGTATCCATGCAGGTCAAAGCCCATCAGAAAAAAGGGATTTGGAGAGCCATTGCCAAGAAGGTGTGTCCCTTAGGGTGTACCTGGCGCTGGATGGATGTTTGAGGGCAGCACAGCAGCCACAAGGGGGTGATTACAATGCAGGTTCCTCCCTGTCCCATTGCAGGTGATTGACTGAGGTACTGACTGTTCCCCCTGACAATGAGGGATAAGCCAAGTGTCACATAGTAGATGGGAGATTCTTTATGTTGACATGTCATGTGTACCAAACTGGTGTGCCTTGTCTTTTGGACCTGGGACCTAGAACACAACTGGGGGAAAATCCTCAGACCATTTGTTGAGCAGGGACCACAAATGTCTGTGCAGTGATCATTCATTTACTGATTGTTGGTTCTAATTTCTATCCAACAGATCACTCTTTCTATATGTCACAGGCCAATGGTAATTAGGTTGTGAATCATTGTACTCTGCTATGCGTCTGGGCATCTGTTTATGTAGCCGTCTGCCACCCAGGACCTAGTTATCTTCTGTGTATGATGGGTGCTGTTGCCTCATTGCAGTCTGTGATGTGTAGGTGTACATCATACATATGACATGGCTGACATAGCTATTTATTTGCAGCTGCAGCAAACTACTTTCCCTTGGTAAGTGGGTATTGTCTATGGACATGAATGATGTGTCATCACTGTTGCCAACATTCTTTGTGCCTACATGTCAGCATGTGTCCATTTCTCTTTAGGAAACTGTTCTATGCTGCAGTTCCATGCATGTTCTACCTATATTGTTAGGATGATGTCTGTATTCCCTCACACGTATGTACATGGGAAACTGTTAGTGATATAGTAAATAGATAATGGGCATCCATTTCATGTGCCAGAGACAGAAGTGTGTCACCATTGTTTGTTGTTTGACATATACCTTCATGTGTCATAATATGTAATTTGGCATGTAGAACTGCAGTAGCTATGAGGGAGATGACAGGTAGGCCCAGTGTGTGGAAACACTATGTATTATCTATGCCCTTGGTGTTGACTTATGTAGAAATGTGCACTACACATGTGTAATGATTGAGGATTGTGCTCTGACTGTTGGCAAGCACCATGGAGTGAATTTCAGTGATATTGACATCACATGTGTTTGGGTACAGGCATTAATCCACAGGTAGACACCAGGAATGGGATGTCCAAGATGTGGTTAGTAATGGTTATTGATGGTGCTCGTTGAGCAACAGGTTGAGGGCCTTCTAATGTTCTTTTAATGTTCTGTGTCTCCCCAACATACAAAGGGCAGATGTGTACTACAGAAACCCTCAGTGGATGTCATTGTAATAGGTGTTAGACATTGATGGTGACTATCCCGGGTTTTGCAAAATTGTTTTTTGGCTTATTTTGGGGACATCTCTCCCTGACATATTGAACCTGACATCAGTAGTGTTTCATTCAATGCCACAAGTGAGGCCTAATGAGTTACAGTGATCCTACCTCCTTGAATCTATTGTGACTGATGTCACTTGCTGAAGTGTACATTGTTTAATTGTTTCCCATGTGACATGGTTATTTCCATGTCACATGTTCCAGGATATAGAACTTTTGGGATCCACATAGCAGGATTTCAGGGCCTCATTTATTATTGTAGGTTCATTATATAATTGCCAAATAGATGTGTGCATGATCTTGTGTGGGACATGCGGGAATGGAATTTACAGTGGGATACACTAGTGTGCCATTAGTTGACTGAGGCCTGCTGCATGTAGGACAGCTTTGAGGATGAAGAGGACTTATAGGGGCATATTTAAGAGCCCCTGGTGCCACTGAAGCGTCACCTTTGGTGATGCTCCGGTGGCGCAATGCTTTGCGCCATATTTACAAGGTAGCTACCTTGTAAATATGGCCCCTTCACACGCAGCACTATTGGTGGAAGGGGTGTGCAATGGGTGTTGCTGTGGGCGTGCCACAGCAACACACATTGCAATCTGATGCTGCCTCAGATCTACGAGTTTTCGTAAACATGAGAGGAAGAGCAGAGAGTCAAGTGTCTTGAAAAATTGTGCATCACAAGTAAACTCTCCCACTGCAGGTAGTGGACCCAGGCTTGCACAAGGATCATGTCAGAGAGTCAAGCAGGGACCCAAATTGGAGTCCCAGCATGGGCATTCACCTATTAGGAGGTAGCATCCAGGACCGGCAAGTCCCCTGCATCATCCAGTATCCCACCTGCTTCCCACTGGTTCAAGCACAGGCCCAGATGCCCCTAGAAGTCTTTAGGCCTGGGCTGGATCAGCATAAGTTCCCAATAGTGGCCCAGATTTACAAGAAAATGATGGAATGAGACACTGCGCCAAATTTGGCAGTGCCGTGCTCTGTCATTTTCAAAACATAGGGATGTGCCGTATTAACAGCAATATGGCGCACCCTTCTATTTCCCTCTGTGCTGGCGCTAAATTTGCTGCAATCCTTGCATCATGGTGCAAGGGTGGCTGCGTTGCAAGGGAGACTGTTCTTCTGAAGGAAGGGACACCTTCCTGCACAAAAACAATCTTCAATGGCCTGTTGCAGAAAACAAAGGGAAATTAAAGCACATGTTGTTGCGTCATGCTAGCGCCACCCCTGGGGTAGTGTTAGATTTTGGCACTGTCTCAGGTTTACAATAATGCGTAAAGCTGGGGCAGCGTCAAAATGCTGTGGGTGTTGCCTTGGCATGCCAACAGCAGCACCCACTGCACGCTCCTTCCATGCAAATTACTGCATGTGAAGGGGCCGTATTGAAAAGGTGTTGTTAAGCCACAAAAAGTGGCTTAACAACACCTTGTAAATACGGCGCAGTGCAAAGCTCCGTCGGAGCGTTACTAAAAGTGACGCTCTGGTGGCAATAGGGCCTTGTAAATCTGGCCCATTCTGTGCACTATTCCTTGTGGTATTAGGCGTCTTGAAGTCATTCCTCTGTTTTAGGTGCAGGTTGTCTACCTCAGTAGATCACTTTACATCACTTTAAATTCATCTCGCCCGCTGTGCATCATGGTCAGATCATGGTTAAATCCCCTTCCGGGCATCTGACAATATAAAAACGAATACAAAAACACGAGGCAGTTTTTCTTAGGACCGATGCTCACCCATTTCCCTACTGGGATGTTTGAAACACAAATTGCATTTAAAACCAGTACGGGGTGGGCTTTAATTAGGCTTGGCTATCCGAACTGTATTTCATTGAGGGAGGAACAGCTTCGCGAAAGGGCAACAATAGGATTGTATTTGTTTTACATATCTTGCAGTTTATTTGTGCTTTGTAGTTTCTCGTATTTGAAAACAGAATCCTGCAGAGAGCAGTGTGATTCTATGTAAGCAAATCTACTATTATATCAAAATTATTCTATTTCGGATCCCAATTATCAGATGAATGGTCTGCTGATATGCTAGAATGCAATTAATTAATAATAATTACAGGAAAATCTTTAAACTGATCTTATGTTTCTCTGTCTTGTGATTTATGCAGTTTTACATTAAAGGCTGATGTTTACATTCATTATAATCTGAAGCCTGTCTACAGCAATTATCATAATAATTAAAACACCAGTAATTACGTCTCACGATTCTTGAAGAAATGTGCGTCTATAGTTTTAGCTGCAGAAATGAGTGAATAGTAGAAACATCAAGTTTTGAGCATTTTGCGAATCATACAGATTTTGTGAAATATCATAAACAATTTGATTGTACATTTCATTTTGTCAGGACTTCCGAATAGAGATAATATGCAACAGGCAATAAACCTATTAATTTTGTAACAATTTTATGGACAAATAGCTGCTTCAAGTAGAAAAAACAGTACTTGGAGAAAGGTGAATGATCACATTTTACTTTTGCAGAATATTTCTCATAAAGACAACCTAATTTATGTTCCCAAGTGGCATTCAAGAAAAGCACAGCAGGATGTTTCTACAGTAAATCTACGACTGAGGTTATTTTTAACATGGACAAACAAAATGGTGTTCAGTGTCCCACAAGCTCTGCAAATATTTTTGTTTTGCATTCCTTGTATAATATTATATTTGTTTGAAGTGTTATGCTAACTGTGCCATCACAAGAAGCGCCTAACAAAAATCTAAACGGATAAAAATTGATTCTTTTTTTTAAATGAGCTTCTGCATTTTTGTTGTATATTTCAAAATGCTGACACATTTACAGCCAGCAATTTCACCTCCATACATAATTCACAAAGTACTGGACTGGAAGCACAAAAATGGAAATGTTTTATAAACAGAAACCAAGTTACAACCACATGGCGGACTGAAGTAGTGAGGTCTACTACTGATTCAGTAGACATGTTATATTCGTCCCGAAGTACTTTTTACTCTGAAACAATTGGCAAATGATTCAGCACAAAGGGCCAGATGTATCAAGCTCCTGGTTTGCATTTCTTAAATAGCACTATTTAAGAAATGCAAAATGGGATGTATCAAAATTGAGAGTCGGAAATAGCGATTTCTTAAAATTTGAAAACGCTATTTGCGAGTTGCAAATGCCGAATCACAAAAAATTGGAGAATCAGTATTTGAAAATCACAAATTTTGAAAATCGCAAATTGTGAAACGGCAAACCGGAACAGCCTGATGACATCACAACAAGGAAGTGAGTCAGCTCATGCTGTTTCCAGGAGCCATACCCACATGAGCAGGCAGAGAAACACAGCCCAACACCAGGGAGGTAGCCTTGTGAGCCAGCCAAGACCAAACAGCAACATGGCCTCTGATGGGAATGTGTAGGAGAAAGGTGACAGGAAGTGCAAGCTCAAGTTCAGTGAGCAGGAATTGGAGGTGCTCACTGAGGAGGTGGTCAGGAATCACGACAAACTTTTAGGGAAGAACTCACTCCAGGTACCTAAAAAGGGAGAAGAGGAAACTGTGATACAACATCTAGACCAAAATATGCGCAATGGGTGTTGCGCAGAGCTCCGTTGAGGAGATAGGCAAGCGATGGTACGACTTGCGTTCCCATGCCAAAGAGAGGGTAGCCAGCAGGCTAAAGGAGGCAAGGAGCACCGGAGGAGGACCACCCGCCCAGACACTGTCCACACCACTACAACACATGGTGGAGTCCACACTGCTTCCTGAAGCTGTCAGTGGTGTAACTGACATTGACACCCCAGGGACACCCAGCACCAGCAAAGGTAAAGGCAGTAATGATGTGCATCCCCATATGTGCATGTACAAATGCCCCCTAGAAAATAGCTATTAGCTCTTTGCAGTGTTATACGTAGTCCATGCCACATCTTACATACAACGCAACAATGCCTTATAGGAGTGGTAGTCCACACCCCTAAAGTGCAACTACCACATAAATAGCAAGATAGTGTTCAGCCAAATAGAGAAACAACACAAAAGACTCTTAGTGATACGATGTTAGTATACATTTAATACTTTTATACAACTATTTGTGTAATATTAAAAAATGACATGCTGCACATTGTCATAGATGTCCCGGGCCCTGACGAAGCAGAAGGTGGAAATGTGGGGGATAGCGCAACACGGCCACAGTCCGACTCAAACATCAGTGAGTCCTTCATTATGGCACCTACTAGACTGAGATGAAATGCTGAATGAAGTACCCACACCACCCCCAGAGACTAGAAGCACCCACAGACAGAATTCCCTCCCCCAGCTCTCCCCTCAGGATGCATCACAATGCAGGCAGACAGTGCACTGATGAAGGAGAGGGCCCATCACTCTTTGGCTGCCTTGAAGCTTCCATGCTGAAATTGCACAGCCTACAATGTAAATGCATGAGGTCAATGTACAGGCAGTTGGTGTCTCACAATGACAACATGGGAGCACTGCACAAGCAGTCGGAATCTCTTAATGAAACATGTGCAAGCTGCATGAGGGACATCAAACAGCAGCAGACAACACAAAGGAGATGACAAATGTCATTAAGGAACTCTACACTTTGATACAGCAGGAGCGCGTCAACCACCGAAGGCACCATCACCAATTGATGGGCTGGTTGGATGGGTTCTGCAGATCGGTCAATTGGCTCCCTATCTAAATTGCCTTGATATCACAACGTGCTGTGGGCATACAAGTGGAGTTGGCACATTGCAGTCGGGATGTTGCACAGGGATTGGTGCAAATCACCAATGTTTTGGATACAATGCAGACAGCACAGAGTGCTACACACAGCGAACTGGGTGGTGGGGACAGTGAGGAGTTCTCTAGCCTCAGCAGTCTCACAGCCCCCTAGGCATCGCAGTACCAGACACAGTACTGTCTTTAACCCCACTACAAGAGGTGCCACTGAGGCCACTGACCACTCAAGTGGAGTATGTGGATGCAGGAAGTGATGATGAGGGGTGTAGTGGACTAGTTTAACATGTAGCAAAACTGCTATACTATGATGCTAATAGTGTGACACTGTTACTCGCACCTGTTTGTGTATAGTTCATAACTATGTCCTAATCAAACATGTTACCTGAAGTCAAGGCAATAAAGATGCTACATACAGCAATGCATATCATAGATGGAGTATTGTCATTACTTACAACAGAAATGGTTGCGCGTGATGTCAGCACATCTTTGTCTGTCCTCTTCTGCACTGCTTCTGTCTACTGGGTGGAGGGGTGGCAAGGGGTCACCATCCTCATCTGAGTCTGGCTCTGTGGGTTCCACAGATATGCCCCTCATTGTAGCAATGTTGTGTAACATAGCCCATGTAGCCACGATTTTGCAGGTTGTTTCAGGGCTGTATTGTAGTGCACCACCACTCTTGTGGATGTATCTGAAGTGGCTCTTCAGCAGTCGAAAGGTCCTCTTCACAACACTGTGGGTTGTCCTGCGAGCAGCATTATACCTCCTTTCAGCTGGCATTGCAGGACTCAGGTAGGGTGTCTGTATAAAGGACTGCACGGCGTAGGCACTGTCCCCTGGAATTACATGAGAGAGAAATGAGTGCTTGTTATACGTTACGTCGTATTTACATCAATGCAACATTGTCAACTATTACATTACCCAGTAGATATCCTTCGCCATACTCCCCAGCTAATAGTCTTGTGTAAATTCCACTGTGACGAAAGATGTAGGAGTCATGTGTTATACCTGGATATCTGGCCACAAGATAATTTTTTTTGTTGGAGGCATTGCTAATTACTTGTATGTTCATGGAATGTGAATTTTTATGGTTCAGATAAACATACTCTGTGGCCGATGGTGGACAGATAGCTCCATGTGTCCCATCTATGGTGCCTGTTACATGTGGGAACTGGGCAATCTGGTAGAGATCGAATTTTGTCTGTAGTAATTCCTGTGGGGTGTTGGGGACATTATGTGCTGTCGAATTTTGTTCAGCATGGCATTGAGAAATGCATTGAAAACTTGTCAGAGGGCACTTTGTGAGACCCCTCTAGCTGCTGCTATAACCCCTTGATAGCTCCCTCAGTCTAATAGGTACAGGGAGCATAATACCTGCACATGGGTGGGTATGCTATTGGTTTTGCGTGTGGTGCGCTGCAATATGGGTTGAATATCAGCTATCAGGTCAAGTACCATGGCTGAGCTTAACCTGTACTTCTCACATATCTCCTCCTCTGTCTGGTCAAATGGTTATGCGCACTTTGAAAATGCGCTCCTGTCTCCACCTCCCTCTCCTCAAACCTGTCCCTCATCCTCCTCGCCATGACGTAGAGTGTGGCCATTGTGGAAAAGGGACTATAAGTTATTCTGGGCCTCTTTCTATAGGTTGCACCTGGTTACCACCTGATTTCAGTTTGTGGTAAATTGCATGTGCAAAAGGCCATTCTACAAATATTCGCTATTTGCAAATGTTTGATGCATACCATTGAGAGATGCAATTTGCTTGTCACAATCTGCGTATCGCAATAGCAACATGATTTTGTGGATCGCTATCTGCAAATCTCAAATCTAGGTCACAATTTGCATTATGCAGATAGTGATTAGCTGGATCATGACACTATTTGCGATACGCAGATTGTGACACGCAAATTCATGTCACATTTGCAAGGAAGCGCTATTTCAGTGATTCCTTATATTTGCACTGTGAATGTCTTTCATACATCGTGAAAGGCAATTTTGCATTCGCAAACAGCCCAATTTTGCGATTCGCACCATTTGCGAATTCAAAAAAGTTTGATACACCCGGTCCAAAGTCACCATAATAGCTGATTGAAGGAAGGCCAAAGACTTCTAATGGTGTTCTAAAGTTCTCGAAAAATATGTCAATAAACTTTTTCGAGCACAGCACCAGGATGGCCAGAGTTACCAATTATTGGTCGCAATTTCTTTGTTACTAGAAAACATTTTTACAAATCTTCCTATGTGCTAACCAGCGAGTTTGTAAAATTCTGATTTAGATTTAGTCGTAATCTAGCCTACCCTACAAATATTAGTAAGGTAGGTGGCAAAATGCTACTCCTTGAGATTGGTGGACAGAACAAGGATGGTGGTGTGCTTCATTGAGCAGACCACCCTGTCTTTGAAGGCCTTTTAATAAAGTAAACTTTTTTGAATGTAGCCTGTTTTCCTTAAAGAAACCAGTGCTGCCTTAAAAAAAGTGTATTTTGTTATTTTTGCTTAAGACTTGGCAGTGATCCCCTGGACTCCACTCCAATTAAAAAAGTCTGTAATTTTCAATTTGTCACTGCTGGTTTTCAGAAGCAAAACATCTATATGCAATATCAATTTGGTAATTGGAAGGGACAGCTACAACATGCCCCTGTTAATATTGAAAAAGTTGATGTGCACCATGATACATTCACATATAAAAATTAAATCGCATCACTATTTTCAAATTCACCGTCATGAACTCTCCATCAACCCAGAGTCAGAAATACCTGGTCAGGCAGGCCTATGACTGAGGTTATTGATCAACAGATCATAGGTGGAGCAGCACATAGCCAGCAGACAAACACACGACCAGGAAACTTAGATGAATCCCACAGATAGACGAAGTGATACCACAGTGGTCCCATGAGATTAGCCCCAATGACACACATATGGCAGTTCCAAAATACCATAAAGTCAGATGCCACATGAAGTTAGGAACACAGACAATGGGAGCACAAAAAGCACAGTAATATTCCACAATCACGTGCCCCTCATGACAGACATCTGGACACATTAACCACTGGCCCTCATTGAGTCCATGCAAGGTCTAGGCCCTATATGCATTTGTTATCAGGGACCTTATTTATGACTACGCAACAACTCTTCACATTCTTCACCTAAAAAAGATTGCTGAAATTGTTTTATGGTGCCCATAGAAATGTATGAAACACAGCTCAAATCAGTTGTACTTTGAGATAGTCATCAGACCCTGTTTCTGTGACTGTTCTCCCAGCCATAGTGTTTGATTAAACCAACTGTTCCTGTTTTGCCAAACACCTCTTCTCTTTTCTTTTTCAAGGTAAATTCCCATTCAAGCAACACCCCTTCTAAATGCTGAATCAGTATGGGGTCAGATTTCCCATTTCAGCAATGAATAAGAGTTTATAGATTCCTAAAATGAGAATAGTACTTTTTAAGAGATCATGTTTGTAGTTGCAAACTCAGATGCCAGACTTTTTTCAATTGTAAAAACGCTTTGTACATTCAGGCCTATTACCCAATGGGAACATAAATGTCTCTGAAAGTACATTTTTCTAATTACCATTAAAGCCTGTGGGATTTAGATTCCGGCAGACAGGATATCTGTTACCAATATGACGGTGTAACCCATCGGCCAAGATCTAAATCAGGCATTTGGGGCCAGATGTATCAAGCGTTTTTGCATTTGCAAACGGTGTGAATGTCCGTTTGCGAATGCAAAAATGCGTTTTCCAATGTATGAAAGGCATTCGCAGTGCGGAAATAAGAAATCGCAAAAATAGCGATTTTTGCGAATGAGACATGAATTAGTGTGTCGCAAACAGAGTATCACAAATAGCGATACGATTTACCGAATCACAATTTGCGAAACTCTAATTGCAAAACAGATTAGCGAATGGCAGATGGTGATCCGCTAAATCGTGACACAATTTGTGATACGCAGATTGTGACACGCAAAAACGGTTTCGCTAAGCGATGCATCAAAAAAACGCAATTTGCGATTATTCGCAGAATGGCTGTTTGCACATGCAATTTACCACGAACTGAAACCAGGTGGTGACCAGGTGCAACCTATATAAAGAGGCCCAGAATGCCTCAGCTCCTCATCCACAATGGCTGCACTCTACGTCATGGCGAGGACAATGAGGATCTTGGCAGGTTTGAGGAGAGAGAGGAGGACACAGGAGCGCATTTTCAGAGTGCGCATAACCCTTTTTGACCAGACTGAGGAGGCAATTTATGAGAAGTACAGGTTAAGCTCAGCCATGATACTTGACCTGATAGCTGAGCTACAACCCATGCAGCAGCTCACAACACACAGGACCAATAGCATACCCACCCATTTGCAGGTATTATGCTCCCTGCACCTATTAGACTCAGGGAGCTATCAAGTGGTCATAGCAGCAGCTGGAGGGGTATCACAGAGTGCTCTCTATAAATTTTTCAACACATTTCTCAATGCCATGCTGAACAGAATACAACTGTACACACAGGCATTATAACAAACTAAAGTTAATTTCTACCAGATAGCACAGTTCCCACATGTCCTAGGTGCCATAGATGGGACACATGTAGCAATCTGTCCACCATCGGCCACCGAGTATGTGTATTGCAGCCATAAAAAACATAATTCTATGAACATATAGGTGATATGCAATGCCTCCTACATCATTACCGATCTCGTGGCCAGATACCCAGGGAGCACACATGACTCCTACATCTTTCGCTACAGCGGGATACACACAAGACTGCTAGCTGGGGAGTTTGGTGAAGGATGCCTATGAGGTAATTTGATAGTTCAGAAAGATGCATTGATGTAAGCATGACATCAGACAGCACATGTACTCATTCAGGAAACAGTGCCTACGCTGTGTGCACCTATATGTTAATGCCCTACCTAAGCCCTGCAACTCCAGCAGAGAAGAGATACAATGTTGCACATAGAGCAACCCAGAATGTGGGGGGTGCACTTTTGGGCTGATGAAGAGCCGCTTCAGGTGCATCCATAAGAGTGGACATGAAAAATTGTGGCCACATGTCCCATCTTGCACAACATAGCAACCACCAGGGGCATACCAGTGGCACTCATGGAGCCAGACTCAGATGAGGATGATGATCCCATACCACCCCTTCTACCAGCAGGCAGGACCAGTGCAGCAGAGGGCAGGCAAAGACATGCTGACTTCATGAGCAACTATTTTTGATGTAAGTAATGACAAATTCACTTAACTGAAATTTATTTCTGTAGTTAGCATCTTTATTACCTTGACTTCAGGCAAACAATGTGTCAATAGGACATAGCTATTCACAATGGGCAGATATGAACAATTCACAGTGTCACACTATTAACATCATAGCATGCCTGTATTTCTACATGTTTAGGGGGTCCCCTGTAACGCTCAACATCACTTCTTACGTCCAGGCACTCCACTTGAGTGCTCTGTGCCCTCGCTGGCACCTCTAGTAGCAGGTTCACATGCAGTACTGTGTCTGGCACTGCAAAGCCTTGGATCAATCACAGGGACTGTCAGACTACTGAGGCTAGAGGACTCCTCACTGTCCCCAACACCCAGTTCACTGGTTGTGGCACTGTGTGCTGTTTGCATGGCATCCAGTATGTTGGTAATTTGCATCAATCTCTGTGCAATGTCCAGACTGTAAGGTGCCATCTCCACCTGTGTGGCAACAGCACGCCGTGATATCTGGGCTGTAGAACTTGCAAGCCGATTGACGGATCTACAGAAGCTATCAAACCTTCCCAAATATTGGTGATGGCGCCTGCCCTGGCTGACGCGCTCCTGCCGTATCTCAGTGCAGAGTTCCCCAATGACCTGTGTCAACTCCTTGGTGTTTTCAGCAGCTGTTTGCTGTCCCTCAATCAGAGTCTCCAACTTCTTGTGTAGTAACCCCATATTGCTATTGTGAGACACAAACTGTCTGTGCAGTGACTTCCATTGTTTGCATTGCAGGCACTGCATCTTCAGCATGGAAACTTCAAGGGTGCCAAAGATTGATGGGCCCACTCCATCTTCTGTGTACTGTCTGCCTGCATTGTGGCACCTCCTGAGTGGAGTTGACTGGCGCTGGTCAGGGACTGCTGTCTTCCTGTGGGACTCGCCTGTGGTGGTGGTGTGGGTTCATGTTCTGGCATCTCATATGAGTCCAGGTTATACTGTGGCAGTGGTAACACCCTTGCCCTGTGTCTCGTCAGAACAATACTGTAGGACTCACTGGTGTTTGAGTCAGACTGTGGCTGTGTTTCTTCTTCCCCCACTTTTTCAGATCCTGCAGCAGAAGGAACTGAGCCATCTGCAAGGACAATGTGTTGCATGGCAGTTGTAGCATTTTTTCACAGATTTCCAGTGTTGCTTTAAATGTACAATTGAATTGTCTCACCGTGAGTTGTTTGTGGTGTTTCTCAATGTGGCTGACCACTATCTTTCTATTTATGTTGTATATTCACCATAGGGTTTTGTACTACCGCTCAAATAATGTACTGTTGTGTTGTATTTAAGATGTGACATGGACTACTTTTCACTGTGCATCAAGCTATGTTCTATTTCCTAAGGGGTATTTGTACATACACATGTGGGGATACACATAATTACTGGCCTTACCTTTGCAGGTGCTGGGTGTCCCTGGGGTGTCAACTTCAGTTACACCACTGACAGCTTCTGGAAGCAATGTGGACTCCACCAGGTGTTCCGTAGGGGTGGCGGTGTCTGGGTGGATGGTCCTCCTCCGGTGCTCCATGCCTCCATAAACCTGCTGGCCACTCTCTCCTTGGCACGGGACTGCAAATCACTTGCGTATCTCCTCTACAGAGCGCTGCGCAACACCCACTGCACATATTTTTGTCTGGATGTCAGACCAGAGTTTCCGCTTCTCACTCTCAGGTACTTGGAGTGAGTTTTTTCCAAATAGTCTATCATGGTTCCCAACAATTTCCTCAATGAGCACCTCCAATTCTGCCTCACTTCATTTTTGCTTCCTCTGCCTGTCTCCCTTCTCCTTCCCATTTCCAGCATTGGCCATGTTTCAGTTTGGACCTGGCTTACTCACAATGATGACTCCCTGGACCTGGGCTCTGTCTCTCTTCCTGCTCCTGTGGGTGTGGCTCCTGGAAACAGCATCGGCTGACTAATTTCCTGGTTGTGATGTCATCAGGCTGTTCCAGTTTGTTGTTTTCTCAATTTTCAATTTTCAATTACCGAATCGCGATTTATTTAGTGATTCTGTATTTGCATCTCGCAAATTGCATTTGAGAATTTTAAGAAATCGCTATTAGTGATTTTCAAAATACATCACTTTTTGCATTTCTAAAATTGCGATTTCTTAAAAATCGCCATTTGAGAATCGCTAACTGGAATCTTGATACATCTGACCCTTGGTTCCTGAAACCCCATTTATTGAGAGTGCAAGGGTCACAACATGAGACGGGAAAACAAATATTGCTTCGCTGGCAATGCAATTTTGAACTACAATTTGCACTACCTGACAAGTCAAAAATCCCTCAGCTGCCTTAAATATTCAAAAGATGAGTTTACTCACGTCTGTTTGCCATAGCTGGCAGGTGCCTGCACCAGTTAATAGGCTTTTTCAAGGCAAAACTGTGGGTGCAATTCAAAAAAGAACACTGCTGAAAGATGTGAAGGTGATCATTTTTTAAATATTGAGTTGATTTAAATATTTTCCCAAATTTTTTGTAAGGTCGTGTTGTAATTAGCTTTCCATTGGCAAATCAAATTACAGTTTATTAAACATGCAAACATTTTGTTTTTTACCTTTATCTATCAGTCAAACACAGCCCTCTAATGAGAATGTAGTATACCAAGGAGAGAGTGGGAATTATTTGTGAAACTGAGGCTCTAAGTAAACACTTTTCTTCATTAAAAGCAAGTGAAGAAGTCAGAGCATTCACGTTGCAGCAAAGGCATATGCTCAATGTAGGTTTTTCATATCAGTGTCAAGCAATAAAGCCTACCCTAGTCAATACGTAAAACATATATTATCTGAAGGAAGTAGTAGGCAAGAAAAAATGCAAAGTAAATAACAGGGTTTACAAAATGATCACCCAGAAAGGTGTGCATTTCTGTAGCTGAGAAAAGTCCTGGGTTGACAGTTTTGAAGTTCAAATCCACTATGATTCAGAACACGATAATTTTCATTCAAATGTCAAGACCTATGGAGATAGAGTACCCTAATGAAATGTCCTAAAATTAACTCACTTTAGAAGTATTACAAGACCTGTGTCATGTGTTAAATATTTGCACTGTAGACCAACAACTGACGATCTAGTCAGAAGGGTAAGAATAGGAAAAACTTTCAAAACAAGAAATAAGGCAGCAACTTTAGTCCCACCCCCAATGACTTAGATATGCCACAGACACAGTCAGAGTCCAGGAAGGACTTTGCTCATGGAAATCACAGGGACACAGAGGATTCTATAAGCCTATATAGAAAAGGTGGTGGAACGAGAACTAACAGAGAAGGGAGTGGGACTTACACAGCAGGATAAGAAGAATTAAAGTTTCAGATACTGATTGTTTCTCTTTTTCACCTCTCACCTAGGAAATGAGTACTAACATCTAAGCCAGTGGTTCCTAACTTGTGGTCAGGGGATCCCTAGGGGTCCACAAAGCCTCCTCAGGGGGTCCGTGACTGCTTAGAAAATTTAATAATCTTAACACATTAGATCCTCAGCTTTCAGTCATGATTCATTGTAGGGTCCTGGGTTCCAATAATAATTCAGTGGGGGGTCCCTGGGTTCCAGTTCTGATAAAGTGGGGGTCAACAGAAGTCAAAAGGTTGGGAACCACTGATCTAAGCCATTTATTCAAGAAAAGCCTACCAGAATAAACTAGTTGCTAGGAACCAGCATTTCTGGGGCCAACATAAGCCATCCCTCTGCAAATGTGTTTTTCTTTCATTCATTGCTGTTATACTACCATCCAAATATGAAGTAAATATAAATGCAGAGATATTGACACAGTTACATTTGACTGCTTCTTCCTGGACCCCCCTTGCTCAAGAATTATATTTGAGCCATGTTGTTTTCTAGTACCACCTACATGTAAGACGCTGGTATTTGACAACAGGAGGTTTGATGTATTGTGAAATCAGATGCAAGTGATACAGTTAGTGTAAGAAAATGCCTCTTTATGCATTTTGTTCACCGATGCTGCTAATATTTTGATTCTGCATGTTTTGACTCTGCTAAACATACCCCAGTGCATGTTCTCCTGACCCTTAAAACATATTGAAATTGGCTGTACTCCTGTTTGGCACATTTAACTCACCTCTAAGCATATAGTACACAATGTACTCAGGGCCTGCAAGTTAAATGTCACTAGTTGACTTCAGGACATATTATGCCATTACTAAAGTGACAATGCAAAGCATATACCCAGGCCTGACTCCTATGTAGGCAGTTTTAAAACTGTCAATTTGACATGGCAAAATACAACTTTTGCCAGGCCTAAGCCCTCCTTTTTAAAAATAATTAGTCACCCATGAAGGAGGCCATACTTGTCCTATAGGCCACAGTGCATGGTATTTAAAAGTAAGACTTGTGTATGTATGTTTTACATGTCCTGGCAGTGAAAGAATTCCCAAAGTCATTTTTCACTGTGGTAAAACTGGCTAGAAATATTATTCAAGGACTTATTTTAATTACAATTTGATATCAAACTTAAAGGTCAAGACATATTTTATATTACTATTTTCCAAATTACACTTTTTGAAAGTCATCGTTTTCCTGTGACAGCCAAATGTGCCTTTCTGGCGGTGTTCAGTGTCACCTCACTGTTGATGAGGCCCCTGTGGTGACATATTTATTGCTCCTAGATAATGACAATGAGATTGGATGTGGGGAGATTTTTCACACACAAAGGTCATCTGGGTTCTGGCCAGGAACTTAATTAACTTCACAGGGTACGTACCTTATCACAGGCAAATGTAGCTCACACCTGGGCCTCCCCCCTTTATTTTCCAGCTAGTCAGCAAGGCCTCAATCCTAAAGGGTGTGGGGCTGTCCCCAGAACCACTTATGAGTGTCCACAAAGGGGTGACACGTCTGAGTGGGCACAGGGGGTTTTAGGGAGAAAGGCCACTGTGGGATAGTTTGCAGCAAAACACACAGGAAGTGCTGCAAACATAGGTAAAATCAGCCATGATACATTTAAACCCAATGGTTAGGGAGTGGCCTGGAGTTCCCCAACCCACAGACTGACGCTGAGCATAAATGTGGCACTCATAGTAACTTCTTCAGAACGCATCTGGAGCTGTAGAAGACAAAAAAATTATAACATCTGCTCTTGTGACCTGTGAGGAGAACCCTAGCCCTAGGCCTGCTCCCAATTGCACCCAGCACTGAGAAGTGGACTACAAGGATTGATTGGCTCACCTCCTGTTAACCTCCTGGGAGATAAAAACTGCAAAGGAACACTTTCCTGAGAGCTTCTAACTAATCAGTTACATCTACATTAGATCTGCCTGGAGGACCATGCTAGTGGTTTCTGTGGAGTGAGACTGAGCCCCCAAATGCTGTTCCTGGGGTCCTGGAGCCTTTGGCTGGAGTCAGAGTGTATTCCTCCTGCCTAGCCCTAAAGCCTGGGAACTTGCCTGGAGAAGCGACAGAAGACCGGATCCGCTATGCTTGGTCAATCCGATTAAGGTGCTTTGGTGCTTGGCAAAAAACTTAGGTTGCTCCCGCTCAGAGATGCAACAAATTTGTTTCAGATGGACATCACAGAGAAGGTATTTAGCTCATGGAGCCCTGTTCAGCTATGGCTTGCAGCTTTGCGCCGCTGGGGGAATCTGCGCTCCACAAAAAGTGACTATGTCCACATGTAGAAAGCTTTATTGGGCAAAGGTGCTTGAAGTTTATATCCAGCAAAAGACCTTGATTGCACATAAATTTTGAATTACTCCTGCTCTGAGTTTTCCCACTAAAAGTCAATGACATCACCGGAACTTTAGCCGATGGCTATCTGGCTTCGTAGAACTCACATCAGCAACAGCCTGCTGCCTTGCTTCACGGAGGTCTTTTACTAAGACTAAGTTAGAAGATAAAACTTCTGACTTTGATAAATTTGGTCTCTTTAATCAACACATGTTCCATTCTGGTCAGTCGTGGTCCAGCGCGACCACTTGTCAGCAATTTGTGGTTGTGCTTTTTGGCACTATTTTAGCTAAATCTCTTAATATTTATATCTATGGTTCCCCTTCTTTTATTTTTGTTGTTTATGTTTATTAAAATATACAATTATATCTATTTTTATCAATTTGAGTGGGTTTCTTATTGTATTTTGTTTTCAACATTTTAATTATTTTAATACTTCTAAATTCTTTACACATTTTCTTAAGTTAAACCTGTGTGCCCTGTGCCATAAATACCAGAGAGTTGAGCTCAGTTTTAAGGTTGATACCTTTATTGGACCTTATATACATAGTGGCATTTTTACTTCTGGTGGACCACCATCCACCCCAACCCAACTAATAATTCACTTTATCACAAATTCCCAATCATGTCTACTTTCTCACCCAATGCCTAGCTCCTTTTACAATGCTTCCTCTTCACTTTCCTGTAAATATTTCTAGAAGCCCTTTTTTTTCTAAATTTCTGAGCCCTTTCTTTCAAGATTTCTGAGCCCTTCTTCTCTTCTTAAGAGCTCTTAAGAATGGATTTTTCAGTATATCAGGGTCAGAACTAGTTCCGTTCCATGCAGAAATTGGGGCCAAATGGTCTAGGAAGGGCCTAGGAATAAATGTGTGCATATTTTGTCTGTCAGCCCCATTTGGGATTAGCAAGTCAAAAGAAGAAGGCTTAAAGCTGTTCATTGTTCTGCCTGTTGGTCTGTACCCCTCAGATGGCTAATCCATGCTACCTGGTCAATTGTTAACACTCCATCCTTCCTCAGTCCAGAGACTAAGCTGTCATCCTCTGGCAGGCAACAGTGTTACCTTCAGCCAGGGATGTGTTTAGCCTCTGGGTATGTGATAAGTAGCAGAAATGGTTTTAAACCAGTTCTGACTCAGGCACCCCAAAGTATGTTTTATTACATGTAGTTTTCTTCTAATAGTATAACCAAAATCAGATTTTGAAGACTACAACTCTGAATTATTTTTCTAACTTTTTCTCAAGTGGAGATGTGAAATAAATATTTGAATCACATCTAAGTCTCTCTATGAAAACCCTAGTCCACACTACATCATAAAACTGCTTTTAAATCTTCAGGCACTGGGAAAACCCCAAATTCAAACAGTTTTTTATATATTAGATACCCTGCCGTGTGTACTTAAAGGCAACCTCTAAGGTTTCTTACATGGCCATGGCACTTTTTTTTCATTTGCCGTAGTGCTTTCAAATTGTAGCCAAGCAAAGACACAATGGCTCTTTTTGCAGCTGTATTGTTTTTTCATAGATGCAGGTGAAATGAAATTTAATTTCCATGTCACTTGTGCAATTTCTGAACCATCTACATGGAAGTTAAATAAGCCAATTGAGTGAAACCAGTGTTGCCACTAACATTTTAGGGTCGTAGGACAGACACAGAACAGCAGTGTTATAGAGAATAGAGTAAATCAGAGCCCAGAAAAAATGTGAATAATTCAAATTGATTATGCAGAAAAGGCAGATTTCGTCCACTTTACAACCAGAGCCAAGTGACCCAATGCACAAACATCTCATTTCAAATTTTGTTTTTCATTTCTAAATGTTAAAATCTTTATTAAAAATTGTAATATTTGAATTGATGAGTTACCAATGAACAATAGGCAAGAGTATATAATAGAAAATGATAAAGCCCACCTATAGTAGTAAATAGTACCTCACAATGAAGTTATATAAGAAAAGAAACATGCAAGTTTAAACTAGGTTCAACAATGCTTGGAAGAAATTTTAATTCATTATGCTGTGAAAGTTCTTGAATCTCACATCACATGAAAATCATGAAATTTCTCAAAATGTAATGTTTTGTATCAGTTTTTACCCAAGTGTACATCACATATTAAAAATCTCATGAGAAAGTTGTGAAAGACAATGCTCCTGCAGGTGTCTCCTGAGGCTTTTTAACATTTTTAACATTAAGTACATACTCACATAAAATAAATTGACACAAGATAGCAGCAGATCACATTTCTCTAGAAAAGTGTGATTTCACAAACTTTTGATTGAATTTGATAAAATCTAAAACAAATGCACAACTTTGCCCAACTTTAGTTTTAACTTAGGCATAACATTTAAGATTCTCATATATGGGGATAAGAAAATCTATGGTAAGGTACAGATGTCTAATGAAGGTAATTGTGTCTAATAACTATTCCTAAAGCTTTCTATTCCCCATACTAAGTGTAGTAAAATATGTTTTTTGAATAACAAAAATATTGTAATGTTTCTAAGCAAAAATACAAATATTGGGAAGGTACATCTTAAATGAAAAAGTAAATATATAATAATTAAAACCAAAAGATCAAAGATGTTTAAGTACATCTTTATTGTGAATCTGTAGTAAATTAGAGTGATAAGATGATTTGTAGAGGAAATATATTAAGAGTACAGTATAAATGTCCTTTAATAGCCAAGCTTAAAGTGGTTACATATGCGTTTTCTCCAATGTAAGGGTATAACAAAACCCTTGCACTTCTGATATGATCAATACTGCCATAAATTAATTATTTCTCAATAGTAACAGGCTCATCAATTTTCACTGATGAGGAAAGGTCAGGAAAATGCCAGCTTTCTAAAAGTGGCATTTTCAAACTTGTAATGATAAATCTGACTTTACCATTAAAGAGGGTTTATCATTACAAGTTCAAAGATACCAAACATGACATATCTACCATCTCTGGTTCAGGAATTACATCTTATTAAATCTAATGAGGAATCCCTAATGATATTCTACGGGAGGGATAGTAGTGAAGAAAACAAATGTGGGAGTTTTGCACTACTAGGACACATGTCCTAACTTTTAATTACATAGCACCCTGCCCTATGGGCTACCTATGGCCTACCTTAGGGGTGCTACCTTAGGGGTGACATATATGTAATAAAAGGGGAGCTTAAGGCTTGGCAAGGTGTTTTAAATGCCAAGTAAAAGTGTTAGTGAGATTCTGCCTTTAGGATGAAATGGCAGGCCTGGGACATGTTTTAAGGTGCTACCTAAATGGGTGGTGCAATAAGTGCTGTAAGTTCTGCAGGCCTACTGGTAGCATATAACTTAAAGTCCTGGGTATGTGGTATATCACTGTACAAGAGACTTGCATGTAAAGTAAAGTGTAAAATCAGGTGAATGCCAATCAAACCATGTTTTAGGGTAGTGATAACACACATTTTAGCATTGATTAGCAGTGGTAAAGTGCACAGATTCCCAAGGCCAACAAGCACAAATCGAGCAAAAAGCAGGAGGAAGGCAAAAAGTTTGGGGTGACCCTATAGAGAGGGTCATTTCTAACACAAATCACATTGACTTCAAGTTCAGAGGGTATGAAGTGAACAGTGCCATCGGAAAAGGCACACAGCATGGCACTGGGGCTACTAAAACCTGAGACTTTAAACATCTGTGGCATGATGCTGCTGCAGGCATAATAGTGGTTTAATCCATAATCACTGTCAGAGTAAATTGTTACCTTGCAACCTACTTCCCTTATGGAAGACATACTCTATTTATCAGGACAATCCGACAGATCCCCTAATGGTAACATCTCTTCTTTCTCCATCTCAGACCCATGGGAATTATCCAATGAGGTGCCAATTTGCTTATGCCTGTGCCCCTCTACTACCATGTCCCTTGTTCCTTGACCAGACTATGCCCCTCATTATGACCTCGCGGCCAGTGTAGGTGGTCTTCCGCCAACCATATTATGACTGGTGGTGACCCTCCGCCATTTTTTGGTCAGAGAGCGGCGAGCAGCCATACTGGCGGTTGACGGTGTAGTGGAGGTTGCTCCTCCATCACTGCCAAGTCATCAGAACAGCGCCCACCGAATTACGTTTCGGTATTCGGTGTGGCGGTGTTCTGGTGACGGGGTGCTGGCGCCGGAGCAGTCCCCTTTGATCCCGTTCCCTCCCGGACGACCACCGAGGCAGGTAAGATGATTGTCTGACAGGGGAAGGAGGGGGGGGGAGGGGGATTGTTGTGTGGTGTATGCATGAATGGGGGTGTGAGTGTGAGTGTTTAGAGTGGGCGTGTGGGTGCGTGTATGTTTGCAGGGTGTGATGTGTGTAGTGGGGATGTAATGTGTATTAATGTGTGCATATGTGAATGTATGTGCACATGTATGTGTGTGAGTGATGTGTGCGTGTGTGAGTGGGGGTATGTCTGGGGGACCCATGGAGATCAGGGGTGGGGGAGGGAAGGGGCCCTACCACCTTTGGTGGGGTAAAAGTGTCGTGGGTGTAGGGGCAGGACTCTTGGAACGGGGAGTGGGTGGGGGAGACCTCTATCAGTGCCAGGGAAGGAATTCCCTGGCAATGATATTGCCTACCGCCATGATTTTGATGGCGGTTCAAAAAACACAAAATCCATGGTGGTATGCGGGGTCATGATGCCGCAGGCAGACTAGTAACGGCCATCGGCTGGAGACCATGGTCTTCAGCCTGGCGGTCATTACCGTCATGGCAGACGGTGTGGTACATTGGCAGTTTAGCATGTGCCAAACCGCCAATGTCATAATTTGGCGGTAATTACCTCCAGCCTGTTGGCGGTGCTACCGCCGACTTAACACCGTCCGCCAGGGTTATAATGAGGGCTTATGTGTCAAAACCCAGGCAGCATCTGCTTTTATGCCATTCTTATGTGAGCAAGAGAAGGCCAAGATAATGGAGAAGGGGGCAGTTGTACTAATAGTGACTCTATTCGCTTGTCTTTGAGGATATTTTAGAATGACTTCACAGAAACTTAATCATAGAACCCTGAGTTTTTTACTCACCATGCAGGTTTGTTAACAATATGAGTAAGAACACCAGAGAAGGCCCTGTACGAATCTATATAGTCAACATCACTGTGGTGCAACTCCTGCTAGCTCCCAAACCCTCACCCCAGTTTGACCCATATCTTCCCAGTGACACACAAATTTTATTCTAGCCCAAACTCCATTGGCCAAATAAACTTGTGCATTAGGGCCATGGCCTTACTGTCAGCCCAGGTGACTGACCTGATCACAGAATAGTGTGAGACCGTACTTCTCCTGAGCCTTTAGGCCACTTCTGATTGGGGATCCCTAGAATCTACTAGAACCTACTGTACCTGTCTCCTTACTTGTAAGCTCCTGATTTTAGCAAATGTCCATGTTTACAGAGGCTTCTTTTTCCAGTTTAGTCCTTTTTCACTCTCCATCTAAGAGGGTCCCCATCCCTATCACTCCCCTGCCCATAGTGTCATTAAGACGGGACCATTAGAATCATCTGCTCCAAAACAGTGACCTGGTAACTGTGTCTCTCAATGCTAATGGACTCACTCATAATTTTAAAAGGGAAAAGACCCTCATTTATTTTATGTCTCTCTCCTTAGACATAGCTCTGGTGCAGGAGACCCATCTTACACCTCTAGAAAGGGAAACACTCTCAAAATAATGTCAAGGAAAGGTATGGAACTCCTGCAGATCCTCTCCAAGTGGTAGGTCTGATAAGGTACCAACAGTGAGTAAGACGGATGGAGTGCCTATGTCAGTTCCTAAAGGACTCTTGGTTGGTGTTGCGAACATGGAAGGATCCAGGCTCTCACTACATCTTTATAAAAGTGCAAGCTCACCGACTACACTGTCAATAGAGTTCATAAACCTACCACTTGGAGACAAAAGTACTTTTTAAAACAAATTACCATGTTACTTTATCCACCTTGCTCCAAAATATTGGTATGTGGTGACTGGAACCTGGTCCACATCCATACCCAGAGAAGTCACATCACCAAACAACTTATATGATGGCATCTGCTACACAACTTGATGCATGGTGTTTCACTCATGAACAATTGGAGTCTGCAACACCTGTAAGAAAGGAATTACACATTTGCCGCTTCTGTTCATGGCACCCATACTCTAACTGTTTAATATTTGTCATCACACAGTCTACTATCAAAAATAATCTACGCAGTCATATAAACCATGATACAATCACAGCAAATATTAATCTTGGGTTGCAAACACAACCCAGAAAGTCTTGGAGACTTAATATGGCCTATTATTGCACAGTGGAGTATAAGTGTCTTCAAACCTATTTAACCTTTTACCTAGCCAGAAACAAAGGTACATGCTCTTCAAATGAAATGCAATGGGAACAGGAAAAGATAGTTTTAGGGGAGACTTACGGAGGGAATTGGCCCAACACATTTCCTGCTCAAGAAGCAGATTTAACACCTTACTAATGAATACAATCACAAAGATGACCACAGGACACTGCAGTTCCTCCTCTAAATTGATCTTGACCTGAACTAGGCCCTAACCTCACAGGAAAGAAACACATTATTCCGTATTCTACAGCATCATTATGAGAGGGGAAAAAGATGGAGTGACTTTTAGCCCTCCAACTGTGACAGTGGGAAGCGAAGCATAACATACTAGACATCAATGACAAATAGGGTATGTTGAAAATGGCCTTTCTGCAGGGTTATCCCCAGACGTTTTGCCTTCCTCCTTCTCTTTTTCTGACCTAATTTTTGCTGGCTTTAAGACTCTGCGCACTTTACCACTGCTAATCAGTGCTAAAGTGCATATGCTCTCTCATTAAAACATGGTGACATTGGCTCATACCCAATTGGAGTATTTAATTTACTTGTAAGTCCCTAGTAGAGTGCACTATATGTGCCCGGGGACTGTATATTAAATGCTACTAGTGGGCCTGCAGCATTGGTTGTGCCACTTACTTAAGTAGCTCCTTCACCTTGTCTCAGGCCTGCCATTGCAAGGCCTGTGTGTGCAGTTTCACTGCCAGTTTGACTTGGCATTTAAAAGTACTTGTCAAGCCTAAAACTCCCCTTTTTCTACCCATAAGACACCCATAAGATCTGCCCTAGGTAACCCATAGGGCAGGGATCTGTGTAGGCAAAAGGCAGGACATGTACCTGTATAGTTTACATGTCCTAGAAGTATAAAACTCCTAAATTCGTTTTTACACTGCTGTGAGGCCTGCTCCCTTCATCGGCTAACACTGGGGCTGCCCTTCTACATTATTTTGAGTGGTAGCTGTTGATCTGAAAGTAGTAGGATGGTCATATTTAGTATGGCCAGAATGGTGATACAAAATCCTACCGACGAGAGAAGTTGGATTTTATATTACTATTTTAGAAGTGCTACTTTTAGAAAGTGAACATTTCTGTACACTTAAATCCTTCTGTGCCTTCCAATCCATGTCTGGCTAGGTTTAGTTAACAGCTCCCTTGAGCATTAACTCAGACACACCCCAAACACAGGATACTCAGCCTCACTTGCATACATGTGCATTTTGAATGGGTCTTCCTGGGCTGGGAGGGTGGAGGGCTTGACACTTGCATGTCAAAGGAGAGTAGCCTGCCCTCACACACAGGACTGCCACACCCCCTACTGTGACCCTGGCAGACAGAAATGAACTGAAAGGGGACCTTGTGCACTTCTACGCCACTCTTTGAAGTCTCCCCCACTTCAAATGCATATTTGGGTATCTGACCCTACCAACTTAGTCACTTCTGGGATAGACACTCTACCTCACAGGCACTTCTGGACAAGAAACCTCCTGGTGAAGAATCCCAGAACCAGACCTGCCAAGAGGAACTGCCTGGCTGCCCAAAGGACTCACTGGGACTGCTTTTCAGAGAAGGACTGCTGCCTTGCTGTTGCCCTGCTGTCTTGCTGCTCCCTGGCTGTGCTGAGAAGTGTTCTCCAAGGGCTTGGATAGAGCTTGCCTCCTGTTCCCTGAAGTCTCAGGACCAAAAAGACTTCACTCCTGCAACTGGACTCCTTGTGCAGCGAAAATTCAACGCACAGCCTGCTAAAAATGACGCACATCCTGTCCCGCAGTGAGAAATTCACAGCACGCCTAACCGGGATGACGCAGCTCAACTTCGCAAGGAGAAGATCGATGCAGCGCCTGCATTGCGACCAGAAATTCAATGCATGGCACTCTGGATCGACGCACAGCTGACCTGGGACGCCGCAGCCCAACTTCCAGAGAGGAATCGACGCAGCACCTGCCGTATGGGAGAAATTACCACGCAACGCCCACTGGATCGACGCAGCACTTGTGACTTCGCTCCGCAACCCAGGATTCCATGCACAGTCCCCGGGGTGCCAGAAACTCCCACAACCCAAAGAGGAAACAAGTGCCGGAAATTGATGCAAAGCCTTCCCCTGTGTGGAAAATAACAGCGCAAGACAGTGTGCGAAGGGTTGAAACCAACACACACCTCCCCGTTTTCCACGCATCACCTCCTCTGCGGTCCCTTGCGGAGATTTTGAACGCAAACCAGGTACTTTGTGCTTGCAAGAGACTTTTATTGTTTTTAAGAAACATTTACTTGTTTTGCAAAGACTTAAGACATTTTGGGGGTCATTACAACATTGGCGGTAAAAGCCGCTTACCGCCGTGCAGAAGACCGCCAACACACCGCCGTGGCCGCGGAAATCCGCCACAGCTATTATGACCCACATCCCGAAATCTGACAAAATTCAGACACCCACACAAGTCCGGCACACCAAAGGTCAGTGATAAACTGGTAAAAACAAAACCTCCACCGTCATGCCAACAGACATACGCCCATGCCATCACAACCCACGAATCCACGCGTCGGTCTTTCAACCGCGGTATTCCATTGGCGGTACAGACCGCCGCGCTCAAAATACACACACATATACAAAACACAGCCACATTGGACAATTCGAAAGACACACACCTGATACACATACACACACCACTCCCACACACTCAATACTATATAAAACACAAACTCACATCACCCACAAACCCCTACGACAAAAAAATCTGAAAGAAGGCCAGAGAGAGACACCACCATTCACAAACTAGCAGCCACAGGCACTCAACACCATCACCCATACTACTTCCACGCACAAAGCACCACACACCCCTACATACCACCACAATTATCACCATATACACCACCCCACACATCACCTACACCACCCCATGGCATGGCAAACACACCCCAGGTTCTCTGAGGAGGAGCTCAGCGTCATGGTGGAGGAAATCGTACGGGTAGAGCCACAGCTATTTGGATCACAGGTGCAGCACACCTCCATAGCTAGGAAGTTGGAGCTATGGCAAAGAATAGTCGACAGGGTCAACGCAGTGCGACAGCACCCAAGAAATCGGGACGACATCAGGAAGAGGTGGAACGACCTACAGGGGAAGGTGCGTTCCGTGGTCTCCAGACACAACATTGCGGTACAGCGGACTGGCGGCGGACCCCCACCTCCTCCCCCACAACTAACAACATGGGAGGAGCAGGTCTTGACTATTCTGCATCCTGAGGGCCTCGCAGGAGTCGGTGGAGGAATGGACTCTGGTAAGTCAAATCTTAACTATCATATCCCCCACCCTACCTGCATGCTATCACATACCCCCACCCTCGCCCCCACCCCTATCACTCCAACTCCTCACAAATGTACCAATATCACAAACCACCCATCCCAACACCAAGCCCTGCATGACACAACAAAGCATGGACACCCATCACTAAAGCATGCCCACTGCACATACCCATAACACCCCCCTCAACCATCATCACACAAGCCCCCACACAGGAATGCTAGCACTGGGGTACACGGTCACCCACCCATTGCACACCATGACACACACAGATGCAATAATCATGCCTTTACACCCCTGGAGGACCACTACCCAACGTCAAAAGACAGGAGGGTCCAGACATCTCCACCCCACCCACAGAAGAGGCCCACAGTGATGACAGCAGCTCTGTCCACCTGGATCTAGATGACCAGCCCAGACCATCGTGGGCCTCGGGCCAGTCGGTTCCCCTCACACAGGCACAGGCCACCACAGACCTTCCACCCTCTGGTAACATCAGCACAGCACCCACCCAGCGGGCCCATACCTCCGTCCCCAGGACACGTCAATCAGCTGTGTGTCCACCACTACAGGGAACCCAGGATAACCCACCACCCCAACAACAACAGGGACCTGGGGGCAGTGGTAGTGGGCACACAGTCCAGGGGAAGGAGGTCCAGGAACACAGGGGAACAGGGAGGGCTGCTGTGCGACAGGGGGCGGACAGGCCTAGGGAACCCACTCTCCACGAGGCCCTCTCCTCCATCATGGGAGCATATCACCACTCCCAGGAGACGATGGCAACGGTACTGGCCAAGTTTCAGGAGACCCAGCGCCTGCAGGAGGAACAGTATTTGGGCTTCAGGGAGGAACTCATAACCATCAGCACCGCCCTGGGCACCATCGTAGGGGTTCTGAAGGAAATACTTAACACCAGGAGGGACACTGTGGCACTCCAAGGGGCCCCTGTCACTAGCATGGACGATGAACTGCCCACCACCTCTGCCGGCGCTAGTGGACAGGAGGCACCACCACAGGACCACCACACCAGCACCCCACCCCCTGCAGACGGAGAACCACCCCGCAAACGGTCCCTGAGATCCAGGAACAAGACAGAGCACAATGCCAAGACTCCCGCCAAGAAATGAGACCACCCTGATTGTCATCCCACTATCCCACTTTGTCACCCTGTCCATATTGGAACTGCCCCAGCTCCACTTCCTATGCCCATATGGGCAATGCACCTGTGAGACTAATAGACTGGACACTGCCATGGACATTCCTCCACCATCATCCCTCACCATTTTACAACCCCCGTCCAATATTTAGCACTGCAATAAACACCCTTGAAGCACAAAACAATCTGGAGTCAGTCTGTGATTTTAAAAATGTGTATTAGCAATGACAGTGACAAAATGCATTCTCAAATGTAATGTCAACATACCTATGTCACACATCTCAAGTCCATGAGGAATCTAAGCAGATAACACACGTTGGAAACCACACCTGTGAAACCGTAATGGAAATGTACAACTCAGTTACCATATACTGGTAGAAATCGACAGACAGGATAGAGGTAGAAGTGTGAAAGTACTTGTAGTAGGCAGGAATGTATTCTCACCTGTGTGTCACTGGAAATATTGCTGGATAACTGAGTCCCTGTTGTCAATGTCTTCTTCCTCTGCTTCCTCCTCATCACTGTCCACAGGCTCCACAGCTGCCACAACACCTTCATCTGGACCATCCTCCTGCAGAAAAGGCACCTGTCGTCGCAAAGCCAAATTGTGAAGCATACAGCAGGCCACGATGATCTGGCACACCTTCCTTGGTGAGTAGAATAGGGAACCACCTGTCATATGGAGGCACCTGAACCTGGCCTTCAGGAGGCCGAAGGTGCGTTCGATCACCCTCCTAGTCCGCCCATGGGCCTCATTGTAGCATTCCTCTGCCCTGGTCCTGGGATTCCTCACTGGGGTCAGTAGCCATGACAGGTTGGTGTAACCAGAGTCCCCTAATAGCCACATCCGGTGCCTCTGGAGTTTACCCATCACATAAGGAATGCTGCTATTCTGCAGGATGTAGGCGTCATGCACAGAGCCAGGGAACATAGCATTTACCTGGGAGATGTACTGGTCTGCCAAACATACCATCTGTACATTCATGGAATGATAACTCTTCTGGTTCCTGTACACCTGCTCACTCCTGTGGGGGGGGACCAGAGCTACATGGGTCCCATCAATGGCACCTATGATGTTGGGGATATGTCCAAGGGCATAGAAGTCACCTTTCACTGTAGGCAAATCCTCCACCTGAGGGAAAACGATGTAGCTCCGCATGTGTTTCAGCAGGGCAGACAACACTCTGGACAACACGTTGGAAAACATAGGCTGGGACATCCCTGATGCCATGGCCACTGTTGTTTGAAATAACCCACTTGCAAGGAAATGGAGCACTGATAGCACCTGCACTTGATGGGGGATCCCTGTGGGATGGCGGATTTCTGACATCAGGTCTGGCTCCAACTGGGTACACAGTTCCTGGATTGTGGCACGGTCAAACCTGTAGGTGATGATCAAATGTCGCTCCTCCATTGTCAACAGCTCCACCAGCGGTCGGTACACCGGAGGATTCCGCCATCTCCTCACATGTCCCAGCGGACGGTGCCTAGGAAGGACAACAGCGACCACAGAGTCAAACAACTCAGAGGTATATACCCACAGTCTACACAGAACACCATTCATACACAGAATCTGGCCTGTATTTGTGTTGTGCGACAAGGCCTAGGTCTGTGTGACGCAGTTGGTAATTAGGCCATGTGGGCCCCTGAAATGGCGGCTGACTGACCTCTAAAGTGGGACAATGGGATGTGAGGTAACTGCACTGGCGTTGTACACCGTCGCGGTAGGCGGTCAAAGACCGCAGCGCAATGCTGCATTGGTTAACATTGGACCCTATGGGTCCCAGGAGCCAATGACGATGTACGCCGGCGGTGATGCTACACACCGCAGCGGACGTGACTGCCATTTTCTAGCTGTTCATTCACTCGATACCTGATTTTCAACAGGAGAGGACCTACACTGCAAGTGCTGCTATGACCTCAGTCTGGAAGAGACAATGGCTCGTGCGTCTGGGGAAAGGGCTCCTGCCTTCAGAGCACAGGAGTTGGAGAAGCTCGTGGACGGGGTCCTCCCCCAGTACACGCTACTCTACGGTCCTCCAGACCAACAGGTAAGTACACAGGGAACATGTTGTATGGGCTATTCCTGTGTGGAGAGGGCTGGTTGTAAGAAGGAAGAGGGCACAGTTCTGCGTGCATGAAGGACTGTGAATGCATGAGCCACATGGCAAGGCTAGGGATGTGGGCCACTCACTTCGACGGTGCAGTTGCTAATGACTTCTCTTCTTCCCCTGTACATTTCATGTAGGTAGGCGCCCACCAGAAGAAGGATATTTGGCGTGCCATAGCCAAGGACATCCGGACTCTGGGGGTCCACCACAGATGGAGCACCCACTGCCGTAAAAGATGGGAGGACATTTGCCGCTGGAGCAAGAAGACGGCGGAGGCTCAGCTGGGGATGGCCTCCCAACGTGGGAGGGGTGCCCGTCGAACCATGCCCCCCCTGATGTTCCGGATCCTGGCGGTGGCCTACCCTGAGTTGGATGGGCGCTTGAGGGCATCACAGCAGACACAAGGGGGTGAGTACAACATCATTCTGCGGACTTTGCGCGCAGTGAAGGTGTCTGGTGGGGGAGGAGGGCTGTGGGTTTCTCTAGGCCAGGGCGAGTTCCGTAGGCTAGGCCCCTCCGTAATGCAGGCCATGTGGCACCCCACCCCACCTCTGTAGAGTGCCAAGTACAAGTATACATGCCCCTGTGTCATCTATGTGTGCACATGTCGACCATAGCAATGTAGGCCTTATCCCAGGAACTGCATCTGTAGAGCCCAACAGCGTGGCGTAGTGCAGGGGGCTGCTGTGTCTGTATTGTCCGCCAACGGTAGCGGTAAGCCATGAACTCAACCTGTCTTTCTTCTGTCGTTCCCCCCCCCTTTTTGTGGTCTCCCTGTTCTTTTGTGCATCAGCATCATCAGGCGGAGGTACAGTGACACCGAAGCACGAGGGAGCTGCATCCCACATGGCCATGGAGGGCCACACCATGGACTCGGAATACACCAGTGGGACGGAGGGCGAGGGGAGCTTCATGGCGGTCATATGATCTGCAACCAGTGACACAGACTCGTCCTCCGATTGGAGCTCTGTTTTTTGGTGGCGGCAAAATCTGTGCCCCCCACTTCTACAGGTACAGCCGCCACCCCCCCTACCAGCACCGCCCTCCCAGCAGCCCCTCAGCCTTCGCCCCATGCCTGCTCACCCAGGAGGGTGGGCATTACCTTCGCCCCAGGCACCTCAGCCCCTGCCCCTGTCACCTCTGCTGTCCTCAGTGAGGAGGCCATTGACCTCCTCAGGTCACTCACTGTTGGGCAGTCTACCATTTTGAATGCCATCCAGGGTGTAGAAAGGGAATTGCAACACACAAATGCATTCCTGGAGGGCATTCATTCTGGTCAGGCTGCCCTTCATCGAACCTTGCAAACTCTGGCCTCAGCACTGATGGTAGCCATTGTCCCTGTGTCTAGCCTCCCCCCTCCAACTTCCTCCACCCAGACCCAATCCCCTGTACCCCAGCCTTTCCCAAGCACACCATCAGACCAGCATGCACACACCTCACCACACAAGGGAAGCTCAGGCAAACATAAGCACCACACATCCCACAGGCACTCACACAAGCATCATACAGACACAGCAACATCCACTGCCTCCACTGTGTCCCCCTCCTCGTCGTCTCCCTCCTCCCTCCCAGTCTCGTCTACACTGTCACCTGCATGCACTACCACTACAGCCACTACGTCCTGCACCAGCACACCCACCAGCACACCCCGCTCACGTGCACTCACCGCCCCACTACCATTTACACGTCCCGTTCATAGGTCCTGTACTAGCACCTCAGCCAAAAAATCTCCGGGACCAGTGGTACCTGTTGTTACAGGTATGTGGAGTGCACCGGGCACCAGGGCAGCCAGTGTGACACGGAGCCACAGCACAGCCAGGCCCCCCCGTGAAGCACCAGAAGTTGGACAGTACCCGACGGGAGAGGGGGAAGACTCCAGCCAGCAAAGCCGCTCACAAGGGTCCCGGGGGGAGTGTCGACTCAGCTGTGACTACTCCCAAGGTGGGGAAGGGGCAGAAGAAATCGCCAAAGTCTGGAAGGAGCAGCATGGTGGAGAAGACCGCCATCATCCCCGCTACCCAGGAGGCCACAGCCAGCCCAATCGTCACTGGCCAGGAGGCCACCGCCAGAGTCAGTGCCCAGGAGGGCAGCCCAATCATCACTGGCCAGGAGGCCACCGCCAGAGTCAGTGCCCAGGAGGCCACCGCCAGCCACAGCCCAGCTGCCCAGGAGGGCCCCGGCAGCCACAGCCCAGCTGCCCAACAAAGGACCGCCAGCCCTAGCCCAGCTGGGCAATGAAGGACCGCCATGGCAAGCTCCGCTGAACAGGGCAAAGACCACCATGGCAAGCACCGCTGAACAGGGCAAGCACCGCTGAACAGGGCAAGGACTGCCAAGTCAAGCACCGCTGAACAGGGCAAGCACCGCTGAACAGGGCAAGCACCGCCAAGTCAAGCACCGCTGAACAGGGCAAAGACTGCCATGGCAAGCACCGCTGAACAGGGCAAGGACCGGTAAGTCAAGTACCGCTGAACAGGGCAAGCACCGCTTGTAGGAGGCTGGACTGGCTTGTAGTGAGTACCAAGGGGTACTTGCACCTTGCACCAGGCCCAGTTATCCCTTATTAGTGTATAGGGTGTCTAGCAGCTTAGGCTGTTAGATAATGGTAGCTTAGCAGAGCAGCTTAGGCTGAACTAGGAGACGTGTGAAGCTACTACAGTACCACTTAGTGTCATATGCACAATATCATAAGAAAACACAATACACAGTTATACTAAAAATAAAGGTACTTTATTTTTATGACAATATGCCAAAGTATCTTAGAGTGTACCCTCAGTGAGAGGATAGGAAATATACACAAGATATATTTACACAATAGCAAAAATATGCAGTATAGTCTTAGAAAACAGTGCAAACAATGTATAGTTACAATAGGATGCAATGGGGAAACATAGGGATAGGGGGAACACAAACCATATACTCCAAAAGTGGAATGCGAACCATGAATGGACCCCAAACCTATGTGAACTTGTAGAGGGTCGCTGGGACTATTAGAAAATAGTGAGAGTTAGAAAAATAACCCTCCCCAAGACTCTGAAAAGTGAGTGCAAAGTGCACAAAAGTTCCCCTAAGGACAAAGAAGTCGTGTTAGAGGAATAATGCAGGAAAGACACAAACCAACAATGCAACAACTGTGGATTTCCAATCTAGGGTACCTGTGGAACAAGGGGACCAAGTCCAAAAGTCACAAGCAAGTCGGAGATGGGCAGATGCCCAGGAAATGCCAGCTGCAGGTGCAAAGAAGCTTCTACTGGACAGAAGAAGCTGTGGTTTCTGCAGGAACGCAAAGGGCTAGAGACTTCCCCTTTGGAGGATGGATCCCACTCGCCTTGTAGAGTCGTGCAGAAGTGTTTTCCCGCCGAAAAAACGCCAACAAGCCTTGCTAGCTGCAAATCGTGCGGTTAGCGTTTTTGGACGCTGCTGTGGCCCTGGAGGGACCAGGAGGTCGCAAATTGGACCAAGAGGTAGAGGGGACGTCGAGCAAGACAAGGAACCTTCTTAGCAGCAGGTAGCACCTGGAGAAGTGCTAGAAACAGGCACTACGAGGATGCGTGAAATGGTGCTCACCCGAAGTCGCACAAAGAAGTCCCACGTCGCCGGAGAACAACTTAGGAGGTCGTGCAATGCTAGTTAGAGTGCCGTGGACCCAGGCTGGACTGTGCACAAAGGATTTCCGCCGGAAGTGCACGCAGGCCGGAGTAGCTGCAAAAGTCGCGGTTCCCAGCAATGCAGTCTAGCGAGGTGAGGCAAGGACTTACCTCCACCAAACTTGGACTGAAGAGTCACTGGACTGTGGGGGCCACTTGGACAGAGTTGCTGGATTCGAGGGACCTCGCTCGTCGTGCTGAGAGGAGACCCAAGGGACCGGTAATGCAGCTTTTTGGTGCCTGCGGTTGCAGGGGGAAGATTCCGTCGACCCACAGGAGATTTCTTTGGAGCTTCTAGTGCAGACAGGAGGCAGACTACCCCCACAGCATGCACCACCAGGAAAACAATCGTGAAGGCAGCAGGATCAGCGTTACAGAGTTGCAGTAGTCGTCTTTGCTACTATGTTGCAGGTTTGCAGGCTTCCAGCGCGGTCAGCAGTTGATTCCTTGGCAGAAGGTGAAGAGAGAGATGCAGAGGAACTCGGCTGAGCTCTTGCATTCATTATCTAAAGTTTCCCCAGAGACAGAGACCCTAAATAGCCAGAAAAGAGGGTTTGGCTACCTAGGAGAGAGGATAGGCTACTAACACCTGAAGGTGCCTATCAGAAGGAGTCTCTGACGTCACCTGGTGGCACTGGCCACTCAGAGCAGTCCAGTGTGCCAGCAGCACCTCTGTTTCCAAGATGGCAGAGGTCTGGAGCACACTGGAGGAGCTCTGGACACCTCCCAGGGGAGGTGCAGGTCAGGGGAGTGGTCACTCCCCTTTCCTTTGTCCAGTTTCGCGCCAGAGCAGGGCTAAGGGGTCCCCTGAACCGGTGTAGACTGGCTTATGCAGAATTGGGCACATCTGTGCCCAAGAAAGCATTTCCAGAGGCTGCGGGAGGCTACTCCTCCCCTGCCTTCACACCATTTTCCAAAGGGAGAGGGTGTAACACCCTCTCTCAGAGGAAGTCCTTTGTTCTGCCATCCTGGGCCAATCCTGGCTGGACCCCAGGAGGGCAGATGCCTGTCTGAGGGGTTGGCAGCAGCAGCAGCTGCAGTGATACCCCAGGAAGGGCAGTTTGGCAGTACCAGGGTCTGTGCTACAGACCACTGGGATCATGGGATTGTGCCAACTATGCCAGGATGGCATAGAGGGGGCAATTCCATGATCATAGACATGTTACATGGCCATATTCGGAGTTACCATTGTGAAGCTACATATAGGTAGTGACCTATATGTAGTGCACACGTGTAATGGTGTCTCTGCACTCACAAAGTCTGGGGAATTGGCCCTGAACAATGTGGGGGTACCTTGGCTAGTGCCAGGGTGCCCTCACACTAAGTAACTTTGCACCTAACCTTTACCAGGTAAAGGTTAGACATATAGGTGACTTATAAGTTACTTAAGTGCAGTGTAAAATGGCTGTGAAATAACGTGGACGTTATTTCACTCAGGCTGCAGTGGCAGGCCTGTGTAAGAATTGTCAGAGCTCCCTATGGGTGGCAAAAGAAATGCTGCAGCCCATAGGGATCTCCTGGAACCCCAATTCCCTGGGTACCTCAGTACCATATACTAGGGAATTATAAGGGTGTTCCAGTAAGCCAATGTGAATTGGTAAAAATTTGTCACTAGCCTATTAGTGACAATTTGAAAGAAATGAGAGAGCATAGCCACTGAGGTTCTGATTAGCAGAGCCTCAGTGAGACAGTTAGGCATCACACAGGGAACACATACATATAGGCCACAAACTTATGAGCACTGGGGTCCTGGCTAGCAGGGTCCCAGTGACACATAACAAACATACTGAAAACATAGGGTTTTCACTATGAGCACTGGGCCCTGGCTAGCAGGATCCCAGTGAGACAGTGAAAATACCCTGACATACACTCACAAACAGGCCCAAAGTGGGGGTAACAAGGCTACAAAGAGGCTACTTTCTCACACAACCCCCCCCAAACGAAGGACAATAAGGCTAACCTTGGCCAGTTGAGACTTTATTGTCTAAGTGGTGATAAGTAGAGAGTAGCTCTGCAATAGACTGGTTACTCCTTTTATCATCCACTATATGGTTACTTCCCTGTGGGGATGTAAACCACCCTGTTTGAAGTTTTTTAGCTAAGCAACAATGTGAAGATGTATTTTCAGAGTTTCTATCAGTAAGTTTTAGTTTAGAGCAGTGGGGATTGTCCACTGAACCTATTTGTAGTGATGGAAATGCCAGACAGGGATGCTGTCTCAGAAAAGCCATAGCTGGGCAAAAACTTTGTCCATATGGCTGGAAGAGAGAACAGGGATGCTGTTTCTCTTGAGTTGGAGCAGGGCCGGGATGCTGTCCTATGAGCTCCACACTAGGGCATGGATGCTGTCCTAAGTGTTGTGAGGCAGTGCAGGGTTTCTGCACTAAAGTTTCTCTGGGAGGGTTGGAGGGATGCTCCATGTTAACTAAAATGGTGCTCTTTTTCTCACCAATGTTAGTTATCCCACAGAGAGGTACTTCTACCTCAGGGAGTACAGTTTTGCCAACTGATGATTCCCTTGGAACAGGTGCCACCCCAGGAGAGGTTTCTCCCACCACAGGAATGGTATCCTGAATGGCAGGGTGGTTAGGGTATACTGTGATTCCCTTTTTACCTGTTGATGGAGAGGGATCCTGAGTTTTCAGGCCTTCTCTCCTTTGCTTTTTCATTTCAGTAGAAATGAGAGGGAACAATTCCTCAGGGATGCCCAGCATGGCTGCATGGGCATAAAACTCTACATCAGCCCAACCTGAGGCCTCTAGGTCATTACCTAAGAGACAGTCTACAGGTAAGCTAGGTGATACCACCACCTGCTTAGGGCCAGTAACTCCACCCCAACTAAACTGAATTATAGCTAAGGGAAGAAACTTAGTGGAGTTATGGACATCAATAATCTTATACTGTTGTCCAATGATGTGTTGATCAGGGTGCACTAGGTTTTCAGTCACCAAAGTGATACTGGCACCTGTGTCCTTGTAGGCCAAGGCCTCAACACCATTTATTGAAACTGTCTGCCTGTACTTATCCATTGTAAGGGGACAAACAGCCAGTGTGGCAAGGCCAATGCCACTAGGTGTGACAGAAACTATCTTGGGATTGACTACCCCAGTTTCTACTATGGACCCATAAGTGAACCCAACTACACCCTTAACTTGACTGTTGCCAGCAGTCCCACCACTAGTACCACTACTGCTAGGGGCACTAGAGCTTGATGTATTAGTGGTGGTAGGCTCAGGGGGTTTACCTGGACAGGACTTATCCCCTGGCCAATGGCCTCTATTTTTACACACAAAGCACCAAGGCTTTTTAAATTGTGTAGGTTGAGAAGAAGAGGAAGAATGTGTTTTATCCCCACCCCCTGAAGAGTGTTTAAGATTTGAAGTGGGATCTTTGGTCTTACCCTTATCCCCATGCTTATCTTGAGATTTTTCACCATCTTTCTTCTTAGTGTTCTCTTTGTCACCCCCTGTATGAACTTTTCTGTTCACCCTTGTTCTGACCCATTTGTCTGCCTTCTTTCCCAATTCTTGAGGAGAGGTCAGATCAGAGTCCACCAAGTACTGGTGCAACAAATCAGACACACAATTATTAAGAATATGCTCTCTCAGGATCAAGTTATACAGGCTGTCATAATCAGTAACTTTACTGCCATGTAACCACCCCTCCAAGGCCTTCACTGAATGGTCAATGAAATCAACCCAGTCTTGTGAAGACTCCTTTTTGGTCTCTCTGAACTTTATCCTGTACTGTTCAGTGGTTAAGCCATAACCATCCAGGAGTGCATTCTTAAGAACTGTAAAATTATTGGCATCACGACATCCTGTACAACACAGGCCCTCTCAAGTGCAGCAAACCACTTGTTAATGTCATCCCCCTCCTTATAAGGGGGAACTATCTTGTGCAGATTCCTGGAATCATGCTCATTTGCAGGATGACTATGGGGAATACTGCTGCTGCCACCATGGGTTTCTAAACCCAACTTCTGTCTTTCCTTCTCTAATTCTAAAGACTGTCTATCCAAATCCAGCTGTTGCTTTTTAAGCTTCAGTCTGGTTTGTTCCACCCTCAACTTATTGAGTTCCCTTTCTAACAATCTGTCATCAGGGTTGGTGGGAGGGACATTTCTAGATACAGAGGTATGATGGGAATGAACAGAAGGAGACCTGTCCCTTACAGAGGGCACCCTAACAGCTTGGCTAACAGAAACATCAGGACCACTGTGGTGTGAATAAATGCTTTTGCTATGATGTGAGACAACACTATTTGTATGGTGTGGCTCTTCATCATTACCAACTATGCTAGACTGTCTAGTAATGGGCAGGCTAGGAAGTTTCTTTCCTGAATCTTTTCCTGGGGGAGTCCCTGGATGAGATTGGGAACCATTAGCTACTTTTTCAACAGATGGGGCACTTCTAGTCTTATCCTGTTCTCTAAGCATGTTAAGTAACAATTCCAAGGAAGGATTCTTCCCTACACTCAAACCTCTCTCTATGCAGAGACTCCTTGCTCCTTTCCAGCTAAGGTGATCATATGCAAGTTTGGACAGATCAACATTTAGGCCTGTGCCAGACATTTTTAGAGAGAGTTAAAGTGATAGAAAAAGAGAAAAAAGTTTGTCAGAGCTTTTAGAAAGACAGAGAAAAAAAACTTTTAAAACTTTTTAGAACTTTTTAGAAAGTTAGAAGTACTTTTCAGCACTTAGAAAAGAGTGAAAAGAGGAAATGCAAAACTTTTTGGCTATGTGTATATACACTGAACTTGTTTTGTATATTTTTCTCTTATGAAAAGTACAATGACAAGAGTGGTAAGTAGTCTCAAAGCACTTATCCCACCGCTGCACAACCAATGTAGGAGGCTGGACTGGCTTGTAGTGAGTACCAAGGGGTACTTGCACCTTGCACCAGGCCCAGTTATCCCTTATTAGTGTATAGGGTGTCTAGCAGCTTAGGCTGTTAGATAATGGTAGCTTAGCAGAGCAGCTTGGGCTGAACTAGGAGACGTGTGAAGCTACTACAGTACCACTTAGTGTCATATGCACAATATCATAAGAAAACACAATACACAGTTATACTAAAAATAAAGGTACTTTATTTTTATGACAATATGCCAAAGTATCTTAGAGTGTACCCTCAGTGAGAGGATAGGAAATATACACAAGATACATATACACAATAGCAAAAATATGTAGTATAGTCTTAGAAAACAGTGCAAACAATGTATAGTTACAATAGGATACAATGGGGAAACATAGGGATGGGGCAACACAAACCATATACTCCAAAAGTGGAATGCGAACCACGAATGGACCCCAAACCTATGTGACCTTGTAGAGGGTCGCTGGGACTATTAGAAAATAGTGAGAGTTAGAAAAATAACCCTCCCCAAGACCCTGAAAAGTGAGTGCAAAGTGCACTAAAGTTCCCCTAAGGACAAAGAAGTCGTGTTAGAGGAATAATGCAGGAAAGACACAAACCAACAATGCAACAACTGTGGATTTCCAATCTAGGGTACCTGTGGAACAAGGGGACCAAGTCCAAAAGTCACAAGCAAGTCGGAGATGGGCGGATGCCCAGGAAATGCCAGCTGCGGGTGCAAAGAAGCTTCTACTGGACAGAAGAAGCTGTGGTTTCTGCAGGAACGCAAAGGGCTAGAGACTTCCCCTTTGGAGGACGGATCCCTCTCACCTTGTAGAGTCGTGCAGAAGTATTTTCCCGCCAAAAAAACGCTAACAAGCCTTGCTAGCTGCAAATCGTGTGGTTAGCGTTTTTGGACGCTGCTGTGGCCCTGGAGGGACCAGGAGGTCGCAAATTGGACCAGGAGGTAGAGAGGGCGTCGAGCAAGACAAGGAGCCCTCTTAGCAGCAGATAGCACCCGGAGAAGTGCCAGAAACAGGCACTACAAGGATGCGTGAAATGGTGCTCACCCGAAGTCGCACAAAGAAGTCCCACGTCGCCGGAGAACAACTTAGGAGGTCGTGCAATGCAGGTTAAAGTGCCGTGGACTCAGGCTGGACTGTGCACAAAGGATTTCTGCCGGAAGTGCACGGAGGCCGGAGTAGCTGCAAAAGTCGCGGCTCCAGCAATGCAGTCTAGCGAGGTGAGGCAAGGACTTACCTCCACCAAACTTGGACTGAAGAGTCACTGGACTGTGGGGGCCACTTGGACAGAGTAGCTGGATTCGAGGGACCTCGCTCGTCGTGCTGAGAGGAGATCCAAGGGACCGGTAATGCAGCTTTTTGGTGCCTGCGGTTGCAGGGGGAAGATTCCATCGACCCACGGGAGATTTCTTCAGAGCTTCTAGTGCAGAGAGGAGGCAGACTACCCCCACAGCATGCACCACCAGGAAAACAGTCGAGAAGGCGGCAGGATCAGCGTTACAGAGTTGCAGTAGTCGTCTTTACTACTATGTTGCAGGTTTGCAGGCTTCCAGCGCGGTCAGCAGTTGATTCCTTGGCAGAAGGTGAAGAGAGAGATGCAGAGGAACTCGGCTGAGCTCTTGCATTCGTTATCTAAAGTTTCCCCAGAGACAGAGACCCTAAATAGCCAGAAAAGAGGGTTTGGCTACCTAGGAGAGAGGATAGGCTACTAACACCTGAAGGAGCCTATCAGAAGGAGTCTCTGACGTCACCTGGTGGCACTGGCAACTCAGAGCAGTCCAGTGTGCCAGCAGCACCTCTGTTTACAAGATGGCAGAGGTCTGGAGCACACTGGAGGAGCTCTGGACACCTCCCAGGGGAGGTGCAGGTCAGGGGAGTGGTCACTCCCCTTTCCTTTGTCCAGTTTCGCGCCAGAGCAGGGCTAAGGGGTCCCCTGAACCGGTGTAGACTGGCTTATGCAGAATTGGGCACATCTGTGCCCAAGAAAGCATTTCCAGAGGCTGGGGCAGGCTACTCCTCCCCTGCCTTCACACCATTTTCCAAAGGGAGAGGGTGTAACACCCTCTCTCAGAGGAAGTCCTTTGTTCTGTCATCCTGGGCCAGGCCTGGCTGGACCCCAGGAGGGCAGATGCCTGTCTGAGGGGTTGGCAGCAGCAGCAGCTGCAGTGAAACCCCTGGAAGGGCAGTTTGGCAGTACCAGGGTCTGTGCTACAGACCACTGGGATCATGGGATTTTGCCAACTATGCCAGGATGGCATAGAGGGGGCAATTCCATGATCATAGACATGTTACATGGCCATATTCGGAGTTACCATTGTGAAGCTACATATAGGTAGTGACCTATATGTAGTGCACGCGTGTAATGGTGTCCCCGCACTCACAAAGTCCGGGGAATTGGCCCTGAACAATGTGGGGGCACCTTGGCTAGTGCCAGGGTGCCCTCACACTAAGTAACTTTGCACCTAACCTTTACCAGGTAAAGGTTAGACATATAGGTGACTTATAAGTTACTTAAGTGCAGTGTAAAATGGCTGTGAAATAACGTGGACGTTATTTCACTCAGGCTGCAGTGGCAGGCCTGTGTAAGAATTGTCAGAGCTCCCTATGGGTGGCAAAAGAAATGCTGCAGCCCATAGGGATCCCCTGGAACCCCAATACCCTGGGTACCTCAGTACCATATACTAGGGAATTATAAGGGTGTTCCAGTAAGCCAATGTGAATTGGTAAAAATTGGTCACTAGCCTGTTAGTGACAATTTGAAAGAAATGAGAGAGCATAACCACTGAGGTTCTGATTAGCAGAGCCTCAGTGAGACAGTTAGGCATCACACAGGGAACACATACATATAGGCCACAAACTTATGAGCACTGGGGTCCTGGCTAGCAGGGTCCCAGTGACACATAACAAACATACTGAAAACATAGGGTTTTCACTATGAGCACTGGGCCCTGGCTAGCAGGATCCCAGTGAGACAGTGAAAATACCCTGACATACACTCACAAACAGGCCCAAAGTGGGGGTAACAAGGCTAGAAAGAGGCTACTTTCTCACACCGCTGAACAGGGCAAGCACCGCCAAGACAAGCACCGCCGAACAGGGCAAGGACCGCCAACTCAAGCACCACTAGCCCATGAGCGGCAGGGGCACTGACGCAACTGGGACCGTCACGGGGTGAGTGATGCACTCTGGGCACCAGTCCCCCTCCAGAACCAGTGAAGACATGCATTCACTACCTCTGTCCTTGACAGGATGAAGCACTCTGGGCACCAGTCCCCCTCCAGAACCAGTGGAGACATGCATCCACTACGTCTGTCCTTGACAGGATGAAGCACTGTGGGCACCAGTCCCCCTCCAGAACCAGTGGAGACATGGATCCACTACCTCTGTCCTTGACAGGATGAAGCATTCTGGGCACCAGTCCCCCTCGAGAACCTGTGGAGACTGTTATCCACTTGAGAGACTGGCTTTGCACTCCCCAGGATGGTACAGTGGGCAAACCACCCAATGTAGAGACTTGAGAGACTGTGGCTTTGCACTCCCCAGGAGGGTACAGTGGGCAAACCACCCACTGTAGAGACTTGAGAGACTGTGGCTTTGCACTCCCCAGGATGGTACAGTGGGCAAACCACCCACTGTAGAGACTTGAGAGACTGTGGCTTTGCACTCCCCAGGATGAGCATGGAGCCCACTCGTGGATCTGGCGTTGTGCACTCATCCGGCTGAGGTGCCCCCCTTCCCTCTTCCCCCTGAGGTGCCTGTTGTATTTCTATCTGATGCCCCAGCAGTGTTCCCTCCGTTTTGATCAGGTATCTAGTGTGGGCCTCACGCATGCATTTTGGGCCCAGTGATCCACGGACAATGACTTGTGCATTACCTGCACTACTAATCGTGGTGTATATTTTGTTTAATGTGTGTATATATATATATATATATATATATATATATATATATATATATAGATATTTGGTAACTGTATTTTGATATATTACAATGGTTCCACTCATTTCCTTTTGTCTTTGCATTCTTCCGGGGGGGTTGGGGGTTGTTACTGTAATGTTTGGATATGCATCGGTGTGTGTGTTGTAGTGGGTGAGGGTCGGGGTGGGGGTGTTGCGTGTGTGTGTCCCTGTCTTTTGCCTCCCCCTCCCCTATATCGTAGGTGCAGTACTCACCGTTGTCTTCGCCGCCGGCGTTGATGATCGTCGTATAGGAGCAGAAAGACTAGTGCAGGAAGAATATGGAGTTCTGGCTCCATGGTGTCGTCGTTCCTCGTGGAGTGTGTAGAGGTGAGCGTTTTCCCTTTGAAATGGCTGTTTACGCCGTGGTTTTATCCGCGGTAATCCACCCCGGAAAAGGTGGTTGGTAGGTTGTGATACTGTGGGCGGTACTTTGTCTCCCTCCTGTCTGTTGGTGGTGACCGCCGCGCTGTTTGTCTGTACCGGCGTGGCGGTCGGAGTGTTAAAGTGTCTGTCTTTGTTGGCGGTTTCCACCACCGTCATAATTCCCATTTTTTTACCGCCGGTCTGTTGGCGGTCTTACAACCGTCCAGCTTGTAATGACCACCTTTATCTTACTTTTATAGTGATATCTCAACATCTACCCATTGCATTTTAATCGTTTTGTCCTGCATCTTATCAGATACATATTATATATTTTTCTAAACATTGTGTGGTGTTTTTTTGTGGTGCTATATGGTGGTATTGTATGATTTATTGCACAAAACTTTAAATATTGCCTTGTAAGTTAAGCCTGACTGATCAGTGCCAAGCTACCAGAGGGTGGGCACAGGATAATTTGGATTGTGTGTGACTTACTGTGACTAGAGTGAGGGCCATTGCTTGGACAGAGGGTAACCTGACTGCCAACCAAAGACCCCATTTCTAACAGGGTACATTTTTGATGCTCCCATTATATATTCTATATGCCATTTCTGAGTTTTATCAGTCTCTGTACACAGCGGAATGAGTGCGTTCCCTGGAGCAAGACGACTGGTTCTTCTTGCACACTACTCTATGTACCCTCTTTCCAGATCTTGCTCTAACACTTGAAGCAGAGATCATGATGGAGGAAATATAAAGCGCAAGGCCCTATGGTCCCCTGGTTGCAAAAGCTTTTGCAGAAATGTTATCGAAGATATAACCACTTCCATAACTTACTACACCATGCATCATACTAATATCGAAACCAGGCAAGGATCACCTTCTCGGCAGGAGCTACAGGCCAATATATAGGCAGATCTTTAATTAACACTGACATTAAGATCCTCACCCAGGTTTTAGCCACCAGCCTCTTGCTCCTTAGTTTGTCCGTCACAAGTGAATTTTGTTCCACACCTCTCCTCCACGCCCCATCTAAAATCAAATTGCATTTCTTTTGGCAGGAAGGTCATGATAAAGATGAGACGTGGCTGTATCATTGGATGCAGAGAAAGCTTTCAATAGGGTGCGATGGGACTACATGTTACGAATTCTAGAGAGATTGGGAATACAAAAAGGTTTCCTCACCAAACCAAAATGGTTGTACTCCAACCTGACTGCACAGTGACCAGGTACCAGTTTCCTGATGTGTGTGGTTAACATAGGCATCAGTACTAGACAAGGCTGCCCCCTCCACTTCATTCTGGTGTTGGAACTGCTGGCAGCAGGAATTCGTGACAAGCCTAGAGTCAAAGGAGTACAAACTCCAGGCAGGGAACATAAAGCTTTGTACAACATATTAGTGACTCTCACAGATCTGAGTAAGCCTTTTCCAGGGCTGATAGATTTCAGAATTCTCCACACTTTCTGACTACCGGATAAACTGGGACAGATGCGAGGCACACCCTCTCAATCCTACTATGATGAGAGAATCACTTGGATACTTTCCTAAGGGTTACTCAAAACATGGAAGAGCTTTGAATGCATTTAAACAGAGGGCTCCAAAGTGTAATGCAGGATAGCCTAGATTTACTTTTGGAGAGGGTATATAAAGATTTACATAACCTGGTGATCCAAATTAAAACTGACCATGTAGGTTAAAGGCCAAACAGTTCAAATGAACATTATGCCCTGCCTGAATTACATGTTTGCATACTCCCATCCTGTATCCTGACCCATTTGCAAGAAACACAATTGTTTTGCAACGTGTGCCTGTGGCATGGCAGAAACAGCAGAGGCTTTAAATGGCCATACTCCACACAGCCACAGAATTAAGGAGCAGTGCTTACATTAGATAGTTTCTTATTGGAAAGCCTCTTAACTAGCCCAGCTTAGATTCTTTGTAAATACTTCATTAGAAGCACCATTCTGGGCAGAGATAGAAAAGGGACTCATGGGACGCAACACGGGACTGGGCATTACATATACCATGACTAATAAACAGATGCAAAGATGATACTATATGCCACAGCACATGCCTGGCAGAAGTCTCATAACTTACTCTGCTCAGAGGGTTACATTCAAAAACATGCAAAACTCTGGGTGATCTTTTTCCTTGGCTCAAGACCTTTAGAAATGGTAAACGGAGAGACCTGTCCTGAGTCATGAGTTGGAGGACTGGGGAGAACTGTTAAGGATACATGACAAGTTTCTTAGTGAAGCTAGACTTAAATCTGGCTTTTTAAAAGATTTGTAGAGGTGGCATTGGACACCAGTGAGACTCCAGGCGTCAGTTCTGACAGATGACTCCAGATGTTGGAAATGGCGAGGCCACCTTAGTGTTATATTCCACATACTAAGGGAGTGTGACAACCTCCATCATTACTGGGATGCAATCTTATCAAGAGTGACCCGCCCACTTGCCATTACTTCTCCGTTGACTAAAAGTACAAACTCTCACAAGATATCTCATAGTACCCTCCAATTACAGAGCACAGAGGCAAATCGTTTGCCACAGTCCTAAAGGTAGTAGTAAAAATATGGTTGCTGTGTCCTTGGCAATCAGACAAATCTCCACCCGAAGAGACATGGCGAGAGAAATGTGTCACATAGCACAATCTGAATGCATCATATACAGAATTAATGATCATTTAGAAAAAAAATATGGGAATTGGAGCAATTTCCTAGCTGACACACACAAGTAAATTTGCAGAATGAGTCCCGAGGCTGCAAGGACTGTCAGCCAAAGAACGAGGCATACACTGAATGGGGAATTGTCTTCAGTCCTTCAACAGAGACCACGGAAATACACATTAGATTGATTATACCTCTTTAGAACACACTCTTTACATGGTACAAAGCATTATGACCCAGTTCCAGTGACAGCAGTCAGCATAGGAAGGCAAATGTAGCAAGTTAACCACAAGGCATGGAATGTCGAGGTGACTGTATAATTACATTATAACACTGTAGGTCCCTTCCCTCTTCCTCATTCCTCCCTATTTTTTCTTCTCTTTAGGTATTAAGGACCTTATTTATGAGAAAGTGGTGCAGCGCCACACTACGTCACTTCAGAAACGCAAGGATGTGCTGTGTTTATAAAAATATGGAGCACCCCTGTGTTTCCCCTAGTGCTCGTGCTAAATGCTATCTGCCTAGCACCAACACAGGCACCCTTGCACCATAGTGAAAGGGTGCCTGCATTGCATGGAATGATTGTTTATATGCAGGAAAGTGTCAGGGGAAGTCCTCCTTGTGAGCGTAAATTGCAGGGGATGGCAAATAACGCTCTTGCGAGTAACTCCCATGCTGAAGCTTTACGCTGCCCCCCTTGTCATTGCGATGCATGAAATGGAAATAAATTCCACCAGTTGGTGGGTGGTGGAATTTGGTGGGAAATCTGCACTGTAAGAGTAACACAGAGTCATCAAAGTTCTCCAATTTCATGGACAGAATTGAAAAGTCTACCTGGACATAGTAATAATGTGTTTGATAAAGCCCTTTATAATGCTGTCCTATTTCTAAGTGCTATGAATAACCAGTGTTAATATTACCCACTTTAAGAATATTCATTCTGTCAAACTAAGAAAGATGAAGGTCTGAACCATGACCTTTGATACCCCCCCAAGCAATAGAGTGTGTGGGACTTTGCAACCATTATTGCGACAACCCCTGGAGTGGTCTAGGGCCCAGTGTTCAGTGCAGGCTCTGTGATTTATGTATTTATTTGTGGAACAGCAGTGTGTTGGGCCCCTGTGGTCCAACTGCCCCGTGGACCCCATCTCCCAGGCAGGTTGATGCAAGAAAGGGGGTCCGGGACCACATCTCCAGGCTACAATGCATATAGACATAAAAGGGAGCACTGCCGCACCCCTCCCAATGATGGTGTCATTACCATTGTTCCCTGTGCCTGTGACTGGGGGGAGCAAGGCAGCCGCCACAGCAGAAGCACATCCTGCCAGTTTGGAGCGGGCAGGGAGAAGAAGGATGCTGGATGCTGTGCTGGCATGGACAGTGCCAGTCATGTGGGGAGCCAGGCCACATAGGAGTGGGCTCTCTGCACTGTTCCAATGAATTGAAGTGGAGGGTGTCTGTTTAGGACAAGGCACCCACTTTCAGAAAGAAATTAAAGATAAAGGAAAAAGGGCATGCAGCACAATGTCGTGCACCAGTAACAGAAACAGAGAGAAGCCAAGCTGCACATAACTTTTTGACACTCCCTGGCTAGAAGTACCCCGTAATGTTTTGCAGGGCTTCTAAGAATATTTTAAGTGCTTCCTCCCAGCTTTGTGGTACTTTATTAAAGCAGGAGCAACACCTACAATGTTGTGGGGGCTGCAGGAGGCACAGCAACAATCCCCTCAGTAAATCACAAAAGTGACCCTAAGTTTGCAGGGTCAGGAAAAGTAAGTATAATTTTGGGTACTGTGTTTTTGTGATCATCACCCATTTAAGGGTCATATGTGGTTTCAGAGTGTCACTAAGGTATTTCTGTCTGCCTGGCATAAATATTTGTATATTAATACCCTAATACAACCAACTGGAAAGAAGAAGGTGCACCACCAAGAAGCCCGTCGACCGGTACACATTCAAGACGGCACTCAGCCAGTTCCACAAACTCCTGAAAGACATCAAGAGAAACACCATAGCCAACTCCATCGAAACCAGTGCCAACCACAGTGAAGAACTCTTCAGCATCGTCAAAGAGTTCTCCAACTCTTCAGCGACAGAAAACATCATCATCCCCCCACCCAGGAACTTGTGACACTCCAGCAAACTTCAGCACACTGCTGATGACACAGTCAGCCTCCTAGACCCCGCAGTTGCCACCATTGCCAATAAGATCACGATCTTGAAACGGCTCACCATACAAGCCTACACAATATAATACACTCCATCCACTCTGGATCCCCTATTGCCCCCTGCCCACACCACATGTTCAAACATGGCACTAGCACAAACAGCAGCAAGCTCACAAGCATCCTCAACTCATCATTTCACCTCAGCCACCTTCCCTATCGACTGGAAACAGACCAAGATCAAACCCCTCCTTAAGAAACTATCTGCAAACCCCAACAATCTCAACAACTGTTAACTAATCTCTCCTCTCTGTTTCCCCAACAAAGTCCTCAAAAAGACCATCAGCCAGCAATTTACGGAATACCTGGAGAGCAGCAACTTCCTAAACACATCTCAATCCAGAATATGCTTCAACTGCCACAGATGACATCAAATCCCTCCTGGACAAAGAAGACTCATCCGCCCTAATCCTCTTTGACCTCTCAGCGGCCTTCAACTGGTGCTGTTTCCCACCATACCATGGTCAAGAGGCTCCAGCATATAGCATACAAGATGATGCTCTGAAATGGATCACATCCTCTCTGGAAGGACTGAGAGTGTCCAACACTGTACCTTTACCTCAAAGCCCAAGTATACAATCTGTGGAACCCCTCAAGGTTCATCACTCAGCCCCACACTCTTCCACACCTACATAACCCCCCTGGCCAACATCGTAAGGAACCACAGGCTGAACAACATCTTTTATGGGGATGACACCCAGCTCATCCTTTTGCTTTCCAAGGGCCCCTACACCATGAAAAAAAAGTCACCCTCTGCATGACTGGGTGCAAGATAATTGCCTCAAACTCAACACAGACAAGACAGAAGTGCTACTGTTTGAGAACACCACCTCACCATGGGGTGACCCCTGGTGGCCCACCTATATGGGACCCCCGTTCCTCCCCCACAGAAGTCGGGAACTTTGAAATCATTCTGGACATCAAACTGACCATGAGGAAACCGATCAATGCAGTCTCCGCCACCTGCTTCTTGACTCTGAATTCTTCACAAGTTCTTCAAGTGGCTCCCTGTATCTACCAGATGCACCGTCACTCTGGCTCTTATCACCAGCTGGCTGTAGTATGTTCATGTACTCTACACCAGATTCACCTCATACCTCCTGAAAAGACTTCAGACCATCCAGGACTCAGCAGTCAGATTCATCCTCAATGTTCCCAAATGGACCCACATCACCCCTCACCTGAAGGAACTCCACTGGCTTCCTGTACACAAGAGATGACAATTTAAGATTCCTATGCATGCCTACAAAGCGATGCACAACCACAAACAAGCATACATCACACCTGCTCTCTCTGTCTCTCTGTCTCTCTCTCTCTCTCTCTCACACACACACATCGAGTCTGAAAACAGAGTGGACCCAGCACCTGGATACCCCTTTGGGTGATTAGTGAGCCACACAGATCCAGATGATTGAATGACTGAGTTTAAGTAGTGCTTGTGTAATAAATACACTTTTCAATTTTCAAAGAAAAAGCACTGAACCGTCTTTAATTGTGTGGTATTATTGTGTGCTAGTGAAGGGTGATTGCTAGCCCACACCTTCACCCCTGGTTCAGAGTAAGGGAAAATTGTGGACCTGCTACCTGCTCTGGCATCACATCCTACACAACTAATAAACCAATTTCTTGCTGCCCTCTTTAGGAAAACTTTGGTAAACAAAGACAAAGCTGCTCTCTGCTGATGAAGGGCTTACCCCTGAGCCCAGTGTGTCCAGAGATTTACAGCACTTGCTGCACCTACTAAGGTGAAAAATGTTAGTTTACTTTATGGATAAAAAAACAAACTTGTACTGCATTTACCATGATGCACTGGGGCTGACTGCATGCTGGAGTGTGAGGCAGGGTGCTCCCTTTCTGGTTTACCTGTTTAAGAAGGCTCCCATGAGCCAACGAGCTGACGAGCTCTGGTTGAAGCACCTGTGTGCCAGTGAGTGGTACGGAAACCTGAGAGGACTTTTGGCAGCATTTCCAGCAACCCCACAGACAAAGTTGCTCTCTGCTGATGAAAGGCTTACCCAGAAACACCGGTCCAGAGATTTACAGCACTTACTGCACCTACTAATGTGAAAAACTTTAGTTTACTTTATGGACAGAAAACAAACTTGTACTGCATTTACCATGATGCACTGGGGCTGACTGCATGCTGGAGTGTGAGGCAGGGTGCTCCCTTTCTGGTTTTCATATCCACCATGTTTAACAGAGTATCCCATGAAACTCTAATTAAGGTCCAGTCATTTCACAGTGAAATTAGTAATGTTCTTTATACATAAATTAGGTTATTTCAAACAAATTGAATCTTCCCATTTCAAGAAATGTAACACAATTTTTGTCCAGATTTAAATTTTAGACACTAAGGGGGTCATTCCAACCCTGGCGGTCATCGACCGCCAGGGTGGAGGACCACGGAAGCACCGCCAACAGGCTGGCAGTGCTTCCCTGCCCATTCTGACCGCGGCGGTAAAGCCGCGGTCAGAAAAGGGGATCCAGCGGTTTCCCGCCGGATTTCCCCTGTCTGGGCTGAATCTCCATGGCGGCGCTGCAAGCAGCGCCGCCATGGAGATTCCGACTCCCTTCCCGCCACCCTGTTTCTGGCGGTTTTTACCGCCAGGAACAGGATAGCGTGAACGGGTGTCGTGGGGCCCCCTAACAGGGCCCCAGCATGATTTTCACTGTCTGCTTAGCAGACAGTGAAAATCGCGACGGGTGCAACTGCACCCGTCGCACCCCTGCAACACCGCCGGCTCCATTCAGAGCCGGCCTCTGTGTTGCAGGGCCTTTCCCGCTGGGCCGGCGGGTGCTCCTTTGGCGGGCGCCAGCCGGCCCAGAGGGAAAGCCAGAATGGCCGCCGCGGTCTTATGACCCTGGCTATCCTATGAGCACCAGGGTCGCAGTGGCGGCCGGACTGCCGCCAATTATGACGGTACGACCGCCACATTACGACCACGGCAGTAGTGCTGCAGTCAGAGGGCCAGCACCGCCAGAATATGACTTAATGTCGGTCTGGCAGTGTTGGCCCTCTTAATCCTCCAGGGCAACGCTGCCCTGGGAAATACGAATCCCTTCTCCATGAGCGGTTTCATGGTGGTTACACTGCCATGAAATGGCTAGCATACACGGGGTGTAGGGGGCCCCAGAGGGGCCCCTGCACTGCCCATGCAGTTGCCATGGGCAGTCGAGGGACCCCCCCGGCCAGCCTCGTCACAATGTTCACTGACTGCTTATAGTGAACATTCTGACGGTGCTGGTGCACTCTACGGACTACAGCATTGTCACTGACTCTAATACGAGCTGTAGACAATGCTGTAGGCTGTTTCCCCCCTGGGCCAGCGAGTGAAAACACTATTTCCGCCTGCTGACCCAGTGGGAAACTCGTAATGGGGCCGGTGGGGAGGTAGCTGTACTGGCGGCAGCCTACCCGTCAGGCTTTACCGGAAGACTTTTCCATCCTCCAAAGTCGTAATGATCCCCTTTATGTTCTATCCACAAACATGTGACATTTCACGAAGCACTAATAGGTACTCCTGTCATACATGAATAGATTATAAATTTATTATTTATTGCTCATGATCATGAAGCATTAGGAGTGTTCATCATACGGCAGCGGTCTCATCACCCTTATGACAGGGATAGTCAGAATTATGTGAAGAATGGCCACAGAAGGTCGATTGTGTCAGTTTAAAGAAGATCCATGATATGCTAATAATGTAGTAAAAAAACTCAAAGAAAGCAAGGATTGGCACTACCCTGTCAGGGTTAGACACAGTTATGTCATAAATGCCCCCATTTAAAAAAGGATTCCCTGCTATTATGCTAAAAATAGTTATATCATCCTTAACACGCAGAATATATCAAGGAGAAGCCACTACTGTGCTATGGATGGCCATCATTTTGCCATGAATGTGCTCTGTATTCCACAGATAAGCCACTATCATACCACAAATAGTTACGCTGTCCTCAATATTGTCCACAATCTGCTACAGATGCAAACTATTTTGTAAGGAAGAGACAAAGGCCCTCATTACAACCCTGGCGGTCAGTGGTAAAGCGGAGGTAAGACCTCCAACAGGCTGGTGGAAAAAAAAATGGAATCACGACCATGGCGGAAACCGCCAACATAGACAGCCACTTCAACACCCACACCATTATGAGAGGCCAATCCCCCACCTTTTCCGGGGTGGATTCAACGCAAACAAAAACACAGCAGAAATAGGATTTGGAAGGGGTAACGCTCATCTCTACACACCCCACGAGGAACTAGGACTCCATGGAGCCGGAACTCCAAATTCTACCTGGCATTCTCTTCCTGCTCCTCTACCAGGAGCACGACTGGCAGCGGCGACCACCACGGTAAATACTGCACCAACAACACAGGGGAGGGGGGAGGGAAAAGAGAGTGACACACACATGCAACACGCAACACCCCCACCCCCACCCTCACCCACAACAACATACACACAACTACATGTTGAAACATTACATTTACACCCCCCTACTCCCCTGGAAGAACGGAAGGAGAAAAGGAAATGATTTGAACGATTGTAATCAGGAAAAAACCATTAGTCAAAAATATATATACACTATTAACAAAAAAGTACACCAAGATTTCAAGTCCATTAACTGCACCTACATAGTCTGTGGACCACTGGGCCCAAAATGCATGGGTGAGGCCCACACTCAATACCCAATCCAAACGGAGAGAACACTGCAGGGGCATCAGACAGGCGGAAGACAATGTACTGCCCACACCATTATGAGAGGCCAAACTGCCACCTTTTCCGGGGCGGCTTCAACGTGAACAAAGACACAGCGGAAACAGGATTTGGAAGGGAAAACGCTCACCTCTACACACCCCACGAGGAGCCAGGATGCCATGGAGCCAGAACTCCAAATTCTACCTGGCATTCTCTTCCTGCTCCTCTACCAGGAGCACAACGACGGCGGTGACCACCACGGTGAGTACTGCACCTACAACACAGGGGAGGGGGAGGGAAAAGAGAGTGACACACCCCCACGCAACACACAACACCCCCACCCCCACCCCCAACCTCACCCACAACAACGTACACACAAATACATGTTGAAACATTACCTTTACACCCCCCTACTCCCCTGGAAGAACGCAAGGACAAAAGAAAATGATTGGAACCATTGTAATCAGGAAAAATCCATTTCTCATTGAGCGGGCTTGCTGGCGGCGGTGTCCTGGGCAGCGGTGCTGGTGGGTGGCTCAGTGAGCGTGCCGCTCGCGGCGCTGTCCTGGGCAGCCGTGCTGGTGGGTGGCTCAGTGAGCGTGCTGCTGGCGGCGGTGTCCTGGGCAGTGGTGCTGGTGGGTCGCTCCGTGACGTGCTTTTTGCGGCGGTGCCCCGGGCAGCGGTGCCAGTGGCGGCGGTGCCTGTGGAGGTGGCGGTGGCGGTCTTGTCCGCCGTGCAGGTTGGCAGCAACTTCCCTTTCTTTTTCTGGCCCTTCCCCACCTTGGATGGTGGCGCAGCTGTCTTGCCACTCACAACTGTAGTCCTGGGAGAGTCCTTAGTGGCAGGTGTTTTGGCCTTCTCCCTCCAGGCTGTGGCCAACGTCTTGAGTTTTTGAGGTGGGGGAATGTCCTTTTCCTGGCTCCTTGGCACACTGGCTGCCCTGCTGCTTGGCGCACTCCAGAAGCCGGTTCCCGGTGATGTGGTGGCTGAGGTGCTGGGTTGGGACCTGGAAAGGCAGGCCCTAGGGGATGGAAGGGGTGAGGGGGGTGTAGGGAAGAGGTCAGGGTTTGACAGGAAAAGTTTTTTAGACACACTGGGACGGTTAGATGGAGGGGGTTTGGGAGTGGAGGAAGAGGTAGTGGTTGTAGGAGGTGTTCGTTTGCTGACTTTGGGTGAAGGTGCATGGGCTGGAGGCTGTCGCGAGGTGGATGGCTGTTGGGTGGGTGTGTGACTGCGTTTGTGTAGTTTGGGAGGTGGGCTCACAGACACACTGGGAGAGGACACAGGGGATGTGTGAATGGTAGTGGGGGTGGTGAGTGCATATGAGCGGTGTGTGGTGATGGGCGTGCTGGTGATGGACATAGTGGCTGAAGATGTAGTGCATGCAGGTGTGAGTGGAGACGTGACAGGGAGGGAGGAGGGAGGAGGGAGACGTGGAGGAGGGGGACACAGTGGAGGCACTGACTGTTGGTATGTCTGCATGGGTATGATGCTTGTGTGAGTGCCTGTGGGATGTGTGGTGCTTATGTTTGCCAGAGCTACCCTTGTGTGTTGAGGTGCGTGCATGCTGTTCTGATGGTGTGCTTGAGATAGGCTGAGGTACTGGGGATTGGGTCTGGGTGGAGGAAGTTGGAGGGGGGAGGCTGGACACAGGGACAATGGCTGCCATCAGTGCTGCTGCCAGAGTCTGAAAAGCTTGCTGTTGGGCTGCCTGACCAGAATGAATGCCCTCCAGGTATGCATTTGTCTGTTGCAATAGACCTGATAGCCTCCTCACTGAGGGCAGCAGGGCTGACAGGGGTAGGGACTGAGGTGCCTGGGGCGAAGGAGATGCCCACCATCCTGGGTTAGCGGCCACGGGACACACGCTGAGGGGCTGCTGGGAGGCGGTGCTGGTAGGGGGGTGGCGGCTGTACCTGTAGACGCAGGGGGCACAGAGTTGCCCGCCACCGCAAGGGAGCTCCCATCAGAGGAGGAGTCGGTGTTGCTGGTCTCAGCTCATGTCCCCGCATTGGAGCTCCCCTCACCCTCCGTCCCACTGGTGAATTCGGAGTCTGTAGTCTCACCCTCCAGGGCCGTGTAGGATGCAGCTCCCTCCTGCTCCGGTGGCACGGATCCTCCGAGTGATGATGCTAATGCACACAAGAACAGGGAGACCACAAAAAGGGGGGGAAAGAAAGTAGAAAGGCATGTTCAGTACATGCAATACCGCTACCGTTGGCAGACACTACAGACACAGCAGCCCTCTGCACTACGCCATGCACTTAGAGTTCCCTATTTAATTACAGGGACATGGGGTACAAGGCCTATGCCCGATTGCTGCACACATGGAACTCACAGGAGCCTGACTAGGGGTAGATGGCTCTTAACACTGATGGGGTGGGGTGCCACATAGCCTGCCTCACGAAGGGAACTTGCCTGCAAAACTAGCCATGGCCCAGGGTAACCCACTGCCCACCTCCCCCACCCAGACAACGCCCATGCACGCTCAATCAGCTGAATGAGAGTGTACTCACCCCCTTGTGGCTGCTGTGATGCCCTCAAGCGCCCATCCAACTCCGGATACGCCACCCCCAGGATCCGGAACATCAGGGGGGTCATGGTGTGACTGGAACCCCTCCCACGTTGGGAGGCCATCCCCAGCTGGGCTTCCACCGTCTTCTTGCTCCAGCGGCAAATGTCCTCCCATCTTTTATGCCAGTGGGTGCTCCGTCTGTGGTGGACCCCCAGGGTCTGGACTTCCTTGGCGATGGCATGCCAAATATCCTTCTTCTGGTGGGCGCTGACCTACAGGAATAGTACAGCGTAAAAGAAGAAAATATAACCGTCCGGACCGTCACAGTCATTGGCCCAAAGTTCCCACCCTTGCCCTGACGAGTAGCGAATACTGGGGGAGGACCCCATCCACTAGTTTGTCCAACTCCTCTGATGTGAAGGCAGGGTCCCTTTCCCAAGACACTGTAGCAATTGTCGCTTCCAGACTGAGGTCACAGCAGCACTTGCAGTGTAGGTCCTCTCCTGTTGAAGATCAGGTATCAAGTAAGTGAACAGACAGAAAATGGCAGTCACGTCCGAGGCAGTGCGTACCGTCACCGCTGGCGTACATCGTCATTGGCTACTGGGACCCATAGGGTCCAATGTTAACCAATGCACTGCGGTCTTCGACCGCCTACCGTGACGGTGTACAACACCAGCGCAGTTACCTCATATCCTCATATCCCATTGTCCCACCTTACAGGTCAGGCAGCCGCCATTTCAGGTTGCCACATGGCATTCATTTTATATGCGTCATACATATCTAGGCCTTGCATACACACTAAGACAGGCACATAGCGGATTGACAAATGTGTACAATAAAGTTGTGTTTTCGTACCTCAGTGTTGGCTGACCCTCTGCCATTGTCTCCTGGGAATGGTGGTAGGCTCCCATGATGTTGGAGAGGACCTTGTGGAGAGTGGGTTCCCTGGGCCTGTCCTCCCCCTGTCACACAGCAGCCCTCCCAGTTCCCCGGTTTTCCTGAGCCTCTGTCCCCTGAACCGTGTGCCCACTACCACTGGCCCCAGGACTCTGCTGTTCTAGGGGTGGTGGGTTAGCCTGGGTTCCCTGTAGTGGTGGACACACTGCTGCTTGACGTGTCCTGGGGACAGAGGTATGGGCCCGCTGAGTATGTGCCTTGCTGTTGTTTCCTGAGGGGGGAGGCTCTCTGAGGGGAACCGACTGTCCCGAGGTCCCAGATGGGCTGGGCTGTCATCTAGATCCAGTTGGACAGAGCTGCTGTCATCACTGTGGGCCTCTTCTGTTGGTGGAGTGGACATGTCTGGAACCTCCTGTCCGGTGACATTGGGTGGGGGTCCTGCAGGGGTGTAAAGGCAGGGTTATTGCATGTGTGTGTGCCATGGTGTGCAATGGGTGGGTGACCCTGTATCCCAGTGCTTCCATTCATGTGTAGGACCTTGTGTGCTAATTGTTTAGGGGTCTGTGTGGGTATGTGTAGTGGCCATGCATTGGTGATGGGTGTCAATGCTTGTTGTTGCACGCAGGGCCTGGTATTGTGATGTGTGCTTTGTGATAGTGGGACATCTGTGAGGAGTTGGAGTGATGGGGTGAGGGCGAGGGTGGGGGTATGTGATAGCATGCAGGTAGGGTGGGGGATGTAATAGTTAAGAGTTGACTTACCAGAGTTCATTCCTCCAGCTACTCCTGGGAGACCCTCAGGATGCAGTATACCTAAGACATGCTCCTCCCATGTTGTTAGTTGTGGGGGAGGAGGTGGGGATCCGCCGCTAGATGTCATCCCGTTTTCTTGGATGCTGTCCCACTGCATTGACCCTGTCAACGATTCTGCGCCATAGCTCCATCTTCCTAGCTATGGCGGTGTGCTGCACCTGTGATCCGAATAGCTGTGGCTCTACCCGGATGATTTCCTCCACCATGACCCTGAGCTCCTCCTCAGAAAATCTGGGGTGTCTTTGCGGTGCCATGGGGTGGTGCGGGTGATGTGTGAGGTGGTGTGTGTTGTGATGTGTGAGGTGATGTTTAGGGGTGTGTGGTGTTTTGTGCGTGGATGTGTATGTGTGATGGTGATGGTGTTGTGCGCCTCTGTATGCTGGTGTTGTCTTTGCTGTGCTGTCTCTCTGGTCTTCATCAAAATATTTGGTAGTAAGGGTTTGTGGGTAATGTGGGTGTGTGTTTCATATTGTATTGGGTGTGTGGGAGTGGTGTGTGTATGTGTATCAGGTGTGTGTATTTCAAATTGTCCAATGTGGATGTGTTTTGTAAGAGTGTGTCTATGCTACTCCATTCTACGTTGGTCCATTGGACACCACTCCACTCTACACCACTCCACTTTATGCCACTGCACTATGTGCTACTTCACTCTACCCCACTCAGCTGTTCACTACTCCTGTCTAAACCACTCCACTCTATGCCACTCCACTCTAGGCTATTATACTCTACGCTATTGCACTTTATGCTATTCTACTTGACACTCCTCTGTACTCCATTCAATGTTATTCTTCCTCACGCCACATTATTCTATGCTGTTGCACTGTACGCAACTTCAATATTTTCTCCTCTTGTGTATGGTATTCCACTGTAACATACTCCACTGTACTCCACTCCACTATATGCTACTACACTATACCCCATCCCATAATACACCACTAAAATCTAGACTACCTCACTGTATACCACTCCACTGTAAGCTTCTACACTACATGTTAGTAAACATATGTCTCTAAACTGAATGTTACTACACTACTGACTGTTACACTGTATGCCACTCCAGTATACACCACTCCAAACTAAGATATTCCACTCTGTTCTATTCCACTTTATGCCATTTCACTGTACTTTATGCCACTCTACACCATTCCAGAGTACCCTCATGCACTCTATATAACTCCATATAAACCCACAGTTGGTAATAGTTTACTACATGCTGCTAGCTTTCATCCCAAACCTCCAAAAGAAAGTATCCCATACGGGGAGCTATTGCGAGCGAAAAGAATATGTAGTACTGACAAAAATTTTGCAGAGGTTGAAAAGGATATGTGGATAACATTGAGAGAAAGAGGACATTCTAGCACTACACTAAGTGATGCAAGCAAGAAAGTAAGTCGACATTCGAGAGACAGTGGGGGTCATTACAACCCTGGCGGACGTTGTTAAAGATGCGGTAATACCGCAAACAGTCAGGCGGACAAAAAAAGGGAATTATGACCCTGGCGGAAACCGCCAACAAAGACAGCCACTTTAACACACCGCCCGCCACGGCGGTACAGACAAGCAGCGCGGCGGTCACCGCCAACAGACAGTCGGAAGACAATGTACCGCCCACAGTATCACAACAGGCCAATCCGCCACCTTTTCCGGGGCAGATTCACCGTGGATAAAAACACGGCGGAAACAGCTTTTGCTATGGGAAAATGCTCACCTTCTACACATCCCACGAGGAACGACGACTCCTTGGACCCGGAACTGCAAAAACTACCTGCCCTTGTCTTTCTGCTCCTTCACGACCAACAGCGACGTAGGCACAGAAGATACCGGTGAGTACTGCACCTACGACACGGGGAGGAGGGGGGGCAAAAGATAGGGGGACACCCACCAAACACCCCCACCCTCGCATATTACAACATACACACCAATGCAGTCACAAACATAACAGTAACAACCCACAATCCACCCGGAAGAATGCAAAGACAATGCGAATTTCGGGCAAACTTTGTAATGTGCCACTATACATGTCATACAAAAATATACAAATATATGTATTAAACAATCACTCATATTTACATATACAATCAGAGAAGTATTGCAGATATGTACACAACAATGTCCGTGCACAAACATTCCAAAAATGCATGGGCGAGGCCCACAATAGATACCTGACCAAAATCGGAGAGAACACTGCCGGGGCATCAGATAGAAACACTACAGGCACCTCAGGGGGAAGGGAAGGGGGGGCACCTCAGCCAGATGAATGCAAAGCCAGATCCACGACGGGGCTCCATGCCCATTGATGTATCCTGGGGAGTGCAAAGCCACACTGTCTCAAGTCTCTACAGTGGGTGGGTTGGCCACTGTGCCATCCTGGGGAGTGCAAAGCCACAGTCTCTCAAGTCTCTACAGTGGGTGGGTTGCCCACTGTTCAATCCTGGGGAGTGCAAAGCCACAGTCTCTCAAGTCTCTACAGTGGGTGGGTTGCCCACTGTGCCATCCTGGGGAGTGCAAAGCCACAGTCTCTCAAGTCTCTACAGTGGGTGGGTTGCCCACTGTTCAATCCTGGGGAGTGCAAAGCCACAGTCTCTCAAGTTGATGCAGGTCCATACTGGTACTGGGGGGGTGACTGGTGCCCAGACTGGATGAGTCTCCCCGTGAAAGGTAGTGTCCTGTCACTGTCCCAGCTGCACATGGGATAAGGATGCCTGATGTGGTGGGCCATTCATTCCTACTCGGTGCATTGCCCTGTTCAGCGGTGCTTTGACGTGGCGGTTCTGGACTGTTCAGTGGTGCTTTGCCATGGCGGTCTTTGCCCTGTTCAGCGGTGCTTTGACATGGCGGTTCTGGCCTGTTCAGCGGTGCTTTGCCATGGCGGTCTTTGCCCTGTTCAGCGGTGCTTTGACATGGAGGTCTTTGCCCTGTTTAGCGGTGCTTTGACATGGCGGTATTTGACCTGTTCAGCGGTGCTTTGACATGGCGGATCTGATACGGACATTGGTGTGTGGCATTACGATTTCCCCACTGGACATTGGTGTGTGGCATGACGATCTCCATACTGGACATTGGTGTGTGGCATGACGATTTCCACACTGGACATTGGTGTGTGGCATGACGATCTCCATACTGGACATTGGTGTGTGGCATGACGATTTCCACACTGGACATTGGTGTGTGGCATGACAATTTCCACACTAGACATTGGTGTGTGGCATGACGATCTCCATACTGGACATTGGTGTGTGGCATGATGTTCCATCATTTCCCAGCGGGGCTGTGGCATCCTGGCCCCGCCTGGGCTGTGACTGCGGCGGTGGTCTCTGGACCAGTGACGATACTTGGGCCCTCCTGGGCTGTGACTCTGGCGGTGGTCTCTGGACCAGTGACGATACTTGGGCCCTCCTGGGCTGTGACTCTGGCAGTGGTCTCAGGACCAGTGACGATACTTGGGCCCTCCTGGGCACTGATTCTGGCGGTGGTCTCTGGACCAGTGACGATACTTGGGCCCTCCTGGGCACTGACTCTGGCAGTGGTCTCTGGACCAGTGACGATACTTGGGGCCTCCTGGGCACTGACTCTGGTGGTGGTCTCTGGACCAGTTACGATACTTGGGCCCTCCTGGGCACTGACTCTGGTCTCTGGACCAGTGACGACGGTGCTGGCGGTTGTGTCTGGACTGCCGGAAATGATGGCGCACTTCTCCGCCGTGACACTCACAACAGGCTGGGCAGACTTCCTCTGGACCTTCCCCACCTTTTTTGGAGTTACAGCTGACTCACCAATCGCCTTCGAGCCCATTTCACTTGTTGTCCCACCAGGAGTCTTGACACGGTCCCGTCGTCCTCTCTCCAATTTCGGAGCCTTTACAGGGAGTGGGCTGCCAGTGCCTTGGCTCCGGGTCCTACTGCCTGCCCTGGTGTACGGTGCACTCCAAAAACCTGGAACACGCACCACTGGTACTGGAGGCTTTTTGGCATAGGCGCTACGACGGGACTGATGAATTGGAGGGGGGGGGCATAAAGGTCAATTTGACAGAGGGAGAGTTTCTGACGAACACTGGGATGGGTAGCTGGAGGGGGTCTGGGAGTGGAGGAAGAGGAGGTGGTTGTAGGAGGTGTCACTTTAGCTGTTTTGGGTGCAGGTACTGGAGGCTGTCGTGAGGTGGATGGATTTTGGGTGAGTAATTGCCGGCGTTTGGGTACTTTGGGAGGGGGCGTCACAGACACACTGGGAGAGGACACAGGGGACGTGTAAATGGCAGTGGAGGTGGTGAGTGCTGGTGAGCGGCGTGTGGTGCTGGGTGTCCTGGTGCGAGTCCTAGTGCCTGTAGATGTGGTGCATGCAGGTGTGTGTGTAGACGACACTGGGAGGGAGGAAGGAGAAGAGGAGGAGGGGGACACAGTGGATGTTGTTGTGTCTGTATGGGTGTGATGCTTGTGTGAGTGCCTGTGGGATGTGTGGTGCCTATGTTTGCCTGAGCTACTTTTGTGTGTTGACTTGTGTGCATGCTGGTCTGTAGGTGTGCTTGGGATGGGCTGGGGTACAGGGGATTGGGTCTGGGTGGAGGAAGTTGGAGGGGGGAGGCTGGACACAGGGACAATTGCTGCCATCAGTGCTGAGGCCAGAGATTGCAGGGTTTGCTGAAGGACAGCCTGACCAGAATGAATGCCCTCCAGGAATGCATTACCGTGTTGCAACGCCCTTTCTACACCCTCGATGGCATTCACAATGGTAGACTTCCCAACAGTGAGTGACCTGAGGAGGTCAATGGCCTCCTCACTGAGGGCAGCAGGGGTGACAGGGGCAGGGCCTGAGGTGCCTGGGGCGAAGGTGATGCCCACCCTCCTGGGTGAGCGGGCACGGAGCGAACGCTGAGGGGCTGCAGGGAGGGCGGTGCTGCTGGGGGGGTGGCGGCTGTACCTGTAGAAGTGGGGCGCACAGATGGTGCCGCCACCACAGGGGAGCTCACATAGGCAGACGAGTCTGTGTCGCTGGTTGGTGATCCGGTGGCCGACGTGAATCTCCCCTCGCCCTCCGTCCCACTGGTGTATTCAGAGTCTGTGGTGTGGCCCTCTATGGCCATGTGGGATGCAGCTCCCTCGTGCTCCAGTGCCACTGTACCTCTGCCTGTTGATGCTGATGTACAAAAGGACAGGGAGAGCAGAAAAAGGGGGGGAGACAGAAGAAAGAGGGTTTTAGTGCATGGCATACCGCTACCGTTGGCGGACAAGACAAACGCAGCTGCCCCCTGCATTACGTTGCGCTCCTGCCCTCTGCACATGCAATTTCTGGGATATGGCCTATATGGCAATGGTGGAAATCTGCGCACATGCATGCCACAGGGGCAACTATACCTCAACTTGGCACTCTGCTGAGGTGGGGTAGAGTGCCACATGGCCTACATAACGGAGGGGCCTTGCCTACCTAACTCGCCCTGGCCTAGGCACACCCACAGCCCACCTCCTCACCCAGACACCTCCACTGCATGCAAAGTCCGCAGAATGAGGTTGCACTCACCACCTTGTGTCTGCTGTGATGTCCTTAAGCGCCCATCCAGCTCCGGGTAGGCCACCGCCAGGATCCGGAACATCAGGGGGGTCATGGTACGATGGGCACCCCTCCCATGTTGGGAGGCCATCCCCAGCTGAGCCTCCGCCATCTTCTTGCTGCAGCGGCGAATGTCCTCCCATCTCTTCCGGCAGTGGGTGCCCCGTCTCTGGTGGGCCCCCAGGGTCCGGACCTCCTTGGCGATGGCACGCCAAATTTCCCTCTTCTGGTGGGCGCTGACCTACATGACATGCACAAGGGAAGAGGAACAGTCATTACCAATTGCACCATCAATGTGTGTGTCCCCCTCCATACTCTGACCATGTGGCCCATTTATTCCCATGCTTTACTGTAGTATGAATTCTGCCCCCTTCCCTCTTCCACCCAGCCCTATCCACCCAGGCCTAGCCCCTACAACGTGCTCCCTGTGTACTAACCTGTTGGTCTGGAGGACCGTAGAGTAGCATGTACTGGGGGAGGACCCCATCCACAAGTTTCTCCAACTCCTGTGCAGTGAAGGCAGGGGCCCTTTCCCCAGACGCAGCAGCCATCGTCACTTCCAGACCGAGGTCACAGCAGCACTAGCAGTGTAGGTCCTCTCCTGTCGAAGGTCAGGTATCTAGTGATTGAACAGATAGAAAATGGTGGTGACGTCCACGGCGGTGACGTCCGCGGCGGGGCGCATCATCACCGCCGGAGCAACCGGTTCATTGGCTCCTCGGACCCATTGGGTCCAATCTTAACCAATGCAGCATTGTGCCGCGCTCTACGACCGCCTACCGCGACAGTGTGTAACGCCAGCACTGTTACCCCACAATCCCATTGTCCCAGTTTAGAGGTCAGGCAGCCGCCATTTCAGGGGCCCACATGGATTCATTTTCAACTGCGTCACACATCACACATACAGGAAGGGTTTTGTGTCTGGTGTAGTCTTGTGTGTAACTGTGGGTACATACCTGGAGGAATAGTGACTGTTTCTTCGCTGTTGTCCTTTGCAGGCACCGTCAGCTGGGACATATGAGAAGATGGCGGAATCCTCCGGTGTACCGACCGCTGGTGGACCTGTTGACAATGGAAGAGAGACATTTAATCGTGACCTACCGGTTTGACCGTGCTACAATCCAGGAACTATGTACCCAGTTGGAGCCAGAGCTGATGTCACCAATCCGACATCTGACTGGAATCCCCCCTGACGTGCAGGTGCTGTCAGTGCTCCATTTCCTTGCAAGTGGGTCTTTTCAAACAACAGTGGCCTTGACATCAGGGATGTCCCAGCCTATGTTTTCCAACGTGTTGTCCAGAGTGTTGTCTGCCCTGCTGAAACACATAAGGAGATACATCATTTTCCCTGAGGTGGAGGATTTGCCTACAGTGGAAGGTGACTTCTATGCCCTTGGACATATCCCCAACGTCATAGTTGCCATTGATGGGACCCATGTAGCTCTGGTCCCCCCCGCAGGAGTGAACAGGTGTACAGGAACAGGAAGAGTTATCATTCAATGAATGTCCAGATGGTCTGTTTGGCAGACCAGTACATCTCGCAGGTAAATGCTATGTTCCCTGGCTCTGTGCATGACACCTACATCCTGCGGAATAGCAGCATCCCTGATATGATGGGTCAACTCCAGAGGCACTGTGTATGGCTATTAGGGGACTCTGGTTACCCCAACTTTTCCTGGCTATTGACCCCAGTGAGGAATCCCAGGACCAAGGCAGAGGAACGCTACAATGAGGCCCATGGGCAGACTAGGAGGGTTATCGAGCGCACCTTCGGCCTCCTGAAGGCCAGGTTCAGGTGCCTCCATATGACAGGTGGATCCCTATTCTACTCACCGAAGAAGGTGTGCGACATCATCATCGCCTGCTCCATGCTCCATAACTTGGCATTGCGACGCCAGGTGCCTTTTCTGCAGGAGGATGATCCAGATGACGGTGTTGTGGCAGCTGTGGAGCCTGTGGAGCCTGTGGACAGTGATGAGGATGAAGCTGAGGAAGACGAAAACGACAACAGGGAGTCAGTCATACAGCAATATTTCCAGTGAGACACAGGTGAGAACATTTTCATTTTTACCATTACATTAACTTTCACACATCTACCTCTATCCTGTACCGACATTTCACTCACTATTTGTTAACTGAGTTGTCCCCTTCCATTTCAGTTTCACAAATGTGGTAACCTACGTGTCAACTGTTTGTATCCTTGAAGGGCTTGTGATGTGTGACATAGGTATGTTAGCCTTCCAATTGGTAACCCATTATGAAACTGTAATTGATAATACAGATTTACAAATCATAGACTGACTCCATTTGTTTTTAGTGTTTCAAGGGTGTTTATTTAAGTGCTCAAAAAATTAAGGGGGGTTGTAAAATGGTGATGGGTGATGGTGGAGGAATGTCCATGGCAGAGTCCAGTCTATTAGTCTCACAGGTACATTGCACATCTGGGCACTGGAAGTGGAGCTAGGTCAGTTCCGATTTGGGCAGGGTAACAAAGTGGGACAGTGGGGGGACAAACAGGGTGGTCTTTTTTCCTGGCGGGGGTCTTGCCATCTTTCTCTGTCCTGTTCCTGGATCTCAGGGCCCGCTTTCGTGGTGGTTGTCCGTCTGCAGGGGATGGGGTGCTGGTGTGGTGGTCCTGTGGCGGGGCGTCCTGTCCACTAGCGCCAGCGGAGGTGGTGGGCATTTCATTGTAGTGGCTATTGTCAGGGACCCCTTGGAGTGCCACGGTGTCCCTCAAGGTCTTTTGAATGTCTGTCAGCACCCCTACGATGGTGCCCAGGGCGGAGCCGATGGTCCTGAGCTCCTCCCTGAACCCCAAATATTGTTCCTCCTGCAGACGCAGGGTCTCCTGCAACTTGTCCAGGACCGTGGCCATCGTCTCCTGGGAGTGGTGGTATGCTCCCATGATGGAGGAGAGGGCCTCATTGAGAGTTGGTTCCCTTGGCCTGTCCTCCCTCTGTCGCACAGCAGCCCTCCCAGTTCCCCTGTGTTCCTGTGCCTCCGTCCCCTGGACCGTGTGCCCACTACCACTGCCCCCAGGTCCCTGTTGTTGTTGTTGGGGTGGTGGGTTAGCCTGGGTGCCCTGTAGTGGTGGACACACCGCTGATTGACCTGTCCTGGGTAGGGAGGTTTGGGCCCGCTGGGTGGGTGCTGTGCTGGTGTTACCAGAGGGTGTAAGCTCGGTGTTGGGCTGTGGCTGGGCAAGGGGAACCGACTATCTTGAGGCCCACGATGGTCCGGGCTGGTCATCAAGATCCAGTGGGGCAGAGCTGCTGTCGTCACTGTGGGCCTCTTCTGGGGGTGGAGTGGTGTTGTCTGGACCCTCTGGTTTGGTGACGTTCCTTCGGGTTCCTGCGGGGGTATAAGTACATGATTATTGCACGTGTGTGTTTCATGGTGTGCAATGGTTGGGTGTTGGTGAACCCCAGTGCAGGCATTCCTGTGTGGGGGCTTGTGTGCTGATGGTTGGGGGGTGTTGTGGGTCTGTGCAGTGGGCATGCTTTGGTGATGGGTGTCTATGCTTAGTTATGTCATGCAGGTCTTGGGGTTGGGATGGGTGGTTGGTGTCATGGGTAGATAGTTGAGGATTTGGGGTGATAGGGGAGGGTGTGATGGTGGGGGTGTGTGATATCATGCAGGTAGGGTGGGGGTTATGATGGTTAAGATTAGACTTACCAGTGTCCGTTCCTCCAACGACTCCTCCGAGGCCCACAGGATGCAAGATGGACAAGACTTGCTCCTCCCATGTTGTTAGTTGAGGGGGAGGAGGTGGGGGTCCGCCGCCAGTCCGCTGTACCGCAATGTGGTGCCTGGATACCGTGGAACGCACCTTCCCCCGTAGGTCGTTCCACCTCTTCCTGATGTCCTCCCTATTTCTTGGGTGCTGTCCCACAGCGTTGACCCTGTCCACTATTCTTTGCCATAGCTCCATCTTCCTGGCTATGGATGTGTGCTGTACCTGTGAGCCAAATAGCTGTGGCTCTACCCGGATGATTTCCTCCACCATGACCCTGAGCTCCTCCTCGGAGAAGCGGAGGTGTCTTTGGCGTGACATAGGGTGGTGTGTGTGATGTGTGTGGTGGTGTATGTGTTGATGAGTGTGGTGAGTGTAGTGCTATGTGGTGTTTTGTGCTTGGATGTTGCGTGGGTGATGGTGTTGTGTGCCTCTGTGTGATGGGGTTGTCTGTTCTGTGCTATCTCTCTGGCCTTTGTTCGTGAATTGTGGTCGTAGGGGTTTGTGGGTGATGTAGGTGTGTGTTTTATATAGTATTGGGTGTGTGGGAGTGGTGTGTGTATGTGTATCAGGTGTGTGTATTTGGAATTGTCCAATGTGGCGGTGTTTTGGAGATGTGTGTGTATTTTGAGCGCGGCGGTGTGTATCGCCAATGTAATACCGCGGTTGAAAGACCGCCGTGTGGATTCGTGGGTCGTAATGGCATGGGCGTGTTTCTGTTGGCGTGGAGGTGGAGGATGTGTTTCCGCCTGTTTATTGCTGACCTTTGGTGTGGTGGTGTTGTGTGGGTGTCTGAATTTCGTCGGATTCCGTGATGTGTGTCATAATAGCTGTGGCGGTCTACCGCTGCCACGGCGGTGTATTGGCGGTCTTCTGCACGGTGGTAAGCGCCTTATACCGCCAATGTTGTAATGACCCCCAGTATCCTATTTGACATGCCTAAAAGTAAGATGAGAAAATCAGATAAACAACAGATTGGTTGGTTTATAACTACTTACAATATGGCACATACAAAAGTACAAATGATATTACAAAAGCACTGGCATATGTTGAGAAGTGATCCGATTATAAGAGAAGAAATTAAGAAAAACCCACAAATTACTTACCATAGAGGAAAATCGATGCAAGATGCTTTAGTAAGAAGTGACATCAGGCAGAATGAAAATAGGAATACCTGGTTAGTTCAGAATGAGTTTTTTTTTAATGTTCTAAATGCAAGGCGTGTAGGAATGGAAAAAGCATCAAAACAGTTGATATGAAAGGTAAAACCTTTCATAGGATCAAGGGAGTGTACACCTGTAAAAGCGTTTTTGTCATACATACTCTGAAGTGCAGTTGTCCCAAAATGTATATTGGGAGTACAAAATTGCAAGTGCATAAACTTATTTTGCAGCACTTAAGAGCAGTTCAGAATAAAGATGACACTTATCCAGTGGCTAGACATATTCAGGCGATATGTGGGGGGGATACAAAGAATCTCAAATACAGTGTAATAGATGGAATATCGAAGGACTCTAGAGGAGGAGATAGAGAGAAAAAAATGAGGATTCTTGAGTGTAGATATATAATAGCATTTGATACAAAGTAACCAAATGGATTGAATAAGAGTGGTGAGCTATACATACACCTAAAGAGGTGAATAGAGACATAGGTAATGTAAGGAATAATATTGGTTAGTGTGATTAGGAGTACGCTCAAATGCGGTGTCAAAAGTATTGACACTGCTTGAATCATTGTTTCAAATTTGGTTGGTGGAAACGCATTGTTAGGCAATTGTTTGACCACTAGCTGTGATCATGGAATTACCTCTGGTGTTTAGTCCTTTTCCGTATATGGATGAATTAATGTGCATTTCACAATGGCAAATTTATTTAATATTGCCATTACAGGTTAGAATAAAATGCTACGAAGATATTGGTGTATTATGATTAGGAGTATGTTCAAATGTAGTGACAATAGTATGTACACTGTTTGAATCATTGTTTCAAATTTGGTTAGTGGAAACGTATCGGTAGGCAATTGTTTGACCACCAGCTGTGATCATGGAACTACCTTTGGTGTTTAGCAATTTCCGTTATATGGATGAATCAATGTATGTTACACAATGGAAAATGTATTGAATATTACCTTTATAGATTAGGATTAAATTGCTGTTAAGCGCCGTGGCCTATAAAGAGCATTGTGTGATCGTGAGTAAAAATTATTTAGGGCTAATAACCAAGGAATATTCGTATATACGAGTGGCTTTTTTTTTAGATATTGTTTAGCTATCATGGTCGTTTTGACCTCTTGGGCGTACTTACGAACGAGAAGCTTGAAATTTGATAATTTCCTACTTGGTACATATTATGATGAATAGAATGTGAAATGCACTGTAATGCTGTTCATTTTGTGTAAATAGACTTGAAAAAACACATTTCAGTATGAATCATTCCGAACGATATGATCATGTGATAAGATATAAATTGTAAACAAAGATGGCGTCCAACAGGCCAACGAAGGCAGAAATGCTGAAACGCATTTCTGTTGTTTTTTCCTAATAAACTATAGCGAATATACTCCTTGGAGTGCTGATTCTCTATTTTATTGCAGGAGGAAAGTGGAAATAAATATATATATATATATATATATATATATATATATATATATATATATATATATATAGTGTGTGTGTGTTAGTTATAGAGTGCCAGTAGCCGCTCTGCAGTTATAGTTAGAATGACCAGAGATTTTGGGGATTTTTGTCCCTTAATAACTTTGCACCCTCTTGAAGAATATCCATGAAACTTTGCAGAACTGTTTCATTGTAGCAGCAATGAAATGTGTTTGCAACGTTGGGTCTAGGGAGTCCCAAGGAAAAAGGATGGTCCCAAACAGGCTTGAAATCCAATGCATTTTACATAGAGTTTTGTATCTCTAGTAAAGCAAAAACAGCCAATTGGTTTTTGCTGAAATTTGGCAGCATTAGGGTGTGCAGATGATTCTTTTGTATATGTATAGTTTCAGATTTACTACATGCTAATTGAAACCTGTAAACACATACATAACATACACAATACATCTTTTTTTTTAACATCTTTTTATTTGTATTTATTGAACATTACACACAGATATAAGCAAATAGCGAAATTAGAAATTAGAAACAATTTCCATACGCAGTATTAGTACCTTTGGAGTTATAAACTTGCTCATAGCACCGATATTACAGTCACACTTTTGCGGTCTGCTTTCTTGCAATAATGGCTAGTTTGGTGTTTATTGCTAGTATTTATGGAGATCTTTGAATAAGAGAAGAGGGATAGAAACTGAAGAAAAGATAAGTGTAATAGTGATAAAGAGTGAGGAAAGAGGCAGTAATAGGGAGCCAGGAGGGTCGGTTTATTTGTTGTAGCTGTATTCTTCGGCTTCTTTCGGTTAGTGGGTGTTCGGGGTGTGTTTAGTGTTATTATTCAGGTTATGAACAGTTTACTGTTACTCCTATTGTTTGCTGTTCATTTGCATGTTTGCGTTTTTGTGGTCGGGGGGGCGCTCATCGTCCTTGCTTTCGAGTGTTGTGACAAAGGAGTTCCAGGTTGTGAGGCCCTTCACTTTAATCCCTCTATCTTGTAGCGATTGCAGTGTGTATGTCTCTGCTTTTGCCCAGCGCAATAGTTCTGTGTGCCATAGTGTCTGTTCTGGTGCGTTGGGAGCTTTCCAATGAATAGCTATTAATCGTCTGTATAAGACTAACGCTAAGTCTATACTTTGTGTATTTGCTTTTTGCCTTTAGGTCTTTCTCTTATTCCCAGTAGACATAGCGCTGGGCTGAGGGCCAATGGAACTTCGAGCCATGCAGTTATTTGAGTTATTATGTTACTCCAAGCATTCAGGATCGGGGGACATTCCCATGTCATGTGAAAGAAAGTAGCATCGATGGTGCCACATCTTGGGCATTTCTGAGTTGATTGAGGAAACATTCGTGCGAGTCGGTGTGGTGATAAATATGTCTGATGTAAATAGTTAAACTGTGTGAATCTTAGCCTGGGGTTACGTGATACTATGTGTGTCGCTGTTATGGCCTGGTTCCACTTGTGTTGTGATAGAGTGTAAGTGAGGGTCTGGTCCCATCTACTTTTAGCTTGTTCTTGGCCTTGTGTGAATTGTGTGGTCAGGGTTCTGTATATTCCCGAGATATTCGGTAGGTTTTGCGGGTTGTTTAACAATTCGTGTAGGATTGGGGCTACAGTAGGTTCTTTGTTCCCGCATTTCCATGTAGCGCGTATTAATTGTCGCACTGCTCCGTATGTGATGAAGTCACCTCGTCCTAGTTTGTGAGCGGGATCTAGTGCCTCATATGTGCTTAGTTGCCCGTCTATGAATAAGTCGCCCACTGTTTGTATGCCTTTCTCTGGCCAGGTTGATAAATCAAGTTTTGCAGCTATTATTTAAATTTTGGGTATGTCTAATAGGGGTATCTTAGGGGAGTATTGTGGTGTCTTATCACCACACAGCACATATTTGTGCCATATACGTTGTAAATTACACAGTAATATATTTTGCGTACACCATGTGTCCTCCTTATCTGATAGGTGGCGTATTATGTTGGTATGTCCTAATTCATTGTATACACTTTGTGCTTCTGTGTTTGCAGGGTCGCGTATCCATTTAAGCACCCCCTGCAACTGGGTGGATGCGTAGTATAGTTCTAGTCGGGGTACCCCAAGCCCGCCCTGTGCCAGTGGGTAGTGTATTTTGTTTTGGGCCACTCTACGACGGCCGTTACCCCAAGTTAGGTCTGATAATATGCTGGATAGGGATTTAAAGAAGGAGGCAGGAAGTGTCAGTGGTAACGCAGAGAAAAAGTACAGCAGGCGCGGTAGGACCACCATCTTTGCAATGGCCACTCTGCCCAGAGGGGAGAGTGGAAGCGAGCACCAGAAGGGTAAAGATCCGCGAAGGGCTCTGATCGCACAACCTAGATTACCCTCCTTTAAATCCTGGGGGTCGTGATAAATATTTATGCCCAAGTACTTAAATGTAGTGTAGCACCATTGCAGCTTAGTCGGAGAGTGGGCTATGCGGTATGAGTCTTGAATCGCACGCATTGGGAATAGACAGGATTTCGACCAATTGACCTTGAGCCCGGATATAATTCCGAATTGATCTAGTAGCTCGAGTATACCAGGAAGGGAGATGGCATAGTCACGCAAAAACACTAATGCGTCGTCTGCGTACAGAGAAACTATACGGTGCTGTGGGCCATCTGGAATGCCCCAGTCAATCGCAAATGTGCGAAGTCGGGCGGCCAGGGGCTCAATGGCAAGAGCAAACAGCAGTGAAGATAATGGGCATCCCTGCCTTGTGCCTCTCTCCACTCTGAACCTCTCAGACACAGTTTTACCTGTTTTAACTCTAGCTGTCGGCTCAGAGTATAAAGTTTTAATCCACCCAGCGAATGCCTTGCCAAAGCCCATGAGTTCAAGTTTTTCTAGCAGAAAAGGCCAACCCAGTGTGTCGAACGCTTTTTCAATGTCCAGTGACACTGCTACTCGTCCGAATTCATTTTCAGGGGTGTTTGCCATTAATCGCAGTAAGCTCCTAATATTGACATGTGTAATGCGGCCGGGTATGAATCCTGATTGGTCGTGGTGCACCAGAGTCAACAGCAGTGGTAGAAGGCGGTTTGCTAGTATTTTGCCTAGTAGTTTGCAATCTGTGTTTAATAGTGACAGAGGACAATATGAGCGGACATCCATTGGGTCTCGGCCTGGCTTGTGCAGCACCACTATTATTACCTCACGTTGTGATTCGGGTAGTTGACCTCGTTCTAGGGCTTCACCTAACATTTCAAAGTATGGCGCTAGCGTTTGCGTTTGGAAGGTGTTATAATATTCTATGGGGAGGCCATCGCTTCCCGGAGCTTTACCGTGTGTCAGCTGACGTAATGCCTGTTGTACTTCCGCGATGTCTATTGGTCTGTCTAGTTCCTCGGCCTGTATTTGTGTGAGTTGCTTTATTTGTATTCCACTAAGGAAATTACGCAGTTGCTCTTGTGTGGGGGGGGGGTATGCGCTCTATATAAAGTGATATAATATTCTCTGAAGGCGTCATTCATTTCAGATTGGGTGTTTACAATTGCTCCCGAGCTTAGTCGTATCGCCCCGATAGGAGCACTATATCTCTCATTTTTCAGGAGCCATGCCAGAAGTCTACCCGGTCTATCGCCCTCTGAGTGCTTACGGGCCATATGATATTTATAGTCATATTGTCTCAGTCGGTGGTCTGCGTCCTTCCACAATGTGCGCATAGCTGTGAGGCCTACATTGTCTATTGCTCCCTCTGCGAATTTACATTCTGCGGTTCTTACATTTTGCTCGTGCATTCGGATTTTGTTTGTCAATGTTTGTCGTACCCCCTTGGACATTGACATGCATATGCCCCTGACCACCACTTTATTTCGAGGTTCCTTTATTAAGTGCAAAATATGTGGTAATTTGAGTGGCTATCTCTTTCCTGAAAGGGGGGTCCAGTAAAAGTTGTGGTTGCAAACGCCATGTTGGGATGCGTGTGCGTGGTTTGCCCCACTTGATTTGTGCTATGAGCGGACTGTGGTCTGAGATCACTCTAGCGGAGTATTCAGCTTTGGTGAATTTGTATGTCAGTTCAAGTGAGCAGAGTATTAGGTCTGTACGGGTGTGTAGGAGGTGCACAGGTGAGTGGTAAGAGTATTCCCTGTCCAATGGGTGGAGGTGTCTCCACACATCGATCAATCGGCGCTCAGACATCCAGGATTGCAGTGTTTGTGAGTTTTTCCTTACTGGGGCAGCCACCAACGGGGGGTGTGATCTGTCCATATCTATTTGTGGCACGCAGTTCATGTCGCCTCCCCAAATATTGGGTATGTTTAAGGTGTTTGATAGGTGAGATATGGTGGTTTGTAGAAATTCGCTCTGCTTAACATTAGGGGTGTATAACCCTGTAATCGCTAGTGGCTCTCCATCTAGTGTGCCAATCAACTGGATATACCTGCCTTCTTTATCTGTTGTAATGTGTTTTGTAGAGTATGGCACCCCGGACGCTATCCATATCATGACCCCCCTCGCGAAAGACGATGTGCCTGCTGTGTATAGTTGTCCCGCCCAACTTTTTTCCAATGATTTGCCATCTGCTGGAGTGATGTGTGTTTCCTGTAATATAGCAATGTGGATATGATGGCGTTTTAGGTGTGCTCGTACCCTGTTATGTTTAACTCCACCGGCCATGCCTTTTACATTCCATGTTATTATGTTATAGGTTGTGTCCTTATGTGTCATTTTATGTTGTGTTGGTTATCCCCCTGCAGGTCCGCTTCGGGGGATAATGTTGCCCCTTGCATCACCCTGCATGGTATCGTCGCACGCCTTGGCCCCCCCCCCCCGATTGCCGTCCCGCATGTGTAGGATATTAATGGCCCCGAGAAATTGGTAAAGGCACCTATTAAGAAAAATAGAATAAAGAAAAGCAACAGAAACCTATAAAAATAATATACTGGGCAAAGCCCAACTTTAAGTGTTTTGGCACAACCAGTGCCTAAATCGAGTCCGAAGGGGTACTGTTCCATTCGGGTACCGAGTAGGTAGTGGGGGGCGCGCGTAGATGGAGGCTAGTCTCTCGCCCCCGGTCCGTATTAGTACAGGTTGTTCCCAGCGCCAGCGTGTGTGTGTCCTTGTAATTAGGTGTTGTTATTTCAGCTTCAGCAGGCGGCCTAGCCGGGCCAGCATGCAACCAGTGTATTCTTGAAGTGAGCTTTCCCTCACATTATGTCCGTAGGCATTTTAGGGCAGGTGTCGTTAGTTTCGGCCCTTTGGGGATACCAAAGAGTGGTTCTCATATTTCGTTGGCCGCACGTGGGGTGAGGCTCGGTCCCCTCGCCAACGGAGAGAGGGAGGGGCTGGTGTCACTGTGTTGCGAGCTACTGTCGACGCACTCTGCTTCATTATTAGTGCTCAATTGTGAGCGTACTAATGTGTTGATCTCTTTTAAGGCTTGCGTCTGATCATCTGCCATTTGTGTTTTGGTTGGTCTCGCCAAGTTGTTTTTCTTTTTTTTTCCTCTATGGGGTTATCCATTCTTCCTTTGGCTTGTCTTCTTTAGTTGGGTCGACTATGCCTTTCGCGTGTGCCCAGGTCCAGGTGTCCTCCGGCGTTGGAAATATGAAATTATCCAGAGGCGAGCTGGGAACATAAGTGAATCAGTGATTTTATTCTCTCTTAAGACTTGCTTGATTTTGAAGAACGAGGCCCTTTTGTTTTGAACTTCAGTCGTATAATCCGGGTAGGCAGTGATAATGCAATTCTCCATAATGGCCGTGCCAGAAGTTCTAAAATGCTGGAAGACGAGGTCCCTGTCCCTACAATTTAGAAATCTCGCTATCAGTGGGCGGAGTGGGGCACCCGGGCGAGGAGGTCTGCCTGGGATTCTATGAGCTCTTTCTATAATTGGAGCTTTAGTAGAGTCTTGTATTTTCATTGTGTCTTTGAGCCATTTCTCCAGGAATACTTCGGCCTGTAATGTTTCTGCTCTTTCTGGGATTCCCAAAAATCTGATGTTATTGCATCTGGAGCGGCCCTCTGCCTCCTCAGTTCTTCGCTGTAGCTGTGTGATTTCCACCTCTAGCTGCTGTATTTTGTTTTTCATGTCATTTACCTCTGGTTGGACATTTTCTAGTGCTGTTTCTGTGTCCGCAACCCTATCTGTAAGTTTGTGGTGATCCGCTCGAAGAATGGTGATTTCCGAGATTGCAAAGTCTACATGAGCCCCCTCGCCGACATCGTACGCAAGCACGACATCATCATCACCTCCTACGCCGACGACACCCAACTTGTACTCTCCCTCACCAAGGACCCCGCCAGCGCCAAGACCAACCTACAAGAGGGTATGAAGGACGTCGCAGATTGGATGAGGCTCAGCCGCCTAAAGCTGAACTCTGAAAAAACGGAAGTCCTCATCCTCGGCAACACCCCGTCCGCCTGGGACGACTCCTGGTGGCCCACGGCCCTCGGCACCGCACCGACCCCCGCAGACCACGCCCGCAACCTCGGCTTCATCTTGGACCCTCTTCTCACCATGACCAAGCAAGTCAACGCCGTGTCCTCCGCCTGCTTCCTCACTCTCCGCATGCTCCGTAAGATCTTCCGCTGGATCCCCGCCGACACCAGAAAAACCGTGACCCACGCCCTCGTCACGAGCCGCCTGGACTACGGCAACACCCTCTACGCCGGGACCACAGCCAAACTCCAAAACCGCCTGCAACGCATCCAAAACGCCTTGGCCCGCCTCATCCTCGACGTACCCCGCAACAGCCACATCTCCGCACACCTGAGACACCTGCATTGGCTCCCAGTCAGCAAAAGGATCACCTTCCGTCTTCTCACCCACGCACACAAAGCCCTCCACAACAAGGGACCGGAATACCTCAACAGACGCCTCAGCTTCTACGTCCCCACCCGCCCCCTCCGCTCCGCTGGCCTCGCACTTGCTGCCGTCCCTCGCACCCGCCGCTCCACGGCGGGTGGGAGATCTTTCTCCTTCCTGGCGGCCAAGACCTGGAACTCCCTCCCCACCAGCCTCAGGACCACCCAGGACCACTCCGCTTTCCGGAGACTCCTAAAGACATGGCTGTTCGAGCAGCGATAACCCCCCCTTTCCCCCCTAGCGCCTTGAGACCCGCACGGGTGAGTAGCGCGCTTTATAAATGTTAATGATTTGATTTGATTTGAAAGTCAATTTTACTCTTGAGGGAGGTCTTGGAATCCATGACTGCTTGCAGCAGTTTTTTCAAATTGTAATAAATGCTTGCGAAGTGTCTCATTCACTTGTGATATTGTTATCCTTTGTGATTCTGGTGGGGTGCCGCTGTCCGAGCTAGGTCCCAATTTGGGTAGTTTTGGCTTGACCATTATGCCTTCTGAAGTATACTTATGGATCACCCAAGGGTATCGTGTTGTCTTCCAGCGGGCGGCTTTTAAGTGGTAGGCAATGCGAGAGGGTCAACGCTGTTTATCTGCTAGAACGGGTTGTCATTGCTTATTTGGCACACTTGGGCCATGGCTTAGTATTTGTTTTCGGGCGTCTGCGGCGCCGCGGGCAACTGGCCTTATGAAACTATCCTTCCAGTCGTCGGCCCCCCCTCTCAGCTTCGTGGCCGACGCCCTGTGTCCGCTGCCCAAGGCAAGTCACGAACGGTAGCAGGGAGTGCCCCTCAAGTCCGCTTAAGTACTTTTATACTTCTCGTCTCAGGCCTAGTTCATTCGGGGCCGTGGGCACCGCCTTGCCCCGATACCGTCTCTTCCGCCATTTCCGGGCGTGCGGGCTGTCGTGCAAAGGGGAGCGCCCCTCCAGCCAGCACCACCCCTCCGATCATAACCCCGTTCGAGTCGCAATCAGCTTGTGGGAAGCGTTTCCCCAGGATTGCAGTATGTCCACAGCGCTTCTTACCTCGGGCCACCGCTCCGAGTTTCTGCGACAGTCCGATCCTGCCCGTCCTGGGCCACGTGTACTGCTTTGCACGGCCGATTCCTCTTCTGGTTCTCCGAGCCACGAGTGTGTGGCCGCGAGGAGCTACGATCTATATAGCCACACTCTGCCGAAGATCTGTCTTTTTTCGTCCGGAGGGCCGGGCCGCAATCCCAGTCTCATAAGGTCTTATCGGCCGGGGCGCCGATTGATATCCTCCATGGCTCTGGCCTTGTGGGACCGCGCGTCGCACATTTCTAGTTGTTGCATGTGTTTCGGAGCCTAACAATCCTACGTGAGGACTCAAGGGAGGCTCCGGCTTACAACTTCAGTATTATTTTGGCGCTGGGGTCAGGATCAATGAAGGATTCTTGTGGGCCGAGAGCAGAGCTCCCCGCTCAAGCGTCCGCTCCGGCCGCCATCTTGGCCACGCCCCATACACAATACATCTTAATCTACATATGTTTCATTGCATATTCTCTGGCTCACAAAATAAAACTGGTCCAACAACCCTAATAAAAAACATCTTTCTTATGCACCACTGTGCAACACAATGAAATATTTACCTAGCAGCGAGCCCCACAAACGATTATTTGGATGACGTGATAATTGGAAACTAGCAAAACAATAATAACCCCCAAGTTTCATACCAGTAACAAATATTGCCTTTCATTTACTTTGGCCCTCACATGTAGCTCAATCCTACTAAAAGTAGCAAGAACAACCAAGAAAAAAATGTGAGTGTCTATGTAAAGTTTCAGATCTACTACATGATTAGAAAAACCCATTTATGTTCACATGATATCAGGAACCTATGAACAAATACATAACCAATATATTTCATCTTAATCTACATATGTTTTCTGTGTATGCTCTCTAGTTGATGAAGTAAAACTGTGCCCAACAAGCCAAAACAACTGTCTTCTATATGTACTACTGTGCAACAAAATGGGAAAGTGACCCAGAAGTGAGCTACTTAATCCACTATACAGAGGACATAATAAATGGCCATTTGGGAAATAAACAATGATCTTAATTTCTATAACTTTTGGGTACTGCAGTTAAGCAGGGCAAGTCGTTTTTAAGTTATAAGACATTTAGGCCCATATTTATACCTTTTTAGCGCCGCATTTGTGCCGCTCTTTTATGCAAAAATGGCGCAAACTTACAAAATACAATTGTATTTTGTAAGTTTGCTCTGTTTTTTTCATCAAAAAGCGCCGGAACGCGGCGCTAAAAAAGTATAAATAAGGGCCTTAAACTTTGTGGTATATGTCTCAGCAGTACTTATAAGAGATTTCACAAACTTTTGTGATACTACTGCAGTACATGGCTGTAAACGTATTTCAAAATATATTAAAAAATACATTTCCCCATTTACCCACTTGAATAAAATGGCAATAGGTAGGGACCTACTACTTACCAATTTCTAAGACCCTACCACTGAACACAGATAAAGGCCCTCATTACAACCCTGGCGGTCGGTGTTAAAGCAGCAGTAATACCGCCAACAGCCCGGAGAAAAAAAAAAATGGAATCACGACCATGGTGGAAACCGCCAACATAGACAGCCAATTTAACACTCCGACCGCCACGGTGGTAGAAACAAACACCACGGCGCTATCCGCCAACAGACAGGTGGAAGACAATGTACAGCCCACACTATTACAAGAGGCCTATCCGCCACCTTTTCCGGGGCGGTACCAACGCTATCAAAAGCACAGCGAAAACAGGACTTGGAACGGAAACCACTCACCTCTCGACATCCAACGAGGAACCAGGATACTATGGAGCCTGAACTACAGGTCCTGCCCATACTGGTCTTCCTCCTCTTGTATCAGGAGCAGGAAAGACGCCATCGACAACCACAGGGTAGGGGGAAGGAAAAGAGAGTGACACACACACAAGCAACACGCAACACCCCCACCCTCACCCACAACACCATGCACACAAATACATGCAGCAACATTACAGATACACCCCCTCACCCCTTGGAAGAAAGCAAGGACAAAAGAAAATGGTTGTAATGAGTGTAATCAATAAAAATCAGATAGGGCTATTTAAAAAATCAGTATATACAAATATGTACACCAACTACACAAGTCCGAATGTTAATGAAATCATTGTCCGTGGATCAGTGTCCCAAAATGCATGGGCAAAGCCCACACAAGATACCTGATTCGAGATGGAGAGAACACTGCAGGGGCATCAGATCAAATGAAACAGGCATCTAAGGGGGAGGCGGCGCACCTCAGCCGGATGAACGGACGATGCCACTGCTCCACGAGGGGGCTCCATGCCCACTGCTGTATCCTGGGGAGTGCAAAGCCACAGTCTCTCAAGTCTTCCCAGTGTGTGGTTTGCCCACTGCTGTATCCTGGGGAGTGCAGAGCCACAGTCTTTCAAGGCTTTCTAGTGGGTGGTTTGCCCACTGCTCTATCCTGGGGAGTGCAAAGCCACAGTCTCTCAAATCTTTCCAATGGGTGGTTTGCCTAAGGCTCTATCCTGGGGAGTGCAAAGCCACAGTCTCACATGTCTTTCCAGTGGGTGGTTTGCCCACTGCTCTATCCTGGGGGGTGCAAAGTCACAGTCTCTCAAGTGGATGTCAGTCTCCACTGGTTCTGGAGGGGGCCTTGTGCCCAGAGTACTTTATCCTGCCAAGGACTGAGGAAGTGGATCCTGTTCTCCACTGGTTCTGGAAGGGGCTTTATGCCCAGAGTGCTTCATCCTGCCAAGGACTGAGGAAGTGGATGTCAGTCTCCACTGGTTCTGGAGGGGGCGTTGTGCCCAGAGTGTTACACCGCAGCGCTCGCTGCGGCCGCGGGCTCAGGTTGCCGCGGCGCGGCACGTTAATTTTGCCGCGGCCGACGCCCGGGCCGCGGTAGACGCCGAGGCAGACACCCAGGTCGCGGGGGTCGCCGCGGCTCCGGCGAGGGCCATAAAGGCTCCAGGGAGCCGGTCTGGGGGTCACGGCGCTCGCCGCTCCCCCTTTTTCAAGTTCTGCCTTAAAGGCAGACGCGGCAGAGCCTGAAACCCCGAGGGGGTTTCAGGCATGGCCACACACAGCGCATTATGCGCTTAACATTTATTTCTCTTGCATGTATTCACCTGCCCACCACCACTTACCGATGTTCCTAGGACAAACCGAACCCTTACACTGGGGGTTCTTTATACTTGCCTTTTTTCTCTTCCCAGCATGCTTACCACTTCCTCTCTACCCAGCATGCATTGTCTAACACACATACCTAATTCATTACTGTTTTCTTTTCCCCAATCCAAGATGGCGGTGTTCTACTTCCTGTTTCCTGTTTCCTGTCCAGGGGTATTTAAGGGGATTCCAACTGCCTGTTCATTGCGTTGCAACACTCCTTGGTGATAGTCACGCTCCTATTTGATATCCTTCTGCGAATCCTGTCTGTTCCTGATTTGCTTTGTTTTCCTGCCTTCCTGAACTGCGGTCCTAATACCCTGGTGTCCTCCTTTCGTTTCAGGGAGTTCCTGTGGAGGTTTTTTACCCTACTGGGGTTTTTCCTCTGGGACTCCTTCTGGAGGGCACGGACTGTAGTGGTTCGCTCATACCAAACAGCACCGTGGCTACCGGAAGGGGTCGCCCCTACCTCGGCCAGAGCAGAACCCGTCGGAACAAGGACCGTTCCCCTACGCCTCTCCGCTGCGAGGGTAAGACCGTTGAGAACCGCGACAGATTGCAACGCCCACAATTCCTGTTGCAGTCCGGAACTATGGATAACCCAGTGGTAAACACGGAACCTACTAACCAGGACCTGCTGGCGACGATACAACAACAGGCTCAAGAACTCCAGCAATTACGTACTGAGAATACTGTTTATCGACAAACCTTTGCCTCCAGGACCACAGATGTCCCTGCAGTAGCCGCCTCTACACCTCGATTTTCCGGGGATCCCACCACATTAAAAGAATTCCTGGATGCCTTAACGGTGTACTTTGCCTTTCGCCCCTCGCAATTTGTGCAAGATAAGACCAAGGTGGGGTATTTGATTAGTGCCTTATCAGGACCAGCCTTGGCCTGGGCCACACCTCTAGTAACCAGAAACGATCCCTGTCTATCTAATTATTCCACCTTTATCACTACTTTTAAACAGATGTTTGAACGCCCTGGACTCGAGGCGTCAGCAGAAGAGGCTCTTTGCGAAGTCCAACAAGGGAGTCAGGATGTATTACAATACATCACCCGTTTCAGACAATTAGCTGCAGAAACAACCTGGGTGGAACGTACCTTGGTGATACTCTTCCGTAGAGGTCTAAGAGAGGACATCAAAGATGAACTAGTACATTCTGCCAGGATAGAAAACCTCAAAGGGTTGATGGACCAAGCACTAACTATAGAGTATCGGTTAAATGAACGACGAATGGAGAAAAAGAAGAGTCGTTTGCCTTTTCACTCAGTACCATCTCGTCCCTTCGCCCATCGTTCCGAGGAAGCCCGCCCTGAATCCAAAGGGAATACCGAGGAAGAGCCCATGCAGATTGACACAGCTCGCGGACCTCTATCCGCCAGCGAAAGGGAACATAGACGAAGGAAGGGGCTTTGCCTATATTGTGGTGCAGCTGGTCACCTAATTCGCGCCTGCCCCATTCGTCCAACCAAGCCCTTGGGAAACGCCAACTCCCGTCCCCAGTAAGAAGGGTGAGGACGGGATATCGTGATATACCTTCTATTTGCTCTTCCAGGGAGGAAGGAACTGCTCTTTTTCTCTTACCAGTTATCCTCCATTTAACTGATGGCCGCGAAGCAAGAACTTTGGCTTTATTGGATTGCGGAGCCAGTGGCCTATATTTAGATGAAACCTGGGCCAAAGAACAACAAATAACACAAATACCCAAAGAAATACCAGAACAGGTACATACTGTTGATGGGTCACTCTTGGCCTCTGGACCGGTACAATACACCACCCCTACTTTCTGTTTACAGTTCGGTAAACATCAGGAAATTCTCTCGTTTGACTTAATCTCATCACCACACCATGTCATGATCCTGGGAATTCCATGGCTTACACGGCACAATCCTTACATCAACTGGGAAACAAAAACCATTTCGTTATCCTCCCATTTTTGTCAACACCATTGCTATCCGGCCGGGGATTATTGGTCCCCAAAAAGTCTCTCAACAGCACCTGCCCAGGTGGGAGGATCCATTAATGTTCTACAGGGAGTTCCCAGACAGTATCAGGACTATATCGATGTATTCCAGAAGCCAGAAAGACCTGAATTGCCACCCCACAGAGAATACGACTGTGCCATTTCTTTAGAGCCAGACACTGTAGTTCCTTTTGGGCGGATGTACTCCCTCACCGAACCAGAGAAACAAATTCTGAAGGAGTACCTAGATGAGAATCTACAAAGTGGGTTAATAACTCCCTCCTCTTCACCCGCCGGGGCTCCTCTTTTCTTTGTACCAAAGAAAACCAAAGACCTGCGTCCCTGTATCGACTTCAGAGGGTTAAACAGGATCACTATCAAAGACCGGTATCCGCTACCCCTCATCAAAGACATCTTAGAAGCAGTCAGAGGAGCCAAGAGGTTCACTAAGCTGGATCTCCGAGGAGCCTATCATCTGCTAAGAGTCAGAGAAGGTGATGAGTGGAAGACCGCCTTTAGAACACCTTTTGGTCACTACGAATATAGAGTAATGCCCTTCGGACTCACTAATGCCCCGTCCATCTTTCAAAGATTCATGGATTCTATCTTTTCTGATCTTTTGCAACAAACAGTGGTAGTGTATCTTGACGATATCCTAATTTATTCGGTTCATCCAGAGGAACATTCCAAACACGTCCGCCAAGTCTTAGAAAGACTCCGACAACATCATTTGTTCTGTAAGCCTGAAAAATGCGAATTTGATCACATAGAAGTGAAATATTTGGGATACTGTATAGACCAAACCGGAATTGCCATGGACTCAGACAAAGTACAGGCTATATTGAACTGGCCATCTCCTTCTTCCATCAAGGAGACTCAATGTTTTCTGGGACTAGCCAACTTCTACCGGCAGTTCATAGCAGACTTTGCCCAGAGAACCAGCTTCATTACTCAAACCCTCAAAAAGGAACACCTAAAGAAAGGTTTTTGTTGGACACCAGGCGCTGAGTCAGCTTTTCAGGACTTAAAGAAAGCCTTTAGTCAAGCCCCTATTCTTCGACACCCAGACACTAGCAAACAATTCATTGTTGTCACAGACGCCTCAGAAAGAGCCATTGGGGCTGCCTTGTTACAAAGACAAGACGATGATGACCTAGAACACCCTGTATTCTATCTATCCCACATTCTATCTGATTCTGAGCGAAACTATTCCGTGCTAGAACGCGAATTACTCGCCTTAAAGGTCGCGTGCACTGAATGGAGACACTTTTTGATGGGATCAAAGGAGCCCTTCGAAGCCCGGACCGATCATAGAAATCTACAGTGTTTAAGAAATTTCCAGTGCCAAAATAGCCGGCAAGCTCGATGGGCCTTCTTCTTCAGCCAGTATGATTTCTATATCACCTACATCCCTGGTTCTCAGAGCATCCTGGCGGATGCCCTGTCCCGACGTTATCCTGGGTGCGGTGATTCCGCGGTTCAAAACTTATTCGACAACAATAAAATCATAGGGGTAGCACAGACCTTTTTAGATCAAGTTAAGTCTGAATATGCCCGTCTACACGAAACAGAACTAAAGAGGTTACGTCCACAGCTGCACATAGATCATGACTACTATTATCATGATAAGGCCCTGTTTTTACCCACTAAAACAGTGCAAATTGAAGCCTTACACATGTGCCATGATTCTCCTATTGCGGGTCATCGAGGAGTGAAAGCGACTCAAGATCTTTTGCTTCGCTCTTTCTGGTGGCCAACTCTCAAGGCTGACACTGAGGCATATGTGTTATCCTGTCCTACATGTGCTCAAGCCAAGACACCCCGAACCAGACCTGTGGGCTTACTCCGCCCATTACCTGTTCCCCCAGGCCCATGGCTTACCATATCCACCGATTTTATGTGCGCCTTACCTTCCTCAATGGGAAACCACGTCATAATGGTAACTGTGGACTCCTTCACCAAGATGGCCCACTTCACGGCCTTGAGAAAGTTACCCACGGCAAAGGAGTTAAGTCAGGTCTTTACTCAAGAAATTTTCAGGCTACATGGGCTACCCCAAGTTATTATATCAGACAGAGGTCCCCAATATATCTCCCGTTTCTGGAACCAATTCTGCAAGATCTTGGGGATCCAGGTGGCCTTGTCATCCGGGTTCCACCCTCAAACCAATGGACAAACAGAACGACTCAATCAGGGTCTCGAGCAGTACTTACGTAGCTTCTGTAACGCTACACAAAGTAATTGGGCTCCCTACTTACCGCTTGCCGAATTCTCCTATAATAACTCTCTACACAGTGCCTCTAAAGTCTCTCCTTTCTATGGCTCCTATGGTTTCCATCCCAGGGCCTTCCCAACTCCCCTGAGAGACAACTCCAACCTTCCCGCCATCTCCTCTTTCGTTCGACAGCTACGGGGTATACAGCGAATTATCCATTCTAACCTTGTGTCCACCAAGTCCCGCATGAAGACAATAGCAGATAGGAGACGCTGTGCGGCTCCTCTATATCAAGTCCATGATAAGGTCTGGCTCTCCTCTAGATTCCTACCTCTCCGACTCACCCAAAACAAATTCAAGCCCCGCTTTTATGGTCCCTTTCTCATTCTCAAGAAGATCAACCCAGTGTCCATGCGTCTTCGCCTACCTCGGACATGGAAGATCCACCCAGTATTCCATGTCTCGCAACTGAAACCTTACCGTCCTGATCTCTTTCATAGGCAGTTGCCCTGTCCCCCTCCTTTGTTGGTTGACAATGTGCCTGAATACGAAGTGCAGGAGGTCTGTGACTCTCGATTTTTCCATGGGCGCCTCCCATACCTTATTCATTGGAAGGGGTACCCTTTGAGTGAGTGTTCCTGGGAGGATGCCTCTTCAGTCCATGCTCCTCTTTTAATCCGCCGCTTTTTTCGGCTCTTCCCTCACAAACCCGGGGCCTCGGGGAGGGGGCATACTGTTACACCGCAGCGCTCGCTGTGGCCGCGGGCTCAGGTTGCCGCGGCGCGGCACGTTAATTTTGCCGCGGCCGACGCCCGGGCCGCGGTAGACGCCGAGGCAGACACCCAGGTCGCGGGGGTCGCCGCGGCTCCGGCGAGGGCCATAAAGGCTCCAGGGAGCCGGTCTGGGTGTCACGGCGCTCGCCGCTCCCCCTTTTTCAAGTTCTGCCTTAAAGGCAGACGCGGCAGAGCCTGAAACCCCGAGGGGGTTTCAGGCATGGCCGCACACAGCGCATTATGCGCTTAACATTTATTTCTCTTGCATGTATTCACCTGCCCACCACCACTTACCGATGTTCCTAGGACAAACCGAACCCTTACACTGGGGGTTCTTTATACTTGCCTTTTTTCTCTTCCCAGCATGCTTACCACTTCCTCTCTACCCAGCATGCATTGTCTAACACACATACCTAATTCATTACTGTTTTCTTTTCCCCAATCCAAGATGGCGGTGTTCTACTTCCTGTTTCCTATTTCCTGTCCAGGGGTATTTAAGGGGATTCCAACTGCCTGTTCATTGCGTTGCAACACTCCTTGGTGATAGTCACGCTCCTATTTGATATCCTTCTGCGAATCCTGTCTGTTCCTGATTTGCTTTGTTTTCCTGCCTTTCTGAACTGCGGTCCTAATACCCTGGTGTCCTCCTTTTGTTTCAGGGAGTTCCTGTGGAGGTTTTTTACCCTACTGGGGTTTTTCCTCTGGGACTCCTTCTGGAGGGCACGGACTGTAGTGGTTCGCTCATACCAAACAGCACCGTGGCTACCGGAAGGGGTCGCCCCTACCTCGGCCAGAGCAGAACCCGTCGGAACAAGGACCGTTCCCCTACGCCTCTCAGCTGCGAGGGTAAGACCGTTGAGAACCGCGACACAGAGTGCTTCATCCTGCCAAGGACTGAGGAAGTGGATGCTGTTCTCCACTGTTCTGGAAGGGGCTTTGTGCCCAGAGTGCTTCATCCCGCCAAGGACTGCGGCAGTGGGTGTATCTCTCCACTGGTTCTGGAGGGGGCTTTGTGCCCAGAGTGCTTCATCCTGCCAAGGACTGAGGAAGTGGATGCTGTTCTCCACTGGTTCTGGAAGGGGCTTTGTGCCCAGAGTGCTTCATCTGTCAAGGACTGAGGAAGTGGATGTATCTCTCCACTGGTCTTGGAGTGGGCTTTGTGCCCTGAGTGCTTTACAATCAGTGTGGCAGGTCCGATTCCCTCACCTGGGTGTGTGTGCCACAAGATTGCCTGGGAACAGTTGGCATGATACGTCATGGAGGCAGAGACACACTCCACCCTGCTGCGACTTCGCCTGCCACCAGCTGGTACAAACAATGCTGGTAGTCATGCCTCATGGATGCTGGGCAGGGTCCAGGACATCTCCTGCAGCCTTGGACGGCTGCCCACTGTGGATGATTGCCATATCAGCTATGGTGTGGCACTGTCTGTGCACGTCGCGGGGCTGGTGGCAGTGGTTGCGGCGGTGTCTGTGGCAGAAGTGCTGGTGGTGGCACATGTGTCTGCACCTGTTGAGGGACACAGCAGGATGTCTCCTGCAGCCTCGGGCGGCTGCCCTCTGGGGATGATGCTGGGGACTGTTGGTGAGGCAGCAGACGTGCAGGTGGCGGTGCTGGTGGCGGTGTCCACCGCCGTACAGGTTGATGTCCTGGTTGAAAAAAAGGGGTGACTCTGGTCCGTCAGCCGGAGCCACCATGCCCTGACCTGCTCTTCAGATTGTGTCCTTTCCCCACCTTTGATGTTGCTGCTGGTAACTTGCCACTGTCCCCTTTTGGTTTGGAGGAGCCCTTGCTTACTGGTAGGTGTGGCTTCTCCCTCCGGCATATGGGCACCTTCTTCACCTTGGCAGGTGGCGGAATGGCCTTCTCCTTGGCCTCGCTAGGTGGCACACTGGCAGCCCTGATGGGTGGCACCCGCGATGAGACTGGAGTTGCTGTGACCACTGTGCTTGGGGATTTGGTGGCTGAGGTGCTGGGCTGGGACCTGGACAGCCTGGCCCTGGGGGAAGGACGGGGGATGGAGGTGTAGGGAAGTGGTCAATGTTAGCCAGGAAATGTCTTTTAGACACACTGGAACAGAAAGATGGAAGGGGTTTGGGAGCGGAGGAAGAGGTAGTGGTTGTAGGAGATATATGTTTGCTGAATTTGGGTGAAGGTGCATGGGCCGGAGGCTGTTGTGAGGTGGATGGCTGTTGGGTGGGTGGGTGCCTGCGTTTGTGTAATTTGGGAGGAGGGCTCAGAGACACACTGGGAGAGGACACAGGGGATGTGTGAATGGTAGTGGGGTGGTGAGTGCACGTGAGAGGTGTGTGGTGATGGGCATGCTGGTGATGGAGGTAGTGGCTGAGGATGTAGTGCATGCAGGTGTGAGTGGAGACAAGACAGAGAGGGAGGAAGAGCACGTGGAGGAGGGGGGCACAATGGAGGCAGTGGATGTTGCTGTGTCTGCATGGGGATGGTGCTTGTGTGAATGCCTGTGGGATGTGTGGTGCTTATGTTTACCATGTCCACTCTTGTGTGTTGATGAGTGTGCATGCTGGTCTGATGGTGTGCTTGGGATAGGCTGAGGTACAGGGGATTGGGTCTGGGTGGAGGAAGTTGTAGGGGGAGGCTGGACACAGGGATAATGGCTGCCATCAGTGCTGAGGCCAGAGCCTGAAATGCTCTTTGTTGGGCTGCCTGGCCAGAATGAATGCCCTCCAGGTATGCGTTTGTTTGCTGCAAATGCCCCTAAACACCCTGGATGGCATTCAAAATGGTAGATTGCCCAACAGTGAGGGATCTCAGTGGGTCAATAGCCTCCTAACTGAGGGCAGCAGGGCTGACTGGGGCAGGGGCTGAGGTCCCTGGAGCAAAGGAGATCCCCACCCTCCTGGGTGAGCGGGCACAGGAAAAACGCTGCAGGGCTTCTGGGCGGGCAGTGCTGGTAGGGGGGGTGGCGGCTGTACCTGTTGATGCGGTGGGCAGGTGCCCACCACCACAAGGGAGCTCCCATCAGAGGAGGAGTCGCTGTCGCTGGTGTATGCTCCTGTCCCCGTCGTACAGCTCCCCTCGCCCTCCGTCCCGCTGGTGCCTTCAGACTCCGTTACTTCACCCTCCAGGGCCATGTGGGATGCAGCTCCCTCCTGCTCCGGTGCCACTGCTCCTCCGCCAGATGATGCTAATGCACGCAAGAACAGGGTGACAAAAACAAAAAGGGGGGGGAAGACAGAAGAGACACATGGTCAGTGCATGCAACACCACTAATGTTGGTGGACACAACACACAGGGAGCAGCCCTATGCACTAAGCCTGCACAATGCAGGGGAAAAGCACATGCCCAAGGGGGACTCTGTCTAGATCCATTTCATGCACGGCTGGAACCCATGGGAGCCTGACTAGGTGTAGAGGACAAATACCCCCTTTTGGGTTGGAGTGGGGATAAGGCTGCAAAACAATGGATCTACCATTGAGTGTCAGCCCTTGCCTAGGGGAACCCACAGGCCACCACCCCAATCCAGACACCTCGTCAAGCGCGCAGAGTCAGCTGAATGACAGTGTACTCACCCCCTTGTGGCTGCTGTGATGCCCTCAAGCGCACATCCAACTCCGGATATGCCACCGCCAGGATCCAGTACATCAGGGGATGATGGTGCGACGGGCACCAGTTCCACTTTGGGAGGCCATCCCCAGCTGGGCCACCGCCGTCTTCTTGGTCCAGTGGTTCAGGTCCTCCCATTTTTTCTGGCAGTGGGTGCTCCGTCTATGGTAGACTGCCAGGGTCCGCACTCCCTTGGCATGCCAAACACCCTTCTTCTGGTGGGCGCTGACATAGAGGAAAAGTGAAGTTATAATGGATGTTACTGTCCCGTACAGTTCTTCTCACACATTGCATAGAAACCTCCCACCCTGTCCCAGACATGCATACCCACACACTATCCTCATATGGTGTCCTGTCCCCCCCTTCCATCCATGACCCTCCATACAATCATGTGCCATCCACCATGCTCACATTGTACTCACCTGTTTGTCTGGAGGACTGTACAGTTACGTATACTGGGGGAGGACCCCATCCACTAGTTTCTCCAACTCCTACGAAGTGATGGCAGTGGCCCTTTCCCCAGACACTGTAGCCATTGTAGCTTCTAGACACAGGTCACAGCAGCACTTGCAGTGTAGTACCTCTCCTGTTGAAGGTCAGGTATCAAGTGAGGGGACAGTTAGAAAATGGCGGCCACATCCACGGCGGTGCATACTGTCACCGCCGGCATACATGGTCATTGGCTCCTTGAACCCATAGGGCCCTATCACAACCAATGCTGAATTGCGCTGCGGTCTTCGACCGCCTACCGCAACGGTGTACTACGCCAGCGCAGTTACCTCATTCCCCCATGTCCCACCTTACAGGTCAGGCAGCCGCCATTTCAGGGGGCCACATGGCAAAATAACTGTGTCACACCTATTTAAGCCAGGAATATGGACAAAGAAAGGCACATAGAGAAAATGTAACATTTTTGCAAAACAGCATTGTGATACCTAAGTGTTGTATGACCATCTGCTCACCGTTCTCCTCCATAGGGCACGTCCGCTGGGGCAGGTGATGAGATGGCAGCATCCTCCGGTGTACAGACCCCTGGTGGACCTGTCAACAATGGAAGACAGACACGTCATTATCACTTACAGACTTGATCGTGCAACAATCCAGGAACTATGTGCCCAGTTGGAGCCAGACCTGATGTTAGCTATTTGCCATCCGCAGGAATACCCCCTCTAGTGCAGGTCCTGTCTGTACTCCATTTCCTGGCCAGTGGGTCTTTTCAAACAACAGTGGCCATGGCATCAGGGATGTCCCAGCCAATGTTCTCTAACGTGTTGTCCAGAGTGTTGTCTGCCCTGCTGAAACACATGCGCAGCTACATCGTTTTCCCACAAGTGGAGGATTTGCCCACAGTGAAAGGTGACTTCTATGCCCTGGGACATATCCCCAACATCATTGGTGCCATTGATGGTACACATGTGCCATTTGTCTCCCTCCCACAGGAATGAACAGGTGTACAGAAACTGGAAAAGCTACCATTCAATGAATGTGCAGATGGTGTTTTTGGCAGACCAGTACATCTCCCATGTGAATGCCAAGTATCCTGGCTCAGTGCACGACACTTACATTTTGAGGAATAGCAGCATCCCTTATGTGATGGGGCAACTCCAGATGCACCGTGTGTGGCTAATGGGTGAGCCTAAAGTCCCCACACAGTTTCATTTGCTGTCTGGCTAAGGGAGGTTCCCCAATGTTTGGAGGATATATAACAATTTTCCCTCGATATTTGCAGGTGACCTGTCATGGCTTCTGACACCAGTGAGGAATCCGAGGACAAGGGCAGAGGAACGCTACAAGGAGGCACATGGGCAAACTAGTAGGATAATCAGGCGCACCTTTGGCCTCCTGAAGGCCAGATTCCAGTGCCTCCATCCGACAGGTGGATCCCCATACTACTCACCGAAGAAGGTGTGCCAGATCATCTTGGCCTGCTGTATGTTGCACAACCTGGCTTTGCGATGCCAGGTGGCTTTTTCTGCAGGAGGATGGGCCTGATGCTGGTCTTGTGGCAGGTGTGGAGCCTGTGGTCAGTGAAAAAGAGGAGGCAGAATAAGAAGATGTAGACAACTGAAACAACATCATCATGCAATACTTCCAGTGAGACACAGGTAAAAAGATGGAACTGCTTCCCATATCTCATACTATTGTGGACCTAGCATAAGTCTGCCTTTTACCTCTGTGTATGGACCCTGACTTGTCACTTTGCCCTTCCATTTCACAGATCTGGGTCCCCATGTGTGCCCTCTGCTATGTTAACTCTTGGCATACAGCGGTGTAACATTGGTATGTGAACAAGTACATTGACATTGCTATATTCCAGAGATATTACAATTACACATTTGTGAAAGCATAGACTGACTCCAGAATTTTGGGTGATTCAACGTGTTTATTTCTGTGCAAATAAGTGGAGGGCGTGTGAAATGGGCTGGGGTGATGGTGGGGGAATGTCCATGGTAGAGTCCAGTTTCTTGGACTCACAGGTGCATTGTCCAATGGGGCATAGGAAGTGGTGCTATGGCAGTTTAAGGTGGACAGGGTGACAAAGTGGGACAGAAGGGTGACATTCAGGAGGGTCTTATTTCCAGGCGGGGTCTTGGCAATGTTCTCTGTCTTGTTCCTGTATCTCAGGGACCATTTGCGGGGTGGTTCTCCTTCTGCAGGGGGTGGGGTGCTGGTGGTCTGTTGGTCCTGTGGCAGGGGCCTCCTGTCCACTAGCGCCGGCGGAGGTGGAGGGCTGTTCATCGTCCAGGCTAGTGCCAAGGGCCCATTTGTGTGCCACTGTATCCCTCATGGTATTGATAAGGTCTGCCAGCACCCCTGCAATGGTGACCAGGGTGGTATTAATGGACTTCAAGTCCTCCCTGATCCCCAGGTAGTGTTCCTCCTGCAGCCACTGGGTCTCCTGAAACTTGGCCAGTACTGTGCCCATGGTCTCCTTGGAATGGTGGTAAGCTCCCATGATGTTGGAGAGTATCCCGTGGAGTGTCGATTCCCTCGGCCTGTCCTCCCCCTGTTGCACAGCAGTCCTCCCAGCTTCCCTGCTATGCTGTGCCTCTGTACCCTGAACCATGTGCCCACTGACCCAAGGTCCCTGATTTTCTTGGGTTGGTGGGTTTGCCTGGGTTCCCTGTAGTGGTGGACACACTGCTGATTGACGTGTCTCGGGGCCAGAGGGATGGGCCCGCTGGGTGGGTGCTGTGGCGGTGTTTCCTGAGGAGGGAGGTTAAGTGGTGGTTTGGGACTGTCAGGGGAACCATCTGTCCCGAGGTCCCTGATGGGCCGGGCTGGTCATCTTGATCCAGGCGTGCAGAGCGGCTGTCCTCACTGTGGGACTCTTCTGTGGAGGGACTGGATATGACTGGCACCTCCTGTCAGGTGAAGTTGGGTATGGGTCCTGTTGGGGTGTAAATGCATAGTTTTAGTATCTGTGTGTTCCATCGTGTGCATTGGGTGAGGTACCCTCTACTCCTGTGCTTGCATCATTGTGTTTGCCCTTTTGTGATAGTTGTTTTGGGGTCTGTGTGGGTATCTGTGCTGGACACGCTTTGGTGATGGTGGTCCATGCATAGGTGTTGCATGCAGGGCCTTAGTATTGAGATGTGTGGGTTGCGATAGTGGGCCATATGTAAGATGATGGTGTGATGGGAGTGAGGGTAAGGATGGGGGTATGTGATGGCATGCAGGTGGGGTGGGAGGGATAAAGTAGTTAAGATATGACTTACCAGAGTCCAGTCATCCTGCTACTCCTGCGAGGCCCTCAGGATGCAATATTGCCAAGACTTGTTGTTAGTTGTGGGGGAGGAGGTGGAGGTCCACTGCCAGTCCTCTGTACAGCAATCTTGTGTCTGGATACCATGGAACACACCTTCCCCTGTAGGTCGTTCCACCTCTTCCTGATGTCATCCCGTGTTCTTGGATGCTGTCCCACTGCGCTGACCCTGTTGACGATTCTCCTCCATATCTCCATCTTCCTCGCAATGGAGGTCTGCTGCACCTGTGATCCAAATAGCTGTGGCTCTCCCCGGATAACTTCCTCCACCATGACCCTGAGCTCCTCCTCTGAAAACCTGGGGTGTCTTTGAGGTGCCATGATGTGGTGTGGGTGATGTGCGAGGTGCTGTCTGTTGTGATGTGTTGGTGTGTGTTGTTTGAGGTGTGTGGATGTTGTATAAGTGATGGTGTTGTGTGTCTGTGGATGCTGGTATTGTGTGTGCTAAAATCTCTCTCTGGCCTTCTTTGAAATTTTAGGTTGTAAGGGTTTGTGGGTAAAGTGGGTGTGTGTTTTATAGTGGTGTGTGGGTGTGGAGAGTGTATGTGTATCAGGTGTGTGTATTTTGAATTGTCCTATGCGGTTGTGTTTTGTAAATGTGTATGTATTTTGAGCGTGGCGGTGTGTACCGCCAATGGATTACCGCAGTTGAAAGACCACAGCGTTGATTCGTGGGTCATGATACTGTGGGCGTATTCTTGTTGTCGTGACGGTGTGGGTTTTGGTATCGCCAGTTTATCTCTGACCTTTGGTGTGGCAGGCTTGTGTGGGTGTCTGTATTGTGGCAGATTCCGAGATGTGGGTCGTAATACCTGTAGCCGAAATCCGCCGCCTCATCGTTATGTTGGCCGTCTTCAGCACGGCAGGAAGCAGGATTTAACGCCAGGGTTGTAATGAGGGCCAAAATGTAGTAAAAACAACTTGTCTGTCTTTTCATTCCCTAAAATCAGCCAGTACCTAATTGTACACTGGTTTGTCCTGGCCATGTATCACGGTATACTGCAAAGTTATCAGAGTATACCACGGCCCAAAATGTACCTAAGGCCTAGCTGTATTTTTGGTGCCCTTGCATCACACATTGTATTGCTTAAGCAATGCAAAACATAAGTCAAATTTTCAAAGGAATGCCAGGCCATCATGCGTGGCTCTACCTTGGTTAATAAAACTGGAGAAATGCAAGGCAATGCAATTCACTGTTTTCCTTTACTCTGCACACCAAAAGCTACATTGTTGCTGTCAGAGTCACCAGATCCTCAGGGTCTGTGCACGTTCCCAACACTTCCACCACTGAACAGCTCCAAGACTCTGATAGATAAATCACAGAGACTGAGAGAGTCCAAGAGGGGAAGAGGGGATTAGGAAGGGAACAGCTGGGAAGGAGACCTGTAGTAAGAAAAAGGTTAGAACACACAATATGAAAATTATATCTCCTGAAATCAATACTAGACTATGATTCTAAGCCTAGTCACTCTGAAAACATGAAGAATCTAAGAGTCAAGTTTAAAATGACTAAGTTTCAAGATGGGCGGATACCTGTAGGGGAATCAAGATGAATTAAATGAAAACTTTCTTATTCAAGTACTTTCCTTTACATGAGAATCAGGAAAAACATTCTGACTAAATTTTAAACCAGTCATATAAATCCTGTTTTGAGAATGTATACTAGGACCATACAATATTGCATCTAGAAACTCTGGCCTTCTGTGTACTCTTAAAATGTTTCAACACAAATTGCGCATATTGCAGATATATATATATATATATATATTAAACACCATAAAAGGATTGTGCACCATGAATAACACAATATGGATTCGTGAAACAAATCACATAACTTGTCAACTCGAATATTACATAATAAATATCTTAGAATAGTAGCATGCAATAAACAACATGAACTAAACTCGAGGAGGGAATTGTGCGTTTTGCCAATTCGAGTATTACCATGTAAAATACCAAGAAATGGTAGCACGCAATGAATATCAAAGTCAAATCATCATTAATCGAATCGCACGTCTTGCCGATTCGTAAAACACAATGTAAATGTCAAGGAATAACAGCTCACAATAAATAACAAGATCAAAGTACAATGAAACGAATCGCGCTTCTTTTGCCGATTCTTAAGCCACCATGTAAAATGTCAAGAAATGGTAGCGCGCAATGAACAACAAAGTTAAATGCTCATGAAACAAGTTGTGCGTCTTGCCAATTCGTAAAACATCATGTAAATGTCAAGAAATAGTAGCGCGCAAAGGACAACAATGTTTAAACACCATAAAATGAATCACACGTCTTGACGATTCTTAAGCCATCATGTAAATGTCAAGAAATGGTAGCACGCAATGAATAACAAAGTCAAACCTTTATGGAATAAATTGCGCGTCTTGCCTATTTGTAAACTACCATATAAATGTCAAGAAATGGTAGCGCGCAAGTAATCTGTTACTCATTTAAGAACTTAAACCAAGAATAAGAAAATTCTAAATAATGGTGTCGGGACAGTCCAACCACCGTCTTACCGCCTGGAACAATGATCACCAATGAGGGATTAGGGCAGAAGACTGGAAGATCCAATTAGGCCGCTGGGACAGGAGCTCAGTAAGAAGCTGCTGCTCTGCACTGGGACCTCTGAATAGTGAGCACTGGGAGTTGGGCTGGCTCTCTTTTATAGAGTCTTGGCCTAGCCCAGAACCACACCCAGGCATGTTGCAGGGAAAGTCTCTGGAAGGCCCTGGAAAGGGGCCACACGCTAACACACTCTGAAAACCTGCAGCAATACATTGCAAAGGAACAGTATTTGTAAGAATATTAAAAATAAGTTTTCAGGATTGAACTCTGCAATGCAAAAGGTTAAACCACAACATATCAGCACAATGCATAAATTACTTTGTTTTGAGAGTGCAGGGTTTTTGCATTTTTGTCGCCAATAGAGCACGTATTGCTCTGGTGTTGACAGTTGCTAAAATTCACATACATCCTTATGCCACACCAGTGTAGCCACTCGCTCTATGCTATTTCACTGTATGTCACTCCTCTCAATTCCCCTCCACTGTACGAGACTCCACTCTACACCACCTCAGCTCCACGCTATTACAGTGTGCACAACGCCATTGTACACCACTCCTGTCTATGTCACTCCACTGCATGCTACTCTAATGGATGCTACTCCACTATACACTATTCCATTTTCTGCCATTCTACTATATTTCAATCCACTCTATACCACTGAATTCAATGCCACTTTATTCTATGTTGTGTGATTGAACTCCACTCCAAAGTACGCAACTCCACTTTATGCTATTACATTCTACCACATGCCACTGTACGCCGCTCCAGTCTACACCACTCCATTACATGCCTCTCCACTGTTCTCTAGTCCACTATTCACCATTACACTCTCCACCACTCCACTGTACAACACTCCACTCTATGTCACTCCACTCTACTCTATTACACTATACAAAAATACACTCTATGCTAGTCCACTCTATGCTATTGTACTGTATACAACTCCACTCTATGCCTCATCAGTTTACACCATTCTTCGGCATGCCACCCCACTATATGCTATTCCAGTATATACTCTTCCACTCTGTGCCGTTCCACTGCATGCCACCCCATTCTATGCTATTCCGCTGTATGCTACTTCACTGTTTTCTACTCCACTCTATGCCACTCCAGTGTACGGCACTCCCCTCTTTGAGTGGACCCCACTCCAATGTTCCCTACTCTACTGTATGCTATTAATCTCTACCCCATGTCACTTTATGGCACTCCAGTCCACAAAACTCGATTATACGCCACCCCACTGTATGCTACTTCACTTTATACTATTACACTGAACACCACTCCACTATACAACACTCAGCTCTACTCCACTCCACTATACGCTATTACACATTACACAACTGCACTCTACTGATGCTATCCACTATAAGCTATTCCCGTCTATGCCACTCTACTGTACACCACTCCACTCTAAGCTATTCCACTGTATGCCACTCCACTATACACTACTCCACTCTGTGCCATTCCAGTGTGCACCAGTCCACTCTATGCTACTCCATTCTACGTTGGTCCATTGGACACCACTCCACTCTACAACACTCCACTTTATGCCACTGCACTATGTGCTACTTCACTCTACCCCACTCAGATGTACACTACTCCCATCTAAACCACTCCACTCGATGCCACTCCACTGTAGGCTATTCTACTCTACGCTATTCCACTCTATGCTATTCTACTTGACACTCCTCTGTACTCCACTCAATGCTATTCTTCCTCACGCCACGTTATTCTATGCTGTTGCACTGTACGCAACTTCAATATTTTCCCCTCTTGTGTATGGTATTCCACTGTAACATACTCCACTCTACCCCACTCCACTGTATGCTACTACACTCTACCCCATCCCACAATACAGCACTCCAATCTAGACTACTTCACTGTACACCACTCCACTGTATGCTACTACACTACATGTTAGTACACATATGTCCCTAAACTGAATGCTTCTACACTAAAGTGTGTTACACTGTATGCCACTCCACTATACACCACTCCAAACTAAGGTATTCCAATCTGTTCGAATCCACTTTATGCCATTCCACTGGACGCTACGCCACTCTATACCATTCCAGACTACCCTCATGCGCTCTATATAACTCCACTCTGCCAAACTCTACTACACTCTGTGCCACCCTATATGACTCTACTCCACTCTATCCCTGTACACTCCACTGTCCACATTTGCACTTACCTCTATGCCCACACACTCTATTGTACAACACTCTAATCTACTCCATGACAGTTTCCAGCACTGTAGGACACAGCACTCCACTCTACTGTATGAGACGCCGCTCCAATATATACCATTTTCCTCAAATCTATACTATGCCACTTCAATACATGCCACCCCGCTCTAAGCTAGTCCACTGTACCCACCTTCACTCTACACCACTCCACTCTATGCTATGTTACACTCCAATATACATGGTTCCACTGTACACTATTCCACTATATGTTACTCCACTTTACAGTGATCCACTCTATGCCAGTACAGTGTTTGCCACTCCACTTTACACAGCTCCACTGCATGACACTCTACACTCTATCTAACTTCACTCTATAAAGGTCTACCACATTTCATGACACTCTACTACATTCTACTTCACTCTATTCTCATACACTCCATTGTCAAACTCTATACTCTGCTCCATGTTCATACCCTTCAATGTACAACACTCTATTTCACTATATGATACTTTTTCAATATGGCACAGCACTCCAATCTACTGTATGTCACCCCATTCCAGTTTATAACAGTTTACTACCTATGCTGTGACAGTACATTTCACTCCATGCCACACAACGCTATGACAGACCAATGCACTCTATTGTACTTTTGTCCACACTGTTACACCACTTCACTCAATTCTACTCCACTGTATAAGACTTTACCTCACTCTACGCTACTATATGACAATCTGCTCTAAGCAGCACCACTGTTTCACACACTACTGTACTCTATGCAAATCCACATTACAACACTATACTACACTGTATGCCACTCTACAATACTCAGCTCCACTTTACTCTATGATAGTTTTTGTCCAGTATACAACACTGTACACAGCTCTTTGTATGCCACAGCAACCCACATTACTCCACTCTGCTCTGACACAATACTCCACTCTACTCTACTACTGCACTCTACAATACTGCACTCTACTCCACTCAAAGTCATTGCACTCTTACCTCTGTTTGTGAATCCACTGTATTACCCTCTACAACACTGTACTGTTCTGAACATCACTCCAGCCACAAAAATTAACTAGAGTGTATGCCACATAATGTACAAAACCCCACTACACTCTACTGTACAATATGGTACTCCAATTTACAACACTTTACTCGATTTTATGCTATGCCACTCCACTCTACTTCACTCCTGACCACTATAGTCTGCAACACACCATTCCACTCTTTAACTCTTTACTGCAAGCAACACTTCTCCTCTCCTGTGTATGCCACTCCACTATTGTAGGAGGCTGGCCTGGTTTGTAGTGTGTACCTTGGGAACTTACACATTATACCAGGTTCAGTTATCCCTTATTAGTGAAATGTAGTAATGTTCTAGCAGCTTAAGCTGATAGAGGTAGCTGTAGCAGGGCAGCTTAGGCGGAACTAGGAGACATGCAAAGCTCCTACAACACCACTATAGTTACATAGTACTTATACACAAGTAAAGACAATACTCAGTGTTACCAAAAATAAAGGTAGTTTATTTGGGTGACACAAGGCCAAAAAGCCCAAAATATCTTAGAGGCTATACTCCTTCTCTAGGTAAGTATTATACACAATATATACACTAGACACCAAAATAAGGTAAGTAATTAGACATAGGAGAGTGCAAACAATAGGAAATGCTATAGAATGCAATGGGAGAAAATAGGTCTAGGGGCAACACAAACCATATACTAAGAAAGTGGAATGCGAATCACGAATTCCTCCCTGGACAAGTGTAGTGTGTAGAGAATCACTGGGAGGGTACGGAAACCACAAAGGTGAGTAAAAAAAAACACCCCAGAGCCCAGGAAAGTAGGAGTAAAGTACTGCAAGTATCCTTGGGACAGCCCACAAGTCGTGATAAGAGTTATTGCAAGAACCAAGTAAGACTGCAAACTACTAATGGGGGATTCCTGGACCTGAAGTCCTACAAAGAGAGGAGACCAAGTCCAGAAGTCAGAGAAGCTTCCAGGAAGGACAGGAGCCCCTGCCAACCTAGAAGAGGGTGCAAAAAAAGAGTCCCAGGTTGGACGAAGACTGCGGAAATGCACCAAAGGAAGAAGATTGTGGGTTCCTGCATGATGAAATGGATGTCTCACATGGAGATGTTGGATGCAATCGAGTTTTGGCACTTGATTCGTCCAACAAGCCTTCGTACAAGCAAAGTCAAAGATTGTATCAAAGTGGCGCTGTCTGGACCCAGGAGGGACCTCTGGGCCTCAACTCGGACTGATGAGGCAGAGGGGGCTCCCAACACTGGAGGGAACCCACAGATGACCAGGCAGCACCCACAGAGGTCCCAGTACACGGAGGTAAAGAAGGTACAAATTGCAGTTGTTGCAGCACTACAAAAAAAGGTCCCACGCTGCTGGAGGAAAACTCAGCGAGTTGAGCATTGCAGGACAGAGTGCTGGGGACCTGGGCCAGGCTGTACATGAAGGATTCTTGCAAATAATGCACAGAGGCCTCAGGAGGTGAAGATGATGCCGTGCAGAAGGGTACTCTTCCAAATGAAAGGCAAGCTGTTACCTCCTCCAAATTTGGACAGCAGGACCTTAGGACAGTCTGTCAAATGGGTCCACCACCTCTGTTCCAAGGAGTATGCTTATCGCCAGGAGAGGAGTTCAAGAAAACCGGTCGTCATCTTAGAAGGTGCCTGCAAGACGAGGGAAGTGACTCTGTTACTCCACGGGAGATTTCTTTGGTCCTTCTGGTGCAGGATGAAGACAGGGAGTCCCTAGAGCGTGCACACCATGGAAACTGTTGCAGTTGCTGGCTGGAGGTGAAGTTGCAGAGGAAAAGTAGCCCTTCTGGATACTTTGTTGCTGTTACAGCGGTTCCTGGAGCAGTCTGCGGTCGATCCGAGATCAGAGGATGAAGTAGTAGATACAGAGGATTCCTGCTGGAAACTTGCAAGTCGAATCTGAAGACAACCCCACAGGAGAGACCCTAAATAGCCCTGAGAGGGGGATTGGCTACCTTATCAGGTATGGACCTGTCAGGAGGGGTCACTGATGTCACCTGCTGGCATTGGCCACTCAGAGGCCTTCAGAGTGTCCCCAGACCTTGAAAACAAGATGGCTGAAGTTTGGGACAAACTGGAGGATCTCTGGGCATCATCCCTGGGGAGGTGATGGACAGGGGAGTGGTCACTCCCCTTTCCTTTGTCCAGTTTCATGCCAGAGCAGGGACTGGGGGTCCGTGAACCAGTGGAGACGGGATTATGCAAGGAGGGCACCACCTGTACCCTTCAAATCATTTTCAGAGGCTGGGGGAGGCTACCACTCCCCAGCCTGTAACACCTATTTCCAAGGGGAGAGGGTGTAACAACCTCCTCCCAAAGGAAATGCTTTGTTCTGCCTTCCTGGGACTGAGCTACTCAGACCCCAGGAGGGCAGAAACCTGTCTGTGGGGTGGCAGCAGCTGTATCTGCAGTGCAAGCCTCAGAGAGCTAGTTTGGCAGTACTGGGGGTCCGCTCAGACCCCAGGAGGGCAGAACCCTGTCTGTGAGGACGCAGCAGCTGGAGCTGCAGTGGAAGCCTCAGAGAGCTGGTTTGGCAGTACTGGGGTTCCATGGTGGGGCCCCCAGGATGCATGAAATTGGCTCCCCAATACCAGATTTCGAATGGGGACAATTCCATGATCTGAGACACCTTACATGACCATATTTGGGGTTACCATTGTGAAGCTACAAATAGGTATTGACCTATATGTAGTTCATGCATGTAATGGAGTCCCCGCATTCACAAAGTCGGGGAATTGGCCCTGGACTTCGTGGAGGCACCTTTGCTAGTGCAAGGGTGCCCTCACACTCAGTAACTTTGCACCTAGCCTTCAGTAAATGAAGGTTAGACATATAGGTGACTTATAAGTTACTTAAGTACAGTGAAAAATGGTTGTGAAATAGTGTGTGCACTATTTCATGCAGGCTGCAGTAGAATGGTTTGTTTGAGCTCCTTATGGGTGGCAAAAGAAATGCTGCATCACAAAATGATCTCCTGGAACCCCAATGCCTTGGGTACCTAGGTACCATATGCTAGGGGCTTTTAAGGGGGGTCCAGTGTGCCAATTGAAATTGGTAAATGAAGTCACTAGCCTATAGTGACAAATTTAAAAGTAGAAAGAGCATAAGCTCTGAAGTTCTGATTAGCAGAGCCTCAGTGACACAGTTAAACACTACTGACAACACACACATTGGGCCACAAACTATGACCACTGGGGTCCTGACCAGCAGGATCCCAGTGAGACAGGCAAAAACATACTGACACACAGGTAAAAATGGGGCTAACATGCCAAAAAAGATGGTACTTTCCTACGACTATACACCACTCTACTACACTTTATGAAACTCTACTTAACTGTACTACAATCTGATCTACTCCTCTCCACTGTCTGACACTCTACCCCACTGTATGCCACTCCACTCTTCAACACTCTACTACACTCTATGACACTCTACGCCACTCTGTGCCCATCCACTCTATGCCACTGTATTACTCTGCATGACACTCGATACCATGCCACTGAACTTTGTTCTATGATTCACCATTCCACTATATGGCATGGCTCTTCATTCTTCGTCACTCACCTCCACCATACTCTTCAACGCTCCACTTGAAAATACTCCACTTTATGACACTCTGCTTCACCCTACTCCACTCTGACGCTATACTCACTCACATCAAATCTATGACAACATACCATCCCCTACTCTACTGTTTAACACATCATACCACCGTACAACTCACTGCTCCGGGCTAAGATACTTAACTTCACTATATGAGACATCATGCCACTACATTTTGTAACACTTTACTACACTGTACAATACGCTACTATGCTCTACTCTACACAATTCCTATGTACAATACTCCAGTCTATGACAAGAGACTTCCCAACACTCTCATCCACTCTACTGTGCAACACTCTACATACCAACTCTCCATTTGCAACACTGGACTTTACGATTTGAAACATATTTTTTAAAATAGACATTGAAATTCAATGAAAAAATAAAGCTTAAAACTTAGTTATAGTTAGGAAAGCTTTTTTTCCCTATAAAAGCAAGGTTAAACTGCACCAAGTTTAAAAATCCTAAAGTTATAGTTATAACTTCCATTTACAATTTAACTACCACCATCAAATTATTATAAGTAGCGCACCTCTTTACACACACTTTTCAGCTCGTTAACCAGACAACAGTAACTATAACTCGCTCCTCTACCATGCATTGTGAGCTCACTAGTAATGATACTCCACTGTACAACACTACACTGTACGAGAATCTCTGCCACAGTATTGCACAACACTACACTCGACAAGACTGAAATTTACAATACTGTAATCCACTGAACTCCACTCTATGCCACTACACTCTAAAACACTCTGCTACCCTCTAGGCCACTCAACAATATTCTACTCAATGACACTCCACCAAACTCCATTTCATGACAGTCCAATCGATGTAACTTCACTGTACAACACTCAGCTCTACAGTTCAACACACCCCTAAACTGTACAACATGCCACTCCTATCGACGATGCTCCACCCCACAATGTTTCTAATCAAGCATCTTAATAGAGGTTCATGATTTTATGTGATGACAAGTTGCTTTCGATGCCATCTGAGAGATGTTACACCTTTTCGTTTCGAAAGGAGTCTGTTATTTCATTAGTTGTTTAACAGGTATGGGATGCTTTTTTTGACCTGATGATATAGGTTGTGCTAATGCTAGATCAGTTTGAATGTATTCCTAAACTGATTGGTAAATCAGTGCATCCAAATATCACTAAAAAGTATGAATACACGTTTCTTTCACACTGAAGGGAATATTTATACTTTTTGGTGCAAAACTGAACTAACACAGTATTTAATCAAAAGGTTTTGCACCGGCTTGCACCATTCTTGAGTGCCAGCTGGGCACCATATTTATAGAATGGTGCCAACCGGTGCTAAGGGTAGGCTAGCGTTAAAAAAATGACATTAGCTGGGTGGGGGTGGCGGTATAGGAGAAGGGGATTTTGCACCAAAAAATGACATTAGGTAGGTTACAGTAGAAAAAATGGCTCTAACCAGCCTAGGGTCATTTTCTGATGCACAACCATCCATACCACATGATTCCTGTCTTAGAAAAGATGTCATGCCCACCACCTCAATGGCCAGCACAGGGTCCCCTGGGCATGGTCATTGCACCCAGTGCCAAGTAGGGGGGCCCATTTCAGGGCCCCCTATGGCACTTAAAAAAAAAAATACTTACCCATACTTACCTGGAATGGACGCCCCATCTGCCGCTGTCCCTCTGGTGTCAGTGGTGGTGTCCCCGGGGCCTGCGAAGGGCACCTGTGGGCTTATTCCATGGTGTTCTACCATGGAAGTAGGCCCACAGGTTCCCTAATGCCTGCCCTGACCCAGGCGTTAAATAATGGTTTAAAGCAAGCTTTGCACCATTATTTGACCCTCCTCCTTCCGTGCATCATTTTAGCACAGGGGGATAAATATGGCGCTATGACCATAGAGTCATTTTTTGTACGGGAACGCCTACCTTGCATCTCATTGATGCAAGGTAGGTTTCCTCATCAAAAAAATGACTTTAACTTTAGCTAGACCGGTCTAGTGCCAAAGTATAAAAATTGAGTTACTTTTGCACTGGATTTGCGTAAAAAAATGTCACAAATTCAGTGCAAAAACAAGTATAAATATGCCCCTGAGTATGCTATCTTGCCTTACTGTGTGTGCCTCAAGGCACATTGTGCAGAATGGACATCCGAGATCACTCCCCGTTTGCTTTAAACGTCCGCAACAAGTGAGACACTGCATTTAATACTGGGGAATTTTTCCAGTAGGGGATTCATACAAGTCATTTGGAAAATGAATGACTATTTCCCAACTCCCTCAGTTAGCAATACCCTGGGTACCAGTATCAACCGGGATATGTAATTCAAGCCAAATGTAAGTTGGATCTTGTGAGTACACTATGAAATGAGGAATTGCTGAGGGAATTTCTAATTCGGGGTCTGAGTCCCGCAGCAATTTCCCAATTTCCCTCACACTTTCACACAGACATTACTGCTGTTATAGGTTGGCAAAATCATTGGATGAACGTAAACAGATCTGCGGCGTACCCACAGAGCTCATAATTCCTATGGAGCCAGTAACTGTCACTGGTAATAAAAGCCTAAATGTTCTTGACTAAGCTGTTTATTAACATGTATTTGTGTTACTACTGTTAATTATGCCACGGTTCATTTTGCAATACAAAATCATCCAATTCAATTGTGTTAAGTGCTAGAAAAAGAAAGCACTTAATTCATCACAATTCATCACAATTAAGCACATGCTTTTTATAGGGGCACGACCAAATAGCCTTTACCTAAGCCACTCGTCAGAAAAAATACAAGATTCCAATAGAATTCTTGGTGAAATGCTACTGCAGGATTGATTCTTAAATTCATCTCCATGGCAACTGACTAACCAACTAAAAAGCTTACTGGCTGCAGTAAAAAACAATTCCAATTTAAAAATGAATATATAGCGAGCTCTTATTAAATCACCACAGCAGGTACATAAGTGAATGCTCCAGCTGAATTAATCACATATTCATTAGGGAGTATATTAATTAATCCAACGTGTAATAGAAAGCGATCAAAATTTGACATGCATAGTATTTATAGAGGTGGAGTAAGTATCCTCATAAGATTATGCCAATGTAATTGGCTCGAGATGCCGGAGAACGCAAACTGTTAATTTAGTGCAGAAGAAATGCTTTTAAAGACATATATTGTATCACAGGGCACTTGACATTGTTCATTGTTTTGCCTCGAATTAAATTGCTTCACGCTGCAGTTTTAAGCGCATCATCCGGCCATGTACAGGGGCATGAAATGAAGGTGATACTTAGGCAGCCAGTGTTGTCATAAGTAAGAGCAGTGGGGTGCTCAAAGCCCTCCTCTTAAACACGCAGCTGCTGCAATTAAATCTGCAAACACGGAATACTAAGGCAGCGTAATCCCGATGCCATCTCTGACCTCTTCAATTCATTTAAAGCCACTCCCTGCCCCTTCAGCTCACATCTGCAGCTTTCTGCTTTCTCTCATCATGACGCTTTTTCGTTTTTCTCTTCCTCCATCTTTCCCAAACGTGTCTTTTGCTCGCAGCAAATGCTTAAGGCAGAAGACCAAGCGCCGACCCTCACAAATAAGTGCCGGTGCTCAGCATCGGAAACAACAAGCACAAATTAAGCACTGAGTAAGAGCATGTCAAACGCTAGGATCTACTAGAAGGTTGGTGCCACAAATGTTTAAGTCGACCACGGGATCAGATATCATAGTCATTGAAAATGTCTTCCAAAAAGTACAATTAGCCAATATTAAATGGTCCACACTTTGAAATGGAATGGAGTAAATATATTGTCACAATTTAAATAAGAAAAGTAGGTTGCAGCACATGGAACCATTCCATATCTGTTTCATACGTGTTTTATGTACATTGTCTTAAGTGTAGTTAGGATCCTACGACCAATTAAAAAAATAAAGTGACCCACTGGATAGACTCACACTTATTATGGCAGAATAAATATGGTAAGAAGAGTGAGTTTTCTGGGTAAAAACCCGAAAGCTTATGAGAAAAACACTGAGGTGGCCAAGTTTAAGTTCTCAGGAAGCAGCTCGAGTCCTAGCAGGTGTTGGTTCTTTCAGGCCGGAAGACCATCTTCAATTCGGGCCCTTCCACTGGGTTTCTTTTATAGGCCTGAGGTCGTCTGTTCTGTTCCATGGACACATGGGGTTTGTCTGGGTCGCCCTACGTCCTTGCTTCTTCCATCATCATCATCTCTAGAATCTGCCAACCATTTCGCTCCACTTAGTTACCTGGAATCTTGTTGCTGACTGGCATCCAATGTTTTTACATTGTGTTCGACATCCCCCAGGCTGGTTGTTCTTTGTCCCACCTTTAGGCAAATCCCGACACAAGCAACCTTAAGGGCATGGTCCTAGTCAGTTGGATTATTGTTGGTCTTGCTTTCAAATTCTGTGATCCGAAGTGGCACTCGTATATCTAGACGTTTAATGTGTTATGTTTACAAGAAAGTTGGGAGAATTCAAAAGGTTTGTTTTGGGAGGCTTATAAAACTTTAGTTGTCCTAGCAGAGGAGTCGCGTTCGTGCAGGACCAAAGGGGATTTAGGCCCATATTTATACTTTTTGATGCAAAACTGCACAGGCGCAGTTTTGCGTAAAAAATATTACCGCCGGCTAACGCCATTTTGGTGCGCCGTGCGGGCGTCATATTTATACTTTGATGCATGGCGGTGCAAACAACAGGTGGGAGTCATTATTTTTGACGCACACCGCGGCGTCAAGTCGTAAAGGAAACGACGTTAACGCGGCAGAAATGACTGTGGGTCGATTTACGACACCGCAAACCGGATATGCGCCGTTTTCTTTTACGCAATAGCGTAAAAAAACACAGAGAGCACAGCCATTTCACCAGAGGAGAGCCAAAATGGATCCCAGATGCCACTACAGACCCCAGGAAGATGACAGCAGACCAGGAACCAGCCAGGAGGACCCACACAAGAACCAGGACACTTTTAAGAAGAAAAGAAAGTGTTGCTTCAGTGCAGAGGAGCAGGAAATCCTGGTTAAAGAGGTGACTGAACACCAGCACCAACTGTTTGTCACATCAAAGTTGCCAATCAGTAGGAGTGAGGCTATATGGCAACAAATTGTCGACAAGATTAACAGTGTGGCTGAAGTACGCAGAACAGTCATCGAGTGCAAGAAACGCTGGCATGACTGCAAACACAGGACCAAGGAAAAGATGGCCAGGAACAGGAAGGCAGCACTGCAGACTGGAGGGGGGAGTCCAGCACACCAGGAGGCCCTGGACCACATGGAGGAGATGGTCACAGCCGTCATCCCTGAGGAGATCGTCACAGGGATTCAAGGACAGGACAGCGTAGACTACCAGGAGACAATGCACATACAGGGTAAGTCACATGGGGAATTGAAATGCACTAATGTCAACTGTAACCGGGGGGGGGGAAAATACCTACTACACATTGCATGGAAGTCATCTAATACATGGAGTGGCATGGGTAAAGGGGCACGGCAGGGGGGCATGGCCCGTTCTGAGAATACCTGGGGCACACCATTACACAACACCAACAACAGTCCCATGGGGGCATGCTGTCATGCCAACGATGGAGCAAAGGGAAAGCCACGACAGGAGGGAAGGCCACTACGTCAAACTGACATCCTGGCACTCGTCAGCCAACATACCTCCTACATTAACTAGGGCCCTGTTAGCAATCCTCTAGCCAAACCGACAACTGCAATGTAACTGCGACAACAGTTGCCACTACCACCTCTGATCTGTGTGCAACTCAATTAGCCAATGGCAGTAACCTCCCCATGGAACATACATACCTAAATTAGGGGGTGAGGATGACATCTACAACAATCTCCTGAAACAAGACAAAGGCCCCAGTACACTCAAATGTCAATGCCCATAGTTGTCACAAACATCAGCCAAAGTAAACAACAATAGGAGCGACACAGCACTAAGGACACACCCATGCTGCATATGTCAGGGTCCATCCTGTGCCTGGGTAACAAGGCAACATCACAAATGTCATACTGCTCAGACAACAGCATAGAGGAGGGAACACATGTAACTGGTCACTGAAATACACCTGCACAGTCAGAGGACGAAATAGGACACTGATACGACTATCAGGGCAATCCAATGTAACACACATTCCCCAACATCAGCAGGACACATTAACAATGTCAACATCGATATCAGATCATAACTATGCCATGCATAGGATATGCAACATGTCAATTACATTTAAGTCGATGTGAACGATCAGGGATTGGGGCAGGTCCTGATAGTTAAGTGTGCTGCCAGAGCCATCAGAACACCCACAGCCAGTGAAAGGTCTCACCATGAGAATGGATATACACGGAGGGTCAAGTAGGAAAAGAAGGTGGCAATTCTCTATTTGGCATAAAGCAACACCTAGAGGCAATGAGGCTGACAAGTCTGATAACTCAATAACATACATGTGACACACAGGTGGGCCATAGGCCTGAAACAATGCCCATCTGAAGGACTGCAGATATTAACACAAAACAAGATCACAAAGTGAATTCATCAAAAGGCAGGCACGTCACGTCAAAATTGTCACAACACAGACACACTAATTTTACCCTGTTTCATTGCAGAGGAAGATGGATCTCCTGCCGATATGCCTGTCCCAGATTTCCCTGATGACATGGATGACGAGCCGATAAACATTCCCCAGGAGACTATCCAAAAGGTCCTTTAAACCCTCCAGACCCCACCTTCAGTCACAAAGAGGAGCACAGAACAAGCAGCCATCTCAGAGGATCCACCCACCACCCCAATTGTAAGACCTGCCTGCTCCAATACAGCTGAGGACTCAGACGACACAGGCACCAGCTTTGAGAGCACTGTAGTTGGAGTACAGCGGGAGCTGGCCAAGGAGGTGCGGGTGGGGATGCAAAATATGGCAGCCAGCCTTGAGGGGGTGCGTTCGTGCATGATGTCATCTGCAGATCAGGCAGCAGCTATGCAAGCCCTAACATCTATCTTGCAGGAACTGCAGAAAACCCAGAAGGAAATCAGCACAGCTGTAATACAGTTGACCCAACACCTACAACAGCAATCCTGTCAACGCTTGCACGAATGCAACATTGAACCCCTCAGGGCCGACCTGACTGCCTACCATCGTGATGTGGCTGCTATTCTCAAGAACCAGCAGGCCCTCCTTGCAGCAGTACTGCCCTTAAGACCTTCACAGGGAGCAGCCACCGGGATGTGTGACTCCACATCTTCTAACACTGAGGTGTGTGTTGCCCCTTCACAACCAACAACAACAATGACAAAGCAGCCAACACACACATCAGAAGAAGAAGACATGGAACAGATCACATTCACAAGGAAAATGACCCGGAAGCACTAGTCCCTGCCACATGGCCAACTATTACCAAAGTCCTGCGTTTTGAAACATGACAGTCTTACAACAACTGTACTCAAGCACTGTTCTGCTAACCATTGTATAACTTGTCACCCAGCCCAGTGATTGTCTCTCTCCTACTCATTGGCTAAGTCTGTCCCTCTGCACTGTTTGAAACAGCAACCCCAGCATGACAAAAGCATTTTGGTAAACCCTTGTGTTGGATCACAATGGAAGATATCACTATAATGGACTCACAATCATGGACAATGTACATATAGCACTTCAGCACTTTTCAATAAATAGCACTTACGCAACAAATCTGTCTCTGGGTAATGTGACATATCAGCTGCGCAGTAGATAATTGAAATGTCCCTACTGTCAAATAACGTAGCTTGTCAATACAACTGTCCAGAAATTATGTAGTTAGAGAAAACTGCACAGTGACTATGATTGCATCATACTCTGCCCATCCTGAGGGAATAATCTGATGAAGTGAGAAACCATACACCACATGCTCTGTTGGACAGAAGAATGCTTCATCAGGGTATAACTCAGTCATCAAATAGTGCCCGCTAAATGTTGTCAACGTGCAAAAATAACACAATAAACATACCACACTAATCTAAGTAAACACAAAAAAAACTGCACAAATGAAGGTGTCTGAGTTAACATACAAATAGGTAATCATGCCGAACTGTGTCACAAATGATGTATGAGGGTCATGAAGACAAGAATACAAGATTGCCAATGAGAACTCATCTTATAAGGGTGTGCATGATCATCACACTGCAGTCAGACCTAAAACTGTTTCACCAATTTCAAGTCTGGAAGCACTGTTAGTGACTTTGAAAACACACTTATCAACAGAAACACATTGTCATCCATATTAACTGTGATTGGTGGTTGCAACAAAGGGTAGACACTTTGCAAGGTAGCTCTGGGTTAGCTGCCAATCGTACAGCTCAGTTGGGATTTGTGTGTAGGATTGGACACAGATATTATAGTACAAAAGAGATGTACACGGAATCCAAACCCACGATCAAGTACCATTCAACACATACTATTAAGGGGTAACCAAATATTTATTAAAAGCTAACTATAGAAGAGGAAACTGAGGGAAAAATCTTACCTACCCTAATCTACCCTGACTACTCATTACCCACAACTGTCCCTAACTAACCTAAGCTACACTTACTTACCACATGTAACGAAATGTTCTAAACATCTACCCCCCACCCCCCTTATGTGACGGGACACATTGAGGACAACACATACTAACTTAAATACATACTATACTATCCTAAACAAATATATTTATTTTTGGTAATTTTTTTAAAATGTTTTTTGCTTCTTTTTTTTTACACACAAGAACCCCAACATAGACCCCCACCCACCCACACATGTAATAAGTCAAAAAAGAAAGAAGCAGGACCCCCTACCCCCCACCCACTAACACTGACTAAATTAACAGCCTATACTAACCTAACACTAAGCCCACTAAGTATAAGAACAAGGAAAGAGGAGGGAGGGAGGGTATCATGTCCATCTATTCAACTGTCTAGAGGTTGGACCTCCGGAGGGTCCTCTTGATATCCTTGACCCGCCGTTTAATGTGCCGCATGTCCCGGCTCAGGTGGCTCACCTTGCTCAGCACTTTGTCCATCTTATTTTCAAGTCTATTGAAGGCTGCAGGGTCAACAGCTGGAGCAGTGGCAGTCTGGGTACCGGTGGAGGAGGTCTGTGTGGGGTGTCCTGCACCGGTGGCAATGCTGGGGCCAGGAAGTCCAGCAGATGTAGATTGAACAGAGGCAGCTGTGGGTGGGGCCACCTGGCTCAGATTGGTGGTTGTTTCTGTGGTAGATGTGGTGGGCACAGTAGGCCCACCCTGTGGGAAGACTCGCCATGCCCCGGAGGCACGTTCATGGCGATATCGCCGGGCCATCCTCCGGAACCCCGACTCCACCAGCAGGATGTGCTGGTATCGCATGGCCCGACACTGAAATTCACAGACCTGGTCTGGAGTTATGTTAGCTGCTGTGAAGACAAATGCAGATATGCCACATTAGTAACTGCATTGTGTGAAACAGCACAGCAAGTTAATCAGACAATACATCTGCTGTACTTCTAACAGCTCATATCATGATACAGAGCATCGAATGTCCCTGAGGAAGTACATGGCAGGCCAGACAACAAAGGTCACATCACACAAAGCACATTCATAACCCACAAGATGGGTAACAACTGGCCTTGACTTGCAATCTGAGTTCTGACAGTTAACATCTAAGAATCATGCTGCATATCCTCCACCAAGAGCTGGGCAACAAATGTCAGTATACGGAAAGCAAAACTAAAACCACATGGTCTGCAAGTTGTAACCGGACTTTCCAGTATGGTACCAAGTGCCAAACCTGAGTGTGTATTCTAGTATGCAACCAAACCGTCACTTCTTCACAGGTATGTGTAACATACTCGTAGCATCAATACTAGGTACCCCATTCACAAACCCACGGCCATGTTTGAGGGGGGGCGGTGGATACACAACTATAATTTGCCAAGAACATGTACACCGAGGAGTGTATAGGCTAATCCACACATGTTTGTCTCTACAGACACACCACAGGTAAGGTCTATCTACATTTTGGAGTCAGCAAACCCTAGAGCACTCATAGGGTCAGACATGTCAGGAAAATCAGAACTTAGTACACAACATATACTTCCAGTGAGGCCTGACTTACATCAGGCACAGAGTTGCTAGAACACCCATGATCATGAATTGCATGCACACCTAGGCCATTACACTCAGGTTCCACAGACTTGATGCACTACATGTGGAAGTACATGATGCTAGGAGGTTCTACCTACTGTTTCAAAATTACTTAGGTAAATAGTGAAGCAGATGTCTATTGGGAAGCTATTAGCTCCACCAATCTTAGAGAATGTGGGTCTGACAGGCTGACTAAATAGGGGCTGACTTCCATTGCGACTCTTGGTGATACAAGTGTCATACACATGGCTATCCCCTGTACTCACAGTGGGGCCTACAGGGATGTCCTACAATCCCTACATGATACCATTGGATACGCATTGCCTAACTCAAAACATGTGAAAACTGCATTCCCACTCATGGAACAAGTGAAAAACTTGCTGACAGCATCACACCTTGCTATGCGTCCAACTCACATGAGTCCATAACCAGCAAACACAACACATAACAGACATATCAACACTTACTGTAGTGGTCGGGGTCCTCAAATGTCGCCACCTCTCCCACAGTGTAGGGTGCCGGTCCACCTGTAAGGTAAGGAAGGAAGAAATGTGCTCAAAATCTGTGCACAGTGCAACATTTTCAGTATCATTTACAATGTGTAGGCTGAATAAGTAAATGGCAGCCATTCAGACATGATGGTACTGCATCTGATATTTCACGGCCAATTTGTACATAGCATGGGTCTCCTGTGACAGTTACACACATATCTGCACACATACATAACTATCATGTGGTTGCAAACTTGCCCCATAATTGGTGAGCACTAAAAAAAATGGAGTGTAATCGTCTCATCATGTGCATCCAAGAGAGACATCCAACGCCTGGTTACTTGAGGACTGCATTACTAGTCAAACATGTCTTGTGGCCATGACACATTTAGTGCACATAGGCCCAATGTACAGAGGCAGGGGCAGGGACTCCTGTAAGCCATCCTGTTGTTACAGTATAGTTAATTGATGTGGCCCAGCTATGGTGATTTGCACCAACCATGGAGATGTTAAGCCATGTGCATACACTTGGACTGCCATCCATATTTGGATTGTGGCTCAACCGATTCCAACAAACATCTTACGATGTTAGCTGAGGGCACCTTACACCTTTACACGATGTATTCAAATCATGAACTGACATTTATCCAAAAAGAGTAAGGGCCAGATGTAGCAACTTAAAAATTTGCGAGGTGCAAAGTGCGAGTCCATGCGACTCGCAATTTGCACCTCGCAAATTGGTATGCAGTACGGTGTCTCAGACACCGACTGCAACTCGCTATGGGGTCGCAGTGACCCACCTCATGAATATTCATGAGGTGGGTCGCAAATTGCGGCCCCATAGCGAGTATAGGCACTCACAAACATGGAGGCCTGCTGTCGTCAGCAGACCTCCATGTTCGTGACTGCTTTCAATAAAGCAGTTTTTTTTTTTTAAGTGTAGCCCGTTTTCCTTAAAGGAAAACGAGCTGCACTTAAAAAAAAAAACGAAACCTTTAGTTTCGGTATTTTTTCAGGGCAGGGAGTGGTCCCTGGGACCACTCCCTGCCCTGAAAAAATATTTTTGGGTCCATTCACAAAGTGGAAGGGGTCCCATGGGGACCCCTTCCAATTTGCGAGTGGCTTACCATCCACTTGAAGTGGATGGTAACTGCGATACCATTTGCGACCGCGTACGCGGTCGCAAATGGTATTGCATACCACTCAGACTCGCAAATAGGAAGGGAACACCCCTTCCTATTTGCGATTCTGAAATGCATATTGCGAGTCGGTACCGACTTGCAATATGCATTTCTGCATTGGGAAACGCGTTTAGCGAGTCGCAAACGGCATTTTTTGCCATTTGCGACTCGCTAAACATTTCCTACATCTGGCCCCACGAAACACAATAATCCCACACATTCATAGTACTTCTGTGAACGCTTTCCTTCCACACTCACCAGACTCACATGAGACCAATGTTTGAGCCACTTTGCTATTATAAATTGTCGTGAAGGCAGCACTCATTTTCAGCATCATGTAGTGATTCTAAAGTCAGTCTAGCAATTGTGTCAACATAGTTGGCCTAAATGTTGGTACATCTGTACTTCTCTGTCAATAGTACCCTATATAGACATGATTGGCTGCTATTTTGTTAGCTGTGCTGACAGAAAGGCCGCCCCAATTTCCTACATGGTAAAGTTACCTGTAAGTTTGCTGAGCACGTGCTACCTGACAGCTAGCAATTGTGATCCTTGCCGTAGTGCATCAATGATCCCCTTATATGTCCCCAAAATTACACACAGTCATCAAGTTAGCTGGCATCCATTGTACTAATCCACTGATGTCACTACAGAGCATTCATTTGTGCACAATAACAATAGTCGTACTCACCAACAGTGCCACCAATCATGATTCCCAGGTGGTCCAAGAGATCCTGCTCCCTGGCGATGAGGTGCTTCAGCTGGTGGTCACTCCTCTGTCTGGCATACACACGCTGCAGGTGATGCAGCACCTTTCCCCACCGGATTCTGCGCGCCTCTGTCGGGTACCCCTGTATGACCCTGCCCCCTGCCTGGATCATGAGCAGCAAGAAATCTTTCACCAGCCAGATGAAGCCCCCCAACTCCTCTTCCCCCATCCTGCCAAGACGTGGCCTACCAGACATACTTCTAAAGGAAGAGAAGGAATAGGGGTAAAAGAAATAGAAAGGGGAAATGGGTGAAAGTAGGGGTAAAAAGACAGAAATAAAGTAAACCTAAACACTAAAAGAGCCCAACTATCCCCAAATTAACATTACCAACAACAGACTCCCACAAACAAGAAATACACAAGATAAATGGACAAATGTAGACAAAACACAGTACTACAGTATACACAAATAAAATTTATTTCACAAAAGGACTTTACAGATAGCACACAGGACAAATACAGCACAAAATCTCTGGAAAACACTCTCTGCACAGCCACACAGTCTAGAAGGATCATAGACTGCAAAGTGAAAGTGAAAGTACACCCACTGGACATGATCTGTAAACAGGATATCCTATTACATCACTTCCTGAATGAAAAGTCCCGCCTTTTTCGCGTTATGCGTAATTTTTTGTTGCACAAAACTGTACTTGCGTCATTTTTTTGACACACAGACGTGAATATTAACCCGCATCCACATAATGATACATGGACTGTACAAATATCTGGATGCGGGCTATATTTCACTCCTGTGCATCAAAAAGAATGACACAAATACAGTTTTGGTAAACAAAAAATTACGCACACCGCTAGGGACGTAAAAATTACAGTGCATTAACTGGTTTGGGGCATTTGTACTTCTTTTTTGGTTCTTTTACATTTGGAACACATCAGAGATTGGCTAATTGAAGACAGTATGGTGTTGATGGTGTATGTTCACATGTGTGACATCATACTGCAGCGGAACATCATCCACTACACCCTTCACAGTATGTTTACAGTTGGCTGACGTCATAGATGGTCATAAGTGTGGCCTACATATATGTGTGGCACAAATTGTGCATGTTTGCAATAAGGAGAGGATAGCAATGTGACACACATATGTACAATACCTACTTGCCTTTGGATCAAAGTGTGTGCTTTGACAACTAATTTGTTGGTTGACCAGGTGTGTGTGTACATCACATGAAGCATTATTGTACATTTGGTTGTATGCATATGACGTCCATGTGTCCAACCCTAAGATGCAAGTAAAAATTGGAATGAGCAAGGGCATGTGTTAGTCATACATGTAACAACACCCGCAAAGTATACTTCCAAGTTTTAGGTTCACGTAGACACCACATGTGACATAGCATGCACCAGATGGATGGCAGACACATGTTCATGTCAAAGGTCCACAATTTCTACATCCTATGTCCTAGAGTATTGGTAAGAGCTTCCTAGGCACTAGCTGATGAATCCCACAGTGAGTCATACACATGCATTGAGGAAGTGGGTACAATGTTGTTTGCACAGACAGACAAGGGTCAATCTCATATGTATGATGACACCACAATTGAGGCCATAGAAGTAAGCCCCAACTATCAAGTGGCTGTGGTGGACCAGCATACAAGACAGCACGTGTCCACATATTTCCAGTGATCAATTGCACATAGGTGTCTTGTTCATGTGTGTGGCCCACTGATGATCCTGTAGATTTTTTGGGATGTAATTTGTCACAGTTTGGACCAGGACTCATCATGAGTCAGTGGCAGCTATTCCTGTAACTACTGAGTATCCTTTGTTGATCAATGTGAGTAAAGTAGATGTGGACATGTGAACCAACATGTGGATGGTCCCACCCTGTCACTAAAGACGTGTAATGAGACAGTCAACAGGGCAAGCTTGGTGTGCTGAGTGAGATAATGCCTCAATTGTCATGTTCCGGCAGGTGTCATTACAACATTTGTACACAGGTTGGCCTCTGCACTTCCCACTGCATCTGGGAACATCATAGCCTCTGTGCTGTTTATTCTCGCAGCTATTCACCACACACGGCCCATCACTATGTTGTGCGCACTGTGATGCTGTGTGTGAACTGTCATGGTTCTGACATTTGTGTATTAGTTATGTACATTATTAGAGGTTGCTGGTTGTGCTGAAAGCCCCGTTCCCAATCCCTGCCTATGACCCTGGGACACTGTCACACTTTGTCAGTCATGCATAAATGCAACCCAGAAAAGGGATGGGCCATGAATTTTGCATTTCCAAGAGGATTTAACTCAAATGGTACAGTTAAAAGGCAGATGATGCTATACAATGTATTTGTCTATGCATGGTAGAAGCCCATGCCCAATGCCCCCTGATGAATAGCAGGTTTGCTAACGCAAGTGTAGTACATATGTAGACACAGGGGTACTTTAGTGTGACGCACAGACAGTTGCCAGTCAGGCTGACAGAATGCAAGTTGATTCAGGAGCCAGCTACTGGACAAGTTACATAATCAGTGGTCTGACTGAGAATGTTTGGAGGACAAACTAGACAGTTGACATGTCAATCTGTGTATGTCCTGTGTTTTTGAAGGTGACAAATGAACCCAAGGGCTGTGTTACACGGCTTAATTACTATCAATGGTTGACGATGTATTTGACATAATGGCAACTCCTATGCTGTTCCAGGCATCGTCAGGGGCAGTGCTTTTTGTAATGGGTGGTGTGCATGGAGGTAATCACAGGTGTGGGCTGCATCTGTTTCTCACCAGTCCTGTAGGTGAGACTTGCATTCTAAGGGCCAACAGACATTTTCACAAGGGGAAGCAATCTACATGTGCTAACAGGGCTTTGAAACTAGAAGACAGTGTATAAATTGACCTGACGTCCATGCAGTCAGATGTTCTTTGACAATGGCATACCTTAGGAAAGGGTCTAGCACACTGGTTTGCTAATGTTGGTCTGTGTTTGTAGAGGAGGTATTATCAGGGTACACATCTTAGTATTCCAGGGACCTCTTCCGACAGGTGGGTTGTGACCAGGTGCATGGGTGTGTCAGGAGTTAGGAAATGGGCTGACATGTACATGGAATGTCATGTGCGCAATGCATGTCATATGTGTGGCACTTGTGCTGTCTATGTTCTGCTTCTATGGAACTCTAGTCACAGATATTCCTTGCAAATATTGGATGCAGTTGGACTAACTGCTGTCAAGGGTCTTGTCAGACATTCCTGTTAGTGATGCCAAAGCACAGTGACATCCTCATGTATGAGGCTTGTTTTCCCCTTATTGAGTGTTGGTGTCATAGTTGTGTGCCATATGCTGCGTTGGACCTTGCTTTCAACATGTATGTGTGAAATAGTTGTGGTCCTCTGCTATAGGCCTTCAAAGGAGATATGTACATGATATATGTCATTAAGAGTGTGTGTGTATGTGACCATTGTATGTTAGGCATCACATAAGCTCTGGGATGTTCCATGTCCTACTCAGTATCTCAGCAATGCTCCATGCGGCAACACTCTTATTCTGATAAGTAGAGATGAAGGTGTGTAAAAAGGATTAGCCAGACCATGATATGGTGATTATAATAGGTGTTTATTTACATTAGTTAACTAAAGTGGTGAAGGTGATAATATTCAGAAGAAATTATTTACAATCTGTTGCCGCCTGCGTATACCAGCAGCTGTGTTCTGTAGTTCCCCCTCCTGTTGCAGGCCAGCATCCTCCTCTTCCTCCTCTTCAGGCATGTGTGGCTCTGGTTCCAGGAGGGGAATGTTTCTTCTGATACAAATGTTGTGCAATATTGCACACGTGAGGATGATCCTACAGACCATCTCGGGGGAATATAGGAGGCTACCACCAGTGATGTCGAGGCAGCGGAACCTTGACTTGAGGATGCCGAAGGTCCGCTCAATAATGCTGTGTGTCCTCCTATGGGCCTCGTTGTATGCACGCTCTGCAGCTGTACTCGGGTTGCCAAATGGTGTCATAATCCATGGCTGGATGCCATACCCCTGATCAGCTGCAAGAGAAAATGAATGGGATCATGTTGATGTAGATGGCACTATTGAAAAGACCTTTAATGGCAGTAGTTGTCTTGTGTTGTCTGTGACTCTTTTGTGTACTAATGTGACATCCTATGCTTGTAGGCTGTACCATCTGCATTGTGTTGTTTCCTTGGCTGAACGAGTGTTTGTCTGCTAACCGTTTGTCGGCAGTATGTTTTGGGATTTTCAGTACAGTGTGCCCTCCCTAGCATTATGACTTGTGATACAGGTGTCCGTGTGTCTTCACTGGGGGTGAGATGATAGTTCCATGCACAGTTAAAATTGAAAGTGTTGTTAGCACGTTCATATGAAAGTACCCTGGACATCCCATACCTTTAGACTTATGCAATGTATTAATGTAAAGGTCATTGGGACACTTACAATTTGCAAGGTGACATTTCGGCAACCACACTCATTGACGTCTTCACATTAGGCTGTACAGTAAATTCCGATGTGTGACAGGTTCAGTGGTGACTTATGAAACATGGCTAGCGATGTCACGACCTCAGTGTGTTCCTGTCGACATGTTGCTGTTGTGGTGTATGTGTTGTGTGTCCTAGAGGGTTGCTGTGCAGTGTGTAAATAAGTAGGTTTTTGTACTTACCAACAAGTAGTCCATTGCCATACCGTCCATCCTGGAAGTGTTCATTGATGGTGCAGTGACGGAAGATGTATGAGTTATGTACACTCCCAGAATATTTAGCCACGATGTTGGTGATCAATCCTTGGTGATCGACAATGGCCAGCACGTTGATGGAATGTGTGTGCTTCCTGTTGCGGTAGAGGTGTTCAGTTGCAGCAGGTGGCACAAGGCGTACATGTGTGCAGTCGATTGCACCAAGGACGTGTGGGAAGCCACTGATTGCGTAGTACCCCTGTTTAGTTTTCTGCTGCTTCTGTAGTGTGTTAGGGAAGCAGATGTGGCGGGTGTCAGTTGAATGATGGCGTCCAGTACTTTGGGCAAAAAGGCGGAGAATGATGGTTGTGATATTCCGCCAACCAGGGCACCAGTTGTTTGAAAAGAGCCACTTGCCAGCATGTGAAGTACGGCAAGCAGCTTTGTTTCTGTTGGGATGGTGCGGGGTGTGACCAAAGTGGGGGCCAACTGCTGTTCAATGTTTCGCAGCAGCTGCTGAATGGCCTGCCAGTTCAACCGGTACCTCTGTATGATGTCGTGTTCCCTGAGGCCCTGAAGGGTTGTTCTTGGGCAGAATATCCTCTCCTGCCTTCTGCGCTGCCTTTGGGGTCCCTGCTGGTGTTGTTGTAGCTGCTGTTGTTGCTGCTGGGCTCTGCGTCTGTGTGCATGCTGGATTAGAATCACCTCCATGGCTCCCTGTTGCTGCTCTGCTGCTCTGCTGTTTGTTCTGTGTGTTCTGATTAAATACAGGTGGGTTTGCCCCATTTTAACGCCTGCCCTGACCCAGGCGTAAATTTTTGACGCAAATCGGGCTGTGCGTCATTTTCTGGCTCCGCCTCCCGGCCGTGAGTCATTTTTGCCCGAAAGAATAAATACGACGCACGGCCCTTTAAGCCATTTTTTGGACAGGAACGCCTACCTTGCACATAATTAACGCAAGACGGGTTGCCGCATCCAAAAAATTACGCACACGGTGGAATTTTGTCATCCGCGTGCTCGGGCGTCAAAGTTTAAATATGGGGCAACATTTGCGCCGGTTGTGCGTCAAAAATTTTGACGCACAATCGGCACAGACGGAGAATAAATATGCCCCTTAGTGATTTATATTTTGTTGGTAGTGAGTGGCTGTGTAAATGAACTTTCCTCTGGGTCCCCAGTGCTTCAGCTTTTAAGAATGGCATTGCCTGGCTCCCATGTTTTTATATCTACTAATCTTTTATAATTGGAACTCAGGCTCTTAGAATATTTCAACCATTCAGTTATTGGGGTCCTATATTGGCTCTTTATTTGAGAGAGGGGTGGATCCGCTAGATTTAATTATTGTAGGTGAATTAAACATGCATTTATGTTAGTGTCCTCTGGCTGCTATAAGTAAAAATTCTTCTTATAGGATTCAAAATGTTTACACATGGAACACACAAAAGAAGGCATGCTGATGAATAATATTCTGCATAAAAACAATCTAGACCTTTCAATGGATAAGATGGTCAGCTCTCCAGCCTCACAATTTCTCCCCACTTTTACGGACAAGGGTGTTCCACCATTGTTAATTTAATTTTTGATCAACTGCCATTTTTGATATCGAATTCAGAAATTTCACATAGCGTCTTTAGCTATCATAATCTCATCTATCTCACCATGCAGTGGTGACAGCCCATTCCAATTAGAGCAAGGGAGAAGGCAGACACTTACTGTCCAACTGACTGGGGAATGCATTTAAAGTGGGCAATGGTAGAGCCAGATTTTTTTAAAATGCCCTGTTCTATAACTCTGCACAGGATTTTGCCACCTGCTTAGATTTGTCTTCTAATGACCGAGAGATCCTCGAAGCTTTCAGAAACATTCCTAACAAAATATTGGTGCTTTTGGTCCTCCTTGTCACTAATCCCACTTCCTTGATCCAAGTTGATTTGATTTTGGTTGCCCAAGTATTTGGTACCTAGGTACTCAGCCATTATGAATAAGCTAGAACATGCAGTTAATTTTATAAACTCCTTTGTGATGGAGGTGGGGCCTTGTTTAAGACGCAAACATTTAGTATAGTATAGTATATACAGTCACCAAATTGCTAAGTTTAAGGCCTTTCCATACTTAGGAGTTTTATTTGACTCCCACTGGAATTGGAAGCCATTAGTTGCAGCTAATAATGAGGAGTTTGCTAAATCTATCACCGCTGTTTTTAGTTTTGCATCAAGACTAGGTAGTAAGCCTCTTATGATCATGGTGAAGATTTATCAAGCAAAGTGTCTTTCCAAGGTCTCTTATTGAAGTGATATATAGACATTTGTGGCAGCTAGTGAATTCAGATCAGAGAAAATAAATTACTGCAGCAGTTACTGTGCTCTCCCCAAAGCATTTCTGTGACCATGAAGAGCTGGGTGTTGGATCTGTGATCAACCTTCTTGCTCTCTGTCCTCTGGTGAATTGGAACAAGCTGTGGACAAAGGAGAAACTTACTTGGAGTAGATTGATCATAAAGTATTGTCTTCCGCTTGATTGTGTTCTCAATATTCCATGGATTAAATATATTATGGATTCCTTCACAGCCTGGGGGAGGAAAGAGCTTTTTGACAACCCTGAGTGCATCTGCAATTCCGACAGGAAGTGAGAGAAGGATACTTTTTTAAGGAGATCCTTGTATAGGTAGGAGTCTAAGCTGGCTAAACCTACGGTTTGGAGATTTAAAACTGTTTTGATCCTAAATGTTTGGGTCTTTGAATCTGTGACAATATTCCTCCGCCGGATACATTACACATTGTGATGTTTTGCAAATTTTTTAACGATCCTGGAATAGCCCTTATTATTTCGTTGTTGAAAGGCAAGGGATTCTTTCAAGTACAGCCCACTTTGATTTTTTAACAGTTGAATTTACATTTTTTTGAGTATTTTGCTTTCTAAGAACCACAATAAATCTTAGGAACCTTTGGGTGGATTATTTTGGTTTCATTTTTTTATCTTGTACTCTTCTCTGTTTGTGATGCATATTCTGGTATTTTGTTATTATGTGTTTTAATCTTCTAATTCTTTTATAGTTCGAAAAGTAACCAAATAAAGACAAAGAATTTGAATTTTGTTACATTGTGAACAAATACATTGTTATGTACAATAAAGGCATAAGTATATTTTACCAATGAAATGATCAAGACTATGCAGTAGTTGGGTATCTGAAAGTTTAAATTCTGCATGGTAATGCTTGGCATAAATGCTTAGTTCGCATATCATTTGATACCAAACAAGCCAGAAAAGCTTATAGTTATGTTTTCTTGTCAGTGATAAGTCTTCACAACCTTATTATTATTCTGCAAAAGGGAAAACTTTGTTGCCATAAAACACACCATCTTTTCCTCCATGACGGATTACCTTATGCTTTTCCTCCTAAAAAAACGAAACTAAAAAGACTCCCCTAAGGATCTTGTTTGATCACCAATATGGTAGTTGTAGGAGGCTGGCCTGGCTTATAGTGGGTACCTGATGGTACTTACACCTTGTGCCAGGTCCAGTTATCCCTTATTAGTAGATTAGTAGTGTTCTAGCAGCTTAGGCTGATAGAGGTTGCTTTAGCAGAGCAGCTTAGGCTGAATTAGGAGACATGCAAAGCTCCTACTATACCGCTTATAACATATAGCACTATATCACAAGAAACACAATACTCAGAGTTACTAAAAATAAAGGTACTTTATTTTAGTGACAATATGCCAAAAGTATTTCAGATGATATACTTCCTTAGGAGGTAAGTAAAATACACAAAATATACACACAAACCATCAGGTAAGTAAACAGTTAGAAAAGTAGTGCAAAGAATACAATAGGATGCAATAGGAGATAATAGGCCTAGTGGCAACACAAACCATATACTCCAAAAGTGGAATGCGAACCATGAATGGACCCCAGGTTTAGTGTAGTGTGTAGAGGTTTGCTTAGAGTGTAAGAAATCACTAAGGGCGTCCAAGATACCCCACCCCAAGACCCTGAAAAGTAGGAGTAAAGTGACCCTACTTCCCCAGAAACACACTAAAGTCGTGATAGGAGATTTTGCTAAGGCAACAACTGACTGCAAAGCACTGAAGACGGATTCCTGGACCTGAGGACCTGTAAAGGAAGGGTACCAAGTCCAAGAGTCACGCAAGTGTCCAGGGGGGACAGGAGCACTCTAAACTCCGGATGAAGGTGCAAAAGGGCTGCCTCTGGGTGGAAGAAGCTGAAGATTCTGCAACAACGGACGATGCCAGGAACTTCTCCTTTGCACACAAGATGTCCCACGGAGTGCTGGAGGATGCAGAGTTGTTTTCATACAGAAAGACCACAAACAAGCCTTGCTAGCAGCAGGGTCGAAGTTGAAGAAAATGGGTGCTGCCTGGGCCCAGGAAGGACCAGGAGGTCGCCCCTTGGAGGAGGGGACAGAGGGGGTGGTCCGCAGCACAGAGAGCCCTTGCAGAAGCAGGCAGCACCTGCAGAAGCACTAGAACAGGCATTCAATGAATCTGAGCACGGCGGTCATCTCAACACTATAAAGGAGAGTTCCACGAAGTCGGTGGTCAACTCAGCTAGTTGAGCAATGCAGGACAGAGTGCTGGGGAATTGGGCTATGCTGTTCACAAAGGATTCCTTGTAAAAGTGCACAGAAGCCCTAGCAGCTGCAGATCAAGCAGTACACAGGATTACTGTCTGGCATGGGGAGGCAAGGACTTACCTCCACTAAATTTGGACAGAAGGACACTGAACTGTTGGGGTCACTGGGATCCAGCTTCTGTGTTCCAAGGACCACACTCGTCGAGATGAGAGGGGACCCAGAGGACTAGTGATGCAGAAGTTTGGTGCCTGTGTTAGCAAGGGGAAGATTCCGTTGACCCACAGGAGATTTCTTCTTGGCTTCCAGTGCAGGGTGAAGGCAGATAGCCCTCAGAGCATGCACCACCAGAAAACAGTCAGGAAAGACAGCAGAATTAGGCGCTACAATGTTGCTGGTTGTTGTGTTGCTACTTTGTTGCGGTTTTGCAGGCGTCCTGGAGCAGTCAACGGTCAGTCCTTGGCAGAAGTCAAAGAGGGAGATGCAGAGGAACTCTGGTGAGCTCTTCATTCGTTATCTGAAGAGAAACCCACAGGAGAGACACTAAATAGCCCTCAGAGGAGGATTGGCCACCTAACCAGGCAAGCACCTATCAGGAGGGGTCTCTGACGTCACCTGCTGGCACTGGCCACTCAGAGGCCTCCATTGTGCCCTTACACCTCTGCATTAAAGATGCATTCAAGATGGCAGAGGTCTGGGACACACTGGAGGAGCTCTGGGCACCACCCCAGGAGTGGTGATGGACATGGGAGTGGTCACTCCCCTTTCCTTTGTCCAGTTTCATGCCAGAGCAGGTGTTGGGGGATCTCTGAACCGGTCTAGACCGGATTATGCATGGAGGGCACCATCTGTGCCCTTCAAAGCATTTCCAGAGGCTGGGGGAGGCTACTCCTCCCAGCCCTTAACACCTATTTCCAAAGGGAGAGGGTGTAACACCCTCTCTCAGAGGAAATCCTTTGTTCTGCCTTCCTGGGACTGGGCTGCCCAGACCCCAGGAGGGCAGAAGCCTGTCTGTGGGTTGGCAGCAGCGGTAGCTGCAGTGAAATCCCCAGAGAGCTAGTTTGGGACAATTCCATGATCTTAGACATGTTACATGGCCATATTCGGAGTTTACATTGTGAACCTACATATAGGTATTGACCTATATGTAGTGCACGCGTGTAATGGGGTCCCCGCACTCACAAAGTCCAGGGAAATTGCCCTGAACAATGTGGGGGAACCTTAGCTAGTGCCAGGGTGCCCTCACACTCAGTAACTTTGCACCTAACCTTCACTAAGTGAGGGTTAGACATATAGGTGACTTATAAGTTACTCAGGCTGCAGTAGCAGTCATGTGTAAGAATTGTCTGAGCTCCCTATGGATGGCAAAATAAATCCTGCAGCCCATAGGGATCTCCTAGAACCCCAATACCTAAGTGCCGTATACTAGGGAATTATAAGGGTGTTTCAGTGTGCCAATCAGAATTGGTAAACATGGTCACTAGCCTGCAGTGATAATTTTAAAAGCAGAGATAGCATAAGCAGTGAGGTTCTGGTTAGCAGAGCCTCAGTGATACAGTTAGGCACCACACAGGGAACACTTATAGGCCACAAACTATGAGGACTGGTGTCCTGGCTAGCAGGATCCCAGTGACACAGGCAAAAACAAACTGACACACAAGTAAAAATGGGGATAAAATGCCAGGCAAGATGGTACTTTCCTACAGTAGTCATATGTGGGCTATCGTGGAACATTTGTGAATATGTAAAATCCCTCAGTGTCTACTTCTGTGATGTCATAGAGAGTCAAATGACATCAAAGTCACGTTTGCTGTCCCTTTGATTCGGGCAGTAACAGCAAAGTTTATTAGAGATTCTGTTTTCCCTAAATGCTATAACATCAATAATGAAAATTTAAAATAAATGTTATTAAGCACCAAGCTTTTTGGTTGGATGGTCCTGCACTCTGTCTCTGAGTCCTTAATCTCAATGTGATGTAGAGCAGCCTAGTTACAGAAGGATTGAAAAAGCATCACATACATATCTTTGTTTTCACTAAAATAGCAGTGTTTTCATCACTGTGCTTGTCATTTCTCATGCAGCTATACCAGTGTTAATTTCATGTACAGTTATATAATCCGACCACCTATTGGTTGCTTGAGATTACACAGGTTTTTTATTTTTTATTTTTAGCTACAGTTGGTCTGGTCGCATTGTACATGTATACATCAGATCTGGTGCTCTTAAGGGACAATATTGGTTTGTCCCTATATTGGTCTACCTATGATGTTGACTTGACATCATTCATTTCCTATATACATTTTCACAGGCCCAGATTAGAGCTAGCAGTATAGTGTTTTAGGTTACAGTTGATGCACCCAAGAACCATGGGTCCTTGCTACCAGCCTGCAGCTGTCGCTAACCCTGTCTGTGTGAAAAATTACAACTGGCCCAAAGAATCCAAAGATGAAGTCATAGGTGGTCATTATTATATTGGCGGTCACCAGACTGTGGCGGTCGGTCCGCCGCCAGGCCGGCGGTGAAGACTGCCACATTATGACCGCAGGGGTGAACCAACCCGAATATAGCTGCAACACCGCCAGTACCGCCAGTGCAGTCCGACGGCGGACAATGGCGATTGCCATCCTCAGGCTGGTGGAAGGCATATCCCCGCCCACCTTATTAAGAGTCAGCAGACCGCCATGATTTCTGGGGCGGACCAACCACCATGAAAAGCCTGGCAGAAACAACCAACATATAAGGTGAAACTCACCTCTAGGGACTCAGATGAGTCCGCGACCGACATGGAAACAGAACTGGAAGTCTTCTCAATGCTCTACCATGCAATCCAAGTACAGGAACGGCGACAAAGACGGCAACCGTGAGTACAGCCGTCTAGCACACAAGGGAGGGAAGAGGAGAGTTACACACCCACACGCAACACACACACCCGCCAATGTCTGCCACACACTTATACACACATACACAAACAGCCATCCCGATACACAGCCACAAACACAAAAGCACACACAAATCACCAACAGGCACAACCAAAACTTATACACCACTCCCAACACACTCGGCATACACATAGCATACACATGGATAAAAAACGGCTCAAAATATACAGAAATAGCATTTAGACTAAATTAAATGCTGGACAAATCACTGAAATCAACATCAACATCATGAGTTGGGCAGATGTATTCATCGGAAATGTTCAACTTTAAAACTATATACAAGAATGGCCATTGGTCAGTCCAACTTTTGCTAAATGCACACATGAACATGATGTCGGCCCAACTTGACTCCTGACAGCCTCATGGCCTCCACTGGGCAGGGACATCAATGGGGCAGGGCAGGCAGGAGCCTCAGGGGTAAGGGGTGGGGGTGGTAGTAGGAGTTTATGTTTTGAAGGGGGTCCTTGGGCTTTGGTTTGGGAGGGGGCTTGGCTTTATCCTTGGATGGCGGGGGAATGGTCTTGGAGCAGGGGGAGTGGCCACAGTCATTGCCTTGGAGGGAGGCTTGTTGGCTGGTGGAGGGACATGGGAAACACTATGGGGGCCATGGGAGGACTGGGAGCTGGAGGAACTGGGCTAGGGGAGGGGAACATGACCCTCAGGGACAACACAGGGTTGGGTTGGAGCAGGGAACAGGTCAAGGCAGGCAAGGAAAAGTTTCTTAGGAACAGTGGGGCAGATTGTGGGAACAGGTTTGGGAGTGGAGGCAGAGGGAGTGGTAGTAGGACATGTAGGTGTGCTAGACTTGCATGTAGGTGCATGCAAAGTGTGCATGTGTGAGGTAGATGACTGTTGGATTGGTGAGTGGGTGTGTTTATGTGTTTTGGGAGGAGAGGGAGAAGAGAGGCTGGGAGAAGACAGGCAGGTTGTATGAATGTATGTTGAGGTGGTGTCTGCAAGTGAGGTCGGTGTGCTGTGTGTGTGTGATGGTGGTCAGTGTGGATGTGGTGCAAGGGGCCCATGTCTGCATGTTTGCTGTGGTGGAGACTGTTGGCAAAACTGAACTTGTGGCGGGATCTGGGAGTGAGGATGCAATGCTGGAAGGTGTGAGTAGTGATGTGACTGTGAAGGAAGAGGTGGTGGGGGAGACAGTGGAGGTAGTGGCAGTTGTATTTGCTGGTGTGTCTTGGGTGTGTGCATGCTTGTGATGTGACCTGTGGTGTTTGTGTTTTCTTTGCGCGTCTTGTCTTTTGTCTGCGGTGCATGCAGGTCCGATGGTGTGCTTGGGATGGGCAGGTGAAGAGGATTCTGGGACTGTGCACAGGAGGCTGGAGGGGGGACGGGTAAATTAGGGACACTGGCTGCCGTCAAAGAGGAGGCCAGAGCCTGAAACGATCTCTGTAGAATAGCCTTCCGGGTAGGCATTGCTTTGCTCCACCTGGGATGCCAGCTCCTGGATGGCATTCACCATTGTTGACTGCCCCACAGAGATGGATCTCAGGAGGTCAATAACCTCCTCATTGAGGGCAGCAGGGCTGACTGGGGCAGTGGTAGAGGTGCCTGTGGCGAAGAAGATGTCAACCCTCTAAGGTGAGGGGGCAACAAGGTGGGGAGCTACTGGGAGGGTGGTGCTGATAATGGGGTTGGAGGACGATGTAGTTGCTGGGCTAGATCCAGAGGGGTCCACTACCAGAGGAGGTATCAGAGTCAGATGTACCAGTTCCTGTCCCCCCGAGGTGATCCCCTCGCACTCCAACTTACTCTGCCTTCTGGGTCCAGTGGGCTGCAGCCTCCCCACTCGCCGATGCCCCTACTCCTTCACCTAATGATGCTAATGCACACAAGGACAGAGGAAAACGAGGAGGGAGGGTGGGTTAAGAATAAAGGGAGCATAGGGTCAATAATCACACATACCACATATGAGCCACATTTTACAAAAATACACAAGCAGTATACAGTATGCTGTGCCAAACACCAGACCAAAGGAATGGCTCTGGCAACAGGAGACCTTGCAATTTGAAGGCCCTACAATCATCCATCAACAACACTACACTGACACAGCAGCAGACTGTGATTACTCAACATACCATGTGTGGGAGTCAACTGAAGGACATCTACACTTACCCCATGACAGTGTGTTCACAATCTTCATTTGCCTGGACAGACCACATAGCTAGTTCAAAGAGCAGTACATGAAAGTCATCATTCTTCACATTAGTCCCAGGATGTACCCCTCAAAATATGTAGCCATGTCTTTTACTTACAACTACCTATCAGACAGACCAATTATCATTACAATGTGGACCTCAACTACAAACTCAATCTAAAGTTACTTGGGTATCCACTAGCTAATAGCTAACCAAACAATCACAATGCAATTCAATACCAACATCAAGAACACTGTGATTACTCACCCCCTTGTGGCTGCTGTTTTGCCCTCAAGCGCCCATCCAACACTAGGAAGGCCGCCACTAGTATGCGGGCCAGTAGGTGGATCAGGGTCTGACGGGCACCCCTCCCTTGTTGGGAGGATGTCCCCAGCAGGGTTTCTGCAGTCTTATGGGCCCAGCGTCTCAGGTCCTCCCACTGCTTTCTGCAGTTGGTGGTCCGCCGGCTACGGATCCCCAGGGTCTGCACTTCCTTGGCGATGGCTCACCACAAAACCTTCTTTTGATTGGCACTGACCTGCATGGGAAACACAGAGATAAGGACACATTTGATGTAGACTCCTAAACCAGTTACAGCATAGGATAGCATACTGTATACATATCACAGTCATGCTACACATTACACGCACCTATGTGCACATTAAGGTTGAGGAAACTCAACGGTCTCGAAAGGACATACTACATGCACACACATGCAACTACATGCATCGATGTTGCATCTACTGTACAGATATTCTGCTTACCTGCTTATCTGGAGCCTCATACAACTGTCCATACAGGGGTAAGATGCCATCCACAAGCTTCCAAAGTTCTTCGGCTGTGAAGGCTGAGGTCCTACCTCCTGTAGAAAGTGTCATTGCGGCTTCCAGATACAGGACACAGCAGCACAAGCAGTGGCAGTCTTGATAGCTGGACAGTCAGGAGTCAAGTGAATTGGCATCTAAAAAATGGTGGTCACAGCGTTGTTCACCGTCACCGCCATTGGTGATCTTCATTGGCACCTGTTCCCCATAGACATCAATGTTATCCAATGAGGAGTTGCATGGGGGTTCCGACTGCCCACCACCATGATGAAAAATGCTGGCGTAGTGAGGTCACTTCCATCTGCCCTATGCATACAGGACTGGCGGCTGCCACTTTACACTGTAATTTATCATTGAACCAAATAATATGTGTGACATAGCGTGAACTGGAACACTACATGCCAAGCCATACGCATTGTGAAGTTACTCATCTGAAATGATAATGCCTTATACCATTTGCATCGTAATCGATGATCTGCTCAAAACTTTCTGACTTGTGGTGTACTATATGGTTTTGTGACTCATATCATTACATGTCTCAATTTTTTGTACTTTTGAACTGTAGACATATAACAAAATGGGGTTGTATCTTATGGCCCTCAGTATGTAGGAGCAACCAGTGTAGCGATGGCAAGCAAGTTGCCTATGAGGTTGATATTTCAGCATTAATTGATTACATGGGTGATCAATATATATTTTTTTTTTTCCACTTGTATTGTCTGCTATGTGTAGATACCGACCAATGTGGAGGCGGAGGAATGCAACCGTGTACTGGCCCCTAATTGACCTGGTTACAATGGAAGAACGGCATGTACTCACCTATCATCTAAATAGTGTGACAATCAGAGAACTATGTGCACAACTATAGCCAGATTTCATGCCTGCTGATCATCATCCAAATGCTATTCCTACTACCGTACAGGTGCTTTTAGTGCTCCACTTTTTGGCCACTGGCTCATTTCAGGTGACAGTGGCTTTGGCAGCAGGTATGTCTCAACCAATGTTCAGTTCAGTCTTGAAGGATGTTCTATCTGCCTTGCTAAAGCACATTGGTAGCTACATCAAATTCCCAAATGGTGCAGATTTGGCCACAGTAAAGGCAGATTTTAATGCAATGGGACACATCCCACACATGGTTGGGGCCATTCATGGTACACATAGTTTTGGGGCCTCCCAGGATAAATGAGCAGTTATTCAGAAACAGAAAAAGTTGTAATTCCGTTAATGTGGAGATGGTGTGCTTTTTGATAAGTATATCTCACAAGTGACTACCAAGTTGCCTGAATCTCTACATGACGCATACATTATGAGGAACAGCATTGTCTCACACCTGATGACACAACTACAGAGAGGGGCTGGCCCATAGATGGGTATGAAGTGTGTATTAACTATCTGTCACAGCATCTATCCTTTCCCTTCTCCTCTATATTATTGTACATATGTTACGTGTCATTACACTATTCCCAGGTGACTCAGGCTACCCTAACCTACCCTGGCTGTTGGCACCAGATGAGGAATCCGGGGACAGAGGCTGACAATCGCTACAGTGAGGCACATGGAAGGACTAGAAGAGTGACAGAAAAGACCTTTGACCTTCTGAAAGCAAGATTTTGGTGTCTGCACATGTCTGGTAGATCCATGGTCTACTCCTGTGATAAGATCTGCCAGATAGTCGTGGCCTGCTGCATGGTGCACAATTTGGCACTCAGAAGCCATGTGCGATTACTGGGAGGGGAGGGGGTTCTAATGCACCGCTGGCAGCAGAGGCCACAGGATACAGTGATGAGGATGGGAGGAGGAGGATGATGTGGACACCAGGACTCAGGTCATTCAGCAGTACTTCCAATGAGAGTCAGGTAGGTTTTCTGGTTGAGTATCTTACAGTCACATCGTGAAGTGCAGTGTACTACCTCACATATTCATTTCAGTAGTATGTGGGTTGCTGTGCCTTAGTCATCTCAGTGTGGTTAGAGGTATAACCCTGCTATTGCTATGTTTTGACTGTTTGTTTGCTCAGATTGTTTTGGCCAACACACATTTTCGAATCACAGTGCCTCTGTAGTTGAAATGGGCTGTTGGTAGTGTAATGGCTGTACTGATGGCCTCACTTTTCCCCTCTGTGATTGGATCTCCATGACACTTTCCCCAGCACTGGATGCCATGCAGGAGAGTGTGCCATACAGACAAAATGGCATGGCTCTATTCTTGGTATGTATTCTAAGGTCATTAGTGAGGTTGTGCCATGTGTGTAGTAATGTTGATAGTTCATTACAGTGCTGTATTTGTAGGACATGAGACCTGTGAATCTATTATGGTATTTGACACTGGAACATGATGTTTGACAATCATCTATTTCCAATGTGTATGTCATGGATGTTTTACCCTTTTTACAGATCTTGCAGTGGTCACTACTGTGTACCCAGGGAATAGCTGCTGACTGCTATCACTGAGATTATGTGGATGGTGAATGGTAAAATGTACTTACACTGAGAAACATTATAACAAGCTGACAATACTTTGGATGGAAACTGGTGTCCTGTAACATTTACACTGTCACATTGTAGTGCAGACATTACATACCGATTGAATGAAAGCAGAAAAACATCAGCTGTGTTTAAGTATGTCCATTCTCTTTACAAAAAGGAAGGGCTAGTGCAAGAGTGGGCTGATGGTGGAAGAAGTCTTCAGTGTAGTGGCCCAAGCAGTTGGTAGCACAGGTCCAGTATCCATGGTGCCATAGGGAAATGGAGTAATGTCAGTCCAAAGTCAACAAGTTGTGTCAGTGGCACACAAGGGAGACATGCTAGGTGAGGGTCACATCCTGGCATGGGTTTTAGTCTTGTCTACAGTCTCTGTCAGATGTCTGGCTCACAGGCAACGTTTGTGGGGTTTTCCTCAGCTACAGAGGGAGGTGTGCTGGTGGTCTGTGAGTCTTCTGGCAGGGCCTCCAGTCCACTGTCTGCAGCAGATATAGAGGGCTGGCCATGACTCTGGCCAGTGGAAGGGGCCTGCTGATGGGTGGAGGACACACGCATATAGGTGGCTATATCTCTAAGGCCACCTGCAATGGAGGCCATGGTGACATTGTGGGCCTGCCACTGGTGCATGGCCTCCTGATGGTGCTCCTTCAGCAGCCTCTGGTTCTCCTGCAAAATGGTGAGTACCAGGCCCATCCTGTCCTGGGATTTTTGGTAGGCTTCACTGGGTTGCCCCACCCCTTGGCCCACAGGTGACCTCCCACTGGCCCTTGCCCCCTGTGCATGTGTCCCTGGAACTGTGTGCCCACTCCCACTTGCATCAGGTCCTTCATCGCCTTGCCTGGTAGGCGTTGACTCCGGTCTCTTCCGCTTGGGAGGGAGGGGCCAGAAGAGACATGAATCCTTTCATGTCTCTGCAAGCATTTTTGCTGCCCGATCGCGATGTGATCGGGCAGCAGAAATGCCAACTAGACACCAGGGAATTTTTTTTTACAATGGAAATAAGGGGAGCGGCCCCTTGGGCAAGGGCCGCTCCCCAGGGGGGCAAATCATTTTCAGGCCATTTCGGCCTACTATAATTAGGCCGATCTGCCCCCAGGCAGAGCAGAAAACCCCCTAGACACCAGAGATTTTTTTTTCTTTTTTCTTTCTTTTATGTTTAGGGAGTAATCCCTTCAGCAAGAGTCGGTCCCTGGGAGGGCACATTGTTTGTAGGCCATTTCTGACCCCCCTCGTGGCAGAAACCACTAGACTCCAGGGAATTTTTTTTGTTTTTTGGCAATGGACAAAAGGGGTGCGCCCCTTGGGCAACGGCCGCTCCCGATGGGGGCAAATCATTTTCAGGCCATTTCTGCCCTCCCTGGGGGCAGATCGGCCTACTATAATTAGGCCAATCTGCACCCGGGGGGGCAGAAAACCCCCTAGACACCAGAGATTTTTTTTTTCTTTTATGTTTAGGGAGCGACCCCTTCAGCAAGGGTCGCTCCCTGGGGGGGGGCAAGTTGTTTCTAGGCCATTTCTGCCCCCCCATTGTGGCGGAAACCACTAGACACCAGGGATTTTTTTTTCTTTTTTTGGAAATGAACATAAGGGGAGCGGCCCCTTGGGCAAGGGCCGCTCCCCAGGGGGGCAAATTATTTGTAGGCCATTTCTGCCCCTCGGGGCAGAAAACCCCCTAGACACCAGAGATTTTTTTCCTTTTATGTTTAGGGAGCAACCCCTTCAGCAAGAGTCGGTCCCTGGTTGGGCAGATTGTTTATAGGCCATTTCTACACCCCCCGGGGGCAGAAAACCACTAGACACCAGGGAGCATTTTTATTTTTATTTTTTTCATTTATGTGTACGGAGCGACCCCTTCGGCAAGGGTCGCTCTCTTGGGGGGCCAAATTGTTTTTAGGCCATTTCTGCCACCGGGGGGCAGAAACCACTAGACACCAGGGATTGGTGTGTGTGTATGTGTGTGTTTTGTTTGGGGACAAACTCCATGGGTCACTCCCCATGGGGGCACATTACTGTTGGCCATATCAGCCCCCTTGGGGGCAGATCGGCCTATTTTTGGAAGGCCCATCTGCACCCAAAGGGGGCAGAAAGCCCACCAGAGACCAAGGAAGATTTTTTTTCAAAATGAGAGGGTGGGGGTATGGCCATACCCCCGCACCAAATAAATGGGGCCAAAGTTGTTCTGCCTACCAGTGGGCAGATGGGGCAATTACCCTCAATCCACACCCCAGGGGGCAGAAAGTCTACTAGATGGCATGGAATTAAAAAAAAGATGTATATATACTGGGGTGGTGGCTACCAACCACTATGGGCATGGTTATGCCCCCACCCCAATTGAAGGGGGTAACAGTCTTTCAGATCTCCCCCGCACAATAAAACATTTTATCCCATGGCAAGCAAGAAGACAGTTGATTATTTTGGGTTTTGGTTTTACATTTGGGCCATGAGAGCTTGGTAACTCTCAAAATCGTCCAACTTGGAATGGTGAGGGCTGCACTTTTTTGACTTTGGAACGCTGCCATGTAGAAAAATCCACAAGACCCAGACACATCTGAAAACTAAACATCTGGTTGATTCCAGGGTGGTGTGCTTCACATGCACCCCGCACCATTTTGCTACCCACAATGCCCTGCAATCCTCCAACTTTGATGAAAATCGCACATTTTCCCCACATTTGTGTGATGGAACCTTCCGGAATCTGCAGGAATCCACAAAATTCCTACCACTCAACATTGTCCCATCTACACCGATAAAAATTCTGCTGCACTTGTCAGCCTAAAATATTTTTTTTCAAACTGCCCTTTTGGACCCGATTTGGTTCCACCTCAATTTCAACATGTTTTTGGCCCTTCCCTGTCACAGGCACTTGGCCCACCTACACAAGTAAGGTATCATTTTTACTGGGAGACTGAGGGGAACGTTGGGTGGTAGGAAGTTTGTCCCGGTGAGGTGATCCCATCCAGAAATGTGGGAAAAAAGTGATTTTTTTAGCTACATTTGAGGTTTGCTGAGGATTCTGGGAAAGAAATCATTGGGGGATTGAGGGACACCTCCCTGGACTCCCTCAGGTGTCTAGTTTTCAGAAATGCGTGGGTTTGGTAGGTTTCCCTAGATTGCTGCTGAGCCCAGGACCAAAAACGTAGGTTGCCCCCCCACCCCAAAAAAAAAACAGGTTGTTTTGTATTTGATAATTTTGTTGTGTCCAAATAGTTTTTTGGGGCATTTTCTGTCACAGGCACTAGGCCTACCCACACAAGTGAGGTACAATTTTTATCTGGAGACTTGGGAGAACACTGGGTGGAAGGAAATTTGTAGCTCCTCTCAGATTCCAGAACTTTCTGTCACCGAAATGTGAGGAGAAAGTGTTTTTTTAGACACATTTTGAGGTTTGCAAAGGATTCTGGGTAACAAAACCTGGTGGTAGCCCCACAAGTCACCCCATCGTGGATTCCTCTAGGTGTCTAGTTTTCAAAAATGCACAGGTTTGGTAAGTTTCCCTAGGTGCCGACTGAGCTAAAGGCCAAAATCCACAGGTAGACACTTTGCAAAAAACACCTCTGTTTTCTTTGGGAAAATTTGATATGTCCACATTGTGTTTTGGGGCATTTCCTGTCGTGGGCACCAGGCCTACCCACACAAGTGAGGTATAATATTTATTGGGAGACTTGGGGGGATGCTGCGTGGAAGGAAAGACCTTTCTGTCACCAAAATGTGAGGAGAAAGTCTTTTTTAGTTACATATTGAGGTTTGCAAAGGATTCTGGGTAACAAAACCTGGAGAGAGCCCCACAAGTCACCCCATCTTGGATTTCCCTAGGTGTCTAGTTTTCAAAAATACACAGGTTTGCTAGGTTTCCTTATGTGCCGGCTGAGCTAGAGGCCAAAATCTACATCTAGGCACTTTGCAAAAAACACATCAGATTTCAGTGTAAAAATGTGATGTGTCCATGTTGCGTTTTCTGTCGCGAGCATCAGGCCTACCCACGCAAGTGAGGTGCCATTTTTATCGGGAGACTTGGGGGAACACAGAATAGCAAAACAAGTTTTATTGCTCCTTGTCTTTCTCTTCATTTATTCCTTCCAAATGTAAGACAGTGTGTAAAAAAGACATCTAATTAAGAAATGCCCTGTAATTCACATGCTAGTATGGGCACCCCGGAATACAGAGATGTGCAAATAACCACTGCTTCTCAACACCATATCTTGTGCCCATTTTAGAAAGACAAAGGTTTTCTGGATACCTATTGTTCACTCTTCATATTTCAGCAAATGAATTGCTGTATACCCGGTATAGAATGAAAACCCATTGAAAGGTGCAGCTCATTTATTGGCTCTGGGTACCTAGGGTTCTTGATGAACCTACAAGCCCTATATATCCCTGCAAGCAGAGGAGTCCAGCAGACGTAACAGTATATTGCTTTCAAAAATCTGACATTGCAGGACAAAATTACAGAGCAAAGCTTAGAGAAAAATGGCTGTTTTTTTTCACCTCATTTTTTATTTTTTTATTTCAGTTGCTATTTTCTGTAGGAAACCCTTGTAGGATCTACACAAATTACCTATTGCTGAATTCAGAATTGTGTTTACTTTTCAGAAATGTTTCGCTTTCTGGGATCCAGCATTGGTTTCACACCCATTTCTGTCACTGACTGGAAGGAGGTTGAAAGCACAAAAAATCGTAAAAATGGGGTATGCCCCAGTAAAATGCCAAAATTGTGTTAGAAAAATTGGGTTTTCTGATTCAAATCTGCCAGTTCCTGAAAGCTGGGAAGCTGGTGATTTTAGCACCACAAACCCTTTGTTGATGCCATTTACAGGAAAAACACACAAGCCTTCTTCTGCAGCCCTTCTTTCCCTTTTTTTTTTTTTTAGAAAAACGAAATTTTCACTGTATTTTGGCTAATTTCTTGGTCTCCTTCAGGGAAACCCACAAAGTCTGGGTACCTCTAGGATCCCTAGGATGTTGGAAAAAATGACGCAAATTCAGTGTGGGTAGCTTATGTGGACAAAAAGTTATGAGGGCCTAAGCGCAAACTGCCCCAAATAGCCAAAAAAGGCTTGGCACCTGAGGAGGAAAAGGCCTGGCAGCAAAGGGGTTAAGAAATGGGTAAAGTGCACAATTGTCCAGGGCCACCACCTTCCTAGAGTCCCCTGAGAAAGTTAGTTTTATTTCTCCCCTGCCTATCCAATTTCCCTATCTAAATCTTTCTCCGACTCTGCCTACCTGTCCCTCTGTCTCTACCCTGTGTCATTTGAAGGATTTTTGGTTTCTCAAGCAACAAATATTTCAACAGTTTTTGAGTTACTGTATTAAAGATTAGCATCTAATTTAGTATTGTTTCGCATCATGCGGGCTTGTATTCGTTTTAGATGTGTAACTAAATTCAAATGTATCTTGTCCGAGGTCCCCAAACCCCTCAGGGTGACACCTGTACCTTGTTCATTGGCGTGCTCACTGAAATTAGAAAGGCCTGAGTGGTGTCTGTTCGTCTTACACAGAGATGTCCCAGTGGTCAGGTTGCTTAATGCCTCCTTTATTAGTGAGGTCGATCACCCAGAGTGGAGCTGCTGACCTACTGTCACTATGTCATAAAATGTTCACATTTCAAAGGACCAGTATCCCAGGAATGTACTACGAGAGATGTATTCCGCTATTTCATTATTTCCTCTTTCCGAGCTACGAGGCATTCGATTGTACTTTGCTGAGTTACTGTATCACTGACCTTTTGCTTTGTCATTTTGTGTAAGGCATACAGATCCGTATAAAACAGAAACCAGGTTTTAGCAAGTGTTTTGCACTCTTACAGTTTAGAGTAAAAGTGTCCCGATCACAAACGTTACATGCTTGCAAACACTGTAGGACCCATCAAACCATTTCACAGTAACTGTATTGTATTCCCAGATAGTTTTCTTTGCACACGCTGTTTCCCTGCTTCTGATCATCTTATGTTCACAGGTGGAGTATAGATTGGTCTTACAGTGTCAGTGATCTATCGCTGTATTTCTATTTCACAATTATGTTATTTAGTTTTTTTGATTTGTGTACCTTTTGCTTTTTATTCTTCGCTCTTACTGCAGATATGTTGATATAGTAAGATACATTTTCCCACGCTGTTCAATGGAAAAACTCGTAACTCAGGCCAATTAGATTTTAATCGCACCTACAATTATGGTATAAAGTATCACGACTTAAAAGTATGTCATGGTTGCCATAGTTGATCTAAGACTTGACTGCTTTTATACAGGTACCCAGAGAGCCAATGATGCTTGGGAGGCAATTTGCAATTGCAGACAGTGCAACCAGTGTCCTAATTAGTACTGAACACTTAAATTCTCACTTTTAATATTTTTTGGTTGTCGCCCTGACTTCAAGGGTCAAGGAAAAGGCCGACAGGTGGGCATTACACAGTAGTTTTTTTCTTTCATTTTTACAATTGTAAAATGGCTTCATTGATTTAAAGGGGCACCCCTTCTGTCTATTATAATGTCACTTCTTTTTTATATTATTATTTAAGTTCCATTTTGTTGTGTTATTGAGATTGAAGTGATGTAATTAGTCAGATATCAGACTGGAATATATCCATTACTTATTTGGAAACTGTTGTTTCAAGAATTTAATTTGTGTTGGCCTTCGATCTGTTACTATTCATGAGAATTCATGCATAAGAAGTTTTATTTAATCATCTTTGAGCCTCTGACTATCCTAATTTCATGGAATATTCGTCATGCACAAGCTGGTTCTGCTACTGCAATCAAGAAGAACGATAGGATTGATTATTTTCCACTTTTCACTCCTGCAAATTCAAAGATGAGGGATGGTAATGCAGCAAATTATGCACCAAATTATCCTCTATACGTTAAGGTCTGTGTAGGTCTCTCTGTACACCTCGGAAAACCTCTTTGTGCTTGCAGCTATGACCGTCTGCTTTAAAATGTATGTGGGTCTCTTTCAGCTGGTGCTTTCTGCCTAGGAAGAACAACATTGAAGGCATCATTTTGTGCATATGCATGAGCACACGTAATGAACAGGTCTGGACAAAATTAAAATTACATCAACATAATTCAAAATATTTTGGGGATGCATTGGGATTTTTGCATGGAATTCTTGAAATTACGCCACGTCAAGTAAGCAAGTCACTGTCTAAGGCAAATCATGGTTTGGGGGGGCTAGGTGGTGGGGTTGATTGTGTGCAGGAAGGGACACCTTCCTGCACAGAAACAATCATTCCCTGCAACACAGGCACCCTTGCAATATGGTGCAAGGGTGCCTGTGTTGGCGCTAGGCAGCTAAATTTGCCACCAGCCCTAGGGGAAACACAGGGGTGTGCCGTATTTAAGTAAATACGGTCGTTCTCTGCGATTCTGAACCTATGCAGTTCAGTGATGCCAATTGTGGCGCCCCGCTGCACCATCTTCTTGTAAAAGCAAATTACACAAATTTTGCACACCCCTAGTAAAGAATAGAGTTTCAAGAACGACCTGGGTAAGCCACAATAATTGAGATTTTCAGGATGACGTCTACTGAGAAAAATATATTTATTCAGCTTTTTTACTATGTGGAAGTTCCACGCAGAAAATTGCTCTTGCACAACATGGTATACTTATATTTCTCACAGCAGAGAATCAGTTTCTTGAACATCCTCGTGTCTTGCCTTCGGTTTTTTCATACTTCATCTTTCAAAAGATTAGTTACATTTTAGTGAGAGTTTACTGGAATTTTCAGGGCCAGCCACGTATCTCCACGTTTCCTGCCTCTAACCTTAAATGTTTTCAAAACTGCCCTTCGCCCTTCAAAATTCTATTCTTCCTTTTGATGGTAGTCAGTGGGCATTATTTGAAAGCTAAACAATACATGTTGTGCAGTGCAGACATATTTAGACTTGCAAAACCTTTATAAATAGGTTCTTTTAAAAAGGATGCACTTCATATTGTTTTGTTTTGTTTTTATTGAAATGCTAATGGATGACCAAAACGTGAATGCAGTTAAATGGTGATTGCTCATCGTTACACCTCATAATTCTGTCCTGTTTCTAAACCTTCTTCAAGTAGATTCAGAAATTCATTGATGGCTTTATAAAAACATGGTTATTCAGGTGGGCTGCATTTGAGAGTTGAAAATTTGCAGTAAGGTCAATAGTGTGATATAAAGAAATATTTCCTTTATTGGCTCCTTGTCTGTGCCATAAAAAAACTGGAGATGCAAAAGCAGCGTTGCTATCTTTTAACTTCCAGTGCATTACATGTGTAATTTTTACTGTAAATCAAAAATAGTCTTAATAGCTAAGATATGTATTTCTATTTTTTTTTTTTAGTTTGAGGTTTATTTATGTGTGGACAGTCTACATGTGGAAAACACTGTAAGCATGGATTTTTACCTGTGGCTGGACAGATATCTCCACTTGGGTGGGATTCATCAACTCTGGGGGGAGATATCTGCTTAGTAGAAGGAACTCCACCCCAAGGCAGGAGGAGTGGAGACATGTATGACCATGTTAATGACTGAGAAGTTGCTTCGAGTACAATTATGACCAGATTTCTGTCTCTTTTTTGTAGAACTAGAAATGGAACGGAATAGGGAAGTGTTGAACCTGACAGCCTTAGGGTGGTCACCCCCATTTTTTTTTGCCTGCCTCCCTCCACTTTTTGACACAGTTTTTGCTGGTTTTAGGACTCTGCGCACTTTACCACTGCTAACCAGTTCTAAAGTGCATATGCTCTCTCCCTTAAAACATGAAGACATTGGCTCACACACAATTAATTACTACTAGTGGGCTGCAGCACTTGTTGTGCTACCCACATAGGTAGCCTTCTAACCATGTCTTAGGCCTCTTATTGCAGGCCCTGTTTGTGCAGCTTCACTGCCAAATCGACTTGGAAGTTAAAAGTACTTGCCAAGCCTTAAACTCCCCTTTTTCTACATATAAGTCACCCCTAAGATAGGCCGTAGGTAACCCATAGAGCAGGGTGCTATGTAATTAAAAGGCAGGACATGAAAATGTGTGTTCTATATGTCCTGGTAGGGTAAAACTCCTAAATTAATTTTACACTGCTGTGAGGCTGCTCCTTTCATAGGCTAGCATTGGGGCTACCCTCATATAGTGTTTGAGTGTTAGATTCTGATCTGAAGGGAGTAACTAGGTCAATTTTTAGTATGGCCAGAATGGTAATAGAAAAACCTGCTTATTGGTGAAGTTGGATTTAATATTACTATTCTGGAAATGGCACTTTTAAGAAGTGTGCATTTCTCTGCACTTAAATCCTTCTGTGCCTTTTAATCCAGACTAGGTTAGTTGACATTTCCCTTGTGCATTTCACTCTGACAACCCAAAACACAGCATGCTCAGTCACACCTGCACACCTCTGCACACTGAATGGGTCTTCCTGGGATGGGAGTGTGGAGGGCCTGACAATTACATGTCAAAAGACAGTGCCTGCCCTCACACAATGGACTGCAAAAACCCCTACTGGGACCCTGGCAGACAGGATGGAACTGAAAGGGGACCTTGTGCACTTCTAAGCCACTCTTTGAAGTCCCTCCCACTTCAAAGGCACATTTTGGTATTTAAACAAGGCCTCTGACCCTACCAACTTAGACACTTCTACAGACACATCTGCAGGCACTTCTTGACAAGATACCTACTGGGAAAGAAACTCTGAACCAGAACCTGCAACCTGCTAAGAGGAGCTGCCTGGCTGCCCAAAGGACTCACCTGACTGCTTTTCTGCAAAGGACTGCTGCCCTGATGTTGCCCTGCTGCCTTGCTGCCCTCTGTCTCTACTGAGAAGTGCTCTCCAAGGGCTTGGATTGAGCTTGCCTCCTAGTGCTGAAGTATCAGGGTCAAAAAGACTTCATCTCTGCAAAAGAACTCCTTATGCAGTGAAAATTGATGCACAGCCTGCTGGAATCTATGCACAGCCAGCTTTGCAGTGAGAAAATCACTGCACGCCGAACTGGAATGACGCAGCCCAGCTTCCCGAGTGGAGATTGACGCAGCTCCAGCGTTGCGACCGGAGTTTCGATGCACAGCCCACTGGATCAACGCATAACCGAGCTGGAATGATGCAGCCCAACTTCCTGCGAGAGGAACCGATGCAGAGCCTGCCGTGTGAGAGAAATTTCCCTGTATCACCCACTGGATCGATGCAGCTTCTGTAACTTCGTCCTGCACACCCAGGATTTCTCCTCATTGACCCTGTGGCATCCAAATACCCAGCAACCCAAAGAGGATCCAAGTCTGCGTGCAATGCACACATCCCCGTTTGTCATGCATCTTCTCCTCTTCTGTGCCGTGCGGGTAATTTAGATGCAAACCAGGTACTTTGTGCTTGCAAGAGACACTTACTGCTTTTTAAGAACTTTATTGATCATTTCAAAAGTGATATTTCAACTTGTATTTATCAAATCTTGATTGGTTTGACCTTATTCTACTCAGATAAATATTCCATATTTTATTAAACCTGTATGGTGTATTTTTGTAGTGTTTATACTGTATTATTGCATGAGTTATTGCACAGATTGCCTTCTAAGTTAAGCCTGACTTCTCAGTGCCAAGCTACCAGAGGGTGTGCAATGTTAACCAGCTGATGGGGTTCTGCAAGGGGATGGGACTACCTACCCGGGGTGCCTCTAGAAAGGAGGAATACCAAAAGGCGCTGGGGACCTAGGCAGAACCCCATTCAGAAGAGAATGTTGAGGCGGAGGAGCCAGAGGATAGGCCCTCAGAGGTTTGTTTTTGCCAGCAGTGGGGGTTGTTAGCCCTGGAATTGTGCCTCCTGGTAAACCAGGGACCAGTGCCTCTAGCCATGGCCTGACCAGAGGAAAGGTGGAAGGAGTGAGAATTTCAACTGCAAATGGCAAAGTTAAACATGGAGGCAGAGGAAAGGAAAGCAGAGAGAATATTGGCAGAAAATAAACTTTTGTTGACTCATGAACTGAGGCCTTCATTACGAGTTTGGCAGTCAATGGACCGCCGCAGTGGAGATGGCGGTTGCACCTCTTTGGGACTGGCGGGATAGACCGCCGTATTACGAGTACTGGCAAGGCATCTGCAGAACACAGTCAAGTTTCCATCCGAACTACAATGTGGCAGACCGCTGTTGCTGGCGGAAGGCCTCTTCAGGCCGGTGGTCAGACAGTTTCCGCCCACTGTATTACGAGGTTTCACACCTCCAGGACTTCCAGAGCGGTCTAACTGCTGTGAAAACCTTGGCGGAAACAAACAACATAAAAGGAAGCACCCACCTTCTGGCACACAGGTACGTCCGTAGGTGCCATGGCACGCAAATTGCAAGTCTTTCCAATGCTCCTGATGGCCATTGACATTCACGACCAGCGACACCGACATAGACACTGGCTGTAAGTACCCCATCCTAGTACACACTGGAGGGAAGGACATTAGGACACACACACACACATGCACAAACTCACAGTCACAACACTTACATGCGCAAGGAGAGCCAGGACAAGCTCTGTAGCATCAACACCAACGGTGCTGTTGTAGATAAATATTATTGGAAATATCCAAACTGTCATGATGATAACTATTTACAAAATGCCACAAGGGCCAGTGCATCATTGTCCAAATGTCCCAGGGCATGTGAGGAATGCCCAAATTGACTCCTGACTGCAATGTGCAGACCTCCACAGGACAGGGGCATCAATGGGGCATGCAGGCACCTCAGGGATGGGGATGTAGGGGGTGTGATCAGGGTTTGGATGGGGGGTCCTTCCTCTTCTTATCAGGTTTTCCCCCCTGTAACAGAGTTGCTCGGCTCCCACAGGATATTGCGAGGATTGGGCGGGCAACTAGGTACCCCGGGGGTCCGCTCAAGGAACAAAAGACCGGGATCGTCCACATCAATCCAGATATCCGGCAAGAGAGGAGAGTGTTGGGAGGTGGAAGAAGAGGAGGAGAAAAACATGAGGAAAAGAGAAGAGAAAAAGGAAATACTTGAGGGAGATGATACGAGGGAGAAAACACCAGAGCGACCGAGTGCCAAATAAGGAGACGCGCACGGCGAAGTAAGAACAAGCGAGGCAAACATATCAATGGGAGAGAGACCAGCCATGAGAAGAGACGAGAGAGCCTGCCACGTCCCTCGAGGGAAGTGGCTCATGCAGGTACGTGCCTGCATACATAATCCTACAAAGTATTTGTGGAGGTGGGGAGGAGGAGAGGACAGACTGAAGGAGGAAGAGGGAGCAGCTTAATATTGAGAAAAGGTTCTTTTAAAGCCTTGGGCACCATCAATACCGGGCTCCATATTTCACCTGCACAAGTTTTTACCAAATTACAGGAAGAGACAGTATCATCAGAGTTGAGCACTATCCTTCACTATATCAAGGGGATGCTTTTCTGCACAGACTTTTCTCTCCTTTTTGAAGTTTTCTTTTCCCGGTCTTTCCTTTCCTCTTTCTCCCCACCCCTCTGAAAACAACATAATAATAAACAGAAGAATACGGCCAACTTACCTTTTTCTTTCACTTCTGTTCTCTGCTCCCTGGAATCCGGCCTGTGGTGCAAACTACCTTCTGAGATCTCTGAGACAACACCTAAAGAAGAAAAGAGAGAGAACAAAATAAAGAAAGCCATAGACAAGAACAGAAAGAGCAAAAGATAACAGGAAGAAACAAAGAAGAACAACTAAACAAGAAACTTAGTAATTAAAACTGAGCTCCACATATGAAAACTAAATAAATAATAACATCTTTATACCATAAAGAGTGATTGGGACCAGTCTTTTATTTATCTAGATATAACAGCTAAGAAGAACCTACTACACGCCCCTTACTGTTCTGCTTTCGTGGGGATGCCTTGCCCCTCTTTCCTGCATTCTTAGGTGGGACGGTGGTGGAGGCTACCACAGCAGGGGACCCAGATGGAGTGCTATCAGGGCTGGAGGTGTGAGGAACAGGTGTGCCTGTTGTGTCAGTACTGAAGACTGCGGGGCATGCCTCAGCCCAGAGGAGGACAGGGAGGTGGAAGGCAGGGCTCTGTGAAGGGTAGCAGGGCATTTGGGTGAGAACAGGGACTGGACCAGGAGACGGGAACAGGGAAACTCATGCAGGAATCTCTTTTTAGGAGCACCGGGTAGGTCATGTGTTAGGTGTTTGGGAGTGGAGGTAGAGAGGATGGTTGATAGGTGTGTACGTAGATATGGTTTGGGAGCTGGTGGGTGGGTGCGTGAAATGTGTGAGCTGGGTGTGTTGGGTGGATGAGTGTGGGTGTAAAGGTGTACTGGGAAGAGGATTGGAGACACAGGGAGATGGCAGGGGGGATATGTGAGTGAATGTTGGGGTGGTGTGTGCAGGTAGAGTGGATGTGCTGCATGTGGTTGTGTTGACTGTTGTGGTGCGTGCAGATGTGGTGTATGGGGTACATGCATTGGGGTCAGCTGTTGTGGTGACGAGGGCAGTGACAGGACATGTGTCTGGACCTGGGACTGATGATGTGGTGTCTACATAAGTGAGTGGCGCCGTCACTGTGAAGGGGGAGCTAGTGAGGGATTCAGGGCCGGTAGTGGATGTTGGTGTGTGTACGTCTGAATGGTGGGTGTGTGCATGGCGGTGGTGGCGCTTGTGGTGCATGTGAATGTCCTTGTGCTCTATGTCTGTTGGTGGGGATGCATGCTGGTATGAAAGTGTGCTTTGGATGGGAAATGGGAGAGGGATGTGGGAGTGGGAACAGGTAGTTGGAAGGGGGACAGAAGAAGAAGGAACACTGGCTGCCTTCAATGAGAAGGACAGAGCCTGAAATGATCACTGAAGGGCAGACAGGGCACCGTGAACGCCTTCCAGGAATGCATTTGACTGTTGCTTCTGGGATGCCAGTCCTTGTATGGCATTCACAATGGTTGTCTGCCCAAAAGAGATGGACCTTGTGTAGAAAGGTAGCCTCTTTCTAGCCTTGTTACCCCCACTTTTGGTCTGTTTGTGAGTATATGTCAGTGTGTTTTCACTGTCTCACTGGGATCCTGCTAGCCAGGGCCCAGTGTTCATAGTGAAAACCCTATGTTGTCAGTGTGTTTGATATGTGTCACTGGTATCCTGCTAGCCAGGACCCCAGTGCTCATAAGATTGTGGCCTATATGTGTTCCCTGTGTGGTGCCTAACTGCATCACTGAGGCTCTGCTAACCAGAACCTCCATGTTTATGATCTCTCTGCTTTTAAAATTGTCACTGCAGGCTAGTGACTCATTTTACCAATTCTGATTGGCACACTGGAACACCCTTATAATTCCCTAGTATATGGTGCCTAGGTACCCAGGGTACTGAGGTTCCAGGAGATCCCTATGGGCTGCAGCATTTCTTTTGCGACCCATAGGGAGCTCACACAATTCTTACACTGCACTTAAGTAACTTATAAGTCACCTATATGTCTAACCCTCACTTAGTGAAGGTTAGGTGCAAAGTTACTTAGTGTGTGGGCACCCTGGCACTAGCCAAGGTGCCCCCACATTCTTCAGGGCAAACTTCCCGGACTTTGTGAGTACGGGGACACCATTACACGCGTGCACTACATATAGGTCAATACCTATTTGTAGTGTCACCATGGTAACTCCGAACATGGCCATGTAACATGTCTAGGATCATGGAATTGTCACCCTAATACCATTCTGCTATTGGGGGGAGAATTCCATGCATCCCCGGGTCTTTAGCATAGAGCCTGGGTACTGCCAAACTAACTTTCCGGGGTCTCCAATGCAGCTAATGCTGCTGCCAACCCCTCAGACAGGTTTCTGTCCCCCTGGGGCCTTGGCAGCCTGGTCCCAGGAAGGCAGAACAAAGGATTTCCTCTGAGAGAGGGTGTTACACCCTCTCCCTTTGGAAATAGGTGTGAAGGGCCTGTGAGGAGTAGCCTCTCCTGGCCTCTGGAAATGCTTTGAAGGGCGCAGATGGTGCCCTCATTGCTTAAGCCAGTCTACACCGGTTCAGGGATCCCCCCTGCCCTGCTCTGGCGCGAAACTGGACAAAGAAAAGGAGAGTGACCACTCCCCTGACCAGCACCTCCCAGGGGAGGTGCCCAGAGCTCCTCCAGTGTGTCCCAGACCTCTGCCATTTTGGATGCAGAGGTGTGAGGGCACAATGGACAGCTCTGAGTGGCCAGTGCCAGCAGGTGACATCAGAGACCCCTCCTGATAGGTGCTTACCTTTCTCTGTAGCCAATCCTCCTCTGTGGGCTATTTAGGGTCTCTCCTGTGGGCATCTCACCAGATAACGAATGCAAGAGCTCACTAGAGTTCCTCTGCACTTCCCTCTTCGACTTCTGCCAAGGATCGACCGCTGACTGGTCCAGGACGCCTGCAAAACAGCAACAAAGTAGCAAGAAGAATACCAGCAACATTGTAGCGCCTCATCCTGACGGCTTTCTTGACTGTTTCCTGGTGGTACATGCTCTGAGGGCTGTCTGCCTTCACCCTGCACTGGAAGCCAAGAAGAAAACTCCTGTCGGTTGATGGAATCTTCCCCCTGCCAACGCAGGCACCAAACTTCTGCATCACCGGTCCTCTGGGTCTCTGACGAGCGTGGTCCCTGGAACACAGGAGCTGGGTCCAAGTGTCTTCCACAGTTCAGTGGCCCTTCTGTCCAAATTTTGTGGAGGTAAGTCCTTGCCTCCCCACGCCAGATAGTAATCCTGTGTACTGAGTGAACTGCAGCTGTTATGGCTTCTGTGCACTTTTGCAAGACTTCCTTCATGCGCATCCTAGCCCAGGTCCCCAGCTCTCCGTCCTGCATTGCCCAACTCGCTGAGTTGGACTCCGACGTAATGGGACCCTCCTTTGTGACTCTGAGTCGACCGCTGTCCTCAGATCTTCTAAGTGCCTGTTGAGGTACTTCTGTGGGTGCTGCCTGCTTCTGCAGGAGCTCTCTGAGTTGCTGCGTGCCCCCTCTGTCTCCTCCTCCAAGAGGCGACCTCCTGGTCCTTCCTGGGCCCTGGCAGCACCCAAAATCCTTAACCATAACTCTTGCAGCTAGCAAGGCTTGTTTGCGGTCTTTCTGCGTGGTAAGAACTCTGCATCCTCCAGCACGCTGTGGGACATCTTCTGACCATAGGAGAAGTTTCTGGCACCTTCCGTTGTTGCAGAATCTTTGGCTTCTTCCACCCGGAGGCAGCCCTTTTGCACTTTCATCCGGGGTTTAGTGGGCTCCTGCCCCCCTGGACACTTGCGTGACTCTTGGACTTGGTCCCCTTCCTTTACAGGTTCTCAGGTCCAGGATTCCATCTTCAGTGTTCTGCTGGCAGTTGTTGTCCTTGCAGAATCCCTTATTACGACTTTACTGTCTTTCTGGGGTAGTGGGGTAACTTTACTCCTACTTTTCAGGGTCTTGGGGTGGGGTATCTTGGTCACGCTTAGTGTTTTCGGACACTCCCAATGACCCTCTACAACCTTCACTAGGCCTGGGGTCCATTCGTGGTTGACATTCTACTTTTGGAGTATATGGTTTGTGTTGCCGCTAGGCCTATTCCTACCTATTGCATTCTATTGTGATTCTACATTGTTTGCACTACTTTTCTAACTGTTACTTACCTGATTTTGGTTTGTGTGCATATAATTTGTGTATATTACTTACCTCCTAAGGAAGTGTATCCTCTGAGATACTTTTGGCATATTGTCACTAAAATAAAGTACCTTTATTTTTAGTAACTTTGAGTATTGTGTTTTCTTATGATATAGTGCTATATGATATAAGTGGTATAGTAGGAGCTTTGCATGTCTCCTAGTTCAGCTAAGCTGCTCTGCTATAGCTACCTCTATCAGCCTAATCTGCTAGAACACCTCTATTCTACTAATAAGGGATACCTGGACCTGGCACAAGGTATAAGTACCACAAGGTACCCACTATAAGCCAGGCCAGCCTCCTACACCTTAGGAGGTCAATAGCCTCCCCATTGAGGGCAGCAGGACTGGTTTGGGCAGAGGTGCCTGCGGCAAAGGAGATGCTCATCCTCCTGGGTGAGCGGGCACGAGCAACTGGGTGGGGAGCTACAGGGAGAGCGGTGCTGGTGTGGGGGGTGGCAGACAAGGATGGTGCAGGAATAGGACCTGAATATTCCGCCACCACTAGGGAGTCACCATTGGAAGAAAAATCAGATGATGGTGTAGATGTTGATGTCTCCCCTGTGGTGCTCCACTCACCCTCAGTCCCACTGGTCCCCTCGGCTCAGCTAGTATTAGCCTCTTGGGTCCCGTGGGATGCATCTTCCCCACTTGCTAGTGCCCCTTCTCCTTCGCAAGATTATGCTGTTGCACACAAAGACAGAGGAGCAGAGGGAGGGAGGGTGGACAGTGAGAGATATGGTGGGAGAAAGAGAAACAGAGAGCAAGTGGTCAATGCCAGCACAACAGCCACATACAATTCACTACAACATACTCCAGTGCCATGTCATTACATGCCATACCTTCACACACACATGCCACTGCAATGACAGCCCATGCGTGCCACCTCAGTCATGCACATGAGTTTCACACATGCTGACACACATTCAGTCCTGTACAGGATGTATGCCATACCCTCAACACATGTCTGACCCACCCCATTGACTCATGGCTTTATATGATCACTAGACCCAAACTTTATACTCTCTGGGTGTTTGGAGGCATACTTTCACAGCCACATAACCACACACTTCACAGGCTGCACCTATCACTCACCACATAACCTAAGTACGAATGTGGACTCCCCCTTGTGGCTGCTGTGTTGCCCTCAAGCACCCATCTACCTAAGGGTACGCCACTGCCAAAATGCGGGACATAAAGGGGGTCAGGACCGGACGGGCACTTCTCCCTCATTGGAGGACATCCCCAGCTGGGCCTCACTGGTCTTCCTCGCCCGCCGTTGCAGGTCCTCCCACCGCTTCCTGCAGTGGGTGCTCTGCTGGGTATGGACACCCAGGGTCAGCACTTGCTTGGCGATGGCAGGCCAGATCATGTTCTTTTGATGGGCGCTCACCTGCATGGATAACACGGAGAAAAGGAGACAGTCATGTAGCGTGGCATCTTAGGGACTGCTTTGGACACAACACAGCCCCTCAACATATGCACATTTCAACCTTCCAGTTGTCCTCATAGCCCTCAACCAGGTCCTTCTACAAGTCACTCATCCTCGTCCCAAGACTCCATCCACATTTGTACCACTCACAGACAGTACAATCATAGTGCAGTTACCTGCTGCTGTGGTGCCCCACACAACTGGGTATACAGGGGTAGGAAACTCTCCACAAGCTTCTCTAGTTCCTCCTGTGAGAAGGCTAGGGCCCTATTCCCTGCAGCATTTGGCATCTTGGCTACCAGTTGCAGAACACAGCAGCACATGCAGTGGAGTTATACCCAGCACGAGTGCCAGGAGTCAAGCGAACATGAGCAGATGAAATGGCGATCATGGCGGGCGTGGACATCACCATCACCACCGGCAGTGATTGCCATTGGCTCATGTCTCCCATAGGCAACTGAGTGAAACAAAGAGGAGTTGAATGGCGGTTGTGACTGCCTACTGACATGACGTCTTACGCCAGCGGAATTCGCTCACTTCCATCTGTCCTGTGCATGCTGGAAAGGCGGTTGCTATTTTACTTTTATAATGTGGGTTTATGAGGTGTGTCATGGATGTTTAATAGTGACCTGTGCACAGGTCTTCTGCATCCTCACAGTCCTTTATTCATATAATGATTGCCACTCCCTCCTATTCCCATGTACGGTGGAAGAAAGATGGTGAGGAATGCTCCTGTCTACAAGTCGCTGGTCGATCTTGCAACATTTGAAGAGAGGCACGTCATCCAGTGCTATTGCCTCAACCGTCAGACCATCATGGATCTTGTGAGGCTGTTGGAGCTGGATCTGCGGCCTGGTCTTCGTCATCCCAGTGTCATCACACCCACAGTACAAGTGTTGGCAATCCTCCTCTTCCTTGCCACAGGGTCCTTCCAAATAACAGTGGGCTGGGCTTCTGGAATGTCCCAGCCCATTTTCAGTAATGTCTTAGAGAACGTCCTATGTGCCCTACTGAAACATATTGGCAGCTATATCATGTTCCCCCAATGTGACGATCTGGCCACTGTGAAAGCAGCTTTCTACGCTGTGTCACATGTGCCACCTGTGATCGGGGCTATTGAGGGGACCCACATTGCCCTGGTGCCACCCAGGAGGAGTGAACAGGTGTTTAGGAACCGTAAAAACTTCTGCTCAACCATTGTTCAGGTGGTATGTCTTTCAGACCTCTACATCACTCAAGTGTCTGCCCAGTTCCTAGGGTCAGTGCATAATGCCTACATACTGCAGAACAGCAGTATCCCACACCTGATGGCACCACTGCAAAGGGATCATGCCTGACTCATCGGTATGTATAATGTCATATGTGTGCCTCTGTATTCTGCACACTCTACACTACCTTCCAGATTTACCTACAGTTTTCAATATTCCAATTACCTCTGTGCACACAGGTGACTCTGGTTATCCCAAACTGCCATGGCTACTGACACCTCTCAAGCATACGACTACAGCAGAAGAACACCGTTTCAATGAGGCCCATTGAACCCGATGGGTAATTGAATGCACCCTTGGAGTGCTTAAAGCCAGATTTAGGTCCCTGCACCTCACTGAAGGGGCCTTACTGCACAGACCAGCAAAAGAGTGCCAGAGCATTGCAGCATGTGGCATGTTGCACAATTTGACTATCAGACATCACATCCCATTACTGGATGCTGAGGAGGGTGCAGCTGTGCCAGTGGCGGATGAAGGGGACATGGGGAGTGATGAGGACGATGATGACGAGGATGCAGCTGATTCCAGAGCAGAGTTGATACAACAAAACTTCCCCTGACATACAGTTATGTGTCAGAGCCATGCTATATAACCAGTAGCAATGTCTGACGTGTGCAGGGCTGCTGCCAGGGTTGCGATTTCAATGTGTGTGTAATGTGTACACATTGCTTTTAGATGTGCTGCTGTTAACTGTATTACAGAATTTGTAAATGATTGCTCCCCCTTCAGGCACTGTCACATTAATTGGTAGGTCAATGGTCTTCCTGTTACATATGTGATGGGTGTACATAATGTACTCATCGTAGAGAAAGACATAGACAGAAACTGTACTCAAAGGTGTTTATTTTTATAATAATACAAGTGCAAGGGCTGGTGAGTGGGGTCGTGGCTAGTGGGATCATCAGAGTACTTAGCCCACCTGTGGGGAGTTGTTGTCCAACATGATGGCCATGTGAAAAAGGTGTTATGACAGTGGACAGTCAACAGGGTGTCGCTGTGACACACAAGGGGGTATGTTCTGAAGAGGCTCACTTCCTGGTGGTGGTCTTGGTCTTGGCATCAGTAGAGGCTGGATGTCTGGTTGGACGTCCTCGCTTGTTTGGAGGCTCCTCAGCTACGGGGGAAGGGGTGCTGATGTCCTCCATGTTCTGTGGCAGGGCCTCCATTCCACTGGTTGCAGCTGACGTGGAGGGCTCAGATGTGATCTGGATTATGGTAGGGGCCTGCTTGTGGGAGGTAGACTGATGCTGGATGGTGGCAAGTTCCGTCAGCACCCTTGCTATGGTGGCCATGGTGACACTGTGGGTCTGCCACTGCTGTATGGCCTCCTGATGGTTATCCCTCTGTAGCCTCTGGGTCTCCTGCAGGGTAGTGAGGATCTGGGCTTGGTGGTGTGCACCCAGGACCTGCTTGAGGGCCTCCTGGCCAGTCTGATGTTGTTGCTGCCTGTCCCTTCGACAACAGATCCGCTCCCACTAGCCCTGGCCCCCTGTGCCTGTGCCCCTGGCACAGTGTGCCAACTTCCAGTAGTACTAAGGCCTTCATTGTCTGGGGCGGGTGCCCTTGAGTCAACCCCTGTACTGTGGGGCACATCTCTAATTGAATGGTCCCTGAGACAAGGTTTGGGGAGGAGGGGCTAGCTGTGGTGTTGTAGCCACACAGGAGGGTGAGTCCGGGGTGTATAGGTTGGTGCTGTTGGAGGAGGAGTGGCTAGTCGCCCCAGATGGCCCAGGCATTTTGTCGTCCTCCAGACATCCACTGGGGCCTTCATCCTGGGGAGGGCTGTGTGTCCCTGGCATCCTCTGGTGGATGGCAGTAGTAGGGTTTGCTGTGGATGGAAAGGGTGAGAGTTATTACGTGGAAATGTAATTGTAGTGTCATGGTGTACCGCTTGCATTGGGTGGAATGGTTACCCAGGGGTGACAATGACATTTGCAGGAATGCTGACACTGCATGGAGAATGGCCTTTGGGCCATGCTTGTCACATCAATTGTAGTTGTGGGTTTGCTGTTTGACATTTCTGTAATTGGCATTGGTAGTGAGGTAGTGTTGGCTAGCAGTCTGGGTGGGCTGTGGGATGACTGTCCATGCAGGTGCACCATTGTGAGGTGTGAGTGTGACTCGGATCCGGCATGCCTAGTGATGGATTGTGGGAGTGGTAGTTGAGGAGATAGTGAAGGTTTAGTGTGCATTGTGTGGGGTGGGTGTGTGGATTGTGGGAAAGGAGTGATGTGGCATGCAGAGTAGGAAGGTGGGGTGATAGTGGTGTGGTGTATTATTGTGGTTTGTGATATGATTGGGATTGGTAGGTGCGTTGGAGGCATGCAGGACTGGAGTGGTTAGTGCTCAGGGTGGGTGTAGGTTCCTTACTAGTATTAATCCCTCCAATGATTCCTGTCAGGCCCTCAGGATGCATGATGTCCAAACCTTCTCCTCCCAGTTGTCAGGTCAAGGGGAGGAGGTGGGGGTCCACCGCCAGTCTTTTGAGGGCAATGTTGTGCCTGGACGCCATGGAATGGACCTTCACCCTGAGGTCGTTTCACCTCTTCCTGATGTCCTCCTATGTGCTTGGGTAGCTGCTGACTGCGTTCACCCTGTCGACGATCCTCTGCCATAGCTCGGTTTTCCTGGCAATTGATGTTTGCTGGATTTGTGCTCCCATTAGTTGTGGTTCGACTCTGACGATCTTGTCCACCATGACCCCCAACTCATTGTCATTGAAGAGTGGATGCTTGTGGCGTGTGTAGGAGGCTGGTCTGGCTTATATTGGGTACCCTGTGGTACTTACACCCTGTGCCAGGTCCAGTTATCCCTTATTAGTAGAATAGAGGTGTTTCTAGCAGCTTAGGCTGATAGAAGGTAGCTATGGCAAAGCAGCTTAGGCTGAACTAGGAGACATGTAAGGCTCCTACTATACCACGTGTATCATATGCACAATCTCAGAAGAATACACAATACACAGAGTTACTAAAAATAAAGGTACTTTATTTTTATGACAATATGCCACAAGTATCCCAGTGAGTACCCTCAGTAAGAAGGTAAGTAATATACACAAGATATATGTACACAAACCGAAAACAGGTAAGTAAGAGTCAGAAAAGTAATGCAAACAGTGTAGAATTACAATTGGTTGCAATAGGCAGACATAGGTCTAGGGGCAACACAAACCATATACTCCAAAAATGGAATGCCAGTCACAAATGGACCCCTGCCCCAAGGGAGCTTGTAGAGGGTCTCTGGGACTGTAAGAAAACAGTCAGGGTGTCCAAGGTACCCCACCACAAGACCCTGAAAAGTAGGAGTAAAGTACGCCTACTACCCCAATAGAGCACAATAGTTGTGATAGGGGGGTTCTGCAAGAACAGCAAACTCCAGCAGTGCACTGAAAATGGATTCCTGGACCTGAGGACCTGCAAAGCAAGGGGACCAAGCGACAATGTCCGGGGGGCAGGAGCCCAGGAAACCCCGGATGAAGGTGCAAGGAAGCTGCCTCTGGATGGAAGAAGCTTGGAGTTCTGCAACAACAAAGAGGACTAGGAACTTTTCCTTTGGATGGAAGATGTCCCACGTCACGATGAAGGCTGCAGAAGTGTTCCCACGCAGAAATACCGCAAACAAGCCTTGCTAGCTGCAAGGGTCACAGTAGAGATTTTTGGGTGCTGCTGGGGACCAGGAAGGACCAGGATGTCGCCCCTTTGAGGATGGAGACAGAGGGGGTGCTCCGCAAATCAGAGAGCCCTCACAGAAGTAGGTAGCACCTGCAGAAGTACCCGAACAGGCACTAAGAAGATTTGTGAACCGGAGCTGGCTCAGAGTCACAAAGGGGGGTCCCACGACGCTGGAGGCCAACTCAGACGGTTGAGCACTGCAGGACAGAGTCCTGGGGACCCAGGCTAGGCTGTGCACGGAGGAAATCCTGGAAGAGAGCACAAAAGCCGGAGCAGCTGCAAATCACGCAGTACACAGGTTTGCAGTCTAGCGTGGGGAGGCAAGGACTTACCTCCACCAAACGTAGACTGAAGGATCACAGGACTGTGGGAGTCACTTGGATAGAGTTCCTGTGTTCCGGGGACCACGCTCGTCAGGATGAGAGGGGACCCAGAGGACCGGTGATGCAGTCTTTTGGTGCCTGCGTTAGCAGGGGGAAGATTCCGTCGACCCACAGGAGATTTCTTCTTGGCTTCCAGAGCATGCACCACCAGGAAACAGTCGAGAAAGCCAGCAGGATGAGGCGCTACAATGTTGCTGGTAGTCTTCTTGCTACTGTGTTGCGGTTTTGCAGGTGTCCTGGAGCAGTCAGCGGTCGATCCTTGGTAGAAGTCGAAGAGGGAGATGCAGAGGAACTCTGGTGAGCTCTTACATTCGTTATCTGAAGAATTCCCCAAAGCAGAGACCCTAAATAGCCAGAAAAGGAGGTTTGGCTACCAAGAAAGGAGGATTGGCTACCAAGAAAGGTAAGAGCCTCTCAGAGGGGGTCTCTGACGTCACCTATCGGCATTGGCCACTTAGAGCAGTCCAGTGTGTCCCCAACACCTCTGTTTCCAAGATGGCAGAGGACTGGGACACACTGGAGGAGCTCTGGGCACCTCCCCTGGGTGGTACTGGTCAGCGGAGTGGTCACTCCCCTTTCCTTTGTCCAGTTTCGTGCCAGAGCAGGGCTGGGGGATCCCTGAACCGGTGTAGACTGGCTTATGCAGTGATGGGCACGCACCATCTGTGCTCATCAAAGCATTTCCAGAGGCCGGGGGAGGCTACTACTCCCCAGCCCTTCACACCTATTTCGAAAGGGAGAGGGTGTAACACCCTCTCTCAGAAGAAATCCTTTGTTCTGCCTTCCTGGGCCAGGGCTGCCTGGACCCCAGGAGGGCAGAAACCTGTCTGACGGGTTGGCAACAGCAGCAGCTGCAGTGGAAACCCCAGAAAGGCAGTTTGGCAGTGCCAGGGTTCTGTGCTAGAGACCCGGGGGATCATGGAATTGTCCCCCCAATACCAGAATGGTATTGGGGGGACAATTCCATGATCTTAGACAAGTTACATGGTCATGTTCGGAGTTACCATTGTGACGGTATATATAGATAGTGACCTATGTATAGGGCATGCGTGTATTGGTGTCCCCGCACTCACAAAGTCCGGGGAATTTGCCCTGAAAGATGTGGGGGCACCTTGGCTAGTACCAGGGTGTCCACACACTAAGTAACTTGGCACCCAACCTTCACCAGGTGAAGGTTAGACATATAGGTGACTTATGAGTTACTTATGTGCAGTGAAAAATGGCTGTGAAATAATGTGGACGTTATTTCACGCAGGCTGCAGTGGCAGGCCTGTGTAAGAATTGTCTGGGCTCCCTATGGGTGGCAAAAGAAATGCTGTAGCCCATAGGAATCTCCTGGAACCCCAATACCCTGGGTACCTAAGTACCATATTCAAGGGAATTATATAGGTGTACCAGTGTGCCAATGAGAATTGGTAAATTTAGTCACTAGCGTGCAGTTACAAATTTATAAAGCAAAGGGAGCATAAACACTGAGGTTCTGGTTAGCAGAGCCTCAGTGATACAATTAGGCACCACACAGGGAACACATACCGGGCATATACTATGAGCACTGGGGTCCTGCCTGGCAGGATCCCAGTGACACAAGGGCTAAAACAACATACATACAGTGAAATATGGGGGTAACATGCCAGGCAAGATGGCACTTTCCTACAGCATGACATGTTGTGGGGGTGTGTGCTATGCATACGAGGTGCAGTGCAGGCGAATGATTGTTGTGGGGGTGCGTGCAATAATTGAAATTTGATTTTTTCGCTTTTGGGAATAAAAAAGCTGAAATTTGGATGTTTTCACTTTTTTCTAATCCCCCTTCAGAATGGGACTTTGTGACTTTTTTTAAGGAAAAAAAATGAATTTGGATTTTTTCACTTTTTGGATGAAAAAAGTTGACATTTTTTTAAGTGCCCACTCAGAATGGGACTTTGTTACTTTTTTGAAGAAAAAAATGGAAATTTGATTTTTTTTCTTTTGGCGTTATGTGCAGTGGTTCGTGGGTCATATTTCTTTGACTCGTGGTGATATTCGCAAGGATTTGTGGGGATGTGACGGGGTGTATATTATAATGTGGTGAACAGGTGTATGTGGTGTGTGTATATGTTTCAGGTGCAGGGTATTCGGGCTGTCCAATCTGGTGTTGCCTTCTATTGGCAATGATTTTCTAGCCCGCTGCGGTGCACACCGCCAATGGTTTACCGCTGTGCATGTTCCGCTGTGATGATTTGTAACTCATAATATGGTGGCCTGAATGTTGTCGGCGTGGTGGGCCCGGCAGACGAACAGTCACTCTTTCTCCGTTAGTGGCACTGACAGTGTTGGATTTCTGGCTGTGTTTTGTCGGCTTGGTGTTTGTGACTCGTAATACGGCGGACACTCTACCACCAACACTGGCAGGATAGTGGCAGGATTTTGCATGGCGGTCTTCCCCGAAGATCCACAAACTCGTAATGTGGCCCGAGTATCAAAGAGCTGGACATCAAGGGGAGGCAGTCTATGGGTGCAGCAGTGATGGGTGCAGCATACATGCAGGTCCCGCTGGGGAAAAGAAGGTTCATATACCCAAAAATGTAGTGCCCAGTTTTGTGGTGGGAAATGACTTTGATAAATGGCTAGCTGCTTATAAAGTTGCACTAAGGGCTCATGAGGTTCCTGAAGAGCAATAGGGGACAGCCCTGTGGAGATATGTGACAGCGCTTGGGAGGAAAACCCTCCTTACATTAGACCCAATGGATCAGAACACATACTCACACATGAAATCAAGTTACCTTGCCAAGTTTGGGCTGACCCCTGAGAAATACCATCAGAGATTTAGGGACAGCACCAAACAGTCCACAAAAACTTGGGTAGACTTTTTTCACTTTTCCAGTAAGGCACTGAATGGATGGGTGGAGGGCAGCGAAGTAAATGATTACACAGGGTTAAATAATTTGATTCTGAGAGAGCATATGCTCAGTATATGCTTTACAGAGGTGCACCAACACTCAGTAGACGGAGTCGGACCTCTGGGCTAGCATCAGAGTGTCCAAGAAGGTATCTGTGGGGGACACCCACAAAGATGGTCCGGGTTCCCACAAGAAGTAAGAGGGGGAAAAAACTTAAAAACACGCAGTTCTCAAAAGGCCCCCAAAATAGTTCCCAAGGGAATAGTGGTAACCAGTCCCAGTCTGATTCGAAAAGGAAAGGGTTCACTGACCATAAGACAGGGAGGTTTGTACCCCAATGCATAGAATGCTCTAGGTATGGTCACCCGAAGCGCAATTCCAAGTGTCCCCAGAGGTCACAGCTCCCCACTGGAGGGCAGACACCTAGGTTGGCTAGCGTGGCACTCGGGGAGGTGGTAGTCCAAGTTAGTTTTGGGGAACAGATAGAGGTAACCCTGGTATCCCTGGGGGATGCAGAGATGGTGCCAAAAGCCCACATGACTGCCAATACTTCAAAGTATAGGCAGTGGGTCTCCATCAATGGCCAACGGGTGGAGGCTCTGCTCGACACAGGATCCAGCCTGACCACTGTAAGGGGTCAGCTGGTGTCCACAGAGCATGTCCTCCCTAATACATTCCACCAAGGCATAGTCGCTGACAATTGTGAGAGCCCCCTTCCGGTAGCTCTGATTCTCTTTGAGTTGGAGGGGTCTCTGGTACTCTGAAAGTAGCTGTGAGTCCTGCCATGCCTGTAGATTGTCTGGCAGGCAACAACCTTGAGCATGTTACCTGGAAGGAGGTAGAGCTAATGTCTCCCTTGGGATTGCCTGAGTGGGTCTGCATGACCACATGATCCATGGCTAGCCGGAAGGGGAGTCAAGAGCGTCTGCAGCCTGGAAGAATGGCCCAGACAGCTGCCAAGGAGAGGGGCAAGGAGTGTTGGAAACCAGTCCCAGAAATTCCCACTGTGGTTGACGGGGCTCTCAAGGAGGAGGTCCCTGAGCCAACTGGGAAAGACATTGCTGCCCTATGTGATCTACCTGAGCAAGTTGAGGGTGGGCCCATCAGGGAGGAGTTCTGCAAGGTGCAGAAAGAGTGTTCCACTCTTGTGGGCTTGAGGCAACAGGCCTCAGCCCAAGCAGCAGGTAAAGCCTCTGGTAATCACCTGATCTATTGGGAGAATGATCTCCTTTACAGTGAGCCTAAGGTTCTTGAGGCTGGGGCAGCACGTGTGCTGGTGGTCCCCAAGTGTTACTGGGCCTTCCTAATGGGTCTGGCTCACGACATTCCCCTGGCAGGACATTTGGGGCAAGACAAGACCTCTGACAGGCTTTGTCACCCACTTCTATTGGCCACAGATGAGGACAAACTCAGATGCTGTCTGTAGGTCCTGTCCAACCTGCCAGGCCAGTGGGAAGACAGGAAAAAGGTCCCCCCTGATCCCACTCCATGTAGTTGGCACCCCCTTTGAAAGTGTGGGCATCGACATTGTTGGTCCATTGGACCCCAAAATGGCCCTAGACAATAGATTTATCCTGGTTTTGGTGGACCATGCCACCCGCTGCCCAGAGGCAATCCCTCTGAGGAAGGTGAGCGCACCGGTAATGACCAGAATTCTGATGGGGATATTTACCCATGTGTGTCTGACAGAGGCACTAACTTTACGTCTGCATACATGAAGTCCATGTGGGATGCGTGCCGTGTAACCTACAAGATCACCACACCCTATCACTCCCACTCCAGTGGTCTTGTGGAGAGACTCAACAAGACCTGGAAAGGCATGATCACAGGCCTCCCTGAGGCCCTTAGGCATAAGTGGGGCATCCTCTTACCATGCCTTCTCTTTGCTTACAGAGAGGTACCCCAGAAGTGGGTGGGGTTCTGTTCCTTTGAGCTTCCCTATGGGTACCCTGTCAGGTGATTCTTAAGCATTGACAAGAAAGAGGGGTAGGAGAAAGTTTCCAATGTCCCCCTTCTCAGGATGTGGTCAGCTACATGCTGGCCCTCTGCAACCAGATGCACAGCTTCTGGAAGACGGTCAAAAGTAACCTTGAGGCCAGTCAAGAGGTAATAAGAGGCTATTATGGCCAGAAGACCATCCTGGTGGAGTTTCACCCTAGAGACAAAGGGGGTCATTCTGACCCTGGCGGTCCGTGTTAAAGCGGCGGCCGTCCCGCCAACAGGCTGGCGGCCAAAAAAATGGAATTCTGACCCTGGCGGGAACCGCCAACACAGGCCGCCACATTAACACTCCGACCGCCACGGCGGCACAAACAAACAGCGCGGCGGTCACCGCCAACAGGCAGGCGGCAGACAATGTACCGCCCACCCTATCACGACTCACCAATCCGCCACCTTTTCCGGGGCGGGAGCCCCGCCGATAAAAACACGGCGGAAACAGACATTTCCAATGGAAAACGCTTACCTCGACACACTTCACGCGGAATCGGGACAACATGGAACCGGAACTCCACATCCTCCCAGCCATTGCCTTCCTGCTCTTCTTCCAGGATCACGAACCTCATCGCAGACAACAACGGTGAGTACTGCACCTACGACACAGGGGAGGGGGGAGGAGGAAAGGTTACGGGCACACACATACGCGACACACCCACCCCCACCCTCACCCCCCCGAAATACCTACACACCTATGCAGATAAAAAAGTCAGAGTGACACCCCCAAACCCCCCCCCAAAAAGAGCAAAGACAAAAGCCAATGATTGTAAAAGTAGAACTATATTATTGCAACAATAAAGTATAGCGATCTTAGCAATATATAAATAATTATTACACATCTAGAACTATATCCATACAAGTAGCAAAAGTCCGGCACAGTTTTTCAAAGTCCAAATGTCCGTGGGCCAATGTGCAGCAACACATGGGCAAAGCCCACACACGAGATCGAGTCCATTGGAGAGAACACTGCTGGGGCATCACAAAACGAAAAAACAGGCACCTCAGGGGGAACGGAAGGGGGGGCACCTCAGCCACATGAGTCCACGACGCCAAATCCACGAAGGGCCACCATGCCCACTGTGCCATCCTGGGGAGTGCAAAGCCACAGTCTCACAAGTCTCTACAGTGGGTGGCTTGCCCACTGTTACATCCTGGGGAGTGCAAAGCCACAGTCCATCAGGTGGATTACAGAGTCCACTGGTCATGGAGGAGGCATGGTGGGCAGAGTGCCTCGTGAAGCCCTGCCCGACACAGAACCGGGACTGCCAATGGGCCAGCGGTGCTTGACAGGAAGGGCCCAGCGGAGCGGTGCTTGACAGGAAGGGCCCAACGGAGCGGTGCTTGAGACGGCGGTGCCCAGCAGAGCGGTGCTTGAGACGGCGGTGCCCAGCGGAGCGGTGCTTGACAGGAAGGGCCCAGCGGAGCGGTGCTTGACAGGAAGGGCCCAGCAGAGCGGTGCTTGACAGGAAGGGCCCAGAGGAGCGGTGCTTGACAGGAAGGGCCCAGCGGAGGGGTGCTTGAGACGGCGGTGCCCAGCGGAGCGGTGCTTGACAGGAAGGGCCCAGCGGAGCAGTGCTTGAGACGGCGGTGCCCAGCGGAGCGGTGCTTGACAGGAAGGGCCCAGCGGAGCGGTGCTTGACAGGAAGGGCCCAGCGGAGCGGTGCTTGAGACGGCGGTGCCCAGCGGAGCGGTGCTTGACAGGAAGGGCCCAGCGGAGCGGTGCTTGACAGGAAGGGCCCAGCGGAGCGGTGCTTGAGACGGCGGTGCCCAGCGGAGCGGTGCTTGACAGGAAGGGCCCAGCGGAGCGGTGCTTGACAGGAAGGGCCCAGCGGAGCGGTGCTTGAGACGGCGGTGCCCAGCAGAGCGGTGCTTGACAGGAAGGGCCCAGCGGAGCGGTGCTTGACAGGAAGGGCCCAGCGGAGCGGTGCTTGACAGGCCGGCCCCTGTTCAGCGGTGCTTGTCTTGGCAGGGCCCTGTTCAGCGGTGCTTGTCTTGGCGGGGCCCTGTTCAGCGGTGCTCAGCAGTGCTCCTCACGGCGGGGCCCTGTTCAGCGGTGCTTGTCTTGGCGGGGCCCTGTTCAGCGGTGCTTCTCTTGGCGGGGCCCTGTTCAGCGGGGCTTGTCTTGGCGGGGCCCTGTTCAGCGGTGCTTGTCTTGGCAGGGCCCTGTTCAGCGGTGTTTGTCTTGACTTAGCCCTGTTCAGCGGTGCTCCTCACGGCGGGGCCCTGTTCAGCGGTGCTTCTCTTGGCGGGGCCCTGTTCAGCGGTGCTCCTCACGGCGGGGCCCTGTTCAGCGGTGCCTGTCTTGTGTTTCCAGTGAACCACACCTGGCCAATACTTGCCGCTCCGTCTGCATCGGACCTTTCCGTTGCGGGGCCCTCCTGTGATGGAGTCCTGGGGCCCTGGGTCTCCTCCGATACCCCCGGAATGGGGCTGGTGGGGCCCTCATGGCCTGGTCGGCTGTTACCTGCCTTTTGCTCTTTGCTGCCCTTGCCCTCCTTGGCAGACTGTCCGTGGCCCTTGGCTCCCTTACCCGATGTGGCAGGTGACGGTGCAAGGCTACCCTCCTTGGGGGCAGGCGTATCAGGCCTGTCGCGCCTGCCCTTCAGTTTTTTGCTCCTCTTCCCTGGGGGGGTGGCTGGCTGTGCCTTTGCTGCTGGACGATGTCCCAGACCAAGGAAAGGGCGGACTCCAAAAACCAGGCACGATGTTCTTGGGAGTTGCTGGGCTGGTGGTGGCTGAGGTGTTTGTGGAACTCTTACGGGATGGAGGGGGTGGGTCAGGTGAGGAAAAGAGGTCCAGTTTAGAGAGGAAAATTTTTTGGGGAGCCATGGGAAGGGTAGCTGGAGTGGGTATGGGAGTGGAGGAAGAGGATGTGGTTGTAGGAGAGTCAAGTGTGCTGTCTTTGGGTGCAGGTGCTTGGGCTGGAGGCTGACGTGAGATGGATGGCTGTTGTTTGGGTGCCTGCCTGCGTTTGTGTGGTTGGGAAGCGGGGGTGACAGACACACTGGGACAGGACACAGGGGACGGACGTGTACATGGCAGTGGGGGTGGTGACTGCACGTGTGCGGACTGGTCTGGAGGGTGTGCTGGTGATGGGTGTAATGGCTGATGGTGGTGTGCTTGCAGGTGTGAGTGGAGACGTCACAGGGAGGGAGGAGGGAGACGAGGAGGTGGGGGACACAGAGGAGGTAGTGACTGTTGGCATGTCTGCATCTGTATGTTGCTTGGGTGAATGCTTGTGTGTTCTGTGGTGCTTATGTCTGGATGAGTTTCCCTTGGGTGTTGAGGTGTGTGCAGGCTGGTCTGTAGGTGTGGATGGGATAGGCAGAGGAACAGGGGAGTGGGACTGGGTGGAGGGAGTTAGAAGAGGGAGGCTGGAGACAGGGACAATCGCTGCCGTCAGTGCTGAGGTCAGAGCGTTGAACGATCGCTGCTGGGCAGCCTGACCCAAATGAAGGCCCTCCAGGTATGCATTGCTTTGATGCACCTCCCTCTCCACACCCTGGATGGCATTCAAAAGGGTAGACTGCCCAACAATGATGGTCCTCAGGAGGTCAATGACCTCCTCACTGAGGGCAGCAGGGGTGACTGGGGCAGGGCCTGAGGTGCCTGGGGCGAAGGAGATGGCCGGCTTCCTGGCCGTGCGGGCACGGGCCGAAGGCCGATGGGCTGCTGGGAGGGCGGAGCTGGTGCGCTGGTTGGCGGCTGTGCCTGTAGGATCGGTGGGCACGGATGTTGCCGCCACCGCAAGGGAGCTCCCATCCGAGGACGTGTCGGTGTCACTGACGTCTGCACGGGTCCCCGTGGTGGAGCCCCCCTTGCCCTCCGTCTCACTGGTCATGTCGGAGTCCGTTGCATGGCCCTCCGGGGCCAGGTGAGATGCAGCTCCCTCTTGCGCCGATGCCACTTCTCCTCCGCCTGATGATGCTAATGCACACATTCACAGAAAAACAAAGAAAATGGGGGGGGTAGAAAACATAAAGACAAGTTGAGTGCATGAATTGGGGACACCGTTGGCGAAGAGGACAGACACAGAAGCCCCCTGCACTACGCTGCGCACTTGGGGTACACTACTCATTCACTGGGACATGCCCTACAAGCCTATGGGCGACAACTGCCCACACAGAATACACAGGTCCATGAATCGCGTTACTAGGCACCCTACAGAGGTGGGGGGCGGGGGCACAGGACTATACCTCACGGACGGGCCTATCCTACAGAAAACGCCCTGGCCTAGGGATACCCACAGCCCTCCTCCCCCACCCAGGCACCTCCACTGCGCGCAAAATAGCTGAATGTGCTGGTACTCACCCCCTTGTGTCTGCTGTGATGTCCTCAAGCGCCCATCTAAATCGGGGTAGGCCACCGCCAGGATCCGGGACATCAGGGGGGTCAAGGTACGACTGGCACCCCTCCTAGGTTGGGAGGCTATCCCCAGCAGAGCCTCGGCGGTCTTCCTGCTCCCGCGGCGGATGTCCTCCCACCTCTTGCGGCAGTGGGTGCCCCGTCTGTTGTGGACCCCCAGGGCCCGGACGTCCTTGGCGATGGCACGCCAAATGTCGATCTTCTGATGGGCGCTGACCTATGTGACATGTACAGGGGGGGAAGAGAAACATCATCACTTTTCTGCATGCTCGATGTGAGTGGCCCCTCCTCCCCAACCTTGCCATGTGGCACATGCTCTCATCTGTCGTGCCATGCATTCATCATTCGCTGCCCTCCCCTCCATCGTACATCCTCCCCACTCATCACAGGCATTGGCCACTATGCATTGCCCCCCGTGTACTCACCTGTTGGTCTGGAGGCCCGTAGAGTAGCGCATACTGGGGGAGGACCCCGTTCACGAGCTTCTCCAACTCTTCTGAAGTGAAGGCGGGGGCCCTTTCCCCAGTCGCAGCAGCCATTGTCACTTCCAGACCGAGGTCAAAGCAGCACTTGCAGTATAGGTCCTCTCCTGTGGATGCTCAGGTCTCGTGTGATTTAGCATAGAGAAAATGGCGGTTACGGCCACGGCGGTGCGTACCGCGGCGGTGCGTACCGCGAACACCGGCGCTCACCGCCATTGGCTCCTGAAACCCATAGGGTTCAATGTTGTCCAATGCGGCTTTGCGCCGCGGACTGCGACCGCCTACCGCCACGGTGTGCCACGCCTGCGCAATGACCTCACTTCACATTGTCACACTTCACAGGTCAGGCAGCCGCCATTTCAAGGGCCCACATGGCTTAATTCCTACTGCGTCACACATGGCTAGGCCTTGCACCGGCAATCATACTAGCCATTCAATCCAGAGAGATTCGTGTACTGTGCATGCTGTGGGCACTTACCTGTGGGTTGCTTGACTCTGTGCTCCATGTTGTCTTTCCTAGGCATCGTCCGCTGGGACTTGCGAGGAGACGGAGGAATGTTCCCGTGTACAGACCGCTGGTGGACCTGTCGACAATGGAAGAACAACACGTCATACTCACCTACAGACTCAACCGTGCCACTATACAGGAACTGTGTGCCCAGCTGGAGCCAGACCTGATGTCACCCATCCGCCAACCCACAGGGATTCCGCCCCTAGTGCAGGTGCTGTCAGTACTGCATTTTTTTGCCAGTGGATCATTTCAGACTACAGTGGCCATTTCATCTGGGATGTCTCAGCCTATGTTTTCAAAGGTGTTGTCCAGAGTGTTGTCTGCCCTGATGAAATACATGCGGAGCTACATCGTTTTCCCTGAGGTGGGTGACTTGCCTACAGTGAAGGGTGATTTCTATGCCCTTGGACACATTCCCAATATCATTGGTGCCATTGATGGTACCCATGTGGCTTTGGACCCCCCAAAAGACAATGAACAGGTGTACAGGAACCCAAAAAATTATCATTCGATGTCCAGGTGGTCTGTTTGGCTGACCAGTACATCTCCCATTTAAATGCCAAGTTCCCAGGGTCAGTGCATGACGCGTACGTCATGCGAAATAGCAGCATACCTTATGTGATGGAACAGCTACAGAGACAGCGTGTGTGGCTAATTGGTGACTCTGGTTACCCCAACCTGCCTTGGCTATTGACCCCAGTGAGGAATCCCCGGACCAGGGCCGAGGAACGGTACAATGAGGCCCATGGGCATACTAGGAGGGTGATCGAGCGGACCTTCGGCCTCCTGAAGGCCAGGTTTAGGTGCCTGCATATGACTGGTGGATCCCTAATGTACTCACCAAAGAAGGTGTGTCATATCATCGTGGCCTGCTGCATGCTTCACAAACTGGCTTTGCGACGCCAGGTGCCTTTCCTGGAGGAGGATGGTCCAGATGGTGGTGTTGAGGCCGCTGTGGAGCCTGCGGAGAGTGAAGAGGAGGAAGACGAAGAGGACGACACAGACAACAGGGACAGAGTGATAATGCAGTATTTCCAGTGACACACAGGTAAGAATCTACTCCTGCATTGTATTATATCTGTAACAGTACTGGCTCTCTACTGTCTGACCTTTCACCCCAATGTATGGTAACTTAGTTGTGTATTTCCCTTCCTATTTCAGTGATCTGGTCCCCACGGTGTGCTCTTCTGGTTTATTTCCCCATGGACTACCGCTGTGTGACACTGGTATGTTGTCATCACAATGTAATTTGAAATTTTTGGTTGGTCATATCGAATACATTTGGATTTGAATAAATAGATAGCAGACTCCTGATGGTTTTTGTGTAATAATTGTGTTTATTGAAGTTGCAAAATAGGTGTATAGTTCAAAAAGGGTGATGGGTGATGGTGGAGGCATGTCCATGGCAGAGTCCAGACTCTTGTTCGTACAGGTGCATTCTCCATATGCCTGTGGTAGGTGGAGCAGGGGCAGTTCAAGGTTGGACAGGGTGAACAAGTGGGACAGTGGGATGACATCCGGGGGGATCCGTGCATGGCGGGGGTCTTGACATCCTACTCTGTCTTCTTCCTAGATCTCAGGCCTTTCTTGCGGGGTGGTTCTTGTTCTGCGGGGGTGGGGTCCGGGTGGGCCGTTGCTGTTGTGTCGGGGCATCCTGACCACTAGCGCCGGCGGAGGTGGTGGGCTGTTCTTCCTCCATGCTAGTGGCAGGGGCCCTTTGGGGGGCCACAAGGTCACGCAAAGTGGTGACAATCTGGTTGAGTGCCACCACGATTGTACCCATTGCGGAACTGATGCTGCGCAGTTCTTCCCGGAACCCCATATACTGTTGCTCCTGCAGAAGCTGGATCTCCTGGAACCTGGCCAGGACCGTCGCCATCGTCTCTTGGGAGTGGTGGTACGCTCCCATGATGGTGGTGAGGGCCTCTTGGACAGTGGGTTCCCTAGCCCTGTCCTCCATCTGTAGCACAGCAGCCCTCCCAGTGCCCCTTGTTCCTGGGCCTCTGTCCCCTGGACGGTGTGCCCACTACCACTGCCCCCAGGTCCCTGTTGTTGTTGGGGTAGTGGGTTACCCTGGGTGCCCTGTACTGGTAGACACACCGCTGCTTGACCTGTCCTGGAGACAGAGGTATGGGCCCACTGGGTGGGTGCTGTGCTGGTGTTTCCAGAGGGGGGTAGGTCTGCTGTGGCCTGTGGCTGCCTGAGGGTAATCGACTGTCCAGAGGTCCCGGATGGGCCGGGCTGGTCATCAGGTTCCAGGTCGACAGAGCTGCTGTCATCACTGGGGGCCTGTTCTGGGGGTGGGATGGACAATTCTGGACCCTCCTGGCCGGTGTGTTGGCGTTCGGGCCCTGCAGGGGTAAAAGAGTATGGTTATTGCTTCTGTGTGTGCCATGGCGTGCGATTTGTGGGTGCCCTTGTCCCCCAGTGCTGGCATTCCCTTGTGGGAGGAGTTGTGAGGGTGGTTTGTGGGGGGGGATGGGTATGTGCAGTGGTCATGCTTAGGTGATGGGTGTCCATGGTTTGTGTTGGCATTCAGGGGTTGGTGTTGGGTTGGGTGGGTTGTGCTGGTGAGACATTGGCAGGGAGGATGTGTGCTGGGGGTTTGGGGGTGAGGGTGGGGGTGTGGATTGGCATGCTGGTGGTTGGGGGAGATGAAGTAGTTGAGATTAGACTTACCAGAGTCCATTCCTCCACCTACTCCAGCGAGGCCCTCAGGATGCAGGATGTTAAAGACCTCTTGCTCCCATTCTGTGAATTCGGGTGGAGTGGGGGGGGTCCGCCGCCAGTCTTCTGCACAGCGATGTTGTGTCTTGACACCATCGACAGCACCTTCCCCCGTAGGTCGTTCCAGCGCTTTCGGATGTCTTCTCGATTTCTGGGATGCTGACCCACAGCGTTGACCCTGTCGACGATCCTTTGCCATAGCTCCGCCTTCCTGGCTATTGTGGTGTGCTGCACCTGTGTGCCGAAGAGCTGGGGCTCTACCCTAATTGTTTCCTCCACCATGACCCTGAGTTCTTGCTCCGAGAACCTGGGGTGTCTTTGGGGTGCCATGGGGTGGTGTGGATGAGGTGTGGGGTGGTGTTTGTGGTGCTGAGTGTGGTGGTGTGTGGTGTTTTGTGCGTAGATGTGGTGTGGGTGATGATGTTGGGTTCCTGTGTGTGTTGTGGTTTGCGTTCCCTGTGCTCTCTCTCTGTGTATTGCGCCTTGTCTCTGAATTTCGATTTGTGGGGGTTTGTGGGTGATGTGGGTGTGTGTTTTATATTGTGGTGGGTGTGTGGGAGTGTTGTTTGTATGTGTATCAGGTGTGTTTATTTTGAATTGTCCAATGTGGTTATGTTTTGTAAGGGTGTGTGTATTTTGACTGCGGCGGTGTGTACCACCAATGGAATACCGCGGTTGAAAAACCGCTGCGTGGATTCGTGGGTCGGAATGGCATGGGTGTATTTCTGTTGGCGTGACAGTGGAGGTTTGGTCATCGCCATTTTTTCACTGACCTTTGGTGTGGCGGACGATTGTGGATGTCGGGTTTTTGGAGGTTTTCAAGTAGCAGGTCAGAATGACCGTGGCGGTTTACCGCGACCGCGGCTGTGTTATGGCGGTCTTCTGACCGGCGGTAAGCGCCTTTTACCGCCGAGGTCAGAATGACCCCCAAAGTGTGGGTGATGGAGCCAGTAGAGCCTAGAGCTCTCCAGGACCGATGGTCCTGCCTATTTGAAGTTAAGGATCGAAAAGGAGAGGCCACTTACTTAGTGGACATACAATCCCCTAGGAACCCCGTACGAGTGCTCCATGTCAACCGACTGAAGCCTCATTTTGAGAGGACAGAGGTCAACATGCTTGAGGTAACAGACAAGGGTGTGGAGGAGGAGAGTGAGCCTCTTCCTGACCTCCTCTCTGCCAAGGAAGGTGATGGGTCAGTGGAAGGTGTTAATCTCTGACTACCTGACCCTATACCAGTGAGGGGACTGCTACCAGTTACTGGAGCAGTACTCCTCTCTGTTTTCCCTCACCCCTGGACTCATACACCTGTGTGCCCACAATATTGACACAGGAAACAGTCCACCTGTAAAGAACAACATTTACAGGTTGTCGGACAGGGTGAAGGCAAGCATCAAGGAGGAAGTTGCTAAGATGCTGGCTATGGGGGTGATTGAGAAGTCCAGTGGTCCCTGGGCCAGCTCTGTGATGCTGGTACCAAAGGCTGGTACACCCGGGGCCAAGCCAGAACTAAGGTTATGCATGGACTACCGGGGTCTCAACTCAATCACACGGATTGATGCTCACCCCATCCCCCAAGCTGATGAGCTTGTAGACAGGCTAGGTGCTGCCAAATTCCTCAGTACATTTGATCTCACAAGAGGGTACTGGCAGATCACCTTGACTGAGGGGGCCAAAGAGAGATCAGAGTTTTCCACTCCTGAGGGACATTACCAGTTCCAGGTAATGCCCTTTTGACTGAAAAACTCCCCAGCTACCTTCCAACGGATGGTTAATGGGGTCCTGGCTGGTAGGGATGCATTCTGCGCAGCCTACTTAGACGACGTTGCTGTTTACAATTCCAGTTGGGAGGAACACCTGCTCCACCTCCAAGAGGTGCTCCTGGCCCTACAACAGGCAGGCCTGACAATCAAGGCCAGTAAGTGCCAGATTGGGCAGGGTTCTGTGGTATACTTGGGACACCTAGTAGGTGGTGGCAAGGTGCAGCCACTCCAGGCCAAGAGTGAGACAATCACAACCTGCAGCCACCTAGAACCTAGACGGAGGTGAGGGCCTTCTTGGGCCTCACTGGGTATTACCGTAGATTCATTAAGGGTTATGGCACCATGGTGGCCCCCCTAACAGAACTCACTTCCTAGAAACAACCCAAGTTGGTGAATTGGACATAGGCTTGTAAGAAAGACTTTGACTCTCTAAAGAAAGCCATGTTCACTGCACCCGTGCTCAGGGCCCATGACCACTCCAAGGAGTTTATAGTGCAGACAGATGCTTCAGAGCATGGCATAGGGGCAATTCTAGCACAGCTAAATGAGAATGGTCTACATCAACTAGTAGCGTTTGTTAGCAGACGACTATTCCCACTGGAACATAGGTGGAGTGCCATAGAATGAGAAGCGTTTGCTGTGGTCTGGGCACTGAAGAAGCTGAGGCCCTACCTGTTTTGGACTTACTTCCTCGTTCAGACCTACCACAGACCCCTAAGATGGTTCATGCAGATGAGAGGGGAAAATCCTAAACTGTTGAAATGGTCCATTTCTCTACAGGGGATGGACTTTACGGTGGAGCATCGCCCCGGGGACTGACCACGCCAATGCTGTTGGTTTCTACAGATACTTCCACCTTAGTGATGAGAGCTCCCAAGGGGTTGGGTAGCTCTCCCCACTTTCAGCTGAGGTGGGGACACATGTTAGAACTGACAGCCTTTGGGTGGTCACCGCCACTTTTCTGCCTGCCTCCCTCCACTTTTTGATACTGTTTTTACTGGTTTTAGGACTCTGTGCACTTTACCAATGCTAACCAGTGCTAAAGTGCATATGCTCTCTCCCTTAAACACAGTGACATTGGCTCACACCCAATTGCTTATTTAATTTACTTGTAAGTCCCTAGTCATTAAATGCTACTAGTGGGCTGCAGCAGTGGTTTTGCCACCCACATAAATAACCCTCTAAGCATGTCTTAGGCCTGCCATTGCAGAACCTGTGTGTGCAGTTTCACCCATAGGTAACCCATAGGGCAGGGTGCTATGTAAAGGCACAACATGAACATGTGTGTTCTATATGTCCTGGTAGTGTAAAACTCCTAAATTCACTTTACACTGCTGTGAGGCCTGCTCCTTTCATAGGAGGGCACAGGATAATTTGGAATGTGTGCGACTTACCCTGATTAGAGTGAGGGTCCTTGCTTGGACAGGGGGTAACCTGACTGCCAACCAAAGACCCCATTTCTTACAGGAAGCAGCATCCACCTAAGCAGATTCACAAACACCTAACAGTTGTTAATCCAGCAATCACATAAAAACAGCCAGCTCCCAAGGTTCTGCCATCTTCCCCTTGTACTGTGTTATTGTGGGATGCCAGGCACCATCTCTGGAGCTCAGGGTGCCTGTCAACCCACTCAAGAGGAACCTCTGTGGACGAGACAGACTTTTTAGTTAACTTGGTTGTTACTCACTAAAGGTAACTTTATGATGTGACTCCAAACATCCTCAATGGAACAGCAAAGGCTGCCATGTGACTGGAGGTCACAGACTTTGTGAATGCATTGTTGGTGGAGATATGCACAGAGAGGAGAGAGGTGCAGGATATGTTTTCTCAGGATACATATGAAAAAGGCCATTGTTAGAGGAAGTTTTAAATCCCACCTACATCACACACCCCTGAGTGGATGTTTTCCCTCTGCTATCTACCATGACATGCTATATCGCCGGCCTGTTCCAAGAAATCCCAACTACAGGGCAGGTAACAAAACAATTCTACTTTATAATATTATAACTCCCTACTCATGTGACACTATCTAAAGCACACATTTCCTCCCTCAGATTTATGCACTCTCCCTATACACATCATTACCCTGCAACTAATCCCCCCTCTCCTTAGAGTGTAAGTTGATATTTGAAATGTTGATATCATCTATTTTTCCTTTCTACAGTCCCTGTGTGTCTAATGTATGATTTACGATTTACAAAAGATGAAGATGGAACTGCAGTAGTCTCTACTCTGGTAGTACAATAACCTGGTTCACATCTCATTGTATTCGTACCACCCAGATAGTAATGCTTCAATGTGTAGATTGCAGCAGAGAGGAAAGTAACTCAGTGTAAAAATACATATTGTGATAAAATGCCTATCTTTTGCACAATTTCCCTCATTTTTGCTGAATTCTATTGCTGGGGTTAAGACTCCACATACTGGGTTGCAACTGACCAATGCCTAGTCTATGTGATCTGACCCCTAAAATATGTAAGAAATGGCTAATCCCTGATCGGCATATGTAACTCCATTTTAAATTGTAGAAGCTACAGCCATGCCATGATAAGTTACATGTCATATGAGGACTGCAGCACTTATTGTGCCATCTACTAGTCTGACAAGGAAAACATGACAACTGGCCTACCAGTGCAGTCTGACTGCTGCTGTTTAAACCTGCAGTCCAGCCTGTCAAAATCGCCATTTTTACACTAGAAACCTTCTTTTAAAATATTGATGTCACCCCTACCTTGGCCTTGTAGCACACAAGGAAGGGTGACTTGTATTTAAAAGAGAGGTATGTAGAAATGTAATGTTGGCATGCCCCTACAACAAGCCCCAAAAGCTATTTTCACTGTGGAAGGCTCTGATCTCCATCAACCTAGGAAGGGCAACTAGGGATCTTCAATAGCTTGAAAGGGGCAGACATAAGGCCATCCCATTCATAGTTTAATGAAAGGAGGGACCTCAGATGGTAGGCACTCTTTGACCCCAGGACATAATCTAGTCAGCCTGAGGCCACCCCAGTAGGAGTGGAGTTGGTTTTGCAACCAGTTTGGTGTTTCTTAGGAGTAGGGGATTGTTTGATTTGCCAGATACACCCATGGGTGGGATGCTGATCTGCTTCCCTAGAAGAGGGTGTCTTACATCTTGGATTCCCTATAGAATAGTGCATGCTCAGCCAGTATGCAGTAAGACAAGCAGGATGTGCTGTGAAAGTGGGCAGGTTTGCCCCTGGGAACATTTTAGTCTTTGGCAATATCTTGAAATTCCAAAATACAATATCCTACAAGCATAAATCAGTGGGCCCAGTTTATCTATTATCATTAAACAGTCACTGATGGATACTAGCTTTTGATTTTATCTCTTTCTGTGATTGATCCAATTGAACTTTTCCACACTGGACCTTTGTTGCATATATAATGAAATAGCAGAAGGCATGGGTCCTGTTTATCAACATGCACCTTTTTATTATAAATGAGAACGGTTTTTAGAGGACTTCAGGATGTTGTGGATTTAGTAGGTAAGCTGGATATGAATATGGTGGCCCTGACAGGTGTGGTAGACTATTATCTAAGGGAAAGGTAGTAGATGCAGATGCATGAATGGTCACATTAGCTCTTAGCATAGAAGGTTCAGGGAAAGGCATACTCAGCAGCACTTGGAACTCATCAAATGTACAGATTTGTCCCCAGGTTTGGTGCACTGAATGTGTGGCACTTCACCGAAGGCCAATTTCAGGGTCTGGTGAAACTAACATCATCACTTCACAATACAAGAACATGATATCCAGAAAGAAATTTTTAACAAGAGCCACCAAAACGCAAGCACAGCCTACACTGACATAGTAGCAGCACTATTCTGACAATATATGAATGTTACATACAAACAGGAATATCTATATAGCAAACTAGAACGCACTAACTCTTTAGGATATGTGTGTGAAAGGTATAGTGCATAGAACACATTTTTGAATGGTGAGAATAGCTAACAGAGTGTGTGAGATCATAAATTACTTTAGAAGCAGCATAACAGAAATGCAAAAGGAGGAAATTATCCATTACACTGACCAGAAAGCTATGTTTATTGAATAACATTATAAAGCCACCCGGCCCTGAAAATAGGAAATGTGGAAAGAAGCATGTTTCCTTTTGGACATGTTTCTGACTGAGGTATTATTCCTGCAGTGATGCACAGATGAAAGACCTCACAACCCAACCTTCCCTCTTCATATTGAATCATTGGGGAGACAGGTATATAGAGCCTTAAGAAATCGGAAGGGGGAAACACAATGGCTGGTTGCTTAGGGGAAATACCATAGAACAGTTGTCCAACGGCAGGTATAAAGTAGTTAATAAAAATTTAAATCATTTAGCCAATGAGCCAGACTTAATCCACCAAGTTCAAATACAAATTGAGAGGGACATTGGATAAACAGCCTCAATGATTTTATACACTCAATTAAATGATTCCTGTGACATAATATGGTGGAAAAGGATTACCCCTACAAATTATAATAGAAGCTCCAATTGGTGAGGAAGAGTATAATGGGACATTTTTTGTTGCAAGTGTCCTTACCATTCATGGACCGATATGCTACAAAGTGGGTGTTACAACTGACTCTCGCACTATAAAAATAAAGAGCAGGTTGGGATAATGGACAATTCCCCATAGGTTTAAAAACAACATCCAATAAAACTAGAGACCCGAAAATGTCTGAAACGGATCATAGGCGAATTACTGTATCACAGAAAGGTAGTCCCATGTCCACTCCTGTTAACGTGATTTTGATGCCTGATAAGTGTTTGAGGTTTTAGAAATACTACCATAATTTTAATTCACATTGCTAGGCATATGTAGTTGAAGATGAACACAGATTAGGACTAATGAGGCAGCTAACACCCAAAAATATAAACGTATTTCAGAATCATACTACTTAACTTCCTTTACCCAGCAGGAGTTCAATTTATCTTTTCCTGACTTGCCCGTGGATACAAAACAGCCCTGAAGTGCTTTCACAAAGAGTGATTCCAATATTACAATGCGATTTAGGTGTAGGTTTCTATGCTGATGACATGAATAAGAGATGATGATTTTTGTAAAAACATTTGTAACACATAGACAAGATAGATACTGTGCTAGCAGAGGCATGCTATAAATTGGATTTCAGGAACTCTAAAATATTCAATTTAAATATAATTTTTGCAGGATGTGAATTATTTAGTGAAAGGAAACAATTCATACCGGGGTTTTTAGAGGAATGTGTGATATTTCAGCCCCCCAATTCCTTTAAATGCAAAATTTATTGGTGGGATCCTTAATGTTGTCAAAACATATTTGCCACATTATGCTGAAGGAGTGAGCACCCTAAAACAGCTAATTTCAGCTACAATTTACAGAAGAGATTGGAAGTAGGAACAGTTACAAATGATCAGAGTTTTTAAAGAGACATACTTACTACAGCACATTTCCAACCATGTGATATCACACTCGGTATTGAGATCAGAACAGTACTTAGTCAAACAGGATATACACATATTTTATACAATGAATGACAAATCTCATCAATTGTGTATAAGTCATCTTTATAGCCTCCAGCAGAGGAGAGATTTGTTTAATCAGAGAAAACACACCAAATCAGGATGCCATTATCAAAGAGCGACACACACAACCCGAGGAAAGCAATTAATTATAGTAACATCAGTATCACCATTGGAAATTACCACTTAACCAAGCATCCCAAATGTTGCACTTCCATTAAAGAAGCAAGAGTACCAGCAATATCAGCCGTAATTATTAAAGCCCTATTGGGAAAACAATGCATCATCATGACATTTTTTATACTGGTGAGCCAGCACAGCCTGCAAGAGATCTGTAAAGATCTGTAACAGTGTTAAACTGCAGCTTGTTCGGTGGTGCATGGGTGACTTAAAGTTTTTACATTTAAAATCACAAATACACATGTAAAGGCCTTAGGTGACTCAACATCCTAATGTTGCAGATTGAAATGCACCACTCTTAGGGCCTCATTACAAGTTTGGTGGTCAGTGCACTGCCATGACGGTGTTGGTGGTCTGACTGAGATCTGCTTGGCGCTCAGACCACATTATTAAGAGTCGTGCTGGCCTATGGAGTAAAGACCGCCACAGTCCCACCGGCACCACCAGGCAGTGTAGACGCCACGGTGACAAAGCAGCACACAAAGTCCTGTAGGGACATGTTTCTGCCAGACACCTTATGCAGTTGCACACCACCAATGTGACTGTGGCGGTCCAACCACCTCATCTCAGCAGGTGGAAATGGAAAGTATTAAGGGATCAACTCACCTTGAGGCAGCGTTACACATCCTGTGTGACAATGAAGCCCATCACACACATACTGCCACTGCTGCTGCGCATTGAAGGTGCTCAAAAACCAAGCGACCCTGGACACAACCAACTGTAAGTACACACACCTACAAGTGTCATTAAGCTTTACAACAGATTGTCACCCTGTCATCCAAATGATAATGGGATCACACTACGGGCATCAAGTACACTTGTCATTGTCTACATAGTCAGAGTCATTTACAAAGAAGGACACATTCACAGCCAGTAAATGCCCCCTTTGGACAGGTCACTCACACTGCACTGCAACACTACACAAAAACACGTCTGCACATCTTAGACACAGGGACAGTGAAGTGTACACAACATTGTGTCACATAATACCAACAACAAAACAACATCACATTTACAAATACAGCTAACAACATCACATCGCACACATGCCATGGACTGTTGTCAGATTCAAAACACATCAGTATGGATATGTCATGGAACACAAACATTACTCCCATTAAACATCGCTGGTATGGACCCACACATCACCCACCCAATGGAAGGAAATCGGGTTGCACAGTAATCAGAGAGAAAAATATCCAAAGCTCACTATGCAAACAATACCTGCACAATAGGGATGGGAGATCAGGAGCACTCAGGGAAGGATGCTGCACTGGGACACATCACACTTTGTACATGCCCCTAAAACAACATTTGCACAGGAACTTGCAGAATGTGGAAGTGCAGGTCAAGAAAGCAAATACAACTGCATCACATACATCTAGATGAAGTAGCAGCAAGGTACCCACAGCAAAATGGATTCATGCGCCGTCAAATGCAAACAAAGGTAGCACAATTGAACACCCTCCATGCCTGCAACAGAAAACTCAAGCTGCCAGACATGAGACAAATCTACAATCTATATCGGGAGAAAAGTCTAACACCAAACTTGATGACATTGGACCACACAATATGAAATACTTTCCATACAAAACAGAAAACAATGCAATGTCACCACAATTGCAGTAACAAACACATATCCATACAGTCAACATACAGTCCGCCTCTAGAACAAGATCAGAGAAAGATGGCAAAATTACATTTTCCCCATGTGGGAGCTTATGGACGTGGACGGTCCCTCTCAGCCAGCAGGATATCACAACTAAGTTAATCCCAAGATATCACACTAATGGTGCGCTCTACATCTCCCTCAATTTGGATATTTAAATCATAAACCCTGTTGGGTGGGAGAACGTGCCTGTCCGCAGTCTCGACTGCAAGAAAGTCGCTAGTTGCTGTTGCATGCAGATGATCTTTCAGACTCTGGTGACATATTGTGACCTCTGCTGCACTGTCAAGCAGTGTCACTGCCCAGGTCTTGTTCTTCAGCAATGTTCTCAAGTGTACTGGCATTTTTAATTGACAGTGCTTCCACCTTTTACTTTTCAAACTGTGGCTTTTGTTGCAGAGACTTATCTTCTTTTTTGTCTGAAGACTGTGGTGAGTCTTTCTTCTGTTTCACGTAGTCAGGAGGTCGCTCTGACTGGCCCGATCTCTCGCTATATCTATGTGGTGCGTCCTGAAAAGAACAAGAGGGACGTGAATCTGTTTATCTGTCAGGAGATTTTATATTTTCTCTATTTATGAGATTATGGCCCTTAGCATGAACTTGGCGGCAATCACCGCCGATCGCCGTGGCGCCGGTGAACAGAAGACTGACAGTGGCGAAAGACTGGACACCGCCGAATTATGATGCCAAAAAGACAAACCTCCAAAAATCCTGCAACCTCCACCCACCACCAGGGCCTACAACGGCGGAAAGGCAGTACACCCCACCCCGCCACCACCATGCAGACAAATCCACCGCCCACCAAATAATGATGCACAAATCAGCGTGGTGGATAGTGGATGCGGAACGACCATTGGTGGTACAGACCGCCACGGCCAGCAAAGGGACCCATCAACCACAAATGCACACATTGGCAACTTTGAAACCCACACACCTGACACACATCCACACTACTATAAAATGCTCACATACACACCCCACAATCCTTTGCATCACCAATAGCCCAACAGATATTGACAACACATCACGCATACACTGAAAACAACATAACAAAATTCGCACACACAAATACACCAATAAAACACACACAAACCCCGGACACCCTCATTAGCCACACACATAACCATACAACAGCACCCTCAACAACACACCCACAACACACTACCCACAACGCACACCATGGCACCCCCTAAGCACCCCTGCTTTACAGATAGGGAGCTAAGAACCATGGTGGACGAAATACCTAAGGTCGAGGCACAACTATTTGGGGCACAGGTGCAGCAGACACCCATCGCAAGGAAGATGGAGCTATGGCAGACGATTGTGAACAAGGTCAATGCAGTGGGAAACCATCCACGCACAAGGGAGGACATCCGGAAGAGATGGAATGACCTGCACGGGAAGGTGAGGTCAATGGCATCCAGGCACAACAGCGCCGTACAGAAGACTGGTGGAGGACCCCCACCTACACCCCCCGACTACACCGACTGGGAAGAGAAGGTACTGGCTATCCTCCACCCAGAGGGCCTCACTGGGCTCACTGGAGGACTGGATTCGGGTAAGTCAACTACAATACCTTAACAGTCACCCCACCTATAATGCATGCAGCACCCCTCTCACTACCACTAGGACTCCATCCCCACCCAGGCCACAACACCCACACCCAGTTACCCTGCATGCCCACAATCCCACAAACAGACCCCCATCCTGCCCCCTGTGCACAGTCACCTACCCCTGCAAGGATTCATAGTGGCACTACACCCCCCACAATGCACTTCCACCCCCACACAAAATGCAAAGATAAGTACACAAAAGGACCCTGCATGCCAAAACAGGGGAATAAAAGCACAAAATAGGGCAGAGCTGTGCATCAGTTTCCGAAATAGTACATGATACATACATGTCCATTCCCCCCCACAGACACCACCACCCATGCCACCCGGACGGAAAGGCCAAGGAGTGTCACCGCCTCACACAGAGACAGAGGCCCCACTCAGGAGACTGGAGAGGGATGTATGGAAAGTGAGGAATACCCTGGCCCGTCACACAGTCCTGGACTGTTAACCTCCAGCAGCCCAACCCAGGATACCACTGACAGCCCTACCACCCAGCCAACAAAATCATCTCTTGCCAAATGACCCCACACCAGTGTCTCTCGGGCATAGACTGGCGGCCCACATGTACAGAGGCCAGAGTCTCCACCCACCAACAGGCAGGATAATGAATGCCCCAGGTCAAGTAGGACTGCCCGACCTTTGCAGGGGACACAGGCACAGGGGGCAAAGGCCAGTGGAAGGGCATCAGTGGCCCAGGGGAGAAGTCAAAGGATGGATGCTGCAGCCCAGGAGGTGATTTCTGAGGTCCTGGGAGCATACCACCATACCCAGGACAGGATTGGCCAGATCCTGGCCACCTTGGAGCAGAATCAAAGGCTGCAGATAGCACACCACCAAGAGGCCATGGAGCAATGGAAACAGCTCAATGCCACCATGGCCACCATTGCAGGGGTGCTGCAGCACCACTACCCTAGCCAGCCTGAGACCTCCACCCACCTGCAAGCCCCTACCACTTGCCAGGACACTGCCCTGCCATCTACGTCTGCAGCATCTACTGGACTGGTGGAACTGCTAGAGGACACACAGGAGACCAGCAACCCTACCCATGCATCTCAGCTCCAGTCACTCAAATGTGCCCTCAGACCCAGACATGCCACCGGAACCCTTGCCAAGACCAAGGCCCCTGCTAAGAAGTGACTCTGCCCTGAACTGTCTCCCTTGTGTGCCACTGTGCTACCTTGTTGACCTGCCACTACCAACATACCATCTCCCAATGGACACATGGACCAAAACCCAGTGCCACCAACAGCTGAGCACATGCACCAGAGTATGGATATGTACCATGAGCCCACTCCCTATCACTGTACAAAGATATACCAAATTTGTGTCACTTAATAAAAACACATATGCACTCAAACAGTATTTCCCTTGTCATTATGAGTTAAAAATTGTGAGTGTGTATGTGTTAGCCAGTCAATTTCATATTCATACCTTTATCGCAGGAGGCGATCCCATGCACTGTACTGTCTGAAGTAAGTCACAATGTACACAATATTGGGTTCCCTGGCACATGCCACTTCAGTACACAGTTAACAGTGTCAATGGCTATAGACACCACATTACCAAATACATGAGTCAGACTGAAACTATGCAGTGAAGACAACAGCATCATTGAACAATACCTTAGGGTCACTGGAAGTATAGGCGGATCAGCTGGGTCCTGGAGTTAAGATCTTCCCCCTCTTCTTCCTCAACATCACTCTCATCCCCTCTCTGAGGTTGCTAGGCTGGTTGTACAGCACCCTGCTCTTCTAGAAGGGGATAGCTTTCCTCACAGCCAAGTTGTGCAGCATGCAGCAGGCCACCACTATCTTACACACCTTATCAGGGACATAGCACAGGGATCCCCCAGAGAGATGGAGAAAGCTAAATCTAGTCTACAGGAAACCTATAGTGCGCTCAATCACCCTCCTAGTACGTCCATGGGCTTCATTATAATTCCACTGTGCTTCTGTCCTGGGATTCCTCACTGGTGTCAGGAGCCATTGCAAGTTGGGGTAGCCAGAATCACCTGCAAAAGTGAACAAAAACAGGACCATAATGAACTGACTGCGCATACATATAGGCTGGCTGGCCCCTATGTACAGAACCATTGTCATACACACTCACCTATGAGCCATCCTCTGTCCCCTTGTAGTTGTCCCATTAAGCGTGGTACACTGCTGTTTCTCAGGACAAAGGAATCATGGACTGTGCCTGGGAACCTGACATTTACATGTGATATGTACTGGTCAGCAGTACAAACCAATTGTATCTTCATGGAGTGGAAGTTCTTTTGATTCCTGTACACCTATTCATTCCTGGGGGTATGAGAGCTATGTGAGTTCCATCAATGGCACCTATCACATGTGGGATGTTAGCAAAGGCAGAAAATCCAGACTTGATGGCAGGAAGTTCAGCCCTTTGGGGGAACTGGACATATGTCTGCAGGTGCTGACGGTGCACACTGCCGCGGATCGTACGCTATGTCTTCAGACCCTTACCACTTGACTCCACTGCGTGTGCTGCTGTGTCCTGACTCTGGCCCCTGAGATGGCGCGAGTCACAGGGGAACGAGCCCACCACGGAGGAACTGGAGAAGCTGGTGGTTGGGTCCTACCCCTGTATGCCAAGTTGTATGGGTGACCAGAGGAGCAGGTGAGTTGGCGGCTGTCATCCTTGGATGTGTGTGATTGTGGCGGATGCCTGTATGCATGTGTGTTCTATTTGTGACAGCCCAGCCACAGACTGTCTGGCATGTACTGTATGTGTGTTGATAACATGGCTTTCTAAAATGTCTGTTCCACAGGGGACGACATGTCATCTGTATTAGGAGCACACATACTGATGTCTGTTTTTCTGCTCTGTGTGTCCCATGCAGGTCAGCGCCCATCAGCAGAGGGGACTGTGACAAGCCATCGCCAAAGCAGGAAGCAGTGGGAGGACCCGAGGCGCTGGGCCAGGAAGACCGGAGAGGTGCAACTGGGGAAGGCCTCCCAACGATGAAGGAGTGCCCTTTGGACCCTGAACCCCCTAATGGCCTGCATTCTGGTGGTGGCCTCTCTGGATTTGGATGGGCGCTTGAAGGCAGCACCTCAGCCACAAGGGGGTGAGTACCAACACTGTTGTAATACTTCTTTGACGGATGTGTTTGGGTGCTGTGGTATGTATGCTGTCTAGTACCAGGAACTTGGACAGGTGTGTTTCTACAGTCCTGCCCCCCAAAGACCTGGGTATGATGTGAGGGCATGTTTGGGCAGTTCCAATAGGCCCATGGGGGGGTCCCCTTTCTGTAATCTTGGATAGTTTGTGGGCTCTTTGACTGATGAGTGCATTCGTTGGGCATGATCTCACATGTGTGTACTCCACACAGTTTATCAGGTCCGTGTTTCCTGTGGGTAATGTGGTGTATTCAGGGGTAGTGGCCACTGGTCAGGGGCACAGTCATGACTATTGTTGTAGGTGCTGCGTGTAGGTGTGTGACCTGGATGGGAATGTGTGTGAGCCAGGGATGCACATTCATTCAGGTATTTACAGAGTTCTCCCATGTTTTGTCTCTCCACCCCTGTGCTCTTGTGTCCTTTATGTACATCAGCATCATCTGGCGAGGTACCAGTGGCACCAGTGAGTGGGGATGCAGCGGCCCACGGTTCCAAGGAGGCAGAGTCGGCGGGCGCCAAGGGGAACAGTAGGTTGGAGGGTGAGGGGAGTACCACAGGGGCGGCAACTACCACTGGTGGTAGTGACTCTGATACCTCCTCCGATGGCAGCTCCCTGGTGGTTGCGGATCCCACTGGGCACAACCATTCTATGTCATCGTCCACCACCCCCATGCCATCTCCATCCTCCCAGTTGCTCTCCACCCAGTTGCCCGTGCCCGCTCATCAAGGAGAATGGGCGTCTACTTCGCCCCAGGAACCTCATCCTCTGCCCCAGGCAGCCATGCTACCCTCACAGAGGAAGCTATTGACTTCCTGAGAACCATCTCTGTAGGGCAGACAACCATTGTGAATGCCATCCAGGGGCTAGCATCCCAGATGCAGCTATGCAATGTATACCTGGAAGGCATTCACAGTGCCATGTCTGGCCTACATAGATCTTTTCAGGCTCTGGCCTCCACTTTGACGGCAGCCAGTGTCCCTGTTCTTTCCATTCCCCCTCCCACCACCTCTACCCCTTCCAGCACCCCACTACCTTCACCCATCCCAAGCACACATCAAGACAGCCATGCACACAGATCAACACACAAGCACACAGAGAAACACAAGCACCACACTTCCCACCACAGGCAAGCACACACCCAACATAACAAAGCAGAGATAACAACATCCACTTCCCCCAGTGTATCAACCTCCCTGCCACCCTGTCTGTCACCTCACCATTCTCACCCACACGCATTGCACCCTCAGTCACTGCTGCTGGCCCCATTCTTGCAGTCACCACAACATCTGACATTCAGACACGCATTCAGACACGCACCCCAGACACCACACCTGCACTCACCACAACTACATTGACAGACACTTGTAGCATACGCACCAGACCTGCAGACACCAAGACAACATCCACGTACACTGGCAGCCTGTCTTGTCCCACTGTGTCCAACCCCTCCTCCCAAAACACTCAAACATTTGCAGACATCCACCCAACACACATCCACCACACATCAGCATACTTTAAAGGCACCTGCATCCGTGTGCGGCACACCTAGACCTGGTACAAGAACCCCCTCCACCTCCACTCCCAGACCTTCTTTCAAGTCCCCCCAACTGCCCCTAAGAAACTTTTCCTCTCCCCTATTGACCTGTTTGAACCCACTGGCCCACCCCGTCTCATCCCTAAACGTGCCCATCTCTCTGCCCAGTCTACTCCTTCCACGTCCAAGTCCACCCCAGTCAGCCCTTCCCATTCCCGTGCCCATTCCCCAGGGAGGAAGAAGCCCTGTTTTGCCACAGGTCACTCTGCCCCCCGGTCCAAGCCCACTCCCCCACTTTCCAAGGGCAAGCCCAAACTCCCTCCACCTCCTAAACCCAAGCCCAAGCCCCCCCTTCCAGACGTAAGTCCCCACCCCCGCCATCCCCTCCCCCTGTTCCCTGAGGTGTCTGGCTGCCTAACTGATGTCCCCTTCAAGTGGAGTACCCTGTGCACATGCAGGAGTCAAGTCCAGCCTATTTTGGCCCTTCAGGGTCTTTCACATGAACTGACCAATGGCCTTATTTGAACAGAATGTTTTTTTACAGTTAATAAATTGCAGTGCCCAGTAGTGCTGTTGGCACATTATGGTGAAGTTGTTTCAGCGTTTCACTGTGGGCTGTGGTGTGCACATTTGTGTACTTTGGTGCAGGTCTTTGTTGCCTAAGTACATCTTTTTCAGATGTGTATGGTGTGCAATGGTGGGAGGGGTTGGGAGTGCGTTGCAGGGTGGGTGGGGTGGATGTGTAACTGTGCCCTCTCTTCCCATGTGTACTAGGTTGCGGTACTTACCATTGTCGTCTTCGTCAGCGGTCACGGTCGTGAAGGTATATGGCAAGGAGCAGCTCTGGCATTATTTTCAAATCTCTCTCCTTGTCTGCGTCGGTGTCTTGTGTGTGCCTCCGGTGAGTGTTTCCTTTTATTTTGTTCCTTTTTGTTCCGGAACTGACAGCGGTCCTGTGCTTCATTATTTGGTGGGTGGGTAGTTCCTTTCAGTCGGTCTGTGGGCAGCCTCCTCCGTCCTCATCGGCACTGCATTGATGGCGGTGTGTGGATGGACCGCTACTTGTTTCTCATGTGCTTCATTATTTGGCGTGCTGGACCACCAGCTTGTTGGCAGTAGTTACCGTAACTGCCAGCTTGTTGGCAGAAGTTATCGCCACTGCTGGCGGGGCGGCGTTTACCGCCATGTTCATAATGACCATATATCTCCTGTCAGAGTACTCTGGGTGTGTAGAATCTGCTCTCTGACTTTATCTGTCTTTAATTTGTTTTTGTTTATTCCAGCATTTTTTAGAACCCTCCTGTGCTTGTTTGGTACCTTCCTTAGGTGTGGCGCAATGTATTTTAGGCTTTTTTGGCTTGGCTCCCAAACTAGCCCGTCCTATACTGGTATAGGTATCAGAAATTATTTTCAGTAGCTGTTTCTCCTGGTCCAAATGGGGAATCTCTCAGAGACACTGGCATATAGACAATGCTACTGCTTGCCCTTTAATGTTACTCAGTCTGATTGAAGAGACTGCGTCAAAGTTACACATTAATTTAATACCCAAGTCTAGGGCTGGTGAAGCCCCATGCTCATTCTGTATTTGTTTTAACACTTCTGGTAAATTGGCAAGTGTCGGGGTACTATGTGTGGTAATATAAATTGTAGAGAAGACTATACCTCATGTGGTGCAGTCATCCACTGACGTAACCATTCTGAAGGGCAAGTACATTGTAAGAAATCTATGTTTTTACTGTGGTCCCATATGGGGAAACACAGCTTCCAGATGATTTTTTTTCTGGGCTATTCAGAATGGGATTTTCTCTCGTTCTGTGGGCACTTTGCCCATGATAGAATGTACTGTTTGGGGATTAATCCCAGCAGTAGCCAATTGGTAACCAACAGGTGCTGGTGCTGCTGGATGCAATGGTGTTGTGTTCAGAGTTTGCATTACAAACTGAACAAGTCGTCTATATAGTGTTACTAGCTCAATGTATAGATTGCGCAGATCAGCTGCCACCATGTTTTGTGCACTGGGGTGAGGTGTATATGTGGCAAACATAGGCCACGTTGGTTCTTCTTTACCTAAAGGACCTAGTCTTATGGGTTGTATTACGTGTGGTAGGGTACCATTAAACCAGTTCTGATGTTCTTGATTAGTAATCGGAATTTCGAGATACTGGTATGCATGGTACCGTTTGTAGGAAAGTACCATCTTGCCTGGCATGTTACCCCCATTTTTTACTGTATGTATGTTTGTTTTTGCCTGTCTCACTGGGATCCTGCGAGCCAGGACACCAGTGCTCATAAAGTATGCCCTTTATGTGTTCCCTGTGTGGTGCCTAACTGTATCACTGAGACTCTGCTAACCAGAACCTCAGTGTTTATGCTCTCTCTGCTTTTAAAATTGTCACTGCAGGCTAGTGACTAATTTTACCAATTCTGATTGTCACACTGGAACACCCTTTTAATTCCCTAGTATGTGGTACCTAGGTACCCAGGGTATTGGGGTTCCAGGAGATCCCTATGGGCTGCAGCATTTATTTTGCCACCCATAGGGAGCTCAGACAATTCTTACACAGGACTGCCACTGCAGCCTGAGTGAAATAACGTCCACGTTATTTCACAGCCATGTTACACTGCACTTAAGTAACTTATAAGTCACCTATATGTCTAACCCTCACTTAGTGAAGGTTAGGTGCAAAGTTACTTAGTGTGTGGGCACCCTGGAACTAGCCAAGGTGCCCCCACATTGTTCTGGGCAATTTCCCCGGACTTTGTGAGTGCGGGGACACCATTACACGCGTGCACTACATATAGGTCAACACCTATATGTAGCGTCACAATGGTAAATCCGAACCTGGCCATGTAACATGTCTAGGATCATGGAATTGTCACCCCAATATCATTCTGGTATTGGGGGGAGAATTCCATGCATCCCCGGGTCTCCAGCACAGAGCCTGGGTGCTGCCAAACTAACTTCCCGGGGTTTTCTCTGCAGCTACTGCTGCTGCCAACCCTCAGACAGGTTTCTGCCCCCCTGGGGCCTGGGCAGCCCAGTCCCAGGAAGGCAGAACAAAGGATTACCTCTGAGAGAGGGTGTTACACCCTCTGCCTTTGGAAATAGGTGTGAAGGGTCTAGGAGGGGTAGCCTCCCCTGGCCTCTGGAAATGCTTTGAAGGGCACAGATGGTGCCCTCATTGCATAAGCCAGTCTACACTGGTTCAGGGATCCCCCCTGCCCTGCTCTGGCACGAAACTGGACAAAGAAAAGGGGAGTGACCACTCCCCTGACCAGCACCTCCCAGGGGAGGTGCCCAGAGCCCCTCCAGTGTGTCCCAGTCCTCTGCCATCTTGGATGCAGAGGTGTGAGATGCACAATGGACAGCTCTGAGTGGCCAGTGCCAGCATGTGACATCAGAGACCCCTCCTGATAGGTGCCTACCTTTCTCTAGCCATTTCTCCTCTGAGGTCCATTTAGGGTCTCTCTTGTGGGCATCTCACCAGATAACAAATGCAAGAGCGCACCAGATTTCCTCTGCACTTCCCTCTTCGACTTCTGCCAAGGATCGACCGCTGACTGCTCTAGGACGCCTGCAAAACTGCAACAAAGTAGCAACAAGACTACCAGCAACATTGTAGCGCCTCATCCTGCCGGCTTTCTCGACTGTTTCCTGGTAGTGCATGCTCTGAGGGCTGTCTGCCTTCACCCTCCACTGGAAGCCAAGAAGAAATCTCCCGTGGGACGACAGAATCTTCCCCCTGCCAACGCAGGCACCAAACGTCTGCATCAACGGTCCTCTGGGTCCCCTCTCATCTTGACGAGCATGGTCCCTGGAACACAGGAGCTGGGTCCAAGTGTCCCCGACAGTCCAGTGGCCCTTCTGTCCAAATTTGGTGGAGGTAAGTCCTTGCTCCCCACGCCAGACAGTAATCCTGTGTACTGTGTGAACTGCAGCTGCAAGGGCTTCTGTGCACTCTGGCAAGACTTCCTTCATGCACAGCCTAGTCCAGGTCCCCAGCACTCTGTCCTGCATTGCGCAACTTGCTGAGTTGGACTCCAACTTCATGGGACTCCCTTTTGTTGTGCTGATTCGACCGTCGTGCTCAGATCTTCTGAACGCCTGTTCAGGTGGTTCTGCGGGTGCTGCCTGCTTCTGCGTGGGCTCTCCGTGTTGCTGAGCGCCCCCTCTGCCTCCTCCTCCAAGGGGCGACCTTCTGGTCCTTCCCGGGCCCTGGCAGCACCAAAAACCTTCAATTGCGACTCTTGCAGCTAACAAGGCTTGTTTGTGGTCTTTCTCTGTGGAAACAATTCTGCCTCCTCCAGCACGCCGTGGGACATCTTCTGACCAAAGGAGAAGTTCCTTGCACCTTCCGTTGTTGCAGAAACCTCGGCTTCTTCCACGCGGAGGCAGCCCTTTTGAACCTATATCCGGGGTTTAGTGGGCTCCTGCCTGTCTTGGACTTGGTCCTCTTCCTTTGCAGGTCCTCAGGTACAGGAATCCGTCTTCAGTGCTTTGCAGTCAGTTGTTGTCCTTGCAGAATCCCCTATCTTGACTTTACTGTCTTTCTGGGGTAGTAGGGTAACTTTACGCCTACATTACAGGGTCTTGGGTTAGGATATCTTGGACACCCTTGGTGTTTTCGTACACTCCCAGCGACCCTCTACACACTCCACTAGGCCTGGGGTCCATTTGTGGTTCCCATTCCACTTTTGGGGTATATGGTTTGTGTTGCCCCTAGGCCTATTTTTCCCTATTGCATTCTATTGTGTTCTACAGTGTTTGCAGTACTTTTCTAACTGTTTACTTACCTGATTTGGTTTGTGTGTGTATATTTTGTGTATATTACTTACCTCCTAAGGGAGTATATCCTCTGAGATACTTTTGGCATATTGTCACTAAAATAAAGTACCTTTATTTTTAGTAACTCTGAGTATTGTGTTTTCTTGTGATATAGTACCAAGTGATAAAAGTGGTATAGTAGGAGCTTTGCATGTCTCCTAGTTCAGCCTAAGCTGCTCTGCTATAGCTACCTCTATCAGCCTAAGCTGCTAGAACACCTCTAACCTACTAATAAGGGATAACTGGACCTGGCACAAGGTGTAAGTACCACAAGATACCCACTATAAGCCAGGCCAACCTCCTACGCCGTTGTGGTACGTTTGCAATTCTGTATGTGTGAAATGTGTAAAATCTTTAGTCTTCCTGAGAAAATGTGTTCCAGGAGTAGAGAGTTTCTGTTTGGTAATCTTCATTAGCTTCTACGATGAATGTGACATCCCCACCCTCGTCCGTTAAGCCATGCGCTACTAAAAGCAGTGGTAATGCTTGTCTGGGTTTCTCAGGAATGTCTATGGCATTAGCCATATTGTGTAATGAGTAAAGAGATGGAACTCCAAGTGGGGAGAAAGTCCTTTTAATAGTTCGAGCTCAAACAACCTACAGCCTAATTAGGTGCTCCATGTTCAGGTGAAGATGATCTTACCAAAGACCATGGTTGTCTCTGTATAATGGTACTTAGGGTACCTGTTGTGTGTGAGATAGTGGTAGTCAGGGTATCCATAAATTAGTGCCTAAACACCATTGTTGGTAGCGCCATGTCATAGTTTGACTCTTGCTCTAGGCAGACTGCTGGTTTTGGGATGGCAGCATTTTTGTTTGAAGGTGACTAGGCCAATCCTATAACAAGTCGCAACTGTCTACCCTATCCTCCCAGCTCACAATCAGTACCTCACCAAAAATCCAAACAGTAAAAGGTGATTTGTGGCATCCTTTATGCTTGGACTCAAGAGTGTGACATGTCAGTGATGTCGTGGTTAAACGAAGATTACTCTTTCCTCACATGATCAACATGTCTCAGTCATACACAGACAGTGAAAAAGATGAAGTAAAGTTTTCGAAAAGTTTTACTAATAAGACTGCAATCTACTGTAAATTGAATGGGCTGCAGTGATTTGGATAATGAACGATGCAAGAAACAGAATGGTAAAAATGAGAGTCATGAATATGAAGACCCCCACCATCCTGCAATAACATAAGATATTAAATAGATGTGAAATGAACCCTAACACCATAGCATGACGAAGCTAATCTCGAACCTTAAGAGAGCTAGGTGTGTTAAACCCAATCGGCCAGATGTGACAGGGGAGGACTTGGATGTGGAAGGGATTGTTTAGACTATAGGTTAGCACCTCTTGGGTTTGGGACAAGGGGTAGTGGGAATAGGAGAAAAAAAATTCACAAAGGAAACTCCCCTTTGGAACATGGGGACGGTCATCAGAAGGGGTTGGAGATTTAGATATTGAGGGAGTGGACGTCTAGTGTATGGGCGTAGATATCATGGGTGTGTGTGCGTGTGATATGCTTTTGTTCAGGTGGTGTCTGTTGCATGTGAGAGTGTGGGTATTTGTGTGTCTTGGGGAGCAGGGAGGTGGAGGTGCTGGGTGATTGAGTGGTAGATGTGTGTGTGTTTATTGGGGTGGTGTCTGCAGGTATGCTGGTAGTGGTGGATGCTTGTGTGTCTGTTGGGGTGGTATCTGCAGGTATGATGGATGTGGTGGATGTCTGTGTTTGTTGGTGTGGTATCTGCAGGAAAGGTGGGTATGTTGGATGCATCACTGCCTGTTGTGGTGGTGCCTGTGGGTATGCTTGGTGTGGTAGGTAGGCCAGTGGGGGTGGTGGGCTATCTGCTGAAGTGGTGGCTGATGTTCTGGGTGTGGGTGTATGTTGAGTCCCTGCGTGCCGGTGTGTCCTTGTGGTGTTTGTGTTTATGTGTCCTGCTTGTGTGTGATGAGGTAGGTGAATGTGGATGTGTCTGTTTGCTTTGGATAGGAAGGGTAATGGGGGACCTGGATTGGTAAGAGGAGGAAGGTGGAGGGGGGATGGAAGGTAAGGGGTGACTGGCTGTCATCAGTGAGGAGGCAAAAGGTGTCACTATGAATGCCTTCCAGGAAAGCATTGGCCTGCTGAAGTTGGCTGGCCAAGCCTTGGATGGCATTCACAATGTCAGTCTGTCCGACAGAGATATTTCTCAGGAGGTCAATAGCTTTCGTATTCAGGGAAGCAGGGGTACGTGGGGCTGGGGCTGTGGGGCCTGCGGCAAAGGAGATACTCATCCTCTTGGGTGAGAGAGACATGGCCACCTTGGTGGATACCAACAGGGAGGATGGTGATAGAACTGGGGGTTGTGGACGAAGATGGTACAGGAGCAGGTCCCATTGGGTCTGCCACCACTAGGGAGTGGCCACTGGAGGAAGAGTCCGATGATGAGGATGCAGATCCGGTCTCCTCCATGGCACTTCTTTTACCCTCCGGGTCACTGGGCTCCTCTGTGTTGGTGGTGTCTTGACAAGAGGTACATGGCCACATACTTCCCCATTGGCTGTGCCCTCGCTCCTTCACTTGCCTGGTCTGATGCTGAAAATGCGAAGAGAAGCAGGGTCTCCACTTGTTCCTGATCACACTTAACCCCTTCCCCGCCAGGGACGTAATGGTTACGTCCATGGCAGCGCCCGTGTGGCGCCATGGACGTAACCATTACGTCCTGGGACTGGCAGTCGGGGGAAGCGCTAGCGCTTCCCCCGAGGGCCGCCCCCCAACACCCCCAGGCCAGGGCTGAAAGGGGAATCCCTTCCCCTTTCACGCCCACCCCCCCACACCCCCCCCCATGACGTTGGCGCGCGATCGCGCGCTGATTTCATGGAAAGGGGGAAAGACGCGCTGGAAGCCATTTGCTTCCGGCGCGTCAAGGGAGAAGGTGAGTATTTCACCTTTGTGCGGGGTGGGGGTGCTCTGAGAGAGGCATCGAGGGAAAGGAAAGGGTTTTCCTTTCCCTCGATGTCTCTTTGAGCATTCCTGCTGCCCGATCGCGATGCGATCGGGCAGCAGGAATGCCCACTAGACACCAGGGATTTCTCTGTTGAGTGCTTATTAGTGTAGGGGAGCGACCCCTTGGGCAAGGGTCGCTCCCCTTTGGGGGCAAATGTATTTTACGTCGTTTCTGCCCCCCCTGGGGGCAGATTGGCCCTATTTTTAGGCCGATCTGCCCCCAACGGGGGCAGAAAGCCACTAGACACCAGGGATTTTATTGTTGATTTTTATTTTTTGTGTTGGGGGGCGGCCCCTTGGGCAAGGGTCGCCCCCAGGGGCCCTCATGTATTTTTGGGCAGTTCTGCCCCCCTTGGGGGCAGAGAGGCCTATTTTTTTTAGGCCATTCTGCCCCCAAGGGGGGCAGAATCCCAATAGCGCCAGAAATAGTATGTATGTATGTGTGCTTTGTGTTGGGGGGTGGCCCCTTGGGCAAGGGTCGCTCCCCCCGGGGGCGCAATGTATTTATTGTCGTTTCTGCCCCCCTTGGGGGCAGATTGGCCCTATTTTTAGGCCGATCTGCCCCCAAGGGGGGCAGAAAGCCACTAGACACCAGGGATTTTATTGTTGATTTTTATTTTTTGTGTTGAGGGGCGGCCCCTTGGGCAAGGGTCGCCCCCAGGGGCCCTCATGTATTTTTGGGCAGTTCTGCACCCCTTGGGGGAAGAGAGGCCTATTTTTTTTAGGCCTTTCTGCCCCCAAGGGGGGCAGAATCCCAATAGCGCCAGAAATAGTATGTATGTATGTGTGCTTTGTGTTGGGGGGTGGCCCCTTGGGCAAGGGTCGCTCCCCCCAGGGGCGCAATGTATTTATTGTCGTTTCTGCCCCCCTTGGGGGCAGATTGGCCCTATTTTTAGGCCGATCTGCCCCTAAGGGGGGCAGAAAGCCACTAGACACCAGGGATTTTATTGTTGGTTTTTATTTTTTGTGTTGGGGGGCGGCCCCTTGGGCAAGGGTCGCCCCCAGGGGCCCACATGTATTTTTGGGCAGTTCTGACCCCCTTGGGGGCAGAGAGGCCTATTTTTTTTAGGCCTTTCTGCCCCCAAGGGGGGCAGAATCCCAATAGCGCCAGAAAGATATGTTTGTATGTGTGCTTTGTGTTGGGGGGTGGCCCCTTGGGCAAGGGTCGCTCCCCCCGGGGGCGCAATGTATTTATCGTCGTTTCTGCCCCCCTTGGGGGCAGATTGGCCCTATTTTTACGCCGATCTGCCCCCAAGGGGGGCAGAAAGCCACTAGACACCAGGGATTTTATTGTTGGTTTTTATTTATTGTGTTGGGGGGCGGCCCCTTGGGCAAGGGTCGCCCCGAGGGGCCCACATGTATTTTTGGGCAGTTCTGCCCCCCTTGGGGGCAGATATGCCTATTTTTTAGGCCTTTCTGTCCCCAAGGGGGGCAGAATCCCCATAGCGCCAGGGATACTATATGTGTGTGTGTGTGTGCTTTGTGTGGGGGTGTGGCCCCTTGGGCAAGGGTCGCCCCCCCCAAAGGGTGCAATGTAATCTGGGCGATTTCTGCCCCCTCCCCTTGGGGGTAGATTGGCCTATTTTTTTTTAGGCCCATCTTCCCCCAAGCAGAGAAGACTAGACACAAGGGAAAATGAAAAAATGGTTAGTGGCGGAGTGTTTGTCAACTGGCGAAGTATTTGCTTTTATGATAATAACAGTTTTTCTTCTTTTTGTTCTAGTTCAAAGCTTTTGCTGACTTTGCTGTGGCTTGTTGCAGTTTTGGCAGTAGTTGTCCTGCGGTTTGCATAGTTGCATGTTTTAGGTAAGTAAATAAATTTACTCCTAGTGAGTATTGTTGCAATGCATGAATGACATGTTTGTAGGTGGTGTACTGAATACAGGATTGTGTGTGAAATTGTCCTTAGAGTTATGCACAATGATTATTGTGTTGTCTTATGTCTAATTTGCTTTTTTTTTTCTCTTTTAAGTCGGATATCGTTGGTGATTGCTGTGGCTGTGCAGAGTAGTTGCTGGTGAGTCAAGCTTTTTCAGGCAAGTGAGCAGTATAGTTTTTGAGTTTATAATTCTTAGTGATAAACCTATACTTTGTTACTTATCTTACACAGTGCTGGTTGTCGGTGGTGTATTTGTCCAGTTAATTTTTGTAGGAAGGATCATGGCCAGCCGTAGGATGACCGCTCAGCAGGTTGTTAGTGTGCTTTTTGAGTCATCTTCTGACCATGAATATGAGACTGACTCTGCATCTGAGGCAGAGGAGGAAGTGCAGGATTCTGGAGGTGAATTTTCTGACAGAGATGAATCATCTGATGATGAAGCCACTCTCAGTGCTGATGAAGGGCCTGTTTTAGAGGAGGACAGTGATGTGCCAATGGTGCAGGAGCCAGCGGCTGAAAGGCTTCCCATTGGAAGACCTGACGCATGGGTTGCACCAAACATGGAGCAGCCACAGTTGCCTGCGTTTACTGGTTTTCCAGGGTGTCGAGTTAATACGGAAAACTTTTTGCCCGTCAACTTTTTTGAGTTGTTTATGGACGATATATTTTTGGAAGAGATTGTTGAGCAGACTAATTTGTATGCAGAGCAGTTTTTGAGGGACAACCCTGCCAGACTTAGGCCACACTCTAGAGCTAGCCGGTGGATTCCCACAAATCTGGAAGAGTTGAAAAAGTTCTTGGGTTTAACTTTTTTGATGGGGCTGATAAGGAAGCCGTCGCTGTCTTCATATTGGTCTACTAGTCCCTTGATGGCAACTGCTATATTTCCTGCCATCATGAGTCGTAACCGGTATGAGCTTCTTCTTCGGATGTTGCATTTTGTAGATAATGCTTTAGCCTTGCCACAAGATCATCCTGATTCTGACCGTCTTTTTAAGATTGGACCTGTCCTTGATCATTTGGTAGATCGGTTTTCAGAGATCTATGTTCCAGGGAAAGAAATATCTGTAGATGAGTCTTTGGTCCTGTTCAAGGGTCGTTTGGTTTTTAGGCAGTACATTCCTAGCAAGAGGGCACGGTATGGAATTAAATTGTATATGCTGTCAGAAAGTAGTACAGGATATGTTTATAATTTCCGGGTCTACACTGGTAGGGATTCCAATATTGACCCCCCTGGTTGTCCTCCCACTTTTGGAGTTAGTGAGAAAATTGTGTGGGAACTTGGTAGACGACTGTTTAACAAAGGTCACCATTTATATGTAGATAACTTCTACACTGGAGTTCGGTTGTTCAAGGAGTTGTTCAGAGTGGACACTGTTGCTTGTGGCACAATCCGCTCTAATCGGAAAGGCTATCCAAAAGAGCTTGTCTGTAAAAACCTTGAGAAGGGACAGTGCAGTGCCTTGCGGAATGATGAGCTGCTAGCTCTGAAATTTGTAGACAAGAGGGATGTATACATGCTAAGCACCATCCATGATGAGAGTACTTCACCTGTGGCTGTTTGGGGTCAGGTTGCCGAAGTGCGCAAACCTGTGTGCATCTTAGACTATAATAAGCACATGGGTGGTGTTGATAGAGTAGATCAGAGGTTAGAACCTTACACTGCTGCTCGTAAGTCTTATGTGTGGTATAAGAAATTGCGCTTCACTTGTTCCACTTGGCAACTTTTAATGCTTTTGTTGTGTTTAAGGATAGTTCTCCAGAGTCAAGGATGACATTTGTGAAATTTCAGGAGTCTATCTTAGCTAGCCTTGTTGTGCTGGAACAGGCAAGAGTTCCTAGAGAAGCAGTGGTGGAGGATGTGGCTAGATTGAAAGATCGTCACTTTGCTGAGCACATTCCTCCCACGGCCAAAAAAAACTTTCCTGCTAAGAGATGTAGAGTCTGTGCTCGAAGAGGTATCAGGAAGGAGACTAGTATGTACTGCCCTGATTGTCCTTCAAAGCCTGGGCTGTGTGTGGGTGGCTGTTTCAGGAGCTACCACACACAGAAGAATTATTGGGAAATTCCGTGAGCGTAAACTGGTGTTTTATATTTTTATATGTTCGGTTTCACGGTTGGCATTAGTCATGTATTCAGTTAGAGCTTTTGTGTTTGTAGTTTTGTACTACTTTATGATTAGTGGTTTCTTTGTTGTTTAAAAACAAAAAAAAGCGGATGGCATGTGTAGAGTGGCGCTTGGCTGGCGGCGTGGGTGGGGTGGCGCTTGGCTGGCGGTGTGTGTGGGGTGGCGCTTGGCTGGCGGTGTGTGTGGGGTGGCGCTTGGCTGGTGGTGTGGGTGGGGTGGCGCTTGGCTGGCAGTGCCGGCCAAACGCCAGTCCACACACTCATCAGCTGGTGTGATTGCTGTATCAGGCATGTGGGCGTATGAAAGTGATGGGCCCTTGACTGGCGCTGTCTGTGGATGCGAGTCTTGTAATGTGCTGGGCCCGTGGCTGGCGGGGTGAATGGTCTAGTGCATGTCATGTATGAAAGGTGTGTGAATGGACTGTAAAGCGGTTGGTGCCTTGTCGTGGCTTTACAGCTCACGAGCTGTGAGTCGTTGGTTCAGTTTTTTGGCCTTTCAGTTATTACCAGTGCATTTCACTTTTGTGAAATCTCTTGTTAATAAAATTTGATCTACTGAACCATCACTCACCCTCGTGCCAAATCCAACCAGTATGTGGGGTACAAATGACAAAACCTGCTCCGCTGTAATCAGGCGTCGCAGCACACTTGAGACATGCTAGGTGCCTCGGGTGGGACCCCGATGTTGAAGCATGCCACCAACTTGGTTGGTGGGTGAGGGGTCTTCTTCACATAACCTAAGTGTGTTTCTTTTCACAATTTTAGTGTTTGGCACATCACGGACGTATGTGCACACATCAAAGTGATATATTCCAAAAATACCTGTGTTTGGGGGGGAGGGCCCACCTATGTTTTTGGTCCTGGGTGCGGCCGTCATGTAGGGAAACCTACAAAACCCAGAAACTTTTTTAAACTAGGCACCCCAAGGAGTCTAGGGAGGTGTGGCTTGTGTGGCTCCCCCAACATTTTCTTACCCAGACTCCTCTGTAAACCTCAAAATTTGCATAAAAATGCATATTTTCCTGACTTTTCTTAGTAGGATCACCGCTCCAGCACAAAATTCCTACTCCCCAGTTTTCCCCTCAGTCTCCCAAGTAAAATGACACCTCACTTATGTGGGTCCCCAAAGCAGAGTCCGTCTAAAGATGTATAAAAGAATATGCCCTTATAAACTTGCTGTTCTATCCCTTCTATCCCTTCAGGTTTTGGGCCTTATTCTGTTGCAGGCACCTGGCCCATCCACACAAGTGAGGTATCATTTTTATCGGGAGACTTGGGGGAACGCTGAGTGGAAGGAAATTTGTGGCTCCTATCAGATTCCAGAACTTTCTGCCACAGAAATGTGAGGAACATGTGTTTATTTAGCCAAATTTTGAGGGTTGCAAAGGATTCTGGGTAACAAAACCTGGTCCGAGCCCCGCAAGTCACCCCTCCTTGGATTCCCCTAGGTCTCTAGTTTTCAGAAATGCACAGGTTTGGTAGGTTTCCCTAGGTGCCAGGTGAGCTACAGGCCAAAATCCACAGGTAGGCACTGTTTTCTCCCAAAATTTTGGATGTGTCCACGTTGCGCTTTGGGGTGTTTCCTGTCGCGGGCGCTACGCCTACCCACGCAAGTGAGGGATCATTTTTATCGGGAGACTTGGGGGAACGCTGGGTGGAAGGAAATTTGTGGCTCCTCTCAGATTCCAGAACTTTCTTCCACAGAAATGTGAGGAACATGTGTTTTTTTAGCCAAATTTTGAGGTTTGCAAAGGATTCTGGGTAACAGAACCTGGTCCGAGCCCCGCAAGTCACCCCTCCTTAGATTCCCCAGGTCTCTAGTTTTCAGAAATGCACAGGTTTGGTAGGTTTCCCTAGGTTCCGGGTGAGCTACAGGCCAAAATCCACAGGTAGGCACTGTTTTCTCTCAAAATTTTGGATGTGTCCACGTTGCGCTTTGGGGTGTTTCCTGTCGCAGGCGCTAGGCCTACCCACGCAAGTGAGGTATCATTTTTATCGGGAGACTTGGGGGAACGCTGGGTGGAAGGAAATTTGTAGCTCCCCTCAGATTCCAGAACTTTCTGCCACAGAAATGTGAGGAACATGTGTTTTTTTAGCCAAATTTTGAGGTTTGCAAAGGATTCTGGGTAACAGAACCTGGTCCGAGCCCCGCAAGTCACCCCTCCTTGGATTCCCCTAGGTCTCTAGTTTTCAGAAATGCACAGGTTTGGTAGATTTCCCTATGTGCCGGCTGAGCTACAGGCCAAAATCTACAGGTAGGCACTTCGCAAAAAACACCTCTGTTTTTTTCAAAAATTTAGGATGTGTCCACGTTGCGCTTTGGGGTGTTTCCTGTCGCGGGCGCTAGGCCTACCCACGCAAGTGAGGTATAATTTTTATCGGGAGACTTGGGGGAACGCTGGGTGGAAGGAAATTTGTAGCTCCTCTCAGATTCCAGAACTTTCTGCCACAGAAATGTGAGGGACATGTGTTTTTTTAGCCAAATTTTGAGGTTTGCAAAGGATTCTGGGTAACAGAACCTGGTCCGAGCACCACAAGTCACCCCTCCTTGGATTCCCCTAGGTCTCTAGTTTTCAGAAATGCACAGGTTTGGTAGGTTTCCCTAGGTGCCGGCTGAGCTACAGGCCAAAATCTACAGGTAGGCACTTCGCAAAAAACACCTCCGTTTTTTTCCAAAATTTAGGATGTGTCCACGTTGCGCTTTGGGGTGTTTCCTGTCGCCGGCGCTAGGCCTACCCACGCAAGTGAAGTATCATTTTTATCGGGAGACTTGGTGGAACGCTGGGTGGAAGGAGATTTGTAGCTCCTCTCAGATTCCAGAACTTTCTGCCACAGAAATGTGAGGAACATGTGTTTTTTTAGCCAAATTTTGAGGTTTGCAAAGGATTCTGGGTAACAGAACCTGGTCCGAGCCCCGAAAGTCACCCCTACTTGGATTCCCCTAGGTCTCTAGTTTTCAGAAATGCACAGGTTTGGTAGGTTTCCCTAGGTGCCGGCTGAGCTACAGGCCAAAATCTACATGGTAGGCACTTCGCAAAAAACACCTCTGTTTTTTTCACAAATTTAGGATGTGTCCACGTTGCGCTTTGGGGTGTTTCCTGTAGCCGGCGCTAGGCCTACCCACGCAAGTGAGGTATCATTTTTATCGGGAGACTTTGGGGAACGCTGGGTGGAAAGAAATTTGTAGCTCCTCTCAGATTCCAGAACTTTCTGCCACAGAAATGTGAGGGACTTGTGTTTTTTTAGCCAAATTTTGAGGTTTGCAAAGGATTCTGGGTAACAGAACCTGGTCCCAGCCCCGCAAGTCACCCCTCCTTGGATTCCCCTAGGTCTCTAGTTTTCAGAAATGCACAGGTTTGGTAGGTTTCCCTAGGTGCCGGCTGAGCTACAGGCCAAAATCTACAGGTAGGCACTTCGCAAAAAACACCTCTGTTTTTTTCACAAATTTAGGATGTGTCCACGTTGCGCTTTGGGGTGTTTCCTGTAGCCGGCGCTAGGCCTACCCACGCAAGTGAGGTATCATTTTTATCGGGAGACTTTGGGGAACGCTGGGTGGAAAGAAATTTGTAGCTCCTCTCAGATTCCAGAACTTTCTGCCACAGAAATGTGAGGGACTTGTGTTTTTTTAGCCAAATTTTGAGGTTTGCAAAGGATTCTGGGTAACAGAACCTGGTCCCAGCCCCGCAAGTCACCCCTCCTTGGATTCCCCTAGGTCTCTAGTTTTCAGAAATGCACAGGTTTGGTAGGTTTCCCTAGGTGCCGGCTGAGCTACAGGCCAAAATCTACAGGTAGGCACTTCGCAAAAAACACCTCTGTTTTTTTCACAAATTTAGGATGTGTCCACGTTGCGCTTTGGGGTGTTTCCTGTAGCCGGCGCTAGGCCTACCCACGCAAGTGAGGTATCATTTTTATCGGGAGACTTGGGGGAACGCTGGGTGGAAAGAAATTCGTAGCTCCGCTCAGATTCCAGAACTTTCTGCCACAGAAATGTGAGGGACTTGTGTTTTTTTAGCCAAATTTTGAGGTTTGCAAAGGATTCTGGGTAACAGAACCTGGTCCGAGCCCCGCAAGTCACCCCTCCTTGGATTCCCCTAGGTCTCTAGTTTTCAGAAATGCACAGGTTTGGTAGGTTTCCCTAGGTGCCGGCTGAGCTAGAGGCCAAAATCTACAGGTAGGCACTTCGCAACAAACACCTCAGTTTTTTTCCAAAATTTAGGATGTGTCCACGTTGCGCTTTGGGGTGTTTCCTGTCGCCGGCGCTAGGCCTACCCATGCAAGTGAGGTATCATTTTTATCGGGAGACTTGGGGAAACGCTGGGTGGAAGGAGATTTGTAGCTCCTCTCAGATTCCAGAACTTTCTGCCACAGAAATGTGAGGAACATGTGTTTTTTTAGCCACATTTTGAGGTTTGCAAAGGATTCTGGGTAACAGAACCTGGTCCGAGCCCCGCAAGTCACCCCTCCTTGGATTCCCCTAGGTCTCTAGTTTTCAGAAATGCACAGGTTTGGAAGGTTTCCCTAGGTGCCGGCTGAGCTAGAGGCCAAAATCTACAGGTAGGCACTTCGCAAAAAACACCTCTGTTTTTTTCCAAAATTTAGGATGTGTCCACGTTGCGCTTTGGGGTGTTTCCTGTCGCCGGCGCTAGGCCTACCCACGCAAGTGAGGTATCATTTTTATCGGGATACTTGGGGGAACGCTGGGTGGAAGGTAAATTTGTAGCTCCTCTCAGATTCCAGAACTTTCTGCCACAGAAATGTGAGGGATATGTGTTTTTTTAGCCAAATTTTGAGGTTTGCAAAGGATTCTGGGTAACAGAACCTGGTCCGAGCCCCGCAAGTCACCCCTCCTTGGCTTCCCCTAGGTCTCTAGTTTTCAGAAATGCACAGGTTTGGTAGGTTTCCCTAGGTGCCGGCTGAGCTAGAGGCCAAAATCTACAGGTAGGCACTTCGCAAAAAACACCTCTGTTTTTTTCCAAAATTTAGGATGTGTCCACGTTGCGCTTTGGGGTGTTTCCTGTCGCCGGCGCTAGGCCTACCCACGCAAGTGAGGTATCATTTTTATCGGGAGACTTGGGGGAACGCTGGGTGGAAGGAAATTTGTAGCTCCTCTCAGATTCCAGAACTTTCTGCCACAGAAATGTGAGGAACATGTGTTTTTTTAGCCAAATTTTGAGGTTTGCAAAGGATTCTGGGTAACAGAACCTGGTCCGAGCCCCGCAAGTCACCCCTCCTTGGATCCCCCTAGGTCTCTAGTTTTCAGAAATGCACAGGTTTGGTAGGTTTCCCTAGGTGCCGGCTGAGCTAGAGGCCAAAATCTACAGGTAGGCACTTCGCAAAAAACACCTCTGTTTTTTCCAAAATTTAGGATGTGTCCACGTTGCGCTTAGGGGTGTTTCCTGTCGCCGGCGCTAGGCCTACCCACGCAAGTGAGGTATCATTTTTATCGGGAAACTTGGGGGAACGCTGGGTGGAAGGAAATTTGTAGCTCCTCTCAGATTCCAGAACTTTCTGCCACAGAAATGTGAGGAACATGTGTTTTTTTAGCCAAATTTTGAGGTTTGCAAAGGATTCTGGGTAACAGAACCTGGTCCGAGCCCTGCAAGTCACCCCTCCTTGGATTCCCCTAGGTCTCTAGTTTTCAGAAATGCACAGGTTTGGTAGGTTTCCCTAGGTGCCGGCTGAGCTAGAGGCCAAAATCTACAGGTAGGCACTTCGCAAAAAACACCTCTGTTTTTTTCCAAAATTTAGGATGTGTCCACGTTGCGCTTTGGGGTGTTTCCTGTCGCCGGCGCTAGGCCTACCCACGCAAGTGAGGTATCATTTTTATCGGGAGACTTGGGTGAACGCTGGGTGGAAGGAAATTTGTAGCTCCTCTCAGATTCCAGAACTTTCTGCCACAGAAATGTGAGGAACATGTGTTTTTTTAGCCAAATTTTGAGGTTTGCAAAGGATTCTGGGTAACAGAACCTGGTCCGAGCCCCGCATGTCACCCCTCCTTGGATTCCCCTAGGTCTCTAGTTTTCAGAAATGCACAGGTTTGGTAGGTTTCCCTAGGTGCCGGCTGAGCTAGAGGCCAAAATCTACAGGTAGGCACTTCACAAAATACACCTCTGTTTTTTTCCAAAATTTAGGATGTGTCCACGTTGCGCTTTGGGGTGTTTCCTGTCGCTGGCGCTAGGCCTACCCACGCAAGTGAGGTATCATTTTTAACGGGATACTTGGGGGAACGCTGCGTGGAAGGAAATTTGTAGCTCCTCTCAGATTCCAGAACTTTTTGCCACAGAAATGTGAGGGATATGTGTTTTTTTAGCCAAATTTTGAGGTTTGCAAAGGATTCTGGGTAACAGAACCTGGTCCGAGCCCCGCAAGTCAACCCTCCTTGGATTCCCCTAGGTCTCTAATTTTCAGAAAGGCACAGGTTTGGTAGGTTTCCCTAGGTGCCGGCTGGGCTAGAGGCCAAAATCTACAGGTAGGCACTTCGCAAAAAACACCTCCGTTTTTTCCCAAAATTTAGGATGTGTCCACGTTGCGCTTTGGGGTGTTTCCTGTCGCCGGCGCTAGGCCTACCCACGCAAGTGAGGTATCATTTTTATCGGGAGACTTGGGGGAACGCTGGGTGGAAGGAAATTTTTAACTCCTCTCAGATTCCAGAACTTTTTGCCACAGAAATGTGAGGAACATGTGTTTTTTTAGCCAAATTTTGAGGTTTGCAAAGGATTCTGGGTAACAGAACCTGGTCCGAGACCCGCAAGTCACCCCTCCTTGGATTCCCCTAGGTCTCTAGTTTTCAGAAATGCACAGGTTTGGTAGGTTTCCCTAGGTGCCGGCTGAGCTAGAGGCCAAAATCTACAGGTAGGCACTTCGCAAAAAACACCTCTGTTTTTTTCCAAAATTTAGGATGTGTCCACGTTGCGCTTTGGGGTGTTTCCTGTCGCCGGCGCTAGGCCTACCCACGCAAGTGAGGTATCATTTTTATCGGGAGACTTGGGTGAACGCTGGGTGGAAGGAAATTTGTAGCTCCTCTCAGATTCCAGAACTTTCTGCCACAGAAATGTGAGGAACATGTGTTTTTTTAGCCAAATTTTGAGGTTTGCAAAGGATTCTGGGTAACAGAACCTGGTCCGAGCCCCGCAAGTCACCCCTCCTTGGATTCCCCTAGGTCTCTAGTTTTCAGAAATGCACAGGTTTGGTAGGTTTCCCTAGGTGCCGGCTGAGCTAGAGGCCAAAATCTACAGGTAGGCACTTCGCAAAAAACTCCTCTGTTTTTTTCCAAAATTTAGGATGTGTCCACGTTGCGCTTTGGGGTTTTTCCTGTCGCCGGCGCTAGGCCTACCCACGCAAGTGAGGTATCTTTTTTATCGGGAGACTTGGGGGAATGCTGGGTGGAAGGAAATTTGTAGCTCCTCTCAGATTCCAGAACTTTTTGCCACAAAAATGTGAGGGACATGTGTTTTTTTAGCCAAATTTTGAGGTTTGCAAAGGATTCTGGGTAACAGAACCTGGTCCGAGCCCCGCAAGTCACCCCTCCTTGGATTCCCCTAGGTCTCTAGTTTTCAGAAATGCACAGGTTTGGTAGGTTTCCCTGGGTGCCGGCTGAGCTAGAGGCCAAAATCTACAGGTAGGCACTTCGCAAAAAACACCTCAGTTTTTTTCCAAAATTTAGGATGTGTCCACGTTGCGCTTTGGGGTGTTTCCTGTCGCCGGCGCTAGGCCTACCCACACAAGTGAGGTATCATTTTTATCGGGAGACTTGGGGGAACATAGATTAGCAAAACAAGTGCTATTGCCCCTTGTCTTTCTCTACATTTTTTCCTTCCAAATATAGGAGAGTGTGTAAAAAAGACATCTATTTGAGAAATTCCCTATAATTCACATGCTTGTATGGTCACCCCGGAATTCAGAGATGTGCAAATAACCACTGCTCCTCAGCACCTTATCTTGTGCCCTTTTTGGAAATGCAAAGGTTTTCTTGATAGCAATTTTTTACTCTTTATATTTCAGCAAATGAATTGCTGTATACCCGGTATAGAATGAAAACGCACTGCAGGGTGCAGCTCATTTATTGGCTCTGGGTTCCTCGGGTTCTTGATGAACCTACAAGCCCTATATATCCCCGCAACCAGAGGAGTCCAGCAGACGTAATGGTATATTGCTTTCCATAATCTGACATTGCAGGGAAAAGTTACAGAGTAAAACGTAGAGAAAAATTGATGTTTTTTTCACCTCAATTTCAATATTTTTCTTTTTCAGCTGTTATTTTCTGTAGGAAACCCTTGTAGGATCTACACAAATGACCCCTTGCTGAATTCAGAATTTTGTCTACTTTTCAGAAATGGTTAGGTTTCTGGGATCCAGCATTGGTTTCATGCCCATTCCTGTCACTGACTGGAAGGAGGCTGAAAGCACAAAAAATTGCAAAAATTGGGTATGCCCCAGTAAAATGCCAAAATTGTGTTGAAAAATTGGGTTTTCTGATTCAAGTCTGCCTGTTCCTGAAAGCTAGGAAGCTGCTGAGTTTAGCACTACAAACCCTTTGTTGATGCCAGTTTCAGGGGGAAATCCACGAGCCTTCTTGTGCAGCCACATTTTTCCATTTTTTAAAACAAAAACGAATTTTTCACTGTATTTTGGCCAATTTCTTGGCCTCCTTCAAGGGAACCCACAAAGTCTGGGTACCTCTAGAATCCCTAGGATGTTGGAAAAAAAGGACGCAAATTTGGCTTGGTTAGCTTATGTGGACAAAAAGTTATGAGGGCCTAAGCGCGAACTGCCCCAAATAGGCAAAAAAAGGCCTGGCACAGGAGGGGGAAAAGGCCTGGCAGCGAAGGGGTTAAACAACAGCTGTGATTCACAAACATTACCATGATGTCAAGCAGGCCCCAGCAACAAATTCCAACACATTGGCCCCTGCATGTACCATACCGTATGCATACATGCCATCTGAACTGTCAACAGTTACTCACAGGAAAAACAAGATCTCAGATGACTACATTTGTATGGCTGAAGGTGTGCAATCACAGTAACCACTGAACAAGTAGGAGACCACATCACCTTCAATGCATTGCCTCATGGAGCATACCTCAGTTACCTGTTGTCATAGAATAGTAGGTCAATGCCATCTTCACTCCCACACATCCCACACAAGGTCATGCAGTCATTTAATTATCACATACACATTAACACAACAATGTGAAATGATGCTCCCACAATATGCCATGTTGATGACAACAGTATAGTAACCTGGAGAAAGTGACATGAAATTACTCTTGTCACACTGGAAACATATAAAAAGTGCCCACTTCACCAAGTGAAATTTGTCCCAATGGAGTCATGGAGGTAGTGCCAGTGTTGCTCCGATGTGCCACACATTTGGCATGGAATTGTACACTGTAGACATCATTTACAAATTGCCATGGAGATATGTCCCTAAAATCCACAACACAATGACTCAGCAAGCCCCAGGGAAATCACCACTAATGTCTGGCACCCCTTACCATCACATATTCTGACTGCATCAGTAGATGCCATTAGTCCTTTATATGTTGGGGAGGCCCAGAGATTTGCAAGTACCTGTAGAGGGCCCTCAGTATGTTGCCTGATAGTAACCTACATAACTATCTCCATTTTGGTCCTACAAACCCAGATGTCTGTAGATGAATGGCTGTAACCAACCACATGTGATTTTAACATAACTGCAAGTCAATCCATGATGCCTGCCAACAGTCAGGTTACAAACCTTCCCCATTACACACGTGCAGTGCACTTTGCTAAATGATGCCCCATCAATGGCCTGGAAATGCACATTGTGGCTAAAAACTCTAGTCATACATGCATTGTCCCTTATTACTACTGCAGCTGTACATGCCAAATGACATGCAATCGACGGTAAGGATATTGCAGCCAACAATCAATGGTGACACGCTCCTCTCTGTGGCACCACATGAATGTACTCCAATTGAAATTGTACTGTTCCACACACAGGTTGGCATGCATATATGTGAGAGAATAAATGAATCATCCCACAAACACAGGTAGAACATGCATGAAACAGCAGCATAAACAATTTTTCAAAAGAGAAAGGGACACATGCTAACATGTAGGTACAATGAATGTTGACAACAGTGATGGCACACAAATCATGTCAATGAACATTCCTCACTTACCAAGAGAACATATTGATCTGTAGCTGACCAAAAGAACAATGTATGCTCTGTCACATGTATGATGGGCATCTTTACATCATAGACAGAAGTGAGGCACAAGTACCTGTCACATCCTAAATAAAAGTAGTCTCTGGGTGGCAGATGCCATTATATTGATTTGACCAGACACATGGCTGAGGACAGTGATCCATTACTTTTCTCCTTTAGCCTGTAACACTGAGGAGTAGTTGTCCGTTGCACAGAAGTTACACCCATTACAACAACAAACAGTACTTGATTGATTAATGGACCTGGCTGAGGTATGGAATGAAAGGTAAAATAGATAGTACACAGTTGTTGTAGGAAAGTTCCCTCTTTCTTGGTATGGTTACCCCCTTTTTCTGCCTGATATCAGTATATTGGACTGTGTTCACTGGGATACTGCTAACCTGGACCACAGTGATTATGCACTCTCTCCCAACACTTCTGTATTTCATCCCACGATTGGCACTCAGGTGCCCCACTGTAAGTCCCTAGTATATGGTACCTAGGTACCCAGGGCATTGGGATTCCAGGGGATCCCTATGGGATGCAGAATATATTTTGACATCCATAGGGAGCCCAAGCAAAGGGTTCTGCAGGACTGCCATTGCAACCTCCATGAAGAGGTGCAAACATCCTTTCTTTGCCACTTTTCACTGCACTAGGTCAATTATAAGTCACCCCTATGGCAGTACCTGTTTGTGAGGGCACCCCTGCACTAGCAGAGGTGCCCCCACGAACTCCAGGCCCATTTTCCCAAACTTCGTAAGTGCGGATGCCATTTTATGCATGTACTGGACAGAGGTCACAACCTATGTCCAGCTACATAATAGTAACTCTGAACATAGGCATGTTTGCAAGCAATCATATTTGAATCGATATGATTCCATGAACTCTGGGGGCTCCTTAGAGGACCACCAGCATTGCTCCATAGCCTTGTGAGGTTTTCCAGGTAGCCCAAGCTACTGCCACATTTCAGACAGGTTTCTGCCCTCCTGTTGCTTGATAGGGGTGTTACACCCTCTCCCTTTGGAAATAGGTGTCAAATGCTTGGGAGGGATAGCCTTCCCAATTGAGTGGTAATGCTTTGAAGGGCACATTTGGTATAATGCTTGAATAAATCAGTCTACACCATTTAGGGACCCCCAGTCCCTGCTCTGGCATGAAACTGGACAAAGGAAAGTGGAGTGACTACTCCCCTGTCCATCAACATCCCAGGGGTGGTGCTCAGAGCTCCTCCAGAGGGTCCCTGGGTTTTGCTATCTTAGATTCCAGGTTGGCAGGGAACTCTGGGAGCATCTGAGTGGCCAGTGCAGGTAGGTGAAGTCAGAGCCCCCTCCTGATAGGTGGTCACCTAGCCAGGTGATCAATCCCCCTTTCAGGGCTCTTTAGGGTCTCACTCGTGGGTGGTTCCTCAGATGCGGCTTGCAAGACTCCTGCAGGATTCCTCTGCAACCTCCACTTTGACCTCTGACCGAAGAAACTGCATCTGGACACACCAGGACCCAACAAGCTGCAATAAAGAAGCATGACACTGTCTGCAACATTGTATCCACAGCTCCTTCCTGCAACTGCAACATTTCCCTAGTCGTGCATCCTCTGTAGACAGCCCATCTTCAGCCTGCACAAGAAAGAAGAAGGAATCTCCCTTGGAGTAAAGCAGTCACTCCCCTCCATCTGCAGGCACCATCTGCAATGACGACTGGCTGCGTGGCTCCCCTCTTCTGCTTAACTCCATAGATCTTGCAACACAGGTGGTGGAGTGAAGTGGCCCTGACATTCCTCTTTTCCAGCTGTCCAACTAGGGTGGTGGTAAGCCCTGGCCTGCCCACGCAGGACAGCACCCCGTACACCACATCATTTGCAGCTGCCAATGCTTGTTGGAATCTTTTCCAAAGGATCTTCAGGCATCTTGAAGCTCCTGCCCCCACACTCCATCCTGTGAACCAGAGCTCCCTGAGTGGTTCTCCAGTGGCGTGGACCTTCTTTTCATAGTGCTACATTGGCTCCTTATTTGACTTCTGTGTCCCCATTCTGTAGGACTCCTGTGGATGCTGCCTGTGCTTCGGTGTGCTGTCTCTGTTGCTGCGGGCCCCCTCTGGCTCCCCCTCCTGAGTCGAGTCCACCAGGTCCTTCCTAGTACCTGACAGCCCCACTTTCCCCCAACCATGAGTTTTGCATGTGCCAAAGCTTGTTGGTGGTTGCGAAGATGCAAACGCAACTGCAATCTTCCTTCTGGCATAGGACATCACCTGCATCCTCCCGGAACTCAACTCCATCTTCTTGGGTGCAGTGCTGACTCTCCTTCCTTACCGTCGACTCATCTCTTGCACCTTCAGTCTGGTGGGTAGGGGCTCTTGCCCTTCCAGGACTCTACTGTGCTTGTTGGATTTGGTCCCCTTCTTCCACAGGTCCTCCTGTCCTGGAATCCATTGTGGTGTCTTGCAGTCTTTTCTGGGCTTTGTATTATTATTCTTCTCGTCTAAGTGGGTGTTCTGGGGAATTTACTGTGATTTAATCCTGCTTTCCTAGTCGCTGGGAGGTGTTGTGGTACTTACCTTTCAGCTTTCCTAGTACTCCCAGCTCCCCTCTACACACTCCACTCACCTAGGTGGGGGACCGATTCTCACATTCCACTTTTTTAGTATATGTTTTGTGCTCCCACTAGCGCCATTATTCCCTATTGTGATTTTCACTATATTGCACTGTTTTTGTTAGGGTTTGTGCACAGCAAAGAGCATGTCCCCTCTCACTGCACTAGTGGGTTCTGTAATAGCTCCCTTTTAAACTTACTATTGAAAGCCTTTCTTGTTATCTCACCTTCCCCCCCCCCCCCAGGCTTCTGTGTATGTTGTTTAATGTGCTGTTTTGTTTACACATTGGGCCTTGCTTTTACCAAGGCTTCTTTAAAACACTCCTCTCTAGGCCATGTGTTAATTTAACTCATTTGCATAATAACTGAAACTCTGCACACCTTTCAAGAACATGTGCAGCATGTGAGGACCACACCCAGCTCTTCAAACCACACCGAGCTCTGCACACCTTTCAAGAACATGTGCAGCATGTGAGGACCACACCCAGCCCTGTCTATAAAAGGCAGCCCCCGAGCCTCGCCCAGTGCTTGTGCTCGTCTACCTCCCGCTTACCTGAGGACAGATCCCTCGGCGCTGGCACTCCTGCTCTCTACAGACTTTCATTGGCTTCAATGGGCGCAGCTGCTGGCTCTTCCTTCTTCCGGTTTCCGGTTCCTCCTTGCCTCAGCCTCTCTCCTACAAGCAACCTGCAAAAGAGAAAGAAGACAAGGTTAGACTGATCAGTATCTCTTGCCAGCAACAAGTAAGTGCAAAACTTTTATTACCTGAAAGAACTTTGACTACAATTTCTGGATTCGTGTATAGACAATTTGAAACAAGATACCTTCCACGAACATTGTGATTCAAACTCTTTGTTACAACAATACTTTGCGGAACTTTGTGAAGCAAACATTTTTTTATGGAACTTTTAAGAATCGAACCGTGGAAACCATTAACAGCAAAGCAAACAGTAAATCAAGGACTTGCACAAATTACATGCTGTATTTTGACGTAAAAGTACAGTATTTGTTTTATAAAAGATTCTGGAAATATGGGAAAAGTGAGTCTGCTATTGGCAATTTAGGCTTTAGTTATATTAAGATGAATGTTTGATATTGATAATTCTGATAACGGTATTTGTTTAATGTTTTAGAAGCTTTAGAGTAATAGAAAGCACATCCCAGAGCAGTAACACATTCCAAACCTGGAAACTAGAGACCAGGATCCAAGAGGTACTTTTAGAAGAACATTTCTAATAAATAAAGGGATAGTCAGGAACCCAGTTAGGAATAGGATGTACTTATCTGTTCTTTGTTTATGTTTCATTAGGCACCAGTTTCTACAGAAGTCAGAGAGGGCCGCAGATTTGTGCAGCACTTCAACAGTGGAAACGCAAGAACGCTGTTGTCTCTTTATTTTATTTTATCCACTGCCCCCCTTCCCTTGAGCTTCTGTTCTTAGTGCACTGTTTTAAAAACTAGTGTGCTGGAACAAGCAGTTTCAGGGTGGGGTCGGATTGTCTTCAACCTCCATCAGAACTGAACAAGGACTCAGGTGAGCTGGGCTTTGACAGAAGCACAAGCCTTAAATAAAAAAAAAAAATCAGTTCTGGTGGACGATGAATATCGGGGAAGAAATAGAGGGCATTGACGTCACGGATATGGCGCAGGCCCTAAATGAGGACTTGGCTCATAATGAATCAGTGTCTGGCATCTTGCAACATATGCAAGAGGAAATAGAGAGATTAAAGATGGAGAATACCTCTTTAAAACAGGATTTAAGCAGGTATAAATTTAGGGGATCTCAGTGGAACACAGCTTTTACGCCTTTGTTTAAAACCTCCTCAGAGACAGGGGCGCCATCAAAACATACAACTTTGCCTCCCCCAGTTGAGGTCACTGTTAATGTTCCTAATGCTGTGCCCTTAGCAGCACCTGAACGTTTTCATGGAGATAGTAACAAATTCCATGTTTTTATCAATCAATGTCAATTACACTTTGTTTGTAAGCCACAACAGTTCCCTACTGATGCTACGAAAGTGGCATTCGTCTTGTCTTATTTGGGTGGCACAGCAGCCAATTGGTCAATTCCTTTCGTGGAGAGAGATGATCCCATCCTCCATAATTGGAATCAATTTAAACGTACCATGACCAGCCTTTTTACAAAACACACTTTCATGCAGGCAAGTGATAATGAGCTTTTAAATCTTAAACAAGGTAACAAGGATTTATTGACCTATCTCACTAGTTTTAATCGTTTACTCACCGAGACACACTGGCCAGAAGAAAAGCGTGTCTCCCTTTTCTATAAAGGTTTGAGAGATGAGTTAAAAGACGCGCTGGCTCATATCGTTGATTTGCCAGAAGACTATTCGGACTTTGAAGATTTAGTTGTGAAATTAGAACATAGACTAGGAGAAAGAAAGGGAGATAAATACAAACTGGAATCACGGTTAACTTTTATTAGACACGAGAAGAAAGACCCAGATAATAAACTCCCTGAACCTGAGCCTATGCAAATAGGGACACTCAGAGGTTCACTCACATCAGAGGAAAAAGAAAGAAGGAGAAAACTTCAATTATGTTTATATTGTGGAAGGGCAGGTCACTTTGCCAGAGAATGTCCAGTAAAGCCTAAAAATCCACAAAAGGGTGCTGTTTCCTCCACCTCCTCAACTGAATCGGGAAACGATTAAGCTCGACAAGGGGAGAGGTTACTTGTTCGAGAAAACATCTTAATCAAACCTCTAATGCTGCAGCCTTCATGGTACCGCACATACCTAGACATTTCATAATTCAGGTCGTTTTAATTGTTACTACCCAAGTGAAGCATTCTCTCCCTGTCTTACTGGACTCAGGCGCGACAGGGAATTTTGTGGATAATAAGTTAGCTCAAAACTTAGGACTTCCTATGTGCCTGAAGCCTTGTTGAGAAGCAGTATGTGCAGTGGATGGGTCAGAATTGACCTCTGGATTAATCACAAAACAAACAAGTCCACTTGTTATGGTCTGTCAGAACGGGCACACAGAGGTGATTAGCTTTGATCTGATAGATACTCCTAATTTTGGTTTGATTCTCGGGGTACCCTGGTTAACAACTCATAACCCAAAAATTGATTGGGTGAATAGAAATGTTACTTTGGATTCCTCTTTCTGTAGAACCAATTGCTATCAAGAAGCAGGTACAGAACAGAGCACAGTATTACACTGTGCTAGTGTTATACAAGATGAACCAAGTCTCCCTCCTGAATATTCTGACTTTAAAGACGTCTTTGATCCAGTAAAGGCTAGTGTGCTGCCCCCACATAGGTCTTATGACTGTCGTATAGATCTTATCCCAGGGGCCCCTTTACCTAATAACAGAGTATATGCTTTGACTGACGAAGAAACCAAATACTTAAGAACCTACCTAGATGACCTACTACAGTCTGGGTTCATCTGTCATTCCACATCTCCGGTGTCATCTCCACTCTTTTTTATCCCGAAGCCGGATAAATCCCTGCGCGCGTGTATCGATTATAGAGGACTAAATAAGGCTACAATAAAGAATAAACATCCTCTTCCTCTAATACCTGTGTTGTTGGATCAGTTAAGACATTCTACTGTATACACTAAACTAGATCTGCAGGGAGCTTACCACCTGGTCCGAGTAAAAGAGGGGGATGAGTGGAAGACAGCTTTCAAGACAAAGTTTGGTTTATTTGAGTACACAGTAATGCCCTTTGGGTTATGTAATGCCCCTGCGGCCTTTCAGTTCTTTATAAATGAGGTCCTACACAAATTCCTGGACGTTTGTGTCATAGTATACATAGACGACATCCTCATTTACTCTAAGAACTCAGAAGAACATACCCAACATGTTTGTGCAGTATTATCAAAGTTAAAGGAAAATCATCTTTTTGCTAAGTTAGAAAAGTGTACTTTTAATGTCAGCAAGGTGGACTTTTTAGGATACTGCCTGTCACCTCAAGGAATAACTATGGATGTAAAGAAAATCAGTGCTATTGCTGATTGGCCAGAACCATCCTCTGTAAAAGATATTCAGAAATTTCTGGGTTTCGCCAATTTTTATAAGAGGTTTATTGCACATTTTGCAGACATTGCGGCCCCAATAACTACCTTGTTGCGGAAAGGGCAACGATTTATTTGGACTGATGAGGCGGCACACGCCTTTCAACTCCTAAAACAAAAGTTCACTTCAGCCCCAATTCTGAAACATCCTGATCCTGACTTGCCTTTTTTTGCTGAAGCGGATGCTTCACAAGTAGCTTTAGGAGGAGTTCTCTCTCAACGAGATGCAGTAGATGGCCAGTTACATCCTTTAGCCTTCTATTCCAAAAAGTTATTACCAGCTGAACAAAATTACACTGTGGCTGAAAGGGAACTACTAGCTATCAAAGTAGCCTTTTCAGAATGGAGGCACCATTTAATGGGAGCCAAGTACCCAGTTACAATCTTTTCTGACCATAGGAACCTACAGTTTTTTGGATCACTTAAAGCACTAACACCACGTCAGATGCGCTGGTTAATTTTTTTTAGCACATTTGACTTTGTAATAACCTATAGACCAGGTGCACAACAAATTCAATCTGATGTGTTATCTAGATACGGACATACTTCAGACATGAAACAAGATAAAATAGGAGAACCCATTATTCCTCCTCAAAAGTTTTTGGCACCAGTACAACAGAAGGATTTCATCACAGATCTATATAATGCACACATGCAAATAGCACCTCAGGATTGGTTAAAGGATTCCCATAACACAATACAACGAGGTTTATTGTATCACGACAACATGCTGTTAGTGCCCACCTCTGAATTACAAACACAGGTGATAATTTGGCATCACGCCTCACCGTTGGCAGGTCATCCTGGTTGGGTAAAAACCCTGGAAAATGTGCAAAACACTTTTGGTGGGACACTATAAGAAAGGACATTAAGCAATTTGTCACTACCTGTCCAATTTGTGCAAGACATAAATCTTCTCATAAGGCCCCTGACGGTTTGTTAATACCAATGCCAACACCCAAGCAACCTTGGCACACTGTGAGCGTAGACTTTATTGTAGGTTTACCACCTGTAAAATCTTTCACAACAGTGTTGGTTATAGTGGATTTTTTATCTAAAATGGCACATTTTGTACCATTACGGAAATTACCCACGGCGGCAGAATTTACCGATATTTTTATAAGGGAAATTGTGCGCTTACATGGTTTGCCAAGCAAAGTGGTGTCAGACCGAGGGAGCCAGTTCAACTCTAAATTTTGGAAAAAATTATGTAAAAAACTGAAAATAGATGTGGCATTATCCACTGCTTTCCACCCAGAGACAGATGGACAGACTGAACGACTGAACCAAACCTTACTTCAAACGCTACGTTGTTTATTGGCTGATTATTCTAGTGAATGGTTGGAAGCTCTCCCTGTAGCGGAGTTTGTTTATAATAATACTGAGCATTCAGCTCTACTTTGCTCACCATTCTATTTCTTGCAGGGGTATCATCCAAGAGCTATACCCATTTTGTTAGAAGATTCTCTGTTACCTACAGTAACGGATAGACTAACAAGGTTAGGTGACATACAAGACAAAGCCAGGAAACATTTATTAAAGTACAAGGAAAGCATGAAAAGACAAGCAGACAAACACAGATCTGAGGCCCCAATGTATAAAATCGGTGACAAGGTATGGCTCTCCACAAAGAACCTAAACATAGAGGGATCCCGAAAGCTGCAACCACGTTTCATTGGACCCTTTAGTATAACTGCCATAGTAAACCCGGTAACAGTAAAATTAGATTTACCAAAAGAATATCCAGTACATACTACATTTCATGTGTCCTTGCTTAAGCCGTACAATCCAAAAACCCGACCTGAACCACCACCTCCACCCATACCAATTAAGGGAAATCTAGAATATGAAGTGAAAAGCATAAAAGACTCAAAAAGAATTAGTGGACGTCTGTTTTATTTAGTAGAATGGAAAGGATATGATGAATCTGAGAATTCATGGGAACCAGCATCATATGTACATGCCCCACAGCTGATTAGACGGTTTTATTTAAAAAATCCAGGAAAACCCCGTCCTGTAGGAGGGCCTTTGAGGGGGGCAACTGTTAGGGTTTGTGCACAGCAAAGAGCATGTCCCCTCTCACTGCACTAGTGGGTTCTGTAATAGCTCCCTTTTAAACTTACTATTGAAAGCCTTTCTTGTTATCTCACCTTCCCCCCCCCCTAGGCTTCTGTGTATGTTGTTTAATGTGCTGTTTTGTTTACAAATTGGGCCTTCCTTTTACCAAGGCTTCTTTAAAACACTCCTCTCTAGGCCATGTGTTCATTTAACTCATTTGCATAATAACTGAAACTCTGCACACCTTTCAAGAACATGTGCAGCATGTGAGGTCCACACCCAGCTCTTCAAACCACACCCAGCTCTGCACACCTTTCAAGAACATGTGCAGCATGTGAGGACCACACCCAGCCCTGTCTATAAAAGGCAGCCCCCGAGCCTCGCCCAGTGCTTGTGCTCGTCTGCCTCTCGCTTACCTGAGGACAGATCCCTCGGCGCTGGCACTCCTGCTCTCTACAGACTTTCATTGGCTTCAATGGGCGCAGCTGCTGGCTCTTCCTTCTTCCGGTTTCCGGTTCCTCCTTGCCTCAGCCTCTCTCCTACAAGCAACCTGCAAAAGAGAAAGAAGACAAGGTTAGACTGATCAGTATCTCTTGCCAGCAACAAGTAAGTGCAAAACTTTTATTACCTGAAAGAACTTTGACTACAATTTCTGGATTCGTGTATAGACAATTTGAAACAAGATACCTTCCACGAACATTGTGATTCAAACTCTTTGTTACAACTAAACTTTGCGGAACTTTGTGAAGCAAACATTTTTTTATGGAACTTTTAAGAATCGAACCGTGGAAACCATTAACAGCAAAGCAAACAGTAAATCAAGGACTTGCACAAATTACATGCTGTATTTTGACGTAAAAGTACAGTATTTGTTTTATAAAAGATTCTGGAAATATGGGAAAAGTGAGTCTGCTATTGTCAATTCAGGCTTTAGTTATATTAAGATGAATGTTTGATATTGATAATTCTGATAACGGTATTTGTTTAATGTTTTAGAAGCTTTAGAGTAATAGAAAGCACATCCCAGAGCAGTAACACATTCCAAACCTGGAAACTAGAGACCAGGATCCAAGAGGTACTTTTAGAAGAAAATTTCTAATAAATAAAGGGATAGTCAGGAACCCAGTTAGGAATAGGATGTACTTATCTGTTCTTTGTTTATGTTTCATTAGGCACCAGTTTCTACAGAAGTCAGAGAGGGCCGCAGATTTGTGCAGCACTTCAACAGTGGAAACGCAAGAACGCTGTTGTCTCTTTATTTTATTTTATCCACTTCCCCCCTTCCCTTGAGCTTCTGTTCTTAGTGCACTGTTTTAAAAACTAGTGTGCTGGAACAAGCAGTTTCAGGGTGGGGTCGGATTGTCTTCAACCTCCATCAGAACTGAACAAGGACTCAGGTGAGCTGGGCTTTGACAGTTTTCTGACAGTTTTAATGCCTATTTCTGCTTACTAGTGTATATGACCTGTGTATTACTTACCTCCTAAGGGATTATAGCATCTATTATATTTTTGGTATTTGTGTCACTGAAATAAAGTACCTTTATTTTTGTAACACTGTGTGTAAGTACTGTGTGTGGTATTGCATGAGCTTTGCATGTATCCTAGATAAGTCTTGGCTGCTGATCCACAGTTACCTCTAGAGAGCCTGGCTTCTAGACACTGACTAATCAACTCTAATAAGGGATACTTTGATCTGGTATAAGGTGTAGGTACCTTGGGTACCCACACACATCTGGCCAGAGCCCAACAGTTATGTCCTAGGTTCTTGGACCAATAGGCAAGCCACATCAGTATGCACCACATGACATATTCAAACAAGCAGTCACTCATCTACTGTGTCACACATGGCACATTCCTAAACGGCAGGGGGAAATGTCAGAATGTAACATATAAAATTGGCAATGTGACAGTCAAGAATATGCCCTGTACTGATCCTATTGTAGCTGCTGTGCTCCCATCAAACGTCCATCATGCTCTGGGTTGGCCATCTCCAGAATGCAGGACATTAGGTGGGTCATGGTCTGACATGCATCCGGCCCACCAAAGGATGACAGCCCCAGCAACCTTAGCCATCTTCCGGGCCCAGCATCTCAGGTCCGTCCACCTCTTGCGACAGTGGGCGGTGCACTGGCTGTGGACCCCCAGGGTACACACCTTGCGGGTGATGGCTCCCCATCCCTCCTTCTTCTGATGGGCGTTTACTTACATGGATGCAAAGACAAATCAAGAGTGTAGGAGGCTGGCCTGGCTTATAGTGGGTACCTTGTGGTACTTACACCTTGTGACAAGTCCAGTTATCCCTTATTAGTAGGTTAGAAGTTTTCTAGCAGCTTAGGCTGATAGAGGTAGCTATAGCAGAGCAGCTTAGGCTGAACTAGGAGACATGCAAAGCTCCTACTATACCACTTTTATCACTTAGCACTATGGGGGTCATTACAACCCTGGCGGACGGTGTTAAAGCGGCGGTAAGACCGCAAACAGACAGGCGGACAAATAAAGGGAATTATGACACTGGCGGAAACTGCCAACAAAGACAGCCACTTTAACACACCACCCGCCACGGCGGTACAGACAAGCAGCGCGGCGGCCACCGTCAACAGACAGGCGGGAGACAATGTACCGCCCATAGTATCAGAACACACCAATCCGTCACCTTTTCCGGGGCGGATTCACTGCGGATAAAAACACGGCGGAAACAGCTTTTGCTATGGGAAAACGCTCACCTCAACACACTCCACGAGGAATGACGACTCCATGGAGCCGGAACTCCATATACTACCTGCCCTTGTCTTTCTGCTCCTCTACAACCAACAGCGACGTAGGCGCCGAAGATACCGGTGAGTACTGCACCTATGACACGGGGGAGGGGGGAGGCAAAAGATAGGGGGACACCCACCAAACACCCCCACCCTCGAATATCACAAGATACACACCAATGCAGTAAAAAATATCACATGAACAACCCACAATCCCCCCGGAAGAATGCAAAGACAAAGCGAATTGCGGTCAAACATTGTAATGTGCCAATATACATGTCATACAAAAATATACTGATATATATCTCGAAATCTGTCATAATTACTGTATATATACAATACAAGAAGTAGTGCAGATATGTACACAACAATGTCCGTGCACCAACAGTCCAAAAATGCATGGGTGAGGCCCACAATAGATACCTGACCAAAATCCGAGAGAACACTGCTGGGGCATCAGATAGAAACACTACAGGCACCTCAGGGGGAAGGGAAGGGGGGGCACCTCAGCCACATGAATGCAAAGCCAGATCCACAACGGGGCTCCATGCCCATTGATGTATCCTGGGGAGTGCAAAGCCACAGTCTCTCAAGTCTCTACAGTGGTGGGTTGCCCACTGTGCCATCCTGGGGAGTGCAAAGCCACAGTCTCTCAACTCGATAACAGTGGGTGGGTTGCCCACTGTGCCATCCTGGGGAGTGCAAAGCCACAGTCTCTAAAGTCTCTACAGTGGGTGGGTTGCCCAGTGTGCCATCCTGGGGAGTGCAAAGCCACAGTCTCTCAAGTCTCTACAGTGGGTGGGTTGCCCATTTTGCCATCCTGGGGAGTGCAAAGCCACAGTCTCTCAAGTAGATGCAGTTCTCTACTGGTACTGGGTGGGACTGGTGCCCAGACTGGATGAGTCTCCCCGTGAAAGTTCCTGTCCTGTCACTGTCCCTTATGCACATGGGATAAGGATGCCTGATGTGGCGGCCTATTCATACCTACACGGTCTGTGCCCTGTTCAGCGGTGCTTTGACATGGCGGTCTGTGCCCTGTTCAGCGGTGCTTTGCCATGGCGGTCTGTGCCCTGTTCAGCGGTGCTTTGCCATGGCGGTCTGTGCCCTGTTCAGCGGTGCTTTGCCATGGCGGTCTGTGCCCTGTTCAGCGGTGCTTTGACATGGCGGTCTGTGCCCTGTTCAGCGGTGCTTTGACATGGCGGTTCAGGACTGTTCTTCATTGCTTTGACATGGCGGTTCTGATACTGACATTGGTGTGTGGCATGACGATCTCCACACTGGACATTGGTGTGTGGCATGACGATCTCCACATTGGACATTGGTGTGTGGCATGACGTTCCATCATTGCCCAGCGGGGCTGTGGCATCCTGGCCCCTCCTGGACTGTGACTCCGGCGGTGGTCTCCTGACCAGTAACGATACTTGGGCCCTCCTGGGCTGTGACTCCGGCGGTGGTCTCCTGACCAGTAACGATACTTGGGCCCTCCTGGGCTGTGACTCCGGTGGTGGTCTCCTGACCAGTAACGATACTTGGGCCCTCCTGGGCTGTGACTCCGGCGGTGGTCTCCTGACCAGTAACGATACTTGGGCCCTCCTGGGCTGTGACTCTGGCGGTGGTCTCCTGACCAGTAACGACGGTGCTGGCGGATGTGTCTGGACCGCCGGAAATGATGGCGCACTCCTCCGCCGTGACACTCACAACAGGCTGGGGAGACTTCCTCGGGACCTTCCCCACCTTTTTTGGAGTTACAGCTGACTCACCAATCGCCTTCGATCCCATTTCAGTTGTAGTCCCACCAGGAGCCTTGACACGGTCCCGTCGTCCACTCTCCAATTTGGGAGCCTTTACAGGGAGTGGGCTGCCAGTGCCTTGGCTCCGGGTCCTACTGCCTGCCCTGGTGGACGGTGCACTCCAAAAACCTGGAACACGCACCACTGGTACTGGAGGCTTTTTGGCTGAGGCGCTACGACGGGACTGATGAATTTGAGGGGGGGGCAAAAAGGTCAATTTGACATAGGGACCGTTTCTGACGGACACTGGGATGGGTAGTTGGAGGGGGTCTGGGAGTAGAGGAGGTGGTTGTAGGAGGTGTCACTTTAGGTGTTTTGGGTGCAGGTGCAGGTATTGGAGGCTGTCGTGAGGTGGATGGATGTTGGGTGAGTGATTGCCGGCGTTTGGGTACTTTGGGAGGAGGCGTCACAGACACACTGGGAGAGGACACAGGGGACGTGTAAATGGCAGTGGGGGTGGTGAGTGCAGGTGAGCGGCTTGTGGTGCTGGGTGTCCTGGTGCGAGTCCTAGTGCCTGTAGATGTGGTGCATGCAGGTGTGTGTGTAGACGAGACTGGGAGGGAGGAGCGAGAAGAGGAGGAGGGGGACACAGTGGAGACAGTGGATGTTGCTGTGTCTGTATGGGAGTGATGCTTGTGTGAGTGCCTGTGGTGTGTGTGGTGCCTATGTTTGCTTGAGCTACTTTTGGGTGTTGAATTGTCTGCATGCTGGTCTGTAGGTGTGCTTGGGATGGGCTGGGGTACAGGGGATTGGGTCTGGGTGGAGGAAGTTGGAGGGGGGAGGCTGGACACAGGGACAATAGCTGCCATCAGTGCTGAGGCCAGAGATTGCAGGATTCACTGAAGGACAGCCTGACCAGAATTAATGCCCTCCAGGAATGCATTACTGTGTTGCAACTCTCGTTCTACACCCTGGATGGCATTCACAATGGTAGACTGCCCAACAGTGAGTGACCTGAGGAGGTCAATGGCCTCCTCACTGAGGGCAGCAGGGGTGACAGGGGCAGGGCCTGAGGTGCCTGGGGCGAAGGTGATGCCCACCCTCCTGTGTGAGCGGGCACGGGGCAAACGCTGAGGGGCTGCTGGGAGGGCGGTGCTGGTAGGGGAGGTGGCGGCTGTACCTGTAGAAGTGGGGCGCACAGATGGTGCCGCCACCACAGGGGAGCTCACATCGGCGGACGAGTCAGTGTCGCTGGTTGGTGATCCTGTGGCCGACGTGAAGCTCCCATCGCCCTCCATCCCACTGGTGCATTCAGAGTCTGTGGTGTGGCCCTCCATAGCCATGTGGGATGCAGCTCCCTCGTGCTCCGGTGCCACTGTACCTCCGCCTGATGATGCTGATGTACAAAAGGACAGGGAGAGCAGGAAAAGGGGGGAAGACAGAAGAAAGAGAGTTTTAGTGCATGGCATACCGCTACCGTTGGCGGACAAGACAGATGCAGCAGCCCCATGCATTACGCCGTGCTCCTGCCCTCTGCACATGCAATTTCTGGGATATGGCCTACATGGCAATGGTAGTAATCTGCGCACATGGATGGCAAAGGGGCAACTATACATCAACTTGCCACTGTTCGGAGCTGGGATACAGTGCCACATGGACTACATCATGGAGGGGCCTTGCCTACCTAACTCGCCCTGGCCTAGGGACACCCACTGCCTACCTCCCCCACCCAGACACCTCCACTGCATGCAAAATCCACAGAATGAGGTTGTACTCACCCCCTTGTGTCTGCTGTGATGTCCTTAAGTGCCCATCCAACTCCGGGTAGGCCACCGCCAGGATCCGGAACATCAGGGGGGTCATGGTGCGACGGGCACCCCTCCCACGTTGGGAGGCCATCCCCAGCTGAGCCTCCGCCGTCTTCTTGCTGCAGCGGCGAATGTCCTCCCATCTCTTACGACAGTGGGTGCCCCGTCTCTGGAGGGCCCCCAGGGTCTGGACTTCTTGGCAATGGCACGCCAAATGTCCCTCTTCTGGTGGGCGCTGACCTACATGACATGCACAAGGAAAGAGGAACAGTCATTACCTACTGCACCGTCAATGTGAGTGGCCCCCTCCCTACACTGGCCATATGGCCTATTCATTCCCATGCATTTATGTTCTATGAACTCTGCACCCTTCTCTCTTCCAACCAGCCCTCTCCACCCAGGCATAGCCCATCCAACGTGCTCCCTGTGTACTGACCTGTTGGTCTAGAGGACCGTAGAGTAGCATGTACTGGGGGAGGACCCCATCCACAAGTTTCTCCAACTCCTGTGCAGTGAAGGCAGGGGCCCTTTCCCCAGACGCAGCAGCCATCGTCGCTTCCAGACCGAGGTCACAGCAGCACTAGTAGTGCAGGTCCTCTCCTGTCGAAGGTCAGGTATCTAGTGATTGAAGAGATAGAAAATTGTGGTGACATCCGTGGCGGTGACATCCGCGGCGGGGCGCATCATCCCCGCCGGCGCACCTGTCCATTGGCTCCTGGGACCCATAGGGTCCAATGTTAACCAATGCAGCATTGCGCCGCGCTCTACGACTGCCTACCGCGACGGTGTCCAACGCCAGCGCAGTTACCCCACAATTCCATTGTCCCATTTTAGAGGTCAGGCAGCCGCTATTTCAGGGGCCCACATGGCTTCATTTACTACTGCATCACACATAGCTAGGCCTATAATCAACACACATACAGGAAGGGGTTTTGTGAGTGGTGTAGTCTTGTGTGTAACTGTGGGTACATACCTTGAGGAATAGTGACTGGTTCTTCGCTGTTGTCCTTCTTAGGCACCGTCAGGTGGGACATATGAGAAGATGGCAGAATCCTCGGGTGTACCGACCGCTGGTGGACCTGTTGACAATGGAAGAAAGACATTTGATCGTGACCTACCGGTTTGACCGTGCCACAATCCAGGAACTATGTACCCAGTTGGAGCCAGACCTGATGTCACCAATCCGCCATCCGACTGGAATCCCCCCTGACGTGCAGGTGCTGTCAGTGCTCCATTTCCTAGCAAGTGGGTCATTTCAGACTACTGTGGCCATGGCATCAGGGATGTCCCAGCCTATGTTTTCCAACGTTTTGTCCAGAGTGTTGTCTGCCCTGCTGAAACACGTAAGGAGATACATCATTTTCCCTGAGGTGGAGGATTTGCCTACAGTTAAAGGTGACTTCTATGCCCTTGGACATATCCCCAACGTCATAGGTGCTATTGATGGGACCCATGTAGCTCTGGTCCCCCCCAGAGGAGTGAACAGGTGTACAGGAACAGGAAGAGTTGTCATTCGATGAATGTCCAGATGGTCTGTTTGGCAGACCAGTACATCTTGCAGGTAAATGCTATGTTCCCTGGCTCTGTGCATGACCCCTACATCCTGCGGAATAGCAGCATCCCTGATATGATGGGTCAACTCCAGAGGCACCGTGTATGGCTATTGGGGGACTCTGGTTACCCCAACCTTTCGTGGCTATTGACCCCAATGAGGAATCCCAGGACCAGGGCAGAGGAACGGTACAATGAGGCCCATGGGTGGACTAGGAGGGTGATCGAACGCACCTTCGGCCTCCTGAAGGCCAGGTTCAGGTGCCTCCATATGACAGGTGGGTCCCTATTCTACTCACCGAAGAAGGTGTGTGACATCATCATCGCCTGCTCCATGCTCCATAATTTGGCATTGCGACGCCAGGTGCCTTTTCTGCAGGAGGATGATCCAGATGACGGTGTTGTAGCAGCTGTGGAGCCTGTGGAGCCTGTGGACAGTGATGAGGATGAAGCTGAGGAAGACGAAAACAACAACAGGGAGTCAGTCATACAGCAATATTTCCAGTGAGACACAGGTGAGTACATTTTCAGGTTTAACATTACATTAACTTTCACACGCCTACCTCTATCCTGTACCTGCATTTCAATCACTATTTGTTAATTGATTTGTCCCCTTCCATTTCAGTTTCACAAATGTGGTAACCTACGTGTCAACAGCTTTCAACCTTGAAAGGCTTGTGATGTGTGACATTGGTATGTTGGCCTTCCAATGGGTAACCCTTTTTGACACTGTAATTGACAAAACAAAGTTCAAAATCATAGACTGACTCCAGTTTTATTAGTCTTTCAAGGATGTTTATTTAAGTGCAGAAAAATGAAGGGGGGTTGTGAAATCGGGATGGGTTATGGTGGAAGGATGTCCATGGCAGAGTCCAGTCTATTAGTCTCACAGGTACATTGCCCATCATTGGAAGTGGAGCTGGGGCAGTTCCAATCTGGTCTGGATGACAAAGTGGGACAGTGGGGTGACCATCAGGGTAGTCTTATTTCCTTGCGGGGGTCTTGGCATCTTGCTCTGTCCTGTTCCTGGATCTCAGGGAGCGCTTTCGTGGTGGTTGTCCGTCTGCAGGGGGTGGGGTGCTGGTGTGGTGGTCCTGTGGCTGGGCATCCTGTCCACTAGCGCCGGCGGTGGTGGTGGGCATTTCATGGTCGTGGCTAGTGTCAGGGGCCCCTTGGAGTGCCACGGTATCCCTCAACGTCTTTTGAATGTCTGTCAGCACCCCTACAATGGTGCCCAGGGCGGAGGCGATGGTCCTGAGCTCCTCCCTGAACCCCAAATACTGCTCCTCCTGCAGACGCAGGGTCTCCTGCAACTTGTCCAGGACCGTTGCCATCGTCCCCTGGGAGTGGTGGTATGCTCCCATGATGGAGGAGAGGGCCTCGTTGAGAGTAGGTTCCCTTGGCCTGTCCTCCCTCTGTCGCACAGCAGCCTTCCCAGTTCTCCTGTGTTCCAGTGCCTCCGTCCCCTGGACCGTGTGCCCACTACCACTGCCCCCAGGTCCCTGTTGTTGTTGGGGTGGTGGGTTAGCCTGGGTACCCTGTAGTGGTGGACACACCGCTGATTGACCTGTCCTGGGTAGGGAGGTATGGGCCCGCTGGGTGGGTGCTGTGCTGGTGTTACCAGAGGGTGGTAGTTCGGTGTTGGGCTGTGGCTGGGCAAGGGGAACCGACTGTCCTGAGGCCCACGATGGTCCGGGCTGGTCATCAAGATCCAGTAGGGCAGAGCTGCTGTCGTCACTGTGGGCCTCTTCTGAGGGTGGAGTTCTGTTGTCTGGACCCTCTGGTGAGGTGACGTTCCTTCGGGTTCCTGCGGGGGTATAAGTACATGATTATTGCATGTGTGTGTTTCATGGTGTGCAATGGTTGGGTGTGCGTGTATCCCAGTGCAGGCATTCCTGTGTGGGGGCTTGTGTGCTGATGGTTGGGGGGTGTTCTGGGTATGTGCAGTGGGCATGCTTTAGTGATGGGTATCCATGCTTAGTTGTGTCATGCAGGTCTTGGGGTTGGGATGGGTGGTTGGTGTTATGGGTACATTAGTGAGGAGTTAGGGAGATAGGGGAGGGTGTGAGGGTGGGGGGGGTGTGATTGCATGCAGGTAAGGTGGGGGATATGAAAGTTAAGATTTGACTTACCAGTGTCCGTTCCTCCAACGACTCCTGCGAGGCCCTCAGGATGCAAGATGGACAAGACTTGCTCCTCCCATGTTGTTAGTTGTGGGGGAGGAGGTGGGGGTCCGCCGCCAGTCCGCTGTACCGCGATGTGGTGCCTGGATACCGTGGAACGCACCTTCCTCCGTAGGTCGTTCCACCCCTTCCTGATGTCCTCCCTATTTCTTGGGTGCTGTCCCACTGCGTTGACCCTGTCCACTATTCTTTGCCATAGTTCCATCTTCCTGGCTATGGATGTGTGCTGTACCTGTGAGCCAAATAGCTGTGGCTCTACCCGTAGGATTTCCTCCACCATGACCCTGAGCTCCTCCTCAGAGAAGCAGGGGTGTCTTTGGCGTGACATGGGGTGGTTTGAGTGAGGAGTGGGGTGGTGTATGTGTTGAGTGTAGTGGTATGTGGTGTTTTGTGCGTAGATGTTGTGTGGGTGATGGTGTAGTGTGCCTCTGCGTGATGGGCTTCTCTATTCTGTGCTGTCTCTCTATGGCGTTCTCTCTAATTTTGGGTCGTAGGGGTTTGTGGGTGATGTGGGTGTGTGTTTTATATTGTGTTGGTTGTGTGGGAGTGTTGTTTGTATGTGTATGGGGTGTGTGTATTTTGAATTGTCCAATGTGGCGGTGTTTTGTAAATGTATGTGTATTTTGAGTGCGGCGGTGTGTACCGCCAATGGAATACCGCAGTTGACAGACTGCCGCGTGGATTCGTGGGTCGTAATGGCATGGGCGTGTTTCTGTTGGCGTGGAGGTGGAGGATTTGTTTCCGCATGTTTATCGCTGACCTTTGGTGTGGCGGTGTTGTGTGGGTGTCTGAATTTCGGCAGATTCCCTGATGTGTGTCATAATAGCTGTGGCGGGATCCCGCGGCCGCGGCGGTGTGTTGGCGGTCTTCTGCATGGCGGTAAGCGCCTTTTACCGCCAATGTTTTAATGACCCCCTATATCACAAGAAACACAATACTCAGAGTTACTAAAAATAAAGGTACTTTATTTTAGTGACAATATGCCAAAAGTATCTCAGAGGATATACTCCCTTAGGAGGTAAGTAATATACACAAAATATACACACAAACCAAAATCAGGTAAGCAAACAGTTAGAAAAGTAGTGCAAACAGTGTAGAACAATATAGAACGCAATAGGAGACAATAGGCCTAGGGGCAACACAAACCATATACTCCGAAATTGGAATGCAAACCACAAATGGACCCCAGGCCTAGTGTAGTGTGTAGAGGGTCGCTCGGAGTGTAAGAAAACACTAAGGGTGTCCAAGATCCCCCACCCCAAGACCCTGAAAAGTAGGAGTAAAGTTACCCTACTAGCCCAGAAAGACAGTAAAGTCAAGATAGGGGATTCTGCAAAGACAACAACTGACTGCAAAGCACTGAAGACGGATTCCTGGAGGAAGGGGACCAAGTCCAAAAGTCACGCAAGGGTCCGGGGGGGGGGGCAGGAGCCCACTAAACCCCAGATGAAGGTGCAAAAGGGCTGGCTCCGGGTGGAAGAAGCTGAAGATTCTGCAACAACGGAAGGTGCTGGGAACTTCTCCTTAGGTCAGAGGATGTCCCTCTGTGTGCTGGAGGACGCAGAGTTGTTTCCATGCAGAAATACTGGAAACAAGCCTTGCCAGCTGCAAGAGTCACGGTTGAGGATTTTGGGTGCTGCCAGGGCCCAGGAAGGACCAGGAGGTCGCCCTTGGAGGAGGAGACAGAGGGGGGCTCAGCAACACGGAGAGCCCATGCAGAAGCAGGCAGCACCCGCAGAAGTACCTGAACAGGCGTTCAGAAGATCTGAGCACAATGGTCAACTCAGCACAACAAAAGAGGGTCCCACGAAGTCAGAGTCCAACTCAGTGAGTTGGGCAATGCAGGACGGAGTGCTGGGGACCTGGGCTGGGCTGTGCACAAAGGAAGTCTTGCAACAATGCACAGAAGCCCGAGCAGCTGCAGTTCACGCAGGACACAGGATTACTGTCTGGGGTGGGAAGGCAAGGACTTACCTACACCAAATTTGGACAGTAGGGCCACTGGACTGTTGGGGACACTTCGATCCAGCTCCTGTGTTCCAGGGACAATGCTCGTCAAGATTACAGGGGACCCAGAGGACCAGTGATGCAGAAGTTTGGTGCCTGTGTTACCAAGGGGAAGATTCAGTTGACCCACAGGAGATTTCTTCTTGGCTTCCAGTGCAGGGTGAAGGCAGACAGCCCTCAGAGCATGCACCACCAGGAAAAAGTTGAGAAAGCCGGCAGGATGAGGCGCTACAATGTTGCTGGCAGTCTTCTTGCTACTTTGTTGCAGTTTTGCAGGTGTCCTGGATCAGTCAGTGGTTGATCCTTGGCAGAAGTCGAAGAGGGAGGTGTAGAGGAACTCTGTTTAGCTCTTGCATTCATTATCTGATGAGATACCCACAGGTGAGACCCTAAATAGCCCTGAGAGGAGGATTGGTTACAGAGAAAGGTAAGCACCTATTAGGAGGGGTCTCTGTAGGAAATTACCATCTTGCCTGGCATGTTACCCCCATATTTCACTGTATATATGTTGTTTTAGTTGTATGTGTCACTGGGACCCTGCCAGCCAGGGCCCCAGTGCTCATAAGTGTGCCCTGTATGTGTTCCCTGTGTGATGACTAACTGTCTCACTGAGGCTCTGCTAACCAGAACCTCAGTGGTTATGCTCTCTCTTTGCTTTCCAAATTGTCACTAACAGGCTAGTGATCAATTTCACCAATTCACATTGGCATACTGGAACACCCTTATAATTCCCTAGTATATGGTACTGAGGTACCCATGGTATTGGGGTTCCAGGAGATCCCTATGGGCTGCAGCATTTCTTTTGCCACCCATAGGGAGCTCTGACAATTCTTACACAGGCCTGCCACTGCAGCCTGAGTGAAATAACGTCCACGTTATTTCACAGCCATTTACCACTGCACTTAAGTAACTTATAAGTCACCTATATCTCTAACCTTTACCTGGTAAAGGTTGGGTGCTAAGTTACTTAGTGTGTGGGCACCCTGGCACGAGCCAAGGTGCCCCCACATCGTTCAGGGCAAATTCCCCGGACTTTGTGAGTGCGGGGACACCATTACACGCGTGCACTGTACATAGGTCACTACCTATGTACAGCGTCACAATGGTAACTCCGAACATGACAATGTAACATGTCTAACATCATGGAATTGTCACCCCAATGCCATTGTGGCATTGGGGAGACAATTCCATGATCCCCTGAGTCTCTAGAACAGACCCGGGTACTGCTAAACTACCTTTCCCGGGGTTTCACTGCAGCTGCTGCTGCTGCCAACCCCTCAGACAGGTTTCTGCCCTCCTGGGGTCCAGCCAGGCTTGGCCCAGGAAGGCAGAACAAAGGACTTCCTCAGAGAGAGGGTGTTACACCCTCTCCCTTTGGAAAAAGGTGTCAGGGATGGGGAGGAGTAGCCTCCCCCAGCCTCTGGAGATGCTTTGATGGGCACAGATGGTGCCCATCTCTGCATAAGCCAGTATACACCGGTTCAGGGATCCCCCAGCCCTGCTCTGGCGCAAAACTGGACAAAAGAAAGGGGAAGGGACACTCCGAAGACCTGCACCTCCCAGGAGAGGTGCCCAGAGCTCCTTCAAATTGCTCCAGACCTCTGCCATCTTGGAAACAGAGGTGCTGCTGGCACACTGGACTGCTCTGAGTGGCCAGTGCCAGCAGGTGACGTCAGAGACTCCTTCTGATAGGCTCTTACCTGTGTTGCTAGCCTATCCTCCTTCCTAGGTAGCCAAACCTCCTTTTCTGGCTATTTAGGGTCTCTGCTTTGAGGAATTCTTTAGATAATGAATGCAAGAGCTCATCAGAGTTCCTCTGCATCTCTCTTTTCACCTTCTGCCAAGGAATCGACCGCTGACTGCTCTGGACGCCTGCAATACCGCAACAAAGTAGCAAAGACGACTACTGCAACCTTGTATCGCTGATCCGGCCGCCTTCTCGACTGTTTTCCTGGTGGTGCATGCTGTGGGGGTAGTCTGCCTCCTCTCTGCACTAGAAACTCCAAAGAAATCTCCCGTGGGTCGACGGAATCTTCCCCCCGCAAACGCAGGCAACAAAAGACTGCATCACTGGTCCTCTGGGTCCCCTCTCAGCACGACAAGTGTGGTCCCTGGAACTCAGAAACTCTGTCCAAGTTACTCCCACAGTCCAGTGACTCTTCAGTCCAAGTTTGGTGGAGGTAAGTCCTTGCCTCACCACGCTAGACTGCATTGATGGGTACTGCATGATTTGCAGCTGCTTCGGCTCCTGTGTACTCTTCCAGGATTTCCTTTGTGCACAGCCAAGCCTGGGTCCCCGACACTCTAACCTGCATTGCACAACCTCCTGAGTTGTCCTCCGGTGCCGTGGGATCTCCTTTTGTGACTTCGGGTGAGCTCTGGTTCACTCTTTTTTGTAGTGCCTCTTCCGGCACTTCTGCGGGCACTGCCTGCTTCTGTGAGGGCTCCCTGTCTTGCTGGATGCCCCCTCTGTCTCCTCACGCAATTGGCGACATCCTGGTCCCTCCTGGGCCACAGCAGCATCCAAAAACCCAAACCATGACCCTTGCAGCTAGCAAGGCTTGTTTGTGGTCTTTCTGCGTGGGAACACCTCTGCAAGCTTCTTCATGACGTGGGACATCCATCCTCTAAAAGGAGAAGTCCCTACTCCTCTTCGTTCTTGCAGAATCTACATCGTCCACCATCCAGTGGCAGCTTCATTGCATCCTCAGCTGGAATTTCCTGGGCATCTGCCCAATCTCAACTTTGTCGCGACACTTGGACTTGGTCCCCTTGTTCCACAGGTACTCTCGTCCGTAAATCCACCTTTGTTGCATTGCTGGTGTTGGTCTTCCTTGCAGAATTCCCCTATCACGACTTCTGTGCTCTTTGGGGAACTTAGGTGCACTTTACACCTACTTTTCAGGGTCTTGGGGTGGGCTATTTTTCTAACCCTCACTGTTTTCTTACAGTCCCAGCGACCCTCTACAAGCTCACATAGGTTTGGGGTCGATATGTTATTCGCATTCCACTTTTGGAGTATATGGTTTGTGTTGCCCCTATACCTATGTGCTCTCATTGCAATCTATTGTGACTGTACATTGCTTGCATTGCTTTCTATTGCTATTACTGCATATTTTTGGTATTGTGTACATATATCTTGTGTATATTTGCTATCCTCATACTGAGGGTACTCACTGAGATACTTTTGGCATATTGTCATAAAAATAAAGTACCTTTATTTTTAGTATATCTGTGTATTGTGTTTTCTTATGATATTGTGCATATGACACCAGTGGTATAGTGGGAGCTTTGCATGTCTCCTAGTTCAGCCTAAGCTGCTCTGCTAAGCTACCCTTTTCTATTAGCCTAAGCTGCTAGAACACCTCTTCTACACTAATAAGGGATAACTGGACCTGGTGCAGAGTGTAAGTACCCCTTGGTACCCACTACGAACAAGGCCAGCCTCCTACATTGGTCGTGCAGCGGTGGGATAAGTACTTGCAACTACTTACCACTTTGTCATTTTGTACTTTTCATAAGAGAAAAATATACAAAAACTAGTTCAGTGTATGTACACCTAACCAAAAAGTTTTGCTTTTCTTCTCCTACTCTATTGCTAAGTGCTGAAAAGTAGCTCTAAAACTTTCAAAAAGTTGAAAAAGTTTTTTTTCTGTTTCCTTAAAAAGTTCTGAAACTTTTTCTTTCTTTTTCTATCCCTTAAACTCTTTTCTATCATGTCTAGTGCAGGTCTTTCTCTTGATCTGGCCAGCACAGCTTATGACCACCTGAACTGGAAACGTGTAAGGAGTCTCTGCATTGATAGAGGTTTAGGGGTAGGGAAGAATCCCTCTAGAGAATTGTTAGTTAACATGCTCATTGAAAATGATAAGGCCTTAGCTGGCACATCTGGTGAGAAGTTAGCAGATGGTTCACACTCTGATTCTGGGGTAGCCCCAGTAAGAATGTTAGATGGTATTCTTTCCAACCTGCCCCTTAGCAGACCCCCTAGCATGGCTGGTACTAATGTGAGCTTTCATCACAGTAGGGATGTCATTCCTTTAGGCCAGGTTGTTAGGGTGCCAACTGTTAGGGACAGGTCTCCCTCTGTTCATTCACACCATTCTTCTGTGTCAAAGCATGCCCAACCCACCCACCCTGATGACAGAATGTTAGAAAGGGAACTCAATATATTGAGAGTGGAAGAGTCCAGGCTGAAGCTTAAACAGCGACAGCTGGCTCTATACAGGGAATCCTTAGACTTAGAAAAAGAAAGACAGAGGTTGGGGTTAGGACCCCATGGGGGCAGCAGCAGTATTACAGATAGTAATCCTGTGAAAGAGCATGATTCTAGGAATCTGCACAAGATAGTTCCCCCTTATAAGGAGGGGGATGACATTAACAAGTGGGTTGCTGCACTTGAGAGGGCCTGTGTTGTACAGGGGGTCCCTCAAAGGCAGTGGGCTGCTATCCTATGGCTATCTTTCAGTGGAAAGGGTAGGGATAGGCTCCTTACCGTGAAGGAAAGTGATGCCAATAATTTTACAGTTTTAAAGAATGCACTCCTGGATGGTTATGTCTTAACCACTGAACAATACAGGATTAAGTTCAGAGAAACCAAAAAGGAGTCTTCACAAGACTGGGTAGACTTTGTTGACCATTCAGTGAAGGCCTTGGAGGGGTGGTTACATGGCAGTAAAGTTTCTAACTATGAAAGCCTGTATAACTTGATCCTGAGAGAGCATATTCTTAATAACTGTGTGTCTGATTTGTTACACCAATATCTAGTGGACTCAGATCTGAACTCTTCCCAAGAATTGGGAAAGAAGCCAGACAAATGGGTCAGAACAAGAGTGAACAGAAAAGTTCATACAGGGGGTGACAAGGATGGCAAGAAGAAGGATGGTAAGTCTTCAGACAAGGGTGGGGACAAATCTAAAAATGAGTCTTCATCAGGCCCACAAAAACACTCTGGTGGGGGTGATGGGTCCAAATCCTCTTCTTATCAAGTAAAGAAACCATGGTGCTATTTATGTAAAGTAAAAGGCCATTGGACAACTGATGCCAGTTGTCCAAAGAAAAGCACCAAGCCTCCCACTACCACAACCCCTGCTGCTACACCTAGTGCCCCTAGTAATAGCAGTGGTGGTGGGAACAAACCTACTAATAGCCAATCCAAGGGAGTAGCTGGTCTCACTTTTGGTACTTTAGTTGGGGTTGGTCTTGTTAGGGAGACCACAGAGGCTGTGTTAGTCTCTGAAGGTGCCATTGATTTGGCCACCTTGGTTGCTTGTCCCCTTAATATGGATAAGTACAAGCAACTACCCCTAATAAATGGTGTTGAGGTTCAGGCCTACAGGGACACAGGTGCCAGTGTTACCATGGTAATAGAGAAACTGGTCCACCCTGAACAACACCTACTTGGTCACCAGTACCAAGTGACTGATGCTCATAACAACACTCTTAGCCACCCCATGGCTGTTGTGAATCTCAACTGGGGGGGGGGTTACTGGTCAAAAGAAAGTTGTGGTTGCCTCAGATTTACCTGTAGACTGTCTACTAGGGAACGATTTAGAGACATCAGCTTGGGCAGAAGTGGAGTTGGAGGCTCATGCAGCAATGCTGGGCATTCCTGGGCATATTTTTGCTTTGACCTGGGCTCAGGCCAAAAAGCAAAAAGGACAGGGTGACTTTGATCCTGGAACAATGGGCCAAGTGCTCCCTAAAGCTAGGGTTAGTAAAGGTAAATCACTACCTACTATCCCTCCCTCTACAGATGATTCTACTTCTGAGGAAGAAGAATTTCCCCCCTGTGCAGAACCTTCACCAGAGGAGCTGGAAGCAGACACTGCTGAGCTTTTGGGTGGAGGGGGGCCTGCCAGGGAGGAGCTGAGTGTGGCACAGCAGACCTGTCCCACACTAGAGGGTCTAAGACAGCAAGCTGTCAAACAGCAAAATGGGGATGTCAGTGACCCACACAGAGTTTACTGGGAGGACAACCTCTTATATACAGAGGCAAGGGACCCAAAACCTGGAGCTGCCAGGAGATTGGTTATTCCCCTGCAATACAGAGAGTTCCTCCTAACTCTAGCCCACGACATTCCCTTGGCTGGACATTTAGGGCAGATGAAAACATGGGATAGGCTTGTCCCCCTGTTTCATTGGCCTAAAATGTCAGAGGACACAAAATAATTTTGTAAGTCCTGTGTCACCTGTCAATCCAGTGGCAAAACAGGTGGCACCCGAAAGGCTCCCCTTATTCCACTACCTGTGGTTGGGTGCCCTTTGAAAGGGTAGGGGTGGACATAGTTGGCCCCCTTGACCCTCCTACTGCTTCAGGCAATAGGTTTATCTTGGTGGTAGTGGACCATGCCACAAGATATCCTGAAGCAATCCCTCTTAGGACCACTACAGCACCTGCAGTGGCAAAGGCCCTCCTGGGAATCTTTTCCAGGGTGGGTTTCCCAAAAGAGGTGGTATCAGACAGGGGTAGCAACTTTATGTCTGCATACTTGAAGGCCATGTGGAAGGAATGTGGTGTAACATACAAATTCACCACACCTTATCATCCACAAACAAATGGACTGGTTGAGAGATTTAACAAAACTCTCAAAGGAATGATAATGGGACTCCCTGAAAAACTCAGGAGGAGATGGGATGTCCTGTTACCTTTCCTCCTTTTAGCTTACAGCGAGGAACCCCAGAAAGGAGTGGGCTTCAGCCCCTTGGGACTCCCTGATAAACTCAGGAGGAGATGGGATGTCCAGTTACCTTGCCTCCTTTTTGCTTACAGGGAGGTACCCCAAAAAGGAGTGGGCTTCAGCCCCTTTGAACTCCTATTTGGGCACCCTGTAAGAGGTCCTCTAACACTTGTAAAGGAGGGTTGGGAACAACCTTTAAAAGCTCCTAAGCAAGACATAGTGGACTATGTACTTGGCCTAAGATCCAGAATGGCTGAGTATATGAAAAAGGCCAGTAAAAACCTTCAGGCCAGCCAAGAGCTCCAAAAGCAATGGCATGACCAGAAGGCTGTTCTGATTCAGTACCAACCAGGGCAGAAAGTGTGGGTCTTGGAGCCTGTGGCACCAAGAGCACTCCAAGACAAATGGAGTGGACCCCACATTATTGTTGAAAAGAAGGGAGAAGTCACCTACTTGGTTGACTTAGGCACTGCCAGGAGTCCTCTTAGGGTGCTCCATGTCAATCGCCCAAAACCCTACTATGACAGGGCTGATCTCACCCTGCTCATGGCAACAGATGAAGGACAGGAAGAAGAGAGTGACCCTCTCCCTGATCTCTTCTCTTCCACAGAACAAGATGCTCTAGTGGAAGGTGAAGTTTTAGCAGATTGTCTTACTGCTGAGCAGAAAGACCACTGCATAAATCTCCTGGGTCAGTTTTCTGAACTCTTTTCTACTGTGCCAGGCACCACTTCTTGGTGTGAGCACACTATAGATATTGGACACAGCTTGCCTGTCAAAAGTAAGATCTATAGGCAGCCTGACCATGTCAGGGACTGCATAAAACAAGAAGTTCAGACAATACTTGAACTGGGAGTGGTTGAGAACTCTGAAAGTCCATGGGCCTCTCCTGTGGTACTTGTACCAAAACCTCATTCCAAAGATGGGAAAAAGGAAATGAGATTTTGTGTAGATTACAGAGGTCTCAACCAGGTAACTAAAACTGATGCTCACCCTATACCCAGGGCAGATGAACTAATAGATACACTGGCATCTGCGAAGTATCTAAGCACCTTTGATTTGACTGCAGGGTATTGGCAGATCAAGTTATCAGAGGATGCCAAAGCAAAAACTGCATTTTCGACTATTGGAGGGCACTACCAATTCACAGTAATGCCCTTTGGTTTGAAAAATGCACCTGCCACTTTTCAGAGGTTGGTGAATACAGTCCTGCAAGGGTTGGAGGCTTTTAGTGCAGCATATCTAGATGATATAGCTGTCTTTAGCTACACCTGGGATGATCACCTGGTCCACCTGTGGAAAGTTTTGGAGGCCCTGCAAAAGGCAGGCCTCACTATCAAGGCTTCAAAGTGCCAGATAGTGCAGGTGAAAGTGGTTTATCTGGGACACTGTGTAGTTGGAGAACAGATTGCACCACTTCAGGGGAAAATCCAAACTATCATAGATTGGGTTCCCCCTACAACTCAAACCCAGATGAGAGCCTTCTTAGGCCTCACTGGGTACTAGAGGAGGTTCATAAAGAACTATGGCTCCATAGCAGCCCCTCTTAATGACCTCACATCTAAGAAAATGCCTTAAAAGGTATTATGGACAGCTAGCTGTCAGAAAGCTTTTGAGGAGCTTAAACAGGCCATGTGCACTGCACCTGTCCTAAAAAGCCCATGTTACTCCAAGAAATTCATTGTTCAAACTGATGCATCTGAATTAGGGGTAGGGGCAGTCTTATCACAACTCAATTCTGAGGGCCAGGATCAACCTGTTGCTTTTATCAGCAGGAGGTTGACCCCTAGAGAAAAGCTTTGGTCTGCCATTGAGAGGGAGGCCTTTGCTGTGGTCTGGGCACTGAAGAAGTTGAGGCCATACCTGTTTGGCACTCACTTCATTGATCAGACAGACCACAAACCTCTACTTTGGCTAAAACAAATGAAAGGTGAAAACCCTAAATTGTTGAGCTGGTCCATATCTCTACAGGGAATGGACTATACAGTGGAACATAGACCTGGGAGTGCCCACTCCAATGCAGATGGACTCTCCAGATATTTCCACTTAGACAATGAACACTCATCAGGTCATGGCTAGTCTTATTGTCCTTCGTTTGGGGGGGGGTGTAGGAAAGTACCATTTTGCCTGGCATGTTACCCCCATATTTCACTGTATATATGTTGTTTTAGTTGTATGTGTCACTGGGACCCTGCCAGCCAGGGCCCCAGTGCTCATAAGTGTGCCCTGTATGTGTTCCCTGTGTGATGACTAACTGTCTCACTGAAGCTCTGCTAACCAGAACCTCAGTGGTTATGCTCTCTCTTTGCTTTCCAAATTGTCACTAACAGGCTAGTGACCAATTTCACCAATTCACATCGGCATACTGGAACACCCTTATAATTCCCTAGTATATGGTACTGAGGTACCCAGGGTATTGGGGTTCCAGGAGATCCCTATGGGCTGCAGCATTTCTTTTGCCACCTATAGGGAGCTCTGACAATTGTTACACAGGCCTGCCACTGCAGCCTGAGTGAAATAACGTTCACGTTATTTCACAGCCATTTACCACTGCACTTAAGTAACTTATAAGTCACCTATATCTCTAACCTTTACCTGGTAAAGGTTGGGTGCTAAGTTACTTAGTGTGTGGGCACCCTGGCACTATCCAAGGTGCCCCCACATCGTTCAGGGCAAATTCCCCGGACTTTGTGAGTGCGGGGACACCATTACACGCGTGCACTGTACATAGGTCACTACCTATGTACAGCGTCACAATGGTAACTCCGAACATGGCCATGTAACATGTCTAAGATCATGGAATTGTCACCCCAATGCCATTGTGGCATTGGGGAGACAATTCCATGATCCCCTGAGTCTCTAGCACAGACCCAGGTTCTTCCAAACTACCTTTCCCGGGGTTTCACTGCAGCTGCTGCTGCTGCCAACCCCTCAGACAGGTTTCTGCCCTCCTGGGGTCCAGCCACGCTTGGCCCAGGAAGGCAGAACAAAGGACTTCCTCAGAGAGAGGGTGTTACACCCTCTCCCTTTGGAAAAAGGTGTCAGGGCTGGGGAGGAGTAGCCTCCCCCAGCCTCTGGAAATGCTTTGATGGGCACAGATGGTGCCCATCTCTGCATAAGCCAGTCTACACCGGTTCAGGGATCCCCCAGCCCTGCTCTGGCACGATACTGGACAAAGGAAAGGGGAGTGACCACTCCCCTGACCTGCACCTCCCAGGGGAGGTGCCCAGAGCTCCTCAAGTGTGCTCCAGACCTCTGCCATCTTGGAAACAGAGGTGCTGCTGGCACAATGGACTGCTCTGAGTGGCCAGTGCCAGCAGGTGACGTCAGAGACTCCTTCTGATAGGCTCTTACCTGTGTTGCTAGCCTATCCTCCTTCCTAGGTAGCCAAACCTCCTTTTCTGGCTATTTAGGGTCTCTGCTTTGGGGAATTCTTTAGATAACGAATGCAAGAGCTCATCAGAGTTCCTCTGCATCTCTCTCTTCACCTTCTGCCAAGGAATCGACCGCTGACTGCTCTGGACGCCTGCAAAACCGCAACAAAGTAGCAAAGATGACTACTGCAACCTTGTATCGCTGATCCGGCCACCTTCTTGACTGTTTTCCCGGTGGTGCATGCTGAGGGGGTAGTCTGCCTCCTCTCTGCACTAGAAGCTCTGAAGAAATCTCCCGTGGGTTGACGGAATCTTCCCCCTGCAACTGCAGGCAACAAAAGACTGCATCACCGGTCCTCTGGGTCCCCTCTCAGCATGACGAGCGTGGTACCTGGAACTCAGCAACTCTGTCCAAGTGACTCCCATAGTCCAGTGACTCTTCAGTCCAAGTTTGGTGGAGGTAAGTCCTTGCCTCACCATGCTAGACTGCATTGCTGGGTACTGCGTGATTTGCAGCTGCTTCGGCTCCTGTGCACTCTTCCATGATTTCCTTTGTGCACAGCCAAGCCTGGGTCCCTACACTCTAACCTGCAGTGCACAACCTCCTGAGTTGTCCTCCGGCGCCGTGGGATCTCCTTTTGTGACTTCGGGTGAGCTCTGGTTCACTCTTCTTCATAGTGCCTGTCCAGCACTTCTGCTGGTGCTGCCTGCTTCTGTGAGGGCTCTCTGTCTTGCTGGACGCCCCCTCTGTCTCCTCGCGCAATTGGCGACATCCTGGTCCCTCCTGGGCCACAGCAGCATCCAAAAACCCTAACCGTGACCCTTGCAGCTAGCAAGGCTTGTTTGAGGTCTTTCTGCGTGGGAACACCTCTGCAAGCTTCTTCATGACGTGGGACATCCATCCTCCAAAGGAGAAGTCCCTAGTCCTCTTCGTTCTTGCAGAATCTACAGCTTCTACCATCCAGTGGCAGCTTCTTTGCATCCTCAGCTGGCATTTCCTGGGCATCTGCCCAATCTCGACTTTGTCGCGACACTTGGACTTGGTCCCCTTGTTCCACAGGTACTCTCGTCCGGAAATCCACCTTTGTTGCATTACTGGTGTTGGTCTTCCTTGCAGAATTCCCCTATCACGACTTCTGTGCTCTTTGGGGAACTTAGGTGCACTTTACACCTACTTTTCAGGGTCTTGTGGTGGGCTATTTTTCTAACCCTCACTGTTTTCTTACAGTCCCAGAGACCCTCTACAAGCTCACATAGGTTTGGGGTCCATACGTTATTCGCATTCCACTTTTGGAGTATATGGTTTGTGTTGCCCCTATACCTATGTGCTCTCATTGGAATCTATTGTGACTGTACATTGCTTGCATTGCTTTCTATTGCTATTACTGCATATTGTTGGTATTGTGTACATATATCTTGTGTATATTTGCTATCCTCATACTGAGGGTACTCACTGAGATACTTTTGGCATAATGTCATAAAAATAAAGTACCTTTATTTTTAGTATATCTGTGTATTGTGTTTTCTTATGATATTGTGCATATGACACCAGTGGTATAGTGGGAGCTTTGCATGTCTCCTAGTTCAGCCTAAGCTGCTCTGCTAAGCTACCCTTTTCTATCAGCCTAAGCTGCTAGAACACCTCTTGTACACTAATAAGGGATAACTGGAGCTGGTGCAGAGTGTAAGTACCCCTTGGAACCCACTACAATCCAGGCCAGCCTCCTACAGTCTCTGATGTCACCTGCTGGCACTGGCCACTCATAGGTGTCCATTGTGCCTTCACACATCTGCATCCAAGATGGCAGAGGTCTGGGACACACTGGAGGAGCTCTGGGCACCACCCTTGGGAGGTGCTAGTCAGAGGAGTGGTCACTCCCCTTTCCTTTGTCCAGTTTCATGCCAGAGCAGGGGCTGGGGGAATCCCTGAACCAGTGTAGACTGGTTTATGCAAGGTGGGCACCATATGTGCCCTTCAAAGCATTCTCAGGCCCAGGAGAGGCTACTCCTCTCAGGCCCTTAACACCTATTTCCAAAGGGAGAGGGTGTAACGCCCTCTCTCAGAGGAAATCCTTTGTTCAGCCTTCCTGGGAGTGGGACTGGGCTGCCCAAACCCCAGGAGGGCAGAAACCTGTCTGTAGGTTGGCAGCAGTGGTAGCTGCCGTGAAAACACCAGAGAACTAGTTTGGAAGTACCCGGGGACCATGCTGGAGCCCCGGGGATGTATGGGATTGGCACCACAATACCAGATTTGGCCTGGGGGGACAATTCCAAGATCTAAGACATGTTACATGGCCATATTTGGAGTTAGCATTGTGAACCTACATATAGGTATTGACCTATATGTAGTGCACGCGTGTAATGTTGTCCCCGCACTCACAAAGTCTGGGGAAAATGCCCTGAACAATGTGGGGGTACCTTGGCTAGTGCCAGGGTGCCCTCACACTTAGTAACTTTGCACCTAACCTTCACCAATTGAAGGTTAGACATATAGGTGACTTATAATTTACTTAAGTGCAGTGTAAAATGGTTGTGAAATAAGGTGGACGTTATTTCACTCAGGCTGCGGTGACAGTCCTGTGTAAGAATTGTCTGTGCTCCCTATGGTTGGCAAAAGAAATGCTGCAGCCCATAGGGATCTCCTGGAACCCCAATACCCTGGGTACCTAGGTACCTTACACTAGGGAATTATAAGGGCGTTCCAGTGTGCCAATCAGAATTGGTAAAATGAATCACTAGCCTGCAGTGACAATTTTAAAGACAGAGAAAGCAGAAGCACTGAGGTTCTGGTTAGCAGAGCCTCAGTGACACAGTTAGGCACCACACAGGGAACACATATAGGCCACAAAGTATGAGCGCTTTTTAGGACAGGTGCAGAGCACATGGCCTGTTTGAGCTCATCAAAAGCCTTTTAACAGCTAGCTGTCCACAATACCTTTTTAGGCATCTTCTTACTATTGAGGTAATTGAAAGGAGCTGCAATGGAGCCATAATTCTTGATGAACCTCCTATAGTATCCTGTGAGGCCTAGAAAGGCTCTCACCTGGGTTTGAGTTGTAGGGGGAGCCCATTCCAGAATGGTCTGGATCTTCCTCTGTAGTAGTGCAATCTGTTCCCCACCTACCAGGTGGCCCAGATAAACCACTTTCCCCTGCCCTATCTGGCACTTTGAAGCCTTGATAGTGAGGCCTGCTTTTGCAGGGCCTCCAAAACTTTCTATAGGTGGACCAGGTGCTCATCCCAGGTGGAGCTAAAGACAGCTATATCATCTAGATATGCTGCACTAAAAGCTTCCAAACCTTGCAGGACTGTGTTCACCAACCTCTGAAAAGTGTCTGGTGCATTCTTCAAACCAAAGGGCATAACAGTGAACTGATAATGCCCTCCAATGGTGGAAAATGCAGTTTTAGGTTTACCATCTTCTGATAATTTAATCTGCCAATACCCTGAAGTTAAATCAAAAGTGCTTAGATACTTCGCAGGAGCCAGTGTATCTATTAGCTCATCTGCCCTGGGTATATGGTGAGCATTTGTTTTGGTTACTTGATTGAGACCTCTGTAGTCAACACAAAACCTAATTTCTCTTTTACCATCTTTACTGTGAGGTTTTGGGACAAGCACCACTGGGCTAGCCCATGGGCTTTCCGAAGGCTCAATCACTCCTAAGTCCAGCATTTTCTCTACCTCATGTTTTATGCAATCCCTGACATGGACAGGCTGCCTATAAATTTTAATTTTGACAGATAAACTGTCTCCAGTGTTGATTGTGTGCTCACACCAAGTAGTGGTACCTTGTATCAGTGAGAAGAGTTCAGAAAATTGGCTTAAGAGATTTACACAGTAGTCCTTCTGCTCAGCAGTAAGGCAATCTGCAAGCACCACTCCCTCCACTAACCCATCAGCTTCATTGGTGGAGAAGAGATCAGGGAGAGGGTCACTCTCTTCTTCCTGTCACTTATCAGTTGCAAATAGCAGGGTTAAGCCAGCCCTTTTATAGTAGTGTTTTAGGCGATTGACATGGAGCACCCTAAAGGTACTCTGTCAGTACCCAGGTCTACCAAGTAGGTAATCTCACCCTTTTTCTCAACAATGAGATGGGGTCCACTCCATTTGTCTTGGAGAGTTCTTGTAATTATTAGCATCACTTTCTCTGATAGTAAGGAGCCTATCCCTACCCTTACCAGTGAAAGATAGCCACAAGATAGCAGCCCACTGCCTTTGAGGGGCAAACTGTACCATACAAGCCCTCTCAAGTGCAGCAAACCACTTGTTAATGTTATCCCCCTCCTTGTTAGGGGGACTATCTTATGCAGGTTTCTGGAAGGATTGCTATAACAAACACTGCTGCTGCCACCATGGGGAACTAACCCCAACCTCTCTACATATAGAGATTCCCTGTCTAAGGCCAGCTGCTGCTGTTTAAGCTTCAGCCTGGCCTCTTCCAACCACAGCTTTCTGAGTTCCATTTCCATAATGTTATCTTCATGGTGGGAGGCTTGAGAATTCTGAGACACCAAAGAAATGTGGGAATTGGCAGAGTGAGACTTGTCCCTAACTGGCTGGACTCTAGTAACCTGGGCTTTAGGATTGAAAGGTGCCCTACTAATGTGTGACCCCCCTCCCACTACCAGTGTCACTAGGTGGCATGTTAGCTGGCAGGTCTTTGGAGGATTCCTCCCAATCATCCTCAGGGGATTCCTCTGAGTCTTGCTGGATACCCCCCTCCTCTAACTCCTGATCCTGGGATGGGCCAGACTGGCTCTGGTCACTTTCTAGGAGAATGCTAAGGAGAAGATCTTTGGTAGGATTCTTACCAATGCTTAAACCTCTTTCAATGCAGAGACCCCTCAAACTTTTAAAGTTTAAACTACCATAGGTTGCCTGGACAACTGTGGGAGTAAGTTCTACTGCAGACATGATTGATAGAAAGGGTTTAGGACAGAGGAAAAAAAGCTTAGAAACTTTTAAATAAAAGAGAAAAACTTTTTCAAACATTTTAAAAACTTTTGAAATCTTTTCAGAGACTTTTTAGAAAGTTTAAAGAAAGACAGTTAAACTGCTTAGGTTAACTGTGTATATTCTGAAGTATTTGGTATATGTTTTTCTTATGAAAAGCGCCAATGGCAAAGTGGTAGAGCAGTTGCAAGTACTTATCCCACCGCTGTACCACCAATGTAGGAGGCTGGCCTGGCTTATATTGAGTACCTGATGGTACTTACATCTTGTACCAGGTCCAGTTATCCCTTATTAGTAGGTTAGAGGTGTTCTAGCAGCTTAGGCCGAGAGAGGTAGCTATAGCAGAGCAGCTTCGGTTGAAATAGGAGACATGCAAAGCTCCTACTATTCCACTTATATCATATAGCACTTTATCATAAGAAACACAATACTCGGAGTTACAAAAAATAAAGGTACTTTATTTTAGTGACAATGTGCCAAAAATATCTCAGAGGATATACTCCCTTAGGAGGTAAGTAAAATATACAAAATATACACACAAACCAAAATCAGGTAAGTAGGTAGTTAGAAAAGTAGTGCAAACATTGTAGATCATAATAGGATGCAATAGGCCTAGGAGTAACACAAACCATATACTCTAAAAGTGGAATACGGACCACAAATGGACCCCAGGCCTACTGTAGTGTGTAGAGGGTCACTGGGAGTGTACGAAAACACTAAGGGCCAGATGTAGCAAACTTTTGCGAGTCGCAAATGGCCCGATTCGCAATTTGCGACCCCGCAAAATCGGAAATGGGATGCAAAAATCCCATTTCCAACTCGCAAAATGCGATGCGAGGCGCTACCGACTCGCAAAATTTGCGACCCCATTTTGCGACTCGCAAATAGGAAGTCGCAATTTGCGAGTTGCAAACCATATGCAATAGCAACTCGCAAATTGCGACTAGTCGTAAAAAGCCCATTTTGCACATCCAATTTACCACTAACTCAGAGCAGGTGGTAACCATTACCAAAGTATAAAAGGAGACCCAGAAGGCATCTGGGTTACTCAAGATGGCGGAGATATACCTGATAGCAGTGAGGAGGAGAGCCCACGCCGCCCAGCAGAGGAGGAGGAGGAGCCAGAGACAGGAGAAGATTTACAGAACAAGGCAGACACTCTTCCAGCAAACTGAGGAGGAAATTTATGACAAAGATAGACTTAGCAGCGCAGCTATACTAGATTTAATAGATTTACTCAAACCACAGCGAGAACGCCAGACTGTGCGCAGCTGCGCCATCCCTACGCATGTGCAATTGCTATGCTCACTGCACCTCTTGGCCTCGGGTAGCTATCAGGGGGTCATTGCTGTGGCAGGTGGGGTATCCCAAAGTGCACTATCACGGTTCTTTAGGGCATTCCTAGACGTCTTACTCACACACATGTCCCGATACATATACCTACCCAGGAATGAGGCAGAAATCAACACCACCAAGTTGGAATTTTACAGGATTGCCAACTTCCCCCATGTCATAGGGTGTGTAGATGGGACACATATACAAATATGCCCTCCTGCAAACTTGGAATATCTGTTTCGCAATAGGAAGTGTACCCACTCACTCAATATTCAGGTGGTATGTGACGCTCATTATATCATCACTGACATGGTTGCCAAATTTCCAGGCAGTACTCATGACTCCTACATTTTTAGGCACAGTGGGATACACCAACGCCTGGAACGTCGGGAGTTTGGAGACAGATACCTCCTAGGTAGAGCTGAATGCATCTTGAAGACATGCACACAGGTCAATGTGCAAACAACCCATGCCTTGCTAACAGTGTACGTTTTGTGCCAAACAGGTGACAGTGCATATGCACTACAACCATGGATACTAACTCCGTACTTAACACCCAGCAATGATTGCGAGAGGCGATACAACAGTGCACATAAGAGGACCAGGAACCTGATAGAACGTACCTTTGGACTGCTGAAAGCAAGGTTCAGATGCCTCCACCGAAGTGGAGGTGCCCTCCAGTATACCCCAATAACGGCTTTCAAAATAGTTGTTGCATGCGCTATCCTGCACAACATTGCCACCCGACGTGGGCTACCTCTCACCCCTGAAGACCCAGATTCTGAGGATGAAGAGCAAGAGCAACCACATTACCATCATGGGGATAGGACCATCGCAAATCAAGGCAGACTGAGACGGGAACACATTGCAAACCAATACTTTGGAAGGTACGTGCAAACTTCTACCATACTCACCAATATAACAAAGAGTCCATGTGTTAAGTGGAAAGAACAAATGATTTAATAAGTGCAACTAACCAAACTATGTACATGAGAAACAGTTCCGGGGCTTCAATAGTCCACCTGGCATGGGACACATTGACATCATGTGCCCCAAACCCAAGGACAGTGTGGAGCTCTCACCCTACGGCGGGGTCAGCCAGCCTGGCTGGTACTAGGGGGTTCAGCAGTGCTCTGCCTTGTGCTTCCACTACGTAGCACCCTGGTGTCACTGGCAGAGACACTGCTGACAGTGGAGCCCTCCTCACTGTCCTGTGGCGTGTCGCCTGTGCCCCTGGCCACCTGCCGTGCCTCCATGAGGTCCATTGCATGGCTGAGACGGCCCAGTCCCCGTGCCACATCACCAGCAAAGTGGCCCATGTCCACCTGGAGGTTGACTGTGCGCCTAGACAGCCCTGTTGTGTTGACAGCCAGTCTAACTATAGAGGAAGCCATCCTGTCCAGGCGTTGCAGCAGCTGGCGGTCCCAGCGCCGTGCACTGTCACTCTGTGTTAGCAGTCCTGCCACTAGTTGGCGCATAGACAGTGCAAGGTCACCCGTGTTGTTACCGATGACCTGCAATTCCGAATGCACCTGCTGCATACTGATGGCATGATTTCTTTCAAAGCGCTGCAATACCCCACTAATCCTCCTTAATTGTTGATTTTGCAGGCGCTGACCCCGTAGCAGTTGGGCCTCTGTTGGTGATGTGGAGGCATGCCCTGACTCTGCCTGCTGCTCTGCTGTTGATCTCCTACGTCGCCTGCGAAGCGGTGGAGGCCCGGTATTGTCTGACGTGGCACTCTGGCTTGTACCTGGTGCAGGCTCGCACACCACTGTTGCAACAGGTGTTTCCAGAGAGGGCATGGTGTTGGTGGTGCAGGGAGCAGTGGTGGCTGATCCTGTTGTCTCCTGTGTGTGCTGGCTGACCATTGGCCCCTGGCTGCTTGGGCTGGTGGGGGTGTCTTGTGGGAGACCTGTGGGACATAAGGAACACACTGTCAGTGTCTACTATCTGTTATCAACTTCCTAATAAACAATTGCCTATGAACTGCCTACTTGACTACATTGCCCATAATGCATCATTCTGGTGTTTGCTACTCTGAAATGGAGCTATCTTGGTTGTGCATGCCCCTGTGTACAAGGTGGGTGGGGGTATGTCATTGATGAGGGTACATGCATGTCACATGGTACTCACCAGTTGATGGTCCTGGCTCAGAGGTGTCCAGATCTCCCATCCCACTGACAGTCTCAGGCTCAAGGGTCTCCTCTACCCTTTCCTCCAGGGGTGTGGCTGGTGGTACCTTCGATGGTCCCCCTCCTGTGCCTCTCATCTCCTGGAGCCGCTCTGCCACCCTCTCCTTGGTCCGGGAGCGCAGGTCATACCACCTTTTCTTCAGTTCTTCCACACTCCGGTGGCTGACCCCCAGGTTGACCTTGTCCTGGATCTGCTGCCAAATTATTTTCTTTTCTGTGTCTGGCATGGTGAGGGCTGCCCTGCCAAACAGCTCGTCATGGTGCTGACAGCACTCATCTGTCAGCACCTCCAACTCCTTCTCAGCAAACTTTAGCTTCCTTTTCCTAGGATCGTCAGCCATGGTTGCTGGAGCTCTGTCAGTTAGCTGTGCTGCAGTTAAAATGGGTGTGGTCCTCCCTCCTCCCAGGTGAATTTATAAACTTCCTGGCTGTGATGTCATCATCATGTGCCAGGAAGTGTTCTCCAGAGTGTTCTGAAGTGTTTTCCAGAGTGTTCTGCAGCACCTGCATTCAATTTTCAGCACAGTCGCTATTTGCGACACCCACTCGCAAATTGCGAGTCCGTTTTTTGCGCGGTCGCAAAAAGCGACCTCGCAAACAGCGGACTCGCTATCTGCGGTGTGACTCTGTGTGCGAGTCGCAAATTGTCCTCGCACTTTCTACCTGCATTGTGCCCCCTCTGTCTCCTCCTCCACTGGGCGACCTCCTGGTCCTTCCTGGGCCCGGACAGCACCCATTTTCTTCAACCAAAACCTTTGCAGCTAGCAAGGCTTGTTTGCGGTCTTTCTGCATGGAAACAACTCTGCATCCTCCAGCACACCGTGGGACATCGTCTGACCAAAGGAGAAGTTCCTGGCACCTTCTGTTGTTGCAGAATCTTTGGCTTCTTCCACCCGGTGGCAGCCCTTTTGCACCTTCATCCGGGGTTTAGTGGGCTCCTGCCCCCCCTGCACACTTGTGTGACTCTTGGGCTTGGTCCCCTTCCTTTACAGTTCCTCAGGTCCAGGAATTAATCTTCAGTGCTTTGCAGTCAGTTGTTGTCCTTGCAGAATCACCTATCTCGACTTTACTGTCTTTCTGGGGTAGTAGGGTAACTTTACTCCTACTTTTCAGGGTCTTGGCGTGGGGTATCTTGGACACCCTTAGTATTTTCTTACACTCCCAGCAAACCTCTACACACTACACTAGGCCTGGGGTCTATTCGTGGTTTGCATTCCGCTTTTTGGAGTATATGGTACATGGGCCTATTGACGCCTATTGCATTCTATTGTGTCCTACAGTGTTTGCACTACATTTCTAACTGCTTACTTATCTGATTTTGGTTTGTGTGTATATTTTGTGTATAGTACTTACCTCCTAAGGGAGTATATCCTCTGAGATACTTTTGGCATATTGTCACTAAAATAAACTACCTTTATTTGTTGTAACTCTGAGTATTGTGTTTTCTTATGATAAAGTGCTAAGTGATATAAGTGGTATAGTAGGAGCTTTGCATGTCTCCTAGTTCAGCCTAAGATGATCTGCTAGAGCTACCTCTATCAGCCTAAGCTGCTAGAACACTTCTAATCTACTAATCAGAGATAACTGGACCTGGCACAAGGTGTAAGTACCACAAGGTACCCACTATAGCCAGGCCAGCCTCCTACATTGGTGGTGCAGCGGTGGAATAAGTACTTGTAACTGCTTTACCACTTTGTCATTGGTGCTTTTCATAAGAAAAACATATACCAAAAACCTCAGAGTAAACACAGTAACCTAAACAGTTTAACTTTCCTTCTCTAAAACTTTCTAAACAGTTTCTGAAAACTTTCTGAAAACTTTCAAAGGTTTTTCAAAAGTTTGAAAAAGTTTTTCTCTTTTCTTTTAAAAGTTCTAAAAAACTTTTTTTTCTCTCTCTGTCCTAAACCTTTTCTGTCATGTCTGCAGTAGAGCTTACTCATACAGTTGTCCAGGCAACATATGGGAATCTAAACTTTAAAAGTCTGAGGGGTCTCTGCATTGAAAGAGGTTTAGCAATTGGAAAGAATCCTGCAAAAGATCTTCTCCTCAGCCTTCTCCTAGAAAGTTACCAGAACCAGTCCGGCCCATCCCAGGATCAGGAGGTAGAGGAGGGGGTACCCAGTCAAACTCAGAGGAGTCCCTTGAGGTTGCTGGGGAGGGTTCTTCAAAGGACTTGTCAGCTAGAAGGCCACCTAGTGACACTGGTAGTGGAAGGGGGTCACACATTAGTAGGGCACCTTTCACTCTTAACGGCCAGGTTACTAGGGTCCAGTCAGTTAGGGACAGGTCCAACTCTTCCAATTCCCACATAACTTCTGTGTCTCACAATTCCCAAGCCACCCACCCTGAGGATAACTTAATGGAATGGGAACTCAGAAAGGTGAGGTTGGAAGAGGCCAGGCTGAAGCTTAAACAGCAGCAGCTGGTCTTAGACAGGGAATCTCTGGATGTGGAAAGGGAAAGGCAGAGGTTGGGGTTAGTTCCCCATGGTGGCAGCAGCAGTGTTTTTTATACCAATCATTTTAGAGAGCAAGATTCCAGAAACCTGCATAAGATAGTCCCCCGTTACAAGGAGGGGGATGATATTAACAAGTGGTTTGCTGCAGTTGAGAGGGCCTGTATGGTACCGTTGGTCCCTCAAAGGCAGTGGGCTGCTATTTTGTTGCTATCTTTCACTGGTAAGGATAGGGATAGGCTCCTTACTGTCAGAGAAAGTGATGCTAATAACTACAAAGTTTTGAAAGATGCACTCTTGGATGGATTTGCCTTAACCATGGAACAATACAGGATTAAGTTCCTAGACTCCAGAAAAGAGTCCTCTCAAGACTGGACAGACTTTGTAGACTGTTCAGTGAAGGCCTTGGACGGTTGGTTACATGGCAGTAAGGTGACTGACTATGAAAGCCTGTACAATCTAATCCTGAGAGAGCATATTTTGAATAATTGTGTGTCTGATTTGTTGCACCAGTACTTGGTAGACTCAGATCTGACCTCTCCCCAAGAATTGGGAAAGAAGGCAGACAAATGGGTCAGAACAAGAGTGAACAGAAAAGTTCATTGAGGGGGTGACAAGGATGGCAAGAAGAAGGATGGTAAGTCTTCCGACAAGGGTGGGGACAAAGATAAAAAAACATTCTGAGTCTTCATCAGGCCCACAAAAATCCTCTGGGGGTGGTGGGTCCAAATCCTCTTCTCACAATCAAAAAAAGCAGTGGTGTTATTTATGTAGAGCAAAAGGCCATTGGGCAAGTGATGCCACTTGTCCAAAGGAAAACACCAAACCTCCCACCACCACAACCCCAACTGCAAATTCTTGTGCCCCTAGTAATAGCAGTGGTGGTGGGAAGTCTACTACAAATAGCCAATCCAAGGGTGTAGCTGGGCTCACTATTGGCACTTTAGTTGGGGTTGGTCTTGTTAGGGAGACCACAGAGGCTGTTTTAGTCTCTGATGGGGGCAATTACTTTTCCACCTTGGTTGCTTTCCCCTTAATATGGGTAAGTACAAGCAACTACCCCTAATTAACGGTGTTGATGCCTACAGGGACCCAGGAACCAGCGTAACTATGGTTATAGAGAAACTGGTCCAACCTGAACAAAACCTACTTGGTCAGCAGTACGAAGTGACTGATGCTCACAATAACACACTTAGCCACCCCATGGCTGTTGTGAATCTCAACTTGGGGGTGGGGATGGGGGGGTTACTGGTCCAAAGAAAGTTTGGTAGCCACTGAATTACCTATAGATTGCATACTAGGCATTGATTTGGAGACATCAGCTTTGCCTGAAGTGGAGTTGGAGGCTCATGCAGCAATGCTGGGCATTCCTGGGAACATTTTTGCTTTAACCAGGGCTCAGGCCAAAAAGTAAAAAGGAAAGGGAAACTTGGATCCTGGAACAATGGACCAAGTGCTCCCAAAAGCTAGGGGTAGGAAGGGTAAATCTTTGCCCACTCTCCCTCTCTCACCGGAAGATTCCCCTTTTGAGGAAGAGGAATCCATTCCCTGTGCAGAACCTACACCAGATGAGCTGGCAGCAGATACTGCTGAACGTTTGGGTGCAGGGGGGCCTGCTAGGGAAGAGCTGAGTGTGGCACAGTAGACCTGTCCCACACTAGAGGGTTTGAGACAGCAAGCTGTCAAACAGCAGAATGGGGATGTCAGTGATAGCAACAAGGTGTATTGGGAAGACAACCTCTTGTATACTGAGTCAAGGGACCCAAAACCTGGAGCTGCCAGAAGATTGGTCATCCCTTTGCAATACAGAGAGTTTCTTCTTACCTTGGCACATGACATTCCCTTGGCTGGGCATTTGGGCCAAAGTAAAACTTGGCACAGGCTTGTTCCCCTGTTTCACTTGCCTCATATGTCAGAGGACACCAAAGAGTTTAGTCACTTTTGTGTGACCTGCCAAGCCTGTGGCAAGACTGGTGGCACTCCAAAGGACCCCTTAATTCCACTTCCTGTGGTTGGGGTGCCCTTTGAAAAGGTAGGGGTGGACATAGTTGGCCCCCTTGACCATCCAACAGCTTCAGGTAATAGGTTTATCCTGGTGGTAGTGGACCATGCCACTAAGTACCCTGAAGCCACCCCCTTAAGGACCACTACAGCTCCTCCTGCAGTAGCAAAGGCCCTCCTGGGAATCTTTTCCAGAGTGGGCTTCCCTAAATAAGTGGTGTCAGACAGAGGTAGTAACTTCATGTCTGCATACCTCAAGGCAATGTGGAAGGAGTGTGGTGTAACATAAAAGGTCACTACTCCTTATCATCCATAAACAAATTGTCTGGTTGAGAGGTTTAATAATGGGACTCCCTGAAAAACTCAGAAGGAGATGAGATGTCCTGTTACCTTTGCTCCTTTTTGCTTACAGGCAGGTACCCCAAAAAGGAGTGGGCTTAAGCCCCTTTGAACTCCTCTTTGGGCACCCTGTGAGAGGTCCCCTTGCACTTGTTAAGGAAAGTTGGGAACAACTGTAGGAGGCTGGCCTGGCATATAGTGGGTACCCTGTGGCACTTACACCCTGTGCCGGTCCAGTTATCCATTATTATTAGAATAGGTGTGTTTCTGGCATCTTAAACTGATAGAAGGTAGCTATGGCAAAGCAGCTTAGGCTGAACTAGGAGACATGCAAAGCTCCTACTATACCACTTATATCATATGCACAATATCATAAGAAAACACAATACTCAGTTACTAAAAATAAAGGTACTTTATTTTTATGACAATATGCCACAAGTATCTCATTGAGTACCTGTAGGAAAGTACCATCTTGCCTGTCATGTTACCCCCATATTTCACTGTATGTATGTTGTTTTAGTCCTTGTGTCACTCGGACCCTGCCAGGCAGGGCCCCAGTGCTCATAGTATTTGCCCTGTATGTGTTCCCTGTGTGGTGCCTAACTGTATCACTGAGGTTCTGCTAACCAGAACCTCAGTGTTTATGCTCTCTCTGCCTTTCAAATTTGTCACTACAGGCTAGTGACTAAACTTACAAATTCACATTGGCATACTGGTACACCCATATAATTCCCTTGGATATGGTACTGAGGTACCCAGGGTATTGGGGTTCCAGGAGATCCCTCTGGGATGCAGCATTTTTTTGCCACCCATAGGGAGCTCTGACAATTCTTACATAGGCCTGCCACTGCAGCCTGCGTGAAATAACGTCCACGTTATTTCACAGCCATTTACCACTGCACATAAGTAACTTATAAGTCACCTATATGTCTAACCTTCACCTGGTGAAGGTTAGGTGCCCAGTTACTTAGGCCCTCATTACAACTTTGGTGGTAAAAGCAGCCGTGCAGAAGACTGCCAACACACCGCCGCGGAAGACCGCCACAACTATTATGACCCACAGCACGGAATCCGCCAAAATTCAGACACCCACACAAGTCCGCCACACCAAAGGTCAGTGATAAACTGGCGAAAACAAAACCTCCACCGTCACGCCAACAGAAATACGCCCACACTATCATGACACACCAATCCACGTGGCGGTCTTTCAACCGTGGTATTCCATTGGCGGTACACACCGCTGCGCTCAAAATACACACACATTTACAAAACACATCCACATTGGACAATTTGAAATACACACACCTCATACACATACACAAACCACTCCCACACACCCAATACTATATAAAACACACACCCACATCACCCACAAACCCTTACGACAACAAAGCACGAACGAAGGCCAGAGAGAGACACCACCATCAACAATACAAGCATCCACAGGCACACAACACCATTACCCACAGAACTTCCATGCACCTCACACTACACACCACTACATATCAGCACACTTATCACCCCACACACCACCCCACACATCACTTACACCACCCCATGGCACGGCAACGACATCCCATGTTCTCAGAGGAGGAGCTCAGGGTCATGGTGGAGGAAATCGTCCGGGTAGAGCCACAGCTATTCGGATCACAGGTGCAGCACACCTCAATTGCAAGAAAGATGGAGCTATGGCGAAGAATAGTGGACAGGGTCAATGCAGTTGGACAGCACCCAAGAAATCGGGAGGACATCAGGAAGAGGTGGAACGACCTACGGGGGAAGGTGCGTTCCGTGGTCTCAAGATACCACCTGGCGTCAGCGGACTGGCGGCGGACCCCCACCTCCTCCCCCACAACTAACAACATGGGAGGAGCAGGTCTTGCCGATTCTGCATCCTGAGGGCCTTGCAGGAGTAAGTGGAGGAATGGACTCTGGTAAGTCAAATCTTAATTATTACATCCTCCACCCTACCTGCATGCCAGCACATACCCCCACCCTCATCCCCATCACTCCTACTCCTCACAAATGTCCCAACATCACAAACCACACATCCTAACCCCAAGCCCGGCATGCAACAACAAAGCATGGACAACCATCACTAAAGCATGCCCGCTGCACATACCCATACACCCCCCTAAACCATCATCACACAAGGTCCCACACAGGAATGCAAGCACTGGGGTACACGGTCACCCACCCATTGCACACCATGCCACATACAGATGTAATAAACATCCTTTTATACCCCTGCAGGACCCCTACCCAACGTCACCGGACAGGAGGGTCCACACATGTCCACACCACCAACAAAAGAGGCACACAGTGATGACAGCACCTCTGTCCAACTGGATCTAGATGACCAGCCCGGCCCATCGGGGACCTCGGGACAGTCGGTTTCCCACACCCAGTCACAGGCCACCACAGAGCTTCCCCCCTCTGGAAACACCAGCACAGCACCACCCAGCAGGCCCATACCTCCGTCCCCAGGACACGTCAATCAGCAGTGTGTACACCACTACAGGGAACCCAGGCTAACCCACCACCCCAACAACAACAGGGACCTGGGGGCAGTGGTAGTGGGCACATGGTCCATGGGATGGAGGCCCAGGAACACAGGGGAACTGGGAGGGCTGCTGTGCGATAGGGGGCGGACAGGCCCAGGGAACCCACCCTCCACGAGGCCCTCTCCTCCATCATGGGAGCCTACCACCACTCCCAGGAGACGATGGCAACGGTACTGGCCAAGTTTCAGGAGACCCAGCGCCTGTAGGAGGAACAGTATATGGGCTTCAGGGAGGAACCCTGGGCACCATCGTAGGGGTGCTGAAGGAAGTACTCAACACCAGGAGGGACACTGTGGCACTACAAGGGGCCGCTGACACTAGCCTGGACGATGAACTGCCCACCACCTCCGCCGGCGCTAGTGGACAAGGGGCACCGCCACAGGACCACCACACCAGCTTCCCACCCCCTGCAGATGGAGAACCATCTCGCAAACGGTCACTGAGATCCAGAAACAAGACAGAGAACGATGCCAAGACCCCCGCCAAGAAATGAGACCACCCTGATTGTCATCCTACTGTCCCACTTTGTCACCCTGTCCATCCTTAAACTGCCCCAGCTCCACTTCCTATGCCCATTTGGGCAATGCACCTGTGAGACTAATAGACTGGACTCTGCCATGGACATTCCTCAACCATCACCCCTCACCATTTTGCTACCCCCTCCAATTTTGAGCACTAAAATAAACACCCTTAAAGCACAAAACAATCTGGAGTCAGTCTGTGATTTCAGAATACTGTATTAGCAATAACTGTGGCAAAAAGCTCTTTCATTTTTAATGTCAACATACCTATGTCACACAGCTCTAGTCCATGAGGAATCAAAGCAGATGTCACACTGTGGAACCCGGATCTGTGAAATCGTAAGGGAAAGTGACAACTCAGTGACCATACACTGGGTGAAAACGACAGACAGTAGAGAGGCAGTAGTGTTTAAGTACATGTAGTAGGCAGGTCTGTATTCTTACCTGTGTTTCACTGGAAATATTGCTGGATCACTGAGTCCCTGTTGTCCATGCCTTCTTCCTCTGCTTCCTCGTCTTCTCTGTACACAGGCTCCACAGCTGCAACAACACCGCCATCTGGTCCATCCTCCTGCAGAAAAGGCACCTGTCATCGCGAAGCCAAGTTGTGAAGCATACAGCAGGCCACAATGATCTGGCACACCTTCTTTGGTGAGTAGAATAGGGATCCACCTGTCATATGGAGGCACCTGAACCTGGCCTTCAGGAGGCCGAAGGTCCGCTCGATCACCCTACGAGTTCGCACATGGGCCTCATTGTAGCGTTCTTTTGCCCTGACTGGGGTCAGTAGCCATGACAGGTTGGGGTAACCAGAGTCACCTGCAAATGGCGAGGGACAACTGTTAGACACACACTAACCTGGAGGGATATCCCCAGACCCAGACAACCATTCCCACTGACTAGTTTCCAGGTGCTCACCTAATAGCCACATACGGTGCCTCTGGAGTTGACACATCACATAAGGGATGCTGCTATTCCGCAGGATGTAGGTGTCATGCACTGAGCCAGGGAACATGGCATTCACATGGGAGATGTACTGGTCTGCCAAACATACCATCTGTACATTCATGGAATGATAACTCTTCCGGTTTCTGTACACCTGTTCACTCCTGTGGGGGGGGGTGGCAAAGCCATATGTGTCCCATCAATGGCACCTATGATGTTGGGTATGTGTCCCAGGGCATAGAAGTCTCCTTTCACTGTAGGCAAATCCTCCACCTGACGGAAACGATGTAGCTCCGCATGTGTTTCAACAGGGCAGACAACACTCTGGACAACACGTTGGAAAACATAGGCTGGGACATCCCTGATGCTATGGCCACTGTAGTTTGAAATGACTCACTTGCAAGGAAATGGAGCACTGACAGCACCTGCACTAGAGGAGGGATTCCTGTGGGATGGCGGATAGCTGATCTCAGGTCTGGCTCCAACTGGGTACACAGTTCCTGGATTGTGGCACGGTCAAGCCTGTCTGTGATGATCACATATCTTTCCTCCATTGTCAACAGGTCCACCAATGGTCGGTACACCGGAGGATGCCGCCATCTCCTCACATGTCCCAGCGGACCGTGCCTATGAAGGACAACAGCGAGCACAGAGTCAAACAACTGAGAGGTACATACAGACAGCTTACACAGAACACCATTCATAATCTAAATAGTGGCCTGTATGTATGTTGAGTCTAGGCCTAGGTATGTGTGACGCAGTTGAAAATGAAGCCATGTGGGCCCCTGAAATGGCGGCTAGCTGACCTGTAAAGTAGGACAATGGGATGTGAGGTAACTGCGCTGGCGTTGTACACCATCGCGGTAGGCGGTCGAAGACCGCAGCGCAATGCTGCATTGGTTAACATTGGACCCTATGGGTCCCAGGAGCCAATGACGATGTACGCCGGCGGTGACGGTACGCACCGCCGCGGACGTGACCGCCATTTTCTATCTGTTCAATCACTCGATACCTGATCTTCGACAGGAGAGGACCTACACTGCAAGTGCTGCTGTGACCTCGGTCTGGAAGAGACAATGGCTCGAGTGTCTGGGGAAAGAGCCCCTGCCTTCACATCGGAGGAGTTGGAGAAACTCGTGGATGGGGTCCTCCCCCAGTACACGCTACTCTACGGTCCTCCAGGCAAACAGGTAAGTACACTGGGAGCATGCTGTATGGGCTATGCCTGTGTGGAGAGGGGTGGATGTGAGAAGGAAGGGGGGAGAGTGCGGAGTGCATGAAACAACGGTGAGTGCATGTACCACATGGCAAGCGTAGGGATGGGGGCCAATCACTTTGATGGTGCAGTTGGTAATAACTTTCTCTTCCCCCTGTACAACTCATGTAGGTCAGCGCCCACCAGAAAAAATTTATTTGGCGTGCCATCGCCAAGGACATCCGGACCCTGGGGGTCTACCACAGATGGAGCACCCACTGCCGGAAAAGATGGGACGACATTCGCCGCTGGAGTAAGAAGACGGCAGAGGCTCAGCTGTGGTTGGCCTCCCAACATGGGAGGGGTGCCCGTCGCACCATGACCCCCCTGATGTTCAGGATCCTGGCGGTGGCGTACCCGGAGTTGGATGGGCGCTTGAGGGCATCACAGCAGACACAAGGGGGTGAGTACACTCGCATTCTTCTGATTTTGCACGCAGTGGAGGTGTCTGGGTGGGGGAGGTGGGCTGTGGGTTTCCCTAGGCCAGGGCGAGTTCCGTAGGCAAGGTCCTTCCGTAAGGCAGGCCATGTGGCACCCCACCGCACCTCTGTAGAGTGCCAAGTACACCTAGTCATGCCCCTGTGTCATCCATGTGTGCAGATGTCATCCATAGCCTAGTAGGCCATTTCCCAGGAATTGAACAGTGGAGCCCAAGAGTGCGGCGTAGTGCAGGGGGCTTCTGTGTCTGTCGTGTCCGCCAACGGTAGCGGTAATGCATGCACACAACATGTCTTTCTTCTGTCGTCGTCCCCCTTTCTGTGGTCTCCCTGTTCTTGTGTGCATTAGCATAATCAGGCGGAGGAGCAGTGGCACCGGAGCACGAGGGGGCTGCATCCCACATGGCCATGGAGGGCCACACTACCGAATCGGACTTCAACAGTGGGACGGAGGGCGAGGGGAGCTCCACGGCGGGGACAGGAGCTGATACCAGTGACACGTACTCGTCCTCTGATGGGAGCTCCTTTGTGGTGGCGACAACATCTGTGCCCCCCCATCTACAGGTACAGCCGCCACCCTTCCTTCCAGCACCGCCCTCCCAGCAGCCCCTCAGCCTTCGCTCCTTGCCCGCTCACCCGGGAGGGTGGGCATCACCTTCGCCCCAGGCACCTCAGGCCCTGCCCCAGTCACCCCTGATGCCCTCAGTGAGGAGGCCATTGACCTCCTCAGGTCTCTCACTGTTGGGCAGTCTACCATTTTCAATGCCATCCAGGGTGTAGAAAGGCAGTTGCAACAAACAAAAGCATTCCTGGAGGACATTCATTCTGGTCAGGCGGCCCTTCAGCAAGCTTTTCAGACTCTGGCCTCAGCACTGATGGCAGCCATTGTCCCTGTCTCTAGCCTCCCCCCTCCACCTTCCTCCACCCAGACCCAATCCCCTGTACCCCAGCCTATCATAAGCACACCTACAGACCAGCATGCACACACGTCAACACACAAAGGAAGCTCAGGCAAACATAAGCACCACACATCCCACAGGCACTCACACAAGCATTACACACATGCAGACACACCAACATCCACTGCCTCCACTGTGTCCCCCTCCTCCTCGTCTCCCTCCTCCCTCCCAGTCTCGTCTACACTCACACCTGCATGCACTACCTCTACAGCCACTACTACCATCACCAGCACACCCACCACCACACCCCTTCTCACGTGCAGTCACCACCCCCACTACCATTCACACGTCCCCCGTGTCCTCTCCCAGTGTTTCTGTGATGCCCCCTCCCAAGATACACAAACGCAGGCACACACCCACCCAACAGCCATCTACCTCACGACAGCCTTCAGCACATGCACCTTCACCCAAAGTCAGCAAACGAACACCTCCTACAACCACAACCTCTTCCTCCACTCCCAAACTCCCTCCAGTTACCCGTCCCAGTGTTCCCAAAAACCTTTTCCTGTCCAACCTTGACCTCTTTCCCACACCTCCCCCACCCCGTCCGTCTCCTAGGGCCCGAACTAGCACCTCAGCCAACATCTCCGGGACCATGGGTGCCTGTAGTCACCGGAATCTGGAGTGCACCGGCCACCAGGGCAGCCAGTGTGGCACGGAGCCACAGCACAGACAATACCTCACCTGTGAAGCATCAGAAGTTGGCCAGTGCCTGGCGGGAGAGGGGGAAGACTCCAGCCACCAAAGCCACTCCCAGGGGTCCCGATGGGAGTGTGGAGTCAGCTGCGACACCTTCCAAGGTGGGGAAGGGGCACAAGAAAGTCAGCAAGTCTGGGAAGAGCAGCACGGCGGAGAAGACCGCCATCATCCCCGCTGCCCAGGAGGCCACCGCCAGCACCAGGCCAGCTGCCCAGGAGGCCACTGCCAGGACCAGCCCAGCTGCCCAGGAGGCCACCACCAGCACCAGCCTAGCTGCCCAGTAGGGCACCGCCAGCACCAGCCCAGCTGCCCAGGAGGCTACCACCAGCACCAGCCCAGCTGCCCATGAAGCCACCGCCAGCACCAGTCCAGCTGCCCATGAGGCCACCGCCAGCAACAGCCCAGCTGCCCAAGAGGCCACCGCCAGCACCAGCCCAGCTGCCCAGGAGGCCACCACCAGCACCAGCCCCGCTGGGACAGAGAGGACCACCAGCACCAGCTAAGCTGGGACAGAGAGGACCGCCAGCAAAAGCCCTGCTGGGCTATGAAGGACCGCCAGCACAAGCCCCACTGGGACAGAGAGGACGCCAGCAAAAGCCCCGCTGGGCCATGAAGGACCGCCAGCAAAAGCCCCGCTGGGCCATGAAGGACCGCCAGCACAAGCCCGCTGGGACAGAGAGGACCGCCAGCAAAAGCCCCGCTGGGCCATGAAGGACCACCAGCACAAGCCCCGCTGGGCCATGAAGGACCGCCAGCACAAGCCCCGCTGGGCCATGAAGGACCACCAGCAGCTGAGTCACTGCAAAGGTGACCGCAGCTCCAAGCACTGCTGAACAGGGCACCACCGTCTCAAGCACCGCTGAACAGAGCACCGCCTTCTCAAGCACCTATGAACAGGGCACCGCCGTCTCAAGCACCGCTGAACAGGGAACCGCCGTCTCAAGCACCGCTGAACAGGGCACCGCCGTCTCAAGCACCGCTGGCCCATGAGCGCCAAGGGCACTGACGCTACTGAGTCCATCACGGGCAGAATGAAGCACTCTGGGCACTATGCCCCCTCCAGAACCAGTGGAGAGATCCATCCACTACCTCTGTCCTTAGCAGGATGAAGCACTCTGGGCACCAAGCCCCATCCAGAACCAGTGGAGAAAGGTATCAACTACCTCAGTCCTTGGCAGGATGAAGCACTTTGGGCACCATGCCCCCTCCAGAACCAGTGGAAAGATCCATCCACTACCTCTGTCCTTAGCAGGATGAAGCACTCTGAGCACCAAGCCCCATCAAGAACCAGTGGAGAGATGCATCCACTACCTCTGTCTTTAGCAGGATGAAGCACTCTGGGCACCATGCCCCCTCCAGAATCAGTGGAGACTGTTATCCACTTGAGAGACTGTGGCTTTGCACTCCCCAGGATGGAACAGTGGGCAACACACCCACTGTAGAGACTTGAGAGACTGTGGCTTTGCACTCCCCAGGATTGCACAGTGGGCAACCCACCCACTGTAGAGAATTGAGAGACTGTGGCTTTGCACTCCCCAGGATTGCACAGTGGGCAACCCACCCACTGTAGAGACTTGAGAGACTGTGGCTTTGCACTCCCCAGGATGTAACAGTGGGCAACCCACCCACTGTAGAGACTTGAGAGACTGTGGCTTTGCACTCCCCAGGATGTAACAGTGGGCAACCCACTCACTGTAGAGACTTGAGAGACTGTGGCTTTGCACTCCCGAGGATTGAACAGTGGGCATGTGGCCCATTTGTGGATTAGGCGTTGGGCACTCAACCGGCTGGGGTGCCCCCCCTTTCCCTCCCCCTGAGGTGCCTGTTTTGTTGCTCTCTGATGCCCCTGCAGTGTTCTCTCTGTCATGGTCAGGGATCTTGTGTGGGCCTCGCCCATACCGTGTGGGCCCAGTGTTCCACGGACTTAATTGGAGCACTACCTGGACTACTATGCTTGGTATATATTTTGTACTTGATGTATATATATATTTTTGCCTACTTGATTTTAATATATTACAATGGTTACACTCATTTTCTATTGTCTTTGCATTCTTCCGGGGTGGTTGGGGGATGTGACTGTGATGTATCATTCTGTATTAGTGTGTGTGTTGACATGGGTGAGGGTGGGGGTGGGGGCGTTGCGTGTGTGTGTCCCCGTTTTTTCCCTCCTCCCTCCCCTGTGTCGTAGGTGCAGTACTCACCGTGGTCTTCGCTGCCGGCGTTCGTGCTCCTGGTAGAGGATCAGGAAGATAATCGCAGGGAGAATTTGTAGTTCCGGGTCCATGGTGTCTTGTTCCTCATGGGGTGTGTAGAGGTGAGCGTTTTCCCTTCGAAAACCTGTTTCCGCCGTGTTCTTATCCGCGGTGAATCCGCCCGGAAAAGGTGGCGGATTGGCCTGTTGTAATACTGTGGGCGGTACAGTGTCCTCCGCCTGTCTGTTGGCGGTGACCGCTGCGCTGTTTGTTTGTACCACCGTGGCTGTCGGAATGTTAAAGTGGCTGTCTTTGTTGGTGGTATTTGCCACGGTCGTAATTGCTAAATTTTTACCGCGGGCCTGTTGGCGGTCTTACCGCCGCTTTAACACCGACCGCCAGGGTTGTAATGACCACCTTGTGTGTGGGCACCCTGGCACTAGCCAAGGTGCCCCCACATCGTTCAGGGCAAATTCCCCAGAATTTGTGAGTTCGGGGACACCATTACATGCGTGCACTATACATAGGTCACTACCTATGTATTATACATAGGTCACTACCTATGTATAGCGTCACAATGGTAACACCGAACATGGGTATGTAACATGTCTAAGATCATGGCATTCTGGTATTGGGGGGACAATTAAATGATCACCCGGGTCTCTAGTACAGAACCCGGGTCCTGCCAATTTGCCTTTCCGGGGTCTCCGCTGCTGCTGCTGCTAACCCCTCAGACAGGTTTCTGCCCTCCTGGGGTCCAGGCAGCCCTGTTCCAGGAAGGCAGAACAAAGGATTTCCTCTGTGAGAGGGTGTTACACCCTCTCCCTTTAGAAATAGGTGTGAAGGGCTGGGGAGGAGTAGCCTCCCCCAGCCTCTGGAAATGCTTTGATGGGCACAGATGGTGCCCATCTCTGCATAAGCCAGTCTACACCGGTTCAGGGATCCCCCAGCCCTGCTCTGGTGCGAAACTGGACAAAGGAAAGGGGAGTGACCACTCCCCTGACCAGTACCTCCCAGGGGAGGTGCCCAGAGCTCTTCCAGTGTGTCCCAGACCTCTGCCATCTTGGAAACAGAGGTGTTGGGGGCACACTGGACTGCTCTGAGTGGCCAGTGCCAGCAGGTGACGTCAGAGGCTCCTTCTGATAGGCTCTTACCTCTCTTGGTAGCCAATCCTCCTTCCTTGGTAGCCAAACCTCCTTTTCTGGCTATTTAGGGTCTCTGCTTTGGGGAATGCTTCAGATGAAGAATGCAAGAGCTCACCAGAGTTCCTCTGCATCTCCTTCTTCACCTTCTACCAAGGTTCGACCGCTGACTGCTCCAGTGTTGTAATTTAGTAGTGATTAGATTAGGCATTAGCAGAAGACATCTTGTATTTAGCAACTATTGTGAACATTTTGCGGAATCCATTTTGTAGTCATGGCAGCCATTATCTCTGCCACATGCTGCAATGTGCTTGCCATGTGCTCTGTCCTACCTTCCTATTAACTACTCTTGAAAATCTGTCTAGTGACAAGTTATATTTAGCATCTCCCACTTTGTACATGCCCAGTAAGGTCTGCAGCTGTTAGTAATTAGTAACCAACAGTAATGTGTCTACTAGTCCTTGAAAACTGTTAGCACCTCCTGCCTGTCGACTGTGCATTTCCATATGACCTTATATGTATATAAGTCTTGCTTCTATAATTGTACCACCTTCTTTTAGCCCCTGCATGGGTATAAAAGGACCATGCTCTCTTAGTTCAGTGTGCTACTTCAAACATTGCCGAAGGGTGCTGTTTGAACTGTGGTACCACCTCATGAGGTTTAATAAACTTTGGCCCTCATTTCAATATTGGCGGTAAAAGCCGCTTACCAAATTGTGCAGAAGACCGCCAACACACCGCCGCGGCAGCGGAATTCCGGCACGGTCATTATGACCCACTGCTCGGAATCTGCCAAAATTCAGACACCCACACAAGTCCGCCACACCATAGGTCAGTGATAAACTGGCGAAAACAAAACGTCCACCGTCACGCCAACAGGAATATGCCCACACTATCATGACCCACGAATCCACACAGCGGTCTTTCAACCGCGGTATTCCATTGGCGGTACACACCGCCACGCTCAAAATACTCACACACTTTCAAAATACATCCACATTGGACAAATCGAAATACACACACCTGATACACATACACACACCACTCCCACACACCCAATACAATATAAAACACACACCCACATCCCCCACAAACCCCTACGACCACCATTACCGATAGAAGGCCAGAGAGAGACACTACAAACAACTACCAAGCACCCACAGGCACACAATACCATCACCCACATAACTTCAACGCACCTCACACAACACACCACTAAATATCACCCCACTCATCACTACACACACCACCCCACACATCACCCACACCATCCCATGGCACGGCAAAGACACCCCAGGTTCTCTGAGGAGGAGCTCAGGGTCATGGTGTAGGAAATCATTGGGGTAGAGCCACGGCTATTTGGATCACAGGTGCAGCACACCTCCATAGCTAGGAAGATGGAGCTATGGCACAGAATAGTGGACAGGGTCAACGCAGTGGGACAGCACCCAAGAAATAGGGATGACATCAGGAAGAGGTGGAACGACCTACGGGGGAAGGTGTGTTCCGTGGTCTCAAGACACCACCTTGCGGTTCAGCTGACTGGCGGCGGACCCTCACATCCTCCCCCACAACTAACAACATGGGAGGAGTAAGTCTTGGCGATTCTGCGTCCTGAGGGCCTTGCAGGAGTAGATGGAGGAATGGACTCTGGTAAGTCAAATCTTAACTATTACATCCCCCACCCTACCTGCATGCTATCACATACCCTCACTCTCACCCCCATCACTGCAACTCCTCACACATGTCCCGACATCACAAACCACACATCCTAACACCAAGCCCTGCATGCAACAACAAAGCATGGACACCCATCACCAAAGCATGGCCACTGCACATACCCATACACCCACCTAAACCACCATCACTCAAGGACCCACACAGGAATGCCAACACTGGGGTACACGGTCACCCACCCACTGCACACCATGGCACACACAGATGTAATAAACATCCTTTTATACCCCTGCAGGACCCCTACCCAACGTCACCGGACAGGAGGGTCCACACATGTCCACACCACCAACAGAAGAGGCCCACAGTGATGACAGCAGCTCTGTCCAACTGGATCTAGATGACCAGCATGGCCAAACAGGGACCTCTGGACAGTCGGTTCCCTTCACACAGTCACAGGCCACCACAGAGCTTTTCCCCTCTGGAAACACCAGCACAGCACCCACCCAGCGGCCCATACCTCTGTCCCCAGGACACGTCAATCAGCAGTGTGTCCACCACTACAGGGAACCCAGGCTAACCCACCACCCCAACAACAACAGGGACCTGGAGGCAGTGGTAGTGGGCACACCGTCCAGGGGACGGAGGCCCCGGAACACAGGGGAACTGGGAGGGCTGCTGTGCGACAGGGGGAGGACAGGCCAAGGGAACCCACTCTCCACGAGGCCCTCTCCAACATCATGGGAGCCTACCACCATTTCCAGGAGACGATGGCAACGGTACTGGCCAAGTTTCAGGAGACCCAGCAGCTGCAGGAGGAACAGTATTTGGGCTTCAGGGAGGAACTCAGATCCATCAATTTCATCCTGGGCACCATCATAGGGGTGCTGAAGGAAGTCCTCAACACCAGGAGGGACACTGTGGCACAACAAGGGGCCCCTGACACTAGCCTGGATGATGAACTGCCCACCACCTCCACCGGCGCTAGTGGACAGGAAGCACCGCCACAGGACCACAACACCAGCGCCCCACCCCCTGCAGAGGGAGAACCACCCCGCAAATGGTCCCCGAGATCCAGGACAAAGACAGAGAACGATGCCAAGACCCCCGCCAAGAAATGAGACCACCCTGAATGTCATCCTTCTGTCCCACTTTATCACCCTGTCCATCCTCAAACTGCCCCAGCTCCACTTCCTACGCCCATTTGGGCAATGCACCTGTGAGACTAATAGACTGGACTCTGCCATGGACATTCCTCCACCATCACCCCTCACCATTTTACAGCACCCTCCAATATTGAGCACTAAAATAAACACCCTTAAAGCACAAAACAATCTGGAGTCTGTCTGTGATTTCGAAATAGTGTATTAGCAATTACAGTGTCAAAATGCACTTTCAAATGTAATGTCCACATACCTATGTCACACAGCTCTAGTCCATGAGGAAACAAAGCAGATGTCACAAAGTGGGACCCACATCTGTGAAATCGTAAGGGAAAGTGACAACTCAGTGACCATACACTAGGTGAAAACGACAGACAGTAGAGAGGTAGTAGTGTTAAAGTACATGTAGTAGGCAGGTTTGTATTCTTACCTGTGTCTCACTGGAAATATTGCAGGATCACTGAGTTCCTTTTGTCGATGTCCTCTTCTTCTGCTTCCTCGTCTTCACTGTCCACAGGCTCCACAGCTGCCACAACACTGTCATCTGGACAATCCTCCTGCAGAAAAGGCACCTGTTGTTGCAAAGCTAAGTTGTGAAGCATACAGCAGGCCACAATGATCTGGCACACCTTCTTTGGTGAGTAGAATAGGGATCCACCTGTCATATGGAGGCTCCTGAACCTGGCCTTCAGGAGGCCGAAGGTCCGCTCTATAATCCGCTGAGTTCGCCCATGGGCCTCATTGTAGCGTTCCTCTGCCCTTGTCCTGGGATTCCTCACTGGGGTCAGTAACCATGACAGGTTGGGGTAACCAGAGTCACCTGCAAATGGTGAGGGACAACTGTTAGACACACACTAACCTGGAGGGATATCCCCAGACCCAGACAACCATTCTCACTGACTTGCTTCCAGGTGCTCACCTAATAGCCACACACGGTGCCTCTGGAGTTGCCCCATCACATAAGGGATGCTGCTATTCCGCAGGATGTAAGCGTCATGCACTGAGCCAGGGAATTTGGCATTCACATAGGAGATGTACTGGTCACCAAACATACCATCTGCACATTCATGGAATGATAACTCTTCCAGTTTCTGTACACCTGTTCACTCCTGCGGGGGGTACCAAAGCCACATGTGTCCCATCAATGGCACCTATGATGTTGGGGAAATGTCCCAGGGCATAGAAGTCACCTTTCACTGTAGGCAAGTCCTCCACTGGAGGGAAAACGATGTAGCTCCGCATGTGTTTCAGCAGGGCAGACAACACTCTGGACAACACGTTGGAAAACATAGGCTGGGACATCCCTGATGCTATGGCCACTGTAGTTTGAAATGACCCACTTGCAAGGAAATGGAGTTCTGACAGCAGCTGCACTAGAGGGGGGATTCCTGTGGGATGGCGGATTGCTGACATCAGGTCTGGCTCCAGCTGGGCACACAGTTCCAGGATTGTGGCACGATCAAGCCTGTAGGTGATGATCACATGTCTTTCCTCCATTGTCGACAGGTCCACCAGCGGTCTGTAGACTGGAGGATGCCACCATCTCCTCACATGTCCCAGTAAACGGTGCCTATGAAGGACAACAGCGAGCACACAGTCAACCAACTCAGAGGTACATACCCACAGCTTATACAGAACACGAATCATAATCCGAAATTTGGCCTGTATGAGTGTTGAGGCAAGGCCTAGGTATGTATGACGCAGTTAAAAATTAAGCCATGAAGGCCCCTGAAATGGCGGCTGCCTGACCAGTAAAGTGGGACAATGGGATGTGAGGTAACTGCGCTAGCGTTGTACACCTTCGCGGTAGGCGGTCGAAGACTGCAGCGCAATTCGGCATTGTTTAACATTGGACCCTAAGGGTCCCAGGAGCCAATGACGATGTACGCCGGCGGTGACGTTACGCACCACTGCGGACGTGACCGCCATTTTCTATCTGTTCAATCACTCGATACCTGATCTTCGACAGGAGAGGACCTACACTGCAAGTGCTGCTGTGACCTCGGTCTGGAAGAGACAATGGCTTGTGCGTCTGGGGAAAGGGCCCCTGCCTTCACATCGGAGGAGTTGTAGAAACTTGTGGATGGGGTCCTCCCCCAGTACATGCTACTCTACGATCCACCAGACAAACAGGTAAGTACACTGGGATCCTGCTGTATGGGCTATGCCTGTGTGGAGTGGGGTGGATGAAAGATTGGGGAGGGGGATTGAGGCTTGCACGAAACAACGGTGAGTGCATGTGCCACATGGCAAGGGTAGGGAAGGGGGCCAATGACTGTGATGGTGCGGACGGTTATATCTTCTCCTTTTCCCCAGTACTATTCCTGTAGGTCAGCGCCCACCAGAAGAAGGATATTTGGCGTGCCATCGCCAAGGAAGTCCGGAGCCTGGGGGTCTACCACAAACGGAGCACCTACTGCCGGAAAAGATGGGAGGACATTTGCCGCTGGAGCAAGAAGACAGTGGAGGCCCAGCTGGGAATGGCCTCCCAATGTGGGAGGGGTGCCCGTGACACCATGACCCCCCTGATGTTCAGGATCCTGGCGGTGGCGTACCCGGAGTTAGATGGGCACTTGAGGGCATCACAGCAGCCACAAGGGGGTGAGTAGACTCTCATTCTGCTGATTTTGCACGCAGTGGAGGTGTCTGGGTGGGGGGGGTGGGCTGTGGGTTTCCCTAGGCCAGGGCGAGTATGCTAGTTAGGTCCCCTTGTTCTGCCAGACCCTGTGGTACCCCACCCCACCTGTGCACAGTGCCAACTACACCTAGTCAGGCTCCTGTGACATCCATGTGTGCAGATGTCGGCCATAGCCTTGTAGGCCATGTCCCAGGGATTGAACAGTGGACCCCAAGTGCGCAGCGTAGTGCAGGGGGCTTCTGTGTCTGTCGTGTCCGCCAACGGGAGCAGTAATGCATGCACTCAACATGTCTTTCTTCTGTCCTTCCCCCCCTTTTTGTGGTCTCCCTGTTCTTGTGTGCATTAGCATCATCAGGCGGAGGAGCAGTGGCATCGGAGCAGGAGGGAGCTGCATCCCACATGGCCCGGAGGGCGAGACTACGGACTATGAATTCACCAGTGGGCCGGAGGGCGAGGGGAGTTCCACGGCGGGGACAGGAGCTGACACCAGTGATACGGACTCGTCCTCTGATGGGAGCTCCCTTGTGGTGGTGGCCGCATCTGTGCCCCCCGCATCTACAGGTACAGCCGCCACCCCCCCCTACCAGCACCGCCCTCCGAGCAGCCCCTCAGCCTTTGCCCTGTGCCCGCTCACCCAGGAGGGTGGGCATCACCATCGCCCCAGGCACCTCAGGCTCTGCCCCAGTCACCCCTGCTGCCCTCAGTGCGGAGGCCATTCACCTCCTCAGGTCCCTCACTGTTGGGCAGTGTACCATTTTGAATGCTATCCAGGGTGTAGAAAGGCAGTTAGCCGCCAAGACCTGGAACTACCTAACGCTCCACCTTCACCAGACCCAAGACCTCTTGACATTTAGGAAACTCCTCAAGACATGGCTCTACGACCAGTACCCCCCCTAGCGCCTTGAGACCCTAACGGGTGATTAGTGTGATCTATAAATCCTTGATTGATTGATTGAGTTGCAACAAATAAATGCATTCCTGGAGGGCATTCATTCTGGTCAGGCGGCCCTTCAGCGTGCTTTTCAGACTCTGGCCTCAGCACTGATGGCAGCTATTGTCCCTGTCTCTAGCCTCCCCCCTCCAACTTCCTCCACCCAGACCCAATCCCCTCTACCTCAGCCTATCCCAAGCACACCTTCAGACCAGCATGCACACACGTCAACACACAAGGGAAGCTCAGGCAAACATAAGCACCACACATCCCACAGGCACTCACGCAAGCATCACACACATGCAGACACACCAACATCCACTGTCTCTACTGTGTCCCACTCCTCCTCGTCTCCCTCCTCCCTCCCAGTCTCGTCTCCACTCACACCTGCATGCACTACATCTACAGCCACTACTTCCATCACCAGCACACACACCACCACACCCCGCACAAGTGCAGTCACCTCCCCCACTACCATATACACGTCCCCTGTGTCCTCTTCCAGTGTGTCTGTGACGCCACCTCCCAAGATACACAAATGCAGCCAAACACCCACACAACAGCCATCCACCTCACGACAGCCTACAGCGCATGCACCTTCACCCAAAGTCACCAAACGAACACCTCCTACAACCACAACCTCTTCCTCCACTCCCAAACCCCCTCCAGTTACCAGTCCCAGTGTTCCCCAAAAACTTTTCCTATCCACCCTTGACATCTTTCCCTCACCTCCTCCACCCCGTCAGTCTCCTAGGGCCCGACTCTCCAGGTCCAAACCTAGCACCTCAGCCACAACATCTCCGGGACCAGTGGTGCCTCTAGTCACCGGAATCTGGAGTGCACTGGCCACCAGGGCAGCCAGTGTGGCACGGAGCCACAGCACGGACAGTCCCCCACCTGTCATGCATCAAAAGTTGGCCAGTGCCCTGCTGGAGAGGGGGAAGACTCCAGCCACCAAAGCCGCTCCCAGGGGTACAGGTGGGAGTGTGGATTCAGCTGCGACACCTTCCAAGGTGGGGAAAGGGCAGAAGTAACTCAGCAAGTCTGGGAAGAGCTGCACGGCGGAGAAGACCGCCATCATACCTGCTGCCCAGGAGGCCACTGCCATCATCCCCCCTGCCCAGGAGGCCACCGCCAGCACCAGCCCAGCTGCCCAGGACAGGACCACCAGCACCAGCCCTGCTGCCCAGGAGGCCACCGCCAGCACCAGCCCAGCTGCCCAGGACAGGACCACCAGCACCAGCCCTGCTGCCCAGGAGGCCACCTCCATCATCCCCGCTGCCAAGGAGGCCACCGCCAGCACCAGCCCAGCTGCCCAGGACAGGACTGCCAGCACCAACCCTCCTGCTGCCCAGGACAGGACAGCCAGTACCAACCCTCCTGCTGCCCAGGACAGGACAGCCAGCACCAGCCCTGCTGCCCAGGACAGGACCGCCAGCACCAGCCCTGCTGCCCAGGACAGGAACGCCAGCACCAGCCCTGCTGGGCCAGACAGGACCACCAGCAGCTGAGTCACTGCCAAAGACCCAGCCGCCACAAGCACCGCTGAACAGGACACTGCCGCAACAAGCACCGTTGCCAAGGACACCGCCGCAACAAGCGACGCTGGCCCATGAGCGCAAAGGGCACTGATGCTACTGAGTCCGTCACAAGCAGGATGAAGCACTGTGGGCATCAGGCCCCTCCAGAACCAGTGGAGAGATACATCCACTACCTCTGTCCTTGGCAGGAAGAAGCACTCTGGGCACAAGGCCCCCTCCAGAACCAGTGGAGAAAGGCATCCACCTGAGAGACTGTGGCTTTGCACTCCCCAGGATGGAACAGTGGACAACCCACCCACTGTAGAGACATGAGAGACTGTGGCTTTGCACTCCCCAGGATTGAACAGTGGGCATGTGGCCCCCTCGTGGATTTGGCGTTGTGCACTCAACCGGCTGAGGTGCCCCCCCTTTCCATTCCCCCTGAGGTGCCTATTTTATTGCTATCTGATGCCCCTGCAGTGTTCTCTCCGTCATATTCGGGGATTGAGTGTAGGCCTCGGCCATGCCGTGTGGGCCCAGTGTTCCACAGACTTCAATAGAGCACTACCTGGACTACTATTCTTGGTGTATATATTTGTTTATAGTGTATATATATTTTTGCGTCCTGGATTTTAATATATTGCAATGGTTACACTCATTTGCTTTTGTCTTTGCATTCTTCCTGGGGGTTTAGGGGGTGTAACTATAATGTATCATGCTGTATTAGTGTGTGTGTTGTAGTGGGTGAGGGTGGGGGTGGGGGTGTTGCGTGTGTGTGTCCCTGTTTTCTCCCTCCCCCCTCCCCTGTGTCGTAGGTGCAGTACTCACTGTTGTCTTCGCCGTTGGCGTTCGTGCTCCTGGTAGAGGAGCAAGAAGATAAGGGCTGGCAGGATCTGGAGCTCGGGTTCCATGGTTTTGCGGATTCCTCGTGGGGTGTGTAGAGGTGAGCGTTTTCCCTTCGAAGTCCTGTTTCCCCCATGTTTTTGTTCGCGGGGAATCCGCCCCGGAAGAGGTGGCGGATTGGTAGATTGTGATACTGTGGGCGGTACATTGTCCTCCGCCTGTCTGTTGGCGGTGACTGCCAAGCTGTTTGTTTTTACCGCAGTGGCAGTTGGAGTGTTAAAGTGACTGTCTTTGTTGGTGGTTTCCGCCACGGTCGTAATTCAAAAATCTTTACCACCGACCTGTTGGCGGTCTTACCGCCGCTTTAACACCAACCTCAGGGTTGTAATGACCACCTTTGTCTTTTATTTCAGTTTCTGTGCCAACTTCTTCCTATATGGTCTGAGGACTTTGTGCAGAGAAGGGCAAACCCCTTGCACTAGTAGGCCTTGCTGAGACTTACTTTGACTAATTGGCTCCCGAACAGGGACTCATTGGTGACTCGGACGCCCGACGGATTGGTCGCGACAAAAGAATTGGGATCTCGCTGCGGACGATCAATGCCTGAGGAGACCCGAGTCTTGGCAACCACAGCGTTTTTCCCTTCTTTCTGATTTGACCATCCAGGTGGCGCTGGTCCTCGACTGAGATCCTTTTTGTTCATTCATTGTGCAGTGACCATTCGGTCGATTTTAGAACTTGGCAGTTGGAACCTGGACGCCCTGTGATTGGTAAGAGACGTTTCATGGCACTTGCTGTGGGTTTTGATGCCTTTGTTTGTAATGAAGTTTAGCACCACTTACAGTGGCTCTCATGTTTTGGGTGACTAGTCAATTTGTGTCCTTTGAATTGATATATAAATTGCAATTTAAATAGGCAGGTAATGAGGAGAATTTTCTCCAATTTAATGTTGATTTGAACGGCACCTTAAGTGCTACTTTGATTATAATACTACATATTCTGCACTATTTTTGGCATGCCTGTTTTTAGCGCACTTCGTAGGATGTGTTGCTTTTGTAATGGTACCAATATGAGCATGGAAGAATCGCAACCGTCACCCCCAGAGGGGATGCCCAACAGAGATATGTGTGTTAAACATGGTCTTTCTTCTATAATGTACAGCACATTATGGAATAAATACACTTGTGCGGATGCTGAGTTACGTTGGCCTATGCATGGGTCATTTGATTTGTGAAAGATTGAGTATGTGGAACAATGTATGTGTAAGCGAAGGTCTAGGCAAGATATGTTTGACTGTGTACCAATGTGGGAGAAAGAAGTGCGTGGATGAGTGAAGCGTGAGCAAGCCTTGCTTGAGAAAGAGCAGCGGAAAAATGTATATGTGAAAGCATTGGAAATGAGAAAGAAAGGAATAAATGATTTAAAGGAGATAGAAGAGAAAGAACGTAAATTACAGATAACTGGCCAATACACTGTTTGGCAACCTCTCTATCCTATCCTTAATAAACCACACAATTATTTTTTGTTACTAGACCGCCCTCCACCTCCGTATGTCGTTTCTCCTGCCCCTCATGAGTTAGCTGAGGTCTCCGGTTCGGAGCAACAGAAGATACGAGACAGACGCTCTATGTTGCCTGCTGACTGTGCATCTGAGCTTAGATCTATTGCTCGTAAAGCAATTCGTAGCGTTGTCTCTGCCTCTGAACTTTTAGACAACATGAAAGGGTGGACGGAAAAGGAGCAGCTATATTTTACTGAGGCATTTGGCACAGAAGTTATTGAACTATTTCGGAAATATTCTGATGAATTAGAGCCCGATGATGTAGCAGCTGATCATAAGCAAATGCGTGATGGTCTTTTTGTTTTCTCCCAGGTGGTTGATGCAATCAGGCATTTGGTGAAATTATGTGTTGCGGCAGCCCGTTTGCAAGAGGAGAAAAAGGCAGTGGAAGTAGTTGCACGGACATCTCAGACCGGCAGAGTGCAAGCTTCCATCTTTGGAAAAGATAAGACTATGATAGTTCATGCGAAACCAATGCGGGAAGCCGCGCATTTGTATGTTCCTCCTAAAGGATCGGGTACAAGTGATGATAAAACTTCTGTTGATGCTAAAGGTTATTTTATTTAAAATTGGGTGTATACTCCTTAGAATAGGGCAGATGTAATGGCACTTAAAACAGCATTACCTGACCCGCAGAAAAATCCAGCCGCCTTTTATGAGGAAGTTGAGGGAGCAATTAGCTCTTGTACTATGACTTTGGCTGACATTGATTTATTTTTCGGATTGATATTACCGCCAGATATGTGGAGAACTGTTCGTAAAGTTGATGATCTTGTAGTTTTTGGGGCGTCATGGAAAGAATTAGAACAGATGGACGGGGATAGGGAACCTGCGAAAAAGCTGCATTAGTTAAGTTAAAAACGATTATTCCCCCTAAAAAGATAGATTGGACTGTTTTAGCATCTTGTAAGCAAAAGGTAGATGAATCGGTCTCTGATTTCTTTACACGCTTTGAAGAAGCATTTCATGATTTTAGTGGCCAGTTATTTTCAGATGATATGGGCAGACATTTGTTCGTCGATAAATATGTTGAAAATCTGTTACCAGGAATAGCTAGTCGTCTAAAAGCTAGTGAAAGTTCATGGACTACCTCTACTCCGGTTTCTCTTTTGATTATGGCTCAGTATTATGAATGTCAGGAATTAGAAGCAAAAGGTAGCGAGGATGAAAAGGTTAAAGAATTAAAGACAAAGGTTATGTTGGCTCAAGCTTATGGTCCGCCATTTAGAGGTAGTGATAGAGGTGGACGTGGATCTTATGGTTCTTCTTACACTTGTTCGAATTTGTCTGTTGATCAGTGTGCATATTGTAAGAAATTTGGGCATTGGGTTGCCGATTGCCCAGCACTACGTGTTCAGCAGTGTTCACGTGGTCAGGGACAAATGAGAAATCACCCAGGATATTCACGGCCTAGAAGAAGCACGAATGATCATGCTAGGGTTGATGCTAATGTACGAGGGCAGGATGGGTTTAACACTTTTGATAGATGGAACCAATACCAGATGTCTAACTATGTGCATCCTGATTTCCAAGATTCTACTTATGCATAGGATTGCCTAGGATGGGGTAAGGAATCAGTTGAAGTTCCAGTAGATCAGAGGGATCCCTATGTTACAGCACATGCTTTGGGTTCTACTGATCAGTTTCTGGTTGATACAGGAGCTACTCGTAGTGCCTTGTCCAAACAATTGGTTCCAAGGGCTCGCCTGTCTGGCTTAACCATTACATCGATAGGTTTCGATGGAACACCTTCCCCTAGCCCACTGTCTCAACCACTTTGCATTCCATGTTGATAAATGTACTGCTCCATGTCCGTTTTTGCTTTCTCCATATACACCAGACAATATTGTGGGTCTTGACATGCTCAAGTATTTCAGGGCTACAATACGATGCTCTCCTGAAGGGGTGCGTGTTATTTTGGATGATAATCATCCTGTGGTGGAAAGAGTTTGTCTTGTTAAAGATGATATTGTATTAGCTTCACTCCCTAGTACTTTGTGGGCTACTTCAGATACTGATGTGGGACAAATGATTATTCCACCGGTACATATTAGTGTCAAGGAGGGAGCTGTATTGCCACGTTTGCCTCAATACAAAATTTCACAGGAGGGCGAATAAGCACTCACACAAATTCTGCATGATCTTATTGCAGTTGGAGTTGCTGAGGAAGTTCCGTATAATGTTTGTAACAGTCCGATTCTTCCTATTCTGAAAAAGGATACTGATACTAGGATTTACCGATTAATTACTGATTTATGAGAAGTGAATAAGATTGTGGTACCACAATATCCTGTGGTATCTGACATCACAACACTTCTTACTTTGGTTCCCCCGACAGCAACTACGTTCTCTGTGATAGACTTGAAGAATGCTTTTTTTTCGATTCCTATTCATCCTGACAGCCGGTATTTGTTTTTTTTTTACTTTGAATAAACGATCATCTAGATTTTGCAGAGTTCCTGGCTATACTGAGAGTTGTAGTATTTATAGTCAAGCGTTAAGATGACAACTTGATTCTTTTGTTTTGCCTGAAGATGTGGCTCTCATACAATATGTCGATGATATTTTGTTGGCGGCTGATACCCCTGAGCAATGTGAAAAGTGCACTTTGTCCTTACTTTCTTTTCTTGCTTCACACCATCATAAAGTGTCACGAAAGAAATTGCAATATTGTAGACCAAAGGTAACCTATTTAGGTCACCTTTTGTCTAAGGAGGGCCGTGCATTTACATCAGATCGTATTCAAGAAATTTTAGACACACCAGTACCCTCGACTCAAAAAGATGTTCGTGCATTCCTTGGTCTTCTTTTTGTAGGCAATGGATATTAGGGTTTTCACACATTGTCAAACCTTTGCTAGCACTTTTGACTCAAGATACTCCAATGCCCCTCCCATGGGCAGATGAATGTGAGACTGCTTTCCGGCAGCTACGACAAACCCTTTGTTCAGCACCAGTGTTTGGTACTCCAGATTACACTAAGCCTTTTGCACTTTACGTACATGAGAAAGATGGATGTGCATTGTCAGTTTTAGTACAGACACATGGCGATAAGCAGCGTCCCAGTGCATAGTTTTCAGCAGTACTTGATCCTGTCGCTCGAGTGTTGCCTGGGTGTTTTCGATCAGTTTCCTCAACAGCTGTGTCAATACGTCAGAGTGAAGGTATAGTTTTGTCACATAAGCTGTTGGTGTTAGTACCCCATGCGGTTGATGCTCTTTTAAATCAAACAACGACTCAACATTTAACTAGCGCTCGCCTGACAGGATATGAATTGACATTGCTGGCTCCTCACATTACACTGAAGAGATGTGCAACACTAAACCCAGCCACTTTGTTGCCATATCCGGTGACTCAGCCTCAGTCACAAGAAACACATGATTGTATATTCCTTACCGAAGAACAGACAAAAGGTCGTATTGATTTGCAAGATACGCCTTCCAGATGTAGATGGGGAATTGTGGGTTGATGGGTCTTGTTTTAAGTTGCCAGATGGTACGACCTCAGCTGCATATGCAATCACCACAATACACACGGTAGTGGAGACAGCTCGTATACCACAGAAGTCAGCTCAAGCAGCTGAACTAATAGCTTTGACACGAGCATGTGAACTTAGTACTGACTTATGTGTGAACATTTATACAGACAGCCGCTATGCTTTTGGAGTGGCTCATGATTTTGGTTTGCTTTGGAAGGAGAGAGGCTTTCTCACATCCCACGGGATGCAGATAATGCACAGAAATTAGCTATTGTGAAATATAGTGCACACAAGAGAGTGACCAATAAGATAGGGCAAGGTAATGCCCTTGCGGACCGCGTAGCACGTGAGAATGCGATGCAGCCACCCGTAGGGAGCTCAGACAATTCTTACACAGGACTGCCACTGCAGCCTGAGTGAAATAACATCCATGTTATTTCACAGCCATTTTACACTGCACTTAAGTAACTTATAAGACACCTATATGTCTAACCCTCAATTAGTGAAGGTTAGGTGCAAAATTACTAAGTGTGAGGGCACCCTGGCACTAGCCAAGGTGTCCCCACATTGTTCAGGGCAATTTCCCCGGACTTTGTGAGTGAGGGGACACCATTACACGTGTGAACTACATAAAGGTAAATACCTATGTGTAGCTTCACAATGGTAACTCTGAACATGGCCATGTAACATGTCTAAGATCATGGAATTGTCCCCCCAAGCTAAATTTGGTATTGGGGTGCCAATCCCATGCATCCATGGGGCTCCAGCATGGACCCAGGGTACTGCCAAACTAGCTCTCTGAGGTTTTCTCTGCAGCTACCGCTGCTGCCAACCTTCAGACAGGTTTTTACCCTCCTGGGGTCTGGGTGGCCCAGTCCCAGGAAGGCAGAACAAAGGATTTCCTCTGAGAGAGGGTTTTACACCCTCTCCCTTTGGAAATAGGTGTTAAGGGCTGGGGAGGACTAGCCTCCCCCAGCCTCTGGAAATGCTTTGAAGGAGACCTATGGTACCTACCTTGCATAAGCCAGTCTACAACGGTTCAGGGAGCCCTTAGGCCCTGCTCTGGCGCAAAACTGGACAAAGGAAAGGGGAGTGACCACTCCCCTGTCCATCACCACCCCAGGGGTGGTGCCCTGAGCTTCTCCAGTGTGTCCCAGTCCTCTGCCATCTTAAATGCAGTGTATGTGTATTTTACTTACCTCATAAGGGAGTGTATCCTCTGAGATACTTTTGGCATAGTGTCACTATAATAGAGTACGTTTATTTTTAGTAACTCTGAGTATTGTGTTTCTCATGATATAGTGCTATATGATATAAGTGGTATAGTAGGAGCTTTGCATGTCTCCTAGTTCAGCCTAAGCTGCTCTGCTATAGCTACCTCTATCAGCCTAAGCTGCTAGAACACTACTAATCTACTAATAAGGGATAGCTGGACCTGGCTCAAGGTGTAAGTACCACAAAGTACCCACTGTAAGCCAGGCCAGCCTACTACAGTGTTGGAAGACGCCAACAAGACTTAGCTATTACAAAAGTGAATTTTGCATTAAAATGGTGCTGGATGCACCCAGGAGGGACCTGGGGGCCTCAACTCTATGTGAGGAGGAAGGGGAGGCTCTCAGCACTTTAAAGAGCCCTCAGGATGCCAGCCAGCACCCCCAGGAGCTGCAGGACCCAGGTTCAAAGAAGATGCAAAATGCAGTTGATCCAGCACAACAAAAGAAGGTCCCATGCCACAGGAGAACAACTCAGTGAATTGAGCATCACAGGAAGGAGTGCTGGGCGACCTGGGCCAGGCTGTGCTAAAGGAATTTTGCAAATAGTGCACAGAGGCCTCAGGAGGTGAAGCAGATGCAGTACACAGGGGTACTGCTGCTCTCAGGAAGGCAAGGTCTTACCTCCTCCAAATTGCATCAGCAGGACCTCAGGACAGTCTATGTTGATGATGTCCACCCTCTGTGTCCTTAAGAGCACGCTCTTAACTGTGAGAGGAGTCCCAGGGTACTGGTCATCTCCTTGGAAGGTGCCTGCTTGGAACAGGGGAGTGACTCAGTCACTCCACAAGAGATTTTTTCGGTCCTTCTGGTGCAGGATGAAGACAGGGAGTCCCCAGAGCATGCACACCATGGTAACTGTTGCAGTTGCTGACTTGGAGCTGAGGTTGCAGAAGAAAAGTGTCTCTTGTAGACACTTTGTTGCAGTTACAGTGTTTCTTGGGGCAGGCTGCGTTTGATCCGAGGTCAGAAGAGTCTGAATTGTTGCAGAGGATTCCCGAAGGAAACTTGCAATCAGAATCCTAAGAGAATCCACTGGAGAGACCTTAAATAGCCCTGAGAGGGGAATTGGCTACCTTATAAGTTATGGACCTATCAGGTGGGGTCTCTGACATCACCTGCTGGCACTGGCCAGTCAGAGCCCTCTAGAGTGCCCCCACACCTTGCAAAGCAAGATGGCTGAAGTCTGGGACACACTGGAGAAGCTCTGGGCACCACCCTTGGGGTGGTGATAGACAGGGGAGTGATCACTCCCCTTTCCTTTGTCCAGTTTCCCACCAGAGCAGGGGAGAAGGGGTCCCTGAACTGGTGTAGACTGGTTTATGCAAGGAGGCACAATCTGTGCCCTTCAAAAATTTCCAGAGTCTGGGGGATGCTACCCCTGCCCAGCTTGTAACACCTATTTCCAAAGGGAGAGGGTGTAACACCCTGCTCTCAGAGGAAATTCTTTGTTCTGCCTTCCTGGGACTGGGCTGCTCAGGCCCCAGGAGTGCAGAACGCTGACTGTGAAGTGGCAGAAGCTGTAGCTGTAGTGCAAGCCTCAGAGAGCTGGTTTGGCAGTACTGGGGGTCCATGGTGGAGCCCCCAGGATGCATGGAATTGGCTCCCCAATACCAGATTTGGAATGGAGGGACAATTCCATGATCTTGTACACGTTACATGGCCATATTCGGAGTTACCATTGTGAATCTACATATAGGTCTTGACCTATATGTAGTGCACGCGTGTAATGGCTTCCCTGCACTCACAAAGTCCTATGTAGTGCACGCGTGTAATGGCTTCCCTGCACCCACAAAGTCCGGGAAATAGCTCTGAACTATGTGGGGCCACCTTTGCTAGTGCAAGGGTGCCCTCACACTTAGTAACTTTGCACCTAACCGTCAGCAAGTGAAGGTTAGACATATAGGTGACTAATAGGTTACTTAAGTGGAATGAAAATGGCTGTGAAGTATTGTGTGCACTATTTCACACAGGCTGCAATGTCAGCCATGTGTAAGGGTTTGTCTGAGCTCCCTATGGGAGGGAAAAGAAATGCTGCAGCCCATATGGATCTCCTAGAACCCCAATGCCCTGGGTGCCTATGTACCGTAGACTAGGGACTTATAAGGGGAGTCCAGTATGCCATTTGAAATTGGTAAATGAAGTCACTGGCCTACAATGACAAATTTAAAAGCAGAGAGAGCATAAGCACTGAGGTTCTGGTTAGCAGATCCTCAGTGACACAATTAGGCATTACACAGGCATACACATTAGGCCATAAATTATGAGCCTGGGGTCCTGACCAGCAGGATCCCAGTGATACAGGCAAAAACATACTGACATACATGTGAAAAATGGGGGTAACATGCAAAGGAAAATGGTACTTTCCCACAGTGTGGGAGTGTCTCAATAAATTTGTTAGTGGATTTGAGGCTCTCTGAGTAGGTTTGTGAGTGGCAGTGAGAATGAGATTGTCAATGTGGGTCTATGAGTGGGTTTGAGAGTGTATGGGGGCATAGGTTTGTGTGAGAGTGTCTGGTTGGGTGTGTGAGTAGTGTGAGAGGGTCTATCTGGTGTGTGAGTGGGAGTGAGAGGGTCTTTCTGGGTTTGTGAGTTCTTGTGAGAGTGTCTGGGTGTGTGAGCAGGTGTGAGTATGTGGATGTCTGGGTGTGTGAGTGGGTGTCAAAGTGTCTGTCTGGGTGTGTCAGTAGCCACACGAGTGTTTGGCTGGGTGTGTGAGGGAGTTTTAGAGTGTCTCAGTGTATGAGTGGGAATGAGAGTGTGTGGTTGTATAAGTGGGTGTAGGAGGGTCTGTATGTGTGCGTGAGTGGGCATGAGATTGTCTAGATGGGTGTGTGAGTAGGTGCGAGACTGTGTGGGTGTGTGAGTGGGTATGAGAGTGTCTGGGTAGGGATGTAAGTGGTTCTGAGGTTGTGAGATGGTCTGTGTGGGTGGGTGTGAGAGGTCTGTCTAGGTGTGTGAGTGAGTGTGAGAGTGTCTGTCTGGGTGTGCAAGTGAGTGTGAGAGTATCTGTGTGGATGTGTGAGTGATTGTGCGAGGGTATTTCTGGGTGTGTGAGTGAGTGTGCGAGTGTCTCTCTGGGTTTGTGAGCTGGTGTGAGTGTCTGCCTGACTGTGTAAGTCGGTGCAAGAGTGTCTGGATGTGTGTGAGTGAGTGTGAGTGCCTGGGTGTGTGAGTTGGTATAAGAGTTTCTGTCCGGGTGTGTGATTGAGAGTGAAAGTGTCTGATTGGGGGAGTGAGTAGGTGTGGTAGTGTACCTCTAGATTTCTGAGTGGGTGTAAGAGTATCTGTCTGGGTGCCTGAGTGGGTGTGAGTATATCTGTGTGGGTGTTTGAGTGGGTTTTTAGACTGTCTGGGTGGGTGTAAAAGTGGGTCTCTGACTGGATAGGGGAGTGGGAGAGAGCCTGTGTGGGTGTGTGTGTGGGTATGAAAGTTTAATTCTAGGTGTGTGAGTGGGTGTAATAGTGTCTGTGTGGGTCTGTGAGTGGGTGTGAGAGTGTCTGTCTAGGTGTATGAGTGTGTGTGAGAGTATCTCTCTGGGTCTGTGTGTGGGTGTGAGAGTGTACGCCTGGGTGTGTGAGTGGATGCAAGGGTATCTAGGAGGGTGTGTGAGAGGGTGTTAGAGTGTCTGGGCATTTGTATAGGTGTGAGCGTGTCTGCCTATGTGTGTGAGTGGATGTGAGAGTGTCTGGGTGTGTGAGTTGGTGTAAGAATATCTCTCTAGGTGTGTCAGTGGGTGTGAGGTTGTCTCTCTGGGTGTATGGGTGTGGCTAAGAGTGTCTGGGTGTGTGAGTAGGTATGAGAGTATTTGGGTGCGTGAATGGGTGTAAGACTGTCTGGAAAGATTTGGGAGTGTGTGTGAGAGTGTCTGGATGCATGAGTGGATGTGAGAGTGTCTGTCTGCGTGTGTGAGTAGGTGTGAGAGTGTCTGTGTGAGTTTTTGAGTGGGTTTGATAGTGTCTGTCTGGGTCTGTGAGTGGATGTGAGAGTGTCTGTGTGGGTGTGTTAGTGGATATCAGAGTGTTTCTTTGGGTGTGTTAATGGCTGTGAGATTATGTGAGTGCGTGAGTGGGTGTGGGATGGTCTGCCTGAGTGTGTGAGTGTATCTTTTGGTGTGTGAGTGGGTGTGAATGTGTCTGGGTCTGTGAGTGGGTGTGAGAATATCTGCCTGAATGTGTGAGTGGTTGTGGGAGTGTCTGTCTGGTTGTGTGATTTGGTGTGAAAGTGTCTCTCTAGGTGTGTGAATGGGTGTAAGAGAGAAGGTAAGTTTTGGTGTGTGAGTGGGTGTGAGAGTTCCTGTCTGCTTTTTTGAGTTGGGTGTGAAAGTGTCTATCTGGGTGTGTGAGTGGTTGGAAGGTGTCTATGTTGATGTGTGAGTGGGTTAACAGGGTCTGTCTGGGTGTGTGAATGAGTGTGAGAGTATCTCTCTAGGTGTGTGAGTTGGTGTAAGTTTCTGCCTGGGTGTGTGAGTCGTGCAAGAGTGTATAGAGGAATGTGAGTGGGTGTGTTTGCCTGAGTGTGTGAGTGTGTGAGTTGGTATAAGAGTGTCATTCTGGGTGTGTGAATGGATACGAAAGTGTCTGTGTGGGTGTCTGGTGTAAGAGTGTTTGGGTGCATGTGTAAGTCAGTCTCTGAATGTCTCTTAGGGTGTGTGAGGGTCTGGTTGGGTATGTGAGTGGGTATGAAAGTATCATTCTGGATGTGTGAGTGGGTGTGAGAGTGTCTGGGTGTATGAGTGTGAGTGAGAGTTCCTCTCTGAGTGTGTGTTTGGGTGTGAGAGTGTCTGCCTGGGTGTGAGACTGGATGAAAGAGTGTCTGGGAGGGTGTGAGAGGGTGCAAGAGTGGGTATGAGTATAGATGTGAGAGTGCCAGTCTAGGTGTGTGAGTGGGTATGAGAGGGTCTGTCAGGGTCTGCGAGTTGTGTGAGAATGTCTCTCTAGATGTGTCATTGGGTGTGAGATTATCTGTCCAGGTGTGTGAGAGTACCTAAAAATGTCTGTGTGGGTGTGTGAGTGGATATGAGAGTGTCTGTGTGGGTGTGTGAGTTGGTGTGAGTTTCTTCCTGGGTATGTGAGTTGTTGCAAGAGAGTCTGGATACGTGTGAGTACCTGAATGTGTGAGTTTGTGTCTGGGTGTGTGAGTTGGTGTGAACGTGTCTGTGTGGGTGTCTGCTATAAGAATGTTTGGGTGCATGTGTAAGTGGGTCTCTGAGTATCTCTGCAAGTGTGTGAGTAGTGTAAGAGGGTCTGAGTGGGTGTGTGAGTGGGTATGAAAGTGTAATTCTAGGTGTGTGAGTGGGTGTGAGAGTGTCTGTGTGGGTGAGTGAGGGTCTGGGAGGGAGAGTGAGAGGGTGTGAGTGTGTCTGGGCATGTGTATAGGTGTAAGAGTAACTGTCTAGGTGTGTGAGTGTCTGTCTGTGTGTGTGAGTTGGTGTGAGATTATCTGTCTGGGTGTGTGAGTGTGTTTAAGAGTGTCTGTCTGGGTGTGAGTGGATGGGAGAGTGTCTCTTGGTGTGTGAGTGGGTATGAGTGTGTCCATCTGGGTGTGTGGGTGGGTGTAAGAGTGTCTGGATGGGTATGTGAGTAGGTGTGAGAGGGTCTGTTTGTATGTGTGAGTGGGTCTGAGAGTGTCTGGGTGTGTGAGTGGGTGAGAGTGTCTGTGTGGGTATTTGAGTGGGTGTGAGAGTGTCCCTGGGTATGTGAGTAGATGTGAAAGTGTCTGTGTGAGTGTGTTAGTGGCTGTGGGAGGGTCTGCTTGAGTGGGTGTGAGAGTGTCTGGATGTATGAGTAGGTGTAAAAGTGTCTGTCTGTCTGTGCGAGAGGATGTGAGAGTATCTGTCATGGTGTGTGAGTGGGTGTGAGAATGTCTGCCTGGTGAGAGGGTGTATCTGGGTGTATGAGTGACTGTGAGAATGTCTAGGCATGTGAGTGGTTGTGAGGGTGTTTATGTGGGTTTGTGAGTAGGTTTTCAAGTGTCTGTCTGGGTGTGTAAGTAGTTATGAGAGTGGGTGTGTGAGTGGGACAGAGGGTGTCTGGGTGTGAGTGGGTGTGAGAATGTTTGGGTGAGTATGTGAGTGGGTGTATGATTGTGTGGTGGTGTAAGTGGATGTGAGAGGACCAGTGTGGGTGTGTGAGTGGGTGTGAGAGTGTCCTTATGAGCATGTGAGTTGATGTGGGAGTGTTTGGGTGGGAGTATGAATGGGTGTGAGAGTGTACTTGTGTGTGAGTGAGTGTGAGAGTGTCTGTCTGGGTATTTAAGTGGGTGTGTAAGTGTCTGTGTGGGTGTGTAGGTGGGTGTGAGAGTGTCTGGATGTATACGTGGCAGTGAAAGTGTCTGGGTATATGGGTGGATGTGAGAGTGTCTATGTTGGTGTGTGAGTTGGTGTGAGAGGGTCTGCTTGGATATGGTAGGTGGTGTGAGAGTGTCTTTCTGGTTGTGAGAGTGGGCGTGAAAATTTCTCTCTAGATGTGTCAGTGGATGAGAGATTGCCTGTCTGGGTCAGTGACAGTGTCTAAGAATGTCTGTCTGGGTGTGTGAAAGGATATGAGAGTGTCTGTGTGGATGTGTGAGTAGGTATGCAAGTGTCTCTCTTGGTGTGTGAGTGGGTGTGAGAGTGTCTTTCTGCGTGTATTGGTGGTTGTAAGAGTGTCTGGATGGGTGTGTGAGTGGGTATGACAGGGTCTGTCAGGGCGTGTGAATGAGTGTGAGAATATCTGCCTGAATGTCTGAGTGGTTGTGGCGGAGTCTGTCTTGGTGTGTGATTTGGTGTGAAAGTGTCTCTTTAGGTGGGTGAGTGGGTGTGAAAGTGTCTGTCTTGGTGTGTGAGTGGGTATGAGAGTGCCTGCCTGCTTTTTTGAGTTGGGTGTGAGAGTGTTTATCTGGGTGTGTGAGTGGTTGTGAGAGTGTCTCTCTTGGTGTGTGGGTGGGTGTGAGAGTGTCTGTCTGGGTGTGTGGGGGGTTGTAAGAGTGTCTGTCTATGTGTGTGAGTTAGTGTGAGTTTGTGCCTGGGTGTGTGAGTTGGTGTAGGAGGCTGGCCTGGTTTGTATGGGGTACCAGACATACTTACAACTTATACAGGGATAGTGTGGATGAGCAGCCAAGGCCTAACCAGGAGACATGCAAAGCTCATGCAATACCACTGTAGTCACAGTATAAAATACTCATGCCTATATTTATACTTTTTTAGCGCCACATTTGTGTCACTTTTTGATGCAAAAGTGGCGCAAACTTACAAAATATAATTGACTTTTTTAAGTTTGCGTCGCTTTTGCATCAAAAAATTACGCAAATGTGGCGCTAAAAAAGTATAAATCAGGCCCTCAGTGTTACAAAAATAAAGGTACTTTATTTTGATGACACAAATGGCAAAAATACCGCAGAGACTACACTCCTCTAAGAGGTAAGTTATATACACAGTATATGAACTAGAATGCAGAATTAGCCATAACAACAGTTAGAAAACACTGCAAATAGTGAAAATCACAATAGTTACAAATGGGCCTGGGGAACAGAAACCATATACTAAAATAGTGGAATGCGAAAGTCAGTTTCCCACCTAGGAAAGTATAGTGTGTAGAGGGGCACTGGGGGTATTAGAACACACCAAAGGTAAGTAAAATAACTCACCCCAGAGCCCTAGAAAGCAGGAGTAAATCACAGTAACTTCATAGAACACACAAAAACATGTGATAGAAGATGTTGCAAGAACCAGAAGAGACTGCAATACACCAATGATGGATTCCTGGACCTGAAGACCTGTGGAAGAAGGGGACCAAGTCCAAGAAACATTGAAGAGTCCAGGGAGAACAGCAGCCCCTGCTGACCTGGACGAAGGTGCAAAAGAAGAACCACTGGTAAAGAAGAAAAGTCATTACTGCACCCAAGAAGACGGATGAGGGCCCCTGGTTAGTGCAGATAATGTCCCATGCCGAATGGATGATTGCAGTCTTCTTTGTAACACGGGAATTTCGCCAACAAGCCTTGGCAGACACAAAGCTCGTGCTTAACGGAAAATGGCACTCCCTGGGACCAGGAGGGACCTTGTGGCCTCTACCCAGGAAAGGGAGCCAGAGGGCCTCTCAACAACTTAGAGAGCCCTCAGAAGACCAGGCAGCATGCACAGAAGTCTCACAGCACTGGGACAAAAAAGGTGCAAAAGGAGGCCCATGCAGCACTACAGGAAGGGATCCCACGCCACCGGAGAACTAAGCAGGAGGCTGTGCATCGCAGGAAGGAGTGCTGGGGGCTGGAGCAGCACAGTGCATGCAGAACTTTGTGGAAGGATGGCAACAAGCCTTGGCAACTGGAAAACATGCAGTGCACGGGGATACTGTCATGCATGGGGAAGCAAGCCCTTACCTCCACCAATGTTGGACAGCTGGACGTCTGGACTGTCTGTGTAGGAGGCTGGCCTGGCTTGTAGTGGGTACCAAGGGGTACTTACACTCTGTACCAGGTCCAGTTATCCCTTATTAATGTAGAAGAGGTGTTCCTAGCAGCTTAGGCTGATAGAAGGTAGATATAGCAGAGCAGCTTAGGCTGAACTAGGAGACATGCAAAGCTCCTACTATACCACTGGTGTCATATGCACAATATCATAAGAAAACACAATACACAGATATACTAAAAATAAAGGTACTTTATTTTTATGACAATATGCCAAAAGTATCTCAGTGAGTACCCTCAGTATGAGGCTGCCAAATATACACAAGATATATGTACACAATACCAAAAATATGCAGTAATAGCAAAAGGAAGTAATGCAAGCAATGTAAAGTTACAGTAGATGGAAATAGGAGCACATAGGTATAGGGGCAACACAAACCATATACTCCAAAAGTGGAATGCGAACCACGAATGGACCCCAAACCTATGTGAGCTTGTAGAGGGTCACTGTGACTGTAAGAAACCAGTGAGGGTTAGAAAAATAGCCCACCCCAAGACCCTGAAAAGTAGGTGTAAAGTGCACCTAAGTTCCCCAGAGAGCACAGAAGTCATGTTAGGGGAATTCTGCAAGGAAGACCAACACCAGCAATGCAACAAAAGTGGATTTCCGGACGAGAGTACCTGTGGATCAAGGGGACCAAGTCCAAGAGTCGCGACAAAGTCGAGAGTGGGCAGATGCCCAGGAAATGCCAGCTGAGGGTGCAAAGGAGCTGCCACCGCATGGTAGAAGCTGTGGATTCTGCAAGAACGAAGAGGGCTAGAAACTTCCCCTTTGGAGGATGGATGTCCAACATCGTGAAGAAGCTTGCAGAAGTGTTCCCACGCAGAATGACTGCAAACAAGCCTTGCTAGCTGCAAGGGTCGCGGTTAGTTTTTTGGATGCTGCTGTGGCCCAGGAGGGACCAGGATGTCGCCACTTGGATGAAGAGACAGAAGGGGTGCCCAGCAAGTCAGGGAGCCCTCACAGAAGCAGGCAACACCCGCAGAAGTATTGGAACAGGCACTTGGAAGAGGAGTGAACCGGAGCTCACCCGAAGACATAAAAGGGAGTCCCATGACGCCGGAGGACAACTCAGGAGGTTGTGCATTGCAGGTTAGAGTGTCGGGGACTCAGGCTTGGCTGTGCACAAAGGAAATCCTGGAAGAGTGCACATGAGCCGGAGCAGCTGCAAATCATGCGGTACCCAACAATGCAGTCTAGCGTGGGGAGGCAAGGACTTACCTCCACCAAGCTTGGACTGAAGAGTCACTGGACTGTGGGAGTCACTTGGACAGAGTTGTTGAGTTCCAGGGACCACGTTCGTCGTGCTGAGAGGGGACCCAGAGGACTGGTGATGCAGTCTTTTGTTGCCTGCGGTTGCAGGGGGAAGATTCAGTCGACCCACTGGAGATTTCTTCAGAGCTCCTGGTGCAAGAAGGAGGCAGGCTACCCCCAAAGCATGCACCACCAGGAAAACAGTTGAGACGACGGCAGGATCAGCGATACAAGGTTGCAGTAGTCGTCTTTGCTACTTTGTTGAGGTTTTGCAGGCATCGTGAGAAGTTATCTAAAGAATTCCCCAAAGCAGAGACCCTAAATAGCCAGAAAAGGAGGTTTGGCTACCTAGGAAGGAGGATAGGCTAGCAACACAGGTAAGAGCCTATCAGAAGGAATCTCTGACATCACCTGCTGGCACTGGCCACTCAGAGCAGTCCAGTGTGCCAGCAGCACCTCTGTTTCCAAGATGGCAGAGGTCTGGAGCACACTGGAGGAGCTCTGGGCACCTCCCCTGGGAGGTGCAGGTCAGGGGAGTGGTCACTCCCCTTTCCTTTGTCCAGTTTCGTGCTAGAGCAGGGCTGGGGGATCCCTGAACCGGTATAGACTGGTTTATGCAGAGATGGGCACCATCTGTGCCCATCAAAGCATTTTCAGAGGCTGGGGGAGGCTACTCCTCCCCAGCCCTGACACCTTTTTCCAAAGGGAGAGGGTGTAATACCCTCTCTCTGAGGAAGTCCTTTGTTCTGCCTTCCTGGGCCAGGCCTGGCTGGACCCCAGGAGGGCAGAAACCTGTCTGAGGGGTTGGCAGCAGCAGCAGCTGCAGTGAAACCCCGGGAAAGGCAGTTTGGCAGTACCCGGGTCTGTGCTAGAGACTCGGGGGATTATGGAATTGTCTCCCCAATGCCAGAATGGCATTGGGGTGACAATTCCATGATCTTAGACTTGCTACATGGCCATGTTCGGAGTTACCATTGTGACGCTATACATAGGTAGTGACCTATGTATAGTGCACGCGTGTAATGGTGTCCCCGCACTCACAAAGTCTGGGGAATTTGCCCTGAACAATGTGGGGGCACCTTGTCTATTGCCAGGGTGCCCACACACTAAGTAACTTAGCACCCAACCCTCACCAGGTGAAGGTTAGACATATAGGTGACTTATAAGTTGCTTAAGTGCAGTGGTAAATGGCTGTGAAATAACGTGGACGTTATTTCACTCAGGCTGCAGTGGCAGGCCTGTGTAAGAATTGCCAGACCTCCCTATGGGTGGCAAAAGAAATGCTGCAGCCCATAGGGATCTCCTGGAACCCCAATACCCTGGGTACCTCAGTACCATATACTAGGGAATTATAAGGGTGTTCCAGTATGCCAATGTGAATTGGTGAAATTGGTCACTAGCCTGTTAGTGACAATTTAGAAAGCAGAGAGAGCATAACCACTGAGGTTCTGGTTAGCAGAGCCTCAGTGAGACAGTTATTCATCACACAGGGAACACATACAGGGCACACTTATGAGCACTGGGGCCCTAGCTGGCAGGGTCCCAGTGGCACATACACTAAAACAACATATATACAGTGAAATATGGGGGTAACATGCCAGGCAAGATGGTACTTTCCTACAGTCTGGACCACTGCAATCCACCACCCGCATTTCTGTATCTAGGCACTTCTTCAAGAGAGGGGACCCAAGCCACCGGTCGTCACTGCAGAGGGGTTCTTGCTAAAACACGGAATTGACTCCTTCACTTCAAGAGAGAGTCCTTCATTCTTCTGGTAAAGGCTGGAGACTGGCTGTCCTCTAAGAATGCATGACCATGAAACAGTTGCAGTTTCTGGCAGGAGCTGAAGATACAATGTTGCATAAGTCATCTTGCTTTGTTTCAGTTGTAGAGTTCATGGAGGGTCCAGATGCATCTTCTTCGGTATGAAGCTGAAGAAAAGGATGCAGAGTATTCCTGCTGGAGTCTTGCAATCCGAATCTGGGAAAACTCCCAGAGGAGAGACCCTAAATAGCCCTGAAAGAGGGGTTGGTCAGTTAGACAGGTAAGCAACTATCAGGAGAGGGCTCTGACATCACCTGCTGGCACTGGCCACTCAGATGCTCTCAGATGCTCCCAGAGTGCCCTGCCAACTTGGAATCCAAATGACAAAACCCAGGGACATTCTGGAGGAGCTCCGGGCACCACCCCTTTGGTGGTGATGGACAGGGGAGTGGTCACTCCCCTTTCCTTTGTCCAGTTTCGCGCCAGAGCAGGGACTGGGGGCTCCCTGAACCGGTGTAGACTGGATTATGCAAGAAGGGCACCATCTGTGCCCTTCAACGCATTTCCAGAGGCTCTGGAAGCCTACCCCTTGAAGGGCTGTATCACCTATTTCCTAGGGGAGAGGGAGTAACATCCCTCTCCCTAAGGAAATCCATTGTTCTGTCTTCCTGGGCTTAAGCTGCTCAAGCAACAGGAGGGCAGAAACCTGTCTGTGAGGTGGCAGCAGCTGGGGCTGCCTGGAAAACCTCAGAAGTCTTTAATGGCCGTACTGGGGGTCAACTATGGAGCCCCCAGAGTGCATGGAACCATACAACCAATGCTTGTGAAAGCCTTGGGGTATGATTCCAACATGTTTTATACCAAATATGGCCATATTCTGAGTTACCATCGCTTTATATAGATAGGAACCCATGTATTGCATGCTTAAAATGGCATACCGCACTCACAAAGGCTGGAAAATAGTCCTGGCAACTTGGGGCCACCTCTGCTAGCGCAGGGGTGCCCTCACACACATGTAATCTGCACCTAGCCTTCAGGAGTGAAAGGCCTGACATATAGGTGACTTATAAGTGACCTGGTTTAGTGTAAACGGCAGTGGAAGGGTGCATGTACCATTTCACACAGACTGAAATGGCAGTCCTGTAGAAGCCTTTGCATGGGTAGCAAAAGTAATGCTGCAGGCCGTAGGGATCCCCTGGGACCCCAATGTCCTGGGTACCTAGTTACCATATACTAGGGACTTATAAGGGGTGACCAGTATGCCAATTTGGGGTGAGATACTGAGGCCCGTATTTATACTCCGTTTGCGCCGAATTAGCGTCGTTTTTTTCGACGCAAATTCAGCGCAAAACTAACGCCATATTTATACTTTGGCGTTAGACGCGTCTAGCGCCAAAGTATTGGCAAATAGCGTCATTTTTTTGCGTGAACGCCTTCCTTGCGTTAATGAGATGCAAGGAAGGCGTTCCCGTCTAAAAAAATGACGGCGACGCAAATGCGTCGTATTTATACTCCCGGGCAAAAATCACGCCCGGGAGTTGGCGGGTCAAAAAACCCCGCATTTGCGCCACTATTTAACGCCTGGGTCAGGGTAGGCGTTAAGGGGCCTGTGGGCTCAAAATGAGCCCACAGGTTCCCTCCCCTGCCCCCAGGGACCCCCCCTGCCACCCCTGCCCACCCCAGGAGGACACCCAAGGATGGAGGGACCCACCCCAGGGACATTCAGGTAAGTTCAGGTAAGTATAATTTTTTATATTTTTTAATTTTTTTGGGGTGGCATAGGGGGGCCTTATTTGTGCCCCCCTACATGCCACTATGCCCAATGACCATGCCCAGGGGACACAAGTCCCCTGGGCATGGCCATTGGGCAAGGGGGCATGACTCCTGTCTTTACTAAGACAGGAGTCATGAAATGGCGTCTGGGCGTCGTAAAAAAATGGCACAAATCGGGTTGAGGCGATTTTTTTGCCTCAACCTGACTTGCCCCATTTTAAGACGCCCTAACGTCATTTTTTCCCAACGCCGGCGCTGCCTGGTCTACGTGTTTTTTTTCCACGCACACCAGGCAGCGCCGGTCTGCTTGCGCCGGCTAACGCCATTCAATAAATACGGCGCCCGCATGGCGCTTCAGAATGGCGTTAGACGGCGCTAACTTTTTTGACGCTAAACTGCGTTAGCGCAGTTTAGTGTCAAAAAGTATAAATATGGGCCTGAGTTACCAGTATGCAGTGACAACATTTAGAGGAAAGAGAGCATAAGCACAGGGGTCCTGGTTAGCAGGACCCCAGTGACACAGTCAAACACACTGACATCACACAGAAATTGGGGGTAACATACCAAAAAGAGGGTACTTTCCTACAGTTGGTGCAAAAGTATCTGGATGTGTGTGAGTGGGTGTGAGTGACTGAATATGTGAATGGGTAGGTGAGTATCTGTCTGGGTGTGTAAGTTGGTGTAAGAGTGTCTCTCTGGGTGTGTGAGTGGGTGTGAAAGTGTCTGTTTGGGTGTCTAGTTTAAGAGTGTTTGGGTGCATAGGTAAGTGGGTCTCCTAGCTTCTCTGACGGTGTGTGAGTCGTGTACGAGGGCCTGAGTGGGTATGAAAGTGTCATTCTGGGTTTGTGAGTGGGTGTGAGAGTATCTGTGTGGGTGTGTGAGTGGGTATGAGAGTGTCTGGATCATGAGTCTGTGTGAGAGTGTTTCTATGGGTGTGTGAGTGGATACAAGAGTGCCTGGGAGAGTGTGTGAGATTGTATGGGGATGTGTATAGATGTGAGAGTAACTGTCTAGGTGTGTAAGTGGGTATGAGAGTGTCTGTCTGGGTGTGTGAGTTGGTGTGAGATTGTCTGTCCGGGTATGTGACTGTGTCTCACAGTGTCTGTCTGGGTCTGTGAGTAGGTCTGAGAGTGTCTGTGTGTGTGTGTGTGTGTGTGGGTGTGAGTGTGTCTGTCTGGATGTGTGGGTGGGTGTAAGAGTGTCTGGAAGGGTATGTGAGTGGGTGTGAGAGTGTCTGTTTGGATGTGTGAGTGGGTCTGAGAGTGTATGGGTGTGTGAGTGGGAGTGAGAGTATATGGGTGTTTGAGTGGACTTGAGAGTGTCTATGTGGGTGTGTTGTGGGTGTGGGAGGATCTGCTTGAGTGGGTGTCAGAGTGTCTGTCTGTGTGTGTGAGTGGGTGTGAGAGTATCTGTGATGGTGTGTGAGTAGGTGTGAGAGTGCCTACCTTGTCGATTGAGTTGGGTGTGAGAGTTGGTATCTGGGTGTGTGAGTGAGTGTGAGAATGTCTGGGTGTGTGTGTGGTTGTGAGGGTGTCTGTGTGGGTGTGTGAGTAGGTTTTCAATTGTCTGTGGCAGTGTGTAAGTGGTTGTAAGAGTGGGTGTGTGAGTGGGTTGAAGAGTGTCTGTCTGGGTGTGAGTGGGTGTGAGAATGTTTGGATAAGTATGTGAGTGGGTGTGTGAGTGTCTGTGTAGTGGTGTAATTGGATGTTAGAGGGCCTATGTGGGTGTGTGAGTGGGTGTGAGAGTGTCTCTACGGGCAGATGAGTTGGTGTGTGAGTGTTTGGGTGGGAGTATGAATGGGAGTGAGAGTGGCTGCGTGTGTGAGTGGGTGTGCGAGTGTCTGGCTGGGTATATAAGTGGCTGTGAAGGGGTCTGGGCATATGGGTGGATGTGAGAGTGTCTGTGTGGGAGTGGGTGTTGGTGTGAGTGGGTCTGCTTGGGAGTGGTAGGTGGCATGAGAGTGTCTTTCCGGGTGTGTGAGTGGGTGTGAAAGGGTCTGTCTGGGTGTGTGAGTAGAAGTGAAAGTGACTGGAAGGGTGTGTGGGTGGGTGTGAGAGGATCCGCCTTGGTTTGAGAGTGGGAGTGAGTGTGTGTGTGTGAATGTTTGAATTTGCAAGTGTCTGAGTGTGTGAATGGCTGTAAGAGTGCCTGTGTATGTGAGTGGGTGTGAGAGTGTGTGGGTGTGTGTGGGTGTGTGATTGGGTGTGACAGTGTCTGTTCAGGTGTGAGAGTAGCTGTTAGAGTGTCTGTCTGAATATGTGAGTGGGTGTAAGAGTGCCTGTGTGGGTGTGTGAGTGGGTGTGAGAGTATCTGTCAAGGGGTGTGTGAATGGGAGTGACAGCATGTGTGGGTGTGTGAGTAGGTATGAAAGTGTCTGTCTGGGTTCTGGGTGTGTGAGTGGCGTTTAGACTGTCTCTCTCAGTGTGTGAGTGAGTGTGAGAGTGTGGGGGTTAATGAGTGGCTGTGAAGGTGTCTGGGTATGTGAGTGGATAAGGAGTGTCTGTGTGGGTGTGTGAGTTGGTGTGAGAGGGTCTGCTTGGGAATGGGAGATGGTATGAGAGTGTCTTTATGGGTGTGTGAGTAGGTTGGAGAGGGTGTGTCTGGATATGTGAGTGGAAGTGAAAATGTCTGGATGGGTGTGTGGATGGGTGTGAGAGTATCTGCCTGGGTTTGTGAGTGAGAGTAAGAGAGTATGCATGTGGGTGTTTGAGTGAATGTGAGAGTGTCTGTCTCGGTGTGTGAATGGCTGTAAGAGTGCCTGTGTGCGTGTGAGTGGGTGTGAGATTAGTTGCTAGAGTATCTGTCAAAGCATGAGAGTGGGTGTGAAAGTGTCTGTGTGGGTGTGTGAGTGGGGGCGAAGGGGTCTGTCTGTGTGTGTGAATGGATATGAGAGTGTCTCTCTGGGTGCATGTTTTCCAGAAACAATGAATCATGGAAGTACCTACTGACTTCAATGTGTAATAATATCCATATATTTTTATATCACAATGTTTAATTCGGACATTCTACTGTTTAAAACATGCAAAAATGCATCCAATTTTCCTATGATCATAAAATCATAATACAGTAAGGCTTTAACATAAAGCAAAAACATCGACATGCTCCACAATACAATTATAAGGACTGTTATCCTAGCATAGTACCATACAGATTTACAACGTTAAAAAAAAAAATACTATACTTTCTTTTTAAAAAAGCTAAACAAGGAAAGAAAAATAAATCGTGGCTCAAAAATAAAAGTGAAAATCAAGAACAGAATCAGTAATGTAAAGAAAATGCAACTGCAGATTTTTACATCAAATTTTAAGTAAATGATACAGTGATCTTAAGTGACGCCAATGTTTTCTTACTTCATAATAGATGATTGCTTCTTGTGCATAACATTTTGTTCATGGTGAGGGTGACCATATCTTGAATCTAAGGGGCATATTTATACTCCGTTTGCGCCAAATTTGCGTCGTTTTTTTCGACGCAAATTCGGCGCAAAACTAACGCCATATTTATACTTTGGCGTTAGACGCGTCTAGCGCCAAAGTATGAGTAAAGAGCGTCATTTTTTTGCGTGAACGCCTTCCTTGCGTTAATGAGATGCAAGGTAGGCGTTCCCGTCCAAAAAAATGACTGCGCCGCAAATGCGTCGTATTTATACTCCCGGGCAAAAATCACGCCCGGGAGTGGGCGGGGCAAAAAACCCCGCATTTGCGCCTCTTTTTAACGCCTGGGTCAGGGCAGGCGTTAAGGGACCTGTGGGCTCAAAATGAGCCCACAGCTGCCCTCCCATGCCCCCAGGGACCCCCCCTGCCACCCTTGCCCACCCCAGGAGGACACCCAAGGATGGAGGGACCCACCCCAGGGACATTCAGGTAAGTTCAGGTAAGTATAAAAAAAAAAAATATATATATTTTTTTTGGCATAGGGGGGCCTGATTTGTGCCCCCCTACATGCCACAATGCCCAATGACCATGCCCAGGGGACATAAGTCCCCTGGGCATGGCCATTGGGCAAGGGGGCATGACTCCTGTCTTTACTAAGACAGGAGTCATGTAAATGGCGTCTGGGCGTCGTTAAAAATGGCGCAAATCGGGTGGAGGCGATTTTTTTGCGTCAACCTGACTTGCACCATTTTTAAGACGCCCTAACGCCATTTTTCCCTACGCCGGCGCTGCCTGGTGTACGTGGTTTTTTTCCACGCACACCAGGCAGCGCCGGTCTGCTTGCGCCGGCTAACGCCATTCAATAAATACGGCGCCCGCATGGCGTTTCAGAATGGCGTTAGCTGGCGCAAAAAATGTTTACGCTAAACTGTGTTAGTGCAGTTTAGCGTCAAAAAGTATAAATACAGGCCTAAATTTCTCAAGAAGATCCCAGTTAATTTTTTTCCTACATGACGCTTGACCATAGAAAAAGGCTCACTGATATTTAGATCACATCTGCAGACAGTTTATGTGCTCAAATACCACACAGCATACATAACACACTCACACCAGAGCCATTATGTAGTGTATCATCCACCTCAGCTGCTTCCTTTTAGGAAGTAAGTTTTAGGGTAATCCATCAAGCAAGGACTGAGGAAAAGAAAGAGTCCCACTCTCCTTCATCAGGACCTAGGTACTCCATCCTCTGGAGCCACAAATGAAATTTAAAGTGGGTGAGCATGAGCCCGCCTCCCTGAGCCACTGTATGGTTCCAGGGATCCCATTCCCCAGGGACTGCTCCTGGATTGTGTCTCAGGGACCCAAACCCCTGGACATCATTGTCTGTCTCCTACCTGGTGCAATCAGAAACCAGCTCCCACCGAGGGGAGCACACAGGTTTTCATGTTCGGTAGGGAGAAGAAGCAAATGAAAAGATGCTCCCATGAAGAGGGAGCAATACTGGCTTAGGATGTCTGCAGGCAGAGGAGCCGGTGAGGCTGCAGGAGCCATAAACCTTCCCACCGTAGCTCCCAATGTGGAACATATTTTGGGGTTCCCCTAACAGGCACAGAGAAATGCCACTATACTGTAATATTTAACAAAAAAGTTGCTGGCAGCTGCAGTAGCAGGGAGACGGAGCAGCCATTGCCCCTAACCAAAATAATGGTGTGGGGGGCCTCAGGTGGTCAATGGAGCACCCCGGATTATTTTTAAAATATATTTTTTTAAACAATTAGGCCACTTGCTATAAGCTGGTAGGCTGCAGGAGCACTGGGGCTCACCCTGTGTCCCATAACAAAAAGTAAAAATGTGGGACACCCAAAAACCTTGTGTGGGGAGGCCTAGTAGCCACGATAGGAAGCGGAGCAGCATGCAACATGGATACATTACATTTTCCACTTAAAACTGACCCCTTTTTTGCAAAGTGGGTAGCTGTGGGCTTTAGGTGTTATCTTGGCCAATAGTTAGGGAAAACCAACATTTTTAGAAACAAGACATCATGGGAAATCCAGGATAGGGTGATAAGTTTTTTTTTACCCAGAATCCCTTGTAGTCCTCAAATTTGACCTAAAAAACACATTTTCTTTAAATGTCTGTAATGGAAAGTTCTAAAATCTGTAGGAAGCCACAAACTTCATTCCACCCAGCATTGCTCAATGTCTCTGGATAAAAATGATGATTAAACTTAGGACCTCATTATGGGTTTGGCGGTCGGATCGCCAGACTGCCATGGTGGCGGTCTTTCAAACTGCCCAGGCCAATCGTCCAAAGACCATCGGATTATGAGCTTCCCACAGAGCTGGCGCAACTGGCAGGGACAGGAAGGGGGCAGTATAATAGAGCAACAGCATGCTTCCCTACCGGTCTGTATGGCGGGTGAACTGTGCCCACGCACTACATCGTACTGTACCCCATGAGGCCCCCTTTATTGCACCCCTTACCTACCTGAGCACCAAGTTTTCCATGGAGGTGGGATCACCATTGAAAGGTTGGCAGTCCTGCAGGTCATAATGGCCATTGATGGGATCTCCAACTTTGCCCACCACAGTCAGGACCACTGCAGTTCCCGCCACACTGTCTATGCGATGCCGGCAGTCCGTTGGTGGTCTTCTGACCCCCTAACTTGTAATTTGACCACCAAAGTTGGAGCAGTCAGACCACCACTGCTACCATGGCGGTCCACAGGCTGCATACTCTTAATAAGGCCCTCAGTACCTAAACACAACAAAAATACTTGATATTTTTCCACTGAAAACTGACCCTTTTTGCAAAGTAGGTTGCTGTGGATTTTAGACTCTAGGTCAACTGACACCTAGGGAAACCTAGCAAACTTGCACATTTTTGAAAACTGGACACCTGGAGGAATCAAGTGTTGAGTCACTTGCATGGCTCTCACCAGATGTTTTACCCATAATCCCTTGGAAACCTCAAACTATGACTAAATATTTTCTGTGATTGAAAGTTCTGAAATCTGAATGAAGCCACAACCTTCCTCCCCCTAAGGATTCCCCCAAGCCTCTCGATAAAAATGGTGCCTCACCAGTGTGGGTAGGCCTAGTGCCTGTGACAAGAAATGGCCCAAAATGCAACATGGATACATCACATTCTTTCCACTCAGCACTGACACCTTTTGGCAAAGTTGGTTGTTGTAGAATTCGAGCCGTCGCTCCATTGACACCTCAAGAAACTTACCAAATTTGCACATTTTTTAAAACTAGATACCTGGGAGAATCATGGCTTTCATGCAGTCTATGGTGGTGTGAGTTGCATGGTGAAAGCTCCCATTGATCTTGGTTTGAGCCACTCCTGTAGCAGGCACTCGGCCCAGTCACGCAAAGGGGCAGCGTTTCTATCAGCACAAGTGGGGTTATGCGGGATAAGAACGAATTTTGTGGATTTCTGTGAATTCCAGACGTTTCCATCACAGAAACAGAAGGAATAATGCATGCTTTTAGGCAATGTTACAGGTTTTCAGAGCATTGTGGGTAAGAGACCTTGTGGGATCCATGCAAGGCACACCTCCCTGGACTCCCCTGGTTGTCTAGTTTACAAAAAAGTCTGTGGATTGTAGATTTACATGGCTGGCACCGCAGCACGTCCCCAAAAAAGTAGTTACCTCCATTGCCTATCTCTCATTGTAGCGATTCAGGACCTTTTGTGACATTGTCTCTCGGTCCACCCACACAAGCGGGCTACCATTCTTATCGGGAGACGTGGAAACTCAGCATAATAGGAAACCTGTGGCTCCCCACAGATTCCAGATGTTTCCATTCCAGAAATGTGAGGAAAATGTGTGTTTCCTAAAAAAGTTTGACATTTGCAAGGGCTTCTGGGTAAAATGACCCTGGTGAGAGTCATGCAACTCAAGTAGCCTTGCACTCCCCTGGTTGTCCAGTTTTCAAACATGTACAGGCTTGCCTAGGTACCAGCTGAGTTAGTGCCTAAAATCTATAGCTACCCACAATGCAAAAAAGGTACATTTTCAAAGCATACATATCATGTGGCTGTGTAGTGTTTTTAGTATTTTCCAATGTTGGTCTATAGGGCCACCCACAAAAATGTGGTTCAATTTTTGTAGGTAGACATGTGGAAATGAGGGTTGGTTGTCAATTGTGAATCTCAACAGATTTCCGTGCTTTCTCTCACCTCGCTCTCCCTCCCCCCGTTTCTTTCAGCCCTCCAGCTCCCTGCCACTGCCTCCCCTGCGGCCCGCCCTCCGCACACACCCATTGGCCCCCTCTCTCCTCCCAGCTGCTACACCCTCCCACCCCACCCTCTAAATGGTGGCCACTGCGCGGAGTCTCGTGTGACTCCCTGACCTGTTTCTGGCCAGGAGTCCACTCGGCTCCACCAGCCTGCCCCCGTACTGCTGACCCCCTAACTGCCACCTGGACAGCAGTTCGAGGCCCTCCTCCACCCACAGGCCCCCGCCTGCGCCTCATCCCTGGTGCCTAGTGGTAGGCTTCTCAAACCTCTGATAATTTGTTTAGGTGTTTTCTTGTGACTTTTTCTGTATTCTTTGCGTTCACGTTTTTATGCCTTTGAAGTTTGGTATATTTGTTTAAATTGTAATCTGCGCCGTTTGTCCAGCCTGTTTTGTTTTTCTCTGCCCCTCCGCTCCGCGTTCTATTGACCCCCTGCCCTCCCGTGATTTCTCTTGCCTCGCTCTCCCTCCCCCGCCTGTTTCTTTCAGACCTCCAGCTCCCTGCCGCTGCCTCCCCTGTGGCCCCACCCCCGCACACACCCATTGGCCCCCTCCCTCTTTCCAGCTGCTACACCCTCCCACCCCACCCTCTTAATGGCGGCCGCAGCGCAGATGTGTGCAGCTGGCGTGCCGCTGGCGCCCCACTGGTGCACCATAGGCGAGCCCGTCTGTGCCCGTCCGTGCCTGGACCGTGCCCAGTGCCAGTCCCCCTGGTCCCCCCAGACAACTGTACTCCCCTCTCACCCTCCACTCACTCAACCCAGGCCCTCACCCCACCTGCACCCTTTCCAGCTCCACACACACACACACATGGCCCATTCACCTGCTACATCTGTCATTTCTCCTGCTCCACACCCCTCACACCACACACCAACCACAGCGACCCCCCCAACAAACACAACACCCCCAAAGCAATAAACACCTGCTCTGCCCCCACACCCACCAACCAGCCCCACCGCATACCACCCCACAACCAGAACACACCCCGCAACAACACCATCATACAACACACCAACACCACCCACCACAACCACCTCAACTGCCTGCTCCTCAACACCCGCTCCCTTCACAAACATGCCATAGAACTCTGGGATTTCATCACATTACACTCACCTGACATCGTCTTCCTCACGGAAACCTGGACCAACCCCTCCTCAGAACCCGACATAGCCACTGTCACCCCCATGGGATACAAACTCCAATGCAAAGACCGCCTTAACAAGCCAGAAGGTGGCATCGCCATCCTACACAAAGACACCATTAAAGTCACCACCAACTCCCAAGACACAGAACACATGCACTTCCTAATCCACATTAACAACAACTCCACCCTCAGAGGTACGCTAATCTACAGACCACCAGCACCACGCCAACGCCATCGCCAACACTATCAGCTCGCACGCCCTCACCTCCACAGACTACATCCTCCTCGGTGATTTCAACTTTCACTATGAGAACCTTCAAGACCAGAACTCCACCTCCCTCATAGACAACCTCACCAACCTCGGACTCAAACAACTGGTCACAGCACCCACCCACTCAGCAGGACACACGCTTGACGCAATTTTCACCTCAAGCCAACACATAACCCACACCCACACCACCGAACTCCACTGGACCGACCACCACTGCGTCCACCTCTCCTTCACCAAACCCCCCACACACCACCGGCAACACCCCACGCCCTACCGCATGTGGGACAAGATCCCCACAGAACGCCTGAACTCCCAACAGGCTCATAACCCCCCCCTCCACACTTACGACCCCAACACAGGAGCGCACAACCTCTCTAGATGGATCACTGCCTGCGCAGACACACTAGCCCCCCTCAGAAAACACATCGCCACCTGCAACATCAAGAACGCCCCTTGGTTCACCCCGAACTCCAAGACTCCAAGCGCAAATGCCGCCAAGCGGAGAAAATCTGGTGACAAGAACCCTCTACAACCAACTTCTCCACCCTCAAAACTTTCATCCGCACCCACCACCAACTCATCCGCACCAACAAAAGAGCTCACTACAAGACATGACTTGACAACAACTCTCAAAACAGCAAACAATTCTTCACCATCATCAAAAAGCTATCCAAACCCAAAGCCAGCAACATAGACCCCACACACACACAGCCCCTATGTGACACCCTCTCCAACCACTTCCACCACAAAGTCCTGGACATTCACAACAGCTTCACACCACTCACACCATTCACACACAACCCTCACTCACCCAGCTCTAACCCCACTCGTGACCCCCCCACCACACTTACCACCTGGGCCCCTGCCACACACGAAGAAACCGAAAAAGCCATGAATTCCATCCACTCCGGATCCCCCTCCAACCCATGTCCTCATTGCATATACAACAAAGCCAGCCCAACCATCGCCCCTATACTCCGCAACATAATCAAATCCTCATTCGACTCCGCCACCTACCCAGACCCCCGGAAGCACGCAGAAATCACGGCTCTCCTAAAAAAAAACAAAGCTGACCCAGAGGTCCTCTCCAACTACCGCCCCATCTCCCTCCTCCCTTTACTCGCCAAGGTCACCGAGAAACTAGTCAACGCCTACCTATCCCACTTTCTTGAGGAAAACAACACTCTTGACCACTCCCAATCCAGGCTCCGCAAGAACCACAGCACGGAAACTGTCCTCATCGCATGTACGACACCAGGACCAGAGTCGACAAAGGCGAGACCGTCGCACTCATCCTCCTAGACCTCTCCGCAGCCTTTGACACCATCTGTCACCACACACTCCGCACACGCCTCCACAACACAGGAATTCATCACAAAGCCTTAGACTGGCTCACCCCCTTCCTCACCGACCGGACCCAAAGAGTCCGCCTTCCACCCTTCCACTTCACCGCTACCAAAATCATCTGCGGAGTCCCCTAAGGGTCATCCCTCAGCCCAACACTCTTCAACATTTACATGATCCCCCTTGCCAACATCCTCCGACCACACGGAATCACCATCATCTCCTACACAGACAACACCCAACACATCCTCGCCCTCACCCACAACCCCACCACCGCCAAAACCAACCTACACGCCGCTCTCCTCGACACTGCCAACTGGATGACAACCAACCACCTCAAGCTTAACTCCGACAAAACCAAAATCATCATCTTTGGCCCCAACAAAACCATATTGGATGACTCCTGGTGGCCCACCACCCTAGGCCCCGCACCCACCTCCGCAAACCACGCACTCAACCTCGGCATCATCCTGGACCCCTCCCTCTCCATGACACAGCAAATCAATGCAGTAACCTCCTCCTGCTTCCACAAACTCCGCACACTGAAAAAATCCTTCAAATGGATTCCCTCAGAGACCAGGAAGACAGTCACCCATGCACTCATCATCAGCAGACTAGACTATGGCAACGCCCTCTACGCCGGCACCACACTCAAACTCAAACGCAAACTCCAGAGAATCCAGAACACGGCTGCACGCCTCGTCCTGGACCTCCCCCGCCACAAACACATCTCACCAAACCTCTAATCCCTTTACCGGCTCCCCATAGACAAGAAAATCACTTTCAAGATCCTCATCCACGCACACAAATCCCTCCACAACACCGGCCCGACCTACCTCAACGAAAGAGTGAACTTCCACACTACCACCCGCAACCTCCGATCAGCCGACCTCACACTAGCTACAGTCCCCCTCATCCAACGAACCACCACAGGAGGCAGGGCATTCTCATACCTCGCCCCCCAAAACCTGGAACTCCCTTCCCACCAACCTCTGCAAAACCAAAGACCTCCTGCTCTTTAGAAAAAACCTCAAGACATGGCTGTTCGAATAGTAACCCTCCCCCTGCCCCCGCCTCACCCTTCTAGCGCCTTGAGACCCTCACGGGTGAGTAGCTCGTTCTATAAATTCTTTTGATTGATAGATTGATTGATTGCATAAATATTTGTGAAGGAGTTAGGCTTCATGCCAGTCTGCTACTGTCAACATGAATTGACTTGAATCTTGCAGTGAAAACATATTTTTGAAAAGGAATGATGCCATTGTATTCATGTTCCTAGTCCTTTTGGACCAGATGCTCATTATTGTTTAGTCATTGTACCAAGTCACCAATGTTAAGTCAGAAACGTCAAATGCATCATAAGTGCTTTGTATGCAGTCATCTATATAAGGGCCAATATTACTTACTCACATTTGTGATGGAGCATCACACCTGACCCAATCCTCAAATAGGTCATATTTGGTACAATTGATCCTCATGACAGGTGGCAGCCAATTTAGGATGTGAACCAGTGTATTTTAAATATTAAATGTGTCACCACCGCTCAAAATCATGACTAGTTTGTTTACCAATGTAAAATAAGTACAACACTGTTTTTACTTAATTTTGACACATTATAATGAAATGCTCTACTGTGTTTTACCACAATAGTGATGCAGTGTATTTTATACTTCTGTTGATGGAATTTTATTAAGAAAAAAACAGGAACACAATGTGTAAATGATACATTAAAAATGTATCATTTATACATTAAAAAAATAATGACTTCTCAAAAATTGGTATACTAAGTTGGAAAATCACCAGGAAATGATGTGTACATATGTGTACCGAAAATATATGTTACTTTACTGAGACATGAGATGTGTTGTGCTTTGCAAAGTATTGTCTCCCCATTTCAGAGGTCATATGCCTGCATTTGAGTAAGAAAAATTGAGGGGGATGTTTAAGATGACAGCCTCAAGTGTTCAGACCTCTTCCAAACCTTGCCACCAAGAAAGGGACATTATAAAAAAAAATACAGATTGAAAAGGCAAACTACTCTGGATTAATATCAGTAGCTGGAGCCTGATCTTCTGCATCATAATAGGAATACGACAACAATAGTGAAAATCATGGTAGCGCTTCATTTTATGGCCACAGGATCTTTCCAATATACTGTGGCAATATCTGGAGGCATGTCACAAACAACTTTCAGTGGTGTGCTACAAGAAGTCCTTTCTTCAATGATGAGAGACATCAATAGCTCATCTAGTTTCCACAACATCAGGATTTTGCCAATGTGAAGGGAGATGTTTATGCTTTGGGTGGCATACCACATGTGTTGGAGCAATTGATGGAACACATTTTGCCTTGGTGCCACCACACACCATGGAACAAGTCTACCGCAATTTGAAGAACTGAAATTCAGTCAATGTGCAAGTTGTCTGCTTACCTGATTTGTACATCTCAAAGGTGTGAGTCCGTTTCCAAGGGTCAACACATGATGCCTTTGTACTATGGAACAGCAACATACCCCTGCAAATGTCATAACTTGGACTTGAGGGGGCGTGGCTTGATGGTAAGTATAACATGACATGAGAATCATTTGCTTTAATCATAGTTAGGAATGTGCAATGGGATGAGATATTTTTGCCTAATATATTTTTTACTTTCATGTAGTAGACTCAGCTTATCCTAACTGACCATGGTTGTTAACATCACCGAGGAATCCAACAGTGCCAGGGGAAGTCCACTTCAGTGAATCTAATGGAAGAACACAGAGGCCAGTGGAGTGGGCATTTGGGCTCTTGAAGACCCTATTTAGATGCCTGGACAAGACCGGTGGAGCCCTCCTCTATTCATCCGATAGGGTGTGCCAAGTAACGGTTGCCTGCTGCCTGTTGCACAACAGAGCCCTGCAATGGATCACAAAAACCACGTAGGATGGAGGCCATGAAGAGCCACTGGGGAAGGATGTTGAAATGCCCAATGTAGAAGACAGAAGTGAAGAGGAAAGAATTGACATACAGAAGGATGTTATTGACAACTTCTTAACCTAAGTGTAAGTTTACCTTTACATATTGTAACATCAAATGTCAGAACGACTTGTAACATTGTGAACATGTCGGTCTGTGATGGTAATTCAGTAGTAACGGCTAGTTCAGGAAAGTCCACGAGAAAGATGTTTCTTAATCAAAGTTTCATACATTTACTGTTGTGTTTATTGGCATAGATTTTCTTTGCTTGTGCTAAGTATATGTGTCCTCCTACCTAAGAGTCAATTTTGTTATGTGAAATCATGAATTTTCTCTTGGTTTTCTGTTTTAGGATCCTTCTTCACTTGGACATTTCAAAGTTGTGACATTTGTAGTGATATGTTGCTGTTGGAAAGTACAAAGGGAACATGGGTTGATCCTGGCACAGACACACACTTTCAATGTACATATCTTGCACAGAGACAAATTGCACAGTGATTGAATGGAAGTTCTTGAGATTGCATTAGAACGCTTTTCTGTTGGATGTTGCCACGAAAGCAATATGTGTTGCTTAACTTGCTCTACCCACATGTACATGTCAAATCATAGCAGACTGATCTCCCTTCACATTGGCTAAATCTTCATTTTGTGTTAAGTGTATCAAACTGTTGATGTGTCTCATCATTGTAGTAAACTCTGATACACCACTGAAATTAGGTTGTGACATTCCTCAGGATACTTCAACAGTGTACTGAAATGATTCTGAGGCCACAAAATGTAGTATTGCCATGATTTTGACAATGGATGCAATTGATATGGAATTCCAATTTGCGGCAGGATGTCTGGCTCCAGCTGATGATCTGAATCAATAATACTTCGCCTATTTAATATAGTTTCTTGGATTATTTTCCCTTCTTCTATGGTGTAAAGGTCTTGATGCATCAAATTCTAAATGGGACTGACTATTTGGGTTATGCATGAGTTGTAAAAAGTTTCTAAAATTTGGACAAAGAATTATTGCTTACAAATGTATGACACCAATACATTGAGATTTAATTTTATTTTAAAGTGTGTTACATATAGGAAACACATTACTTAATTGTTATATCATATTTTTATTTCCAACTTATTAATGATTATTCTTTAAAAATGATGGTGAAAGGAAGACATAAAAAAGGAAATACCACAATCAATACAACATCAGTCGTTGACCATGTATTATTTTACATTATTTTATTAACACAAATTAACAAAAAATAGTTTGATCTATAAAATCAAAGGAAAAAGAAAAAGAAACATAAAGTCCATCATGGGGGAGGAAACTATTTATGGTGAGCTTAATTTGTTTGAAGTTCAATGCACAAAATGCAACTGTTCACAACAGAAGTAAATGTATCAATGAAATAGTCCAAAGAGTGAATCGTAGACACACACTGGAGGCAATTAGGTTTGGTGTCTTTTGGAGGTGGTGGTAGAGGTCTTGCCATCTTCTCCTGGTGGTCCGGATGAACATCCCCTCCTAGTGGGGGTCCACAGTTGCAGGGGTTGGGGTAGGTGGAGCAGTTTTCTGTTGTGGCTGGGCCTCCCTATCTGTGGATGAAGAAGATGTATTTTGTCCTGATGTTGAAGCACAACAGGCAGGGGTAGATGGTACAAGAAAATCCCTGCACATATCATGATAAGTGTCAAACATCACCCCAATCAGCATTCACAAATTAGATTTGTGATTCTGCTTCTCTACATTGTGATCTCTCTGTAGCTGCTTCATGTCCGAGACTTTGATAAGGACCTGGCCCATCATGTTTTGGGACTGCTGTAGTGGTCCCAAGACTCAGTCCTTGGTGGTTTGGGTGACAGTTATCCCAGTGGCCTCACTTTGCTGGCCCTCTGATCCCCTCCCACAAGCCCTAGCCCCCCTACCCTGTGCTATTGAAGCAGTGTGCCCTATCATACTGGGTTCTGGCAGAACTGGAAGTAGTGGTGGTGATGGGTCAACAGCAGCCAGGACTGGGGCACAAGATTGGTGTGATGTTCCTTTGGACACAGGAAGTAGAATCTCCTGAGGCTGAGATGTTGTTGCAGCTGGGGTAGGATGTGTAGGTATGGGCTGAGTGGTACTCACTGTAGCTATCGGCCCAAACAGACCAGATGGACCAGGCAGCTCCACATCATCCCGACTTGCAGGAGTAGTGTTTTTACTGAAGGTTTGATCCTGGTCTGGAGTGGAGGTGCCTTCAGCTGCAGAGGGTAGTCCACTGGCCCTAGGTGTAGGACCTAAAATTTATTAAAAATAATATGAAATTAAAAGTCTGGATGGTACCAAAATGCATTTTAAGCTACAAATCAAGCATCCTAAAAGCGGTAATTATGACGAATGGAATGATTAGGCCTTTGGGTGAAGTTTATTATTTTAGACATGAAGGGTAATTTACACAGATGCAAACTTCAGTAATAATGTTGAAATGAAAAATGTTACTTTGAAAGTACATTGTATTACCAGACATATAACCCAACACAGTAGTGAGAATAATTGAGAACTGAACCACTCCAAGGCCTAGCAGGCTAAATCAAATACTATAGCACAACTTATTGGATTTAATGGCATTGTTCATCCTATGTACACCACAAAGTAAATTGGGTATCAATGCAACTTATATTTAGCATGCCACAGACGATTATTGCAAATCTTTGATTCAATAAAATGTGTCCTATGTAAGCAATTGCAACAAATGGAGTAAAAAGAAGGTGACAACATACTATATCAACTCAGCAAATGCCACTTTCATACATAGCATGAAATGGCGAATGATAAATACATAACACTTTAAGGTATGTGAATATATGAAAGTAAAGGGAGGTTGAGGAAAATCAAATTGCACTATGGTTGTTCAGAGACAAATCAGGGCATCATGGAAGTTGTAGTCATTCGTAAACATCATTGACAATACCTGTTAAGATGTGAGTTAAAGATACCTAGTTAATTATCTTCAGTGAAAATGAACACACATCTACAATATGTACACAAGTGTGAATGATGTAAATCAGTGAAAAAACTCTTACAAGCACCATTCCTTCATGTGCAAATAGATGCAGCTTGGAACCTGTTTTAAAAAAAAGTAGAAAAGCATACATTGAAATAAACCAGTGAACTAGACAACTGCAAGGGATGATCTATGGAGAACAACACACATTCTGACAAAACATTTTGAGCAACGTTGAAAAGAGAGATGCAACCATGACGTTAGTAATTTGGATAATTCAAGTTTAGCTATACATGTTTTGATAGGGGTCCTAAAACACTCTGAATAGTTAACTTAAGAGCAAAAACTCCTTTTGTCATTACTGAGAGATTGCTAAGTTCAATTTACCAGTCTCCACCCCACCTGGGATTCCTTTTGAGGCTTCAGGATGTAGGATCTGCAAAACCATCTCCTCCCAGGAAAAGAGTTGTAACAGGTTGTCTGGGCGAACCAACACCAGTCCTCTGGGCCTCCAGTTGATGCTTTGAAGCCAGGGAGCCACTCTTCCCCTCAGGTCACTCCACCTCTTCCTAATTTCGACCTGTGTGGCAGATTTCTTGCTACATCATTCACTCTGTCAAGTATTATGGCCCATATTTACCTTTTCTGAGATATGGTTGTATTTTGTACTTGGAATCCAAACAATTGTGGCTCAGCTCTCATAATTTCATCCACCATGATTGACAATTCTCTCTCTTTAAAGTGTGGATTCCTCCTTCCTGCCATAGTGAATTTCTAAACAAATGAACTAGTGGCTCAAAACTTGATGAAAAAAAAACAAATGTGAGAAAAGTAAAAAGAAATATGAAAGGAGAAAAATAAATGAACAAAACCTGACTTCTATGTGGCAAATCCAGCATGTACATGCAGTGGAATGGCAAAGGATCATAGTCTGAAAAGGAGTGTGTTTTGAAGATGTTCACAATTGGCCAATATACATCAGGTGTGTACTGCTAGTACTGTGACGCCATGGAGACCAGCGGCGTCCCCCTCGCGGGCTGTGGTCGGATCGGAGTTCCATGTCTCGGGTGGCTGGTTCTGCCGCAGACTGCTTTTTGGGCCACAACCTGCTTTTTGGCAACAGCATGGTCTGGAAGTCCTCTTTTTGGCTCTAGGTCATGTTGTACTCCTTCACGACTCCCATAGTTTTGCTCACCTGCTTTCTGGATTCCTTTTTTCTTCTTTTCTTTTTCTTTTTTCTCCTTCTTTTGCACTATCTTCTTCTTCCCAGGAGTCTGTGTTTCCTTCCCTGCATGCATTGCTTACCACCTTTTCTACTATGGCTTTTTTTCCATTCACCTGTATGTGGCTTCCCAATCCAAGATGGTGTCTTAGCTCTTCCTGCATGTCACTTCCTGTTTGTCAATATATAAGCACAGAAGGTCTTCTGCTCCTTGCATTGCAAACATTTCCATCCTGGTGGTGCTCCTCGCTCCCGTGCCCTGTGATTTGGACCTCTCCTGTGTTGCTCGCAGTTTTCTTGTTCCTGATTAATCTTGTGTTTTCCTTTTTTTCCTTTTGCCTCTTTTCAGGAGTTTTTTTTCCTAATATTGTTTTTATTTCCCTCTGTTACTCCTTCTGGAGGTTATGGCCTGCTTGGAGTTATACTGTCAGCAGCACCGTGGCTACTGGAAAGGGTCAGCCTTACCTTGGCCAATCCATAACAAGCAAGAAACCAGGTGGTGCCCGAGACTGGCAGATTACAGCGGTAAGAAGTGTGCAAATCGTGACAAGCACCCATTCAAAAGCCACAGCCACAGTACAATACTGAACAGGTCCCACAACAGACTCTTGTTGTCAGGGGACTGCCCCTGGTACACTGTGACCACAACTGTGATATCTAAATATGGTCGACTCAATCCCGCCATCCCGACGGAGTAGCACTCGCCAGCAATGGGGTCTGCCGTGTCAGCTGTTGTATACAGCTCACGCGACAGGGTACATTCCGGTAGTGTGGACTGAGTTTGAACTGCCATAGATCTTAATAACGTGTTGGAACTCCGTGAGCTTGACAGAGTATTTGGGACCACTGACACGGCAGGGCAGTGGTAGTCCCAAGAAAATCTAAGTCAGGCCCAATGCTCTGCACTCTGACTCCTTGTGCACCAAGGTTTTCTTGACTCTTCCATGTTGTCATTTTATTTTTTGTTACAGAGTTGTTCTTTTCTTCAAGGAATATCCATGACACTCAGCCCAGCTCCCAAGATGGGCACTGTCAGGAGAACTAACATACACCGTTTGTTTACAGTATCATTTTTCTTTGCTTTTATTACAAATACTGTTCTAACTATGTGGCTCCTCCCTAGTTTGCATTTCAGCCTAGGTAACTATGAAAAAAGGGCCTGATTAAAATGTTGGCGTTAACAGTCCCACTGCTGACTTTTTTGGTGGTAAATACGGCGGCCACCATGATAGTACGCCGTCCGTATTTAGATGTCAGTGGGAGCATAGGCGAAAGACCACAAAGAATCTTCAACCACGCCAATGGTGCCATAGGCAAAAGTGGCAGGTGGTGGGATGACAACTGATTTTACCACTGAGCCAATCACAATGTTCAGTCCCCCTGACGCAACTGTGGCGGTTAAACCTCCACATCAGAGTTGGCAGTTTGGGAGCTATATAAACATAAAACTCACCTCTTTAACACTTTCCACGTATCCTGAAGCCATGAACCTGCTGCTCCTGGGCCAAGATGGAAATCAATCCTGTCATCACTGGAGTAGAAGATAAGTTACTGGCATTCCTGATACCCTCAGAATTGTAGCTTCACAGTAGCATTATGCTTGTGTACGGCTCATTCATTTGTGTAAACACCACCATACTTTTGCACAATGCTGAAATGTGTTATGTTGAAGTCTGAAAATGTATCAGAACCGACCTCTATATTTGGGACATACTCCATTCATGGCAATAGACACCTACACAAAAAGTCTTAACAATCATAAATGGAAATGTATCCATAAATGTGTGTATAATGATGTTCCCAAACTTAAACAGTATCCCCAATTTGAACCAAACAATCCCATGACAATGTAGCAATTACACAACAACATGCTACAGGTACAGGTGGGTGTACACAGAATGTAAGACAATTTTTACTGGTGAACTTCAACCATGGCAAGGATGAATGAAGGCCATATGTCCCCAATATATCACAAACATAAGATCTCATTCAACTGCAAAGTGCTAGCTCATCTGTGTAATGCATATGTACATATTATTGACACATCATGTCAAAATAAACCTACATGTATTCTCCACTTACAAAAACAGAAAACACATATAATGATGGTATAAGTGTCCAGTGACAAAATTAATGCTTGCACCAAAATGAATATCTCAATCACTATGGTACAAAACTAATGTATGCATTAAAAAAAAAAACTAAAACCTGTGTTTGCCACTGTCGTCTGTGAGAGTAAGTGCATGGCACACACATTAGCAGAAAGAACATAATCAGCAAACAATTAGTAACAATCCAAAAATAAAGCCGGGACAAAGGTATGCTTAAAACAAAATTGCTTTTTATAAGAATGAGATAAGACTCTAAATGAGAAATAACAAAAATCCATCTGGACAGAGGGAAAACTATGAGCACATAGGCGTAAGCCCATGTGGGCCATGTTGCTGTCAGGCCCATCACTTGTACCCTAAACTCACTGCCATAATAAACCTCCTCTGGAAGGAGCATTTATGGGGCAGAGAGCAGGTACCTCGATGAGCTTTGTGGGGGGTGAGTCCTTGGGTTTGGGAGGGAAAGGTTTGGGTTTTGAAGGGGAGGGTTTGAGTTTGAGAGTGGTAGGTTTGGGAGGGGTGGTTTGGGTTTGGGAGAGGTGGATTTATGTTGGGGTGGGGTGGGCTGTGGAAGGGGTCAGGGCCAAGGAAAAACATAGGCTCTCCTTAGAAAAATGGGTATGGTGTTTGTGAGGGATTTTGGTTTGGGAGGTAGAGGAAGTGCCTGTGTCTATTGTGTGTGTGTGTTGAATGTGTGGATGCTTGAGGGTCTGGTGTATATGCTGTAATTTTAGATTTGTGTCTTTTACTGATTGTGGGTGTGTGTTGCACATTCTCACATTGCCAGAGCACTAACTTAGCAATGTCAAGTCTAATAAATCAGCTACTTCATAATTGTAAAGTTTGCTACAGTTACCAGTATTGAAGCCTACATTCACTACATGCATTTGTGATGTACCATCACACCTGACCCGATCATGACATGGGGAATGTTTTGTGAAACTCCCTCGTCATTGTAAAATTGCTGGCAATCCCTCTGTTTGCAGGCAGCCATGTGTCTGTCCACAACAATACTTGCGTTGTGAGGAGGAATCTTGTGGTATCCTTCAGCACAAAGCAATACACCACACGCAGCATCAGAGAGTGTCTTATCAACTTACACCTCTAGAATCCTCATGGGCTTTGGATGTGTGTCAACCTCATAGTTAATGGCATGGAACATAACTGGAAAGTAGATATGTTAAACCATAACAGTATCTACAGACAATGACTTACCCCCTTGTTTCTGCTGTTGGGCCAATTAAGTTCAGGGTAAGTCACTGCAGGTAAGCGGACCAGTAGACAAGTCAGGGTGCAGCGTACCCGCCTAGATTGCTAGGAGGACTGCCCGACTTTGCTCTTGACTGACTTTCTTGCTGCCCAACACAGGTCATCCCACCTCTTCCAATAGTGCGGGCTGCACCCCTTTTGGAATCCCAGTGTCTGCAACTTCTTTGCATTAACCTTCCAGATTTTACGCTTCTGATGAGTATTGACTGTATAGATGACATAAAAGAAGAAGAAAATAAAATGCAGTGCTAATTGTAGGCAATACTGCTGTAAAATTACATTTTGGATATTCACACATACATTCACCAGAGTTACTAGATTTATTACCAGCAAATCGTTACAGGTAGAGATGAAATACTGATTTACAGTGATCTCATGCGCACTATCAATACTTGTTAGGTTCTCATGTTACCTAATAAGGCCTAGAACATCAGCTTGGCCAGAGCCATGTAACCAATCCGGTTGTGAGAGCCTACCCTGATTACTCACAATCATTGAGAACCACTAAAGGCCAAACCACCTACATAATCCTTGCCCATAAAGAAACTCACAGCTATATTGACTTCCTGCCTAAACTCCCAGGAGTCAGAACCCCTGAGTCTGCATCACATACAGTGACTGAGGGCAAGATAGAAGGGCTGCTATGTGTCAATGAGAGTAGGGATTTGTGGGTTGTTTGAACATGTGTTTTTTGTAATGGGACAGACTGGGGTGGATGATGGTAAACCAGTGTCTTCTGAACTTGCTGCACCTAAAATAATTTTACCTATATGTGGCTCCATGACAGGTTTAAACCATACAGAGCTACATGTCAGACATCTCCAGACCCTCTACATTTTTCCCTCAACATCACTTTCATGAAAACATTGGCTGTATGTCAGTCATACTACTAGTACACTGTCTACTGGCCACTTGTAGTCAGTGGCCTACAGTTTGTGTGATGAAATGGGATTTGTGTATTACATTGTGTATTACATGGATACACAGTGCAGATTCTACTTTCAGGTGACTTCACATTGCCATGCACTGACATTTCAGACATTGGCCACAAAAATCTGTCCCAGCTACATCATTCTGTCAACTTCAATTTAAACACCACCCATATTATCAAAATATAAACAAACAGCCTGTAAATCACAAAGGAAGAGGTTAATCAGACAGGCATTCCCCAATCACATATGTTATCCTATGGCAGGACCCGTTGTGGAGGCTACCACCTATTATGCAGCCACTTCCACTGCCGGCCATCGGGTAGCTAATTTCCTGATGGTAAAGTCAGGCAGCCACCATTTTAGGGTGTGAAGCTGCACATTTATCAATTGTTAGTGCATCACCAGCACTCTAAAGGGAGGCTGGTGCATTTCTAAATGCCAAATACAAACTACACTTTTCTTGGAAAGATAGGACACAATAAAATGTAGAACCTGTCTGTTTTGACAAAGAAAGTGCCGTGGGAGAAGTACTACCTCTATTGATGGCATTTAATTTTTATATATATATATATACACATGTATATATATATATATATATATATATATATATATATATATATATATACACACATATATACATGTGTGTGAAAATAATACAGTTTAAATGTATTATTTGCAAATATTGACAAAAAAAGAAAATAAACTTTTATTCAAATTATTGAAGTCCAAATATTTGATTTCAATGTTTGTACGTGTATTACCCAATAACATTTCTACTGTTACCAAGAAGTCAGATGTGTTTTGACAATAAAAGGATGGTGTGACCATTTAATCTGATCTTTTCTTTTCCATACATACAGACGTCTGAACCCAGCCATGGGTAGGAGGCGACAGCCTCAAGTGTTCCGGCCCTTTCCATACCTTACCACCATGTAGAAAGGGATGTCATCAAGAAATATCACCTAAATAGGCAAACTATCCTAGATTTGTGTCAGCAGTTGGAACCCGATCTCCTGCCTCACAGTATGGATCCAACAGCCACGACACCAATAGTAAAACACATGGCAGTACTGCATTTTATAACAACTGGCACCTTTTAATATACTGTGTCAGTATCTGGGGGCATGTCGCCCCAGCCAAATTTCAGTGGTGTGCTCCAAAACGTCCTTGCTTCCTTGATGATAAATATCAAAAGCTACATCCTATTCCCACATCCAGAGGATTTTGCCACTGTGAAGGGAGAATGTTATGCTTTTGGCGAAATGCCACATGCGGTTGGTGCAATAGATGGCACGCATATTGCCATGGTGACACCACACAACAGAGGACAGGTCTACCTCAATCGGAAGAACTTTCATTCCATCAATGTGAAAGTTGCCTGCTTACCACACTCAAGTGTGTGTGCCCTCATCCCTGGGTCAACACATGATTCGATCATGCTACAGAGCAACAATATGCCTATGCAGATGTCAGAGCATGACTTTTTGGGAAGTACAATATGACTTGTTGATATTTTCTCTGAATCCTAGTATAGGAAATTACAATGGCTTGATATGTGAGTAATCTGTTGATGTGTTGCTTACGTGCAGGAGACTTAGCATATCCTAACTGACCATGGTTATTGGCACCACTGAAGAATCCAACAATGCCAGGGGTAGTCCGCTTCAATGAGGCCCACGGAAGAACATAGAGGCCAGTGGAGTGGGCTTCTGAAAGCTAGGTTTAGATACATGGACAAGACCTATGGAGCCTTCCACTATTTAGCTGATAAGGTGTGCCAAATCATTGTTGCCAGCTGAATGCTCCATAATATCACCCTGAGAAGAGACATTGCTATAACTGTGGAGGAGGTAGACCATGATGATGCTGAAATGCCCAATGAAGATGACAGTGGTAAAGAAGAAGGAGTTGACTTATGTCAAGATGTGATTGCCCACTTTTTTACCTGAGTGTAAGTTTACCTTACACATTTTAATCTCCAATCTCAGTACAACTTGTAAGCTCGGAAAATAACTGCTATGGTAATTTGTTAGGAATGGTCGGTGCAGGAAAGTTCAAGGCAAAGATGTTAGTGGATCAGAGCTATACAACATTGGGTAATGTGGTTATTGACATAGATTAAATGTGCTTGAGATAAGTATGCGTGTCCTCATGACTTGTCAATTGAGTTCAAATTAAAATTAATTTTCCTTTGTCATTCTGTTTCAGGGTTCTTCACCATGTCATATTAATTTGGACATTTCAATGTTGCGGCTTTTAATGGGGTATGTTGCTGTTTGGAAGTACAAAGTGAGCATGTGTTGATCATGGTACAGCTCCCCACTTGGGATGGACAAATCCTTTCCAGAGACAATTAGCACTCTGATAGTTGCGAAGATCAAAAGATTGCATTTGACGTGCTTTTTTGTGTGATGCTGCCATCAAGGCAATATGTGCCACATATGTATGTAAAACCCTAGCATACTGTTCTTCCTTCATATTGTCTAAATCTTCAATTTCTGGACTGTGGAGGTAGCTGTTAATGTATTTCATCATAAGTGATATAATTTTTTGTTAGCACACCATTGTATGGAGAATGTGTCATTGCACCAGATACTCCCACAGAGTCCTGTACTGGTCATGTGGCCTCAAATGTTGTTAATGCAATGATGTAGACTATTGGTGTTATTGGTCTAGGATTCCTATTGTGAGGTCAGGGTGCATGGCTCCAACTGAGGTCATGCATCAATGATAGTTTGCCTATTTAATTTGTTCCCATTGCATATTCCCTTTCCTCCATGGTTTCATGGTTGTGGAGCACATAACCCTAAATGGTATGGACTGTTGAGGGTAGGGCTGGTTTTTGTAACCGAGATTCAATTTCTACAAGGACCTGCTCCCAACATTTGTATACTCCAAATATGTTCTCAGTTGAGTATGTTTTCTTTCAATAAATTAGTTAACTCTTTACCTATTTGTATTTGCAACATCTGTTTTCCCAGTTGAATGTTCAAAAGATTTGCCAACTTGATGGCGGAAGATGGAAATGACAAAGTAAATGCCACAAATAATCCAACAAAAATATTGTACTCTATGTCCATTACATTTATTATCAAAACACAAAAACAAGAGTGAGGTGTTTTATAAAAAGATGAAATAAACAGAATAGATTCTATCATGATGGATAAACACATGGCAGTAGAGCCAAAATCAGTTTGAACTCTAATGTCTAAAATACAAATGTCCTCAGAAAAGGAAATTGCACCTAGGAAAGAGTCCACAGAACGAATGGTAGACACACAAGGAGGAAATTAGGCTCTGTGTCTCTTGGTGGTCTTGGTCTTGCCATTGTATCCTGCTGCTCCGGATGACCGTCCTCTCTGGGGAGGCGGGGGGGACAGAGGTGCAGGGACTGGGGTGGTAGTGTCACGTAGGCTCTCATTATCCTAATGAGACTACTGGATTTTTGTGCAGCAAGATCGTTCACAGTGTGGGGGACTAAGTCTGACCCACGGTGAAGGACCCTTGTCGCTCAAAATCCGTTTTTTGCTCCTGCTAACTAGCAGTGCCTCATCTCTCCCGAAGGGAAGAGACAATTGGGCAGCTGAGCGCATGACATCTTAGTGCTTCCCAGGGAAGTCGTGGTCACTCAGGTCACAACCAGTTCTCTCGTACACAGTGCTGTCTCATATATAAATGACAAAGGCAGTTTGAGTTTTAAAGATTGGTTTAATAAAACGACTGCATTTTAGATAACAAAGTGTGAGCCGCAATAACCAGAACTATACAACACAGTAGGATTGAAATAGTAACAAGGAGAGTGAAACATAAGAATAAGGTTATCATATTGCAACTAAATTATGTTCTGTCTAAGGTATATTTTGAGCACAGCGTGTGAAGCTCTAAGCCTGCCTTTCAGGTTTCCCCGGGAGGACATCAACCCTTATACCTGAGCAAAAGCCTGTGATCTGGATCAGCATCTGCAACAGGACAGTCAGCATTTAGTTGTGGGTTCCTGGTCGGAATCTCCCTCTTACGTGTACCAGGACTAGAAAGTGTTTTTATAACTAACACGCCGGTGTTCTAAGAAACGTCCCTACGTTAGGATGTGTACTTTCTACGAACCATACAGACATACAGACTAAACTTCTACCACGTCTATCGGCAATGTACCAGACTGTATCCTTGACTGAAGCACAGAGCGAGCAACAATGTTTTGTTTGAGAACACAGTGCTGAAGTAAGCTAAACAGTGTGATAGAATGAAATAAAAACAAGACCGTGAAACTGGTTATTGTAAAATAACAGTGCGAGGTTAAATAAAATACATCTAGGGCAAAGTGCACAGAGGCCTAACACGTTAAGCAAACGTGCAGAAAGCTACATTAAAAATGGCTACACTACACCCTCCCCTTGTAGGTAGAAAGTGGTTTAAGCCGAGGCGAAAAATGCCCTAAGCTAAAAGGTGATTAAAACCCTGCCAAATTTCAACAAGTTAAGAGGACAACAAAGCATATTAACCCTCAATTTAAAAAATGAGCATGCAGCAAAATGCTGAATTCATGTGACAATGTCAATTTAGAACAAATTCAATTCAAACAGTGGTCATGGAAAGCAGGAGATTCTCCACTTCTGCAGATGACAAAACCGGAAAATCCACGCCAAAGACTATTAGGAAGCAGGTGTGTTCCAAAGCCCCAGTGTCAACCAAGGCGGCATCCGTGCAGAACCTGTGAACGAGTTAATATCAAATTCCTCCAGGAAGGGAATCTGGTAATCAGCTTCTCAAAGCAAACGCAGCCGCAGCGCGCACGTCTGGTAATGAGTCCTCATCGGGAACATCAACAGATCAGCATCAACCACTGGGGGGCGCTGCTGTGAGAGACAGACATCTAGTGCATGTTCAAAAGAGCACCAATGGCACGGAAACATGGGCTGCACACAATCCAAAATTGGCCTGAATGACAAAGACCAGTCACACTCCAAATGTTCCAGGAGTGCTGCTCCAAAGTGCTGCATCATGCGTTCACGACACAGCTGCGCTGATGGGAGCGCCCACATTCGTCCTTGTTGCGGCAGGACAGCCATTGCGGAAAAACAACAGCAACAGCAAAATGCCGGCTGATAAAGCCAAAGTTGTCGGAAAAACCCCCAAAATGCTTCCGAAAATTGAATGAATAGCCAAAGGTATTAAACCGAATATGGAAGAGAAGGTGTGAACGAAACCAACACCAACGGCTTTGAAAAAATGTGCTAATCCAGCTGTGCTGGACACATTAAATATACGTCCCACGAGTTCACCAAAGTGGCTCGGAAAGTTGGTATTTAACAGGGACTGTATTTCTGTTGAGGACCTTGCCACCTGAAGTGGGTAGGTCTTGGGTACAGATGTAAGGGCCACATGCTTCTGAAACAATAAAGCCTCAGTCTACTTAACTTGTCGAAATTCACCTTGGAAGTAGCAATGTGAGGCCAAATATCCGCTACCTCCCTAATTTTAGTGGGGGGAAACACCACACTTCCGCAGCAAGTAAAGACCTTAGTGACCGAAACAACGTAAACTATTCCGGCCCGCATGCCACAACAGTCTTCACTATTGAGGAGGACGTAGCTGCCGTTTGAAAGCACCTGGAATGTGCATTTAATCAAGGGGACCGGAACTCCCTTCAGATAGCAAGCCAAGTTCGCCAACGAGGCATTGCACGCGCCATGCAAGGACAGCTGCTTACAAATCATCAAATGGCTGACTGAAGTCTCGCATTCACTACCGCTAAGAAAGACTTCTTTCATGCCATTGAGGCATTTGTACAAGAAGGGGAGCTCCCACCCCTCATGGATGTAACTATCTCCCAACTTTTCGTATCTGCCTAACGGAACATGTTTCAAACAAGAAGTGGATTGCAATGTATAAATAGGCAGATTAATAACCCCATGTATTAACCACTCTGCAGATGGAATCTCAGCCACAGTAAAAGGCAATCGTTCTAACTTTTCAATGTTGAGCATGACATAAGTTGCCTCCTTCTTAGCCATTAGTTGTTGTTGTCGCGTTAAATTAAAGGAAAAAAAATATTTCTCTGCCACTGATGTGCTGCCACGGAATGCGACCCGCCTTCAATGTCTGAAGCGTCCAACCCACCTGAATAATGGACCTGGTCTGACTCTGTCCATGATATAGAAGACATATCAGATCGTATAATGTCTATAGCAGAAGAAACAATGTTGTTAATTGTATATATCCGGTCGGACAAGGTGTGAATTCCATTATCCACAACAGCTAATGCCTTTTCAAATTTTCCTGCCTTAACCGGGCTGCAGCCTCTTGTTGGGAAAGTTTCCATATTTCATTGTATACTTCGTACAAGAAACGCTTCCTACGTGGCGTCTTCGGGCCTGACAAAAAATCTTGTAAGTTAGAGTTATTAGACAGGAGAGTGAGATGTGTCTTAACTGCATCTAGCGAGGATGATTTTAACCATTGCTGGCACAATTTTCCCACACTGTATGTAGTAATTATTTCAGCATGTTCTTGTGATATAGAGCGAGGGTCTGACCTACTCGTCCAGAAACCCCCCAAGGAGGTGACAAAACGTTGATGACACCCGTTGGTGTCTATGGGCCACAATAACCACCCGCCTGGACGTGTCAAGGAAGTGTTAAATGTACCATTCTGGACCCATTCTGTAAGCTCATTAAAAGTGGCATTTATGTATTTCTGCCCATTAATAATTTTTGCAGGGGCAGGTATACTAGGCATGTTCAATTCTCTGATTGTGGCTAAGCCTAAACAGCTAGTCTGTTGTACTGTTTCATTTAAAAAAATCATTTGAACAGGAATGAGACATGCTCTAAACAATGTTTCTCTACCCTTTGTTTGCCAATGTTTTGTTCCCCAAACACTTTTCAAATCAATATATTTTCACCAATATTCATAACCTTCAATTGATAGTCGGGAAAAAAAGGAAACAGAATATAAGAATTTCGTGTTGGTCAACAACATTTGTTTATCTTTAGACGGAGTTAACCTAAAATTATATGACTTAGCATTCATTTGATGATGCCCAGAAAAATACGTAAATTTATCAAAATAGGCTTTGGAACTCCCTTGCAGGGGAGTTGAGCAATGTTCCCATTGTGTATAGTCAAATATCGTTTTTAGACTACTTGCTTTGTGTATGAAATGGTGCCCATAATAATTATAGCAAAACATGTCACCATAATTGTCTTTAAACTGGTAAACATCTTCATTTTCATAGACAGTATAATATTGTAATTCTGTCATCATTGAATCAACTGTCTTCACATCCCAATCATCAGAAACAATGCCTGGTATTACTATATCATTCATAGATAACTTTAGGACATACGGTATTTGAATTATCTCAGTGGGAACGTATATATCAAACATTACTTTATCCCACACAATCCCATCTGGAAATGGCACTGCAGAAATGTTCACTAAGGACAAGTCTCTTCAAACCCTATGTGATGAAAAATGTGGTTTCAACACCTCCTCCACCTGTTCAACCGCTGATCTCTCAGGAAGAAACTGACCATGTATCAATAGAAAAAAGGTAATGACAAACCCAATCCAAAGAAAAAATGCTAGCATAGTCAATAAGAGCTGCAGATAGTTCCATGGAAAAACAAAATACGTATCTTTAAACCAACGCATCAGCTTACGTGGACCTGACAGGTCAGTAGTCGAAGAGGCAAACGAGTCCGATAGACCATCGTTGTTGTCGGCAAAGTAACCAGAGGGAGTTCGTGCAAAAGGCGTCACCCTATTCAATGTAGGAGTTGGTGTTTCTCGCGGTGGTACACTGTAGATAGCACCATCCGTCACGTCAGTAGTCATGGTGACTTGATCAAATGTTTCTAAGTTAGTTGTTGTTAGTGGAACTAATGCGAGATCATCATCCATCCTCCCCAAGCTCGGAGAGGCAACAGTGTTGGTATAGATAACTTGAAGCGGAACATCTTCCCCAGTAGTGAGAGGGATTTGGGAACTACTGGACGTTCCTCTTGGTCTGCTGTGTAGAATCGGCCACATGTTGTAACTTGACATTGTCAATAGAAACAAAGCGATTTTCTTTGGCACCTGGCAACGGTGATAGAATAACAGTTCTCGTTCCGTGTATCCCCATCACAGGGACTGTTGCTCGATAAGAAGGGCCAAATTATTTTTTCACTGAGACCTTTTCATGCACAAGATCCCCAACCCTGGGAATCTAGCCTGTAGGTGTTACTGGCACATCCTTGATTCCTGTGGAGGCAGCACTTTTAGAAGAGTTATCTTCACGGAACTGCTGTAATTCCTGTAAAACAGTGACTCGATCATTTATGTCAAAAGGCGTTTCCGTTGCCTCCACACCAGGACCATCAAGATCCGGAACAAACTTTTGTGTTCCTAACAGGCACTCATATGAAGTACGACCCCCCAGGGACCTTCTAGGCAGGTTATTTAGTGCTCTCTAAACTCCATGCAGGTGGGTTAGCAAACTACGACCCGTACCTAAGACCCTGGCTTTTAAGGATTGCTTTAAATCGCGGTTTAATCGCTCCGCGACAGAATTTCCCTCAGGATGTAATGGAGACGAGTACTGGAGCTAGACCCCCAATTAATCCATGGTGTCCCTGAATGCCCTTGAGGCAAAAGCAGGGCCCTGGTCCCAATGGAATGCCGCAACTGCATATGTACCGACAAAGACTCGCAAATCTTTAATAACAGTCCGAGCGTCAGCCGAGCGATGTGGCCACACCCACACAAATCTGGAGAAGGAATCAACGACTAGTATATATTTATATGCACTATTAGGTGTCAACGGACTGCAATTAACCAAGTACACACATTGTAATGGTCTGTTGGATATTAAGAGGGGTGTCTGCGGCGGGCGTTTAGCTGTTGATACTTTGATTTGTTGACAGATGTCACAACAAAGGACATACTGCTTAGTCTCTTTATAGAGACCAGGCCACCAATAACGGGCCTGCAATAGCGAAATTGTAGCTGCCACGCCAGCATGTGCAGATGCCACTCCCTCATGCGCTGCTTTAATCAATTGTGGTCTTACATCTTTATTGGGGATGTCGCGTACGCCTACGCTAGGAATTTTAACTTCCACGTTAAGCATACTTCTCATGAAGTATTGATATTTATTTGGAAATCCTTTTGGATAAGGCGTGCCATCAACCGTAGCTTTTGTGGAAGCCATTATCTCTGTGTCTGGTTTGGAACTCGAACGAGTCACTGCAGCTACAGTGGCAACTGCCACTGCCGACTTTGTGGCTTCATTAGCCAAAGTATTCCCAGCAACGTCTATTCCAACGCGCTGGTGTCCAAGTGTATGCACAACGTGGACTTTGGTTTGCGTCTCCTTCAGGTCTGCTACCTTCCCCCACAGTAGTCTGTGTTTTATGGTGTTGCCTTTTGAATCTCTGAACCCATTCAAGCGCCAGTAATGTAGGTATTCATTAAAAGACTGGACGCAACAATACGAATCACAAACAATCAGTGTAAACTGCGTTGGATCTGTATGTTCTAGTGCCATTAGTAGAGCTTTTAGCTCAGCCAATTTTGCTGTACAATCCCCTAAGGTCTGTGCATAAGTATGTTGGGGGCAGAATTTCTCCCCCTCCATATAGCCGCTCACTACCGCACATGCAGCTGAATAGTGGTGTTTTGTTCCAATCGCCGGTTGCGTTGAGCCATCGGTGTACATGACTACTTGATATTGATCAATAGGCAACGTGTCAGCAGGAACTGGATGTTCAACTTCATATTGCAGAAATTCCTGAGTTTGTAACTTTGGGTCAAAAATGTAGTCTACATCAGTGGCTGTTAAAAATGTAGCCCATTGTATCCATCGCGGGTGAAGTGCTTTTGCGTTCGGAACGTTAGCTTTTGTAACAGCCTCGAGGGCCGGAATAGGAGAAACAACAATAATGCATTTTCCCTGGGCAAGAGGTCTTTCTTTAATAACAGCCATCTGTACAGCAGTGAGAATTTTTTCTGTGGGTGCAAATCGTTGTTCAGCAGCCGAACACAAGTGTGACTTGTATCCAATCAGGACTGTCTCACCTTCATTAAATGTGACATAAGAAAACCCAATGGCCCCAGCTATCACCTTGATGACCAAATGCGTCTTATTGTCCCGTGTGTGCAAATGTTTTGCGGCTAGTAGATCTGCTTGTAACTCCCGAAGAGTATGTGTATGTTCAATTGTCTAGAATTTGCTTGAAAAATCAGGACGTATAAATTCATATAATGGTTTTATGCGTGTAGCATACTCAGGAATGTATGTTCTGAAAAAATTTAGAAAGCCCAACAATGATTGCAGTTTCTTAATCGTATTTGGTGGTTGCAATTTAGCACACTTTTCTAAAAATTGTGGCGCTAGTCTCTTACCCTCATTCGACAGCTCATATCCCAGGAATATGATGCTGAGGAAGGCAATTTTCGATTTTTTGAAGTTAAATTTGTAGCCAATTTTGGCAAACCCTACAACAATGCGGGCTACCCGTCTTAAATGTTGTAGCAACTCGTCATCCATGAGATATATATCATCCACATATGACAACGCTTCACGGTCTAACTCGTGTAAAATAGCAGTCACACGAGCTGCAAACAGTCCTTGGCTGTTCTTATACCCTTGAGGCAAATGACAGATTTTTTTCTGGGAGCCTAGCGTGCTAAAGCTTGTTAAATCTCTGCTTTCAGGTGCTATATTCTGGCAGAAGAATCCATTTGAGATATCCAAAGTCGTTTTATATTTTTTCTGCACAATGTTGCTTATCAGTGCAGTGCTATGTGAATTTTGTATAGCGTATGTACGTGTATGTCCGTTCAAATGTCTGTAGTCTAAGACTATTCTATATGAATGGTCCGGTTTAGCTACAGGGAATAAGGGATTATTCATCGGTGAGACACAGGGTTCAATTACCCCATGGTATTCTAATTGCGTAAGTATTTCTCTCACCGGTGCCCATGCTTCATGTTTTATGGGATACTGTGGTTGTGGCTGAGATTCACCTTTAATGGGAATTGCATGATATGGAGAATCCCGGTCCCACCCTACGTGATTTCTATATAAGGCAGGTGCTTGTGCTAGAGCCCATTTGATGCAATAGGACTCTGCAAGTTCCTCTGGAGCAAGGGACGAGAAGGAAGGTTTAATAACCTCCTCCCCAACTAGGCAGGTGCTGACAAAATCAGGCGGCCAATCTTGTTCGGCCAGCAAGATGTGATATATCTTAGCTACACGATCCCAAAAGATTGCGTGTATAGTGCGTTCAATGTCTCCTTCCAATTGTAAAGTCACTGTATACACCCTATCGGGTTCGGAGACACGCATATCTGCTGTTTCTACTTGTATGAAGTCATCAGTTGCTTTCTCCTCCAGATGCTCTAGAAGATTCCGGCGGACTATTGTGACCTCTGCAGCGCTGTCTAGCAGTGCTAGAGCCCATGTCTTGTTCTTCAAGAGAACCCTCTTCCTGAGCGGCATGGCTAACCGAGACCGCTGCCACCTTTTTCTTTTTAAACTGTTGTTTTGTTGTACTGGTTTCTCTTCCTTCTTGACAGAAACCTCCAAAGATCGTTGTCCTGTCTCGGTTTCACGTACTCTGTTCCCTGCTCAGACCGCCCACCTCTCTCATTTCTCTTTTCCGATGAGTCCTGAAAGGAACGAGATTGGCGTGTATCAGTATATTGATATCTATCAGGCGTTTTTATATTATCTCAATTTCTGAGATTATACCTATTCTGCGGGGTCTCCGTACGTGGAGATTCTCCCCTTTCTTTTTTGGGTGTTTGTTGTTTTTTCTCCAGCGCTTCCTATTATCCTCAAGTTGCTGTTTAGCATTTTCTTTATTAATTTTTCCCTGAAATTGAGGTTTTTGTGGTCTAGCCCCCAGGCTATCTCGACCGATACTGGAATATGTTTCCGCTATTATTTTAGGCAGTTCCCGCTCCTGATCTTGTTGCGGGACATCACGAAGACGCATGCGCACCGCAAGTGCAACTGCTTCACCTTTAAGATTGCTTAGGATTATTGAAAAAAGCGTGGCAAAGTTGCCCATCAGTTGCATTCCTAAATCTAAGGCCGGGGAAGCCCCGTATTCATCCTGAATTTGTTTAAGCACTTCCAGTAGATTGGCCAACGTCGGTGTACCGTGTGCCGTTGTATAGAACACAGCAAACACCGTGCCCCATGTATTACAATGTTCCACTGTGGGAACCATCCCAAAGGGTGAACACATAGTTAGTATTCTATGTTTGTCCTGAGGTCCCGTATGGGGAAATACCACCTCCAGCGTATTGATTTTCTGTGCCAGCCAAAATGGTTGTGCTGGAGTAGCACGCGCTGGGTTTTATTTAGTGTCTGCATCACAAATTGTACTATGCGTCTATATGTAGCCGTTAAGTCTGTATATAAACGTCGAACTTCAGCCACCACCATATTTGCAACCGCAGGATGTGGTGTATATGTGGCCAATAAAGGCCAGGTAGGACCATCATTACTTAGTGGACCTAACCTTACTGGTAATATTGTATGGGGTAGGGTGCCATCAAGCCAATTATTATGTTCTTGATAAGATAGAGGTATCTCTAAGTATGCGTACGTCCTGTACTGTCCAGGCACGTTCGCAGCTGTATATGTATCGAATGTATTTGTATTCCCATCCACTGCTGGAAATGCGACCCAAGAGTAAAAAAGTTCTGTTCTATAGGCTGCATGGGCGGCCACCACAAACGTGACTGGACCACCCTGGGCCGTAAGGCCATTTGCTATCAAATGTGCTGTGAGCGGTTGTCTCATTTTAAGAGCTATTTGTATAACTTGGGATTCTCCATTAAGAAAGCAGTAAGAATTCAGAGAAGGCACACCAAGACGGGGTTTATCCTTTTAAGGTTCAAGCATGAACAACCATCCACTGTAATTAGGATTATCTATACCGCGGTGGTGGAAATCCTCAGTGCCACGGACGTCTCTGCAAAAGGAACTGAGGGATCATTGTATTGTATGAGACCGAGATAAACCGGTGGACCCGAAAATTAGAGCCAGACCAAACGTTGGCGGCGCCATGTCACGTAGGCTCTCATTATCCTAATGAGACTACTGGATTTTTGGGCAGCAAGATCGTTCATGGTGTGGGGGACTATGTCTGACCCACGGTGAAGGACCCTTGTCGCCCCAAATCTGGTTTTTGCTCCGGCTAACTAGCAGTGCCTCATCTCTCCTAAAGGGAAGAGACAATTGGGCAGCCGAGCACATGACATCTTTATGCTTCCCAGGGAAGTCGCGGTCACTCAGGTCACAACCAGTTCTCTCGTACACAGTGAGGTCTCATATATAAATGACAAAGGCAGTTTGAGTTTTAAAGATTGGTTTAATAAAACAACTGCATTTTAGATAACAAAGCGTGAGCCGCAATAACCAGAACTATACAACACAGTAGTAGGATTGAAATAGTAACGAGGAGAGTGAAACATAAGAATAAGGCTATCATATTGTAACTAAATTATGTTCTCTCTAAGTTATATTTTGAGCACAGCATGTGAAGCTCTAAGCCTGCCTCTCAGGTTCCCCCGGGAGGACATCAACCCTCATACCTGAGCAAAAGCCTGTGATCTGGATCAGCATCTGCAACAGGGCAGTCAGCATCTAGTTGTGGGATCCTGGTCGGAATCTCTCTCTTGCGTATACCAGGACTAGAAAGTGTTTTTATAACTAACATGCCGGTGTTATAAGAAACGTCCCTACGTAAGGATGTGTACTTTCTATGAACCATACAGACTAAACTTCTACCACGTCTATCGGCAATGTACCAGACCGTATCCTTGACTGAAGCACAGAGCGAGCAAGAATGTATTGTTTGAGAACACAGTGCTAAAGTAAGCTAAACAGTGTGATAGAATGAAATAAAAACAAGACCGTGAAACTGGTTATTGTAAAATAACAGTGCGAGGTTAAATAAAATGCATCCAGGGCAAAGTGCACAGAGGCCTAATGCGTTAAGCAAACACGCAGAAAGCGTCATTAAAAATGGCTGCACTACAGTAGGAGCAGGCTCCTCATGTGGCAGGGCTTCCCTGTCTGTGGCTGGCAGAGGGCTACTTTGCCCATATGTGGAGGGACCATAGACAGGGGGGCATGGTACAGGAAGAGCCCTGCAAATATGGTGGTAAATATCAAATAGCACCCCAGCTAGGAAGCTAATTCTTTCATTGTGAGTCTGTAGTTCCAAGATGTGCTCCCTCTGCATCTCCTTGATTTCCCAGAGCTCAGTTATAACCTGGCCCATTATGTCGTGGGACTGTTGGACTGATCCCAAGACTTGGTCAATGATGGTCTGGCTAGCAAAAACCCCAGTGGCCTCCTTTGCCTGGCCCACAGATTTCTTCCCACAAGCCCTACCCGTACTAGCCTGTCCTCTTGAGGAAGTGTGCCCCAGACCACTGAGTCCTGGCAGAACTGGAGGCTGTGTTGTTGGTATCTCAGCAGGAGCCAAGACTGGGGGGCACAGGATTGGTATGTAGGTCCTCAGTATACAGGAAGTGGAGGAGTCCTGACGCTGAGATGTTTTTGTAGCAGTGGTGGGAGGTGTAGGTGTTGGCTGAGTTTGACCCACTGGAGGTGTCTGGTCAGACAGACCAGATGGACCAGCTGGCTTGTGGTCATTCTGACTTGCAGCATTGGAGTCCTCACTGAAGGCTTGCTTCTGGGCTGGAGTGGAGTTGTTTTAGCTGGCAGACGGTGGTGCACTGGGCTGGGTGTTTGGACCTGTGAAGGTTACAGCGGATAAGTAATTGAAATATAGTTTGTGCATTTCATGTGTCTTTGTCAACAAAAGGTCCAACCTAAAAACTAGAAAGAGAATTATAGACTGATTAGGCCTTTGTGTTATTTTCATTATTTTACCCATGCAGCCTGATTTACACAGATGACAACTCCAGTGCTGACCTTGTAGAGATGTCATAAAATGCCAAAATGTTCTGTCAGATTTGTAGGTTACATGTGACAGAAATTGACCCCAACACAGTGGTGAGTAGATTAGAATACTGGGCCATTCCAAGGCCTAGCAGGCTGCAATACATTGGATACAAAGTGGTTCATAATGTACATGAAACTGTAATTGGTCACCATATGGACAGTGAAATTTAACTCGTGTGTGACTATTCAGCATGCCACAACACATTTTGAATATCTTTGACTCAAAAGACAATGAATAATGTAAGCATTTTCACCAGCTCAATCTGGCTATGAGCAGGTATCAACATGGTTAAGACACAAAAAGTGATGTTTTAATCCATACCATGACATGGTTACTGTCAAATGCATTAGTTTTGAAATGTGAGAACATATTTAAATAAAGGCAGAGGAACAACATTTCATTCCACTATTGTTTTTCTCATCCAAAAACAGAGCATCATGTTAGTTGTAGTTATCTGTTGACACCATAGACAATACGTGTTTGAAAAGTAAGTTACAAATATCACATTCAATTACTATATCGCAAACACATGTTTGCAACGTATACACACATATGGATATGAAGTAACTAGGAGAAAATGTGAAAATGGATGTATATTTGGACCTGATTTTGGAAGTACAACAACATACAATGATAGACAGAAATGGGAAAAGCCTATGCAAGGACTGATCCATGGGGCACTGTTCACAACCTGACTATGCATATTGCATTTTGTTGGAAGGAGAGCTACAATCATGCTGCTAGTAATTTGTATAACACATCATATTTTGTTTAGTCAAAATGAGCTAAATCTTTGTTGCTAAGGTTTTTGCAGCATTCTAAACATCTAACATAATGGCAGGACTCACTTAGTGATTATGGAGAAATACATAGGTCTGACTTACCAGTCTGCACTCCATCCGGGATTCCAGCCAAGCCTTCACAATGGAGGATTTGCAAGACCGGCTCCTCCCAGGGAAAGAGTTGTATTGGGGAAAATGAGAATCACCACTTGTCCTCTGGGCCTCCAGGTGATGCTACAATATTCACTCAGACAGCTATTCTGGTCCATGTTTGCTTTTTCTGAGAAATGGTAGTATTTTAGACTTGTGCTCAAAACAATTGTGGCTATACTCTAATGATTTCATCCAACATGACAGACAATTCCCCCTCTGTGAAACTTGGATTTCTCCTCCCTTTCCTTGTGAAGTTTTGCTAAACAAATCTAATGCTAAAAAAATGAAGGGTATTGAAATAAGGTCAATTTAACAAAAAACACTGAGGGAAAGGAAAACAGAAAATAACGGTCTCCTGTGTTGAGCAATCTGGTACCTATCTGGCCTGTTGCAATGTGATGGCAAAGGATCCTGGTCTGAAATGTAGTGTGCTTTATAGAGTGTTTTGCAGGTGTTCACAATTGTTCAATGTACAACAGGTGTGAGCTACTAGCACCCAACCAATGGCCACAGCCTTAATTTTATACTGAACGGGTCCTGTGATGAATTCCCGCTGCCACGGGCCCACCGCTGGCAGACCTGCAGCACAACTGTGTAATCTAAATAGGCCTGGGTGTGCTGACGTGAATATGGCGATGGAGTCTGCCACGTTGGCTGCAGGATGCAGCTGGTATGACGGAGTACACTCCGTCATGGCGGTCTTTGGCTTAACTGCAATACATTTAAATATGGTGGGTGAGATACTGCCGATGCGATGGTCTTTTCAGGCCTGCTTCTGAGGCTGCGGGCTGCTGAACAGTTTGTGTAGGTTAATTTAACTATCATTCCATTAATGACAGATGTGACATGCTCATGCATTTGGTGAATGCTGTGTTTGTCTCTATGTCACCTTTCCATAGTTCCACAAATTCATGCAATCCCTAACTTTATTTCCCCAAGTTGTGCAATCTGGTGTGCAGTTATGTACTCACTATCAACAGATCTATCACTGGTTGCATGTATGTTGTGTGAGCAATGCTAAACCTTTCTACAGGGGCTACGAAAAACTGCCAATTTGTCCCCTCCATCCCACTCATCTTACATTGTGAAGAAAGGGACAGTATAGTGGGGAGAAAAATTATAAAGCAGGGTTAGGCCTAGGGTAGGTGGAGTGCCTTTTATTTCCGTAATCTGCCCCCCTGGAGAATCAAGCTACAAGGTAAATCTACCAAAGGTAATCTCCTTCTGTGATTTGAATGGTCACTTTTCTTACTTTTGTCAGTGACTCCCCCTTCTCATTGTGCTGATTTATGTTGATCTTTGTCTTGGATTGTCCACTCACCCTGTTTTTATTTTTGTTTCATGTAGCAGGATGAGAATCCTTCTTTGCTGGTTTGCCTGCTCAAGTCTGAATGAGAAGAATTTTGTTTTACATGTTATATCTTTCCTACGTGGGCCAGTTAGGGCCACCAGTTACCTGTATTAGCTGTGAGTGTTGAAGGAGGTGGTACAAGGCATTTTGCAGTATGCATAATATAAGAACTTCTCCTGTATTCTATTGATTGTTGCAAGTGGTATTCCTCCTTAGTGGGGAGGATTAAGTGCAAAGGATAGGGCAGTATATTGATATTACTACTACTGTGTGATGGGAGGGTGCTCTTCGGTACCATCAAACCAAGAAGGGAGTCCCAAAGGTAAGTCCTCCTCAGTCTTCAAATTGCATTAGGGTCGAATGGAGACATTTATTGAGGTACGACTGGTGATAAGGGAGCTTAAGTTAAATGCAGAGTATACTAAAGAGCTGATGATGAGGGTGGACAGTTAGAAAATGGATTTGGGATGGGCCATATTGCGGTCAAGCATCTGTTCAGATGGTAAGTTGTAGAGCATCATCTTTTTCAGTTTTTATAGATATTATTAATCATAATATCAATAAATGAAGAATAAATAACAGTCCATAAGTAAGAAAAATAAAGTATTAATTTAAAAAAAAAACGAAACCCACTCACCATACCCACAACAGGCCAACCCCTCCCTAGACCTTCAAAAACTACCCTAATAAACCTTCTCCTTCCCCAAGTGTCCCACTGACACCACCTACAACAGGCCCACCCCTTCCCTAAACCCTCAAAAACTGTTCTAATAAACCCATCCCTTCCCTAACTGTCCCACAATCATGACCCACAACTAGGCCTGTGCAGAGTTCATGGAGTTCTGCTAGGCAGAACTCCACCAATTGCTGAAAAAACTCTGCAGCGCTATGCAGAGCTCTGTGAGCGGTGACGTTTGGGTAAGGCGTGCTATTCACACTGATTTTCAGCGCAGGAGAGTCTAGACACACTGTAAAATCAGTGTGAATGGTATTACACAGAGCGAGAGAGGGCACTAACTTCTTTTTGCCACTCGAGTAGATTTTCTCAACTCGAGCAGCTTCCTCAACACAAGCGGGACAAACTGATAATGGAACGTAGACCAGTAGAATAATGGCCTTAGAGAAAAAGAAACTTACGCAGAAGTTGTGGGAGAAATGAGGCACCTGCTGGGATTGCATGGGAGTGGATCGGAAGTGGTGGATCCTGAGCAAAGATGTTCCAAGTAGGCCTGGTCATGCTTACATTTTTCTAGCACAATTTGTGTTAGTTTGTAAATTTTGTTATGTTTGTTAGGAGAAATTCCCCAAATTATGCATATATGGCGCTTCACTTAATTACCTGCCATTAGTGGTAAAAATGTAACCCCGTAAGTGCGGGCCCCGGTGCGGGTCACAACCAGTGGCCGACACCAGGGAGGGGGTTAAAAATCCTCCGGTGCAATGCACCGGAGGATTTATTTTAATTGTTTTTCCCGTTGGAGACGCGGAACAACTTCCGCGTCTCCATCCCGCCTCGCGGTGCGCTGACTTCACATTTTTTCCCCACTGGAGCAAAAGAGACCTCTACTACTTCGGTGGGGAAAAAAAGGCCAAAACGGCCTCCCCAGATGCCAGGGAGGCATCGATGGAAAGGGGAGATTCTCCCCTTTCCATTGATGCCTCCCTGGCACCGTTTCCTGGCCAAGGATCGCAGCGCGGATGCAATCCATGGCCAGGAAATGCCCCTAGACACCAGGGATCTTCTTTGGGGTGGGTCGCCCCCCTTGTTAAAGGGCCCCCCCCGGGGGCATTATTTTTTTAATGTTACTGTTTTGGGGGTGATCGCGCCCCCCAGATTTGATTTTTTTTTTTACAAAATAAAAACAAAATGGCGGGGTCGGCCCTCCGAACACGGGCCGACCCCTGGGGGTAAAAAAAAATCTAGTTTTCCCTGGGGGGGGCCTGATCGCCCCCCCCAGGGAAAACTACATTGTATTAAACAAAAACAAAAAATTTAAATTGTTGGTGGTCAGCCCTTAGGGTGACCATCTATGGGGCCATTTTCTTTTTATACATGAGTGCTTTGCCAAGGGAAAGCACACATGTATGAAAAAAAAAGTTATGTAAAGTTAGTGTCTTGCTTTCTCTCTCTCTCTCTATATATCTATATATATATATATATGTATTTGTGTGTCGCTTTCTGGGAGCCACAATTGCCCCCCCAGGGAAACCACACATATACATAAAAGTTATATATATATATATATATATATATATAATAGCGAACAATTTCACGCACTCCACGAGGACCGTGATCAAGACTCCTTGGCGAGTCGAAACGCGTTGGTGGTTGTTGACTGCAATAAAATACACGTTTATTTGTACCTCGTGGAGTGCGGTGAAATTTTTCTCCATTACATAATTTCGAGATTGGTCTTCTCTGTCACTGGGCACCAGCAGTGTGAACAAGGCTACGGCTGAAACGCGTTGGGAGGAATTTCGTTGTAAAGAGTAAAAAGCTTTAATTACACTGGAAGTGTCTTGACCCTTCTTGTTATTACAAGATTTCCTTGCATTTTTATGGCATTTCTCGAAGCCATGGTCGGACCTCCACTTTTTGAGCCTCGGTAATTCGAGTTCTTTTTGTGAATATAAATATATATTATATTATATTATATTATATTATATTATATTATATTATATTATATATACATATATGCAACACAAATTGGTTAAAAAATTGTTGCACAGCGCACTCCACTGCCGGTGCTCAGTGATGGAGGAGAGCAACCTCGAAAATATTTTGTGAACAAGAATCTCACCGTACTCCACGAGGTTCAAATTGACATGTTTTATTGCAAGTATAAAAAATGAAAGAAAAGAGGGACTCATTTACCGTGATCAAGACTCCTTGAGAGTCAAAAAGCATAGGTGGCTGTTGCTTGCAATAAAACATGCCAATGTGAACCTCGTGGAGTGCGGTGAGATTCTTGTTCACAAAATATATATATATATGCATGCATGTATGTCTTTTCTGTAGTGGCAGTTGCCATAAAGTAGCGCAGATGGTTTATTGTCCTGCTGCAAAGGATATACATTTATATGTATTTAGCTGAGTGGATTAGTAAAGGCAAACGTTATCTGCACTTTAAAACAAATGTTATGCCAGGGGGACCATGGAGATATGAGTGGCACTTTTGCTGGGTGGTACTGTGGGAATTAGAAGAGGAGGTAATAGGAGGCAGAGCACCAAAAAGGACTGTCGCACTGGGTGCCACCAGCGCTAAAGGCTGTGATGATGGGTATGTGGTAAGGTGAAGTAATACATTATTTTTTGTTTTTTTTCAGTGTTTTCAGAGAATCTGCAGAATTGGAGAAGAAGCAAAGGTAAGGTGACGACATTTCCTATTGTACACAACAAACATACCCATGAGCAATTTTGTGACTATGTGCCTTCTACGTAGGCTAGTAATTTAGAGGGACAGTTTAGCCAGTAGCAGAGATGGCGTCTCGTTGGATGACTGCTGATCAAGCCCCAACTCGGGTTATGGAGGACAGTTCTGATGTAGGCTAAGAGACTGAGACAGCAGATACTGAGAAAGCATCTGAGGGAGAGGACAATGGGGCAGAATGTGGGAGTGATTTTTCAGTTGGCGGAGTCCCATCCGAGGACACCTCTTCCAGTGAGTCTGAAGGAGACAATGACGACAGCCGTCCTGTCCCTTCACAAGCACATTCTGTCAGCGGGACCACATAGGGTTAGCCGAACCCAGAGAGCACGTGCTTGCGGCCGCAAGCACAGAGAGAGTGCTCTCTTGGCAGCCCCCCTGTTTAGTTCAGCCCCAAATTCCACCTTTTACTAGTGACGCTGGATGTAAAGACGATACAGCTTACTTTTTGCCAGTCGACTACATCCATCTATTTTTGGATGTTGACTTCCTTCAGAAAATTGTGCAGCAAACAAATTTGCGTGCAAACCAATTTCTGAGGGAGCGTGGAGGCACTCTAGGGCCCCGTTCTAGGGCACGCCAGTGGACTCCCACTTCGCTGGCGGAGTTGAAGATAATTTTGGGCCTTATGCTCAAAATGGGGTTAGTGCAGAAACCCACCTTGCAGTCCTACTAGACGACTCGCACGGTTTGGGTAACTCCCATCTTCGCACCATACATGAGCAGAGATCGTTTTTTGCTTTTGCATGCTGCATTTCAATGACAATTCGGCTGCATTGCCCCGGGACCATCCAGACCATGAAAGGTTGTTCAAAATTCAGCCTGTCGTGGAACATTTGTCTGCCAGGTTTCCAGAGATCTATACTCCTGGAAAAAATATAGCAGTCGATGAGTCCTTGATCCTGTACAAAGGACGGCTGCTTTTCAGACAGTACATTGCGAGCAAAAGAGCTCGCTATGGCATAAAGCTGTACACGCTGTATGAGAGCTTTTCTGGCTATGTGTACAGCTTCAGAGGGTATACAGGGAAGGATTCTACCCTAAACCCTGTAGGTTGCCCTCCCGCATAAGGAGTCACAGGTAAGATTGTATGGGAACTTGTCCAGCCACTTCTTTACAAAGGTTATAACCTTTATGTGGACAATTTCTATACAGGAGTAGAGCTGTACAGTGAGCTCTACAAAGCTGGCACTGTGGTCTGCGGTACAGTTCGTTGTAACCGCAAAGGTTTCAGCAGGAGCTTGTTTGCAAGAAGCTCCAGAAATCAGAGAGTACTGCATTGCGTTCTAACGAACTGCTCGCAGTCAAGTTCTTAGATAGGTGTGATGTATACGTGCTCACTACAATTCATGATGAGAGCACTTCTCCCATCACAGTTTGGGGTCAGATGGCCGAAGTCCACAAGCCCATCTGTATACTTGATTAAAATAAGTACATGGGCAGAGTGGACAAGAACGACCAGGCTCTTCAACCATACAATGCGTGTCGTAAAACTCGCACTTGGTACAAGAAACTGTTCACCCACCTGATTCAGATGGCAACATATAATGCGTATTCAATTAACATGCATTATATCCCCCCTACTGCATATACTAGTGGACAGAACATATCCCACATTGTCACGGACTACCCTTTCTTCACCAGCATGTGTACCTTACTTTCAACGGTAGATATGCTCTCTCAGTTCGAGGAATCACTTTGTACGGCATACTTGGAAACCCCCAACTTGCATCCACAAACTAGTATAGGTTCACTTGGCAATTATACAGGATTAGCCAGGACTCTGATGAGAAAAGAGACATGAATGGGTAAGGAAAGCTTATGGTAGGTGTGCCTTCACAGGGTTATTGCACAGGTAGAAGGCAGATAGTAAAGGTAATACAGATGTACATCATCTACACCTATGGATTCAAACCCATTGGTGCCATCCCAGCACTGAAGGAGAATGACTTGTATAGGTCAGTGTTTGACCTGCTTTTCATGTTCATCCTCCATCAGAACTTAGTAGATGTTCAGTTTGCTGTATAAGTGCATTACAGTCACATCACTGACCATAATGTTGGCTGGGACATATGCTACATTCTCATGGACTCCCCTGTGTACCAAACACTACCCTTTTTCATAGCCTATGACCTTCTCTTTAGGGAATATCATGAGAAATCCCCAGCATGTCTCCCTTAGTTTCAAAGGTAGATATGCTCATTCAGTTTGAGGAATCACTTTTTACGGCATACTCGGACACTACCAACTTGCATCCACAAACTGGAAGGAGTTGGATTTAGCACAGAGAGTGCATTAAAGGCGCATGAAAAACATGTCTTCCTGAGCCTCAGGTGGCTGTCACAGGAATCATTAGTAAAGGTTTGTTACGCATGCATTTGGTAATGTTAAGGAAGAAGGAGGCAGTTAGCCTATGACCTTCTCTTTAGGTAACATCATGAGAAATCCCCAGCATGTCTCCCTTACTTTCAAAGGTAGATATGCTCACTCAGTTTGAGGAATCGCTTTGTACGGCATACTCGGACACCCACAACTTGCATCCACAAACTGGAAGGAGTTGGATTTAGCACAGAGAGTGCATTAAAGGCGCATGAAAAACATGTCTTCCTGAGCCTCAGGTGGCTGTCACAGGAGTCATTAGTAAAGGTTCGTTACGCATGCATTTGGTAATGTTAAGGAACAAGGAGGCAGTTAGCCTATGACCTTCTTTTTAGGTAACATCATGAGAAATCCCCAGCATGTCTCCCTTAGTTTTAAAGGTAGATATGCTCACTCAGTTCGAGGAATCGCTTTGGACGGCATACTCGGACACCCCCAACTTGCATCCACAAACGGGAAGGAGTTGGATTTAGCACAGATAGTGCGTTAAAGGCGCATGAAAAACATGTCTTCCTGAGCCTCAGGTGGCTGTCACAGGAGTCATTAGTAAAGGTATGTTACGCATGCATTTGGTAATGTTAAGGAAGAAGGAGGCAGTTACTTGACAGGTGGTAAAATGTAGTCAAACTTATTCCGTTCTGTGGCGTGTCAATGTGATGGGCCTTTGTCTGGCAGCGGTAAGTTAATGTGAGTGCAGTGATTGGTTGGATTGGGCCCGTGGCCGGCGATATGAAAGGGTTGTTTGTTGTGCGTGAATGGCGTGTGAATGGACCATAAAGAGGTTGGTGCCTGGACGCGGCTTTATGGTCCACCTTCAGAAGGTTTGGTTTCAATATTCAGATACTTTGATAAGTATTCATGCTTTGAAACCATCATTACTGGATGTGCTAAAACCAACCAGTGTGAGTGGTGGGTTAACTTTAAAAAAACTAGAACCAGGGGAGAGCAAGGGTGCAGGACTTGCGTGGCTCTCACCAGTTTTCCTTCACCCAGAATCCCCTTGAAATCACAAAATGTCCTTAAAAAACACATTTGCCTTGCATTCCAATGAGCAGAAGTCCAGAGATCTGCAGGGAGCCACAAGTTCTACTAAGTCTCAAGCGAAAAACTGCCTCACTTTAGTGAGGGGGCAAGTGACCACAACAGGGAAGTACCCAAAACGGATTGTGGAGACATTAAAATTACCTACCACAAAACAGCCTCGTTTTTTAAGACAGTCACCTAAGTATTTGGTCCTGGGCTCGGCAGCCATATAGGGAAACCTAACAAACGCAGACATTTCTGAAAACTAGACACCCAAGGCAGCCCACGTAATTGTGGCGTGTTTGGATTTAACGAAGTTTTCTTCCCCAGAATACCCTGCAAAAGTGAAACATTGATTAAAACCACTATTTTTCCTTTCTTTTTAATCACAGAAACTACAGGAATGTGCAGGGATCCTCAAAATTCCTACCACCCAGTGTTTCCCCACTTGTCCTGATAAAAACACAACCCCGCTTGTGTGCCTGCGCCTAGTGCCTGCTTCAGGAATGGATCACTCCAGGGTTAACAGTAGCCCTCATGCAAGGACTGCCATTGACCCTTGGGTAATCCATTTCTGTCGCGGGCACTAGGCCTAACCACACAAGTGAGGTACCATTTTTATTGGGACACTTGGGGGAATGCTTGGTGGAAGGAAAGTTGTGGCTCCTCTCAGATTCCAGAACTTTCTGTCACCGAAATGTGAGGAAAACGTGTTGTTTAGCCAAATTTTGAGGTTTGCAAAGGATTCTGGGTAACAGAACCTGGTCAGAGCCCCACAAGTCACCCCATATTGGATTCCCCTAGGTCTCTAGTTTTCAAAAACGTACAGGTTTGCTAGGTTTCCCTAGGTGCCGGCTGAGCTAGAGGCCAAAATCTACAGGTAGGCACTTTGAAAAAAACACCTCTATTTTCAGTAAAAAAAATGGGATGTGTCAACGTTGTGTTTTGGGGCATTTCCTGTCGCGGGCGCTAGGCCTACCCACACAAGTGAGGTATCATTTTTATCGGGACACTTGGAGGAACGCTTGGTGGAAAGAAATGTGTGGCTCCTCTCAGGTTCCAGAACTGTCTGTCACTGGAATGTGAGGAAAAAGTGTTTTTTTTGCCAAATTTTGAGGTTTGCAAAGGATTCTGGGAAACAGAACCTGGTGATAGCCCCACGGGTCACCCCAACTTGGATTCCCCTAAGTCTCTAGCTTTCATAAATGCACAGGTTGGTAGGTTTCCCTAGGTGCCAGCTGAGCTAGAGGCCAAAATCCACAGGTAGGCATTTTGCAAAAAACACCTCTGTTTTCTTTGAGAAAACGTGATATATCCATTTTGTGTTTTGGGGCATTTCCTGTTGCGGGCACTAGGCCTACCCACACAAGTGAGGTACCATTTTTATCGGGACACTTGGGGGAACGCTTGCTGAAAGGAAATTTGTGGCTCCTCTCAGATTCCAGAACTTTCTGTCACCGAAATGTGAGGAAAACGTGTTTTTTTAGCCAAATTTTGAGGTTTGCAAAGGATTCTGGGTAACAGAACCTGGTCAGAGCCCCACAAGTCACCCCATGTTGGATTCCGCAAAGTCTCTAGTTTTCAAAAATGCACAGGTTTGGTAGGTTTCCCTAGGTGCCGGCTGAGCTAGAGGCCAAAATATACAGGTAGGCACTTTTCAAAAAACACGTCTGTTTTCTGTCAAAAAATGGGATGTGTCCACGGTGTGTTTTGGGGCATTTCCTGTCACGGGCGTTAGGCCTACCCACACAAGTGAGGTATAATTTTTATCGGGAGACTTGGGGGAACGCTGGGAGGAAGTTAATTTGTGGTTCCTCTCGGATTCCAGAACTTTCTGTCACCGAAATGTGAGGAAAAAGTGTTTCTTTATCCCAATTTTGAGGTTTGCAAAGGATTCTGGGAAACAGAAGCTGGTGATAGCCCCACAAGTCACCCCATCGTGGATTCCCCTAGGTCTCTAGTTTTAAAAAATGCACAGATTTGGTAGGTTTCCCTAGGTGCCGGCTGAGCTAGAGGCCAAAATCCACAGGTAGGCACTTTGCAAAAAACACCTCTGTTTTCTTTGAGAAAATGTGAAATGTCCACTCTGTGTTTTGGGGCATTTCCTGTCGCGGGCACTAGGCCTACCCACACAGGTGAGGTACCATTTTTATCAGGACACTTGGGGGAACGCTTGCTGGAAGGAAATTTGTGGCTCCTCTCAAATTCCAGAACTTTCTGTCACCGAAATGTGAGGAAAATGTGTTTTATTAGCCAATTTTTTAGGTTTACAATGGATTCTGGGTAACAGAACCTGGTCAGAATCTACAAGTCACCCCATCTTGGATTCCCCTAGGTCACTAGTTTTCAAAAACGCACAGGTTTGGTAGGTTTCCTTAGGTGCCGGCTGAGCTAGAGGCCAAAATCTACAGGTAGGCACTTTGCAAAAAACACCTCTGTTTTCTGTCAAAAACTGGGATGTGTCCACTTTGTGTTTTGGGACATTTCCTGTCGCGGGCACTAGGCCTAACCACACAAGTGAGGTACCATTTTTATCGGGAGACTTGTGGGAACGCTTGGTGGAAGGAAATTTGTGGCTCCTCCCAGGTTCCAGAACTCTCTGTCACCGAAATGTGAGGAAAAAGTGTTTTTTTATCCCAATTTTGAGGTTTGCAAAGGATTCTGGGAAACAGAACCTGGTGATAGCCCCACAAGTCACCCCATCTTGGATTCCCCCAGGTCTCTAGTTTAAAAAAATGCACAGGTTTGGTAGGTTTCCCTAGGTGCCGGCTGAGCTAGAGGCCAAAATCCACAGGTAGGCACTTTGCAAAAAACACCTCTATTTTCTGTCACAAAATAGGATGTGTCCACGTTGTGTTTTGGGGCATTTCCTGTTGCGGGCGCTAGGCCTACCAACACAAGTGAAGTATCATTTTTATCGGGACACTTGGGGGAACGCTTGGTGGAAAGAAATTTGTGGCTCCTCTCAGGTTCCAGAACCCTCTGTCACCGCAATGTGAGGAAAAAGTGTTTTTTTATCCCAATTTTGAGGTTTGCAAAGGAATCTGGGAAACAGAACCTTTTGATAGCCCCACAAGTCACCCCATCTTGGATTCCCCTCGGTCTCTAGTTTTAAAAAATGCACAGGTTTGGTAGGTTTCCCTATGTGCCGGCTGAGCTAGAGGCCAAAATCCACAGGTAGGACCTTTGCAAAAAACACCTCTGTTTTCTTTGAGAAAATGAGATATGTCCACTTTTTGTTTTGGGGCATTTCCTGTCACGGGCATTAGGCCTACCCACACAAGTGAGGACCATTTTTATCGGGACACTTGTGAGAATGCTTGGTGGAAGGAAATTTGTGGCTCCTCTCAGATTCCAGAACTGTCTGTCACCGAAATGTGAGGAAAACTAGTTTTTTTAGCCAAATTTTGAGGTTTGCAAAGGATTCTGGGTAACAGAACCTTCAGAACCCCACAAGTCACCCCATCTTGGATTCCCCTAGGTCTCTAGCTTTCAAAAATGCACAGGTTTGGTAGGTTTCCCTAGGTGCAGGCTGAGCTAGAGGCCAAAATCTACAGGTAGGCACTTTGCAAAAAACAGCTTTGTTTTCTGTCAAAAAATGGGATGTGTCCACGTTGTGTTTTGGGGCATTTTCTGTCACGGGTGCCAGGCCTACCCGCACAAGTGAGGTATCATTTTTATCGGGAGACTTGGGAGAATGCTGGGTGGAAGGAAATTTGTGGCTCCTCTCAGATTCCAGTACTTTCTGTCACCGAAATGTGAGGAAAAAGTGTTTTTTTTTTGCCAAATGTTGAGGTTTGGAAAGGATTCTGGGAAACAGAACTTGGTGATAGCCCCACATGTCACCCCATCTTGGATTCCCCTAGGTCTCTAGTTTTCATAAATGCACAGGTTTGGTAGGTTTCCCTAAGTACCAGATGAGCTAGCGGCCAAAATCCACAGGTAGGCATTTTGCAAAAAACACATCTGTTTTCTGTAAAAAAATTGGATGTGTCCACGGTGTGTTTTGGGGCATTTCCTGTCATGGGCGCTAGGCCTACCCACACAAGTGAGGTATAATTTTTATCGGGAGCCTTGGGGGAACGCTGGGTGGAAGGAAATTTGTGGCCCCTCTCAGATTCCAGAACTTTCTGTCACCGAAATGTGAGGAAAACGTGTTTCTTTACCTAAATTCCAAGGTTTGCAAAGGATTCTGGGTAACGGAACCTGGTCAGAGCCCCACAAGTCACCCCATCTTGGATTCCCCTAGGTCTCTAGTTTTCAAAAATGCACAGGTTTGGTAGGTTTCCTTAGGTGCCGGCTGAGATAGAGGCCAGAATCTACAGGTAGGCACTTTGCAAAAAACACCTCTGTTTTCTGTCAAAAACTGGGATGTGTCCACTTTATGTTTTGGGGGAATTCCTGTTGCGGGCGCTAGGCCTACCCACACATCTGAGGTATCATTTTTATCGGGACACTTGTGGGAACGCTTGGTGGAAGGACATTTGTGGCTCCTCCCAGGTTCCAGAACTCTCTGTCACCGAAATGTGAGGAAAAAGTGTTTTTTTATCACAATTTTGAGGTTTGCAAAGGATTCTGGGAAACAGAACCTGGTGATAGCCCCACAAGTCACCCCATATTAAATTCCCCTAGGTCTCTTGTTTAAAAAAAATGTACAGGTTTGGTAGGTTTCCCTAGGTGCCGGCTGAGATAAAGACCAAAATCCACAGGTAGGCACTTTGCAAAAAACACCTCTGTTTTCTTTGAGAAAATGTGATATGTCCACTTTGTGTTTTGGGGCATTTTCTGTCACGGGCACTAGGCCTAACCACACAAGTGAGGTACCATTTTTATCGGGACACTTGGGGGAATGCTGGGTGGGAGGAAATTTGTGGCTCCTCTCAGATTCCAGAACTTTCTGTCACCGAAATGTGAGGAAAACATATTTCTTTACCTAAATTCTGAGGTTTGCAAAGGATTCTGGGTAACAGAACCTGGTCAGAGCCCCACAAGTCACCCCATCTTGGATTCCCCTAGGTCTCTAGTTTTCAAAAATGCACAGGTTTGGTAGGTTTCCTTAGGTGCCGGCTGAGATAGAGGCCAAAATCTACAGGTAGGCACTTTGCAAAAAACACCTCTGTTTTCTGTCAAAAACTGGGATGTGTCCACTTTGTGTTTTGGGAGAATTCCTGTCGTGGGCGCTAGGCCTACCCACACAACTGAGGTATAATTTTTATCGGGACACTTGTGGGAACGCTTGGTGGAAGGAAATTTATGGCTCCTCCCAGGTTCCAGAACTCTCTGTCACCGAAATGTGAGGAAAAAGTGTTTCTTTATCACAATTTTGAGGTTTGTAAAGGATTCTGGGAAACAGAACCTGGTGATAGCCTCACAAGTCACCCCATATTAAATTCCCCTAGGTCTCTAGTTTAAAAAAAATGCACAAGTTTGGTAGGTTTCCCTAGGTGCCGGCTGAGCTAAAGACCAAAATCCACAGGTAGGCACTTTGCAAAAAACACCTCTGTTTTCTTTGAGAAAATGTGATATGTCCACTTTGTGTTTTGGGGCATTTCCTGTCGTGGGCACTAGGCCTAACCACACAAGTGAGGTACCATTTTTATTGGGACACTTGGGGAAACGCATGCTGGAAGGAAATTTGTGGCTCCTCTCAGATTCCAGAACTTTCTGTCACCGAAATATGAGGAAAATGTGTTTTTTTAGCCAACTTTTGAGGTTTGCAAAGGATTCTGGGAAACTGAACCTGGTGATATCCCCACAAGTCACCCCATCTTGCATTCCCCTAGGTCTCTAGTTTTAAAAAAATGCACAGGTTTGGTAGGTTTCCCTATGTGCGGGCTGGGCTAGAGGCCAAAATCCACAAGTAGGACCTTTGCAAAAAACATCTCTGTTTTCTTGGAGAAAATGTGATATGTCCACTTTGTGTTTTGGGGCATTTCCTGTCGCGGGCATTAGGCCTACCCACACAAGTGAGGTATCATTTTTATCAGGACACTGAGGAGAACGCTTGGTGGAAGGAAATTTGTGGCTCCTCTCAGGTTCCAGAACTCCCTGTCACCGAAATGTGAGGAAAAAGTGTTTTTTTAGCCAAATGTTGAGGTTTGCAAAGGATTCTGGGAAACAGAACTTGGTGATAGCCCCACACGTCACCCCATCTTGGATTCCCCTAGGTCTCTAGTTTCCATAAATGCACAGGTTTGGTAGGTTTCCCTAAGTACCAGCTGAGCTAGAGGCCAAAATCCACAGGTAGGCATTTTGCAAAAAACACATCTGTTTTCTGTAAAAAAAATTGGATGTGTCCACGGTGTGTTTTGGGGCATTTCCTGTCATGGGCGCTAGGCCTACCCACACAAGTGAGGTATAATTTTTATCGGGAGCCTTGGGGGAACGCTGGGTGGAAGGAAATTTGTGGCCCCTCTCAGATTCCAGAACTTTCTGTCACCGAAATGTGAGGAAAACGTGTTTCTTTAACTAAATTCCAAGGTTTGCAAAGGATTCTGGGTAACGGAACCTGGTCAGAGCCCCACAAGTCACCCCATCTTGGATTCCCCTAGGTCTCTAGTTTTCAAAAATGCACAGGTTTGGTAGGTTTCCCTAGGTGCCAGCTGAGATAGAGGCCAGAATCTACAGGTAGGCACTTTGCAAAAAACACCAATGTTTTCTGTCAAAAACTGGGATGTGTCCACTTTATGTTTTGGGGGAATTCCTGTTGCGGGCGCTAGGCCTACCCACACATCTGAGGTATCATTTTTATCGGGACACTTGTGGGAACGCTTGGTGGAAGGAAATTTATGGCTCCTCCGAGGTTCCAGAACTCTCTGTCACCGAAATGTGAGGAAAAAGTGTTTTTTATCACAATTTTGAGGTTTGCAAAGGATTCTGGGAAACAGAACCTGGTGATAGCCCCACAAGTCACCCCATATTAAATTCCCCTAGGTCTCTAGTTTAAAAAAAATGTACAGGTTTGGTAGGTTTCCCTAGGTTCCGGCTTTGCTAAAGGCCAAAATCCACAGGTAGGCACTTTGCAAAAAACACCTCTGTTTTCTTTGAGAAAATGTGATATGTCCACTTTGTGTTTTGGGGCATTTCCTGTTGCGGGCACTAGGCCTAACCACACAAGTGAGGTACCATTTTTATCGGGACACTAGGGGGAACGCTGGGTGGGAGGAAATTTGTGGCTCCTCTCAGATTCCAGAATTTTCTGTCACCGAAATGTGAGGAAAACGTATTTCTTTACCTAAATTCTGAGGTTTGCAAAGGATTCTGGGTAACAGAACCTGGTCAGAGCCCCACAAGTCACCCCATCTTGGATTCCCCTAGGTCTCTAGTTTTCAAAAATGCACAGGTTTGGTAGGTTTCCTTAGGTGCCGGCTGAGATAGAGGCCAAAATCTACAGGTAGGCACTTTTCAAAAAACACCTCTGTTTTCTGTCAAAAACTGGGATGTGTCCACTTTGTGTTTTGGGGGAATTCCTGTCGTGGGCGCTAGGCCTACCCACACAACTGAGGTATAATTTTTATCGGGACACTTGTGGGAACGCTTGGTGGAAGGAAATTTGTGGCTCCTCCCAGGTTCCAGAACTCTCTGTCACCGAAATGTGAGGAAAAAGTGTTTCTTTATCCCAATTTTGAGGTTTGCAAAGGATTCTGGGAAACAGAACCTGGTGATAGCCCCACAAGTCACCCCATATTAAATTCCCCTAGGTCTCTAGTTTAAAAAAAATGCACAGGTTTGGTAGGTTTCCCTAGGTGCCGGCTGAGCTAAAGGCCAAAATCCACAGGTAGGCACTTTGCAAAAAACACCTCTGTTTTCTTTGAGAAAATGTGATATGTCCACTTTGTGTTTTGGGGCATTTCCTGTCGTGGGCACTAGGCCTAACCACACAAGTGAGGTACCATTTTTATCGGGACACTTGGGGGAACACATGCTGGAAGGAAATTTGTGGCTCCTCTCAGATTCCAGAACTTTCTGTCACCGAAATATGAGGAAAATGTGTTTTTTTAGCCAAATGTTGAGGTTTGCAAAGGATTCTGGGTGACAGAACCTGGTCAGAATCCACAAGTCACCCCATCTTGGATTCCCCTAGGTCTCTAGTTTTCAAAAACGCACATGTTTGGTAGGTTTCCCTAGGTGCCGGCTGAGCTAGAGGGCAAAATCTACAGGTAGGCACTTTGCAAAAAACACCTCTACTTTCTGACAAAAAATGGGATGTGTCCACGTTGTGTTTTGGGGCATTTCCTGTCGTGGGCACTAGGCCTACCCACACAAGTGAGGTATTATTTTTATTGGTAGACTTGGGGGAATGCTGGGTGGAAGGAAATTTGTGGCTCCTCTCAGATTCCAGTACTTTCTGTCACCAAAATGTGAGGAAAATGTATTTTTTATCCCAATTTTGAGGTTTGCAAAGGATTCTGGGAAACAGAACCTGGTGATATCCCCACAAGTCACCCCATCTTGCATTCCCCTAGGTCTCTAGTTTTAAAAAAATGCACAGGTTTGGTAGGTTTCCCTATGTGCGGGCTGAGCTAGAGGCCAAAATCCACAAGTAGGACCTTTGCAAAAAACACCTCTGTTTTCTTTGAGAAAATGTGATATGTCCACTTTGTGTTTTGGGGCATTTCCTGTCGCGGGCATTAGGCCTACCCACACAAGTGAGGACCATTTTTATCGGGACACTTGGGAGAATGCTTGGTGGAAGGAAATTTGTGGCTCCTCTCAGATTCCAGAACTTTCTGTCACCGAAATGTGAGGAAAATGTGTTTTTTTAGCCACATTTTGAGGTTTGCAAAGGATTCTGGGTTACGGAACCTGGTCAGAACCCCACAAGTCACCCCATCTTGGATTCCCCTAGGTCTCTAGCTTTAAAAAATGCAAAGGTTTGGTAGGTTTCCTAGGTGCCGGCTGAGCTAGTGGCAAAAATCTACAGGTAGGCACTTTGCAGAAAACAGCTCTGTTTTCTGTCAAAAAATGGGATGTATCCACGTTGTGTTTTGGGGCATTTTCTGTCACGGGTGCCAGGCCTACCCACACAAGTGAGGTATCATTTTTATCGGGAGACTTGGGGGAATGCTGGGTGGAAGGAAATTTGTGGCTCCTCTCAGATTCCAGAACTTTCTGTCACCAAAATGTGATTAAAAAGTGTTTTTTTAGCCAAATGTTGAGGTTTGCAAAGGATTCTGGGTAAGAGAACCTGGTCAGAGCCCCACAAGTCACCCCATCTTGGATTCGCCTAGGTCTCTAGTTTTAATAAATGCACAGGTTTGGTAGGTTTCCCTAGGTGCCAGCTGAGCTTGAGGCCAAAATCTACAGGTAGGCACTTTGCAAAAAACACCTCTGTTTTCTGTCAAAAAAAGGGATGTGTCTACGTTGTGTTTTGGGGCATTTCCTGTCAGGGGTGCTAGTCCTACCCACACAAGTGAGGTATCATTTTAATCGGGAGACTTGGGGGAATGCTGGGTTGAAGGAAATTTGTGGCTCCTCTTAGATTCCAGAACTTTCTGTCACCGAAATGTGAGGAAAACATGTTTTTTTAGCCAAATTTTGAGGTTTGCAAAGGATTCAATAGAATCTGGTCAGAACCCCACAAGTCACCCCATCCTGGATTCCCCTAGGTCTCTAGCTTTCAAAAATGCACAGGTTTGGTAGGTTTCATGGAGGTGCCGGCTGAGCTAGAGGCCAAAATCTGCAGGTAGGCACTTTGCAAAAAACACCTCTGTTTTCTGTCAAAAAATGGGATGTGTCCAATTTGTGGTTTGGGGGATTTCCTGTAGTGGGCGCTAGGCCTACCCACACAAGTGAGGCATCATTTTTATCGGGACACTGGGGGGAACGCTTGTTGGAAGGAAATTTGTGGCTCCTCTCAGGTTCCAGAACTCCCTGTCACCGAAATGTGAGGAAAAAATGTTTTTTTAGCCAAATGTTGAGGTTTGCAAAGGATTCTGGGAAACAGAACTTGGTGATAGCCCCACACGTCACCCCATCTTGGATTCCCCTAGGTCTCTAGTTTTCATAAATGCACAGGTTTGGTAGGTTTCCCTAAGTACCAGCTGAGCTAGAGGCCAAAATCCACAGGTAGGCATTTTGCAAAAAACACATCTGTTTTCTGTAAAAAAATTGGATGTGTCCACTGAGTGTTTTGGGGCATTTCCTGTCATGGGCGCTAGGCCTACCCACACAAGTGAGGTATAATTTTTATCGGGAGCCTTGGGGGAACGCTGGGTGGAAGGAAATTTGTGACCCCTCTCAGATTCCAGAACTTTCTGTCACCAAAATGTGATGAAAAAATGTTTTTTTAGCCAAATGTTGAGGTTTGCAAAGGATTCTGGGTAACAGAACCTGGTCAGAACCCCACAAGTCACCCCATCTTGGATTCCCCTATGTCTCTAGCTTTAAAAAATGCAAAGGTTTGGTAGGTTTCCCTAGGTGCCGGCTGAGCTAGTGGCAAAAATCTACAGGTAGGCACTTTGCAGAAAACAGCTCTGTTTTCTGTCAAAAAATGGGATGTATCCACGTTGTGTTTTGGGGCATTTTCTGTCACGGGTGCCAGGCCTACCCACACAAGTGAGGTATCATTTTTATCGGGAGACTTGGGGGAATGCTGGGTGGAAGGAAATTTGTGGCTCCTCTCAGATTCCAGAACTTTCTGTCACCGAAATGTGAGGAAAACGTATTTCTTTACCTAAATTCTGAGGTTTGCAAAGGATTCTGGGTAACAGAACCTGGTCAGAGCCCCACAAGTCACCCCATCTTGGATTCCCCTAGGTCTCTAGTTTTCAAAAATGCACAGGTTTGGTAGGTTTCCTAGGTGCCGGTTGAGATAGAGGCCAAAATCTACAGGTAGGCACTTTGCAAAAAACACCTCTGTTTTCTGTCAAAAACTGGGATGTGTCCACTTTGTGTTTTGGGGGAATTCCTGTCGTGGGCGCTAGGCCTACCCACACAACTGAGGTATAATTTTTATCGGGACACTTGTGGGAACGCTTGGTGGAAGAAAATTTGTGGCTCCTCCCAGGTTCCAGAACTCTCTGTCACCGAAATGTGAGGAAAAAGTGTTTCTTTATCCCAATTTTGAGGTTTGCAAAGGATTCTGGGAAACAGAACCTGGTGATATCCCCACAAGTCACCCCATATTAAATTCCCCTAGGTCTCTAGTTTTAAAAAAATGCACAGGTTTGGTAGGTTTCCCTAGGTGCCGGCTGAGCTAAAGGCCAAAATCCACAGGTAGGCACTTTGCAAAAAACACCTCTGTTTTCTTTGAGAAAATGTGATATGTCCACTTTGTGTTTTGGGGCATTTCCTGTCGTGGGCACTAGGCCTAACCACACAAGTGAGGTACCATTTTTATCGGGACACTTGGGGGAACGCATGCTGGAAGGAAATTTGTGGCTCCTCTCAGATTCCAGAACTTTCTGTCACCGAAATATGAGGAAAATGTGTTTTTTTAGCCAAATGTTGAGGTTTGCAAAGGATTCTGGGTGACAGAACCTGGTCAGAATCCACAAGTCACCCCATCTTGGATTCCCCTAGGTCTCTAGTTTTCAAAAACGCACATGTTTGGTAGGTTTCCCTAGGTGCCGGCTGAGCTAGAGGGCAAAATCTACAGGTAGGGACTTTGCAAAAAACACCTCTACTTTCTGACAAAAAATGGGATGTGTCCACGTTGTGTTTTGGGGCATTTCCTGTCGTGGGCGCTAGGCCTACCCACACAAGTGAGGTATTATTTTTATTGGTAGACTTGGGGGAATGCTGGGTGGAAGGAAATTTGTGGCTCCTCTCAGATTCCAGTACTTTCTGTCACCAAAATGTGAGGAAAATGTATTTTTTATCCCAATTTTGAGGTTTGCAAAGGATTCTGGGAAACAGAGCCTGGTGATATCCCCACAAGTCACCCCATCTTGCATTCCCCTAGGTCTCTAGTTTTAAAAAAATGCACAGGTTTGGTAGGTTTCCCTATGTGCGGGCTGAGCTAGAGGCCAAAATCCACAAGTAGGACCTTTGCAAAAAACACCTCTGTTTTCTTTGAGAAAATGTGATATGTCCACTTTGTGTTTTGGGGCATTTCCTGTCGCGGGCATTAGGCCTACCCACACAAGTGAGGACCATTTTTATCGGGACACTTGGGAGAATGCTTGGTGGAAGGAAATTTGTGGCTCCTCTCAGATTCCAGAACTTTCTGTCACTGAAATGTGAGGAAAACGTGTTTTTTTAGCCACATTTTGAGGTTTGCAAAGGATTCTGGGTAACAGAACCTGGTCAGAACCCCACAAGTCACCCCACCTTGGATTCCCCTAGGTCTCTAGCTTTAAAAAATGCAAAGGTTTGGTAGGTTTCCCTAGGTGCCGGCTGAGCTAGTGGCAAAAATCTACAGGTAGGCACTTTGCAGAAAACAGCTCTGTTTTCTGTCAAAAAATGGGATGTATCCACGTTGTGTTTTGGGGCATTTTCTGTCACGGGTGCCAGGCCTACCCACACAAGTGAGGTATCATTTTTATCGGGAGACTTGGGGGAATGCTGGGTGGAAGGATATTTGTGGCTCCTCTCAGATTCCAGAACTTTCTGTCACCAAAATGTGATTAAAAAGTGTTTTTTTAGCCAAATGTTGAGGTTTGCAAAGGATTCTGGGTAACAGAACCTGGTCAGAGCCCTACAAGTCACCCCATCTTGGATTCGCCTAGGTCTCTAGTTTTAAAAAATGCACAGGTTTGGTAGGTTTCCCTAGGTGCCAGCTGAGCTTGAGGCCAAAATCTACAGGTAGGCACTTTGCAAAAAACACCTCTGTTTTCTGTCAAAAAAAGGGATGTGTCTACGTTGTGTTTTGGGGCATTTCCTGTCAGGGGTGCTAGTCCTACCCACACAAGTGAGGTATCATTTTAATCGGGAGACTTGGGGGAATGCTGGGTTGAAGGAAATTTGTGGCTCCTCTTAGATTCCAGAACTTTCTGTCACCGAAATGTGAGGAAAACATGTTTTTTTAGCCAAATTTTGAGGTTTGCAAAGGATTCTGGGTAATAGAATCTGGTCAGAACCCCACAAGTCACCCCATCCTGGATTCCCCTAGGTCTCTAGCTTTCAAAAATGCACAGGTTTGGTAGGTTTCATGGAGGTGCCGGCTGAGCTAGAGGCCAAAATCTACAGGTAGGCACTTTGCAAAAAACACCTCTGTTTTCTGTCAAAAAATGGGATGTGTCCAATTTGTGGTTTGGGGGATTTCCTGTCGTGGGCGCTAGGCCTACCCACACAAGTGAGGTATCATTTTTATCGGGACACTGGGGGGAACGCTTGTTGGAAGGAAATTTGTGGCTCCTCTCAGGTTCCAGAACTCCCTGTCACCGAAATGTGAGGAAAAAGTGTTTTTTTAGCCAAATGTTGAGGTTTGCAAAGGATTCTGGGAAACAGAATTTGGTGATAGCCCCACACGTCACCCCATCTTGGATTCCCCTAGGTCTCTAGTTTTCATAAATGCACAGGTTTGGTAGGTTTCCCTAAGTACCAGCTGAGCTAGAGGCCAAAATCCACAGGTAGGCATTTTGCAAAAAACACATCTGTTTTCTGTAAAAAAATTGGATGTGTCCACGGAGTGTTTTGGGGCATTTCCTGTCATGGGCGCTAGGCCTACCCACACAAGTGAGGTATAATTTTTATCGGGAGCCTTGGGGGAACGCTGGGTGGAAGGAAATTTGTGACCCCTCTCAGATTCCAGAACTTTCTGTCACCGAAATGTGAGGAAAACGTGTTTCTTTACCTAAATTCCAAGGTTTGCAAAGGATTCTGGGTAACGGAACCTGGTCAGAGCCCCACAAGTCACCCCATCTTGGATTCCCCTAGGTCTCTAGTTTTAAAAAATGCACAGGTTTGGTAGGTTTCCCTAGGTGCCGGCTGAGATAGAGGCCAGAATCTACAGGTAGGCACTTTGCAAAAAACACCTCTGTTTTCTGTCAAAAACTGGGACGTGTCCACTTTATATTTTGGGGGAATTCCTGTTGCAGGCGCTAGGCCTACCCACACATCTGAGGTATCATTTTTATCGGGACACTTGTGGGAACGCTTGGTGGAAGGACATTTGTGGCTCCTCCCAGGTTCCAGAACTCTCTGTCACCGAAATGTGAGGAAAAAGTGTTTCTTTATCCCAATTTTGAGGTTTGCAAAAGATTCTGGGAAACAGAACCTGGTGATAGCCCCACAAGTCACCCCATATTAAATTCCCCTAGGTCTCTAGTTTAAAAAAAATGCACAGGTTTGGTAGGTGTCCCTAGGTGCCGGCTGAGCTAAAGGCCAAAATCTACAGGTAGGCACTTTGCAAAAAACACCTGTTTTCTTTGAGAAAATGTGATATGTCCACTTTGTGTTTTGGGGCATTTCCTGTTGTGGGCAATAGGCCTAACCACACAAGTGAGGTACCATTTTTATCGGGACACTTGGGGGAACGCATGCTGGAAGGAAATTTGTGGCTCCTCTCAGATTCCAGAACTTTCTGTCACCGAAATATGAGGAAAATGTGTTTTTTTAGCCAAATGTTGAGATTGCAAAGGATTCTGGGTAACAGAACCTGGTCAGAATACACAAGTTACCCCATCTTGGATTCCCCTAGGTCTCTAGTTTTAAAAAACGCACATGTTTGGTAGGTTTCCCTAGGTGCCGGCTGAGCTAGAGGCCAAAATCTACAGGTGGGCACTTTGCAAAAAACAACTCTACTTTCTGACAAAAAATGGGATGTGTCCACGTTGTGTTTTGGGGCATTTCCTGTCATGGGCGCTAAGCCTACCCACACAAGTGAGGTATCATTTTTATTGGTAGACTTGGGGGAATGCTGGGTGGAAGGAAATTTGTGGCTCCTCTCAGATTCCAGTACTTTCTGTCACCAAAATGTGAGGAAAATGTATTTTTTATCCCAATTTTGAGGTTTGCAAAGGATTCTGGGAAACAGAACCTGGTGATATCCCCACAAGTCACCCCATCTTGCATTCCCCTAGGTCTCTAGTTTTTAAAAAATGCACAGGTTTGGTAGGTTTCCCTATGTGCGGGCTGAGCTAGAGGCCAACATCCACAAGTAGGACCTTTGCAAAAAACACCTCTGTTTTCTTTGAGAAAATGTGATATGTCCACTTTGTGTTTTGGGGCATTTCCTGTCACGGGCATTAGGCCTACCCACACAAGTGAGGACCATTTTTATCGGGACACTTGGGAGAATGCCTGGTGGAAGGAAATTTGTGGCTCCTCTCAGATTCCAGAACTTTCTGTCACCGAAATGTGAGGAAAACGTGTTTTTTTAGCCACATTTTGAGGTTTGCAAAGGATTCTGGGTAACAGAACCTGGTCAGAACCCCACAAGTCACCCCATCTTGGATTCCCCTATGTCTCTAGTTTTAAAAAATGCACAGGTTTGGTAGGTTTCCCTAGGTGCCAGCTGAGCTTGAGGCCAAAATCTACAGGTAGGCACTTTGCAAAAAACACCTCTGTTTTCTGTCAAAAAAAGGGATGTGTCCACGTTGTGTTTTGGGGCATTTCCTGTCAGGGGCGCAAGTCCTACCCACACAAGTGAGGTATCATTTTTATCGGGAGACTTGGGGGAATGCTGCGTTGAAGGAAATTTGTGGCTCCTCTTAGATTACAGAACTTTCTGTCACCGAAATGTGAGGAAAACATGTTTTTTTAGCCAAATTTTGAGGTTTGCAAATGATTCTGGGTAATAGAATCTGGTCAGAACCCCACAAGTCACCCCATCCTGGATTCCCCTAGGTCTCTAGCTTTCAAAAATGCACAGGTTTGGTAGGTTTCCCTAGGTGCCGGCTGAGCTAGAGGCCAAAATCTACAGGTAGGCACTTTGCAAAAAACACCTCTGTTTTCTGTCAAAAAATGGGATGTGTCCAATTTGTGGTTTGGGGGATTTCCTGTCGCGGGCGCTAGGCCTACCCACACAAGTGAGGTATCATTTTTATCGGGACACTGGGGGGAACGCTTGTTGGAAGGAAATTTGTGGCTCCTCTCAGGTTCCAGAACTCCCTGTCACCGAAATGTGAGGAAAAAGTGTTTTTTTAGCCAAATGTTGAGGTTTGCAAAGCATTCTGGGAAACAGAACTTGGTGATAGCCCCACACGTCACCCCATCTTGGATTCCCCTAGGTCTCTAGTTTTCATAAATGCACAGGTTTGGTAGGTTTCCCTAAGTACCAGCTGAGCTAGAGGCCAAAATCCACAGGTAGGCATTTTGCAAAAAACACATCTGTTTTCTTTGAGAAAATGTGATATGTCCACTTTGTGTTTTGGGGCATTTCCTGTCACGGGCACTAGGCCTACCCACACAAGTGAGGTACCATTTTTATCGGGACACTTGGGGGAACGCTTGCTGGAAGGACATTTGTGGCTCCTCTCAGATTCCAAAGCTTTCTGTCACCGAAATGTGAGGAAAATGTGTTTTTTTTAGCCAAATTTTTAGGTTTGCAAACGATTCTGGGTAACAGAACCTGGTCAGAGCCCCATAAGTCACCCCATCTTGGATTCCCCTAGGTCTCTAGTTTTAAAAAATGCACAGGTTTGATAGGTTTCCCTAGGTGCCGGCTGAGCTAGAGGCCAAAATCCACAGGTAGGCACTTTGCAAAAAACACCTCTGTTTCTGTCAAAAAATGGGATGTGTCCACGTTGTGTTTTGGGGCATTTCCTGTCACAGGCGCTAGGCCTACCCACACAAGTGAGGTATCTTTTTTATCGGGAGACTCGGGGGAATGCTGGGTTGGAGGAAATGTGTGGCTCCTCTCAGATTCCAGAACTTTCTGTCACCGAAATGTGAGGAAAATGTGTTTTTTTAGCCAAATTTTGAGGTTTGCAAAGGATTCTGGGTAACAGAACCTGGTGAGAGCCCCACAAGTCACCCCATCCTGGATTCCCCTAGGTCTCCAGTTTTCAAAAATGCACAGGTTTGGTAGGTTTCCCTAGGTGCCGGCTGAGCTAGAGTCCAAAATCCATAGGTAGGCACTTTGCAGAAAACACCTCTGTTTTCTTTGGGAAAATGTGATGTGTCCACGTTGTGTTTTGGGGCATTTCCTTTCACAGGCGATTGGCCTACCCACACAAGTGAGGTACCATTTTTATCGGGAGACTTGGGGGGACATAGAATAGCAAAACAAGTGTTATTGCCCCTTGTCTTTCTCTACATTTTTATCTTCCAAATATAAGAGAGTGTGTAAAAAAGATGTCTAATTGAGAAATGCCCTGTAATTCACATGCTGGTATGGACACCCCGGAATTCAGAGATGTGCAAATAACCACTGCTCCTCAACACCTTATCTTGAGCCCATTCTGGAAATACAAAGGTTTTCTTGATACCTATTTTTCACTCTTTATATTTCAGCAAATGAATTGCTGTATACCCAGTATAGAATGAAAACCCACTGCAGGGTGCAGCTCATTTATTGGCTCTGGGTACCTAGGGTTCTTGCTGAACCTACAAGCCCTATATATCCCCGCAACCAGAAGAGTCCAGCAGACATAACGGTATATTGCTTTAAAAAATCTGAAATTGCACGAAAAAGTTACAGAGTAAAACATAAAGAAAAATGGCTATTGTTTTCAGCTCAGTTTCAATATTATTTTTATTTCAGCTGTTAATTTCTGTAGGAAAACCTTGTAGGATCTACACAAGTGAACTTTTGCTGAATTCAGAATTTTGTTTATTTTTCAAAAATAGTTAGCTTTCCGGGATCCAGCATTGGTTTCACACCCATTTCTGTCACTAACTGGAAGGAGGCTGAAAGCACAAAAAATAATAAAAATGGGGTATGTCTCAGAAAAATGCCAAAATTGTGTTGAAAAATGTGGTTTTCTGATTCAAGTCTGTCTTTTCCTGAAAGCTGGGAAGCTGGTGATTTCCGCACCACAAACCCTTTGTTGACGCCATTTTCAGGGGAAAAAACACAAGCCTTCTTCAGCAGCCCTTTTTCCCAATTTTTTTGAAAAAAACAACATTTTTGCTCTATTTTGGCTAATTTCTTGGTCTCCTCCATGGGAAACCACAAACTCTGGGTACCTTTAGAATCCCTAGGATGTTGGAAAAAGAGGACGCAAATTTGGCATGGATAGCATACGTGGACAAAAAGTTATGAAGGCCTAACCACAAACTACCCCAAATAGCCAAAAAAGGGCTCAGCACGGGGGGGCAACGGCCCACCAGCTAAGAGGTTAACATAAATGTGCCATCTATAGTAAAAAAAAATACCACAGATGGGCAGGAAACAACAGAACATGAGCAGCTGTTGTTTGTTGTGCTTTCGTTTAAATGAACCTTTGTGCCAAAAACTGATGCAAACACACACCATTTCTGCAAACCTTCATCACACTGCATCTGGGCTGCACTGATGAGCACATATACAATATTTGGAATGTTTAAGTATTTGTCTAGGCATAGGATTTTGTAGTGAAAGGGTTTGCATCCAATACAAATCCTACGCTAGACAGCACACATATGCCTTTACAAAATGGTACAAAGGGTGTGAGCTACTCCCGGGGTGGTGAGCAGCAGCAGCCCATTTTTAGTACATATGGCTCTGGACTGTATTCTCTCCTTTGCACAACTTTGCATACTAACTTTGGCTGCTGCCATTTATTGTGTTACAAAATAAATTTGGCCTTAGTGTGCATACCTGCACGTGAGCCTTAATTCACACACTCTTAGGCAGTTAATGGCAATAAAATTGTAATACCATGTATCTGTGTCCTTTCTCTCACCTTACTTCACCTCCCCATCTTATCCTTAACCTTCATCTTTCCTTCTCTATGTACCTTCATCCCTGTCTCTTACTCAGATTTTTCTATTTTTCTACCTCACCTTCATCTACCTCACTGTCCTTTTAACACACCCAATAATCCTTTTCCTCTGCATCTCTCATAAGCTTGACTCTCTCTTTCATTCTCTGTGTCCATATCTAAATCTATCACTCTTGATTCCCTCTTTCTATACTTAATGTCTTTCTCTTTATCAGCCCTTTCTCTTTATTTTCTTTCACCTCACTGTATTGTTTTCCATCAGAACTCCCTGCCTTTCTCCTTCATTGAGTTTACTTCTCACACAACCTTATCTCTATCTATACCTCACCTTTCCAGATGTTTTTCAGCCTCATAAGTCATTGTCATCTACCTCACTGATCTTGTTACCCCACATATCCATTAGTACTTCACCTCGACCACCACCTCTACATGTATACACATTCATTGAAAAACATAAAGGATAAATTGGGGACTACAGATTTAGAACAAAGAAAATGTTAAAATTCACCATTTATACGTATCCGACCTAAGTAAACTTTCACCGCCATGGATTTTGTATGTCATCATTGATGTAACAGGTGAGGTCATAAGAAGGCCATGCAAGTTAAGCTTATGTACAATGGATGAATTTAATTTTTTTCTTTTAGTTTTATATTTTTAATTTTTTATTAGAAGACCTACATATAACTTCACTTTTACAGTTAATCTTATTACTCCACTGACGTATAACTCTACTGTAAATCTATTTTTCATGTTCTATATTTTTTTAACATAATGTAATTACTTGTTACAATAACTCTGTGGTCAATCCACCACTGTGAATGGTCTTCACACCTTTGTGATGGTGGTTGGCTACGGGGTCTGGCCCTGTGCTTCACCCTCTGCCTAACCCTGTGCAGACAACCATCCCCCTCTTGTAGAAGGCCATGTAGCATGAGCGGCTAGGATTAGGCCACACTGCCTAGCCTGTGGCCAGACCCTGAACCTAAACTCTGTTGCCAGACTACCCACTGCCACAAACTGCCTTCGGCCTTGCACAGCATGAGGTTGAACCACATCCTGCATGCTTTCTTTTTGTTCTTTTTTTAGGTCCTGCAAGACTCCTGTGGGAGCACAGGGATCTATGCTGCTGACTGTTGTGGACTACACAGAGGATGCATTGGCTTTCATGGGACTCCTGCTGGACACCTACAATGAGGCTAAAAATATTTTTTGTTAACTTTGACTCCTTGGGCTCGGTGGTCAAGCTATTTCATTTTGGCTCAACCCTATTTTTAATTGATTTTTTAAGACTCATGACCTAGGCCATGAGTCCTGTAAAGGTAGTCACAACATCTGTCCTGATGTTGTGCCCAGACCAATCACATCAGTCAGTATTACTGGAGTCCCACTGGACCAACCAATCAGATTGTCACATTTTCTAGTGGCACCAAATATCACTATTTGTTAACCTTAATTCCTCATGAACAGCTGAACAGATTTACATCAAATCACAACAAGCACACTTTCTAAGTAAAATCTAGTTATCTGCCAAATTAAGTGTAATTTAGCTGTTTTTTCTGTATTTTTGTCTACTTTTCCCCATGGCAATTCCATGGGGAAAAAGTGTTTTGGGACACCCCATTTACTCTGTCCCCACTTAACAGTTCACCTGAAACCTTACAGGAAGGATTTGAGGTGGATTAACTTTTTCTTGGGAAGCTTTGTGAAGATTTATCAAACAGTTCCAAAGTTAGAAGAAGAATGAAAACAGTCTTGTTATAGAAACCCTGTACAGGTGACTGGGTGCATGTTAGTTTCTATGGGTGAGTGACCAAGTCTTTTTGTGACTGTCTTAGTGAATGAGTGGGTGAGTCAGTACCTGTAGGGGTGAGTGAGTGGATGTATCATTAACATTTTGCATATTGTGTGGATGTGTCAGTGCCTTTATGGGGAAGTGAATGGATGTGTGAGTAGCTAAATCAGTTAGTCATTAGGTGTGTCAGTGTGTACACTGGTGAGTGAGTAGGTATATGAGTTGCTGCATGGATGAGTGAATGGGTGTGTGAGCAGTTGTATGGATGAGTTAGTGGATGTATTAGTGACTGTATTGGTGAGTGATTGGATAAGTCATTGACTGTACGGTTGAATAAGAAGGTATATGAGTACTGTATTCATTAATGGCGGGCTGTATCCGTGACTCTATGAGAGAGTAAGTGAATGTGTGAGTAGTTCTCAGTAATTTAGTTGGTTTGTTACTGTCTGCGTGAGTGACTAACTGGGTGTGTCAGTGACTGTAAATGTAAGTGACTGGGTGTGGTAGTTGTTCTGCAGGTGATTTGATTTGTCTGTATCGTAGAGTGAGTGGCAGTGTCTGTGACTAGACAGCTGAGTGTGTGGATGTGTAACTGCTTGTATGGGTAAGTGAATGGGTATATTAGTGGCTGTGTGGGCATGGTATTTGTTTTTGTGAATGGTTCTACAGGTGTATGGGTTGGTGTCTGAGTAGCTATATGAGTGTGTGAGTGTGTGTGTGAGTAGCTGTGCAGGAGTATGAATAGCTGACTTAATAATGTGCGGTTAGTGAATCTTATATTAGTGGCTGTGTGTGAGTGAGTTTGTCTGTCAGTAATCTTCTAGGTATATGAATGAGTTTGTGAGTAGTTGTGTGTGTGGTTGTACAATTGTTCATATGTGGGTAAGAGTGGATGTTTGAGCTTTTTTGTGGATGATGTTATCAGTGATGTCATCAATGATGTCATCAATGACATCACTAACCATTTCATGAGTGATGTAATATGTGAAGTCATATGCAGTGCTTTACAGGGGTACAAGTTATAGTTAGCTGAGGTAACTGCTGAATTGCACTGGTTTTGTACGTGTGAAATGTGAGTCTATCTATAACATCCCTGTAACCGTTTGTTTTTCAATCCAGCCACCAACGTGCACAACCTTCAGCTGGGCACTGCAGTGGTTGGCCATAGGATCTGGCCTGTGGCCAGTCCTTGCATTCAATCCCTATAACCACCCAACCCCTTGCTGCGCATGACCTTTGATCCAAGCCCTGGGGACCCCCTGGCCCAAGTATTAATTTTTTTGGGGGGAGGGGAGCCATGTGGCCCCTCCCAGGGCAGATCTCAGCCCACAGGGATCCCATCCCTATGGACCTGGCCAAATCACCATGGTGCTCCCCAGGGTACTCAGTCACAATGTAGGGGACCGTGGGGGGGTGCCTGAAGGCCCCCCATGGTCCCAGCCACCTCCCCACCTCCTTTTGGAGCTGACATTACTGTCACAGAAAGGGAGCTGCTAAAGCAGCTCTCTCTCTGTGAGAGCAATGTTTCCTCCATTTCCCTGCATGCCTCTTCGTGGGCAGGGAAACAGATGAACCCTCCACTCACAGTGAGGGAGAGCTGTTTGACAGCTCTCCATCACTGCGAACAGAGTGTTTGTTGTGACTTGGTGGGTTCTTTCAAAGCTCCCACCAGGTCACAACAAACAGCTATGTCCTGGGGTGGGCACCCCAGGACATAGCAGGAGCCGGCCCTCGGGTGATGGCTGTTCCCAGGGCCATCAGTGGCTCCTTAAGGGGGGCCATGAAGCCCCCCTCCAATACTTGTAGCCCTGGGGATGTGGACGTTCCCACAGCTGTGGGGGCGGGGCAGGTGGCCACCCGTGTTTGATTCATTAAAATTCCTGGGGAGGTGGATGTTCCCAGGGATTCGGGTGGCCACACAGCCCCCATCCCAGCAGAATATATTACATTGGTCCCAGGGACATAGCTGTCCCTGGGGCTTGGGGGGGGTGCACCTCCACATACATCAAAAATCTTCAATCTGGTGGCAGTCCTTGGTGCTTTAGGAAGCCATTTCTCACATGCCCCTCAGACTTGACCCACCCAGGTGCTTAATGAAAAGGGTGGGAGCCACATACAGGCAGGTGGAAGACAAGGATACGCCCTCCATATTATAACATAGCACACTGCCATGATTTCCGGGGCAGTAGCCACCCCACCGAAAGCCTGGTGGAAACACATCATAAAAAAGGGGACACTCACCTTCCGGAACACACAGGAGACCGCGGCCACCATGGAAGCTGAACTGCAAGCCTTCCTGATGCTGGACCACACCATGGCTGTCCTGGAGCACCAACACCAATGAAGACGATGACAGTGAGTACAGCCACCTAGCACACAAGAGAGGAAGGGAGGGAGGGCAGTGTGACACACACATGCACAACACACACCACACACCCAGAACCATCTGCATAGTAAAACAACAGTAACAGAACCCCCGAGCAAAGGAATCCACTGAGATTGGCTGGGGCACCTGTGGGGATGTAAGTGGTATATTATGCTACATGTCTGTGATATATTCTGCATCCCTATCTTCTCCTATATTATTGCTGTTGCCCTGCCACCTTTGTTTGTGTATGCTGATCGATTGTGAGATTGTTAGTTCCCCATGCTGTGCATGCATTGCTGGTGGGTGTACATGCAGGGCTGGAAGGGGTATGGCATGCAGGGCTTGGCATTTAGGTTTGTTCATTGTGGTGGTGCACTGTGTGGGATGGAGTGGAATGATGGGAATCATGGTGGGGGTTGAGATGGCATGCAGGTATGGGGGGTGGTAGGTAGTAAATGTTGACTCATCAGTGTCCAGTCCTCCGGAAACTCCAGTAAGTCCCTCAGGATGCAGGATTGCAAAGACTTGCTCCTCCCATGCTGTCAGCTGTGGGGGAGGTGGTGGGGGTCCACCACCAGTCCTCTGGATAGGAAGCTGGTGCCTTGCTGCTATGGAACGCACTTCCCCCCATAGGTCATTCTACAACTTCCTTATGCCGTCCCTTGTTCCTGGATGCTGTCCCACAGCGTTCACCCTGTCCACAATCCTCCACCATAGCTCCATCTTCCTGGCAATGGATATCTGCTGTACCTGTGCTCCAAACAGCTGTGGCTCTACACTGACTATTTTCTTAACCATGACCCGCAACTACTCATCGGTAAAATGGGGGTGCCTTTGTGGGGACATGGGTGTTGTGTTGTGTGGTGTGTGTGTTGTGCATAGGGTGATGTGTGATGTGGTGGGGTGTGTGGTTTGTGGTACGTGTCGGCTGCATTGGTAGCTGTGATGTGCGTGTAGTTCTCTTTTGGATTGTCGTCGCAAAGTGTAGCCATCTTGTGTTTGCAAAGGTTTCTGGGTGATGTGGGTGGGTGTTTTATGGTGCTGTTGGTGGGTTTGTGGGGTGTTAGTATTTGTGTCAGATGTGGGTGTTTTGTTCTGGCCAATGTTGTTTTGTTTTGTATTTGTGTGGCCATATCCTCCACAGCGATGTTCACCGCCAATGGTTTACTGTTGTTGAATGTCTGCTGTGGTGATTTGTGGGTCATTATTTTGAGGGCGCAATATTGGTGGCGTTACGGTATGGGTGGTAGTTCCATCAGTTTATCATGTTCAATGGGTCTGGTGGATTTGTGGTTGTGGCTGTTTTCTGCCGGTTTTGTGTGTGTGTGTCATAATCTGGTGAACGGATGTTCTCCTCCGCGGCGGTATTTTGGTGGCAGTGATTGCGGCAGAATTTGGAATTTACCACAAATGTCATAATGGGGGCCAAACTGTGTAAAGCATTCAAGTATCATAAATCAGTAATTAAATAAAACACAGGAAACAGTTTAAAAATCCAAAACCAAATTGTAAAAATAATATTTTTAGCACATAGACAAGAATGGCGCCAATCTGGTCATCTGGTCGCACCTTGACCGGAGCAAAGTCAAAGTTTAAGGTCAACCGCGATGCGGCACGCAGGAGGCCTTGGTCAAAAGTTAACCTTCGGACTTAGCCGTTTTCTTAAAGATTTTCTTCAGCGAGACCAAGTCGCCAGTCCGATCTGACCTCCCTGGAGCTCTTCCTCAGATACACGTCACAGAAGACCTCAATGAAGATTCCTACATGCAGACATAGACTATTTTTCGATATGAACATCCTTTGACTAGGCCAATCCTGAATCTTGATCCGACATCCCTGGAGCCCTCTTCGGATACACTGTGCAGGAGGTCCCAGTCAACTTTCTACATTCGGACTTAGTAACTTTTTCAGAGATTTTCTTCAGCGAGATTGACCTGCAAGTAAGACTGGGTCACAGTTCAGGCAAGCCGGCTAGACTCACCGCAGCGGGTCTGTCCCTCAATGGAGCTTTTTCCAAAAAGTTCTCCAATCTTCGCCAAACTTCTGGGTCTTCTTCTAGATGGTCTCTGAAGGTCCTTTAGGAGTCCACAGCACCCCCCAAGGTTCCAGAAGCTCTGAGTTGCTCCCTGAGAGTGCAGACTCCAACTCCAAGAATGCACCTAGCTTAAACTCTAAAATGGCCACTGGACAGTGGTCATCTGGTCGGTTTCGTTAGTATTTGATGCAGGGGACTCTGGATAGCTATTTTTCACCTGCAGCAAACAGGGAGTCCCTTCTTGAACCAGCTGAAGCCAGGAAAAGTCCTTCTTGTGGTAAAGCCCAAGTGTTCAGCTGGTGCAGTCCTTCAGAGTGCAGTGTCCAGGTGCAGACCAGGGGTCCAGTAGGGCACTCCTTCTTCTTCTGATGTTCTTCCTTGTATGGATCGGAGGTGTGGGTGCAGCTCTGCCATATTTATCCTTGCTCCTGGGTGTCCTGGGTATCCAATCACAGGCAGCTTCCTCCGCCCTGTCATGACCACTTCATGTGAAATGTGGCAAGAACCAATCCCAGGGAGCAAAATTTTTAAAAATCCAACATGTCTGAAGGTGATTTTTGAAGGTTAAATCTAGCTGAGCCCACCCACTGGTGTGGCTAAAAATTCTAAACACACCCCTCTCCTGCCCTCTCCTAATCTAATCAAGAAGGCACCTAATTGTCTAGGATGTGAGGGATGTGCTGGGTTGCCCAAATGTTCTTCCATGCCTTTGAAGACCAGTTTGGCCGCCTTCCCCCCTTCCTGCTTCACCATCTGCTGAGGCCGATCTCCTCCCCCAGGCACATCCTTTGTGTTTAGCTCAGGCCACTTCACACCTCATCAAGGCAGCCTGGCCAGGCTGCCAGAGGCTGGCCAATCAGAGAAGGACACTACAGAGCTGAAGTTGGCAACTTTCAGGTAGAGTTTTACCTGAACTAGTTATATTAAACCCAACAATTGTAAGTTATGGGATTTATTCTACCAATTAATATGATACCAAACACAAGGTATCTGACACTTAAGAGGACTTTATTAATTCAAATAAAGTATCCCCATTTTAGCCTATGGAGGCCATTCACCACAGTGAGGGAAAATAATGAATTTGGCTATTTTACCTCACCAGGACTTATAAAACAATTTCTAAAAGGTCCCTGCTTATAGTTACATGGCACCCAACCCTAGGGGCACACCTTAAGGGCACACCTTAAGGGTGACTTATACGTAACAATAAAGTAGTTTAGGACTTTGGAAGTACATAAAATTCCAGTCGAATTTTCATATAACTTTAGTTTAAAAGCAGCCAGCAAGGCAGGCCTGCCTTTAAAATGATACTGAGTGAGTACCTAAGCAGTGCACCTATGGGTGCACTACCTGTGCTGGGGTCCCTAAACCTGCATGCCCTACCATATGCTAAGGACTTATAGGTAGGTTGATACTACCAATTATAATTAGCCTAATTTGCATATCCACTTTATACAGAGCACTGGCCAGCAGTACCCAGGGCACACAGCCAAGAGTCAGTAACCACCAGAATCTGTCCAAAATGTTTGGGGGTAACCAGGGCAAACAGGAGGACTTTCCTACATGAAGCATATCACACAGATGACTACATATCTAAGAGAATGTATCTGTCTAGTCCTAGTAGTGGAATTACATTTTTTAATACATCTGCTGTTATGTGACTGACTGTCTTAATACCTCTATGACTCTGTAAACCTGTACGTAATTGTCTCAACATATATCTCAGTGCCTCTGTTAGGGAATGTTGAGGTATGTCAGTGTGTCTGCAATTGCTTTTCATATTACTACTTATATAAGTGCTTTCTGAGTAGGTCAGTAATGTACAAGTATCTCACGGCTTCTATCAGAGGCTGAGACACACCATTCATCCTTTGGAAACATGAATATCAGTTCTTTGGTGAGTGGTATACTCTATGCAGTACTTGGCTCAGGAGTCTACAAGTGCACAACTAAATTTCCAAAACTTAAAAGTACCTTTCTTAATTACATTGCATAATGCTTCATGGCATATCTAAAACATATGACAGAGGTGTGAAATTTGCATTAATAAATGAGTTTCAAACTTCACAGATGTGCCTCACAGGTCAATGTTAGTGGCCAGTAGCAGAACAGACACAGGGTCTGCACTACTGGACCTCACCCTTCTGAAAAGTAGTATTTGTCTGGATAGAAGAGAATATTGTGAGTTTGAGACTTGACAAAGGAATTCTACTGGCCAATATGACTAGGCACTAACAGAGAACACACAGGCGGTGTACTACTAGGCCTCACTCATGCTTAAAGCAGTATTTGTCTGGATACATGCCAATATTGTGTCAGTACTTGCCAATGTATGTCAGTGAATGTACAGGTTTATCTGTACTAGCACCATTAGATGGTTTAGTACACCTACTGGCATGTGAGTACATGTGTTAGTGCCTGTATGGCTCTGTAAATGTATTCATGACTGAAAAATACATTAGTGTCTGTTAGAGAATACGGGGGTAGTGTGAGTGTGTGCAAATGACTTTGACATCACTACATATATAGCTGCTTTATGAGTATGTGAATGAATGTAGAAGTGGCTCTGCCAGTCTGGCAGTGCCCGAGACACAGAATTGTTGATTTTAACACACGAATGTTGTTGCTTGGTGAGTGGTATACTATATGTAGTTCTTAGCATAGAGGTCGGCAAGTGCATGAGTACGTTTCTAAAACTGAGCCACAGATTTCTTAATAACTAAAGCACAATGCACAGTGCTTGATGGCATACCTATGGCATATCACAGAGGTGGATTATTTGTACTAAAATGTTAGTTGGAGATCTGACAAAGGGGTTTAACAGGTCAACATTAGTTAGGAAGTAAGAGAGCATACACCTGCTCTGCACTACTAGGCCTCATTCATGATTAAAACAATATTTGTCAGGATCCATGACAGGATTGTATCAATACTTGCTTATATATCTGAGTGAATGTAGGTGTTCATCTGTAGTAGCGCCTTAAAATGTTTTAGTACATCTGCCTGTTTTAGTACTGGTATGGCTCCGTAAATGTGTACATAACTGGCTGAACAAATACCTTAGTGCCTGTGTTAGGGAATACAGGGCTATGTGAATGTGTCTGCAATTGCCTTTGATAGAGCTGCATATATAAGTACTGTCTGAGTATCTGAGTAAATTTAGAAGTCTCTCTGTTGGTCTGTCACTGGCTCAGACACAGAATCCTTGCTTTGGAAAGATTAATTTTAGTTCCTTGGTGAGTGGCATGCTCTATGTAGTGCTTGTCTTAGAGGCCTGCATGTTTTTAAAACTGAAATGTACATTTCTTAATCCCTTAAGCACAATGGACCATACTTGATGGCGTACCTAGAGCATATCACAGAGGTGATTTATTTGTACGAAAACGTAAATTTGACACCTGACACAGGGGTTTTACAGGCCTACTGTACTTAGGCAGTGAGACATCACACACAAGCTATGTATTACTAAGCCAGATGCACTATTAAAGCAGTATTTGTCTGGATACATGACAAGATTTTGTCAGTTCTTCCCTACATATATGAGTGAGTTTTAGTACATCTGCTGCTATGTGAGTGTCTGTTTTGGTACATGTATGGCTCTATAAATGTGTACATAGGTAGCAAAATAAATACCTCAGTGCCTGTGAGAGAGATTACAAGAGTATACTTCACATACCTCTACAGTTTATATTCTTCCCTTTCAATACTGACTCATATATTTCCTCTAAAAAGGAATAAATAAGACTACAAGTCCCAGATTTCCAAGCAACACTTTGCTTCTGAGTAACATATCATGTCTACACATGTAAAACTTTCACATCTCCGAATACATTGTTAAGTATAACCCTTACAATGAAGATTTTTTCCTAGCAATTAGACCATCCAGAAAAGCAGCACATGTATTGCATGCAGTTCTGTGGAACATAATAAGAACCAACGTCTCTGACTCTTACTTCGCATCTCAGAAAAATTGGACCTCAGTCACTTATTAATAAACATATAGAAGCACTCACACTATCACACATAGATGGTTTCAGCTACTTTCAATACTTTTCGATCTGCTTCATACTCTCGTTCAACAACCTCATATAGAGATGTACATTTGTAACCAATTTACCTTTCACAAAATTAAAACTTGTTGACATACCTGAAAATTGAATATGTTGTTAAAATATGTTTTTTTTATCTTATCACCTATATTCAAAGCTCTCAGGAATTGTCAAAACTAAGCATTAGAATGGATGAGCACTCTTACACATAGCAACCATAAATGGCAACCTTTTTTAACTTTGCACTGTGTGATAATGCAGATAAGAGCAAATAAAAGCATTCCTTTCATTTTTTAGTTATGCAACAACACTTCTGAATGGTTACTATGTGTTAACCCTCTTGTGTACTTTTCTGAAGAACCCACTGTTGTATACTTCTTTCCCTGATCGCAACTTAACAGGTGTCCAAAACCACATTTAGCTTTATGGTTTTGTGAGTTCAACAGCATAGTACACTTTATTAGCATTTCCTCTCTAGGAAAGTAAACACTTTTCACTCAATAATGAATACAAACTATTTTAAGATATGGACAGACAGGAGTCTCTCTTTAACACATTTCCCCAATACACTCTTAGCAAAGTCTCCATAGAAACCCACTAGAACCAGTAGGTCACATGTTCACATAACATTCTACAAGTGACATACAAGTTACAAGTTGACCTGCAGCAGGCATGATTTACCTTACAGAAGCAAAACTATATCTAAGGGGGTGATTCCAACCCTGGCGGTCCGAGACCGCCAGGGTTGGGGACCGCGGGAGCACCGCCAACAGGCTGGCGGTGCTCCCAAGGGCATTCTGACCGCGGCGGTATGGCCGCGGTCAGAAACGGAAAACCGGCGGTTCCCCGCTGGTTTTCCGCTGCCCTGAGGTATCCTCCATGGCGGCGCAGCTTGCTGCGCTGCCATGGGGATTCCGACCCCCTCACCGCCATCCTGTTCCTGGCGGTTTTGACCGCCAGGAACAGGATGTCGGTGAGGGGTGTCGTGGGGCCCCTGGGGGCCCCTGCAGTGCCCATGCCAATGGCATGGGCACTGCAGGGGCCCCCGTAAGAGGGCCCCTAAAAGATTTTCAGTGTCTGCCATGCAGACACTGAAAATCGCGACGGGTGCTACTGCACCCGTCGCACCCTTCCCACTCCGCCGGCTAATGGAGCCGGCTTCCTCGTGGGAAGGGGTTTCCCGCTGGGCTGGCGGGAAACACAGAATAACCGCGGCGGTCTTCTGACCGTGTAGCGGTATTCTGTTGGGGGAACTTTGGCGGGCTGCCTCCGCCGCCCGTCAAAGTTGGAATCACCCCCTAAGTCTCCATTTGATGTTCTATTTTTTCCAGAGACAATGAAAATCTGTGTTCTAATTCTTTCAAAGTATACCTTACTTGAGTCACTTACATACTCACAATAACCAATCAAAAGTATGTACTTTTTTTAAAGTTAGCAACACACCTCCATTTTGACTGCATGTCATTTTCAACAGTGCCTAATTAAGCTCCTGTCTTCTGCTAGAAAGACTAGAATAGACAGGGGCTTGAGTTTGCCTCCTAATGTAGACACTGAGTAGATTGGCCAGAGAGGGTTAAAGTGCCATCAATTGCTGCCTTTGGTTAGAAGCATTAGAGAGTACAAACTCCCTGACCTCATGATTTTGCACTGTTGTTGTAATGACCTGGGCATACTGACTGGGGTGGGAGTGGAAATCCTAATGAAAGATACCTTTGCACAATGAATGAGACTTTTTCCTCACACTGTCTTGGTATACTCCAATATATGCCAAAGACAAAATGGAACTGGTCTACCCAATTCAGCCCACTGATTGACATAGACAGGAAACATTTTAATAAAACAGTTTCTGCATTTCTCAGGGACTATAACATGGGCTGTGTATTCAACATATGATTTAACATGACTAGCATATATATAAGTGATTGTGTGCACATAACAGAGTTTTTCTTTCAAATCTGAAATTCTGCATCCAGCCTTACATGTAACTATGTCATACTAACAATGAACATAAATGCTTTACTTAGGGCCACCCTATTGCCTAAAATTATTGTTGATTTTTTTGTACAATTATTTTTTAATTATTCGGCTTAGTTGTGACGAAGTCACTATCCTCGTGAGTATGTCATAAAAATGCAACACTAAAAGACACTTTTAGTACATACCAACTGATTCAAAATTCATATTTTTATATATACTATTTTCAATAACATACACCAAAAATTATTTTTATTTAAACTTCTGAAACATATCTATGAGTATGTCTCTAACTCTATATATATATATATTCAATTTTGAATCAATATTTTGGTGATCTAAACATATATGCAAAAGTGTGTGAGTGCATTAGACTTTTCATCCTTGGCGTGGTCTCCCTTAACTGTTTGCTTCTGTTTCCCAGGTTGTTGATGTGTGCTGGACTCTGTTTTTTATGTTTCTGTTACTCTGGGCACTTTGTCACTGCTTACCACTGCTAAAATTCAAGTGCTCCTATATAAAATGTGTGTGTAATTGGTTCATTCATGATTGGCATATTTGATTTACTAGTATGCCCCTAGTAAAGTGCACTAGAGATGCCCAGGGCCTGTAAAAAAATGCTACTAGTGGGTCTGCAGCACTGGTTGTGCCACCCACATTAGTAGCTCTGTAAACATGGCTCAGACCTGCCATTGCAGTGTCTGTGTGTGCAGTTTTAAACTGTAAATTCGACTTGGCAAGTGTACCCACTTGCCAAGCCTAAACCTTCCCTTTTCTTACATGTAAGACACCCCTAAGGTAGGCCCTAGGTAGCCCTAAGGGCAGGGTGCAGTGTATGGTTATGGTAGGACATATAGTAGTGTGTTTTATATGTCATGACAGTGAAATACTGCTAAATTCATTTGTCACTGTTGCAAGACCTGTCGTTCTCATAGGTTAACATAGGGGATACCTTTAAATATGATTAAAGTGTAGATTCACTTTGGGAGCGGGTACACATATGGAGTTTGGGGTCTCTGAGCTCACAATTTAAAAATGCATCTTTCAGTAAACTTGACTGTGTGTTTGAAAATGCCACTTTTAGAAAGTGAGAATTTTCTTGCTTAAACCATTTCTGTGACTCTGCCTGTTTGTGGATTCCCTGTATGGGTCAGTTTGACAGTTGGGCTGTTTGCATCTCTCACTAGACATTGACACAAAGGGAGCTGGGGTGTAGTCTGCATTTCCTGATGGGCCATCTGTGCTAGGAGGGGGTGAGGAGTGGTCACTCACACCTGAAAGGGCTGTGCCTGTCCTCACACGATGCAGTCTCCAACCCCCTGGTGTGTGTCTGGGGCCTGGCCTGGGCAAGGCAGGATTTCACAAACAAGAGAGACTTTTCTTTGAAGTAGGCCTACTTCAAAGGGCAAAATGGGTATAAGAAGGGCACCCAAAACCACACACTTTAGAACACTTCTGGAAACCAAGAGGAACCTCTGCCTGGAGAAGAGCTGAGGAAGAAGAGCTGCCCTGCCTGTGACTGTGCTTTGTGGAGCTATCCTGCAGTTGCTGCTTCTGCCTGTGCAAGAGGACAAAGACTGAACTTTGTGTTGCCTTCCTTCCTGTGAAGAACTTTCCAAGAGCCTGATTTAGAGCTTGCTCCTGTTGTTTGAAGTCTCAGGGACAGCAAAAACTTCTCTCGGCGAGCACCTGGAGCCTCTGCTGAGACTCCTACTCTGCCAAGTGGGGCCCATCCAGTTCCTGGGAACCTGAAAGGAGAAGCTGGCATCCCAAGATTGAGAAATCCACGCACCGACCGTCGTGCGGAGAAAAGATCGAAATGACTTTGATCTGTGGCTGAAACATCGAACACCGCCGATTTCGTGGCTGAAAATCAACGCTTACCTGCAAAGCAACCGGAAGATCGATGCCAGCGGCTGGAAAACTTACGTGCAGCATCGCTGACAGAGACAGGTGAGATCGCAGCCCGTGCTAAGTAGTTTTCGGATCAGAGTGTGGCTGGATTTCTGACCCAAACACCGCTGGCCTTCCCGGATCCGAGAGTGCTGACCAGATTGACGCATCGCTCTTCTGCGGAGAGAAGAAATGATGTACACCTACCTGACTGAAAGAGAAATGACACAAGATCTCTCTTGTGAGTTGTAGGAGGCTGGCCTGGTTTGTCGTGCGAACCTTGGCTACTTACACCTTATACTAGGTCCAGTTATCCCTTATTAGTAAAGTAGTAGTGTTCTAGCAGCTTAGGCTGATAGAGGTAGCTATAGCAGAGCAGCTTAGGTTGAACTAGGATACATGCAAAGCTCATGCAATACCACTTATAGTTACACAGTACTTATACACAAGTAAAGACAATACTCAGTGTTACCAAAAATAAAGGTAGTTTATTTGATGACACAGTACCAAAAATATCTTAAAGGCAATACTCCTTCTGGAGGCAAATATTATACACAATATATACACTAGACACCAACATAAGGAAATTAATTAGACATAGGATAGTGCAAATAATAGGAAATGTTATAGAATACAAAGGGAGAAAATAGGTCTAGGGGCAACACAAACCATTTAATAAGAAAGTGGAATGCGAATCACGAATTCCCCCCAAGACAAGTGTAGTGTGTGCAGAATCACTGAGAGAGGAAGAAAACAGTAAAGGTAAGTAAATTACCCCACCCCAGAGGCCAGCAAAGCAGGAGTAAAGTAATGCAAGTTTCCTTAGGACACACTACACCTCGTGATATGGATTATTGCAGTAACCAATCAAGTCTGCAAACAACTACTGCTGGATTCCTGGACCTGAAGACCTGCAAATAAAGGAGCTCAAGTCCAGAATTCGAAAGAAGTTCCAGGAAGGATAGGAGTCCCTGCCAACCCAGAAGAGTGTGCAAAAGAAGAGTCCCTGGTTGGACGAAGACTGCAGGAATGCACCCTAGGAAGATGCCAGCGGGTTCCTGCATGATCCAAAGAATGTCCCACGACATGAAGATGGATGCAGATGTGATTTTGTGTTGGAAGTCGTCAAAAAGCCATGGTTACGACAAAGTTGGGTTTTGTATCAAAATGGCACTGGCTGGACATAGGAGGGACCTGGGGACCACAACTCTGTGTGAGGAGGAAGAGGGGGCTCTCAGCACTTTTGAGAGCCCTCATGATGCCAGGCAGTACCCACGGGAGTCCCAGGACACGGGGACAACGGATGTGCAAAATACGGTTGGTGCAGCACTACAAAGAAGGGTCCCACGCCGCCGGGGGTCAACTCAGCGAGTTGAGTATTGCAGGATAGAGTGCTGGGAACCTGGGCCAGGTTGTGCATCAAAGAAGTTTATAAATAGTGCACAGAGGCCTCAGGAGGTGAAGAAGATGTGGTGCACAGGGGTTCTGCCGCTCCCAAGGAAGGCAAGGTCTTACCTCCTCTGTGAGAGGAGCCAGGAGTACCGTTGGTTGACTTGGAAGGTGCATGCGTGAGCAGGGGAGTGAATCCGTCACCCCACGGGAGATTTCTTTGGTCCTTCTAGTGCAGGATGAAGACAGGGAGTCCTCAGAGCTTTCACACCGTGGAAACTGTTGCAGTTGCTGGCTGGAGCTGAAGTTGCAGAAGAAAACTATCCCTTGTGGATACCTTGTTGCTGTTACAGTGGTTCCTGGAGCAGGCTGCGGTTGATCTGTGGTCAGAGGATGAAGTAGTAGTTGCAGAGGATTGCTGCTGGAAACTTGCAGGCAGAATCTGAAGAGACCCCACAGTAGAGACCCTAAATAATTGCTGAGAGGGGGATTGGCTACCTTATCAGCTATGGACCTATCAGGATGGGTCTCTGACGTCACCTGCTGGCACTGGACACTCAGAGCCCTTCAGAATGCCCACACACCTTGCAAAGCAAGATGGTTGAAGTCTGGGACACACTGGATGAGCTCTGGGAACCACCACTATAATGGTGATGGACAGTGGCGTGGTCACTCCCCTTTCCTTTGTTCAGTTCCACGCCAGAGCTGGGGACAAGGGATTCCTGAACTGGTGTAGACTGGCTTTTGCAAGGAGGGCACCATTTTTGCCCTTCAAAGCATTTCCAGAGGCTGGGTGAGGCTACCCCTCCCCAGCCTGTTACACCTATTTCCAAAGGGAGAGAGTGTAACACCCTGCTCTCAGAGAAAATGCTTTGTTCTGATTTTCTGGGACTGAGCTGCTCAGACCCCAGGAGGGCAGAACCCTGTCTGTGAGGTGGCAGAAGCTGTAGCTGTAGTGCAAGCCTCAGAGAGCTGGTTTGGCAGTACTGGGGGTCCATAGTGGAGCCCCCAAGATGTATGAAATTGGCTCCCCAATGCCAGATTTGGAATGAGGGGACAATTCCATGATCTTCGACACCTTACATGGCTATATTCGGAGTTACCATTGTGAAGCTACATGTAGGTATTGATCTATATGTAGTGGACGCGTGTAATGGCATCCCCGCACTCACAAAGTCCCGGGAAAGGGCCCTGATCTATGTGGGGGGTGCCTTTGCTAGTGCAAGGGTGCCCTCACACTTAGTAACTTTGCACCTAACCTTCAGCAAGTGAAGGTTAGACATATAGGTGACTTATAAGTTGCTTAAGTGCAGTGAAAATGGCTGTGAAATAGTGTGTGCACTATTTCACGCAGGCTGCAATGGCAGGCCTGTGAAAGGGTTTGTCTGTGCTCTTTATGGGTGGCAAAAGAAATACTGCAGCCCATAAGGATCACCTGGAACCTCAATACCCTGGGTACCTAGGTACCCATCACTAGGGACTTATACGGGGGTTCCAGTGTGCCAATTGAAATTGGTAAATGAATTCATTAGCCAATAGTGAAACATTGAAAAGCAGAGAGAGCATAAGCACTGAGGTTCTGATTAGCAGAGCCTCAGTGACACAGTCAAGCACTATACAGACACTCACATTAGGCCATAAACTATGAGCACTGAGGTCCTGACCAGCGGGATCCCAGTGAGACAGCCAAAAACATACTGACATACAGGTAAAAATGTGGGTAGCATGCCAAAAAAGATGGTACTTTCCTACATGAGTGATATTGATGCATCGACACCCACACAAGTCCGCCACACCAAAGGTCAGTGATAAACTGGCGATACCAAAACCCACACCGTCACACCAACAAGAATACGCCCACAATATCACGACCCATGAATCAACGCATCGGTCTTTCAACCGCAGTAATCCATTGGCGGTACACACCGCTGTGCTCAAAATACATACACTCTTACAAAACACAACCACATTGGACAATTCCAAATACACACACCTGATACACATACACACACCACACCCACACACCCGCAACACTATAAAACAAACACCGACATTACCCACAAACCCTTACAATGTAAAATTTTGAAGAAGGCCAGAGAGAGAGATTAGCAAACACAACGCCAGCGTCCACAGACACACAACACCATCACTTATACAACATCTACGCACCTCAAACAACACACACCAACAGATCCCCCACACATCACAACTGACAGCACCTCACACATCACCCACACCACATCATGGCACCTCAAAGACATCCCAGGTTTTCTGAGGAGGAGCTCAGGGTCATGGTGGAGGAAATCATCCTGGTAGAGCCACACCTATTGGGATCACAGGTGCAGCACTCCTCCGTTGCAGGGGAAGGTGCGTTCAGTGGTATCCAGACACCAGATTGCTGTGCAGAGGACTGGCGGTGGACCCTAACCTCCTCCCCCACAATTAACAACATGGGAGGAGCAAGTCTTGGCAATACTGCATCATGAGGGCCTTGCAGGAGTAGCAGGAGGACTGGACTCTGGTAAGTCATATCTTAACTACTTTATCCCCCCACCCCACCTGCATGCCATCACATACCCCCACCCTTACCCTCACTCCCATCACTCCATCATCTCACATATGTCCCACTATCACAACCCACACATCTCATTACCAAGGCCCTGCATGCAACACCTATGCATGTACCACCGTCACCAAAGCATGTCCAGTACAGATACCCACACAGACCCCAAACCAACTATCACAAAAGGGCTAAAACAATGATGCAAGTACAGAAGTAGAGGGTACCTCACCCAATGCACAAGATGGCACACACAGATACTAAAACTATGCATTTACACCCCAACAGGACCTCTATTCAACGTCACTGGACAGGAGGTGCCAGACATATCCAGTCCCCCCACAGATTGACAGCAGCTCTGCATGCCTGGATCAAGATGACCAGCCCGGCCAATCAAGGATCTTGGGACAGTCGTTTCCCTGACACAGTCCCAAACCACCACTAAACCTTCCCCCTCAGGAAACACCACCACAGCACCCACCCAGCGGGCCCATCCCTCTGTCCCCAGGACACGTCAATCAGCAGTGTGTCCACCACTACAGGGAACCCAGGCAAACCCACCAACCCAAGAAAATCAGGGACCTGGGGTCAGTGGCCATGGGTACACAGTTCAGGGGAAAGAGGCACGGGATAACAGGGAATCTGGGAGGACTACTGTGTGACAGGGGGAGGACAGGCCCAGGGAACCCACTCTCCACGAAGCACTCTCCAACATCATGGGAGCTTACCACCATTGCAAGGAGACCATGGGCACAGTACTGGCCAAGTTTCAGGAGACCCATCGGCTGCAGGAGCAACACTACCTGGGGATCAGGGAGGACTTGAAGTCCATTAACAACACCCTGGTCACCATTGCAGGGGTGCTGGCAGACCTTGTCAACACCAGGAGGGACACAGTGGCAGACCAATGGGCCCCTGAAACTAGCCTGGATGATGAACAGCCCTCCACCTCTGCCGGTGCTAGTGGACAGGAGGAACTGCCACACGACCAACAGGTCACCAGCACCCCAACCCCTACAGAAAGAGAACCACCCCGCAAACGGTCCCTGAGATCCAGGAACAAGACAGAGAACATTTTCAAGACCCCCGCCAGGAAATAAGACCCTCCTGAATGTCACCCTTCTGTCCCACTTTGTCACCCTGTCCACCTTAAACTGCCATTGCTCCCTTTCCTATGCCCCATTGGACAATGCACCTGCGAGACCAAGAGACTGGACTCTGCGATAGACATTCCTCCACCATCACCCAGCCCATTTCACAAACCCTCCACTTGTTTGCAAAGAAATAAACACCCTTGAATCACCAAAAAATCTGGAGTCAGTCTGTGCTTTCACAAATGTGTAATTGCAAAATCTCTGGAATATAGCAATGTCAATGTACTTGTTCACATACCAATGTTACACAGCTGTAGGCCAGGAGTAAACATAGCAGAGGGCACACATTGGGACCCAGATCTGTGAAATGGAAAGCCAAAGTGACAAGTCAGGGTCCATGCACAGAGTGAAAAAGGAAGACATGCTAGGTCCTACAATAGTATGAGATGTGGGATGCAGTTCCATCTTCTTACCTGTGTCTCACTGGAAGTATTACATGATGATGTTGTTTCGGTTGTCTACGTCTTCTTCTTCTGCCTCCTCATCTTCACTGTCCACAGGCTCCACAGCTGCCACAAGACCAGCATCAGGTACATCCTCCTGCAGAAAAGGCACATGGCATCGCAAAGCCAGGTTGTGCAACATACAGCAGGCCACAATGATCTGGCACACCTTCTTCGGTGAGAAGTTTAGGGAGCCACCAGTCAGATGGAGACACCGGAATCTGGCCTTCAGGAGGCTGAAGGTGCGCTCGATTATCCTCCTAGTTCACCCTTGTTCCTCATTGTAGCGTTCCTCTGCCCTTGTCCTGGGATTCCTCACTGGGGTCAGTAGCCATGACAGGTTGGGGCAACCAGACTCAACTGGAAATATCGAGGGACAACTGTTACACATCCTCCAAACATTAGGGAATCTCCCATACCCAGACAGCAAATGAAACTGTGTGGGGAATTTAGGCTCACCTATTAGCCACACACGGTGCCTCTGTAGTTGCCCCACCACATTAGGGATGCTGCTATTCCTCATAATGTAAGCGTCATGCACTGAGCCAGGATACTTGGCATTCACATGGGAGATGTCCTGGTCTGCCAAACACACCATCTGCACATTCACAGAATGGTAGCTGTTCCGGTTTCTGTACACATTTTCATTTCTGCGGGGGTGGGTGGGGGGGAATGCCACATGTGTACCATCAATGGCACCAATTATGTTGCGGATATGTCCCAGGTCATAGAAGTTACCATTCACTGTGGGCAAATCCTCCACTTGAGGGAAAACGATGTAGCTGCACATGTGTTTCAGCAGGGCAGACAACATTCTGGACAACACATTAGAGAGCATTGGCTGAGACATCCCTGATGCCATGGCTACTCTTGTTTGAAAAGACCCACTGGCCAGGAAATGGAGTACAAACAGGCCTGCACTAGAGGGGGGAGTCCTGTGGGAGGGAGGATAGCTGACATCAGGTCAGGCTCCAACTGGGCACACAGTTCCTGGATTGTTGCACGATCAAGTATGTAAGTGATAATGATGTGTCTGTCTTCCATTGTCGACAGGTCCACCAGGGGTCTGTACACCAGAGGAAGCCGCCATCTCATCACCTGCCCCAGCGGACGTGCCCAATGGAGGAGAACATTGAGCAGAGGGTTATACAACACTAGGTATCAGAAGGCTGTTTTGCAAAAACGTTACATTTTTTCTATGTGCCTTTGCCTGTCCGTATTCCTGGCCTAAATAGGTGTGATGCAGGTATTTGGCATGCCATGTGGCCCCCTGAAATGGCGGCTGCATGACCTTTAAGGTGGGACAAGGGGAAATGAGGTAACTGCGCTGGTGTTGTACACCGTTGCGGTAGGCGGTCGAAGACCGTGGCGCAATTCAGCATTGGTTAACATTGGACCCTATAGGTTCCTGGAGCCAAAGATGATGTACACCGCCAGTGGCGGTAGGCACCGCAGCGGACGTGACCGCCATTTTCTATCTGTTCACTCACTTGATACTTGACCTTCAACAGGAGAGGACCTACACTGCAAGTGCTGCTGTGAGCTGTGTCTGGAAGCTACAATGGCTACAGTGTCTGGGGAAAGGGCCCTTGCCTTCACTTCAGAGGAGTTGGAGAAACTAGTGGATGGGGTCCTCCCCCAGTACACGCAACTGTACGATCCTCCAGACAAACAGGTGAGTATGCTGTGAGCATGGTGGATGGCACATCATTGTATGGAGTGTCGTGGATGGAAGAGGGAGGGGGGACAGGCCATCATGTGAGGATAGTGTGTGTGCATGTATGTCTGGGCCAGGGTGGGAGGTTGTTAAGCAATGTGTGAGAAGAACTGTACGGGAGAGTAACATCCATTATAACTTTTCCTCAAAGTCAGCGCCCACCAGAAGAAGGGTGTTTGGCGTGCCATGGCCAAGGGAGTGCGGACCCTGGGGGTCTACCATAGACGGAGCACCCTCTGCCAGAAAAGGTGAGATGACCTGCGCCGCTGGAGCAAGAAGACGGCAGATGCCCAGCTGGGGCTGGCTTCCCAACGTGGAAGGGGTGCCCGTCGCCCCATGACTCCCCTGATGTACCGGATCCTGGCGGTGGTATATCCGGAGTTGGATGGGCGCTTGAGGGCATCACAGCAGCCACAAGGGGGTGAGTACACTCCCATTCAGCTGACTCTGCGCGCTTGACGAGGTGTCTCGGTGGGGTGGTGGGCTGTGGGTTTCTCTAGGCCAGGGCAAACCCGCAAAGGTAGATCCATTGATTTGCAGCCTCATTCCCACTCCAACCCCAAAGGTGGCATTTGCCCTCTACACTTAGACAGGCTCCCATGGGTTCAAGCTGTGCATGAAATGGGACTAGACAGAGTCCCCCTTGGGCATGTGCTTTTCCCCTGCACTGTTAGTGCATGGCTTAGTGCATAGTGCGGCTCCCTGTGTGTTGTGTCTGCCAATGGTAGTGGTGTTGCAAGCACTGACCATGTGTCTCTTCTGTCTCCCCCCCTTTTTGTTTTGTCACCCCGTCCTTGCGTGCATTAGCATCATCTGGCAGAGAAGCAGTCGCACCGACTGAGCAGGAGGGAGCTGCATCCTACATGGCCCTTGAGGGTGAAGTAAGGGAGTCTGAAGGCATCAGTGGGACGGAGGGCGAGGGGAGCTCCATGACAGGGACTGGAGCATACACCAGCGACAGCGACTCCTCCTCTGATGGGAGCTCCCTTGTGGTGGTGGGCACCTCTGTGCCCACCACATCAACAAGTACAGCTGCCGCCCCCTCTACCAGCATCGCCCTCTCAGCCGCCCCTCAGCGTGTTTCCTGTGCCCGTTCACCAAGGAGGGTGGGCACCTCCTTCACCCCAGGCACCTCAGCCCCTGCCCCAGTCAGCCCTGCTGCCCTCAGTGAGGAGGCTATTGACCTCCTGAGATCCCTCACTGTTGGGCAAACTACCATTTTAAATGCCATCCAGGGTGTTGAGAAGCATTTGCAGCAAACAAATGCATGCCTGGAGAGCATTCATTCTGGACAGGTGGCCCAACAGAGAGCATTTCAGGCTCTGGCCTCAGCACTGATGTCAGCCATTGTTCCTGTGTCCAGCCTCCCCTCTTCCAACTTCCTCCACCCAGACCCATCCCCTGTACCCATGCACACCATCAGACCAGCATGCACACTCATCAACACACAAGAGTGGACATTGCAAACATAAGCACCACACATCCCACAGGCCCTCACACAAGCACCATTCCCATGCAGACACAGTAACATCCACTGCCTTCACTGTGTCCCTCTCCTCCATGTCCTCCTCCTCCCTCCCTGTCTCATCTCCACTCACACCTGCATGCACTACATCCTCATCCACTACCTCCATCACCAGCACGTCTATCACACACACCACTAACGTGCACTCACCACCCCTACTACCATTCACATATCCCCTGTGTCCTCTCCCAGTGTGTCTCTGAGCCCTCCTCCCAAAGTACACAAACGCAGGCACACACCCACCCAACAGCCATCCACCTAACAACAGCCTCCGGCCCATGCACCTTCACCCAAATTCAGCAAACGTACACCTCCTACAACCACTACCTCTTCCTCCACTCCCAAACCCCCTTCATCCTCCCGTCCCAGTGTGTCTAAGAAACCTTTCCTTGCTAACTTTGACCTCTTCCCTACACCTCCCCCCATCCTTCCCCTAGGGACAGGCTGTCCAGGTCCCAGCCCAGCACCTCAGCCACCAAATCCGCAAGCACAGTGGTCCCAGTAACTCCGGTCTCATCGCGGGCGCCATCCATCAGGGCTGCCAGTGTGCCACCTAGTGAGGCCAAGGAGCAGGCCATTCCACCACCTGCCAAGGTGAAGAAGGTGCCCACATGCCGGAGTGAGAAACCGCACCTACCAGCAAGCAAGGGCTCCTTCAAACCAAAAGGGGGCAGTGGCAAGACACCAGCAGCGACATCAAAGGCGGGGAACGGACACAAGCCGAAGAGCATGTCAAGACAGGGCATGGAGGCTTTGGCTGAGGGACCAGAGTCACCCCTTCTGTCAACCACAACACCAACCTGTACGGCGGTGGACACCGCCATGTGCACCGCCACCAGCACCGCCACCTGCACGTCTGCTGCCTCAGCAACAGTCCCCATCATCATCCCCAGTGGGCAGCCATCCGAGGCTGCAGGAGACGTCTTGCTGTGTCCATCAACAGGTGCAGACACATGCACCACCGCCAGCACCTCCACCACAGACACCGCCGCAAGCACCGCCACCAGCCCCGCGTTGTACTCAGACAGTGCCACCACAGCTGGCATGGCAATCATCCCCAGTGAGCAGCCATTCGAGGCTGCAGAAGATGTCCTGGACCTTGCCCAGCGTCCATGAGGCATGACTCCCAGCACTGTTTGTACCTGCAGGTGGCAGGCGAAGTCGCAGCAGGGTGGACTGTGTCTCTGCCTCCATGGCGTATCATGCTACCTGTTCCCAAGCAATCTCGTGGCACACACCCAGGTGAGGGAATGGGACCTGCCACACTGCATGTGAAGCACTCTGGGCACCAAGCCCCCTCCAGAACCAGTGGAGAATGACATTCACTACCCCAGTCCTTGGCAGGATGAAGCACTCTGGGCACCAAAGCCCCTCCAGAACCAGTGGAGACTGTTATCCACTTGAGAGACTGTGGCTTTGCACTCCCCAGGATCCAGCAGTGGGCAAACCACCCACTGGAGAGACTTGAGTGACTGTGGCTTTGCACTCCCCAGGATACAGCAGTGGGCAAACCACCCATTGGAGAGACAGGAGAGACTGTGGCTTTGCCCTCCCCAGGATACAGCAGTGGGCCACCCACCCAGTGGAGAGACTTGAGAGACTGTGGCTTTGCACTCCCCATGATACAGCAGTGGTCATGGAGCCCCCTCGTGGGGCAGTGGCATCCTCCATTCATTCGGCTGAGGTGTCCCCCATCCCGCTCCCCCTGAGGTGCCTGTTTATTTTCCATCTGATGCCCCTGCAGTGTTCTCTCTGTTTCGAGTAAGGTATCCTGTGTGGGCTTTGCCCATTCATTTTAGGACACTGATACACGGACAATGATTTTATTAATATCCGGACTTGTGTAGTTGGTGTACATATTTGTATAAACTGATTTTTGGAATTTCCCTATCTGATTTTTATTGATTACACTTGTTACAATCATTTCCTTTTGTCCTTGCGTTCTTCCAGGGGGTGAGGGGGTGTATATGTAATGTTGCTGCATGTATTTGTGTGAATGGTGTTGTGGGTGAGGGTGTGGGTGTTGCATGTTGCGTGTGTGTGTCACTCTCTTTTCCCTCCCCCCCTACCCTGTGTTGTAGGTGCAGTACTCACTGTGGTCGTCGACGACGTCTTTCCTGCTCCTGATACAAGAGGAGGAAGACCAGCATGGCCAGGACCTGTAGTTCGGGCTCCATGGCGTCCTGGTTCCTCGTTGGGTGTCGAGAGGTGAGTGGTTTACCTTCCAAGTCCTGTTTCCGTTGTGCTTTTGATAGCGTTGCTACCGCCCCGTCAAAGGTGGTGGATAGGCGTGTTGTAATACAGTGGGCGGAACCTTGTGTTTCACCTGTCTGTTGGCAGTTACTGCCGCAGTGTTTGTTTCTACCACCTTGGCGGTCAGAGTGTTAAAGTGGCTGTCTATGTTGGCGGTTTCCCCATGGTCGTGATTCCATTATTTTCCGCCGGGATGTTGGCGGTATTACCGCAGCTTTCACACCGACCGCCAGGGTTGTAATGAGGGCCATAATTTGATCTACAAATGGGTGTGTGAGTTAATTATCAGGAATGGAAATGGGTGCGTTGTGGTGTTATTATGTCTGCAAATATGTGCATAATGGTCCATCAGGGTATGAGTGGATCTGTGAATGGACACATGAGAGAGTAAATAGGTCTGCAAATTGGTTCATGAGATTGGAACTGGGTCTGTAAATGGGGGCATCAGGGTGTCAGTGGATGTGCAAATGTGTGCATTAGCATGTGAGTGGATGTGCGAATGGGTGCTTAAGGGTCTGACTGGGTCTGCGACTGAGTGCATCAGTACCTGAGTAGGTATGTGAATAGGTGCACCAGGATGTGCCTGTATCTGTGAGTGGGTGTATAAGGGTCAGACTGGTTCTGTGAATGGGTGCATCAGGGTGTGAGTCGGTCTGCACATATGTGCATCAGAGTATGTTTGGGTCTGCAAATGGGTGAATGAGAGTGTGAGTGGGCCTGTCAATGGCAGTATCAGATTGTGATGTGATTTGTGAATGGGTGCGTGAGGGTGTAACTGAGTGTGTTAAGGAGTGCATCAGGGTGTGACTAGGTCTGTGAATGGGTCCATCAGGATGTGATTGCATCTCCTAATAGGTGTTTCATGGTCTGACTGGATCTGCAAATGGTTGCATCAGAGTGTAAATGGATCTGTGAATAGGTGTGTGAGGGTGTGTCTGGATCTGCCAATGGGTGTATGAGGGTGTTACTGGGTGTCTGGAAGAGAGCAAGAGTGTCTGAGTACATAGTTGCATACCAGTCTGAATGGGTATGGGAATGGGTGGATGACAGTTTCACTAGGTCTGCAAATGCATGCATCAGTGTATGACTGGATCTGTGAATGGGTGCATGAGGGTTTGACTGCGACTGAGTGCATCAGTGTCAGAGTAGGTCTGTTAATGGGTGCAGGAGGGTGTGATGGGTTTGCGAATGGGTGTGTGATAGTGCAACTGGGTCTGTAAATGCGTGCATGAGGGTATGATTAGGACTGAGAATGGATCCGTGAGACTGGGTCTGTAAGCATGTGAATCAGTATGTGAGTGGATCTGCAAATGAGTAAAACTGTGAATAGCTGCATCAGGGTGCGAGGGGTTCTGTAAATGGGTGTCCGAGGCTCAGACTAGGTCTGTGACTTGGTGCATTGGTTATATGTCGGAACAAAGAATGCTCGAACCACCCATGCCTGAACGAGGTCAGAACAACAACCTTGTTGTTACCACGAATGCCTTAACAATGATTTTTCGTTGTAATGGCATTCCTGGTAAAGGCATTAGTGAATGGCATGCATGGTTCCAGCATGTGTCCCACCTGGCCCCCCACCCCTAAAATTACTGTGACCCCCACCCACACAACCACCCCAACCCCTACCCCCAAAATTACTGCAACCCCAACCCCTCTCCCCTAAAACCAAAAGCACCCCAACCCCCCTCACCCCTAAAACCTAAACCCTGACCCCCCTCCCCCGCCCCTAAAACGTAATCACCCCTGAGCCCCCACAGCACCCTTAAAACTAAAGATACCCTGACTCACCACCCCACCCCTAAAACCTAAAGCACCCCAATCCCCCACCCCACCCCTAAAACCTAAACCCTGACCCCCCTCCCCACCCCAAAACCTTGATCACCCCGAGCCCCACCCCACCCCAGCCCCTAAAACTAAAACTACCCCGACTCCCCACACCGTCCCTAAAACTAAAAATACCCAGACCCCCCTGCCCTTAAGAACAGCCCCAGTCCCAGCCCAACTTACCTCCTCCTTGATTGCGTCGTCCTCCTCAGCTTACTCCCTTCTTCTGTGCCTTAACCACACATGTACGTGGTTCAGCAAATGCATGGTTAAGGCCCTGAACAAGGAAGTTGTGGAAAACTTCCTTGTTCAGGACTCGTTGTTCGGGATGCATCCTGGTGCATCAGGGTGTGAATGGGTCTATGAATAGCTGCATCAGAGTATGACTGAGTCTGCGAATGGGTACATAAGCGTGTGAGTGGGTGTAGGAGCCTGGACTGGCTTGTAGTGAGTACCAAGGGGTACTTGCACCTTGCACCAGGCCCAGTTATCCCTTATTAGTGTATAGGGTGTCTAGCAGCTTAGGCTGATAGATAATGGTAGCTTAGCAGAGCAGCTTAGGCTGAACTAGGAGACGTGTGAAGCTACTACAGTACCACTTAGTGTCATATGCACAATATCATAAGAAAACACAATACACAGTTATACTAAAAATAAAGGTACTTTATTTTTATGACAATATGCCAAAGTATCTTAGAGTGTACCCTCAGTGAGAGGATAGGAAAAATACACAAGATATATATACACAATAGCAAAAATATGCAGTATAGTCTTAGAAAACAGTGCAAACAATGTATAGTTACAATAGGATGCAATGGGGAAACATAGGGATAGGGGCAACACAAACCATATACTCCAAAAGTGGAATGCGAACCACGAATGGACCCCAAACCTATGTGACCTTGTAGAGGGTCGCTGGGACTATTAGAAAATAGTGAGAGTTAGAAAAATAACCCTCCCCAAGACCCTGAAAAGTGAGTGCAAAGTGCACTAAAGTTCCCCTAAGGACAAAATAGTCGTGTTAGAGGGAAAATGCAAGGAAAACACAAATCAGCAATGCAACAACGATGGATTCCTGACTGAGGGTACCTGTGGAACAAGGGGACCAAGTCCAAAAGTCACAAGCAGCTCGGAGATGGGCAGATGCCCAAGAAATGCCAGCGGTTGGTGCAAAGAAGCTCTTACTAGGCTGAAGAACTGTGAATACTGCAGGAACGACAAAGGCTAGAGACTTCCCCTTTGGAGGATGGATCCCCCACGCCTTGGAGAGTCGTGCAGAAGTGTTTTCCCGCCGGATGGACGCCAACAAGCCTTGCTACATGCAAATCGTGCGTTTGACGTTTTTGGATGCTGCTGGGGCCCAGGAGGGACCAGGAGGTCGCAAATTGGACCTGCAGAGAGAGGGGACGTCGAGCAAGACAAGGAGCCCTCACTGAAGCAGGTAGCACCCGGAGAAGTGCCAGAAACAGGCACTACGAGGATGCATGAAACGGTGCTCGCCGAAGTTGCACAAAGGAGTCCCACGTCGCCGGAGACCAACTTAGAAAGTCGTGCAATGCAGGTTAGAGTGCCGTGGACCCAGGCTTGGCTGTGCACGAAGGATTTCCACTGGAAGTGCACAGGGGCCGGAGTAGCTTGCAAAGTCGCGGTTCCCAGCAATGCAGCCCAGCGAGGTGAGGCAAGGACTTACCTCCACCAAACTTGGGCTGAAGAGTCACTGGACTGTGGGGGTCACTTGGACGGTGTCGCTGGATTCGAGGGACCTCGCTCGTCGTGCTGAGAGGAGACCCAAGGGACCGGTAATGCAGCTTTTTGGTGCCTGCGGTTGCAGGGGGAAGATTCTGTCGACCCACGGGAGATTTCTTCGGAGCTTCTGGTGCAGAGAGGAGGCAGACTACCCCCACAGCATGCACAAGCAGGAAAACAGTCGAGAAGGCGGCAGGATCAGCGTTACAGAGTTGCAGTAGTCGTCTTTGCTACTATGTTGCAGGTTTGCAGGCTTCCAGCGCGGTCAGCGGTCGATTCCTTATCAGAAGGTGAAGAGGGAGATGCAGAGGAACTCGGCTGAGCTCATGCATTCGTTATCTAAAGTTTCCCCAGAGACAGAGACCCTAAATAGCCAGAAAAGAGGGTTTGGCTACCTAGGAGAGAGGAAAGGCTACTAACACCTGAAGGAGCCTATCACAAGGAGTCTCTGACGTCACCTGGTGGCACTGGCCACTCAGAGCAGTCCAGTGTGCCAGCAGCACCTCTGTTTCCAAGATGGCAGAGGTCTGGAGCACACTGGAGGAGCTCTGGACACCTCCCAGGGGAGGTGCAGGTCAGGGGAGTGGTCACTCCCCTTTCCTTTGTCCAGTTTCGCGCCAGAGCAGGGGCTAAGGGGTCCCTGAACCGGTGTAGACTGGCTTATGCAGAATTGGGCACATCTGTGCCCAACAAAGCATTTCCAGAGGCTGGGGGAGGCTACTCCTCCCCTGCCTTCACACCATTTTCCAAAGGGAGAGGGTGTCACACCCTCTCTCAGAGGAAGTTCTTTGTTCTGCCATCCTGGGCCAGGCCTGGCTGGACCCCAGGAGGGCAGCTGCCTGTCTGAGGGGTTGGCAGCAGCAGCAGCTGCAGTGAAACCCCAGGAAGGGCAGCCTGGCAGTACCAGGGTCTGTGCTACAGACCACTGGGATCATGGAATTGTACCAACAATGCCAGGATGGCATAGAGGGGGCAATTCCATGATCATAGACATGTTACATGGCCATATTCGGAGTTACCATGGTGAAGCTACATATAGGTAGTGACCTATATGTAGTGCACGCGTGTAATGGTGTCCCCGCACTCACAAAGTTCAGTGAATTGGCTCTGAACAATGTGGGGGCACCTTGGCTAGTGCCAGGGTGCCCTCACACTAAGTAACTTTGCACCTAACCTTTACCAGGTAAAGGTTAGACATATCGGTGACTTATAAGTTACTTAAGTGCAGTGAAAAATGGCTGTGAAATAACGTGGACGTTATTTCACTCAGGCTGCAGTGGCAGGCCTGTGTAAGAATTGTCAGAGCTCCCTATGGGTGGCAAAAGAAATGCTGCAGCCCATAGGGATCTCCTGGAACCCCAATACCCTGGGTACCTCAGTACCATATACTAGGGAATTATAAGGGTGTTCCAGTAAGCCAATGTAAATTGGTAAAAATGGTCACTAGCCTGTTAGTGACAATTTGGAAAGAAATGAGAGAGCATAACCACTGAGGTTCTGATTAGCAGAGCCTCAGTGAGACAGTTAGTCACTACACAGGTAACACATTCAGGCACACTTATGAGCACTGGGGCCCTGGGTTACCAGGGTCCCAGTGACACATACAACTAAAACAACATATATACAGTGAAAAATGGGGGTAACATGCCAGGCAAGATGGTACTTTCCTACACAACCCCCCCCCCAAACGAAGGACAATAAGACTAGCCATTACCTGATGAGTCTTCATTGTCTAAGTGGAAATATCTGGAGAGTCCATCTGCATTGGAGTGGCTACTCCCAGGTCTATGTTCCACTGTATAGTCCATTCCCTGTAGGGATATGGACCACCTCAACAATTTAGGATTTTCACCTTTCATTTGTTTTAGCCAAAGTAGAGGTTTGTGGTCTGTCTGAACAATGAAGTGAGTGCCAAACAGGTATGGCCTCAACTTCTTCAGAGCCCAGACCACAGCAAAGGCCTCCCTCTCAATGGCAGACCAACGCTTTTCTCTAGGGGTCAACCTTCTACTAATAAAAGCAACAGGTTGATCCTGGCCCTCAGAATTAAGTTGTGATAGGACTGCCCCTACTCCTAATTCAGATGCATCAGTTTGGACATAGAATTCTTTAGAGTAACAAGGGCTTTTCAGGACAGGTGCAGAGCACATGGCTTGCTTCAGCTCCTCAAAAGCTTTCTGACAGCTTGCTGTCCATAATACCTTTTTAGGCATTTTCTTGGATGTGAGGTCATTAAGAGGGGCTGCAATGGAGCCATAGTTCTTAATGAACCTCCTGTAATACCCAGTGAGGCCTAGGAAGGCTCTCACCTGAGTCTGAGTGGTAGGGGGAACCCAATCAATAATAGTTTGGATTTTCCCCTGAAGTGGTGCAATCTGTTCCCCACCAACAAGGTGTCCCAGATAAACCACCTTACCCTGCCCTATCTGGCACTTTGAAGCCTTGATAGTGAGGCCTGCCTTTTGCAGGGCCTCCAAAACTTTCCAAAGGTGGACCAGGTGATCATCCCAGCTGGAGCTAAAGACAGCTATATCATCCAAATATGCTGCACTGAAAGCTTCCAGCCCTTGCAGGACTGTGTTCACCAACCTCTGAAAAGTGGCAGGTGCATTTTTCAAACCAAAAGGCATTACAGTAAACTGGTAATGTCCTCCAATGGTAGAAAATGCAGTCTTAGGTTTAGCATCTTCTGACAATTTGATCTGCCAATACCCTGTACCACAGGAGAAGCCCATGGACTGTCAGAGTGCTCAACCACTCCTAGTTCCAACATTTTCTGAACTTCTTGCTTTATGCAGTCCCTGACATGGTCAGGCTGCCTATAGATCTTACTTTTGACAGGTAAACTGTCTCCAGTATCTATAGTGTGCTCACACCAAGAAGTGGTGCCTGGCACAATGGAGAAGAGTTTTGAAAATTGTCCTAGGAGATTTATGCAATTATCTTTCTGCTCAGCAGTAAGACAATCAGCCAAAACTATACCTTCCACAAGAGCATCTTGTTCTGTGGAAGAGAAGAGATCAGGTAGAGGATCACTGTCTTCTTCCTGTCCCTCATCTGTTGCCATGAGCAGGGTGAGATCAGCCCTGTCATAGTAGGGTTTCAGGCGGTTGACATGGAGCACCCTAAGGGGACTCCTGGCAGTGCCTAAGTCAACCAAGTAGGTGACTTCACCCTTCTTTTCAACAATTGTGTGGGGTCCACTCCATTTATCTTGGAGTGCTCTTGGGGCCACAGGCTCCAAGACCCACACTTTCTGCCCTGGTTGGTACTGAACCAAAACAGCCTTCTGATCATGCCATTGCTTCTGGAGCTCTTGGCTGGCCTGAAGGTTTTTACTGGCCTTTTTCATGTACTCAGCCATCCTTGATCTGAGGCCAAGTACATAATCCACAATATCCTGCTTAGGAGCTTTTAAAGGTTGTTCCCAACCCTCCTTTACAAGTGTGAGTGGACCCCTAACAGGGTGTCCAAAAAGAAGTTCAAAGGGGCTGAAGCCCACTCCTTTCTGGGGTACCTCCCTGTAGGCAAAAAGGAGGCATGGTAGAAGGATATCCCATCTCCTGCGGAGTTTTTCAGGGAGTCCCATAATCATGCCTTTGAGAGTTTTATTAAATCTCTCCACCAGTCCATTTGTTTGTGGATGATAGGGTGTTGTGAACTTGTAAGTTACACCACACTCCTTCCACATGGCCTTTAAGTATGCAGACATGAAATTGCTTCCTCTGTCTGATACTACTTCCTTTGGGAAGCCCACCCTGGAAAATATTCCCAGGAGGGCCTTTGCCACTGCAGGAGCTGTAGTGGTCCTTAAAGGAATTGCTTCAGGATATCTTGTGGCATGGTCCACTACCACTAAGATAAACCTATTGCCTGAAGCAGTAGGAGGGTCAAGGGGGCCAACTATGTCAACCCCTACCCTTTCAAAGGGAACCCCAACCACAGGCAGTGGGATAAGGGGTGCCTTTGGAGTGCCACCTGTCTTGCCACTGGCTTGACAGGTTTCACAGGACTTACAAAATTATTTTGTGTCCTCAGACATCCTAGGCCAATGAAACAATGGTACCAATCTGTCCCAAGTTTTCATTTGACCCAGGTGCCCAGCTAAGGGAATGTCATGTGCCAGTGTTAGGAGGAACTTTCTGTACTCCTGAGGAATCACTAATCTCCTGGCAGCTCCAGGCTTAGGATCCCTATGCTCAGTGTACAAGAGGTTGTCCTCCCAGTAATCTCTGTGAGAGTCACTGACATCCCCATGAGCCTGTTTGACAGCTTGCTGTCTGAGACCCTCTAATGTGGGACAGGTTTGCTGTGCCACACTCAGCTCCTCTCTGGCAGGCCCCCCTTCACCCAAAAGCTCAGCAGTGTCTGCTTCCAGCTCCTCTGGTGTAGGTTCTGCACAGGGAGGGAATTCTTCTTCCTCAGAAGTAGAATCCACTGTAGAGGGAGGGATAGTAGGAAGTGGTTTGCTTCTACTAGCCCTAGCTTTAGGGAGCACTTGGTCCATTGTTCCAGGATCCAAGCTTCCCTGTCCTTTTTGCTTTTTGGCCTGAGCCCTTGTCAAAGCAAAAATATGCCCTGGGATGCCCAGCATTGCTGCATGGGCCTCCAACTCCACATCTGACCAAGCTGATGTCTCCAAATCATTCCCTAATAGACAGTCTACAGGTAAATCTGAAGCTACCACAACTTTCTTTGGACCAGATACCCCCCCCCAGTTGAGATTTACAACAGCCATGGGGTGGCTTTGTGTTATGTTGTGAGCATCGGTTACTTGGTACTGGTGTCCAAGTATGTGTTGTTCAGGGTGCACCAGTTTCTCAATCACCATTGTGACACTGGCACCTGTGTCCCTGTAGGCCTGGACCTCAACACCATTTATTAGGGTTAGTTGCTTGTACTTCTCCAAGTTATGGGGGCAAGCAACCAAAGTGGCTAAATCAATAGCCCCTTCAGAGACTAAAGTAGCCTCTGTGGTCTCCCTAATCAGACCAACCCCAACTAAATTACCAAAAGTGAGCCCAGCTACTCCCTTGGATTGGCTATTAGTAGGTTTGCTCCCACCACCACTGCTATTAGTAGGGACACTAGGTGTAGCAGTAGGGGTTGTAGTGGTAGGAGCTGTGGTGCCTTTCTTTGGACAACTGGGATCTGTTGTCCAATGGCCTTTTATTTTACATAAATAGCACCATGGTTTCTTTTCCTTGTTCTGATTAAAGGAGGATTTGGACCCACCACCCCCACCAGAGTGTTTTTGTGGGCCTGATGAAGACTCATTTTTAGATTTGTCCCCACCCTTGTCAGAAGACTTACCATCCTTCTTTTTGTTGCCATCTTTGTCACCCCCTGTATGAACTTTTCTGTTCACTCTTGTTCTGACCCATTTGTCTGCCTTCTTTCCCAATTCTTGGGGAGAGGTCAGATCAGAGTCCACCAAGTACTGGTGCAACAAATCAGACACACAATTATTAAGAATATGCTCTCTCAGGATCAAGTTATACAGGCTGTCATAATCAGTAACTTTACTGCCATGTAACCACCCCTCCAAGGCCTTCACTGCCTGGTCAATGAAATCAACCCAGTCTTGTGAAGACTCCTTTTTGGTATCTCTGAACTTTATCCTGTACTGTTCAGTGGTTAAGCCATAACCATCCAGGAGTGCATTCTTAAGAACTTGGAAATTGTTAGCATCATTTTCTTTTACAGTAAGGAGCCTATCCCTACCTTTTCCAGTAAATGATAGCCATAGGATAGCAGCCCACTGCTTTTGAGGGACATCCTGTACAGCACAGGCCCTCTCAAGTGCAGCAAACCACTTGTTAATGTCATCCCCCTCCTTATAAGGGGGAACTATCTTGTGCAGATTCCTGGAATCATGCTCTTTTGCAGGATGACTATGGGGAATACTGCTGCTGCCACCATGGGTATCTAAACCCATCTTCTGTCTTTCCCTCTCTATTTCTAAAGACTGTCTATCCAAATCCAGCTGTTGCTTCTTGAGCTTCAGTCTGGTTTGCTCCACTCTCAATCTATTGAGCTCCCTTTCTAACAATCTGTCATCAGGGTGGGTGGGAGGGACATTTCTAGATACAGAGGTATGATGGGAATGAACAGAAGGAGACCTGTCCCTTACAGAGGGCACCCTAACAGCTTGGCTACCAGTATAATGTGAGAGCACACCATTAGTATGGTGTGATTCAACCTCTGTACCAACTATGCTAGACTGTCTAGTAATGGGCAGGCTGAGAAGTTTCTTTCCTGAACCTTTTCCCGGGGGAGTCCCTGGATCAGATTGAGAACCATTAGCTACTTTTTCTACAGATTGGGCACTTATGGCCTTATCCTGTACTCTAAGCATATTAATTAACAGTTCTAAAGAAGGATTCTTCCCTACACTCAAACCTCTCTCTATGCAGAGACTCCTTGCTCCTTTCCAGCTAAGGTGATCATATGCAAGTTTGGACAGTTCAACATTTTGGCCTGTGCCAGACATTTTTAGAGAGAGTTAAAGTGATAGACAAAGAGAAAAAAGTTTTCAGAACTTTTTGGAAAGACAGAAAAAACTTTTTAAACTTTTAAGAACTTTTTGAAAGTTTAGAAGTACTTTTCAGCACTTAGAAAAGAGTGAAAAGAGGAAATGCAAAACATTTTGGCTATGTGTATATACACTGACCTTGTTTTGTATATTTTTCTCTTATGAAAAGTACAATGACAAGAGTGGTAAGTAGTCTCAAAGCACTTATCCCACCGCTGCACAACCAATGTAGGAGGCTGGACTGGCTTGTAGTGAGTACCAAGGGGTACTTGCACCTTACACCAGGCCCAGTTATCCCTTATTAGTGTATAGGGCGTCTAGCAGCTTAGGCTGATAGATAATGGTAGCTTAGCAGAGCAGCTTAGGCTGAACTAGGAGACGTGTGAAGCTACTACAGTACCACTTAGTGTCATATGCACAATATCATAAGAAAACACAATACACAGTTATACTAAAAATAAAGGTACTTTATTTTTATGACAATATGCCAAAGTATCTTAGAGTGTACCCTCAGTGAGAGGATAGGAAATATACACAAGATATATATACACAATAGCAAAAATATGCAGTATAGTCTTAGAAAACAGTGCAAACAATGTATAGTTACAATAGGATGCAATGGGGAAACATAGGGATAGGGGCAACACAAACCATATACTCCAAAAGTGGAATGCGAACCACGAATGGACCCCAAACCTATGTGACCTTGTAGAGGGTCGCTGGGACTATTAGAAAATAGTGAGAGTTAGAAAAATAACCCTCCCCAAGACCCTGAAAAGTGAGTGCAAAGTGCACTAAAGTTCCCCTAAGGACAAAATAGTCGTGTTAGAGGGAAAATGCAAGGAAAACACAAATCAGCAATGCAACAACGATGGATTCCTGACTGAGGGTACCTGTGGAACAAGGGGACCAAGTCCAAAAGTCACAAGCAGCTCGGAGATGGGCAGATGCCCAAGAAATGCCAGCGGTTGGTGCAAAGAAGCTCTTACTAGGCTGAAGAACTGTGAATACTGCAGGAACGACAAGGGCTAGAGACTTCCCCTTTGGAGGATGGATCCCCCACGCCTGGCAGAGTCGTGCAGAAGTGTTTTCCCGCCGGATGGATGCCAACAAGCCTTGCTACACGCAAATCGTGCGTTTGGCGTTTTTGGACGCTGCTGGGGCCCAGGAGGGACCAGGAGGTCGCAAATTGGACCTGCAGAGAGAGGGGACGTCGAGCAAGACAAGGAGCCCTCACTGAAGCAGGTAGCACCCGGAGAAGTGCCAGAAACAGGCACTACGAGGATGCGTGAAACGGTGCTCGCCGAAGTTGCACAAAGGAGTCCCACGTCGCCGGAGACCAACTTAGAAAGTCGTGCAATGCAGGTTAGAGTGCCGTGGACCCAGGCTTGGCTGTGCACGAAGGATTTCCGCCGGAAGTGCACAGGGGCCGGAGTAGCTTGCAAAGTCGCGGTTCCCAGCAATGCAGCCCAGCGAGGTGAGGCAAGGACTTACCTCCACCAAACTTGGGCTGAAGAGTCACTGGACTGTGGGGGTCACTTGGACGGTGTCGCTGGATTCGAGGGACCTCGCTCGTCGTGCTGAGAGGAGACCCAAGGGACCGGTAATGCAGCTTTTTGGTGCCTGCGGTTGCAGGGGGAAGATTCCGTCGACCCACGGGAGATTTCTTCGGAGCTTCTGGTGCAGAGAGGAGGCAGACTACCCCCACAGCATGCACAAGCAGGAAAACAGTCGAGAAGGCGGCAGGATCAGCGTTACAGAGTTGCAGTAGTCGTCTTTGCTACTATGTTGCAGGTTTGCAGGCTTCCAGCGCGGTCAGCGGTCGATTCCTTATCAGAAGGTGAAGAGGGAGATGCAGAGGAACTCGGCTGAGCTCATGCATTCGTTATCTAAAGTTTCCCCAGAGACAGAGACCCTAAATAGCCAGAAAAGAGGGTTTGGCTACCTAGGAGAGAGGAAAGGCTACTAACACCTGAAGGAGCCTATCACAAGGAGTCTCTGACGTCACCTGGTGGCACTGGCCACTCAGAGCAGTCCAGTGTGCCAGCAGCACCTCTGTTTCCAAGATGGCAGAGGTCTGGAGCACACTGGAGGAGCTCTGGACACCTCCCAGGGGAGGTGCAGGTCAGGGGAGTGGTCACTCCCCTTTCCTTTGTCCAGTTTCGCGCCAGAGCAGGGGCTAAGGGGTCCCTGAACCGGTGTAGACTGGCTTATGCAGAATTGGGCACATCTGTGCCCAACAAAGCATTTCCAGAGGCTGGGGGAGGCTACTCCTCCCCTGCCTTCACACCATTTTCCAAAGGGAGAGGGTGTCACACCCTCTCTCAGAGGAAGTTCTTTGTTCTGCCATCCTGGGCCAGGCCTGGCTGGACCCCAGGAGGGCAGCTGCCTGTCTGAGGGGTTGGCAGCAGCAGCAGCTGCAGTGAAACCCCAGGAAGGGCAGCCTGGCAGTACCAGGGTCTGTGCTACAGACCACTGGGATCATGGAATTGTACCAACAATGCCAGGATGGCATAGAGGGGGCAATTCCATGATCATAGACATGTTACATGGCCATATTCGGAGTTACCATGGTGAAGCTACATATAGGTAGTGACCTATATGTAGTGCACGCGTGTAATGGTGTCCCCGCACTCACAAAGTTCAGTGAATTGGCTCTGAACAATGTGGGGGCACCTTGGCTAGTGCCAGGGTGCCCTCACACTAAGTAACTTTGCACCTAACCTTTACCAGGTAAAGGTTAGACATATCGGTGACTTATAAGTTACTTAAGTGCAGTGAAAAATGGCTGTGAAATAACGTGGACGTTATTTCACTCAGGCTGCAGTGGCAGGCCTGTGTAAGAATTGTCAGAGCTCCCTATGGGTGGCAAAAGAAATGCTGCAGCCCATAGGGATCTCCTGGAACCCCAATACCCTGGGTACCTCAGTACCATATACTAGGGAATTATAAGGGTGTTCCAGTAAGCCAATGTAAATTGGTAAAAATGGTCACTAGCCTGTTAGTGACAATTTGGAAAGAAATGAGAGAGCATAACCACTGAGGTTCTGATTAGCAGAGCCTCAGTGAGACAGTTTGTCACTACACAGGTAACACATTCAGGCACACTTATGAGCTCTGGGGCCCTGGGTTACCAGGGTCCCAGTGACACATACAACTAAAACAACATATATACAGTGAAAAATGGGGGTAACATGCCAGGCAAGATGGTACTTTCCTACAGTGGGCTTGTCAATGGATGCAGGAGGATGCAATTGGATTTGTGAATGGGTGTTTGAGGGTGTAATTGGGTGCATCAGGGTGGGATTGGGTCTCAAATAGGTGTTTCACTGGACTCGATCTGTGAATGGATGCATGAGAGTGTGACTGAGGCCCTCATTATGACATTGGCGGTAAATCCCACTTACCGCCATGCTGACTGCTGCCATCTTACCGCTGTGGCGGTGGATATCCGTTCACCATATTATGACACAAACACACCAATCCATCAGTATTCAGCCACATTCACAAATTTGCCACACCAAAGGTCAGTGCTGAACTGGTGGTATCAAAACCCACACCGCTAAGCCAACAAAACTACGCCCACCACATTATGACCCACGAATCATCAAGGCGGACATTCAATGGCGATAAATCATTGACGGCACATACAGCTGCACTCAAAATGGACACACTCAAACAAAACAACACCACTTTGGATAATTCAAACAACACATACCTGACACCCATACACACACCACACACACACACACCCACACCACTATCAAACATGCATCCACAGTACCCACAACCCTTGACTATTCCAAACCATTGCCAGCAGAGAGACAGCAAGACCACAGACACAACTAGAACCACACACTATTCACACCTATACACCACTCATGCACCCTACATCACACACCCTACACATTACCCAACACACCCTCACCTACACACCTCATACAACACCCATGGCACCACAAAGACACCCCCGTTTCACAGAGGAGCTAAGGGTCATGGTGAAGGAAATTATCAGGGTAGAGCCACAGCTATTTGGAGCACAGGTGCAGCAGATATCGATAGCTAGGAAGATGGAGCTATGGCAGAGAATCCTGGACAAGGTGAAGGCCGTGTGACAGCTTTCAAGAACAAGGGATGTTATGAGGAAGAGGTGGAATGACCTATGGGGGAAGGTACGTTCCATTGCAGCAAGATACCAGCTCGCTGTACAGAGGACTGGCAGTGGAGTCCCACCACCTCCCCCACAACTAACAGCATGGGAGGAGAAAGTCTTGACAATCCTGCATCTTGAGGGCCTTGCCGGAGTAGGAGGAGGTCTAGACTCTGGTAAGTCAACTCTCTACTAGTACTACTCCCCTACTTGCAGGCCATCACATACCCCCACCCTCACACCCATCACTCCACCACTTCCCACACACCCCACCATCACATCTCACTCATCCCAATGCCAAGCCCTGCATGTTCTACCAATGCATGAATACCACTCACAACCCTGCATGGACACTCATCACTAAAGCATGCACACTATAGAGAAATAACTATCCCTCCATACACCAATGTACCCAAGTGAAAGCTGCCAGGGCAAATACAACCAAAGAGGCCAAGCCACAGATGCACAATATGTCAGACACAGAAACCAGAACACATCTTTTACATCCCCATAGGTACCCCAGCCAATGTCAGCAGAGAGGAGGTACCAGCACTATCCAGTCCCCCAACAGAAGAGGCCCATAGTAATGACAGCAACTCTGGACTTCAGGATCAGGATAACCTACCTGGCCCATCAGGGACCTCTGGACAGCCGGTTACCCAGCCCCAGTCACACACAACCACAGACCCTCCTCTATCAGGAAAAAACACCACAGCACCCACCCAGCGTACCCACACCTCTGTCCCCAGGACACGTCAATCAGCAGTGTGTCCACCTCTTCAGGGACCCCAGGCTACACCTCATACACAAGACAATCAGGGACCTGGGGTCAGTGGCAGTGGGCATGAGGTTCAGGGGACAGAGGCACATACCAACATGGAAACTGGGAGGACTGCTGTGCGCCAGGGGAAGGACAGGCCCAGGGAACCGACTCTGCAGGAGGCACTCTCCAACATCCTGGGAGCCTATCAACATTCCCAGGACATGATGGGCCAGATCCTGGACAATATGCAGCAGAACAGGCGGCTGCAGGAGGGAAAGTACCAGGGGATCAGGGAGGACTTGCAGGCCATCAACAACACCCTGATCTCCATTGCAGGGGTGCTGGCAGACATGGCCAATATTATGAGGGAGGCAGTCACACAACAGTGGGCCCCTGCCACTAGCCAGACATCTGAACAGCCTTCCACTTCTGCTACTGTTAGTGGACAGGAGACCCGCCACAGGACCCACAAGCCACCAGCACCCCTGCCCCTGCAGAAGGTGAACTATACCACAAACGTTCCCTGCGATCCAGACAGAAGCCAGAGACACTTGCCAAGACCCCACCAGGAAATGAGACGTTCCTGATTGTCACCCTTGTGTCCCACTCAGTCACCCTGTCCACCTTGAACTGCCATTGCTCCCCTTCCTATGTCCCCTTGGACAATGCACCTGTGCCACAAACAGACTGGAGCAACACCCTGGACTTTCCTCCTTTATCACCCCATCCCATTGCACTTTACCCTCTTTTTCTTAGCACTACAGTAAACACCATTTGAATACAATCAATTTGGAGTATGTCATGTATATCAATTATGTATTCATCGAAACAGGTACACACATTGCAATTCAACTGTTGTGATAATGAGCATAGATTAATGACCTGTAGCTGGCTGCAGTGATCACACTAGGAGTACATGTGAGGTCACCAACATCTGCAAAATGAATTGGCAGAGGGAACAGTAAGTGGGCATAGAAGTGGGAAATATCAGCATGCCAGTGCCACAGAAATTCAAACACATTTCATTGAAATGTGAAGTAACACTGTCCTACCTGTGTGTCATTGGAAGTATTGTCTGATCACAGATGTTCTGTTGTCCTCATCCTCATCCTCTGCCTCCTCATCCTCACTGTCCACAGAGCCCACTGTTGGCACACGGGAATCTCCAGCCTCCTTTTCCTGCAGAAATGGTACATAGCGTCTGAGGGCCAGGTTATTCAACATGCAGCATGCCACCACTATCTATCAGACCTTCTTGGGTGAGTAGCACAGGGATCCACCTGTCAAATGGAGCCATCTGAACCTGGCCTTCAGGAGGCCAAAGGTCCTTTTAATTATCCTTCTGGTTCAACCATGGGCCTCATTATAATGTTCTTCTACCCTTGTCCTGGCATTCCTCACAGGTGTCAGCAGCCATGATAGGTTGGGGTAACCAGAGTCACCTGAAGTATTGAGGGACAACATTTATCCACACACTATCCCATATGGCCCACACCATACCCATACACCAACATCTACTGGGTGGGAACCAGGGCTCACCTATTAGTCACAACCTGTGCCTCTGTAGTTGGGCAATCACATTTGGGATGCTGCTATTCCTCAAGACAAAGGCATCATGCACTGACCTAGGATACTCAGCATTGACGTGGGAGATGTACTGGTCACACCATCTTTACATTTATAGAGTGGAAACTCTTTCAATTTCTGAACATCTGCTCATTCTGGATGGGGGGACAAATGTAATATGTGTTCTATCAATCACCTCAATTATGTAGGGGATATGTCCCATTGCATGGAACTCGCCCTTCACTGTGGACAAATCTTCAACCTGGGGTAAAACAATGTAGCTGCACATGTGTATAATCAGGGCAGACAACACTCTTGTCAGCACTATTGAGAATATTGGCTGTGACATTCCTGCTGCTAAGCCCACTGTCACTTGGAAAGAACCAGTTGCCAGGAAATGGAGCACTGATGGCACTTGCACAACAGGGGTTATCCCAGTGGGGTGATGGATAGCAGATGTCAGGTCAGGCTCCAATTGGGCACACAGCTCTGTGATTGTGGCCCTGTCAAGTCTATAGGTGAGGATAATGTGCCTGTCCTCCAGTATTGCCAAGTCCACCAGGGGTCTGTACATGGGGGAATGTCTCCATCTCCTATAATCCGCAGCAGCAGGAATCTAAGGGACAAAAGAGTGAGGAGCCGGTCACAAACTGAACAATGGAGCTACAACAGAACTTTGCATCCTGTTAACTTGTAATAGGTCAGTGTGATATGTCCAGTTTGTCCTAATATTACCAGTGACACAGCAATTTTCAGGGCCCCCCCCCCCCCAGAAATGTCATCCGCCTGTCCTCTGTCGAGGGACAGGTGGAAGTGAGGTAATTCCGCTGATGTTGTGCGCCATTGAGGGAGGTGGTCGGGAACCGCTGTGCAACTCATCATTGATTATAATTGGGCCCTATGGGTAACAGTGTCCAGCACTGCCGTGGACGTGACCGCCATTTTCAACCTGATTCCTCACTTGCTACCTGACCTTCAACAGGAGAGGACCTACACTGCATGTGCTGCTGTGACATGTGTCTGGAACCTACCATGGCCTGTGTGACTGGGGAAAGGGCCCCAGCCTTCACATCGGAGGAGGAGGAGAGAATAGTGGATGGGGTCCTTCCCCAGTACGGACTGCTGTATGGGCTTCCAGACCAATAGGTGAGTACACTGTGGGCATTATGCATGTGGCATGAATGCATGGAGTTAAGTGCGTAAGTGCCTAGTGTAAGGGGGTTGGATGGAGGTCCTCTTGGCAGCGAACAGATTGTGTGCTGGCCCATGTGTGTGTAAGTGGTGATGGAAAGGAGTATGGTGGGTCATATGTGTAACAGGCAGGACTGTTTGTCTAATTCTATTTTCCTCTGTATATTGCCTCTGCAGGTCAGCGCCCATCAAAAGAAGGGTATATGGCGTGTCATCGCCAAGGAGGTGCGGATCCTGGGAGTCTATGGCCGGCAGAGCACCCACTGTCACAGTTGGTGGGAGGACCTGAGACGCTGGGCACGGAAGACGTCAGAGGCCCAGCTGGGGATGGCCGCCCAACGAGGAAGGGGTGCCTCTCGAATCCTGACCTCCCCGATGGCCCGCATACTGGCAGTGCCTATCTAGAGCTGGATGTGTGCTTGAGGGCCTCACAGCAGCCACAAGGGTTTGAGTACAGTTCCCACCATTACAACTTACACATGGTAGGGTGTTTTCCGGTTGGGAAATGTGTGTCAGTGGATGACCCTAAGCCAGGCCTGACATTGTAGCGCAGGTCCTCTGGTGGCTAGGGTTCAGAAGGAATAATCCTGCTACCTAACTTGTAGGCATCCACTACTGGTCAGGTTTGCATGGGTCCCAGGTGTGCTTCATTTGGCGGTGTGTGCCCCTTCCCATGCCTTGGCCGCTAACTATTTCTCTGATAGTGCTATGACATATTGGTATGCCTGTTCCCTGTCTGTGAGGGTGCTGTGTATGCCAACGGTGGTGTTGGTGCAGCCATTGATCAAGTGTATCCTTTGTTTCTTCACCAAAATTTTTGTTTTGTCATCCTGTCCTTATGTGCATTAGCATCATCTGGCGGAGAAGCAGAGGCACCAGCAACAGAGGGAGCTGCATCTCACAGGACCCAGGAGGCAGAGTCCACTGACGCTGAGGGCACCAGTGGGACAGAGGGTGAGGGAAGCACCACGGTGGGGACTGGAGGGGACAGTTCTGACACAGATACCTCCTCTGATGGAAGCTCCCTGGTGGTAAAGGACCCTTCTGTGACCACCCCAGCTACAGGTACAGCTGCCACCCCGTACCAGCACCGCCCTCCCAGCAGTCCCTCATCGAGTTGCCTGTGCCTGCTCGCCCAGGAGGGTGGGCATCTCCTTCGCCCCAGGCACCTCAGTCCCTGCCCCAGTGATCCCTGATGCCCTGAGTGAGGAGGCTATTGACCTACTGAGAGCCATCTCTGTAGGGCTGTCAACCAAAGTGAATGCCATTCAGGGGCTGCCAGCCCAGATGCAACAATCTAAAGCATTCCTGGAGGTCATTCACACTGGCTTGGCAGCCCAACAGAGATTGATTCAAGCTCTGGCCTCCTCTCTGATGGCAGCCATTGTCCCTGTTTCTACCCTACCCCCTCCAACTTCCACTGCCCAGCCCCCTTCTCCTCAACCCCAACCCATCCCAAGCACACAGGCAGACAAGCATGCATACAAGACAGCACCCAAGAGTGTCACAGGCAAACACAAGCACCACAATTCATCCCACAGGCACTCACACAAACACCATCCAGTTGCAGACACAACAACATCCACTATTTCCACTGTGTCCCTCTCCTCCTCCTCCTCCACCTCCCACCCACTTACATCCACACTCACACCTGCATGCAGTACACATTAATCCACTACGAGCATCACCAAACCAAGCAGAACATACACCTCACTGGCAGACACCTCCACAACAGCCATGCACACCTCCCCTGTGTCCTCTCCCACTGTGTCTGTCCCCCCTCCTGAAGTACACAAATGCAAGCACTCAGACACCTAACAGCCAACCACCTCACAACAGCATACAGCTCACGCACCTGCATCCAAAAGCAGCAGACAGACACCTCAAACAACCACTCCCTCATCCTCCACTCCCATTCTTTCTCCCTTTTCCCACCCCAATGTCCCTAAAAAACTGTTCCTATCTACCATTGACCTCTTCCATACCTCTCTCCCCCAAGTCCAGCATGTATGGGCAGGGTAGGAAGAATCCAGCCAAGCACCTCAACCACACAGTCCACTGGCCCAGTCGTCACCACACCCACTTGTGGTCGAAAGGGATCCAGGCCACATGTCCTGAAGGTGAAGGAGCCTGTACCAGTCAGCCTCAAGGGAAAGAAGCCAGCCCCAACTACCAGGAAGACCAAGGAGCTCACCTGAGAGACTGTGGCCTTGCACTCCCCAGGATCAAGCACAGGGCATGTTGCCCCCTCCAGAACAAGTGGGTATGACACCCACCTGAGAGACTGTGGCCCATCACTCCCCAGGATCAAGCACAGAGCACGTTGCCCCCTCCAGAACCAGTGGGTAAGACACCCACATGCCCATCACTCCCCAGGATCAAACACAGGGCACATCGCCCCCTCCAGAACCAGTGGGTATGACACCCACCTGAGAGACTGTGGCCCAACACTCCTCAGGATCAAGCACAGGGCATGTGGCCACCTCCAGAACCAGTGGGTAACACACCCACATGCCCATCACTCCCCAGGAGCAAGCACAGGGCATGTTGTCCCCTCCAGAACCTGTGGGTGAGATACCTACTTGCGAGACTGTGGACTTGCACTCCCCAGGATCAAGCACAGGGCATGTTGCTCCCTCCAGAACCAGTGGTCTTGAAACATCTCACTGCTGAGGTGGCCCCCCAACCCCTGTCCCCCTGAGGTGCCTGCCTATTTACCAAATGATGCCCCTGCAGTGTTCTCTCCGTGTTGAAGCAGGTGACATGTGTGGCCCTGGATTTTGGCCTGTGGCCATGTGGCCTACAAACATTGTGGAAAAGGATGTGTCCCTTTTTATGTACATATGTAGATATCTATTACCTTGCCTAACTTATTTTTCATACTGTGCTGATCTCATTGCATTCACTTTTGTGAAATCGTTTTGTCCTTGCATTATTCAGCCGAATGATGGGGTAAGATTGTTTTTATATTATGTCTGGTTGTGTGTATGGTGTGTGTGTGTGTGTAGGGTGTGTGTTTTGTGTGTGTGTGTCACTCTCTCCCCCCCTTGTCTTTCAAAGACCGCCGAGGTCTTGCCGGACAGAAGACCACCAGTGTTGGGGGTCTTCCACCAACCAGATTTTGACTGGTGGTGACCCTCCGCCATTATTTGGAGAGCTGCTAGCAGCCATACTGGCGGTGGGTGGTGTAGTGGAGGCTGCTCCTCCATCACTGCCACGTCATCAGAACACCGTCCACCGAATTACATACCAGTATTCGGAGTGGCAGTGTTCTGGTGATCGGGTGCTGGCCTACCACCTTTGGGAGGACTCAGGGGAGGGGGAGAGGGAGGAGGAGACCCCAATCAGTGCCAGGAATGAATTCCCTGGCACTGATAGTGCCTGCTGCCATGGATTTCGTGGCGGTTCGAAATCCACGAAATCCATGGCGGTATGTGGGGACGTGATCCCGCAGGCAGACTAGTGACAGCCGCCGGGCTGGAGACCGCTGTCTCCAGCCTGGAGGTCATTACCACCGTGCCGGATGGTGTAGGACCTTGTAGTTTGGCATGTGCCAAACCGCCAATGTCATAATGGGGCGGTAATTACCGCCTGGCTGTTTGCGGTCCGACCGCCACCATTGCACCGTCCGCCAGGGTTGTAATGAGGGCCTTAGTTTCTGAGTCCTACTGTAAGTGAATGAAATACCATTTAAATGACTGTAATTTTTGTTGTTGTTGCCGCCGATATTCACGAAGGTGTTGCAACGTAACATGGGGGCCACGCTCAGCATTGTGAAGTATTCATGAATATCGTGAGCCCTCAAAAAAAAGATTTTCTGGTCATCATTGGGCCACCATACTCTCCTCTGTAACTGCCCTGGGGTCAGGGTAACACCATGCTAGCCAATTATGCCACTTTCAATCTAAAATTTCAGCCCCAGTGACAGTAACCTGTTGTCTAAGATGATGGCCGCTACTTTCCAGTCAGGTCACCGCAGCCAATCACAGCATCACTGTTGTCGTGTGCATTCACAAATAAAGTGCGACCATCTCAAAATTGTCACCAGCTCAGATATACAATGTTGTTTTCCCTTTAATATCACCAAAAGCACTGGATTGATTGCCACCAAATAAGTGAAAGTGTGATCTGCATACCAAAAGCCGGCTTTCTGCCAAAGGTGGTGTAATTCTGTCCAGTGGTTTGGGCTGTAGTCATGACTAAAAGTCCTATGGGAATTAACATAAAAAACACAACTTCTTTTACCCCCCTTTTTCTCGGACCCCACTTGAAGGGTCACCCCAAAACTTTCAATGCACAACAAGAATCACCTGGATACTTTTTATGGAAAATTTTGTGAAGATTTGACATAAGGTGTCAAAGCTATGAGCAAGTAAAAAAATGTTTTTTCTATATGAAGCATAATCTTAACTATATCTGTATATATATTGTTGGACCTGGCCTAATTGCAGAATCATCTCCAAACTTTTTGCCTCCTTCCAACTATTTTTTCTAACCTGCTTTTGTTGGATTTAGGACTCTGGGCACTTTACCACTGCTAAACAATGCTAAAATGCACATGCTCTCTGTCTAAATTGTATTGGTGATTGGTTTATCCATGATTGACATATTTGACTTACTAGTAAGTCCCTAGTACAGTGTACCAGAAGTGCCCAGGGCCTGTAAATCAAATGCTACTTGTGGGCCTGCAGCACTGATTGTGCTACTCACATGTGTTAACCTGTAAACAGATCTCAGATCTGCCACTGCAGTGTCTGTGTGTGCAGTCTTGCACTGCCAATTTGACCTGGCAAGTGTACTAATGTATAACTCATGCTCTAAGGTAACTATAACTCATGCACCCACCATGCACAGTTTTTTCCTAAAAATGTTACTGCAAATGTTACATTAATATTATCAATGATGTTATGAAAGATGTCATGAGTGCCATAATTTGTGGGGTATTTAGCAGTGCATGGCTAGGGCATGATTTACAGTTACCTTAGGGTACAAGTTATAGTTGAATGAGATACTTGTAACTATAACAGGTTAACTTCTGTCATTTTATATGTTTAAAAGGTGATCCTATCTATAACATATCTGTACCCTTTGTTTTTTTAAATGAATTTCTATGTTTTTTTAATTCTGTTTCCTAACTAAAATGACCCTGTAACATGTTTTTTCAGTGAATTTCTATGTTTTTTTAAATGTAAAGTAACTTTAATTACCATACGTTAATCCAACCACCACCATCCATGACCTTTGGCTGTGTGCTGAGATGGTTGGCTGCCTACGGCTAGGCCCTGAACCCAACCCCTATAAAACCCAACCCTATGCCTTGCACGGCCTTCGGCTGTGTTCAGCAGGGGTTGGATGCAGGGCCTGGCTTGGTCCTGCGGCTAACAACTATAACCACCCAAGTCTGCACTGCACACGGCCTTCCAATCCAATAATTTTTGGGGAGGGAGAGGGCCCATGTGGACCCTCTCCCCAGGCAGATCTCGGCCCCGGGGACACCATCCCCTGGGACCCGGCCATGTGACCTGGGCACCGAGAAAGGAGCTTGCAAAACCCAACGGTCCCATCTAGCTCCCACCCTCCTGCGGGAGCCAGAAAGTTTGTCACATCGAGAGAGTTGCTAAAGCAGCTCCCTCTCTGTGAGAGCAATTGTTTCCTCTGTCTTCCTGCCTGCATTTCCGCGGGCAGGGAGACAGAGAAAACCTGTGCTTGCAGTTAGAGAGAGCTGTTCAACAGCTATTCCTCACTGCAAGCGTTGTGTTTGCTGTGACTTTGCGGCAGCTGGCAAACTACTGTCAAGCAACACTAAACAGTTATGTCCTAGGATGGGCATCCCAGACATACCAGGAGCTAGCCCTGAGGGGGTGGTCCCAAGGGCTATCAAAGGCTCCTTGAATGGGGCGGCATGGTACCATTCCAATGTAAATAGTTCAGGGAGGTGGAGCTACCCGGGGCTTTGGGGGTCCAAAAACTGACCCCCTTTTCTTTTTTTATTGTTTGCCTTGGGGTGACGTTGGTCCTTGGGGCTGCACAGGGCCATGCAGCTCCCTGCACATAATTGCAGAAATGCTACAGGGTGGTGTTTGTCCCCGGGACTTTGTGGAGGCCACTTGGCCCCCGAAACATAATTACTGAAAAGCCCCAGGAGGTGATGGTTCCTGGTGCTCGGCTTGGGGCTGGTGGCCCCCCTGCATTACTTTAGCATTTGTGCCCTGGGCAGGTGGAGGTCCCCAAGGGCTGCGGGGGGCGGGTGGTCCACCACATTATTATAGTGTTTGAGCCCCAGGTAGGTGTCGGTCTGCAGGGGTGTGGGGTGCCGGGAAGCCCCCCTGCATTGGATTTACTCTGTGCCCTGGGGAGGTGGAGGTCGCCATGGTTACAGGGGGCCAGGTGGCCCCCTTGTATTCAAATAGTAAATGCCCCCAGTACCTGGCCCACCTAAGGGCTTCAGATTTGCCAAGTGCGGGAGCCGGTACTTATTTTTGTATATTACCGCTGGATCCATGGATCCTCCACTAATTGTGGTGAAAGTTTTTAAAAAAAATGCTTTTTAGTTCTGAGGGAGTCCCTCTGCATCAGGGATAAGGGTGACTCTACACTGGTCCCTTTTCTTTTCTTTTACATTTTCTTCTGGGAATTGGCTGAAACAGTCCCAAGATGGCTGCCAACACTTTCTGATTTGAAGTGTTAGCAGTCAATCAGAGCTGTGCATTTGCTGTGCAGCAGCTCTTAATCTTCTCAAAAGTCGTGGCGTCAAGAGATATGCAAATTAATTTTCCCTTTAATATCTCCAAAACTACTGGATGGATTTATACCAAATAATAAAAAGCATTTTCTGTGTACCAAAAGCTAACTTTCTGGCATAGTTGGTGTGATTCCGTCTAGTGGATCAGGCTATAGCCTTGTTCAATGGTCCTATGGGAATTAACATGGTAAATGCATCTTTTTTTACCTTTTTCTCAGTCCCTGCTTGACGATCACCCCAAAACTTTAGGTGTGCAACAAGAATCAAGTAAAAAAAAACGATTATTCCATGGAAACATGGTCTTAAGTATAACTGTCTAGTGGTGAACCCCACTAGGTAATATATATATAAATATATATATATATATATATATATATATATATATATATATATATATATATATATATATATATATATATATATATTACCTAGTGGGGTATGTATATGTGTATATATATATATATAAATCTATTCCAAAAATAACCTCCGAAAAAGGGAGCCCCCAACTCTGCAGGGCGGCCTCATCATATGGGTACGGAGCAACCCATAAATCCAAGAACAAAAGAACAGAGATTATGAAGCCCAACTCCAGTGCTGCATAGCATTTCATTCAATCATGTTTAAGCAGCATTCTCTGTATCCTTTTATCAAACAGCACGTTTCATTTCCAATCTTATTTTCTTATTCCCACAGAAAGGGCAGGCCTCGGGGTTGGGGTCCCCGTGGACAAGATCAGCCTGGAGAGGGGTGCAAGCATCCCCCCTCCCCCAAAAAATTGAATGTTTAGGCCAGGCTGCTGAGATCAGACTGGGGGGCCATGCAGCCCTGCCAAAAAAAAAAAATATTTATGCTGGGCCCTGGGAATGGAGTCACTGGGTCCGATATCGGCCTAGGAGGAGGGCCATAAGGGATTGAGTTGTTATAGGGCCATAGGCCAGGCCCTTCAGCCAACCCCCACGCAGATCGGGGTTAGGTGATTATAGGAGTTGGCTGCAGGGACTGGCTGTAGGCTAAGCCCTGTGGACAACCCCCACAGCTGAAGACTGTGCACTGCGCAGGATTGGGTGGTTATAGGTGTTGGCTGCAGGGCCAGGCATCAGGCAATGGTTGATTAATGTATAGTAATGAAATCTATTATACATTAAAAAACATAGAAATTCACTGAAGAAAACAAAGGTTACAGGGACATTCCAAATTTTTTTTTTAACATAAGATAATTTTCTTTACTATACGTTAATACAACCACCGCTGCACGCGGCCCAACACTTGTACCCAACCAATCCCTCCTGTGGCCAGTCCCTGTGGCCAATCTCCCTAATCACCCAACCCCATGCTGCGCACGGCCTTTGGCCATGTGCTCTGGGAGTTAGCTGCAGGGTATGTCTCTCTGAGTGTGAGAATAGGTATGAGAGGGTGTCTCTGGGTGTGAAAGGCTGTGAAAGTGTCTGTCTGGGTCTGAGAGTGGGTGTGACAGGGTATATGTGGCTGTGAGAGTGGGTGTAAGAGGGAGTACTTTCTACTGGTTAGTTAATTAGTGCTACCTCATTGGGTGAATGGCCAGTGTGTGGGAAGGGGGCCATTGGCAAGGCTCCCCCAGCTGATTTTGGTCCCAGGGCCCCCAGTGTGGCCCTACTCCCCAGGCCAATCTTGGCCCTAGGGACACCATCCCCTGAGGCCTGGGTGTCATTAAATGGAGGAGGGGGAGGGGGCCACATAGCTGCCCTCCTCTAGCTAATTTCAACCCCAGGGAACCTACCTCCTGGGGTCCAGCCCTATCTTTTTTTTTTAAGTGGAGTGGGCAGCATGGTCCCCCTCCCCAGGCCGATCTGAGCCCCAGGGACTCAATCGCCCGGGGCCCAGCGTTAACATTGCATTTATGTTTTTTGGAGTGGGGGGTTGTGTGGCCTGCTCCCTGGGCCAATTTTGGCTCTGGGGATCCCATCTCCCAGGGCCCGCTTTCTGCTTTGGGTGCCCCACAATGTACAGAGTGTGCAATGAAACTGCAGCAGGAGCCTGAATGCCCCTGCAGTCCCAGCTGTCTCCCTGTCTCCTTTTAGAGCCAGCATTGCTGTCACAGACAGGGAGCTGCTAAGGATGCAGTTCCCTGTCTGTGAGAGCAATTGTTTTCTCTGTTTCCCTACCCACGTGTCTGTGAGCAGGGAAACAGAGAAAACCTAAGCTTCCAGCAAGCGAGAACTGTTTGACAGCTCTTGCTTCATTAAACCAAGGTGTTTGCTCTGACTTGGCAGGAGCTGTCAGCTCATGCCAAGTCAGAGCAAGCAACTAAGTCCCGGGGTTGGGTACCCTGGGACATGGAAAGGAGCCGGCCCTAAGGGGTGGGGGTCCCCAAGGCCATGATTTACATAGCTCTGGGGGTTGGTGGTCCCCGGGGCTTGCACTTTGCCCTAGGGGTTGGTGATCCCTGGGGTTCGAGGGGGCTGTGGGCCCCTGCATATACTTTCATTAATGCCCTGGGGGTGGTGGTCCCCGTGATGTTGGGGCCACAGGCCCTATCATATATTTAACTAGAAACCCTGGGGGAATGGCAGTCCCCAGTGCAGTGGGGATCCAATAGGGCCCCCTTCACTTTTTTTAGCTATGCCCCGGGTGTTGGTGGTCCCGTGGCACGGGGGCCCCACATATATTTAAATCAAGCTCCCTGAGCGGTGGTCCCCTTGGGGTAGGGGCTGCAGGCCCCCCGCATACCGTTAACTCAAAGCCTTGGGGAGTTGGCAGTCCCCAGGGCAGTGGGGGGGTTGTGGCCCCCTGCATGTATTTAATTAGACGCCCGGGTGGTGGTGGTCCCTAGGGTGCAGGGGGGCCACGGTCCCCCCACAAATATTTCAAGCAAAGCCTCAGGGTGGTGGTGCTGCGAGTCCCCTGCATATAGTTAACTTGAAGCACTGGGAAATCAGCGGTCCCCAGGGCAGCAGGTGAGGGCTGTGGGTCACCCTGAATATTTTTTAATTTCACATTTAGAAGTGGAGAATAGAAAAAAGCAAAAGAGCATGGAGCAATGCATCATGCCAGCAATTAACTCATTACAGGGAACATATTTCTGACGAGATGCAATTATAACATTTAGGGCTAGATGTATCAAAGCTTTTTGCATTCGCAAACGGTGCCAATCGCAAACTTCCTCTGTTTGCAAATGCAAAAATGCCTTTCAGAATGTATGTGCAATTTCAAGGAATTGCTAAAGTAGCGATCCCTGAAATTGCGACCCCATTTAGGGAATCGCAAATTGTGATTCTCTAAATAGGAAATCCAAATAAGGTATGCCTATTTGTTTTTACCAGTGCCCATGTATCATGCATTTCCTAAATACAAATTTGGATTTTAGGAAATGCAATTACCACAAATTGAAGTTTGGTGGTAAGCATGTGCAATTTTTTTAAATGAATAAAAAATGCATTTTTAAAAATGACATATAGCGCACACATGCCCCTAGGGCATGTGCACTTCACATGTCCACAAATATTTTTTTGGGGTGCATCAGACGGTGTCTTAGGCCCCCAGCACCCTGGGATTTGCATTACCTAAATTGCGAATTCCTAACAGGAATTTGCAAATTCGGAAATGCAAAACCATTTGCGCCTATGGGCCTCATAGGGATGAATGGAGTCCCATTCCCTAATTGCGATTTGCTAAAAGCGATTGCGATTTTTAAGAAATCGCTATTACTGAATCGTAATTTTCAGACATCCCATTTTGCATTTCTCCAATAGCGATTTCTTAAAAATCTCTATTTAAGAAATGCAAACCGGGAGCTTGATACATCTAGTCCTTAAACATATATTTGAAAATGTAGCAAGAACATTTCCCTTTGCAATGTATGACTTAAAGGTAGTTACACAGAAGAAAATATGTGCAGAAGCCGGTGACCTTGTTAAACAAAAAGTGCTCTTTCTTGTTCTTGCTGTATATAGGATAAGGACTATATATTAGAGTAGCAAATATGTCACTACAATAAAGTGTAATTTATTTTACAAATAATGTTTGTAATTAATTTTTTATTTCTTTAATACTCAAAAGTATATCTGCTGCAATGTAGGGCTGGAATGTTTGGTTCATAATGGATCAAAACCCTACACTAAAATGCAGGCTATGACAAAATTAACTCATCAATTCAGTTATTTGAGTCAAACGCGAGACAAAGAACCAGCTCTTGTCATTCATTCACTTGTTCCGTTTGGTATAATCTAGTAATATGTAATGTCATATCGTAGGTGTCATGATGGACAAATGTTTAAACATAAGGTAGGGCAGCACATTTTAGCACACACAGTACCAATGCTTTGCGAGTTAATAAATGCGATGGGTAAGCTCATTGGTCGTTCTTGTTCTACACAAAGATTTCAACGCCTGTAACTTCGGACATATAAAACAGGATTGTATCATCTTAATCATAATATCTTTGTAGATATTAATTTACAATGCAAAAAACAGTGCCAGGCTGTAGTCACTATATTGACAACAAAACATTACTTGACTGCGTGTACAGTTTCTAGCAATAACTCCAATTGGGATATATTTTGTAGACAGTATTTTGGACACAATACTTATGTAAAATGTATTTAGATCATGTAGGATATTCTGGTGTCTTCCCCTTGGGATTGCCATGAAAATGTTTGCCACCAAATTTAGATCTTAGCTGGAATTCACAAAAAAATAATGGTGTTTTCCACCATGTAATACTCAAAAACGTGAGAGTTGGAGTCAGAGTAGTTTCACAGAGAAAAAACTTTGATATAGTAAATTGTCATGATTTGTTTTCACTGTCTGCTAATTACATTGTACTTTTTTAATTTTTACGTTAAGGACATAGGTAAGAGGAAATCAGTCTGGAAAAGTAATTGGTATTTTCTGGTTCATATAGACTCTCATTCTGAATTTGCTCGAAATTTAGACCAGACCGGAGATATGAAATGGTGCACATGACAGAGTCTCAATATATTTGGAAACACACAGAGGTCCCAGGTAAATGTGGAAATGGATGAAGTAAAGGAATGTTGTAAATACGGACTCTCGCAGTTAATGTCATTCCTCAGTGTGTAACTTGTAATTTTGGTGTAATCTAACACTTCACAATTACCTTATCCATGGTATCAGTCTCATTACCGGTTCAGCAGAATATGGTGAGGTATTTATCATATGTGAGATTTTAACCCGGTGTGGTAAGTGTCCCCTATTCTGAGCTTTGAACTTGTAGATGAGGCATTCCATGTATATTCAGTACTCAACACACCAAATTCTGTCTGTTTTGCCTTTTTTATGGGACATTTCCCCTGATGAAATTCAGGAGATTTGACCTGCCGGAATCTCTCAGGGGAAATCTAGGAGGGTTGGAGAGTGGGGTAATTCAGTTCCCTGTTTAAATACACGATTGCACAGGGATTGGCATTTACCCTGGAACTTGTCTTGGGGCCTATAACTAAATCCATGTGTAGGAGTACAGATGCAGTGCTTATGCATTAGGTATAAAGCAACCCTTATTATTGTGCCCTCAATGCCTCCTGAGGAGGAACAGCTTGAAAATGTTCTTGTCTAAACAGTCAATATTTTGTTTGTAACTATTGGAAAGTGGATTATTAGTAAGAGGAGGTAAGTACCTGCGCTTACTAGCAGGCCACAACCTCAAAATAGTTTCAGTCAAGGTCTTAATAAATTAATCCTTGCTCAGCCCTTGGTAGCTTAGCCCACGAGCCGTTAGGCTTAATTTACGAGGCAGGTGTGTAAAGTATTTATTATCAACTAAAGAGTAAATAAGTGTGGGAAAACTGGGCTGATTGCAGAAGTCCCCAGCTCATACTGGTGTGTTCTGACTCTGGATATGCCCTGAGAACTGCTAACCAGTCCCAGGGCCAGGGCTCTTTTTAAATTGGTATATGTAAAGTAGGCCTAATTATGATTGGCTCTGACAACCTACCTAGTAAATGGTATGGCATGTAGGTTTAGGGGCCCCAGTACAGTTAGTGTCCCATAGGTGAACTGCTTTGGTTCCCAGTGTAATTGTAAGAGCAGGCCAGCCTTGCTGGGTCGTTTTAAGTTAAAACTAACCCCGAATTCGACTTTGGAATTAAAAGTATTTCCAAAGCCTCACACAACTTTATTTCTGCATAAAAGTCACCCTTAAGGTTTGCCCTAGGTGCCCCAAGGTTTGGGTGCAGTGTAAATATAAGCAGGGAATTTATGAAAGATGTTTTATAAGCCCTGGTGAGGCGAAGGAAGGAAAAACAACCAGATTGTCCCCATTGTAGTCAAAGGGCTCCATAGGCTAACATTGGGAGGATTTATTTTAAAATAATAAAGTCTTAATTCTGACAGAGAGGAGCTAAATAATTCAAATTTCATATCAAGTTAAATGTTATAATAAACCCAACAACTTGCCAAGGTTGAATTTTAACATAACTAGTACGGATAAAGATAAAGAGTTTTCAAACTCTTTCTGAAAGTTACCATATTCAGCCCTGTAGTGCCCTTTCCTGATTGGTCAGTCTCTGGCAGCCTGATCCAAGCTACCTTAATGAGGTATGAACTGGCCCGGTCTGAGTAAAAGAAAGCATCTGGTGGGAGGAGAACTGCAGTGGCAAATGGCAGATCAGGATGGGGGAAGAGTGGCCAAGTATTTTTTCAGTTATCAGATTCAGTGGAAGAGGTGGGTAACAGTAAGCTGGCATCTCAGAAGGGAACTTCTTTTTCACCTCCATGACCACAGTCAAGATCTCCAAGCTAGTACTACAGAACCAACTGGGCATCAGCTATGTACATGAAAGTCTAGTTCCATACATAACAGTGAAATATTCAAGCACGGTATACTCTGCAATAAACTGGTTACATGGAACATGAGCAAACCTTTGGGAAGGAGGATACTTATGTCAGGAAGACATTGGAGGAGAAATGCACAGTTGATGCTGCCAATATGACTAAAAGATCTAGCAAAATCAAAAGAACTGACACTGCTGCATTGTGCGTTCATCCTAAAATAACTGCACACAGAGAAATCTCTGAATTCTCTAGACTTACAAATGATCTGAAGCCGTGTAAAAATATATTTAAAATGCCCTATTGCTTTTTCTCTCCTATGAGAACTGGATGTTGCTCAGTTACCTACAGCATTTTTAACTCACTATACTGCCTGAAGATTGTAGATTGATGTTCAATTTGAAAAAGAGAACAAGTTGTATTATTGTGGGGTTTGTGCACCAGTTGATGTTATTTTCTATTCCGTTAGAACAATTCAAATTAACTTAGCTATTTATGACGAGGTCCCAAAAGAGTATCTTACTTTTATAAAAGTGTTTTACAACTTATTGCCATTAAGACAAGGCAAAACATAGCAAAGTTAATTAGTGTGCCCAATCAATCAATCAATCAGTTTTGATATAGCGCAGCTACTCACCTGTGAGAATCTCAAGGCATTGGGGGTGGGGGAGAGAAGGGATGGGGTCCTCACCTGAAGAACCACGTCTTGAGGTTCTTCCTGAAGATGGTGAGTGATGGGCTTTGTCTGAGGTGCAGGGGGAGGTTGATCCAGCTCTTTGCTGCAAAGTAGGTGAAGGATCGACCTCCAGCAGTGTTTTTACAAATGTGAGGGATGGTGGCCAGGGCCAGATGGGAAAAGTGGAGGGATCTGGCGGGGATGTAGGAAACATGGTGATTCAGGTAGGCTGGTCCGATGCTGTGTATGGCCTTGTATGTGTGGGTGAGTAGCTTGAAAGTGAATTGTTTCTTGACCGGGAGCCAGTGGAGGGTACTCCGGTGTTGGGAGATATGTTCATGGCGTAGGATGTTCAGGTTGAGTCTGGCGGCGGCGTTCTGGATGAGTTGTAGTTTTTTTATGTTTCTTGTCAAGGTTCTGGCATAGAAAGCGTTGCCATAGTTGAGCTTGCTTGTGACTAAGGCGTGGGTGACTGTACTGCGGCAGTCTGCTGGGATCCATATGAACGTTTTCTGAAGTTTACGGAGTATGTGCCAGCAGGAGGAAGTGACTGAGTTTACCTGACGGGTCATGGATAGAGAGGAGTCGAGGATGATGCCTAGGTTGTGGGGGTGCTCAGTTGGTGCCGGGTGGGTGCTGAGGGATGTGGGCCACCAGGAGTCATTCCAAGCTGAGATGGCGTTTCCAAAGATGATGAGCTCAGTCTTGTCAGAGGTGAGCTTGAGACAGCTTTCTCTTATCCAGGTGGTGACAGCTTCTATTCTGAGTGGAAGTTCCTTTTGGCCGTGTCCGGGTCTTTGGTAAGGGAGATGATGAGTTGTGTGTCATCGGCGTACGACACAATGTTCATTCCGTGGCTTCTTATGATGGCTGCGAGTGGGGCCATGCATATGTTGAACAGAGTTGGATTCAGTGAAGAATCCTTGAGGGACTCCGCAGTTGACTCCTGTGGGTCTGGATGTGTAGGGAAGGAGTCTGACCCTCTGACTCCTCCTGGAGAGGAAAGAGTGGATCCATTCCAGGGCATTTCTGCACATTCCAATGTCATGGAGTCTGGTGCATAGAGTGCTGTAGGAGACCATGTCGAAGGCCGTGGAGAAGTTGAGGAGTATGAACGCTGCTGTCTGGCCGCAGTCTAGGAATGATCAGATGTCATCGGTGGCTGCAAGAAGGGCTGTCTCTGTGCTGTGGTTGCTGCGGAATCTGGACTGGGATCTGTCCAGGGAGTCGTTGTCCTTGATGAAATTCCGTAACTGTGCATTGATTGCTTTCTCCAGTACTTTGACGGGGTAGGGTAGCAGCGAGATGGGCTGGAATTATTTTTGTTCTGATGGGTCAGCCAAGGAGACAGAGTATTTCGTGAAGGTTCCAGTCCTCAGGGAATGTGCCAGTGTTGATGAAGCAGTTTATTGTGTTTCGGAGCTCCGGGGCGATCAATGTGCTGGCTCTGATGTATATGTGGTGTGGGCAGGGGTCCGTGGGGCCTCCGGAGTGGGTGCTGTTCATGATGCTTACTGTTTCCTCTGTGGTGAGCGTGGACCAGCTTTGGATGGTCTGGATGAGTTCTGGGGGTGTGGGTTAGTCGTAGGTTCTGATACCAGGTTTGTTTTCTGGGAGGAAGTTGTTGTAGATATCCTGGATCTTGCAGTGGAAAAAGGTGGCAAGCTTGTTGCAGAGGTCCTGTGCCGGGGGATGCTGGTGGCTTCGGAGGGGGGATTAATGAACTTGTTGATGACTGAGAAGAGTTCCTTCATGTTGTGTGTGGAGGAGTTGATTCGATCCCAGAGTGCTTCTTGCGTTCTTGATGTTTGGGTGGTGGGTAGCGGTTGTGGATATGAAGGAGGCGAGGTCATCGCTGGTTTGGCTGTTCCTCCATTTTTTTCTCTAAGCATCTGCAGGTGCGTTTTGATTCTTGGAGTTCGGTGGTGAACAAGCTGCCTTTCTTTGGTACGAGTTTGGCGGATGACAGCCGGAGGGGGCTAGAGTGTCAGCACATTCGGTGATCCATGTGTTGAGATTGCAGGCTATGGTGTTGGTGTCATCGGAGGGGGGAGGGAGAGATTTGGCGAGAGTTGAGGTGAGCTGCTCGTTGGTGATTTTGTTCCATTTCCTGTGGGGGACTCTGGGGGTGTGGCTGCTGGGTGCCGTGATTGTGAAATGTATGCAGCAGTGGTCTTTCCAGTCTGGGGTAGAGATGGTCTCAATGGTGATCCAGTTGCTTAATCCGAAGATGGGGTCCAGTGTGTGTCCTGCGATGTGTGCGGGTGCTGAGACCAGCTGTCTGAGTCCGAGGGTGGCGAGGTAGACAAATAAAGAGTTGGTGTTGGGATCAGTGTGGTCCTTGAGGTGGAAATTCAGGTCACTGAGGAAGAGGTAGTCTACCATGTAGTCTATGAATGCTAGGTGCAGGCCGGGTGGCCTGTACACCAACGTGCTGTGGATGGAGGAATTGTGGTTGGTGTGGACCAGGAAGTGAAGGTGTTCCCTGGTGGCGCCTTGTTCTTCTGGGATGGCTTTGACCTGTGGTGAGGACTTATGTACAAAGATGACTCCTCCACCTTGGCGGGAGGGCTGGTCACTTCTTAGGATGGTGTATCCGTCGGGAATGGTGATGGCGATGTCTGGTCCCGAGGTGGGGTTGGTTCAGGTCTCCGTAAGGAAGGTGATGTCCGGTCGAGCGGTGTAGATTAAATCCCAGAGTTCTGTGGTGTGTTTGTGGAGGGAGCAGATGCTCAGGAGGAGGCAGTTGATGGGGTTGTGGTGAGTGTTAGTGTCTCTGTGTTTGGGGAGTACCTTCAGCTTGATGAGGCTGGTACTGAAGTTGCAGTTCCTGCAGGTGAAAGGTCTTTGGGTGTCCTTGGGGGAGATGGTGCAGCAGTTGCTGAGACATCCGGTATAAAGGCGGTAGAGGGTCTCGGCGTCATAACGGAGGCTGGCCAGGAGATGGCTTGTCAGAGATCCAGGGTTCCTGGCGCTGGGGTGGTCCAGTCGCAGACGGGGGTGTACGGACTTTCCTTTGGTGCACCTTTGGTGTGCAAGCAGTGCGCCTGCTGCCCGCGCCTGCCATTAAGAAGGGGAGGGGCTGGGGGCTACGGTCAGCTGGGAGGTGGGGGGCGGGAAAGGCCCTTCATAGGGCTGGGGCCGCAGGGACCGGAGTGGCACGGGAGGAGAGATTAAAAAAGAGATGGAAAAACTAGAGAAAGAACGAGTGAGTGAAAAAAGGCAGAAGTAAAAAAGACTGGAGTAAAGGAGAGGGTGTGAGAGATACTTACTTGTTGAAACCACTGGACCCCCTGGGGTATGGCGCAGGCAGGAGCCTGCGAGTGGAGGAGGGCCTTGAACTGACAGTCAGGCAGGCTCTCAGTTCATCACCAGACAAAGGCAGAGACAGCAGCAGCCAGAGTAGCTGGGGAGGGCAGCAGATGCTGACCAGGAGGTCAGTGCAGTACCCAAGCTACGAGGTGTCATAATTTCAAATACTTCGAGTCACATGAAATATTAGTAGCTTTTTTTTGTTTAAACCTACCTAAGCCGATTGGTTTCTTTATTAATTTCTTGTGCTTTGGGAAACCTTGAGTACATATTGAGTTTGTACCTCACAGGATGAATGGAAAGGTCAACCTGGTTGATTGACTTTAGGTATCTGGCCAGATGATAATGAAGCAGCAAGTTGGTGAGATATAAAGGGTCTCATCCAAAAAGCTGTTGTTCACAATGCACAAGGTCTGAAATTCAACCTTTTAGTTAATTGGAATCAAGTGATGCATCTTCAGAGCAGACTAAATGTGACCAGTCTGAGGATGAGAGTAGCAGTGGAGTTATGGATACTATGTAAGTTGGCTAAGGTTTAGTTAGAGAGGATTGCATATGTTCCATTTCAATTGCTAATGCAATCTTTAAAGGCACAGCCGTCCTTTAAGGTGAAAGCAAAAATTTACACTTTCCACAGCCTGGAGGGCAGAACATCAGGATATGGAGACTGAGATTATGCAAAACACCTTTCTTATTACCCAACCACAGCTGTAACAGTGGAGAGAACTTAGAACATATTTACTTCATTAGGGTGGGCTATTAAACTGGTGGGATAATCTCAGCCTCCATGTCTTTAAAAAATCCATATTTTAAGCCCACCAGGCTGTACGAAATCTACATTTGTGTGGCATGATATGGAGGCTAATATTATACAAGTTTAAAGTGTTGTTAAAATATTATCAATTGCATTCACAACAGGTCTAAAATAGCAAACTTTGAACATGTTTTCATTCAACCAATCTTCAGTTCTGAAGATATCTTGCAGGCCTACACCCAGGATGAATGCTTTGAAGCTGAAACACCAGTAAGGGAGTGAGTGCCAAACCTACTAACATCAACACCTTCTTCTCTCATGACTTATTTCACCCATCTTGCCAAAGTCAGGGGTGAAACTGCCTTATGAGCCCACCTGTAGGAAACCAGTAATTGTGCAACATCGTTTCACAGACTGTCCATCCTCCTTTCAAACTCTTTCAAGCATTTAACTATGCAAATTCTCTCATTCAACTCAACATAAAGGTAGAAAATAGATGTAGATAACAATTTTCTTCTCCTCTTAATGTAAAAACAAACACCTTCTGATTGATAGGCCCTACTTGTGTCATCCAAAGACCTCACATCTGAAGTCCTCCTAAACAACACCAAGCATTCCCCTTTGTGAACGCATCAGAAATTATTTTGAAGAGCAGGCAGTGGTCCCAGAGACGACTGCCTACTCTTCAAAAATTAAACTGAAATGTTACATTTTCTTTCTTTTGAACACAGCCTGTTTTCCTTTAATATTATTATTCAAAAGGAATCAAAGACAGGATGATCTGCTGACACCAGCAGGCCACCATCCCTGTGATTTTGCAATTCCTGGCAGGTTGGCAAATTGTGACCTACCTCATTAATATTAATGCGGCAGGTCTATTTGCAACCCACCGGGAATCGCAAAAGAAACTCAGTGGAGTTTCTTACGTTTGGAATTGAGATTACCTAATTGCAATTCGCATGTACTGCATGCAAAAATGTTTTTGGAGAGCAGGCAGTGGTCCCATGGACCACTGCCTACTCTTCAAAAATGAAACTGAAATGTTTAATTTTCTTTCTTTTTAAACGCAGCCTGTTTTCCTTTAAGGAAAATGGGCTGTGTTTTAAAAAAAGATTGCTTTATACAAAAGCAATTACAGACATGACACCAGCAGGCCTCCATCCCTGTGATTTTGCGATTCACGCTAGGTTGCAAATTGCGACCTACCTCATTAATATTAATGAGGCAGTCTATTAGCAACCCACCAGGAATCGCAAATGAAACTCAATGGAATTTCTTACATTTGGAATTGGGATTCCCTAATTGTGCTTCACATGGAATTGCAATTAGTAAATCGCGAATCCAAATATTTGTAATTAATCTTTAAAAATTCATATCTCTGGTTCCCTACTTTAGATTTTTGCCATTTTGGTGTCTTTAAAGATGCAAATATTTCCTATTTTTATAAATTGGTGTTGGAATTGTATTATGTGTTGTGTCTTACTTATTTAACATATTGGTGTTTTTATGCTTTATACACCTGTCTCCTCAGTTAAGCCTGTCTACTCAATGCCAGCTACCAAGGGTTGAGCAAGGGATTCATTTACCACCTTCCAACTGGAACCTCAACTCTACCTCGACCATGTCCACAACAAAACCCAGAAACTGAGTTTGCTGACTTGGGATCAAAGGCATCGTCCTGATTATGACATTGGCAGTAAAAATCGAATACTGCTGCGGTGACTGCTGCCAAAATACCGCTGCGGAGGTGAACATCTGTCCATTAGATTATGACACATACACACAAAACTGACAGAGGACAGCCACAACCACAAATCCACCACACCCACTGAATGTGATAAACCGCCGGAACTACCACCCGTACTGTTACGCCACCAAAACAACAACCTCCAGATAATGACCCACCAATCACTACAGAGGACATTCAGCTGCAGTAAACCATTGGCGATGACCACCACTGTGGTGGATATGGCCACCCTAAAACAAAACAAGACAACATTGTCCGAAAAAAAAAACCACGCCTGACACAAATACACACAACCCACACACCCACCAACAGCAATGTAAAACACACACCCACATCACCCACAAACCTCTGTAAACACGACAAGATGGCTACACTTTGCAAGGACAATCCAAAAGAGAACTGCACACACCTATTCAGCTGTCACACACCACACAACCCACCACATCATACTTCACCCCTGCACAACGTACACACATCACACAACACCCATGTCCCCACGAAAGCACCCCAGTTTCTCCAATGAAGAGTTGCGTGTCATGGTTAAGGAAATAGTCAGGGTAGAGCCACAGCTGTTTGGAGCACAGGTACAGAAGATATCCATTGCCAGGAAGATGGAGCTATGGCAGAGGATCGTGGACAGGGTGAATGCCGTGGGACAACATCCAAAAACTAGGGACGACATAAGGAAGAGGTGGAACAACCTACGAGGGAAGGTGCATTCAATAGCATTACAGCACCAGCTCGCTATACAGGGGACTTGTGGTGGACCCCCACCTCCTCCCCCACAGCTGACAGCATAGGAGCACATCTTGGCAATCCTGCATCCTGATGGAGTCACTGGAGTTGCCGGAGGACTGGACACTGGTGAGTCAATACTTACTACCTAACACCTCCCCATACCTGCATGCCATCTCGACCCCCACCCTGACTCCCATCACCCCACTCCATCCCACACAGTGCACTACCATGATCAGCAAAGCTAAATGCCATGCCCTGCATGCCATACCCACTGCATACACATCCCATCCAGCCCTGCATCTACACCCACCACCAATGCATGCACAGCATAGAGAACTAACAATCCTGCAATTCATCACCATATACAAACAAATGAGAAAGGGCAAAGGCAATAACATAGGGGAAGCTAGGAATTCAGAATACCACTTACATCCCCACAGGTGCCCCTGCCAATCTCAGTGGCCAGGAGGTGCCACGGCAAACCAGTCCCCCACCAGAAGATGCCCCCAGTGATAACAGCAACTCTGGAGTTCTGGATCTGGATGAACTCCCTGGCCCATCAGGGACCACTGGTCAGTCGGCTACCCCAGCCCACACCCAGTCCACCACAGAGCTTGCCCCCTCAGTATCCAACACCACAGCAGCCACCCAACATCCCCAGACCTCTGTCCCCAGGACACATAATTCAGCAGTTTGCCCTCCTGTACTGTGACCCCAGTCCACACCTCACAGGCAAGACAATGATAATCCAGGGGTCAGTGGCAGTGGGTACACCATTCAGGGGACACAGGAACATGAGGCCAGGGACAATTGGAGGACTGCTGTGTACCAGGAGGAGGACAGGCCCAGGGAACCGACTGCAGTCACTAATGTCCTGGGGGCATATCAACATTTCCAGGACAAGATGGGTCAGGTGATAAACATCATGCAGGAGAACCAGCAGCTGCAGAGGGAACACTACCAGGAGATCAATCAAGAATTGCAGGCCATTAATACCACCATGGTCTCCATTGCAGGGGTGCTGGGTGACATGACCAACATCATGAGGGACTACACAGCACACCAGTGGGCCCCTTCCACTAGCCAGTGTACTGACCAGCCATCCACATCGGGCTGAAGCTAGTGGGCAGCAGGCCCTGCCACAGGACCCACAGGCCACCAGCACCCCTCCCCCTGCAGAAGGTGAACCACCCCGCAAACGGTCCCTGCGACCCAGACAGACACCAGAGACACTTGCCAAGACAAAGACCACCGCCAGAAAATGATGCCCTTCTGAATGTCCCCCTTGTGTTCCACTGTGACACCTTGTCCACTCTGAACTGCCACTGCTCCCCTTCCTATGGCCCCTTGGACAATGCTGCAAACAGACTGGCCCACTACACTGCAATATTCTCAACCATCTCTATTGCACTTCCCATTGTATACCAATTTTCAATAAACACCCTTGGACACAACTTGAGTAATAGTGCTTTATTTACAGGTATTGTACAATGTACAGAACTGTAAAGAACTGCATGATCCTGTGTAAATGTCCAGTAAGATGTTGAACCATCCTACAAATGTTTCTCAGCATTCTGTACACATCACAGCAGTACACTATTGGAACAACACCAACATCTGCAATAAGGGAAGGCATATGTGACAGTCAGGTGGGATGCAAAGGTAATGACTTGCATTATGCTACAGGCATACAGCAAAACAGTATAACGTGGAAATGTTTAGTTCAACAGACTTGCCTGAGTGTCATTGGAAGTACTACAGGATCAAATGTGACCTGTTGTCCACATCCTCCTCCTCTTGCTCCTCCTCACTGTCCTCAGTGTTCACTGCTGCCTCAGCTGCATTGTCACCCCCCTCCTTCTGCAGATAGGGCACATGCTGTCTGAGGGCCAAATTGTGCAACATGCAGCACACAACAACAATTCTGCAAACCTTCTCAGGGGAATAGCACAGGGATCCACCTGTCAGATGGAGGCACTTGAACCTAGCCTTCAGGACCCTGAAGGTCCTTTCGACAATCCTCCTGGTACGCCCATGAGCATCATTGTACCTATTCTCAGCCCCTGTTCTCGGAATCCTAACAGGGGTCAGGAGCCAGGACAGGTTTGGTTAGCTAGAATCACCTGCAAGAAGTAAGGGACACACATTAGTCCTGCAAAATCACATGGGATATGACTCCTGAAGGCATAAACTGACATACACTGGGTGGGGACTCAGGCTCACCTATAAGCCACACTCTGTGCCTCTGTAGGTGTGCCATCAGCTGTAGGACACTGCTATTCCTCAGGAAAAAAGGCATCATGCACCGACCCTGGATACTTGGCAATGACATGGGAAATGTACTGGTTAGTCAGGCACACCATCGGACATTGAGTGAGTGGAAACTCTTCCGATTCCTGTACACTTGTCATTAGCCCTTGGGAGGACTAAGGAAATATGGTTCCCGTCGATGGCCCCGATAAAATAAGGTATATGTTTCATTGCAAAGAATCCAGCCTTTACAGTGGGTAAGTCATCTACCTGGGGGAATGTGATGCAGCTGCACATGTGTTTGAGCAAGGCAGTCAAAACCCTTCTAAGAACAATAGAGAACACTGGCTGTGACATCCCTACAGCCAAGCCCACTGTCACCTGGAAAGAGCCAGTCAGCAGGAAATGGAGCACTGAGAGTACCTGCACAAGAATGGGTATTACTGTTGTGCAACGGGCAGCAGGTAGCAGATCAGGCTCCAATTGTGCGCACAGCTCTGTGATTGTGGCCCTGTCCAGGCGATCGGTGAGTATGATGTGCCTGTCCTCTAGTGTAGCCAAGTCCACAAGGGGTCTGTACACAGGTGCTTGCCTCCTCCTCCTATTCCTCCACAGTGATTGGTACCTAAGGGACCTAAAAGTAAGAAGGGAGTGACTACAGGAACAATGAACACACAACAGTACACAGAGAATGCTTGTATGTTGGACACTAGAATTCTATAGGTGAAAACATTCGACTACAATGACACACTTATCAATCTGTACATATGTATTAGCATTAAAAAATGACATCCCCTGTCCTGGTTACAGGGACAGGTGGAAGTGACCTAACTCCGCTGGCGTTCGCGCCATCGGGGGAGGCAGTGTACACCACTGTGCAATTCCTCATTGGCTAACATAGCCCTCTATGGAGTATGAGGACCAATGATGATCAGCACCGGCGGTGACGGTGTTCACTGCCGTGTACGTGAACACCATTTCATTTCTACCACACCACTTGATTCCTGACTTTCCACAGGATGACATCCCCACTGTGTGTGCTGCTGTGACCTGTCTGGAACCTGCCATGATTCGTGCAACAGGAGTAAGGGCACCGGCCTTCATGTCGGAGGAGTTGGAGAGGCTTGTGGATGGGGTCCAATCCATCTATGGGCAGTTGGATGGACCTCAAGTCTGACAGGTGAGTACACTACAGTGCACTACAGTGCAGAATGTAAGCGTCATGCACTGAGCCAGGAAACTTGGCATTTACATGGGAGATGTACTGGTCGGCCAAACACACCATCTGCACATTCATAGAATGGTAACTCTTCCGGTTTCTGTACACCTGTTCACTCCTGCGGGGGGGGGACAAGGCCACATGTGTCCCATCAATGGCACCTATGATGTTGGTGATATGTCCCAGAACATAGAAGTCACCTTTCACTGTTGGCAAATCCTCCACCTGAGGGAAAACGATGTAGCTACACATGTGTTTCAGCAGGGCAGACAACACTCTGGACAACACTTTGGAGAACATAGGCTTGGACATCCCTGATGCAATGGCCACTGTTGTTTGAAAAGACACACTTGCTTGGAAATGGAGTACTGACAGGCCCTGCACTAGAGGGGGGATTCCTGTGGGATGGCAGATAGCTGACATCAGGTCTGGCTCCAACTGGGCACACAGTTCCAGGATTGTGGTATGATCAAGTCTGTATGTGACAATTACATGTCGCTCCTCCATTGTCGACAGGTCCACCAGCGGTCTGTACACCGGAGGATGCCGCCATCTCCTCACCTGCCCCAGCGCACGTGCTCTATGGAAGAGAACAACGAGCAGAGAGTCAACCAACACTGAGGTACGTAAACACAACTTTATAGCAAAATGTTTGAAAATATATACATGGCTGTATTAGTGTTTAAGCAAGGCCTAGATATGTGTGACACAGTCAAAATTAATGCCATGTGGCCCCCTGAAAAGGCGGCTGCCTGTCCTGTAATTTGGGACAAGGGGATATGAGGGAACTGCGCTGGCGTTGTACACCGTCGCGGTAGGTGCAATCCTGCATTGGTTAACATTGGTCCCAGGAGCCAATGACGATGTACGCCGGCGGTGACGGTACGCACCGCCGTGGACGTGACCACCATTTTCTCTCTGTTGAATCACTTCATACCTGATCTTCGACAGGAGAGGACCTACACTGCAAGTGCTGCTGTGACCTCAGTCTGGAAGAGACAATGGCTCATGTGTCTGGGGAAAGGGCCGCTGCCTTCAGCACGGAGTAGTTGGAGAAACTATTGGATGGGGTCCTCCCCCAGTACACGCTACTTTACGGTCCTCCAGAAAACAGGTAAGTACACTGTGAGCATGCCAAATGGGCAATGCCTGTGTGGAGTGGTGTTGATGAAAGATGGGGGGGGAGAATGAGACGTGCATGATACGACGGTGAGTGCATGTGCATCATGGCAAGGGTAGGGATGCGGGCCAATGACTGTGATGGTCATATCTTCTCCTTTTCCCCTGTACTATTCGTGTAGGTCAGCGCCCATCAGAAGAAGGATATTTGGCGTGCCATCGGCAAGGAAGTCCGGACCTTGGGGGTCCACCACAGACCGAGCACCCACTGCCGGAAAAGATGGGAGGACATTCGCCGCTGGAGCAAGAAGATGGCGGAGGCCCAGCTGGGGATGGCCTATCAACGTGGGAGGGGTTCCCGTCGAACCATGACCCCCCTGATGTTCAGGATCCTGGCGGTGGCCTACCCGGAGTTGGATGGGCGCTTGAGGGCATCACAGCAGACACAAGGGGGTGATTACACTCTCATTCAGCTGACTTTGCGTGCAGTGGAGTTGTCTGGGTGGGGGAGGAGGGCTGTGGGTTTCCCTAGGCCAGGGCGAGTTCCGTAGGCTAGGCCCCTCCGTAAGGCATGGCCCTGTTGCCCCCCACCCCACCTCTGTAGAGTGCCAAGTACAGCTATTCATGCCCCTATGTCATCTATATGTGCAGATGTTGTCCATAGCCTTGTAGACAATTTCCAAGGATTTGCACTGTAGGGCCCAAGAGTGCGGCGTAGTGCAGGGGGCTTCTGTGTCTGTCTTGTCCACCAACGGTAGCGGTAACCCATGCACTCAACATGTCTTTATTCTGTTTCACCCCCCCTTTTTGTGGTCTCCCTGTTCTTGTGTGCATTAGCATCATCAGGCGGAGGAGCAGTGGCACCAGAGCACGAGGGAGCTGCATCCCACATGGCCATGGAGGGCCACACTACGGACTCTGAATTCACCAGTGGGACGGAGGGCGAGGGGAGCTCCACGGCAGGGACAGGAGCTGAGACCAGCGACAAGGACTCGTCCTTTGATGGGAGCTCCCTTGTGGTGGCGGCAACATCTGTGCCCCCGCATCTACAGGTACAGCCGCCACCACCCCTACCAGCACCGCCCTCCCAGCAGCCCCTCAGCCTTCGCCCCGTGCCCGCTCACCCAGGAGGGTGGGCATCCCCTTCGCCCCAGGCACCTCAGCCCCTACCCCAGTCACCCCTGCTGCCCTCAGTGAGGAGGCCATTGACCTCCTCAGGTCCCTCACTGTTGGGCAGTCTACTATTTTGAATGCCATCCAGGGTGTAGAATGGCAGTTTCAACAAACTAATGCATTCCTGGAGGGCATTAATTCTTGTCAGGCGGCCCTTCACCGAGCCTTTCAAACTCTGGCCTCAGCTTTGATGGCAGCCATTGTCCCTGTGTCTAGCCTCCCCCCTCCAACTTCCTCGACCCAGACCCAATCCCCTGTACCTCAACCTATCCCAAGCACACCATCAGACCAGCCTGCACACACCTCACCACACAAGGGAAGCTCAGGCAAACATAAGCACCACACATCCCACAGGCACTCACGCAAGCATCACACACATGCAGACACACCAACATCCACTGCCTCCACTGTGTCCCTCTCCTCCTCGTCTCCCCCCTCCCTCCCAGTCTCGTCTACACACACACACCTGCATGCACTACCTCTACAGCCACTACGTCCCTCACCAGCTCACCCACCAGCACACCCCGCTCACGTGCAGTCACCACCTCACTACCATTCTCACGTCCCCTGTGTCCTCTCCCAGTGTGTCTGTGACGCCCCCTCCCAAGATACACAAATGCAGGCACACACCCACCCAACAACCATCCACCTCACGACAGCCTCCAGCGCATGCACCTGCACCCAAAGTCACCAAACGTACACCTCCTACTACCACCACCTCTTCCTCCACTCCCAAACCCCCTCCAGCTACCCGTCCCAGTGTGTTAAAAAAACTTTTCCTGTCCAGCCTTGACCTTTTTCCCACACCTCCCCCACCCCGTCCATCTCATAGGTCCCGAGCTAGCACCTCAACCACAACATCTCCGTGACCAGTGGTGCACGTAGTCACAGGTATGTGGAGTGCACCGGCCACCAGGACAGCCAGTGTGGCACGGAGCCACAGCAAAGCCAGTCCCCCCCTCTGTGAAGCATCAGAAGTTGGCCAGTGCCCGGCGGGAGAGGGGGAAGACTCCAGCCACCAAAGCTGCTCCCAGGGGTCCCGGTGGGAGTGTGGACTCAGCTGTGACACCTCCCAAGGTGGGGAAGGGCCGCAAGAAACCCGGCAAGTCTGGGAAGAGCAGCACGGCGGAGAAGACCGCCGTCATCCCGCTGCCCAGGAGACCACCGCCAACCCCATCCCAGCTACCCAGGAAGCCACCGCCAGTCCCATCCCAGCTGCCCAGGAGGCCACTGCCAGCACAAGCCCAGCTGCCCAGGAGGGCCCCACCAGCACAAGCCCAGCTGCCCAGGAGGCCACCGCCAGCCCCAGCCCAGCTGCCCAGGAGGCCACCGCCAGCACAAGCCCAGCTGCCATGGAGGGCCCCACCAGCACAAGCCCAGTTGCCCAGGATGCCACCGCCAGCCCCATCCCAGCTGCCCAGGAGGCCCCCACCAGCCCCAGCCCAGCTGCCCAGGAGGCCACTGCCAGCCCCATCCCAGCTGTCCAGGAGGGCCCCGCCAGCACAAGCCCAGCTGCTCAGGAGGCCACCGCCAGCCCCAGCCCAGCTGCCCAGGAGGCCACCGCCAGCACAAGCCCAGCTGCTCAGGAGGCCACCGCCAGCCCCAGCCCAGCTGCCCAGGAGGCCACCGCCAGCAGAAGCCCAGCTGCCCAGGAGGGCCCCGCCAGCACAAGCCCAGCTGCCAGGAGGGCCCCGCCAGCACAAGCCCAGCTGCCCAGGAGGGCCCCGCCAGCACAAGCCCAGCTGCCCAGGAGGGCCCCGTCTGCCCCAGCCCACCTGCCCAGGAGGCCACCGCCAGCACAAGCCCCGCTGGGCCATGAAGGACCGCCAGCACAAGCCCTGCTGGGCCATGAAGGACCGCCAGCACAAGCCCTGCTTGGCCATGAAGGACCGCCAACTCAAGCCCCGCTGGGCCATGAAGGACCGCCAGCACAAGCCCCGCTGGGCCATGAAGGGCCGCCAACTCAAGCACCGCTGAACAGGGCACCGCCAACTCAAGCACTGCTGAACAGGGCACCGCCAACTCAAGCACCGCTGAACAGGGCACCGCCAACTCAAGCACCGCTGAACAGGGCATCGCCAACTCAAGCACCGCTGAACAGGGCACTGCCAAATCAAGCACCGCTGAACAGGGCACCGCCAAATCAAGCACCGCTAGCTCATGAGCGGCAGGGGCACTCACGGGGTGAGTGATGCACTCTGGGCACCAGTCCCCCTCCAGAACCAGTGGAGACATCCATCCACTACATCTGTCCTTCACAGGATGAAGCACTCTGGGCACCAGTCCCCCTCCAGAACCAGTGGAGACATCCATCCACTACCTCTGTCCTTCACAGGATGAAGCACTCTGGGCACCAGTCCCCCTCCAGAACCAGCGGAGACTGTTATCAACTTGAGACTGTGGCTTTGCACTCCCCAGGATTGAACAGTGGGCAAACCACCCACTGGAGAGACTTGAGAGACTGTGGCTTTGCACTCCCCAGGATTAAACAGTGGGCAACCCACCCACTGGAAAGACTTGAGAGACTGTGCCTTTGCACTCCCCAGGATTGAACAGTGGGCAAACCACCCACTTGGGAGACTTGAGAGACTGTGGCTTTGCACTCCCCAGGATTGAACAGTGGGCAAACCACCCACTGGAGAGACTTGAGAGACTGTGGCTTTGCACTCCCCAAGACTGAACAGTGGGCAACCCACCCACTGTAGAGACTTGAGAGACTTTGGATTTGCACTCCCAGGATTGAACAGTGGGCAAACCACCCACTTGGGAGACTTGAGAGACTGTGGCTTTTCACTCCCCAGGATTGAACAGTGGGCAAACCACCCACTTGGGAGACTTGAGAGACTGTGGCTTTGCACTCCCCAGGATTGAACAGCGGGCATTGAGCCCCCTCGTTGATATGGCGTTGTGCACTCATCTGGCTGAGGTGCCACCCCTTCCCTTCCCCCTGAGGTGCCTGTTGTATTTCTATCTGATGCCCCTGCAGTGTTCTCTCTGTTTTGATCTGGTATCGAGTGTGGGCCTCGCCTATGCATTTTGGGCCCAGTGGTCCACGGACTATGAATGGTGCAATACCTGGACTTGTATTATTGGTGTATATATTTGTTTATAGTGTATATATATTTTATAGTACTGTATTTTAATAGATTACAATGGTTACAATCATTTCCTTTGGTCTTTGCATTCTTCCGGGGGATCTGGGGGGTGTAACTATAATGTATAGATATGTATTAGTGTGTGTGTTTTAGTGGATGAGGGTGGGGGTGTTGCGTGTGTGTGTCCCTGTATTTTGCCTCCCCCTCCCCTGTGTCGTAAGTGCAGTACTCACCGTGGTCCTCGCCGCCGGCATTCGTGCTCCTGGTAGAGGAGCAGGAAGACTATTGCAGGTAGAATTTGGAGTTCCGGGTCCATGGTGTCCTCGCTCCTCGTGGAGTGTGATGAGGTGAGTGTTTTCCCTTCGAAATTCCTGTTTCTGCCGTGTTTTTATCCGTGGTGAATCCGCCCTGGAAAAGGTGGCAGATTGGCCTGTCATAATAGTGTGGGCGGTACCTTGTCTCCTGCCTGTCTGTTGGCGGTGACCGCCGCGCTGTTTGTTTGTACCGCTGTGGCGGTCGGAGTGTTAAAGTGGCTGTCTTTGTTGGCGGTTTCCGCCACTGTCGTAATTGCAAATATTTTACCGCCGGCCTGTTGGCGGTCTTACCGCCGCTTTAACACCGTCCTCCAGGGTTGTAATGAGGGCCTAAGTCTAATATACCTAGAGACAGAAGTTTGGTAGAACAAACCAGAAGTTTCCAGAAACTAGACAGAGGATACAATAGAATTGTTTTGGCATCCTGTTTCTCTTCCTTTAAAGCCCTTTTCTGCCCCCAGCATTATATCCACTTGGATAATGTCAATGATCCTCAAGCATACCATTTGCTTGATAGTACAGGATTCTGCGTGGAATCTGTCACAGTGTATTAAACAGCTTTACATTCTGTGGACCCCATTTTTTCTAACTGAAAGGTTAAGATAAGGGTCGTCAAGGGTAACAAGTGAACTGATCATGCTATGATTTATGTTTGCTGGACCTTTGAGCTAGGAGGAAAAGGTAGAGGAGAAATCTCTTCCTTATCACACTGTAGTTGTGCAAAGACTATGAATTTGGAAATAACCTCTATCTTAAGTGAGAGTGATCCGTGCCTGCTAGGATCTGTAGAGGAGGATGCAAGGGCAGATGATTCCTGGCTAACTATATGGCTATCAATCCAACTTTCAACTTTCTTTTAAAAGAGTCCCTCTGCCAATGTAATGTGCCTAAATGTTGGAAAAAAGCTAAACTCATTCCACTACTGAAAAAGCCTTCAGTGGATAAGTTCATCTTGGCCAATTATAGGCTGATTTCTTTGTTACCGGCCTTCTCTAAAATTTTAGCAAAACTGATAAATGCTCAACTGTCCGGGTATTGGAACTTCAACGAGTTGCTGCATCCTTCTCAATCAAACTTTCACCCTGGACATAGCACCAAAACTACATTATTGGAAGAATCAGATATTATTACATTTGCTGTGGATCAAGAGAAGCAAGTGGCTGTCCTATAGCTAGATTTATCAGCAGCATTCCATACTGCTTCTCATCCTATCCTCATTCAAAGACTAAGCAATGTCGGGATGGGAAGGACCGCTTTGGCATGGTTCAAATCCTTATTTTCAGATAGAAACCAGTTGGTTTGGACGCCAGCTTTTGCATCTGATTCTAAACCTATGAGGCATGAGGCAATTTCTGGCTTGGTATGGTTCCTTCTCCTCCCACCCCAGCCTCAGTTGTTTGCAACCTAGGAGTGAAATGTTATAATATGTTAACTTTTGTCCATTAAATGGATAAAGTGGTTGGTACGTGTTTAGGCCTGCTATGTTTACTAAAATAATTGTATTCCCACTTCTCTTATCACATCTCGTTCAGATTATGCTAATGCTTTGTACTGGGGTCTCCCTGCTTGCCAAGTTAAAAAACTCCAGTTGATACAGAATTTAGCAGCTCGACTGCTGTCAGGACTCCATAAACACTATCATATTCATCTGCACCTAAAGGAGTTGCATTGGCTACTGATTCAGGAATGTGTACAGTTTAAGGGTCTAGTCTTAGTGCATAGTGCTTTTTATCAGTCTGACCCGAGATATCTGACTAAGAATAGAACATTCTCCTCCAGCCAGAACATTGTGCTCTTCTGATGCTTTGTTGGTGGTAGCTCCAAGAAACTGAAAGGAAGAGATGGGAATGATGCTCTTTTTCAGCATTATCCACTTTAAGCTAGAACGCTCTTCCACTATATTTGAGGGCTACCAAAGATGAAGGGTCCTTTAAAAGGAGGCTGGAAATATGACTTTTTTTTTCTGCATCTTCTGATTTCACCTTTTTTCTGTTCAATGGTTACCAATCAGCAAGCGCCAGGACACTCTTTGAGTAGATGTGTGCTTTACAAAAACATAGCAATAAAAATAATAATAATAATAATAATAATAATAATAATAATAATAATCATGTAAACCCATCAAACCTGTCAAGCAAGAATTGACGCTCCAACTAAATTTGACTCTGTAATGTCAAAAAGAGGCCCACTGTGAGTGGAGCCTGCCTGGCTGGAGGGAACAAAGGAAGAACCCCACCCAGCTGTCAACTAACATTTGCCTGTGACAGGAGATGCCTCTTTGAAGTTAGTCCAGTTCTTGGGCCCAATCTCACTGGTAATTCAGTCAAGGCAGCAGCACCTCCCCCAATCTAGGCTTTTGTTCTCTGCTCTGTAAGCAGTTTTCACACCTCTTCAGATGCTAATTACTGGCTGGCAGAAGTGGTAGAACAAATGTAAATGAGCCTCTAGTAAATTTAGGCTTTCTAAACATTATATTTCCTAAATATTTATTGAAAATTAGACTGCACTATAAATTGGATTTTGATTTTTAATAACTATTAAAAATAGTTGTTTCTATATTTTTCTAGGTAGTCCCATTCTTGAGATACAGTATTAGGATTTTAATCTGTACTCTGGATTTATACATAGGACAGCTAAACGTGCCCCAGTGAAAAGATGCCTTTGGGTGCTAGTCACTCTAGGGATACGTAAACATTAACTTTCTACATGTCCTACTTTTAAATATCATGCACCCTACATTGTGGACTACGCAGCCTACATAGAAGTGGTTTACTAATATTAAGTAGGAGGTTTTCACCCATCAATAGGGTTTATTTTGACAGGCCAATTTGCAATGTTTACACTGACATAGGCGGCTACAATGGTAGGCCTGAAACCATGTTTTACACCGTCACTGTTGTGGGGGGGAAGGGGCTGCATTCCACTATTGACATTTAACCTTCAGGTCCTGGGAATATTGTACCATATAGTAGAGATGTATAGGTAAGTTAAATATACAAATTAGGAATACGCCAAGTCAACCATGTTTATGGGGAGCACAGTAGCAGGGGTAAAGGGCAAAGAGTAATAAAAGCAGCAAAAAATATATGGTCCGATAAAAAGGCAAAAAATACTGGGTAGGCACACAGAAAAAAATGAATTTCCTATAAACATTTTCCCTCAACAACATGTATCTAACCCTTGCAGTACACCAGTACATTATGGACCATTATTACTAATGCCATCTTTAGGTGAAGGAAGGGGTCACTCTTGCTTGGCTCCTGCTACAGAAATGTACTAAAATATCCCTTTGAAGAAGCAAATGGAAGCTACAGAAGCTATTGCTACTTTGTCCTTCCAAGATGGATATCTGCAAGTTCATCTTCCCCTGAAGTCTCAATTACAATGCCTATACTAGAGAAGTGGAACGTTTTCCTTCTCCAGTTCATTATTTTGAATGGTACCAGAAAAAAATGAGTTTCTAGGTGAAAACATGGTGATGAAACACACACTGTTAGCATTGAAACACTTTAAAAACTAATCTGCCCTTTTATGCCATATGCCTATACACACATTTGTGAATGTTAAATGCAATCATGTTTACATGCAATCAGGCCTTTCTTGCATGTAACTTGCATTATTATCAAATGAAAGCCATGACACTCACCACAAATGATTAGAGCAGGTTTGAGAAACTTTGGGTCTTCTCACTGCCAAAAAAGCACATTAACACATTCCGTTATTAGCTTTGTGAGGGCTGGTTCACCAAGACTGATGAAATGAGGGTGAGGACCACACACCATGTCTTTGCAGAGTTTCAGGTCCTTAACTTTTATACTCAAATCATTGCTTTCAGGTATTTTAGGTTAATTACCTAATTTAAAGTAATCAAAGACTACAACACCCAGAATACATTATGTGGTAACAAAAAAATCCCAGGACTGGAAATAGTGACATGGAGGATGATTGTTACCCTAGATGAACTACAGGGTGTTAGAAGCAGTCCTGTTGAATTCAGAGACCAAACGATCTTCCATGTATTAAACTTGCTACAGAGTAGATCACTATCCAGGTTTGTTCTTAAACAAATAGGTAGCAGATTGTTTTCAAATATGGTTTAATGTTTGCAAAATGAGTTATTAAATGTGTTCACATAGAATGCCACTGTTTGTAAATACAAAAGTAATTGTTGGAAAGTGGTTTATTAGTAAGGGCAGGTAGGTATCTACACTAAGTAATAACACCACAATCATAAATAAGGTCCAGTTAAGGTCTCAATAAATTAATCCTTACTCAACCCTTGGTAGCTTGGTTCATGAATAGTCAGGATTAACTCAGGAGACAGGCGTGTAAGTATTTAAAATCAACAAAACAGTAAATAAGTAAAACACAACATGCAATAAAAATCCAACATCAACTTATAAAAATAGGAAACATTTTTATCTTTAAAATGACACTAAAACGACAAACATCCAATGTAGGCAACCAGAGATATGATTTTTTTTAAAGAATAAATTGAAAAATTTGCTTTCTATTGCCTAAAAGTGAAAAGTGCCAACCGCAGCTATCTGGTCGCACTTGACTGGGTCAAAGTCAAAGCCTAGGGCCGACCGTGATGGAGCCCAAGATGGATACATTGAGCATTAGGTTGTGGTCGAAATTTTACATTCTGACTTTTTTGGTTCTTTTTGCCTCAATGTCGATTAGGCTCCTCAGCAGGCCAGGTTGCGAGATGTCATCATCGGCTTGGTTCAGCGGGAGGTCACGGTAGAATCCTGGAGGTTCTTCTTGGTGATGGGTGGAACTCTGGAGCTTTCAGCAGGGCGAACCTGAATTTCAGGCCAAGTAGTGGTTCGTCATTACCGGCTTGCCTCAAGTCAATAGGTCAGTCCATTGATAGAGCATTTTCACAAAATGTCCCCAAATGTCTTTAATCATCTGGATCTTCTTCCAGAAGGTCTTTTTGTGGTCTTGAAGTGTTCAAAACACCAACCAAGGTCCCAGAGGTTCTGATTTGCTCCTTGAAGAGTTGGGTCTACAATTCCCTGATCAAATCCTTAAAAGTGCACTGCCCGCTGGTCAGCTAGGCTTTTCTTGAAGGAATTGATGCAGGGGACTCTTGGTAGCTCCTCTGTACCTATTGCTTACAATCCTGGATCTTTTATAGCAAGGAGAGGTCCTCTTTGTGGTGAAGCCCAGAGTGTACAGAAGGGCAGTCCTTCACACTGCAGTCCATCTTGGTGCAGACCAGGGGTTCAGCAGGGCTGCCCTTCTTCTTCTGATTTTTACCAGAGGGGATTTGAATTGCTGGGCAGATCTCTTAACGTTATCCCAGTTTCTGGGCCAGAAAGCAAGGGGGCACCCCTGACCAATGGGGTGCAGGTTTCCACTCTCTCTCATGACTACTTGCTTAGAAGTGTGGCACATTTTGGTACCAGAAAGCACTGTTCTTAAAACTCCAAAATGGAGAAAATATCTCCTGGATGTTCAGGTCTGGCTAAGCCCACCCACAGGTCTGGCTAACGTTCCCCTACACTCCCCTTTCAACCCCTCTCCTAAACTAATTAGGGAGGTTCCCACCTGGCTGAGGGGGCAGGAAATGGGGGGGGGGCTGGGGGCTGGGAGCTGGGTTCTGTCTCAACTTTCTTTCACCCTTTGAAGGCCAGTTTGGCTACCCAGGCCGCACCCTGCTCCGGCATCTGCTGCTGCAGATCTTCTCCAACCAGATGTCTCCTTTGACTCAGCCCAGGCCACTTCACACCTCAACAAAGTAGCTTGGCTCAGTCAGTCAAAGGCTGACCAATCAGGAAATGCTACTACAGGGCTGATTTTAGGTAACTTTCAGAAAGCAGTCCTAAAACTATTTTCCTGTAATAGTTTTAGTAAATCTAACAATGGCAATTTTTATTTATTTATTGTAACTATTCATTTGACACTGTCAGGAACCCGCACATGATTCCCTGTATTATCTGTCTCAACGCTTAAGGAGTCCAGACTAATCATATGGTAATTGTGCCTTACTTGCCCTTGTTAAAATATTGATTGCTGATCTATTGTTCACATTGCGTGTGGGGTTTTACTCACTGTATAACAATGCTTGTTTGTTTACCTTCTCCATGTGCACCTGACACGTTGAGGAAATACATTTTCTGTCAACCACATTGTTTGGCAATTAAGAAGCCATGTGCTGACTCACAGCTGACTGCCTATAAAAGGCCACACACAGTACTCAGCCACAGTTGGCTTTGTTCTTCCCTTCCCAGTGGCTGCACATCTTCAGAGCAGCTCAACACATCTCGATAGCAGCAGAATTCTTCCACTTGCCTCCAGGCTCCAGCAGCTTCCTTCTTGACACATCTCTATTCCATAACTCCTCCCACTTGACTTCAGGTTCTACTGGCTTCTTCTTCCTGTTTTGGCCCTGAAAAGAATTCCACTCAAGGAAGCAGCTAAGTGCCTTGGCGCTTTTGGGGAGATTATTGCAAGTGTCTTGGCATTGCGCTTAGTGCCATTTCCATTTTCTGACTAATTAGTTGATGTGTTTTTTCAAATAGAAACAGTAAACTTTCTTGTGAAGCGATATGCCTTACAATTTCCCTACACTTGCTCTTAGTGCTTGTAGAACTTCGTTAACTGTATTCCTGAAGCGTGTTTCACCCATGAATCCTAAAAAGCACTTGTAAGGCTCAGCATATGAGAATACTGAACATTTCCCAAAATGTGTGTTAAAGTGTGCATATTTCATGGGTCTCTGTGCAGTACAGTACTGCCTCTTGTGTGTGGTACATTGTCATTAATGTATTTTGGCATACTGTGTGTGACTAAGTGACGGACATCTTTCTTTTATTAAGCAATCACTACCATTCACAGTGTGGCATAGACGGATGACTTATTATGATATACCACAGAATATTAAGGGGTAAACGGTTGCTCTACCTCCATGTTTGATTTATGGTTGTGACAGATGAAGGATCATGACACAGAAGTATAATCTCAAGTATGTGCATATGTTTGATATTTGTCTTTTCCTGTTTGTTTCCTTGTACATTACCTCATGGTTAGACGCATGTATCCAGTGCCACATAGTCATATAACATAGAACATACTACGAGTAGATATTAGGATCTTCAGCCAAGGTGTCAAAGTTATTAGGGGTTCCACTAGTTTATTACAACATTCTGGATCACCTAAGGTGTGCAGCACTAATCCATATATCTCTTCTTCCTCCTCTCCAGACAAACACTGCTGACAACATATTGACAGAACACCGACAGTGTCCCTTACACACCCAACGCCATTACGGGTGCCGGGCTGGACCAGGCTGTTAAGGGGTTCCAGTGTTTCCTCTTCTCTCTCATCCCATTCCCGTCCCTTTCAGTACACTTGCTAAGACTCCTGCGACAGACCAGTAATATCGATAAGTGTTCTGGGAGGTCAGGGGTTTATTCCTCACCCCTGCAGATGTCCTGCTTTTCAGGTGAATGGACCTGACAGACACCTTGAATGCGATTTGCAGCTCACTTCCATGAAAAGATAGACTTTATTAACGTTAAATAAAGTCTTAAAATGGTAGCCTAGAAAGCTAATGTACTTTAATGGGGAAAACAAACTCAGCAGTTTTTCCCTAACTAGGGCTTATAAAGCATCTTTTATGATGCCCCTGCTTTTGGTTACAAGGCATCCTACCCCAGGGGCATATGGGGGAGACCTTAGGGGTGACTTATGTGTACACATAAGGTAGTTTAAGACATTGGACATACCTTTAATTCCAAAATCTAATTTGCATATAATTTTAATTTAAAAGCAGCCTGCAAAGCAGTGTTGACATTTAAAATGACAGGAGGCCGTACCGCAGTGCTGGGCTTTTAAACCCACATGCCCTACCATATATTAGGGCCTTATAGGTAGGTTGTCAGTACCAATTGGAATTATACCTAATTACTAATTAATTACCCTTTTCAACAGAGCATTTGTCATAACTTGAACCCAACTGACATCCTGTAACCTTTGTTTTTTTAACTATAAATATATACATAAATATATATATATATATATTTATATTTATATCTTCACACCAGTTTGACAATTAAGTCAAAAATTCGGCACTGACAGGATTACAGCAGATTGCTTTTATTACATACCAGGACCCCAAACAACTAACACCAACGCGTTTCGACCTTCCCGGTCTTGGTCACGGTAATTACCCAATCCATTACAAGCACTATTTATACTAATCCTCTAAGCCATGCCCTTAAGTGGCATTCTGGGATATGCAGTCAAAACAATATGTCCTATTCCTAAAGCCAAACACAAAGCCTTTTACACCCTAATGTGTGTTCCACATACAGATAAAACTAAAAAATAAATGAAATAACCAACTTAGTGCATATATACAATATTTTTAAAACAATGTACAGCGACCATAACAACAGCTACTTTCTTCATCATTTCAATTGTTAATGTGTGCCATTTTTCTCTTTGCTTGCATTCCCACGTCAACAATGTCCAATAGTTATTGACAGTTTTCTCATTCCAAACAATTTTTCTTCCCCATTATTATATGGGGATCCAATTCCCAATTACCTTTTCACTTATTTCAATTGATGTACTCCATTACATTTTTTATATTGACAGTGGGAATTAATCCATATTATACAATCAAGCTTATAGATGACAATACAATTCCTCATCGTAGTTAATCCCAAATGGCATCTTAGTCTTTAACCTAATAATGTATCTTGATTCCAACCGTCTTAATCTTTGAACCCTATCACCACCCCCTTCATGCTTTTGTATTGTTGCAACACCATAGTACTTCATGGACAGCCAATCGAGTTCCAAGGGAGTTTTTAAATGTTTAGTCATTGCATATGTAGTATCCTCATTACGCACCGCCCTTATATGTTCTAAAATACGCTTTTTTAAAGGGCATACAGTGCTCCCTACATACCTCAGACCACATCGACATTCCAACATATATACCACAAGAGATGTTTCACATGTAATTCTTTCTCTAATTTCAATTTCTCTGCCTCTATAATCTAGTACAGCTATTTTATCACATCCAATTCTGCATGCTTTACATTTTCTGCAGCAAAAGAAACCCTTACTGCCCTCTGATAGCCAGTTGGGAGATTTTGGTATCTCTAGATGACTGCTAACTAACATATCTTTCAAAGATGGTGCTTTCTGATATGTAATTGAGGGGCAAATGCCCACTCTTTGTCCAATGTCACTGTCTTTTTTAATCAAATGGCAGTATTTCTTCAATTTTTTCACACCGACATGAAGAGAGCGCGCCTCTTTGGATCTGTTGGAGCTGATATATATATTTATATGTATATATATATATATTAGCTACTGGTAGTCACCAGTAGCCAGATTATTGTTAGGACCTAGCTTCCATAGGAAGCACGTTTATTGTTTTGCCCGTAACTCTGGCACCACTTGACGAATCTTCAAAATATTTTGAGAACTAACATGACAGTTGGCTTAGCTACTATCCTGAAAGTTTCAGGGTGAACCATCAAGGGGGGGACTGAGAAAAAGGGGGTACCAAAACACATTTTCCCCTTTCATTTTTTCATAGGGTCTTTAGACACGCCTACAGCCCAAACTGCCAAACAGAATGACAATAAATTTGTCAGGGAGGTAGACCTTGTTGCACAGATTGTGCGTTTGTAATTTGGTGTAAATTAGTTTAGTAGTTTTGGAGATATTAAAGGTAAAAAAATATATAGATACCTAGGGACGTGGATCCACCGGGGATCCAACTGTCCCCGTGCTGATATCTAATTGGCTGCCAACACTTCAACAAGGAAATGTTGACAGCCACCTTGAGACTTGGCTTCAGTTGAGACTCAGAAAAAGTGGAAAAAAAGAGAAGAGGCCAGGGTAGGGTCACCCTGAGTCCCTAGCCTTGGTCTAGCGGTCTCTTACGGACCCCACCACGGCTAAAAATAATATTTTTAAATGTCAGGAAAATCAAAGCATCAGGATTTGCATATTTTCCTGTCATTTTCTTTTTAAAAGGGTGTGTGACGGGCTGGTACAGCATGACCCGTTCACATTCCCGACTTGTGCTGGTGCTGTCAGCATTGCTCCGGACTCTCCCCTAGACACAGCGAATCACGAACGTCTTCCGGCAGCAAAGGAGGGGCTGGAACGTTGCTACGCGGGATGAATGGACTTTAAAATGCCCTTGGCTGGAAGCAGGGGGGCGCACAACGGAGGAGTAGAGAGCAGCAGCGCGGACGGCAACAACCAAAGTAAAGCACAAAGCAAAGAAGAGGCGGACAGCGGACCAGAGACCCAGGAAGCGTAACGCAAGTCTACCCACCATGCTTCAAGAGAAGCATGGCAACCACAGGTGCGTCCGAGGGGATAAAACTCGGGGAACAAGGGGGGCTGGGTGGGGAACAGGGGGAGGAGAAGCACAGGGAAGTGGGAAAACGAGTAGTGAAATAAGGAAAGGACAATGGTAACATAGACTCAGGGAAAACCCAAGAGGAAGAAAGGACAGGTTCTCCTACCATATAATAGTAGAACAGAAAAGGCCAAGAGTAAGAAAGAAGACGTAAACTTACAGTCAGGAAGAAGAAAAGAACCATTTAAAATGGAAACTGGTTGAAAACCAAAGGAAGAAAGAGGAGGTATAGATGACAGAAACTACAAAGACAGAGAGACACAGAGTGGCACAAAGAAGAAATAATAAAGGAGAAGAAATTAGAAAAGGAGCCACCGGTAGGGAGTGATACCAGAATATGAGAAGGTAAAATGGCGATACTTACCTATTACTAGAGGTGGAGTCAGTGGAAGAGAAAAGGAGAAAAACACAAGAAGTTAGACATGAGGGGGAGAAAGCCTTCACAGAACAACTAAGAAGAAAGGAAAAAAAAAACAGATTAGGGAAAGAAAAGAGCCAGAGGGTAAAAAGGAAAGGAACTTACCGGTACCTTCTCTTGTTCTTTCCTCACATGCGCTTCCTGGGAACCCTGAGAGAGAAAAAAAAAAACAAAGAAGAGGAGACAAGCCAGAAGAGGGAAACTGAAAGAAGAAACAGTACAAGGACAACAATTATATGTCACGCCATGACTTCCTAAAATCCAATAAAGCACACCTAAAAACCCAACCAACCCTATCTCTTTGTGTCGTCCTTGACCCCTGCCGGTCACAGGGTAGTCTCCTGCCCTTTTTTCAATTTGGACCCTGGCTGGGCCATGTCCCAAGGGCGTTGGGAGATTGAAGAGGAGGGGAGCACGGGGCCCCATCCCAGGGCTTGTATATGCCCCAGGAGCTGCAACCTCCTGCAGTGATGACAGAGAAATAGGCGGGGCTGCATAGCCCCCTGGCACCGCAGGGACCACCACCTCCCTTTAGCAAAACATTAATTTTAAATGGTTGTGGTCCATGTGGCCTCTCCCACAGCCCCAGGCTACATGTGAAATGAAAGCAGGGTTCCCACAGGGCCTCTTGCAGCCCTACCAACCACCACCTCCCTGGGTCTGAAATTAAATAATGAAGGGGGTCTCTTGTGGACCCCCGGCCCTGGGGACCATCACCTCCCTGGGGCTATTTAAACATTGGAGGGATGCTGTGTGGCTCCTCATTGTGGAGCCAAAAATGGTCTTGGGGTTTACCATCCCCCAGGACCAGCTCCTGCTATGTCCAGAGGTGCCCACCCCCAGGACACAGCTGTTTGCTCTGACTTGGTGGGAGCTTTGAAGCTCCAGCCAAGTCAGAGCTAATACTCCAGTGGGGGAGAGCTGTCAAACTGCTCCCACCCACTCAAAGCAGAGGTTTCATCTCTTTCCCAGTCCACAGACATGCGGGTAGGGTAAGAAATGAAACTATTGCTCTTTCATACAGGGAGCTGCAGATTTAGCAGCTCCCTGTGTGCAAAAGCCATGCCAGCTCCCACAGGAGGTGGTGGGTCGTTTTGGACCGTGGGGGGCATTCAGCACCCCCCATGTGTCCCATTGCACACGGGATGCCCTGCAGGGCAGCTAGAACTGATAGCTGGGCCCCAGGGCCACAATGAGCCCGGGGGGGGGGGGGCATGTGACCCACCTCTTCCATTTAATTAAGGCTGGGCCCATGGGTCTGTGTGTGCAATTTTACTGCCAGCTCAAGCTGGCACTAGAAAACATCCTTGCCACATCTTAAAGTCTTGTAAAAATACATATAACTCACCCTTCAGCTAGCATGTATGTACATAGTAGTACTTTCAGAGGTAGTTGCACACACAGTTATATATCCCTATACTTACTGTCAGAGGCAGTGAACCATTCATAGCGGCACTTCTATACATATTTAGAGAGCCATAGAGTTATTAATAGAGCCAGTCATATACCAACATACTTACTCAAACATCTGGTGGCACTTCCTTGGAGGAACCGATACATTCACTAAGCTATGTAGTCAAGTACTGATACAAACTAGTCATCTACCCAGAGAAGAAGTGCTTTCAACAATGCATGAGTCTACTACTGCAGAGATTGTGTGTGCAGCTTTACTGATGAATAAACTTGGCATTAGAAAACAACCTTGCTGAGAGTCTTGCAGTACTACACATAACTCATCCCTCAGCTAGGATGTAGGTACGCCACAGAACACAATGGGTTGTGGATAAAACATAAAACATTTCCATTTCACATTCAATCAGTTGCAAGTGCAGTAGCAGACCCTAACGTTCATTAACACATCCAGTCTCCCATCCATAGTACAACTCACATACCTATTTACAGAATCATAAAGGCACTCACACACCCAGTCAAACAGTGTCAGAGACACTTATACATTTACTTAGACACCCAGGCAGTCATTATGTATGCAGCAATATCAGAGCCAGTTGCACACACAGTTACATATCTTTGCACTCACCAAAACAACCAGTGAGTTATTCATACAGCCATTTACATACACATTGCGATAGCTGTGGAGTTAGTAAAAGAGCCAGTCATATACCGGCATACTTACTTCAACATCTGTTGGCACACCCATAGAGGGACTGATACACCTATACCTAAGGTATGTAGCTAAGAACTGACACAACATAGTAACCTATGCAGACAATTATTCCTTTATACATGGGTTGGGCCTACCACCTAACACTCTCTTTATTGTGTTTTATTTCGAGCTCAATTTGGCATTCAAAAGCTTTGCCAAGCCTTAAAGTGTCCCTTTTCTACACATAACCCACCCATTAGCTAGGCTGTAGTTAGGCCACAATGCACAGCTAAACATCTAATTTGCCAACCACACTCACATAACTCATGTAGATATATAGAAAAGCATAGAGGTACTCACCAACCAACCAGAAACATTTTAATGCATTGGGAAAGTAGGCTCTGGGCCAAGGCCCCAGCCTCTCAGGGGGCCCCTGAAACACCCTGCTCTGTTTTGCAGACTCTTGCCCTGATGATCTTGAATACGTCTTACACATATTGTGCTAAATATTGTTGTCCTTTAATTTATTTTTAATGTGAGTGATGTGTGGCAGTCTGTTGCAGAAATTCTGCATTGAAATGTTGTGTTTATGTACATGCACCATCCACAAAAAAAGTTTATTTTAGCTCAATACAGTACCTCACTTATGAGAAAGGAGGTGTCACAGAGATTATTTTCAGTAATACTAGTGAGCAGCTGCTGCGTTGCACTATTGAAAACACACATCACTATCCCTGAATATTAGAAAAAAAAACATTTAGAATTTGGGCAAGTGCGCTTGTGCACTATCAGTGACCTTTCCAAAGAGGACATGAAAAAGCTAAACTTGGTTTATAAAGTTAAAACTGTTCTGAATGGTGGACCCTAAAATCAATTTGGCCCAGGGCCCCCAAAATCATTAAGATGTCCAAGACAGAGACAGAGGCAGGTACACATTCAATTACAACCCAATACAGTATTTATGTATTCAGCAATGACAGAGCACTTACAGACACAGTTAAAAACCCCAATACGCAGTACACAAACATACCCAGTCACACACTGACTCATACACCTAGACACACAAGCACATACTGAGTAATACACTGGCACAACTAGGAAGAAAGTGATACGTATGCTGACACAACCATGTACATTCTGATGGGTGAGGTAGCACAACCTTGCATACACTGATATGTAGACATGCAGAATGAAGTAGACTGTGAAGAAGAGACCACTATATGCAGGTACTTTGTCATGTTTACATTAACACACCGAATGACACTTATGCACACATTGACAGTCTCAGTCACATACTTTGCCATTAAGTATCATACCCACACAGTCATTTTTTTGCATACAATGACATACCCTAACAATCATGATCAAACACCCAGGAGCACAGGCATGGCTACCGTAGAATATCCAGGCACACACTGACGGACTGTTACTGTGTATAGTTGTTTACAACATCAGTTAAATGCTTAAAAAATATAGTTTGAAAGTATACAAAGAAAAGCTAAAAGTACTCATTTGTTTTCTCTTTGCAGACATCAACTAACACTTAAAATAAGAAAATCCCAATGCGATCAAAACTTGTAAGAAGAAAGCATTACAGGAAAGGTTATTACCTCTTGACAGCTGAGGAACAAAAGGAACCAAAGGAGGTGAATATTATGAAAGAAAAACGAGCTGCTGGTAGGAAAACAAAGAAATTCCTTAAATTAGCATGAGGAAAACTGTAGAGTGAGCAAAAGAAAGTGAGTAGAAAGCAAAGTTTTAAATTACAAAAAAAAGAAAAATTGCATTATAGAAACAGTAATAGTGCCGCATAGGTTCTCATTATCCTAATGAGACTACTGGATTGCACTGTGGGGACTGAGTCTGAATCCACTACAGGTGACACCTGTCGGCTTAATCCCGGTTCTGTTCCGGTTAACTCGCAGTGCCTCATCTCCACCCTAGAGAAGGGATAATTGGGCAACCAAGTGTATGACACAAATGACTCCTCAGGGAAAACGTGGTCACTCAGATCTCATCCGTTTCTCTCAGTTAAATTAGTATCACATATGCAAGGACAATAAGAGGCAGAGTATAGTTCAATATGTTTTATTGAAGTAACTGCATCTTAGATAATAAAATGTGTATTGCAATAACTAGGACAATGAAGCATGACAGGAGTAAAGTTGTGACAAGGAGAGTGAAACATAAAAATAAAGCTACCATATTATCACTAAAATCGTTAAGAATAGCTCCTACCTAGGCTATGCTAGAGCGCAGCATGTTAAGCTTTAATTCTGCCCGGGAAGACATCATCCCTCATACCTGAGCAAGAGGCCTGTAGTCTACATAAGCAGCTGCAGCAAAGCACTCAGCAATCAGCATACAGTTGTGGTCATCTGGCTGGAATCTCCCTCTAATGTACATGGGTCAGAGTAGTGTTTTTATAATAAAACACTTGATGTTCCAAGAAAGGATCCCCACGTAAGAGTGTGTATGTTTCTGTGAGCCTTAGGGACAAAGCATACCACTTTTGCCGGCAAACTATCTTTACTGCAGCCTTGAGAAAAGCACAAGGTGAAAGAAATGTCTTGTTGAAGAACACAGTGCTGGCCTATGCAAAAAACAGCTAGATAGAAAAAATAAAACAAGACAACAAATGTGACTATTGTTAAAATATTAGAACAAAGCTGAATAAAATATATCTGGGTTAAAATGCACAGCGGCAGGCTTAGTTTGCTAAAATAACGTGTGTGAAGCTATAGCTAAAAATGACTGTAGGAGGCTGGCCTGGCTTATAGTGGGTACCTTGTGGTACTTACACCTTGTGTCACGTCCAGTTATCCCTAATTAGTAAATTAGAGGTGTTCTAGCAGCTTAGGTTGATAGAGGTAGCTATAGCAGAGCTGCTTAGGCTGAACTAGGAGACATGCAAAGCTCCTACTATACCACTTATATCATATAGCACTATATCAAAAGAAAAAACAATACCCAGAGTTGCTACAAATAAAGGTACTTTATTTTAGTGACAATATGCCAAAAGTATCTCAGAGGATATACTCCCTTGGGAGGTAAGTAATATACACAAAATATATAGACACAAACCAAAATCAGGTAAGTGACAGTTAGAAATGTAGTGCAAACACTGTAGAACACAATGGAATGCAATAGGAGACAATAGGCCTAGGGGCAACACAAACCATATACTCCAGAAGTGGAATGCGAACCACAAATGGACCCCAGGCCTAGTGTAGTGTGTAGAGGGTCGCTGGGAGTGTAAGAAAACACTAAAGGTGTCCAAGATACCCCACCCCAGGACCCTGAAAAGTAAGAGTAAAGTTACCCTACTACCCCAGAAAGACAGTAAAGACAAGATAGGGGATTGTGCAAGGACAACAACTGACTGCAAAGCACTGAAAACGGATTCCTGGACCTGAGGACCTGTAAAGGAAGGGGACCAATTCCAGGAGTCATGCAAGTGTCCAGGGGGGGCAGAAGCCCACTAAAACCCCGGATGAAGGTGCAAAAGGGCTGCCTCTGGGTGGAAGAAGCCAAAGATTCTGCAACATCGGAATGTGCCAGAAACTTCTCCTTTGGTCACAAAAGATGCTGGAGGATGCAGAGTTGTTTTCACGCAAAAATACTGCAAACAAGCCTTGCTAGCTGCGAGAGTCGTGGTTGAAGATTTTGGGTGCTGCCAGGGCTCAGGAAGGACCAGGAGGTCGCCCCTTGGAGGAGGAGACAGAGGGGGTGCTCAGAAATAGGTAGAGCCCATGCAGAAGCAGGCAGCTCCCACAGAAGCACCTGAACAGGCACTTAGAAGATGTGAGGATGATGGTCAACTCAGAGCAACAAAAGAGGGTCCCACGACGTCGGAGTCAAACTCAGCGAGTTGGGCAATGCAAAATAGAGTGCTGGGGACATGGGCTAGGATTTGCACAAAGGAAGTCTTGCAAAAGTGCACAGAAACCCTAGCAGCTGCAGTTTATTCATTAAACAGGATTACTATCTGGCGTGGGAAGGCAAGAACTTATTTCCACCAAATTTGGACCGAAGGACCACTGGACTGTCGAAGACACTTGGACCCAGCTCCTGTGTTCCAGGGACCACGCTCGTAAGGATGAGAGGGGACCCAGAGGACCGGTGATGCAGAAGTTTTGTGCCTGCATTGGCAGGGGAAAGATTCCGTCGACCCACAGGAGATTTCTTCTTGGCATCCAGTGCAGGGTGAAGGCAGACAACCCTCAGATCATGCACCACCAGGAAACAGTCGAGAAAGCCGGCAGGATGAGGCACTACAATGTTGCTGGTAGTCTTCTTGCTACTTTGTTGCGGTTATGCAGGTGTCCTGGAGCAGTCAGCCATCGATCCTTGGCAGAAGTCAAAGAGGGAAGTACAGAGGAACTCTGGTGAGCTCTTGTATTCATTATCTGGTGAGATACCCACAGGAGAGACCCTAAATAGCCCACAGAGGAGGATTGGCTACAGAGAAAGGTAATCACCTATCAGGAGGGGTCTCTGACATCACCTGCTGGCACTGACCACTCAGTGCTGTCCATTGTGCCCTCACTCCTCTGCATCCAAGATGGCAGAGGTCTGGGACACACTGGAGGAGCTCTGGGCACCTCCCCTGGGAGGTGCTGGTCAGAGGAGTGGTCACTCCCCTTTCCTTTGTCCAGTTTTGCGCCAGAGCAGGGCTGGGGAGATCCCTGAACTGGTGTAGACTGGCTTATGCAGAGAGGGCACCATCTGTGTCCTTCAAAGTATTTCCAGAGGCCAGGAGAGGCTACTCCTCCCATGCCCTTCACACCTATTTCCAAAGGGAGAGGGTGTAACACCCTCCCTCAGAGGAAATCCTTTGTTCTGCCTTCCTGGGACCAGGATGCCCAGGCCCCAGGGGGGGGGGCAGAAACCTGTCTGAGGGGTTGGCAGCAGCAGTAGCTGCAGTGGAGACCCCGGAAAGTTAGTTTGGCAGTACCCGGGCTCTATGCTGGAGACCCGGGGGATTCATGGAATTGTCCCCCCAATACCAGAATGGTATTGGGGTGACAATTCCATGATCCTAGACATGTTACATGGCCGTGTTCGGAGTTACCATTTTGACGCTACACATAGGTAGTGACCTATATGCAGTGCACATGTGTAATGGTGTCCCCGCACTCACAAAGTCCTGGGAATTTGCCCTGAACAATGTGGGGGACCCTTGGCTAGTGCCAGGGTGCCCACACACTAAGTAACTTTGCACCTAACCTTCACCAAGTGAGGGTTAGACATATAGGTGACTTATAAGTTACTTAAGTGCAGTGTAAAATGGCTGTGAAATAAGTGGACGTTATTTCACTCAGGCTGCGGTGACAGCCCTGTGTAGGATTTGCCTGAGCTCCCTATGGGTGGCAAAAGAAATGTTGCAGCCCATAGGGATCTCCTGGAACCCCAATACCCTGGGTACCTATGTGCCATATACAAGGGAATTATAAGGGTGTTCCAGTGTGGCAATGAGAATTGGTAAAATTAGTCACTAGCCTGCAGTGACAATTTTAAAAGCAGAGAGAGCATTAACACTGAGGTTCTGGGTAGCAGGTCCTCAGTGATACAGTTAGGCACCACACGGAACACATACAGGGCATACTTTATGAGCACTTGGGTCCTGACTAGCAGGATCCTAGTGACACATAGGCAAAAACAAACATACATACAGTAAAAATGGGGGTAACATGCCAGGCAAGATGGTACTTTCCGACAATGGCTACACAAAAATAGGTTGGATAATAAAGCAGATCATTTACTAAGAAGGCAAAAGCAGTTTAAGGAAATAAAAGTTAGAATGTTTTGCAGTAGAGTAATTCAGAATCGTATGAAATCTATGAAACATGTACAAAAGGAGAAGAGAAGCAATCAAACAAAAGGAACTTGTTGAGGTTATAGTTGAGAAGGCTTTTGCCCTCAAGAGGAATCAATTCATTTAATTTCTGAGCAGAATGAGGACACTGGATAAAATAGTGTCGTCTATGAGGAAAAGAAGCCAAAGGAAAAGACTTGTGAATCGAAGTAACTTCTGCAAAATTTTCAGTGGCGAATGGAAACATGCTTCCATTACTGAGCTTTTCTTTAATGAATAACGCGACTTCCAAGAGAACACATTAGTGAATGCAGTTGAAATATCTAGACGGTATCATAAGATTAAGGGTGACACTTCCATTCCAAAAGAGGAGGTAGTAACAAGGAATGTTGAGGAAATGATATCTGAAGAGGTAAAGGGAAGGCATAGACCAGCACCTATGTACAATGGAAATGCAGCAGAATTTGCAGATTATGGCAAGAATCAATTGATATATTGAGAACTTTCCTTTATATATTTCCCTGCAAAAGTCTGAAAAACAAAATAGGTATATTGCAAGGATTACATCCATGCAAAGTAAGAAAATATAAAAATGTACAAGGAAATTCACTAGCATGTCTATCGAAGAAGGTGTGCCAAAGTCACTTTCATCATTTTAGAATGTTAGCTGTACACCACTCAAAAATGCAAACTTTAGTTAGGAGGCTTTACTATGTCAAAACTCCTGCTCTGTTTGGGAGAAATGAATAGAGCACTTTTACATGGTACAGTACTAGATGTGGAAAGAGTTTGTGAATATGTTGAATTTTGTTTTGTAGGTCCTGAACAGCAGTACATGGAAGGGAAAATAATAGTTGGTATGGGTAACTGTAGAGGAACAGGATACAGCTATTAGTGTTGATAATTTTATAGAAGAGATTAGAAAGCTCAACACAGTTTCATCAGAGAAACCAAATTGCATTTGTATATGTTAATGATGCACTCACTAAAAAAATTCAAACTCAAAATCTTCTTCTGTACTCTAAAGCTGAAGAAGAGAACAGAGGTAAGTGGCAGGAATTAGGCACCAGATGTACAACTTTTTTTTTTGGCGACAAAATGTATAACAGTGAATGAGACAATGTTGGCGATTCCCAAATGGGTCGCAAGGGACCTGCCCCATTAATATTCATGAGGCAGGTCGCAATATGTGACCCATTTTGGAATTACCACACTTGCAGGTATGGTACCCTGCTGGGGTAAGCAGATCACCCTGTCTGTGACTGCTTTTTTTTAAAACTGTTTTTTTTTTAATGCAGCCCGTTTTCCTTAAAGGAAAATGGAATGCATTTAAAAAATAAAAATGACAGATTTCAGTTTCATTTTTTCAGAGCAGACAGTGGTCCATAGGACCACTGCCTGCTCTTAAAAAATGTTGGTACCCCCATTCACAAAGGGGAAGGGGTTCCTTAGGGACCCCTTCCCATTTGCAGATGGGGTACTTCAATGGTGCCTATTACGGTTTGACAAATTATATGTAAGTACTGCTATGACGTTAGAGGATAATAAAAAGCCAGCTAGAGCAAAGCATACCAAATTATAAACAGTTTCAATTCCATAAGAACTTCAAGATTTAAAAGTTTATGAATCAATTCTTATACAATGTGTACATCCTTTCCAGTCTATATTTCACATGGATCTGAAAACAGGGAGATTACCTCCAACAGGGTTAAAGGAAGTTCTTAAGGGTAGAGGTGTGTACTTGCCATTAGATTTCAAAAAATATATTAAAACTATAGAGGTACAGAAAGAGTTTGAACATGCACTTATTATTCCAGTAAAAGATCTCCTTACAAAGAAAAAAAAGACAGTGCAAGAATTAGTGGATATTAATAAGGTAAAAAGGTAATGTTATACCTGGTACAAAATACATTTATTATAAAAATGCTGATGTTGATCAAGATACAAATCATATAGAGGATAAAACATTACTGTCAAGTGGTCAGATAGAAAAGGTAGATCGATAAAAATCAGAAGAAAGTTATAAACACTACAGCATCCATTTGCTTCATTCTAAAGAAGTTATTAGTGGTGCAATTGTTCTTTTTCAAGTTTAGCAAGCTAAAGGATATCCCATGAGAGTGTGGGAGAAAACTTTAGAGGCTTGTTGTTTTCCACAACTGTTTCCCAATGGAGAAGGTGGTCGCTTTGATGACTGCCCTGTTCAGATACCAGCAGCTGAATACCAGTCAGCAAGATTACGGCCCTAATTTAGAACATGGCGGTAATGAAGGCACTGTCGCCGGTGGTGGTAATTACTACCGACGGCATGGTGGTGCAGACTGCCATATAAATATAACAGTATTGAAATGCCTGCAAAGAAGCCAGCTCACTTCTACCCACGACCAGGCCTGAATTGACTGCCTGGCCGATGGTAGCCACTTTCGATCAGGCAGTGGAGCCTAGACCGCCAGTGGGATGATGATCCTATTTCCACCAAGAGTTTCCTGGTGGGATACCCCCCAGGTAATCCCTGGGGGAAACCATACTGGTGACAGGAATAGTTATTCCGGTCACCAGTATGTGACACGCTAGCCCCCCCACTGCCGCAACCTCCAAATACCCCCCCAAGCCCCTGGACACCCCCCACCCCGAACCTCAAAATCTTCCAACCTACCCCTCCCCCGATCACCCTGTAAGCCTTCCATAAACCCCCCTCACCATCCCCCAGCCCCACCTCAGTTTAGGCCCCCAAATACATACACACATGCATTCATACACGCAGACACACATCCCCCTTCACAAACACACACGCACACCCCCATGCACGCCCTCACTCACTCAACACAACCCCCTTCCCTCTTGGGCTGCACTTACCTGTTCTGTAGCACTGCTCTGGGAGGGAACGGGCTCCTAGGATGCTGCTCCGCCAGCATCACCACATCTCCATACACCGCCACACCTATGACTGCATCATTATAGGCATGGTGGTGTCTGAACTGACGTGGTAGTGTTGGTGGAGCAGCATCTACCCCCGCCAAGATCACCAGCATGGCGCATGGCAGCCTTCACCACCATAAATAAATGACGGGATGCCTGCCGCCGCCACTGGCAGTCTTCTGTCAACTGTCAGCACGGTTGTCAGCGGGACATCCCGCCATGTTCTAAATGAGGGCCTATATTTGGAAGATCCTCGGTTTCACCAGTATATTCCATATATATATTCAATCTTCTCTTTGAGAGTGACTTGTCTGGACTGTCATTTGCTATAAATAATATACTGAAGACGGGAGCACATTTTCAAAACCTTTCTGCTAAGGAGTTTGTTGAAAAAGTTCATGGAAAGGATAAAAAGTTGGAGTACAGCTCAATTAATGTGATGGCTTGCCAACATGGCACCAACGAGTATTGGTATCATTGTCATGGTAATCTGAAAAGCATGTTTAGAAACCTAGGTGGACCTACTTTGTTCCTGAAACTCAGCTGTACTGATTATGCGTGGGATGACCCACTTGAATGTTTGAGAGATGTAAACTCTAATATTAAAGACATTAAAGTGAAGGCAGCAAGAGACCTCTGTTCCTTGAATCCCATTAACGTTTGTAGATATTTTAACCACTGATTTCAAGCTATGATGTCTTCCTTCTGCAACAAGATAAATTCTCCTCTTCGTGAAATGACTGATATATTTTCGTGTAAAGAGTACCAAGCAAGAGGTGCTCCTCATTTTCACATGCTGTTATGGATAAACCAATACCCCTAAATTTTGAATAGACAGTAATGAGTCTGTCCAGTCTTTCATTGAACAGTATGTGACATGCACCATTCCAAAAGATACTGGAGAAAAAGGTTTGAGAAAACACGCTCTGCACTTCCAAAATCACAGATGTGGAAGTTACTGCTGTTGGAAATATAGAACCAAAGGTACATTTTGTACAGGATGCTGTTTTGAAATCCCTCGACCTGTCATTTCACAAGGAAGTGTAAACAGCCCTCGATCTGCAGGCAGAAATACATTGACATGAAAGTCACAGAAAAATACTTACAACCTCAAAAGAAAAGAGGCCTCAAAGTTCATTAATGAATCTAATCCAGTCTTTTGGCAGATGTGAAATGCAAATGGGCATACAGTTTGCTGCAGATAACTTTATTGCTGTAGCTCAGTATGTCACTTAATAGATCACTAAATCTGAGAAGACAGAGATGAAGGACATGTGGGATGAGATTTCTGCCAAAAAAAGTCTTGCTAAGAAATTGTACAGTTTTAGCTTGAAAATACTTTCCCACAGAGAAATTAGATCTTATGAGTGTGCAGACAGGTTGACCTTGTCGAGTTTATTCTCAAAGTCAAAGGGGATTATTTGGGTAAGTGAAGGATTTGCAAACACACAAAATAGAGTGTTAAAGTCTCACCCAGAAATTCAGTATTTTGCATAGTTTGATCTGGAAAGTAGAGAAATTGTAAAATCTAATATGTTAGACACATACTACCCAAAAAGGAGTCCATCTCTAGAAAACAAGTGCCTTCAATACTATACATATAGAAGCAAAGTAGTGGAAAACATAGAAGAAGGTAAATATGTAGGCGTTGGATGTGACAATTGTGTGGTCAGATATACCAAAGGAAATCTAACTAACTTAGTTGCCAAACTACAGAGAAAAGAGTGTTTTTCTACTTGGCACTTCTACAACTGTTCAAGCCTTGGTGTGCTAATTCAGAGCTACTTGGAGACTATGGCCCTCATTATGACATTGGCGGTTAATCCCACTTACCACCACTCTGATGTCCGCCAACACACCGCCGCAGTGGCGGATATCTGTTCATCATATTATGACACCCACACCAATCCGACAGACTACTGCCACATACACATATCCGCCAGCCCAAAGGTCAGTGATAAAGTGGCGGCCACAACACCCATACCGTTCCGCAAACAAAACAACGCCTACCACATTATGACCCACAAATCACCACGGCTGACATTCAATGGCGGTAAACCATTAGCAGTACATACCACCGCGCACAGAATGGACACTCACAGACAAAACAACACCACATTGGCCAATACTAAAAACACACACCTGACACCCATACACACACCACACCCACACCACTATAAAACACTCACCCACAATACCCACAACCGCTTCCGAACACCAATTGCTACCAGGAGACTGAGAAGAAGAGCACAGAGACAACTAGGCACACACACAACTCACACCAATACACCCCTCATGCACTCCACATCACACAGCCCACCACATTACTGTAGGAAAGTAGCCTCTTTCTAGCATGGTTACCCCCACTTTTGGCCTGTTTGTGAGTGTGTGTCAGTGTGTTTTTACTGTGTCACTGGGATCCTGCTAGCCAGGACCCCAGTGCTCATGGATAAAAACCTATATGTCAGTGTGTTTTACCTGTATCACTGGGACCCTGCTAGCCAGGACCCCAGTGCTCATAGTTTGTGGCCTATGTTTGTTGTCAGTATGCTTAACTATGTTACAGACATTCTGCATACCAGAAATCCAGTGCATATGCTCTCTCTACCTACCAAATTTGTCACTATACATTACTGACTCAATATTCCAATTCTAATTGGCACACTTGGCCCCCCTATAAGCCCCTAGTATTTGCTACCTAGGTACCCATGGCATTGGGGTTCCAAGAAATCCTTATCGGCTGCAGCATTTTTTTTGCCACCCATAAGGAGCTCAGACAAAAACTTACCCAGGACTGCCATTGCAGCCTGCGTGAAATAGTGCACTAGCAAAGGTGCCCCTACATAGTTCAGAGCCATTTCCCCAGACTTTGTGAGTGCGGGGGACACCATTACGCACATGCACTACATATAGGTTGATACCTGTATGTAGCTTCACAATGGTAACTCCAAACATGGCCATGTAACATGTCTAAGATCATGGAATTGTCCCCCCAATATATTTGTATTGAAAAGGGGCTGTATTTCTGTAGACGACCTTCCCACCTGAAGTGAGTAGGTCTTGTGTGCAGATGTAAGGGACACATGCTTTTGAAACAGTAAAGCCTTGAGTCTGCTCAACTTGTCAAAATTCACATTTGAAGAAGCAATGTGAGGCCAAATGTCAGCTACCTCTTTAATTTTAGTGGGGGAGGAAGGTACGTTCCCGCAGCATGAAACGACCTTAGAGACCGAAACAACATAAACTATTCTGGCTCACATACCACAACAGTCTTCACCATTGAGGATGACGTAGCTGCTGTTTGAAAGCACCTGGAACATAGGTCTAATCAAGGGGACTGGAACTCCCTCCAGATAACAAGCTAAGTTTGCAGCAGAGGCGTTACACGCCCCATGCAAGGACAGCTGTTTACAAACTATTGAATGGCTGACTGAAGTCTTACATTCACTACCGCTAAGAAAGACTTCTTTCATACCAATGAGACATTTGTACGAGAAGGGAAGCTCCCACACCTCATGGATTTAACTATCTCCCAGCCTTTCATATCTGCCCACCAGAATGTGTTTTAAACAAGAGGTAAATTGAAGTGTAGTAATAGGCAGATTAATGACGCCATATATTAACCACTCAGCAGATGGTATTTCAGCCACAGTAAAAGGCAAAATGTATAACTTCTCAGTATTAAGCATGACATAAGTTGCTTCCTTTTTAGCCATTAGTTGTTGTTGTCACGTTAAATTAAAGGAAGAAAATATCTCCCTCGCACTGACATTCTGCCAGGGAACGCGACCCGCCTTCAATGTTTGAAGTGTCCAACCCAACTGCATAATGGATCTTGGCTGACTCTGTCCATGGTGTAAAGAAGACGTATCTGTTTGTATAATGTCTATAGCAGAAGATACAATATTATTTAAAGTGTATATCCGGTCGGACAAGGTGTTGATTCCATTATCCACAACAGCTAATGCCTTTTCCATATTTTCCTGGTCTATTTGCCTTAACCAGGAAGCTGTCTCTTGTTGGGAAAGCTTCCAAATTTCATTATATACTTCATATAAGAAACGCTTCCTTCTGTGTTTTCTGGGGCCTAACAGGAAAACGCTTCCTTCTGTGTTTTCTGGGGCCTAACAGGAAGTCCTGTAAATCAGTATTATTAGACAGGAGACTGAGGTGTTCTCTAACCGCATCTAGTGAGGAAGTTCATAATCATTGCTGGCATAATTTCCCTACATTATATGTCGTAACTATACCCGCATGTTCTGATGATATATAGCAAGGGTCTGGCCTTCTAGTTCTAAAACCCCCTGAGGAGTTGATAAACCGTTGATGACACCCATTGGTATATATTGGCCACAATAACCACCCACCAGGGCGTGTCAGTGAAACAATAAATGTACCATTCTGGACCCATTCATCGAGCTGATCTTCAGTTGCATTTGTATATTTTTGCAATTTATTCAACTTTGCAGGGGAAGGTATGCTGGGCATATTTAATTCCTTAATCTTAGCTAAGCCTAAACAACTTGTTTGTTGTACTGTTTCATTTAAGAATATAATTTGTACTGGTATGAGCCATGCTCTAAATAAAGCTTCATTTCCCCTAATTTGCCAATGCCTAGTTCACCATACACTCTTCATATCAATCGATTTCAGCCAATATTCATAGCCTTCAATAGACAATCAGAAAACAAAGGATTCTGAATATATAGATTTCGTATTCGTCATTAGTATATGTGTACCTTTAGTAGGTGGTACCTTAAAATAATATGACTCAGCATTTTTTGCATTGTGCCCAGAACAATATGTAAACTTTTCAGAATATGTTTTTGAACTCCCTTGTGTTGGAGTCGGACAATGTTCCCATTGTGTATAATTAAAAACAGTTTGGGGGCTGCTCGCTCTATGTATGAAATGGTGCCCATAATAATTATAGCAAAACATATCACCATAGTTCTCTTTAGATTGATAAATATCTTCGTTTTCAAACACAGTGTAATACTGCAATTCAGTCATCATAGAATCAACTGTTTTCACATACCAATCATCAGAAACAATGCCTGGTATTATCATATCTTTCATTGATAGTTTGAACACATATGGTATTTGAATTACTTCCGTGGGACCATATATATCAAATATTACTTTGTCCCATACAATCCCATCAGGAATTGGTACTGTGGGAATGTTCACAAATGAGAAGTCTCTTCTGACCATGTGTGATGAAAAATGTAATTTTAAGACCTCCTCCACCAATTTAACTGCTGATTTTTCAGGAAGAAAATGACCATGTATTAGCAATAAAAAGGTAATAATGAAACCAATCCAAAGTAGGAAAGCTAGAACAGTCAAAGAAAGCCATAGAAGGTTCCATGGAAAAACAAAATATGATTTTCTAAGCCAGTAGCTTATGTGTTTTTGACAATTGAGGTTGTTGAAGAGGTGAATGAGTCTGAGACGTCATAATTGAAATCGGCAAAATATCCAGAAGCAGTACATGCAAATGCTGGAGCCATGGTCAGTGGTGGAGTTGGTGTTTCCCGTGGTGGCACTCAATAGATAGCACCATCCGTCTGTGTTGGAGTTGAGTCAACTTGGTCAATTGTTTCTGTATTGTTCGGTTAGTGGAACCAATGCAAGATCATCTTTCACCCTCCCCAAGCTCGGAGAGGTGTCAGTGTTGGTATAAATAACCTGTAGAGGGACTTCTTGACCAGTAGTGAGAGGGATTCGGGGACTACTGGATGTTCCTCTTGGTCTGCTGTGCAGAATCGGCCACATGGTGTAGTTTGACATTGTCGACGGAGACAAAACGATTTTCTTTGGCACCTGCCAACGGTGGTAGAATTACAGTTCTGATACCGTGTATTCCTAATGCTGGGACTGGTGCTCGATAGGAAGGGGCAAATTCTTTTTTCACAGCGACTTTATCACGTACAAGATCACCAACTCTGGGAATTCAGCCGGTAGGTGTTACAGGCACATCCTTAATTCCTGTGGAGGGAGCACTGATAGAAGAATTATCGTCGCAGAACTGTTGCAATTCCTGTAAAACAGTGACACATTCATTTATGTCAAAAGGTGTTTCTGCTGCCTCCACACCAGGACCATCAAGATCAGGAACATACATTTGAGTTGCAAACAGGCACTCTTATGAAGTACGACCCCCCCAGGGACCTTCTAGGCAGATTATTAAGTGCTCTCTGGACTCCATATAGGTGGTTAACCCAACTACGACCCATACCTAAGACTCTGGCTGTTAAGAATTGCTTTAAATCACAGTTTAATCACTCCACAACACTATTTCCCTCTTGATGAAATGGAGACAAGTACTGGAGTTGGACCCCCAACAAAGCCATGATGTCCCTGAATGCCCTTGATGCAAAAGGAGGGCCATGGTTCGAATGGAAAGTCGCAACCGCATATGTACTGATAAAGACTCGCAAATCTTTAATAACAGTCCGAGCGTCAGCCAAGCATTGTGGCCACACCCATAAAAATCTGGAACATGGGTCAACAGCGACAAATATATACTTGTATGCACTATCTGGTGTTAGGGGACCGTAATGGTCCAAGTACACACATTGTAATTGTTTGTTTGTAATCAAGAGGGATGTCTGCGGCGGGCATTTGGCAGTGGAAACTTTAATTTGTTGGCAGATGTCACAGCAAAGGACATAATGTTTGGTCTCTTTGAAGAGGCCTGGACACCAATAACGAGCTTGTAAGATTGAAATTGTAGCCGCCACACCAGCATTGGCAGATGCCACTCCTTCATGCGCTGTTTTAATCAACCCTGGTCTTATGTCTTTATTGGGAATATCTCTCACGCCTACACCAAGTATTCTAACTTCAGCATTCAGGTGATCTCCCATTCGGTAGGAATATTTAGCCAGAAATGTTTTAGGATAGGGCGTACCATCAGCCGTAGCTTTCACGGCAGCCCATATGTCTGCGTCCGGTTTCGTACTTGAACGTGTTACTGCAGCTACAGCGGCCACAGCCACTGCTGACTTTGCGGCTTCATCAGCCAATGTGTTTCCAGCAACGTGTATCCCAGCGTGCTGGTATCCAAGTGTATGTACAACATGGACATTTTTGGTAGCGTCTCTTTCAGATCTGCTACTTTCCGCCACAGAAGTCTGTTTTTAATGGTGTTGCCTTTAGAATCTCTGAACCCATTCTGGCACCAGTAATGCAGATATCCATTAACCCCTTCGCTGCCAGACCTTTTCCCCCTCCTGTGCCGAGCCTTTTTTTGGCTATTTGGGGCAGTTTGAGCTTAGGCCCTCATAACCTTTTGTTCACATAAGCTACCCACGCCAAATTTGCATCCTTTTTTTCCAACATCCAAGGGATTCTAGAGGTACCCAGACTTTGTGGGTTCCCCAGAAGGAGGCCAAGAAATTAGCCAAAATACAGTGAAAATTTCATTTTTTTTTAAAACAAATGGGAAAAAGGGGCTGCAAAAGAAGGCTTGTGGTTTTTTCCCTGAAAATGGCATCAACAAAGGGTTTGCGGTGCCAGGCAGACTTGAATCAGAAAACTCAATTTTTCAACACACTTTTGGCATTTTACTGGGACATACCCCATTTTTATGATTTTTTGTGCTTTCAGCCTCCTTTCAGTCGGTGACAGAAATGGGCATGAAACCAATGCTGGATCCCAGAAAACTAAACATTTCTGAAAAGTAGACACAATTCTGAATTCAGCAAGGGGTAATTTGTCTAGATCCTACAAGGGTTTCCTACAGAAAATAACAACTGAAAAAAGAAATATTGAAATTGAGGTAAAAAAACTGAAATTTGTCTCTACGTTTTACTCTGTAACTTTTTCCTGCAATGTCAGATTTTTGAAAGCAATATACCGTTACGTCTGTTGGACTATTCTGGTCGTGGGGATATATAGGGCTTGTAGGTTCATCAAGAACCTTAGGTACCCAGGGCCAATAAATGAGCTGCACCTGCAGTGGGTTTTCATTCATTCATTCATTCATTATTAGCTTTATTTCGGTAAATATAAATACCATAAAAGCGCATCACACAAAAAAGGAACGGCAAGCTACATAATAAACAATTTAAGTCATAAAAGATTGAAAAGGAAAAAAAAAAAGAAAAGAGAAATATTTACACATAAGCAGTTCCCTCATGGAAAATCGCACCTTATAGTTATGTAAAAACGCATTATAGGTAAAAGAATAAGATACAAGCCTGGCAAACCATATCAGATAAAAAGGACATTTCAATTTAAAAAATATCTAAGAAAAATAAAAACAGCAGGTAGGGAATGCATCTGAACCAATAAAAGTGATATGTGCATGCAATGATAAATCCATCAATTGTTGTTTACCACATTCATTGTTAAATTTCCCTCTGCTTTTTTAAGCGTGTTCAGTCTGATACGCCAGATTGAGTCTAAATATTTTGACAAACAACAAACCACTAAAACCGATGAATCAGATTTAAAAATTCTCAGAGCTAGCAAGCAGTTTTTAAAACCCTTACTTCTGCACAGAGGAATAATCCAACGGGCTCTTTGTTTGGAGTATGCGGGGCATTGGAAGAGAATATGAGTTACTGATTCTTCTCTGGCACAGCCCATCGGACACATCTTAGAAGAACAACTAAAATTAGACCATTTATAAGTGAGGGAACGCAAAGGAAGAGAGCCCACCCTGAATCTAATGTATAATGAACGAGCAAACGGGGAAGATACTATATCCATATATTGTGCAAATTCATAATGGCATTTAAAATATAAAAAGTTTCCCGTCATGGATGATGACGAGACAGCGGACAGTTGGGAAAGTTGAACGTGGAGCCAGAAAGCATCCTTTAGAGTCTGGGTTGCGTTCTTAGGGATAGATAATGGTTCCTTCCAATAGGACCCCAAACCAAGAAGCGAGAGGGTCCTTTCTACATATGCACACCACTTGATTTTGGAGCTAGTGTTGTTGGCCATCAAGTTAGCTAGCGCACATCTATAATGGACAAGAGAATCTGATGACCATAGGCGAATCCAGTACAACAGGGGCTTGAGTGCAGCGATCTGGCTGATAGAAGGGAGATTTAGGTCCATGCGTATTGGGAGCATTGGGGTACTGGAAGGAACTCTTAGCAATGACCTTAAGAAAAAGTTCTCCACTTTTATCAAATCATCCAGGCAACAGTGGCCCCACAGTTCAGCTCCATAGATTGCTCCCCCTCTTGCTTGTAGTTTATAAATTTCTACTGCGGGCGTCATGGCAAAGCTAGGAGATCTAGCTGCAAATCTTGCAATGCCACTCGCTCGCTGTTGCAATCGTAAAGTTGCCTTCTGGATGTGGCGCTGCCACTTGTGCGAGTCTTCTAGTTTCAGGCCTAAATAATCAAAATCGCTGACTCTTTCCAGCGCGGCACCCTCTAAATAGATAGGTCGTCTCATTCTGCCTTTCCTATCGCCAAACACCATGCACTTGGTTTTTAATCGGTTGATTTCGAGCCCATAATCATTGCAATAGTCAATGAATCTTGAAAGCAGGGTTGAAAGGCCTGTGGCTGTTTGAGAAACCAGCAGGGTGTCATCGGCAAAAAGAAGGCAGGGGATCTTCTGCCCTCCTATTTTAGGCGAGTCGTTAGAGCACTCCATGAGATAAGGGATGCATGCGTTTATGAAGAGAAGGAATAAGGTAGGGGCAAGAACACAACCTTGTCTTACACCTCGGGCAGTAAGGAATTTTTCTGTTAATTCACCTTGTGGGCCCCATCTAATTCTACCATAGTTGCCAGTGTAAAGATCCCTGATAATATTTAAAATAGAGCACGGGACTCCTATTTTAGACAGAACTTCCCACAGTTTGTGGCGGGGTACTAGATCAAAGGCCGATTTTAGATCTACAAATGCTACATATAGGTGGCCTAAGTCAACATCGACAACTTTCCATTTAATAGAAGTAAAACAAAATATCTGGTCTAATGTGCTAGTTTTTTCTCTGAAGCCCGCTTGTAGATGATTTAAGATTTGATTTTCAACTAGCCACTTGTTCAGCCTGCTCAACAACTGATAACAGAAAATTTTTTGAAGGTTGTCGAGGAGGCTGATGGGTCTATAATTACCCGGGTTGTTCCTCTCTCCTTTCTTATGGATGGGCACTATAATCGCCTCTTTCCATGAGTCAGGATAAATTCTGCTAGTCAAGATGGCATTAGAAAGTCTGTTAATATATGGGCCCCAGGTGTTCTGGTCCACTTTAAACATATCAGAGGGGATCCCGTCCATCCCAGGGGCTTTTGCTGCTTTCTGGGCTGCAATGGCCGACACAGTTTCGTTCAGTGTAAAAGGGGGCAAGAAAGCCATAGGCTCGTCAAAAGTTGTTGGCTCCTCCGAAATTATGTCAGAAATATGACTTGCCGACAATGGTCCATACAATTCCTTGAAGTAGGAGAGCCAGATGTCAGGAGAAATATAAGACTCCAGGTGAGATGCGCGGTTCTGATCACCACAGGAAACTAGGAGCCAGAACCGTTTTGAATCATGGACGGTAGCTGCCTCAAGTAAATTGCTCCATAGCCCCTCTTCGTACTCGAATTTACTTTTGTTGCAAGTGGAAGCATAATGACGTCTAGCAGTGATGATGCCTGATCTGTCTTTGGTCTTTAGCGCGATGGCCAAAGTATTTTTGGCCTCCCTACACCTCTTGTTGAACCATTTAGTATGTGGTCGAATACAGGAAGTAGTCAGTGGCCTTGGACGTTTAGTAAACAGCTCTTTCAGAGTAGAAAAAAGGTCCAAATGAAGAGGCAATATTTCTAATGGAGCCAGAATAAAGTTGGTATCAAATAACTGGTGAGAAGAGGTTAGGGCACGCAATTTTCCTAGAAGCTTATTTGATTGCACAAAGGAGTCCCACCTTACTGTACGCTTATTACTGGACAGCTCCATAACAGTAGAGGAGACAGGGGGAAGTGCGACCCCTACTAGGAGAGAACTCTTGTATGTGATCTGGAGGGGAGCATGATCACTAGTATGGGGAAGACCCACCTCTAAGTCTAGAATATGATGCCATAGTCTTAAGTCAAAGAGGATATAATCCAATTTGTTACTATATGAGCCCCTGAAGAAGGTTGGTCTGGCCGGAATGTCCGCTGGAAAGCGGCCATTACCCAAACGAAGGCCATGGGATATCATGAGGTCCACTATCAGTGGGTTTTCATTCTATACCGGGAATACAGCAATTAATTTGCTGAAATATACAGAGTGAAAAATAGTTATCAAGAAAACCTTTGAATTTCCAAAAGGGGCACAAGATAAGGTACTGAAGAGCAGTGGTTATTTGCACATCTCTGAATTCCGGGGTGCCCATACTAGCAAGTGAATTACAGGGCATTTCTCAAATAGACGTCTTTTTTACACACTCTCTTATATTTGGAAGGAAAAAATGTAGAGAAAGACAATTGGCAATAACTCTTGTTTTGCTATTCTTTCTTCCCCCGAGTCTCCCGATAAAAACAATACCTCACTTATGTGGGTAGGCCTAGCGCCCGCAACAGGTAATGCCCCAAAACACAACGTGGACACATCCCATTTTTTGACAGAAAACAGAGGTGTTTTTTGCAAAGTGCCTACTTGTAGATTTTGGCCTCTAGCTCAGTCGGCACCTAGGGAAACTTACCAAACCTGTACATTTTTTAAAACTAGAGACCTAGGGGAATCCAATATGGGGTGACTTGTGGGGCTCTGACCAGGTTCTGTTACCTAGAATGCTTTGCAAACCTCAAAATTTGGCTAAAAAAACACATTTTCCTCACATTTCGGTGACAGAAAGTTCTGGAATCTGAGAGGAGCCACAAATGCCCTTCCACCCAGCATTTCCGCAAGTCTCCCGATATAAATGATACCTCACTTGAGTGGGTAGGCCTAGTGCCCGTGACAGGAAATGCCCCAAAACACAACGTGGACACATCCCATTTTTTGACAGAAAACAGAGGTGTTTTTTGCAAAGTGCCTACCTGTAGAATTTGGCCTCTAGCTCAGCTGGCACCTAGGGAAACCTACCAAACCTGTGCATTTTTTTAAACTAGAGACCTAGGGGAATACAAGATGGGGTGACTTGTGGGGCTCTGACCAGGTTCTGTTACCCAGAATCCTTTGCAAACCTCAAAATGTGGCTAAAAAACACATTTTCCTCACATTTCGGTGACAGAAAGTTCTGGAATCTGAGAGGAGCCACAAATTTACTTCCACCCAGCGCTCCCCCAAGTCTCCCGATAAAAATTATACCTCACTTGTGTGGGTAGGCCTAGCGCCCGCGACAGGAAATGACCCAAAACACAACGTAGACACATCCCATTTTTTGACAGAAAACAGAGGTGTTTTTTGCAAAGTGCCTACATGTAGATTTTGACCTCCAGCTCAGCCGGCACCTTGGGAAACCTACCAAACCTGTACATTTTTGAAAACTAGAGACCTAGGGGAATCCAAGATGGGGTGACTTGTGGGGCTCTGCCTGGTTCTGTTACCCAGAATCCTTTGCAAAACTCAAAATCTGGCTAAAAAAACACATTTTCTTCACATTTCGGTGACAGAAAGTTCTGGAATCTGAGAGGAGCCACAAATGTCCTTCCACCCAGCGTTTCCGCAAGTCTCCCGATAAAAATGATACCTCACTTGTGTGGGTAGGCCTAGCGCCCGCAACAGGTAATGCCCCAAAACACAACATGGACACATCCCATTCTTGACAGAAAACAGAGATGTTTTTTGCAAAGTGCCTACCTGTAGATGTTGGCCTCTAGCTCAGCCGGCACCTAGGGAAACCTACCAAACCTGTGCATTTTTGAAAACTAGAGACCTAGAGGAATCCAGGATGGGGTGACTTGTGGGGCTTCTGCCCATGTTCTGTTACCCAGAATCCTTTGCAGACCTCAAAATTTGGCTAAAGAAACACATTTTCCTCACATTTCGGTGACAGAAAGTTCTGGAATCTGAGAGGAGCCACAAATTTCCTTCCACCCAGCGCTCCCCTAAGTCTCCCGATAAAAATGATACCTCACTTGTGTGGGTAGGCCTAGCGCACGCGACAGGAAATGCCCCAAAGCACAACATGGACACATCCCATTTTTTGACAGAAAACAGAGGTGTTTTTTGCAAAGTGCCTACCTGTAGATTTTGGCCTCTAGCTCAGCCGGCACCTAGGGAAACCTACCACACATGTGCATTTTTGAAAATTAGAGACCTAGGGGAATACAAGATGGGGTGACTTGTGGGGCTCTGACCAGGTCCTGTTACCCAGAATCCTTTGCAAACCTCAAAATTTGGCTAAAAAAACACATTTTCCTCACATTTCGGTGACAGAAAGTTCTGGAATCTGAGAGGAGCCACAAAATTCCTTCCACCCAGCGCTCCCCTAAGTCTCCCGATAAAAACTATGCCTCACTTGTGTGGGTGGGCCAGGTGCCTGCAACAGATAAGGCCAAAAGCTTGTAGAGATAGAGGGGATAGCACAGCGAGTTGATAAGGACATATTCTTCTTTTATACATCTTTAGGCTGAATCTGCTTTGGGGACCCACACAAGTGAGGTGTCATTTTACTTGGGAGACTGAGGGGAACGCTGGGAGTATGAATTTTGTGCTGGAGCGGTGATGGTACAAACGAAAGTCAGGAAAACATGCTTTTTTAAGCAAATATTGAGGTTTGCAGAGGAGTCTGGGTAAGAAAATGTTGGGGGATCCACGCAAGCCACACCTCCCTGGACTCCTTGGGGTGTCTAGTTTTAAAAAATGTCTGGGTTTGGTAGGTTTCCCTAGATGAAGACCGCACCCAGGACCAAAAACATAGGTGCTCCCTCCCCCCCAAACACAGGTAGTTTTGTAATATATCATTTTGATGTGTCCACATACGTCTGTGATGTGCCAAACACTAAAATTGTGAAAAGAAATGCACTTAGGTTATGTGAAAAAGACCCCTCACCCACCAACCAAGTTGGTGGCATGCTTCATCATCGGGGTCCCACCCGAGGCACCTAGCGTGTCACAGGTGTGCTGCGACGCCTGATTACAGCGGAGCAGGTTTTGTCATTTTTACCACACATACTGGTTGGATTTGGCACGAGGGTGAGTGATGGTTCAGTGGATCAAATTTCATTTACAAGAGATTTCACAAAAATGAAATGCACTGTTAATAACTGAAAGGCCAAAAAACAGAACCAATGACTCACAGCTCGTGAGCTGTAAAGCCACGGCAAGGCACCAACTGCTTTACAGTCCATTCACACACCTTTCATACATGACATGCACAAGACCATTCACGCTGCCAGCCACGGGCCCAGCACATTACAACACTCACATCGACAGACAGCGCCACTCAAGTGCCCATCACTTACATACGCCCACATGCCTGATACAACAATCACACCAGCTGATGGGAGTGTGTGGACTGGTGTTTGTCTGGCAGTGTGTTGCAGTAGCCAACAGCAAGTCAATATATACACCCTCAGCCAAGCCCCACTCCACACACAATGGCATCACTTTTTTTTTTTTTTAACAAAGAAACCCCTAACTAATTAGAAATAATTACAAAACTACAAACACAAAAGCTCTAACTAAGTACATGACAGAAATGCTAACCATGAAACTGAACACATGAAAATACAAAACAGACATCAGTTTACACTCATGGTTGTTCCCGGTAATTCTTTTGGGTGTGATAATTCTTAAAACAACCACCCACACACAGCCCAGGCTTTGAAGGACAATCTGGGCAGTAAATTCAAGTCTCTCTCCGGATACCTCTTCGAAAACACACTCTACATTTCTTAGCTGGAAAGTCTTTTTTGGGTGTGGGCGGAATGTGCTCAGCAAAGTGGCGATCTTTCAATTGAGCCACATCCTCCACCACTGCTTCTCTAGGAAATCTGGCCTGTTCCACCACAATAAGGCTCTCTATCACTGACTCCTGAAATTTCACAAATGTCATCTTTGACTCTGGAGACCTATCCTTAAACACAATAAAAGCATTAAATGTTGCTAAGTGGAAGAGGTGAATTGCTAACTTCTTATACCAAACGTAAGACTTACGAATGGCAGTATAAGGTTCCAACCTTTGATCAACTCTATCTACACCTCCCATGTGCTTATTATAATCTAAAATGTACACAGGTATGCACACTTCAGAAACCTGGCCCCAAACAGTCATGGGGAAGTACTCTCATCATGGATGGTACTTAGCATGTATACATCCTTCCTGTCTGAAAACTTCAAAGCTAGCAGCTCATCATTACACAAGGCACTGCACTGTCCCCTCTGAAGTTTTTTACAGACAAGCTCCCTTGGATAGCCTTTCCGGTTACAACAAATTGTGCCACAAGCAACAGTGTCCACTCTAAACAATTCCTTGAACAACTGCACTCCAGTGTAAAAGTTATCCACATACAAATGGTGACCTTTGTTGAACAGTCGTCTACCAAGTTCTCACACAATTTTCTCAGTAACTCCAAAAGTGGGAAGACAGCCAGGGGGGTCAATACTAGAATCCCTACCAGTGTAGACACGGAAATTATACACATATCCTGTACTACTTTCAGACAGCATATACAATTTAATTCCACATCGTGCCCTCTTGCTAGGAATGTACTGCCTAAAAACCAAACAACCCTTGAAGAGGACCAAAGACTCATCCACAGCTATTTCTTTGCCTGGAACATAGACCTCTGAAAACCGATCTACAAAATAGTCAAGGACAGGCCTAATCTTAAAAAGATGGTCAGAATCAGGGTGATCTCATGGCAAGGCTAATGCATTGTCAATAAAATGCAGCATCCTAAGAAGAAGCAAATACCGATTACGACTCATTGTTGCAGGAAATATAGCTGTTGCCATCAATGGACTAGTAGACCAATAGGAAGCCAGTGATGGCTTCCTTATCAACCCCATCAAAAGAGTCAAACCTAAAAACCTTTTAATCTCCTCCAAATTTGTGGGAATCCACCCGGCATCTGTAGTGTGCGGCCTAAGTCTAGCAGCGTTGTCCCTCAAATACTGCTCCACATACAAATTAGTCTGCTCAACAATCTCTTCCAAAAACACATCATCCACAAATAACTCAAAGAAATTGACAGGCAAAAGTTTCTCAGTATTGACTCTACACCCCGGTAGACCGGTAAAGGCAGGCAACTCTGGCTGCTCCATGTTTGGGGCAACCCAGAGTTCAGGTCTTCTAACGGGAAACCTTTCAGCCCCAGGTTGCTGCACTAATGGCACATCAGTGTCTTCCTCTGAAACAGGCCCTTCCTTCATCTGCACTGAGTGTAAATTCTCATCAGAAGATTCCTCTGCGACAGAAACTTCACTGCCAGAATCTCTCACTTCATCCTCTGCCTCAGATGCAGAGTCCGTCTCATAATCATGATCAGACAATGACTCAAAAAGCATACCAACCACCTGCTGAGAGGTCATCCTGCGGCTAGCAATGATCTTTCCTACGAAAATTAACTGGACAAATGCACCACCAACAACCAGCACTTTGTAAGATAAGTAATAAAGTGTAGCTTTATTAGTAAGAGTTATAAACTCAAAAACGATACCGCTCACTTGCCTGAAAAAGCTTGAATAACCAGCAACTACTCTGCACAGACACAGCAATCACCAATGATATCCCACTAAAAAGAAAGAAAGAAAAGCAAATTAGAAATACGACAACACAAATATCATTGTGCACAAATCTAAGGACAATTTCACACAAACCTGCATTTAGTACACCACCTACAAACATGTAATTCATGCATGGCAACAATACTCCTTTGGAGTAAATTGTTTTTACTTACATAAAACATGCAACTATGCAAACCGCAGGTCAACCACCACCAAAACCGCAGGGAGCCACAGCAAAGAAAGCAAAAGCTTTGAACTAGAACAAAAAAGAGGAAAAAAAATATCACAAATGCAAATACTTCATCAGTTGACAAACATCCCACCATCAAGCATTTAGAAATTGGTGTCTAAGTGGATTGTGCCATAGGGGCAGATGGGCCTACTAAAAAATAGACCTATCTGCCCCAAGGAGGGCAGAAAATACCTTTAGTAGTGTGTCCCCAGGGGGGGTGACCCTTGTCCAAGGGCCCACCCCCCCAAAAAAAAAAAAACACACACACTATCCCTGGTGCCTACGTGGCTTCTGCCCCCCTTGGGGGCAGATGGGCCTGAAAAAAATAGGCCCATCTGCCTCCAAGGGGGGGGGGGACAGAAATGGCCAACAGTTCAATGCCCCCTTGGGGGGGCGCCCCTTGCCACAGGGGACGCCCCCCACATAAATAAACATATACAAAAAAAATCCCTGGTGTTCTAGTGGTTTCTGCCCCCAGATCAGCCTAAAAATATTAGGCCCATCTGCCCCCAATGGGGGCAGAAATGGCCACACAAACTTGCCCCCAAATGGAAGCGACCCATGCCCACTCCCCAACTCTAAAAACTGAAAACATCAACAACAACAAAAAATCCCTGGCATCTTGTGGCTTCTGCCTCCCTTGGGGGCAGATCGGCCTAAAAATATTAGGCCGATCTGCTCCCAAGGGGGGCAGAAATGGCCATTCAAACATGCCCCCAAATGGGAGCGACCCTTGGCCAAGGGGCCGCTCCCCGAAGCTAAAAATTGAAAACATCAACTACAAAAAAAAATCCCTTGCGTCTAGGGCAGATCAGCCTAAAAATAATAGGCAGATATGGCCACACAAACATGCCCCCAAATGGGAGTGACCCTTGCCCAAGGGGCCGCTCCCCAACGCTAACAATTCAAAACATCAACAACAACAAAAAAATCCCTGGTGTCTAGTGGCTTCTGCCCCCCTTCGGGGCAGATCGGCCTAAAAATAATAGGCCGATCTGCCCCCAAGGGAGGCAGAAATGGCCACACAAACATGCCCCCAAATGGGAGCGACCCTTGCCCAAGGGGCCGCTCCCCAATGCTAACAATTCAAAACATCAACAACAACAAAAAAATGCCTGGTGTCTAGTGGCTTCTGCCCCCCTTGGGGGCAGATCGGCCTAAAAATATTAGGCTGATCTGCCCCTAAGGGGGGCAGAAAGGGCCATTCAAACATGCCTCCACATGGGAGCGACCTTTGCCCAAGGGGCCGCTCCCAAACACGTAAACATTTGAAAACATTAAAAATAAAATAAAATCCCTGGTGTCTAGTGGGCATTCCTGCTGCCCGATTGCAATGTGATCGGGCAGCAGGAATGCTGAAAGAGACACCGGGGGAAAGGAAAAGCCTTTCCTTTCCCCAGGTGCCTCTTTGTCCCAAACCCGCCACCCGCCGGAGGAGAAACTCACCTGTTTCTACCTTCATCGCACTGGAAGCAAATGGCTTCCAATGCGACCGGCAGTGGGTAACAAAGTCTGCGCGTGATCGTGCGCTGACGTCAATACGGGGGGTGGGGAGGGTCTGGTGGAAGGGGAAGGTCTTCCCCTTCCATCCCCGCCTTGGGGGGGGTGGAGGGGGAACCCCACGGAGGGAGCGCTAGCGCTCGCTCTGGGCTCCGTGCCGAGGAAGTAATGGTTACGTCCTCTGAACAGGAGCACTGTGCCGTGGGACGTAACCACTACGTCTGCAGCTCAGAAGGGGTTAAAGGACTGGACACAATAATATGAATCACAAACAATCAGTGTAGGCTGTGCAGGATCCGTGTGTTCCAGTGCCATCACCAGAGCCTTTAGCTCCGCTAACTGTGCTGTGCAACCCTCTAGGGTTTGTGCAAATGTATGTAGGGTACAAAATGTATCGCCCTCCATGTAGCCACTTACGACAGCGCAAGCAGCAGAATATTGGTGTTTTGTGGCAATTGCAGGTTGTGCTGAGTCATCGGTGTACATTACTCTATGATATTGTTCAATAGGCAATGTATTTGCTGGAACCAGGTATTCTATTTAATACTGCAAAAATTCTTGAGTTTGTAATTTTGAGTCAAAAATGTAGTATACATCGGTGGCTGTCAAAGACATAGCCCGTTGTATCCAACGTGGATGTAATGCTTTTGCGTTCGGAATGCTGGCTTTTGTAACAGCCTCTAGGGCTGGGATCGGAGAAATGACAATAATGCGTTTTCCTTGGGCAAGAGGGCGTTCTTTAATGCCAGCCATCTGTACAGCAGTGAGAATTTTCTCAGTGGGAGCAAAGTGTTGTTCTGCCGCTGAATATAAGTGTGAGTTGTATGTAATCAGGACTGTCTCACCTTTATTAAATGTCACATAGGTGAAACCGATGGTACCAGCTATTACTCTAATGACCAAATGTGTTTTGTTGTCCCTCATTTGCAAGTGTTGTGCTGCAAGCATGTCTGTTTACAAATCTCGAAGAATGAGTGTATGTTCAATTGTCCAGAATTTACTTGCAAAATCGGGACGTATCAGATCATATGAACGTTTTCTTCGTGTAGCATAATCTGGGATGTAAATTCTGCCAAAATCTAGGAAACCCAATAGAAATTGGAGTTTTTTAATCGTATTTGGTGGTTTTAACTGTGCACATTTTTCTAAGAATTGTGGTGCTAGGCTCTTTCCTTCACTTGACAGTTCATATCCCAAAAACAGGACGCTGAGGAAGGCGATTATTGTTTTTTTTAAATTGAATTTGTAGCCAAATTCAACAAATCCGACAACAGTTCGGGCTACCCGTCTTAAATGTTGTAGCAATTCATCATCAGTAAGATAAATATCATCTACATAGGACAATCCTTCAGAATCAATCTTGTGCAAAATTGCTGTCACACGAGCTGTGAACAGTCCTGGACTGTTCTTATACCCCTGAGGTAAACGACATAATTTTTTCTGGGAGCCTAGTGCGCTGAAACTTGTTAAGTCTCTACTCTCAGACCCTATATTCTGGCTGAAAAAAACATTCGAAATGTTCAGTTTTGTTTTGTATTTTTTACGCACTATATTGTTCATCAGTGCTGTGCTATGTGAGTTTTGTATAGCATATGTATAGCATAGCATAAGACTGCTGAGGTACCACCGTGCTGAAGACCGTCAGTGCAGGCAGTTTTCCGCACAGCATATCATGACTGCTGGCAGCCCTCTGTCCTTTTCCTGATGGAGAACCGCCAGCAGCCATACCGGCCGCCACGTCATCATTACACCACCCACCGAATCACAACCCATGATTCGGTGTGGCAGTGTTCTGGTGACGGGGAGCTGGTGGTAGAGCAGCCCCCATGGATCCTGTTCCCTCCCGGAGGATCACTGGACCAGGTAAGGTGATCGTCCGTTAGGGGAGGGAGGTGTTGTGTGCGTGCATGTGGTGTGTGTGTAAGTATGTAGAGGGGGTGTGTGAGTGCGTGTATGCATGCGGTGGATGTGTTCTGTGTATGGGAAATGTGTGCGCATATGTCTTTGTGTATGTCTGTGCTTATGTCTGTGTGTATGTGTGAATGTATGTGTGCATGTATGTCAGCGTGTTTGTGTAGTTGGTGTGTGAGTGTGCGTGTAGGGGGTGGGGGGTGTGTATGTCAATGTGGCAGGGGATGGGGAGGGGGTCCTGCCACATTTGGTGGGTGGTAGGGGAGTGGTGGGTGTGGGAGGAAGACTCTGGGGAGAGGGTTGGGGGAGACCCCTATCAGTGCCAGGGAATTAATTCCCTGGCACTGATAGTGCCTACTGCCATGGATTTCGTGGCAGTACAGAACCCCACAAAATCCGTTGCGGTATGCGGGGTTGTGATACCACCGATGGTGTAGTGACGGCCACCGGGCTGGAGACCGAAGTCTCCAGCCCAGCAGTCGTTACCACCCTGGCGGTCGGAGTAGAGAAGTGGCGGTTTGGCATGGCGGGCACCGTCATGCTTGTAATTTCATTTTTTTTACTGCCGGCCTTTTGGTGGTATTACCGCCATTTCTCCACCGACCGCCAGGGTTGTAATGAGGGCCTAAGTCTTACCCACTGCAGGTGACACCTGTCGCTCTAATCCGGGCTTTGCTCTGGCTAGCTAGAAGTGCCTCATCCCCACCCAAGGGTAGGGATGACTGGACAGCCGAGTGCATGACATACTTGGCTTCTCAGGGAAGTCGTGGTCAGTCAGGTCTCATACAGGTTCTCTCATTAACAGTTCAGTCTCACATATAAATGACAAACAGAGGCAGTATATGTTTCAATAATGAGTTTAATAAAACAACAGCATCTTAGATAGCAAAGCATGAGGTACAATAACCAGGACGTCACACCATAACAGTATTAAAATTGTGACGAGAAGAGTGAAGCATAAAAACAACTCTATCATATTGTCACTATAATCGATGGACTAATTCCTACCTAGGCTATGATAGAGCACAGCATGTTAAGCTCTAATTCTGCCCTTCAGGTTCCCCTGGGAAGACATCAACCCCCATACCTGAGCAAAGGCCTGCTGTCTGCGTTAGCATCTGTAGCAAAGCATTCAGCAATCAGCATACAGTCTCGGTTCACTGGCTGGAATCTCCCTCTAACGTATAAGGGACAAGGAAGTGTTTTTATAACAACACAGCTGATTTTCTGAGAAAATGTTTCTACGTAAGGATGTGTTTTTTCTACGAATGATGGAAACTAAACTTCTACCACGTTCACAGCAATGTACTGTGCTGTAGCCTTGGAAGAAGCAAAGAGTGATCAAGAATGTCTTGTTTGAGAACAGAGTACTGGCCTAGGCAAAAACAGTTTGATAAACTGAAAATAAAACAAGACCGCAAAAAAAGTTATTGTAACAATAATAAGACGAAGCTGAATAAAATATATTTAGGTTAAAGTGCACAGAGGCCTAGTGTGTTAAAATAACGTGCATGGAGCTATAACTAAAATAGCTACACAACAAGGCCATGTCACTAGAGTAACCACTGTTAGAGATAGGTCTGCCTCTGCACACTCACATGTTACCTCTGTTTCAGAGGCTTCACAAAATTCTAACCCTGCGGACCAGTCCCTAGATAGGCAACTCAGAAAGCTGAGGTTAGAGGAGGTCAAACTGAAGCTAATGCAGCAGCAGGTGGCCTTAGACAGGAAATCCCTGGCTGTGGAGAAAGAGAGGCAGGTTTGGGGTTAGTTTCCCATGGTGGTAGCAGCAGTTTTAGGAATACAAATGTTAGGGAACCTTCATTTGATTCTAGGAATCTGCACAAAGTTGTCCCTCCTTACAAGGATGTTGATGGCATCAACAAGTGGTTTGCTGCACTTGAGAGGGCTTGTAAAGTTCAGAGTGTCCGCATGTACAATGGGCTGCTATCCTTTGGTTATCCTTCTCTGAAAAGGGTAGAGACAGACTTCTTATTGTAAGAGAGGATGATGCAGATGATTACCAGGTTCTTAAAAATGCACTCTTGGATGGTCTGGGCTTAACCACTGAACAGTAGAGACTTACGTTCAGAGAGACCAGAAAGTAGTCATCACAGGACTGGACAGACTTTGTAGACTGTTCTGCGAAGGCCCTAGAAGGTTGGTTACACGGCAGTAAGGTGACTGATTATGAAAGCCTATATAACTTGATTCTGAGAGAGCATATCTTGAATAATTGTGTGTCTGACTTGTTACATCAGTATCTTGTGGACTCAGATCTGACCTCTCCCCGAGAACTGGGAAAGAAGGCAGACAAATGGGTCAGAACAAGGGTGAGCAGAAAAGCTCATACAGGGGGTGACAAGGATGGCAAGAAGAAAGATGGCAAAAAATCTCAGGACAAGCATGGGGATAAAAGTAAACACAAAGATCCTTCTTCAGGTCCAAAACACTACTCTGGGGGTGGGGATAAAACTTCTTCATCCTCCTCTAACTCTTCACACAATCATAAAAAGCCTTGGTGCTATGTGTGTAGAAAGAAAGTATAGCCATTGGTTAGGGGATAGGTCCTGCACCAGTAAGGCCCCTGAGCCTAACACCACTAAGACATCAGACTCTAGTGCCCCTAGCAGCAGTGGTAACAGTGGTGGGACTACTGGCAATAGTCAAACTAAAGATGTAGTTGGGTTCACTTTTGGGACCATAATAGAAAGGGGGTAGACAGTCCAAAGACAGTTTCTGTCACACCTGGTGGCATGGCATTGGCCTTGCCACCTTGGGTGCTTGTCCCATTAACATGGATAAGTACAGGCAGTCATTCTTAATAAATGGTGTTGAGGCCCAGGCCTACAGGGACACATGTGCCAGTATCACTTTGGTGACTGAAAACCTAGTGTCACCTGCACAGCACCTCCTTGGACAGAAGTACCAAGTTACTGATGTCAATAACTCCACTCAGTCTCTCCCCTTAGCTGTAGTTCAACTTAGTTGGGGTTGAGTTACTGGTCCTTAGCAGGTGGTGGTATCACCTAGCTTACCCTTAGATTGTTTCTTAGGCAATGACCTAGAGGCCTCAGGTTGGGCTGAGGTAGAGTTCAATACCCATGCATCCTTGCTGGGTATCCCTGAAGAATTGCTTCCTCTCATTTCTGGTGAAATGAAAATAGCAAAGGAGAGAAAAAGGCCTGAAATCACAGGATCCCCTTCCACCAACAGGTAAAAAGGATATCAAAGTATCCCTTCCCCACCCTGCCACTAAGGATACCATTCCTGTGGTGGGAGAAACCTCTCCTGGGGTGGAACCTATACCAAAGGAGCCATCAGCTACCACAGCTGAACTCCCAGAGGTAAAATAACCTCTCTGTGGAATTACTAATCCAGATATGCAAAACTGCACCATTTTAGTAAATATGAAGCATCCCTCCAACAGTCCCAGAAAAACTTTAGTGCAGCAGCCCTGCACTGCCTCTAAACACTTAGGACAGTAGCCCTGTCTTGGTGTGGAGCTTATAGGACAGCAGCCCTGCCCTGCTCCAACTCAAGAGAAACAGCAACGCTGTTCTCTCTTACAGCCATATGGACAAAGTTTTTGCCCAGCTATGGCTTTTTTGAGACAGCATCCCTGTCCAACATTTCCTGCATTTGACATAGGCCCAGTGGACCAATCCCACTGCCGACCTTTAAAGCATACTAATAGGAACTCTGAGAATTTATACTCACACTCTTGGTTAGGTAAAAATCAACAAACAAGGTGGTTTATATCCCCACAGGGAAGTAACCATATAGTGGATGATAAAGGGAGTAACCACTCTATTGCAGATCTACTCTCCACTTATCACCACTTAGACAATAAAGTCTCAGCTGGCCAAGGTTAGCCTTATTGTCCTTCGTTTTGTGGGGGGGTTGTGTAGGAAAGTAGCCTCTTTCTAGCACGGTTAACCCAACTTTTGGCCTGTTTGTGAGTGTGGGTCAGTGTGTTTTTAATGTGTCACTGGGATCCTGCTAGTCAGGACCCCAGTGCTCATAGATAAAAACCTATATGTCAGTGTGTTTTGCCTGTCTCAGTGGGATCCTGGTAGCCAGGACCGCAGTGCTCATAGTTTGTTGCCTAATGTGTATGCCTGTGTAGCGCCTAACTGTGTCACTGAGGCTCTGCTAATCAGAACCTCAGTGCTTATGCTCTCTCTGCTTTTAAATTTGTGACTGTAGGCCAGTGACTTCATTTACCAATTTCAATTGGCACACTGGACCCCCCTATAAGTCCCTAGTATATGGTACCTAGGTATACAGGGCATTGGGGTTCCAGGAGATCCATATGGGCTGCAGCATTTCTTTTGCCACCCATAGGGGGCTCAGACAAACCCTTACACAGGACTGCCATTGCAGCCTGCGTGAAATAGTACACACAGTATTTCACTGCCAATTTCACTGTACTTAAGTAAATTATAAGTCACCTATATGTCTAACCTTCACTTGCTGAAGGTTAGGTGCAAAGTTACTGAGTGTGAGGGCACACTTGCTCTAGCAAATGTGCCCCACATAGTTCAGGGTCATTTCCCCAGACTTTGTGAGTGCGGGGACACTATTACACACGTGCACTACATACAGGTTAATGCCTATATGTAGCTTCACAATGGTAACTCCGAATATGGCCATGTAACATGTCTAAGAACATGGACTTGTCCCCCCATTCCAAATCTGGTATTGGGGAGCCAATTACATGCATTCTGGGGGCTCAACCATGGACCCCCAGTAATGCCAAACCAGCTCTCTAAAGCTAGCACTGCAGCTACAGCTGCTGCCACCTCACAGACAGTGCTCTGCCCTCCTGGGGTCTGGGCAGCCCAGTCCCAGGAAGGCAGAACAAAGCATTTCCTCTGAGAGCAGGGTGTTACACCCTCTCCCTTTGGAAATAGGTGTTACAGACTGGGGAGTGGTAGCCTCCCCCAGCCTCTGGAAGTGCTTTGAAGGGCACAGATGGTGCCCTCCTTGCATAAACCAGTCTACACCAGTTCAGGGACCCCTTCTCCCCTGCTCTGATGGGAAACTGGACAAAGGAAAGGGGAGTGACCACTTCCCTGTTCATCACCACCCCAGGGGCTCCTCCAGTGTGTCCCAGACTTCAGCCATTTTGCTTTGCAAGGTGTGGTGCCACTCTGGAGGGCTCTGAGTGGCCAGTGCCAGCAGGTGACGCCAGAGATCCCTCCTGATAGTCCATGCCTGGTAAGGTAGCCAATACCCCTCACACGGCTCTTTAGGATCTCTCCTGTGGGTTCTCTTCAGATTCTGCATGCAAGTTTCCTTCAGGAATCCTCTGGAACAACTTCAGACTCTTCTGACCCCAGATCAACCAAAGCCTCCTCCAAGAAATGCTGTAACTGCAACAAAGTGTCTACAAGAGACACTTTTCTTCAGCAACCTCAGCTCCAAGTCAGCAACTGCAACAGTTTCCATGGAGTGCACGCTCTGGGGACTCCCTGTCTTCATCTTGCACCAGAAGAACCAAAGAAATCTCCCGTGGAGTGAAAGAGTCACTCCCCTGCTCCAAGCAGGCACCTTCCAAGATGAAGACCAGTACCCTGGGACTCCTCTCACAACAATAAGTGTGCTCATAAGGACACAGAGAGTGGGCACCATTGACATATACTGCCCTGAGGTCCTGCTGACGCAATTTGGAGGAAGTAAAACCTTGCCTTCCCTGAGAACGACGGTACCCCTGTGTACTGTGTCTTCTTCACCTCTTGAGGCCTCTGTGCACTCTTTGCAAACTTCCTTCATGCTTAGTCTGGCCCAGGTCCCCAGCACTCCACCCTGCAATGCTCAACTTGCTGTTTGTTCTCCGGCGGTGTGGGACCTTCTTTTGTTGTGCTGCATCAACCACATTTTGCACCTCCTTTGAGCCCAGATTCTGTGGCTTCTGGGGATGCTGGCTGGCAGGTCTTCCTAAAGTGCTGAGAGCCCCCTCTTCCTCCTCACATAGAGTTGAGGCCCCCAAGTCCCTTCTGGGTCGATTCAGTGCCATTTTGCTGAAAAACGTACTTTTGTCATTGCCAAGGCTTGTTGGCACCTTCCAACACGAAATATCATCTGCAACAATCTTCATGCCGTGGGACATATTTTGCATCATGCAGCATCCCGCTGGCATCTTTCTAGGATGCATTTCTGCAGTCTTCGACTAACCGGGGACTCTTCTTTTGCACCCTCTTCTGGGTTGGCAGGGGCTCCTGTCCTTCCTGGAACTTCTTTTGACTTTTGGACTTGGTCCCCTTCCTTTGCAGATCTTCAGGTCCAGTAATCCAGCAGTTGTCTTTGCAGACTTGGTTGGCTGCTGCAAGATCCCAAAAACAAGGTGTAGTGTGTCCTAAGGAAACTTGCAGTACTTTACTCCTGCTTTTCTGGGCTCTGGGGCGGGGTAATTTACTTACCTTTACTGTATTCTTACTCTCCCAGCAATTCTGCACACACTACACTTGTCTAGGGGGAAATTTGTGATTCACATTCCACTTTCTTAGTATATGGTTTGTGTTGCCTCTAGACCCATTTTCTCCCATTTCATTCTATAGCATTTCCTATTGTTTGCATTGTTCTATGACTATTTACTTGTCTAATTTTGGTGTCTAGTGTATATATTGTGTATAATACTTACCTCCAGAAGGAGTATTGTCTCTAAGAAATTTTTGGTACTGTGTCACCCAAATAAATACCTTTATTTCTGGTAACACTGAGTATTGTCTTTAATTGTGTATAAGTACTGTGTAACTATAAGTGGTATTGCATGAGCTTTGCATGTGTCCTAGTTCAGCCTAAGCTGCTCTGCTATAGCTACCTCTATCAGCTTAAGCTGCTAGAACACTACTGCATTCACTAACAAGGGATAACTGGACTTGGTGTAAGGTGTAAGTACCTAAGGTGCCCACTACAAACTAGGCCAGCCTCCTATAATTACCCAACACACTCACACCAACACACATCACACAACACCCATGGCACCACAAAGGCACCACCGTTTCACTGAGGAGGAGTTAAGGGTCATGATGGAGGAAATTGTCAGGGTAGAGCCACAGCTCTTTGGAACATAGGTACAGCAGATTTCCATTGCAAGGAAGATGGAGCTATGGCGGAGAATCATGGACAGGGTGAACGCCGTGGGACAGCCCCCAAGAGCAAGGGACGACATCAGGAAGAGGTGGAATGACCTATGGGGGACGGTACGTTACATTGGAGCAAGTCACCAGCTCGCCACACAGAGGAAGGCTGTGGACCCACACCTCCTCCCCCACAGCTCACAGCATGGGAGGAACAACTACTGGCAATACTGCATCCTGGGGGACTCCCTGGAGTTGCAGGAGGACTGGACACTGGTAAGCAACATTTACTACCTATCACCTCCCCAATACCTTCATGCCATCTCACACCCACACCCTCACTCCCATCACTTCATTCCATCCCACACACTGCACCTACACATATGACTAACCCCAATGCCAAGCCCTGCATGCCATACCAATGCATGGACACCCCTCACAGTCCTGCATGGACACCCATCACTAAGGCATGCACAGCATAGGGAAACTAACAATCCCACAATACATCTCCATACACAAGAAAAAGCTGGCAGGGCAACACCAATGATAAAGGGGAAGTCAGGGATGTACATATGTCATACACCTGAAGCATAATAAATCAGGTACCCCAGCCAATGTCAGTGGAGAAGAGGTGCCACCACTTTCCAGTCCCCAACAGAAGATGCCCCCAGTGATGACAGTAATTCTGGACTTCAGGATCTGGAGGACCTACCTGGCCCATCAGGGACCACTGGACAGCCTGTCACCCAAGCACAATCACAGTCCACCACAGAGCCTCCCCCATCAGGATCCACCGCCACAGCACCCACCCAGCATACCCAAACCTCTGTCCCTGGGACATGTCAATCAGCAGTGTGCCCACCTGTACAGGGACCCCAGGCCACACCTCGCCCCCAAGACAATCAGGGACCTGGGGTCAGGGGCATTGGGCACACCATTCAGGGGACAGGGGCACAGGCCAACAGGAAAACTGAGAGGACAGGACCAGGGAACCGACTCTCCAGGAGGCACTCTCTGAAAACCTGGGAGCCTACCAACATTCACAGGATACGATGGGCCGGATCCTTAACAATGTGCAGGAGCACAGGCGGCTGGAGGAGGGACAGTACCAGGGGATCAGGGAGAACATGCAGGACATCATCACCACCCTGATCTCCATTGCAGTGGTGCTGGCAGACATGGCCAACATCATGAGGGAGGTAACAGCACACCAGCGGGCTCCTACGCACTTGAACACAACTCAAATACTTGTATTTCATGTTTTGAAACAGTGTATTAATGGAAACAGTTATATCCGCTGAAAATGAACTGTACAGTGTGAGAGCATAGAATTAATGACCTGTAGCTGGCTGTAGTCAGCACATCAATACACAGATGCCATTGCACTAACACCTGTAAACTAACAATCCATATGCAACATTAAGTAGAGGTAAAAAGTGGGTAATGCCATCATGCCACCAGCACACAGAATATACCAATAATCATAGAAATGTTGAGTTGCACTGTTTCACCTGTGTGTCATTGGAAGTACTGATGGATAACTGATGTTCTGTTGTCCTCATCCTCAGCCTCTTCATCCTCAGTGTCATCAGGGTCTACTGCTGCCACAGGCACATCTCCACTCTCCTCCTCCTGCAGAATAGGTACATGCCGTCTGAGGGCCAGGTTGTGCAACATTCAGCATGCCACTACCATCTGGCAGACCTCCTCAGGTGAGTAGCACAGGGATCCACCTGTCAGATGGAGGCACCTGAACCTGGCCTTCAGGAGCCCAAAGGTCCTCTCAATGATCCTTCTTGTTCACCCATGTGCCTCATTATAATATTCTACAACCCTTGTCCTGGCATTCCTCACAGGGGTCAGCAGCCACGATAGGTTTGGGTTGCCAGAGTCACCTCCAGGTATTACAAAAACAAAACAATTAGTGGAATACACTATGAATTATTTGTAAAACATATGATTTGAAGAGATAAGAGGTACCATCAAATAATGCAAATACATAAAGAATTCAAATCAGAATCAATCACATGAGCATCTGGGTGTTGGTCACCCTAGACAATTAATAATCAAAAACCTACTATATGAATCATAATTTATTTATAAATACACATACTTATAAATATACAATCCAACACAAATGAAAAAACACATACATTATACAAAACATATACACAAAAACTTTTAACGCATTTCGGGCCATATGTACGAACACATTTTCCCATAGACACAGAATGGGCAAAACTCCTTGCTACATCTGGCCCTTCATTCCATAGAAGAAGATTTTTTCTATCACAGATGTTCCAGCTTGTGTAAGACCTCAGCCAATGAATATGAACTTCAGCCGACATGTGTTTTGTCCTATCAAGGATTTTTTCAAGGCTGACAGAATTGTAATACAAAATTTGCTTCTTCCATAAATCTATTAAGCCACAAACACATTTTTTATATCAAACATATTAACCTTAAATTCATCAATTACAATAAACACACTGTAATGATTATGTATAAAATGAACACCCAGTGTCCCATAAGCCAGCATTCCTTTACAATATTTACTTTTTTTTTAATTTTTTTTTATTGGAAAGGAATCAAAAAACAATTGTACTCATACATCACTTTGCACCAAATATAGGAACTCCCCCCAAAAAAACTAGATAAACGAGAAACGATACAGCCCAACTGATCTAGAAAGGGGGAGACTTCCGGATGACTAGCTTGGTGGGGGAGAGTCTGGGTTTAGTTGAACATTAATCATTAATGAGCCAAGATCCAGTCCTGCAATGGCCCCCATATTGCCTTCCCTTTATTCCTAGCATGTCTCCCCTTGCGTTCGTACAGTGCCATCTCCAAATGATATACAGACAACAATCTACCCAGCCATTGCTGCCATGACGGGGGTCGTACGTTAAACCATGCAGAAGATATACATATTCGATAAACCGCCATGGCCACAAAGATAAATGCTCTGTGGGATCCCCCTGCTTCTCCGGCGACCCCTAAGACCATGGTCTCAGGGGTAAGGTCCAAATCATATCCCAAGACCCCTTTCAGGACCGACTGAATACCATCTCTCAAAGCCGTTAGTTCCCCACATGTAGCCATCATATGTTCAATGTCCGTTCCATAAATCCCACATCTCGGGCAATTTGTTACTGATAAGCTCCCCCATTTGGCGAGATGAGCTGGTGTATGATACAAGTCAAACTGGGTCTTATAATGCTGTGTTTGCAGCGAAGAGGAAAGTAAGATAGTATGTCCCAATTCTAATGACCATATAAAGTTGTTGCTCCCATCAGCTAGCTTTTCTCTCCACCTCTCACTATACTTCTCTAAGTCGTCGGGCTGTTCTGCCAACAATAATGGATAAATTGACCTGATTGCTATGTTGGGGTTAGCCAAGATTTCATTAAGTAGTTAATTACTTCAAAATCCCTGCATCCCCCTGTTTTTCTTGCCAGGAAGTCTCTTTAAAAAAATCCCTTTGCTCTAAGCCATACTGCTCCTGGAGATCCCCAAACGCCTTAACCCCAAAATTGTCGAAGAAGTTCCCTAACCTCTCTATGCCTAGGGAGACCCAATTTGCCATATAACTATCCTTAAATATTTCAGGGAGCAGTGGATTATTCTCAAGTATGGTATAATAATTATATCTGCCGCGTCCTTTCTTTTTTTGCCACAATCGCCAACATTTATAGGCCGCCTCTAGTACCTTATATAGAGTTTTCTTATAATATCCAGGTTCATGAAATGTTACCAAACAACCACTGGCTGCTGTTCCTACCTGCAATTCGTAAATATTAGGGCAGTCCTCTACCGCGGTCCCTTCTTTCTTAGAACCCCATAATGGACGCATATACTGAAAAGCTGCTGCCATTTGGTATAATTTTAGATTCGGTAAGGACCACCCCCCCCTTTCTCGCGGTAAAGACATAAATTTACTTGCTCTTCTACACTTAAGCCCAGATAAATCTCATAATCACTCTATCTATCTCCTTAAATCTAAGATTTGTAAAGCTCAATGGTACAGCACGAAACAAATACAACAGTTTAGGGAGAAAGATCATTTTCACCATAATGCACCTTCCCATTATAGTCATATGTAGATTATTCCATCTGCACATATCTTTTCTGGCTTTCGCGAGAATGGGATCCAAATTCAGATTAATAATCTCTCCCACTTTTGATGTAATATCTATACCCAAATACACTGCGTGATCAACCCTCCGAGTATCCTGGGTACTCGTATATTGATTAGTCAATAACTGCGTTTTAGCTCTATTTAACAGATATCCGGAGAATCTTCCAAATTTCCTCGTCACCTCTTCAACCTCTTTCAGTGCCAAATCAGGGGTGGGAGTTAGTATAGCTATGTCGTCCGCATATGCTAGGACTTTTGTATCCCATCCGTGCCTACGTAGCGGTGGAATCCTGATGTTCTCTTCCAACTGTCTAAGCAAGGGATCTATATATAAAGCAAACAGGAGCGGAGAACATGGACTTCCCTGCCAAGTACCTCTCCTGACCTAGATACACTCGGATTGTCCTCCCATCAATTGTATTCTCACTGCCGGTGACCTATATAAAGCCCTTACTGCTACAATGAATTTTTTCCCCAGCCCATAATACTCCATTACATACCACAAGTAATTTCAGTTCACCCGGTCAAATGCCTTCTCTGCATCTAATAATGCGACTGCCATAGGTTCCTCTGCTACTTCCGTAGCATCGAAGAGTGCAACAACTCTTCGAATATGATCGGTGGTGTCCCTACCAGGGACAAACCCATGTTGCCTAGGTGTTACTAACTTCTTAATCACCAAAGATAATCGAGCAGCCAATATTTTTGAGTATATTTTGACATCACTGTTGATTAATGTGATCGGCCGATATGAATCTGGATTTTGTGGGGCCTTCCCTTTCTTCAGGAACATTTCCCCTCCATTCTGTACCTGAATGAATTGCTCCATCATCACCGGGAGCAGCAGTACTTTAAAAGTGTTATAAAACTCTAAGGGGATCGTATCAGGGCCTGCGGCTTTCCCGGTAGCGAGTTCACTCATTACCTTGTCTATTTCCAGGGTGTCTATCTGATCTCCCATATATAGACGATCCCCGTCGGATAGCCTATCAATCTTATTGGAGTTTAAGAATTCCAGCATTTCTTTATCCGGAAATACAGATGTATCATTATATAGTTCCGTATAATATCTGTGAAACACCTTCCTGATTCCATCCACGTCTGACACTATCTGTCTTGCCAATCTCTAATCTCTCTAATGACCCCAGATGCTGTTTTCTGACTTGCCCTTATTCCTAGCAGGCGTCCGGATTTTTCTCCATACTCATACCCTTGTGAGCGCTGCACTAGGTATTTCTCCGCTATTCTTTGTGCAATAACCTTGTTAATTGCTGCTTTAGCTACAGCGACTTCCTCCTGAGCCCTATTTATATCCACCCCTGTTTCTATGGCTATAATCCGTTGTCTTTCTGCTTCCCTCAGCTTCATATGCAAATCTTTTATTGTGCTTTGGGAATTTTTCTGCCTTTTAAGACTGAAACTCAGCGTTTCCCCTCGAATTCCTGCTTTTAAGGTATCCCAAACTATCTCTGCTGGAGCTGATCCCTGGTTAAAACCCAAGAATTCAACTATCCAGTTTCTCATATACTCACAGTATTCCGGGTCCTTAAGGAGCCCTCTTTCAAATGTCCACCTCCTAACCTTCTGCTCAATCCCATCCAGTTGCAAATCGAATACTAAGGGGTTTTGATCTGATATAGCCGACGGATACAATTCCATCCTTCCATTCTTTAATAATTCAGGAGATGTCAAAAAATAATCGAGTAGTGCTAACTTCGCATGGGGGGGCGAATAATAAGTATATCCAGGGTCAGGATTACATAATTTCACCCAAGCATCCACCAATCCTAATTCTTTCTGGATGCCAACCATTGCCTTATGTACCCAAGGTTTATGCCCCTGGTACTTCTTGGTTGTGGATGCTAATAAATCCTTCAGTCCCTCCCAAGAGCCATTAAAATTGAAATCACCACATAAAATATAGGGAGGGGTCCACCCCGTTAACTCAATGGCGAGAGTGTCCAATACTACTGGGTCATCCGTGACTACCCCATATACAGAACATAATGTAAAGCTATCTTTCCCATAGCTGCATTCTGCGATCACCCATCTCCTGCTCCTGTCCACCTTCTGTCTAATGAATTTTAATTTGTTAGTCCGATCTAATATTGCCACCCCTTTAGTTCTGACCTCTTGTTCTGAACAAGCTATCACTCTCATACCAAGTGACCCAAGAATTCCAAGGTTTTTATACTCCACATGTGTCTCTTGTAGGCAGTAGATATCTGCCTTAAAAGTTTTTAACTCTTCGGCAACTCTCCTTCTTTTACAAGGGTCATTTAATCCACATATATTAATTGAGGCAATTCGAAGTCTAGTCATTTTCTATTCTTCTTTTAATTATTTTCTTTTCTCTTCCCCCCCCATTTTCCTATCTAGCTGCACGGTATCTTGAATTCTCTTCTCACTTTGCTCCCCTATTCCTATTCTTCTGTTTCTCTTACTTCCCTTAATCCTTTCCTTTCCATTTTTTTCCCCTCCTTTCTATCACCTTCCCCCATACCCTACCCTTCTCCCCAATCCCTCTCCTACCCCCCTCCCCTTCCCCCACCCTCTTCCTCCACCCCAGACCAATCCCATTCATCTCCCTCCCACCCCTCGCCCCTCCCTGAGACTGGCCCCCCATCCAGTTGAGCAATCAGACCTCCAATGGCCTGAATGTTGGTGTCGTGCAAGTGTGGTCCCCCCCGCCCACCCACTCCCTGAACTCCCTTGCCTTCTGCATGTCTCCGCGCTCTACTGCTTAACCCCCATCAGGTATTCTTTTGCTTTAATTTCTGAGGTGAATACTTTCACTTTCCCATTCATTACTGTTTTAAGTCGAGCAGGGGCCAACAGGTAGGCCTCCCCTCCTTTGTCCAAAAATGGTTTAATGAGCTGTCAGAGCCGCCATCTCCGCTCAACGGTAGTGTGACAGAAATCCGGCCGAGTGAAGAAGGTAAGGTAACCCCATCCACACTGCGTGGGGCGTTAGGGCGAGCTTTATCGAATATTTCCTGTCGTAGTAAATAGTTTCCAAAATAGACTAAAATAGCTCTAGGGTATTTGGACTCTGCCAGTTGGCCCCCCTCCCGCCGGGTTGCCGGAAACCTGTGGACCCGCTGAAGTTCGTTCTCCCGATCCCAATTCCCCAGTTCCGGGAAAGCCCCACACAGGAGCTTGACCATGTAAGTCCGTATGTTGCTTCCTTCCAGCCCTTCAGGTATACCCAAAAATCGTAGATTATTTCTTCTCTGTCGATTCTCAAAGTCTTCCAGTTTCCACATTACATATGTCATTTGGTCATTTGGTAACTCTCTGTTCCTTAAGGGCATCGACATCCTCCTCGACTGCCCCTATCCTTTCTTCCATTGAGCATAACTTAGCTTCAATTTCTGTGCATGACTTTGCAACCTTGCGAACCATTCCCTGCAGTCGCTTTGTAGCGACTCTTGCGTGCCGGCTTTCAAACCTGGTCTCTGTTTGAAGCTCTTTAATTAAGTTACATATTGACTGCAGCATCCAAGCCTCGGTGCCCGTCATACACAAATTACTTATAGGGCCTCCTATGTCTCCTTCCACATTGTTATTGACCGACCCCTGATTATTTGTGGTAAGGGTATCTGTTAGTCTGATACCAGAATAATCCCACTTTAAAGTCCTACCACCCGTAGACGTCGAGATTTCAAGATCCTCCTGAGAACAGGGCCGTGGTTTTGTGCATTTCCGCTGTCGACGCAGCTGCCGCACTGTAGGCTCATTGATTGATGATTTATTTCCAGCCTCTGAGGTCTCACTGCTGTCAGACTCACCAAAGCTATGCTCACCACTGCTAAGATCAGATTCTTCTGTCAGAGAGTAAAATTTATCACTACCATCTTAACCCCAGTCCACGGATTTTGGGTCTTTTTCAGTTGCTTTATTCCACCCTTTAGGGTTTCCTGAGATCTTATGCAGGTCCTCACTATCTAATGCGGATCCTGATGTACTCGCGGTTCCTTCCCTGGTTTGATGCTCTGGTTGCTCTGGTTGCTGTGGTTGAGGTTGTGCTTGAGGCTGCTTGTTTCCAGCGGGGGGGCCCAGCTCCTTCTCTCTTGTTACACTATTAATGTCTTTGGTCCCTAACAAGTCCTCGCTGCCTTGTATGGCTTTAATAAGGGGTTCATTGTTTTCGCTACACATCTTCTTCCTACTGGTATCCAACAAAATAGTTTCTATCAGCGATGTATTGATTTCAGAGGGGAGGGTTGTGTGTGCAGAAGAACTATCTTGCGCCCCTCCTGCGAGAAAGGTCATAATAGTAGATTGACTTTTGCTTTTCCCCTTGACTTCCAGCGGGGGGTAGCACTATCGCTCGTCTTGGCATCTTTCCCTGGGCCAGGCATATTTTTCCCAGCTGATTTGCCTATTATTGACGTAAGGTGCTCCCACTAGATCTCCTTTATCTCTTCCAACACGTGTCATTTTAACTCCGTCCAACTTATCTCCAGGATTCCGAGTAGTTTTGGGTGCCATACTTATTTTCAGAGCGTAGGGTAACACTCTCATAAATCCCGCTATTCCAGCTACTGCCGCTAACACATAGGATATTACCCGTTTAATCACACTCCTTAGAGGCCGTGGGGGAGTGTATGGGTACCTAGATATACCAACTTGTGTATCAAACAGCATTAGGGCCCAAAGTCATCCGTTTCTCTTTTTGTATTTTTATATATTGCCAATCGCCCTTTTTTCAGCAGCAGTCTAGTAGTTCACTCTCTACTCCCACCGGTGCAAGGGCCCCTATAGAAGCGGCAGATAACAGTTTTGTCTACTGAGTAATAATGTCTCTTAATTCAATTGCTGGATAGCTTAATCCCCCCTTTTTTTTTTCCCTCCCGCCCCTTTAAAGAAAAAGCTGCACCAAACTGCTTGAATTTTCAATTATAACATTGTAATCTATAGCAGTATTGAATATATTTTTAATGTTCTCTGTCCACCTTGTTCTTTGGATAAGGAGCGAGTTGCTTGCAGTACATACCATCAGTAAGCTTTCATTGTCATCATCCTAGTGCCTGGTTGCTGCATAATACTCCGATGCTTAATCCAAAGTCAATGTCACAGTCTCCTCACACCCTCTTCTCATCTGGGTGTGAGCAAGTACCGTGCCCCTCGCTGCATCTCTTCTTTTTTTTTTTTTTTTCCCAGCCCAGCCTCAAACCTTAGAGGCCATCACAGCCCCAGCCTCGTGGGAGTCCAGCGCGCAATCGGGGGCTCCGAGGCGGCTCTTCGGTTCACGCGGCGCTCAGCGCTTCTTTTATCCTGCCGCCGCTGCCGCTACCTTAACTTTCCTTCTGCACGATCCTCCGCCGGCATGCTTGAGGCTACCGGGGGCTCCTATCCCCCAATGTCCGCGATCGATGTTGCTCGGCCACGATTGCGGCGGCGACTGTGGTCTCGGGTTCCGGGTGGGCGGGGCTTAGCGAGCCTCGCGATTACACGATCGCCATGTTGCCCCTCCGCCTCTCAACCATGATTGAGATTCTCATCCTCCTTTACAATATTTACAAAGCAATAATAAACAGAAATAGTGCTCCAACACCCTTGAAAGATAAGAGATAGACTTATGGAAAACATATATTTCATAAACCAAAATGAAATAGAAAACAAGAAATGAAACAATATTCTACAGACTCTAGAAATCCCATACTGTGAAGGTTCTATGTACCTATGTACCTTATTGACAATGCATATCGTGGATCCAAAAACACAGAGCTAAAAGAGGGAATAAGAAATATGTCAAAAAGCTGTTGTTATTTAAATATATTAACCAATACATAACTAAAGAACATAAGTCAACCAACCTTACAAATACTTCCACAATAGTTATAAAAGAATGCCCAAAGCAAATCAGGTCCAGTTTTCAATTTTCAATTCTCACAACAGAAATCCCCACGGTTTAAAGATGGTGTGAGCTGAAACTATAAGGGGGGGTACACGCCTGGACCGAGTCAACAGCGGAAGAGTTCCAATCTACATTAAAATCAGAACATTGCAAATATAAATACTTATATATTTAGCCAACCAACTCAATAGTTAATCAACTCTGCCATATATGTACAATTTATATATAACCCATCAGAATCTGATCCAACCAGACACTACCTTCAAATAATGTTTTACTTTTCAATCTCCTATGTTGTGTATGATGCACCACACTTCCTGCCCAATGTAATTAGCAACTTTTAAAACGCTATACGTGTCTGTGTGTTCATTCTAAGTATGGAAACCTCTTTTAAATCTAATTCCATGATACAACTACTATCCAACATACAAATGTATAATGCAGTCTACAAATGTGTTATAATGCATACACATTTTCACCAACATGTTGCGGTTTCAAAAAGGGAGAAAACGAAGCAAAGAATGCCATTTATATACTTTACATACTGATATTATTAGTCTCCATTTAGGGTCCTGTATCGCTTACTTCAAACATCCGAACAAACCTGCATAGCAACCGACACGTCCATTTATGACGTATAGCGTCCAATCGTTTTACATGTAAGCGGTCCAATGACAAAGTCGAGCACTGACCGTCACATATACGGCGGCCATGTCAGTGCTAGTGCAAGTCACTGGAAATCAACAAATAATGAGCGTCACAAATACGGCGACCATATTGGTGCTAATTGTTTGGGCACAGAGCAAACCTGTATAGTAACTGACACGTCCATTATGACGTATCGCGTCCAATCATTTCACACGTAACCGGTCCAATGACAAAGTCGAGTACTGACCGTCACTGATACGGTGGCCATGTTAATGATAGTGCAAGTCACTGGAAATCAACAAATAATGACCGTCACAAATACGGCAGCCATATTGGTGCTAATACGAGTCACTAAGACTCCTCCACCTATTCTTCTGTTACATATTTCATAAGTACTTAACATAAACACATATATCCTTCATATACAACTAACACATATCAAATCGTATTTTACTCAAAGTATTTATGTTAGGGAAAGCATCCGTACAGTACATTCTAACGGCCTATCTTACCATTTTATTTATTTACCAAATAATACATTTGAAGTCACCAATGCATCGGCCATATTAGTACAGTCACAATTCCACTAAAAATCCATCTACCTAATCAATTTTTTTAATTTACTACAAAGAGGTTGAATTCCATATCTACAAAACAAAACTGGAATTTATCCAACAGATCCATTTGCAACAGCATGTCCAAGCAGACCACAATTAAAATGTTGGATCAACACAAATATTTTCTTTATATACCAAATGAGATATTATTATAGTCATTGGTCTAGTGACCTAGGTAAAGAAACACAAAAATACATTATCTATGTGGTGTCTTATTCATAGTCCTTAAAAAAAGAGAAAGAGAAAGAAAGAAATGAAAAATCTGAAATCAATTAATCAGTGTATTATTAATTTGTGTTATCATTTGTTAGTATTGTTAAATATTAGATCATAGACCACTATATTTCCATACATTTCCAAAGTCATTATTAATCAATATCAATTTACCGTTATGTAGACATTCAAAGAAAGCGATATATCTCATCATCTAAATTCATCCCCAATTCAATGGTTTTCAATCTGATTATCCATCTTGCCTCATTTCTTTTCAATTCTAAAGTTTTGTTACTACCTCTAGGATGCACAGGGGTTTGACTAATACCCATATATTTAATCACCGGGAGCTCTGAATTTGGATGCACCTTAATGATGTGTCATACTACTGGAGAAGAAAAATCATGATTTCTTAGAGAATGCATATGTTCCTGAATTCTCTCTTTTAGGGGCCTGATGGTGCTGCCCACAGAAATCTGACCACATTCACATTGCAATAGATACACTACATACTTAGGCCCTCATTTGGACTTCAGCGGTCTTTTTTCAAGACAGCTGAGGTTCTGCCGGGCTGAAGACCGCAATTGCAGGCGGTCTCCCGCCCAGCGTATTATGACTGCTAGCAGCCCTCTGCCCTTTTTCGGATGCAGAGCTGCCAGCAGCCATACCGGCGGGCGGCGGTGAAGTGGAGGCTGCTCCACCGCCACGTCATCAGAACACTGCCCGCCAAATCACAACCCAGGATTCGGCATGGCAGTGTTCTGGAGACAGAGTGCTGGCAGGGGAGCAGCCCCATGGATCCCGTTCCCACCCGGAGGATCACCGGACCAGGTAAGGTGATCGTCCGTTAGGGAAGGGGGTGGTGGGTGTTGTGTGTTGTGTGTGTGCATGGGCGTGTGCGTGTGAGGGTGTAGAGGGGTTGTGTGAGTAAGTGATTGCATGCCATGCGGTGGGTGTATTGTGTGTATGGGAAATGTGACGAATGTCTGTGTGCATGTGTGCATGTATGTGTGCGTATATGTGTGCGTGTATGTGTCTGAGTGGTGTGAGAGTGCCTGTAGGCGGGGTGGGGTGTGTGTGTGTGTGTATCTGGGGGGGTGGGGGAGGGGGTCCTACCACCTTTGCAGGGTGGGAGGGGGGTTGTGGCTGTTGGGGGAGGGCTCGGGGAAGGGGAGAGCGGGAGACCCCAATCAGTGCCAGGGAAGGAATTCCCTGACACTGATAGTGCCTACCACCATGGATTTCGTGGCAGTACAAAACCCCACGAAATCCATGGCGGTAGGCAGGGCCCTGATACCGCTGACCGTATAGTGACGGTCGCTGGGCTGGAGACCAAAGTTTCCAGCCCAGCAGTCATTACCACCCTGGCGGTCGGAGTGTTGAAGTGGCGGTTTGCCATGGCAGTAACCGCCATGACCGTAATACCATTTTTGTTTCCGCTGGCCTGTTGGCGGTATTACTGCCACTTTTACTCCGACCGCCAGGGTTGTAATGAGGGCCATAGTGTTACAGTTTATGAACGTCCCAATTTTATAAGTATTGCTCGCATTAAAAGTAAAGTTGAGAGTCTTGTGTAGTGCTCTATTACACACACACACATTTGTAAAATCCATTAGTTCTTATCGAGAGCCAAGTTGTTTTTCTCTCCTTAATTGGCGGTAAGAAGCTGTTACAAACCAAATTTCTAATGGTTTTCCTCCTCTTATGGATCATTTTCGGTTTTAGAGATACTATCTGTGAAAGAGTACTGTATGTCCGGAAGATGTACCAATGTTTACAAAGAATTTTGTAAATATCTTGAATATTATGACTAAACGGAGTCACATTTCTGCAGTGAGTTAGTTTTTGATCTACTTTGTTTTTTAGTAGAGATATCCTAGATATATGATTAACCTTTTTTCTAGCTGCCCTTATAATATGTGTAGAATAACCTCTTTGCAAAAATCTGTTTTCTACGCAATCAAATTCAATCACACATGTATCCATCTCACTACAGTTCCTTTTCATTCTAATCATTTCACCAAAAAGAATAGCTGATATCTGGTTCTCAGGATGACATTACATGCAGTTGGCTTACAATAGACCGTTGTATTGTCCTTTCTAAATATTTCCAAATCCAAGAAATGTATGCACTTTTTATTATATTCATATTTCATCTGTATATTGAAATTATTTGTATTGATTTCATTACAAAATTCCAATAATAACGGTTCCGATCCCATCCAAATCATTAGTATATCGTCAATAAACCTCTCCCAAAAGAAGATGTGTTCAGTCATGTGTGGGGGACCCCTTTGCCAAATATGAGATCCCTCAAATCTGCCTATATATAGGTTTGGAGATGGTGAAAATCGTGAACCCTTTGACACTCCCTGAGCCTGTCGATACCATTCACCCTCATGTATGAAAACATTGTTTTCCAATGTGAAATCGATCATTCATAATAGCATATCTGGATGTTCCAAATACGATGCCGATCTATTAGAAAGAAAGTGACGTACCGCTTCCAAGCCTTTAACTTTAGGTATACAGGTATATAAAGATGTAACATCCATTCTGACCCAAGTCATTTCCGATACCTATGTTGTATCCTCCAATTTCATGAGAACATCCTTTGTGTCTTGTAAGTATGAGGGTATGTTTTTGACAATTGGTTGTAAATAACTATCAATATATTCGGGAAGTCTTTCAGTGGGAGAACCTATCCCAGATATATTTGGTCTACCTGGGGGAGATGTATTGTTCTTGTGTATTTTAGGTAGTGTATATATACAAGGTGCTTTCAGATATATATTTAATATATATCTATATTCCAAATCCGAAATCAGACACTGTTATTGCCACCCTAACAGTAAAATTTCCAAATTATGAACAATTTTGTTCATTGGATTTTCTTTCAATTTTATATATAAAGTGCAATCCAACAGTTGTCGATCAATTTCTTTAATATAGTCAGATCTATTTAAAATGACTATATTAAGCCCTTTATCTGCTGCCTTGACTACCAAACTTCGATTGCCACATAGTTCTTTTAAAGCCAATTTAGTGAGTTCCTCCTTCACCAGTTTTCCAAAAGTATCTATAACATTATCACTTGACAAACTGGGTGTAAAGACAGGGATTGAGGGACAACATTTAGCCACACACTATCCTATGAGGTTAACATCAGAGGCATACACTAACATATACCGGGTGGGGACCAAGCCTCACCATTAAGCCACACCCTGTGCCTCTGTAGTTGGGCCTTCACATTTGGGATGCTGCTATTCCTCAGGACAAAGGCATCATGCACCAACCCAGGTACTTAGCATTGACGTGGGAGATGTACTGGTCCACCAGACACACCATCTGCACATTCATGGAGTAGAAACTCTTACGATTACTGTACATCTGTTCATTCTGGCGGGGGACAAAAGCAATATGTGTCCCATCAATCGCACCAATAATATTGGGGATATGTCCCATTACATAGAATCCAGCCTTCACACTGGCCAAATCTTCCACATGGGAGAAAGCTATGTAGCTGCACATGTGTTTGTTTTACCAGAGCAGACTGAGAACATTGGCTGTGACATTCCTGCTACCAAGCCCACTGTCACTTGGAAAAAAACCAGTTGCCAGGAAAAGGAGAACTGATAGCACTTGCACAAGAGGGGGGATCCCAGTCGGATGACGGATATGTGAGATTAGGTCTGGCTCCAACTGGGCACACAGCTCTGTGATTGTGGTCCTGATCAATGTATAGGTGAAGATAATGTGCCTGTCCTCCAGTGTAGCTAAGTCAACCAGTGGTCTGTACACAGGGGTATGTCTCCATCTCCTATTAAACCGCAGCAGTAGGTATCTAAGGGACACAAGAGTAAGTAGGCTGTGACAATTTGAACAACTAAACCACAAAAGCAGTCCACATTGTGCAATTCTGTACTGGGACAGTGTAAATTTTGAAGTATGCCCCTATTTAACCTGTGACACAGCAATTCTCGATAGTCCTGTTCACCCCCCGAATGGCACCACCTGTCCTGTGTGGAAGGACAGGTGGAAGTGAGGTAATTCTGCTGACGTTGAGCATTGTGGCGGTAGGCGGTCGTGCACTGCTGTGCAGTGCCTCATTGGATAATATTGGGCCCTATGAAGTACAGTGGTCAATGGGAATGTACGCCAGCGGTGACGGTGTACAACACCGTGGATGTGACCGCCATTTTCTAACTCAATCCTCACTTGCTTCCTGACCTTCAACAGGAGAACACCTACAATGCGTGTGCTGTTGTGACCTCTGTCTGGAAACTACCATGGCCCGTGTGACTGGGGAAAGGGCCCCAGCCTTCACTTCAGAGGAGTTGGAGCGACTGGTGGATGGGATCCTACCCCAGTACGGACTGCTGTGTGGGCCTTCAGACCAACAGTGAGTACACCTTGGGCACGATGCATGTGGCATGGAAATGTGTGTGAAGGCTTTGTGTGAGGGGGGATTCTCCGTTGGCAGTGTACATGTTGTATGCTGCGCTATGTGTGTACCAATAGTGATGGAAACGGGTATGGTGGGCAATGTGTGTGACAGGCTGGACAGTTAGTTTAATGGAGTTCTCCTGTATGTATTACCTCTGCAGGTCAGCGCCCATCAAAAGAAAGGATTATGGCATGCCATCGCCAAGGACGTGTGGAACCTTGGGGTCTATGGCAGGCATAGCACCCACTGTCGGAAACGGTGGGAGGACCTGAGACGCTGGGCATGGAAGACCACGGAGACCCTGCTGGGGATGGCCTCCCAATGAGGAAGGGGTGCCCGTTAGACCCTGACCCCCCTGACGCACACTGGCGGTGATGTACCCTGAGCAGGATGGGCACTTGAGGGAATCACAGCAGCCACAAGGAGGTGAGTACATTGGGTATCATTACATGTTTTGGCTGTTGGGGTGGTATCCGGGTGGTGGTTGTGTGTTAGTGGGTGCCCTAAGGCCAGGCCAGACATTGCAGCATGGGTCATCTCTAGGGTAATGGTTGCATGTCAAATGCAGGTAACTTAGCTTGTTAGTAGTCACTCTCAGGCAGGGCATTGTGGGTCCCAGATGTGCTGCAGTTGACGGTGTGCGCTCCTCATCATGCATTGGTGACTAGCCATATCACTGGTAGTGCAATGCATATTGCTTAGGTCTGTTCCCTGTGTGTGAGGGTGCTGTGTATAACAACGGTGGTAATGGTGCAGTAATTGACCCCGTGTTTAGTTTTTCTCTCTCTCTCCCCTCTTTTGTTCTGTCATCCTGTCCTTGTGTGCATTATCATCATCTGGCGGAGGAGCAGGGGCACCAGCAACAGAGGGAGCTGCATCCCATAGGACCCTGGAGGCAGAGTCCACGACGGCAGTGGGACGGAGGGCGAGGGGAGCACCACAGCTGAGACAGTAAGAGACGACACAGACTCAGATACCACTTCCGATGGGATCTCCCTGGTTGTGGCGGACACCTCTGTGACCACCCCAGCTACAGCTGCCACCCCGTACCAGCACTGCCCTCCCAGATGCCCCTCAGTGAGTTGCCCGTGCCCGCTCACCTAGGAGGGTGGGCATCTCCTTCGCCCTAGGCACCTCAGGCCCTGCCGCAGTGAGCCCTGCTGCCCTGAGTGAGGAGGCTACTGACCTCCTGAGATCCATCTCTGTAGGGCAATCAACCATTGTGAATGCCATCCAGGGGCTAGCATCCCAGATGCAGCAATGCAATGCATTCCTGGAGGGCATTCACAGTGGATTGGCGGCCCAACAGAGATCAATTCAGGCTCTGGCCTCCTCTCTGATGGCAGCCATTGTCCCTGTTTCTACTGTCCTCCCTCCAAATACCACTTCCCAGTTCGACTCCTCTCAACCTCAACCCATCCCAGGCACACATACAGATGAGCATGCACACAAGGCAACACACAAGAGTGGCACAGGCAAGCACAAGCAACACACTTCATCCCACAGGCACTCACGCAAGCACCTGTAGACATGGCAACCACAGTTGTAGACATGACAACATCCACTGCCTCCACTGTCTCCCCCTCCTCCTCTTCCTCCTCCTCCTCCACTTCCCTCCCAGTCACGTCCACACTAACACCTGCATGCACTACATCTACATCCACTACCAGCATCACCACACTAAGCAGAACACACCTCACTGGCAGACACCTCCACAACAGCCATGCACGCGTCCCATCTGTCCTCTCCTACCCTGTCTGTCCCCCCCTTCTAAGGGACTCAAACACAAGCATTCACACACCCAACAGCCACCCACCTCACATAAACATATTGTCCATGCACTTGCACCCAAGCCCAGCAGACACACACCTCCAACAAGCACTCCCTCGTCCTCCACTTCCATTAATCCTCCCTCCTCCCGCCCCCCACCCCACCATCCCTAAAAAGCTTTACCTTTCCCAATTTGATCTCTTCCCTACCCCTCCCCCCGTCCTGCAAGTATGGGCAGAGTACCAAGGACACAGCCCAGCACATCAGCCACACAGTCCACGGGGACAGTGGTAACACCACCTACTCATGGTGGTAAGGATACCAAACCTCCATCACAGAAGGGGAAGGAGCCAGCACCACCAGAGAAGAAGGAGAAGGGGCCTGCGCCACCAGGGAAGAGTGTGAAGGGGCCTGCACCACCTGTGAAGAAGGGGAAGGGGCCTGTACCACTTGTGAAGAAGGGGAAGGAGCCTGCACCACCTGTGAAGAAGGGGAAGGAGCCTGCACCACCAGGCAGAGAGGGGAAGAGCCCATCCACCCTTGCCAGGAAGGGTAAGGGATCCATGACCCATGTACAGGAGGAGACAAGGCACTCTATGCCAGCGGAAGCTGTCAGGCTGACACCGTCACTACCACCACCTGTCACAGGGCCCACACTGCCAGCTTTGGAAGTGCAGCCATCGGACAGTGCAGGGGCTTCCCAGGAGGCTCCTCCATCCACCACCACAGTGTAGCCATCAGACAATGCAGAGGCTGCCGAGGAGGCTCCTCTAACCACAACCACAGTGCAGAGGTCACTGCCAGTGGACACAATGTAGGCCACCCTCCAGGGGCTGCTTTGCGGCAGCCCCCTACCGAACCAGTGGGCAAGTCATCCACTTCAGAGACTGTGGCCTTGCACTCCCCAGGACAAAGCAATGTGCATGTTGTCCCCTCCGGAATCAGTGGGCAAGACACCCACTTCAGAGACTGTGGCCTTGCACTCCCCAGGACAAAGCTATGGGCATGGAGCCCCCTCCAGAAAAAGTAGGCAAGTCACCCACTTCAGAGACTGTGGCCTTGCACTCCCCAGGACAAAGCAATGGGCATGGAGCCCCATCCAGAACCAATGGGGACGTTCCCATATTTGGCTGAGGGGCCCCCCACTCCCTCTGATGTGCCTTCCCTCTTGCAAAATGATGCCCCTGCAGCATTCTCTCTGGATGTGTCAGGATACAGGTTGGGCCTTGGAATGTTCCCTGTTGCCTTGTGTGCCCTTATGACTTTGGACTGGCCCTTTATGAACATTTGTGTATATTTTTGGTTTGTGTGGTGGGTTTTGCTATGCTAATACATTGTCGCTACTCCAGCATTGTGGTCCGTGTTTTATTATGCCGTGTGTTGTGTACCATTGTTTTTCATGTGCAGCTGGTTGTGTGTACGGTGTGTGTGTGTCGGGTGTGTGTTGTGCTTGTGTGTATCACTCTTGTTCCTCCCACACTCCCTTGTGTGCTAGGCGTCTGTACTCACCATCGTCATCTTCGTCGGCATTGGTGTTCAAGGTTGAGCATGACATAGAAGATCATCGGGAAAACTTGCAGTTCTGGTTCCATGGCGGCGTGGTTTTTCCCTGTGTCTCCAATGGTGAGTCCTTTCACTTCTAAGCTCTGTTTCCGCCAGGCTTTTGTTGACGTTGGTACCGCCCCGGAAAAGGTGGTGGTTCTGTGTGTCTTAATATAGTGGGCGGTACTTTGTCTCCCACCTGTCTGTTGTTGGCTACCGCCACAGTGAATGTTGTTTCCGCCCTGGCAGTGGGTGTGGTACATTGGCTGTCTATGGGAGTTATCACCGCCATGGTCATAATTTGGTGGAACTTACCGCCAGCCTGTTGGCAGTATTACCCCCACTTTATCACTCACCACTAGGGTCATAATGAGGGCCTATGGGCCTCATTACAAGTTTGGTGGTCGGACCGCCAGACTGCCATGTTGATGGTGTTACAGACTGCCCGATTACGAGTCATACAGGCAGAACCACCCACCGCCAAACAAAAAAAGCAGACCATCAGTGGTGTGATAAGCCTGAAATCAACCCCCGACAGCCAAGAGACCAACCACTGGCTGTATCACAAGTCCAAAGTCGCAGAGGTGGAGACCCAAGGCAGTCAGCCAATGGTGGTCTAAACGACGATGGTCTGCTGTTACCAAAGTAATGCTTAACTGCATATTGGATGAATTTGAAACCAACACAGCTGACACACATTGCCACATTCACACACCTGTAAAGGGCACTATGAAACACATCCCTTCACACACCACAATCCTCTGTATTTAGGCAGAAAGACCCAGTAAGAAAGAGCACATTCCGAAATAAAATATATATAATAGGTGCCCCTTCAAATTTTTCATACAACACATACCACACCCTGCACAAACCTTTTCTAGTCACACACTTCTGCACTTCCCCACTTTAGTAAGACACTGTCACCTGTTAATGTTTTTTTGTACCCTCATGTCACCCATGAAAAATCATCTTTCACTGATGATGAGCTAAGAGTCATGGTGAGTGTAATTATAAGAGTAGAGCCACAAATGTTTGGAGCACAAGTCCAGCACACTTCTCTCAGTAGGACAATCAAAATGTGGGACAGGATAGTCAACAGAGTCAATGCTGTAGGCACCACCCTGCCTTCACACAAGGGAGAACATCAGGAAGAAGTGGAACAAACTCAGGGGCAAGGTCTGTTCCATGGTCTCTAAGCCCAGCTGCAGGCTAAGAAAACTGGAAGTGGCACTCCACTCTGCACTTACAACTCATCATCATCATTAGCTTTATTTCAATAATAAACATACCATAAAAGCTCATCATACAATGCACATGAACAAAGAATGAATTAAAACCATGCAATACACTATAATATAAAACAGTCTATACATATTCACAAAAACAATAAATTACAAAATTTAGTTAGACATGATCAGAATAATCCATCAATGTAAAAACAATGCCAAAAAACCTTCACCCAATAGGCTAAAAAAGCAACGAAGGATAAAAGCAATGTAGCAATATTAAAACATTAATGTCAATTATTCCTTGTAGTGATAACGTATCCATTTTACCCACGGTCACACACTTGTTCATGGGATACCTCTAAGCACTTTGCTCTTACATGCCAGATTGCATCTAAAAATGTAGCCAACACACATACCACGATACCATTGGTGTTTGATCTGCAAATCCTGTGAGCTATAAGCCGAATATTAATGCCCATGGTTCTACAGAGAGGTATAATCCATTTAGTCCACTGTTTAGCATATGCAGGACAGTGAAATAGCACATGTGCAATGCATTCTGGTGATTCGCAACCCATTGGGCAAAGGTCCTGTTGAAGGTTTTGTGCCCCATCTACAAGTAAAAGTACGTAGTGGTAACGAACCCAACCTAAATCTAATATAAAGTGCACATGCTCGAGATGATAAAATGAAGTCTCTGGGGGTCATTACGACCTTGGCGGGCGGCATGAGCCGCCCACCAAGATCTAACCGCCATGCCCCCTGCCGTGGCCATTTCAATGATCTCCGCTGGGCCGGCGGGCGGAAACCTGGTTTCCTTCCGCCAGCCCAGCGGGGATCACAGCTGCAACATAGGAGCCGGCTCCAAATGGAGCCGGCGGCGTTGCGGATGTGCGACGGGTGCAGTTGCACCCGTCGCGCTTTTCACTGTCTGTAAGGCAGACAGTGAAAAGCTGCATGGGGCCCTGTCAGGGGGCCCCACGACTCCCCGTTCCGCCAGCCTTTTCCTGGCGGTGCAAATCGCCAGAAAAAGGCTGGCGGTCGGGGACTCGTAATCCCCTGGGCAGCGCTGATTATCACCGCCAGGGCAAAAGTGGCGGAATACCGCCGGCCCCGGCGGTGCGACCGCGGCGGAATACGCCTGGAAGCACCGCCAGACTGTTGGCAGTGCTTCCGTCGTTTTAGCCCTGGCAGTCCCGTACCGCCAGGGTCAAAATGACCCCCAATATAATTCTCAAATTCGTAATGACATTTGACTAATGTGAACCTATCTGTCAGACTGTACGAAGGCGCCTCAATCGGTTTGCCTATTTTTAGTTTTAGCCAGTATGCATCCTTAATAGATTGCATCACATTTTTTGGTAAACCATAAGGAGCTGTCCAGAAGTGGCCCAATCCTAAATTAATCAAACTATTTTCAACATAGTTACACCATGGAATTTTCCTTGTTGTATGTGTACGAAGCAGAGCATTCACCCATGTTCTAAAAGGACCGTAAATCTACAAGGACCAAATCTTAATCCAATACAATATTGGTCTTAAAGCCGCTATGTGCGCAATGGAGTCCAAATTCAGGTCCATTCGAATTGGCAACGTGTGTGAGCTTGTGGGTATTTTAAGCACAGCCTTTCAGAAATTAATTCTCGGTGAGCTTCAGTTCCCTCAGATTGCCGTGCCCCCATAGCTCTGCTCCGTACAAAACACACCCTCTAGCTTGTATTTTGTATATTTCCATTGCAGGGGAGATTGCAAAACTGGGAGATCTATTGGCAAATCGAAGGATGCCCCACAAATTCTGTTTTAGTCTCATATGTGCCTTTAATAAAAGGGCCTGCCATTTATGAGTGTCCTCTAACCTAACTCCCAGATAATCAAAATCGGCAACTCTCTCTAACGCTTCCCCTTCCTTTTGAATCATCTTTCTTATTTCACGCCTTTTGTCACCAAAGATCATATATTTGGTTTTCGTGGAATTAACTTCGAGACCATGGTCTTTACAAAAGGATGAGAACTTTGCTAATAAATTGGCTAGACCGGAGGCAGTTTGGGATAGTAAGAAGGTGTCATCCGTAAATAATAGACATGGAATTTTTTTGTGCCATCTAGTTTTGGAGCATCATTATCACAGGCAAGTAGATAAGGGATGCATGCATTAATAAATAATAAAAATAAAGTGGGGGCCAACACACATCCCTGCCTCACCCCCCTTTTAATCTGAATTTCATCTGTTACTTCCGCATTTACTCCCCTTCGAATTTTTGCGTAGCTCTTAGTATACAAACTTTTGATTCAATTCAATAAAGGGCTCGGGAAACCAACTCCATGTAGGACCTCCCATAGTTTGCTAAGTGGGACCAAATCAAATGCAGATTTAAGGTCCACAAATGCCACAAAAAGATTCCCGCCATCCAAATCTGCAATCTTCCATTTAATCGTAAGAAACCTAAATATCTGATATATTGTACTAATTTTCTGTCTAAACCCTGCTTGGAAATCACTAAGCACTTGGGACTCTTCTAGCCATTCCTTAATCCTTGACAGAACCTGGTGGTGATGACAAAATATTTTTGGGAGATTGTCCAGGAGGCTAATTGGTCTATAATTCATCGGAGCGGCCCACTTACAACTCACTTCCTGGGAGGAGAAGGTCTTGGCCATTCTGCACCCTGAGTGCTTGACAGTAATACCTGAGGGTGTTTAGTCTGGTAATTCGCACCAATAAAATGTCACCTAAATGCCATGCCATTCATGCTCACTGCTCAGCTCACCTACTGCCACCTTTACTATCACCCCACTCACCAGTCCTATGTCCACCTGTCCAACGACTCCTGTCTGGCATCTCATATGTGAAGTTTGCTCATTTGGGAGGATAACATATGTGTATAGTGTGTGTAGTACAGGAACTAACAAGACTACAGCTCCCAGCAGGCACTGTTATGATGACTCCTTACACCAGCACAGTGTATACAGCTGGGAGGGTAACATAGGTAGAGTGTGTATAGTGCAGGGACTGACAGGACTGTAACTCCCCGCAGGCTCTGATCGTCCAACTTCAACCATCAGACCAGTGTTCTTACCTCAATAGACACCTCTATCTTAGCTCCCTATTGAAGTTAACTTATCTGGGAGGAAAACAAATGTATAGGGTATGTAGAACAGAGTTACATGACTGCTACTCACAGGAGGCTCTCTTACTGTCACTCCAACCGCCAGTCCAGTGTCCTCTTCTCCAAACACTCATGATTGGGAAATCACACATGAACTGTACTCACCTGGGTGGATGGCATTTACCAAGTTAATGAAGTAGAGAGAGTGACATGACTGCTAAGGTCAGGAGGTGCTGTCTCACCAACTACAAACGCATGCCCAGTTTCTCATGCCCAATTACCCCTGTGCCTTGACACTCATATGAAGTTTACTCACCTGGGAGGATTACTTTGGTATACTGTGTGCAGCAACTCTCAGGAGGCCTTGCACCTGTAACTCCAAACAGCAGTCCAGTGTCCACCTGTCCAAATACCCCTGTCTGGCATATCACAAGTGAAGTTTCCTTACTTGAGAGGATAACATGTCTGCATAGTGTGTGCAGTACAGGGACTGAAAGGACTGGTAAGACCAGGAAAACCTAGTAATTCCAACCACCAGCCCAGTGTTCAATTGTCCAAATACCCCTGTTTGGCCAGTTACAATTGAGTTTACTCACCTGGGAGGATAACATTTGTATAGTCTGTATAGTAGAGAGTGGTGACTGACTACAACTCCTAGCAGACATTGTTTAATTTACCCCAAATACGAGAACAGAGGTTACTTGTCTAAATACAGCTATCAGTCAACTCTCAATTGAAATGTGCTCCCTAGGGGGAGAACATTGGTCAAAAGTGTTTACCAGAGTGAGTGACTTAACTGCAACTACTAGCATGCACAGTATTTGTAACTACAAACACAGTGTTCTCTTCTCAAAACACCACTGTATGACAATTTCTAAATGAAGTCCACTCACCTTGGGGATAACATTTGTCTACTATTGGGAACTAGAAGAGTGTCCTGAATTCCGAGCCCAATGCGCCGTGTTTTGCTAACTACAATCACCAGCCATGTATCCATTTGACCAAACGCACATGTAAGTGAAATCTCAATGGAAGTTTACTCACCTGGGAAGATAACATTTAGATAGTGTTTGGCAGTACAGGGAGTGACCGGGATGCAACTCACAGGAGGCACTTTTCAAGTGACCCCAAATAGCAGAACAGTGGTCACCTGTCCAAAAACACTTGCCTGATTACTCTAAAATGACATGTACTCACCTGGGAGGGACCAATATGCAGATCATGCTCAACTCAGAGATGTTGCTGACCACTTAGCTCAATCTTGAACTGCTCAGCCAAGATTAAAATATTGAGGACAGGAAGGACAGAACAACCAGTGTGCAACGTAAGTGAACAAGATCAAGATGCATAACTCACAATGGTATTGGCTGCAGACACATTCACAAGCACTGACCACATGATATCTCCAAAGACGTATTGGTCTGCCTCAATAACAATCAACCAGGCTTCAAAATGGTCAAAGCCTCATCCTGTTCAGCCACTGCTTTGCCTGCACTGCTGGCAAGATGGCATTCTCAGGCCATCCTCCCAAGTACCAATAAAAAGCCGAAATTGCAGTAAGTGGAATTTCCGTGTATCAATAATTGCAGGTCAAGAAAATTTGCAAATCAACTACAAGGTCTTTGTTAAATGTCACTGTAAACTTTTGGAGGTAGATGTCACAATACAACCAGTAACATTGTACCTTTCAATACAACAGGTTGTGCTGCCACTGGCCACATATAGCCCAGAGAAGAGATTTCCAGTGCCCATGGATGAAGCCCTCAGTGACAACAGTCCTGTACATCTGGATTTGGAGGGTGGTTCTGGCCCGCTTGGACAACCTGGTCAGGCAACAACAGTGTCTCTCAGTGTGCCAACATCAAGACCTCCAGGCCCATTTGCATCAACCTCACACGCAGCCATTTACCCCCAACCTGAGTCCCTAGGACAGTGGCAACCATCTCGTACTCCCCAGTCCAAGATCCTGAGTCACATCATTACACCTTGGACTATGATGGTCCTGGAACCAGTACTATGGCGCAACCTGTAGCAAGGGCACAGGCCCGTGGGAGTAGGGTACGTGGGATGGATGCTGTGGGCCAATGGGCTGTGGGCTCTGGGGATACCACTGGCAGGACGCCATCAGCCAAGTCTTGGGGGTCTATCAAGAGTCCCAAGGCATGATGGGCGAGGTAGTTGCAGAACTCTGGAAGATCAAGCAGTGGTAGAGGGACATGCATAAGGAAATGTTTCAGAAGTGGGAGGAAAAAATACCGTCCTGGCCTCCCTAATAGGGGCATTCTGGGACACTAATAGTACCCTGATCAGGGATTGTGAGCAACCCATACCCCTTCACCTGGACCAGCAACACCAGGACTTTCATCAGCAGTGCCAGCCACTGGAAGGGAGGCCCTGTCAGGGGAAGAACCCGCAACAGACACCCCTGCCTCCGTAGTATCAGATCACCCCCCACAAGCGGAGATGTTCAGCTAAGAATACAGGATACAGAATACTACTTTGTGTGCCACATAATCACTCTGTTGACTTTAACAACCTTCCATTGCCTATGGGAGGAGTACACTGGACTTTGGACTACAAATGCTGTGGCATCTAAGACAATGGTCTCAACAACCATGACTGAATCCCTCACTGTTCTGTTCTGTCATGTCCCTTATTTTCATCCTACGCACTTATGCACAATAAATACCACCTATCACAAAGTTTGTGGCTGCGTGCTTCAGTTTCAATTACTGCTATGTAGAGATTTAAGACCATGCTCAGCAAAGGAGAAAAACAAAAGATACTGGTACAAGGAGGAATGTGTAACAAGTACACTGTCCTGCTAAGGTTCACTAACAACACACCCAACAACAAAGGTACAAGTGTCTGGTCACATCAAACTTTTTATTCCACTGTACAGCACATATGTTGTCAAACTGTCTGGACGGTCAAAGCCAAGAATGGCTTACTCATATTGTACAAAGGTGGATATTCCAAGGTGCAGTCCCCCAGACCAGAGAAGGAAGTCCCTTGTCAGGCATTGACCTGTAGCATAGGCAAACAGAGAAGTGGTTGATATCACCAGCTTGACACTTATCACATACCACACTAAAGTAATCCAATATCACGTTCACCAAGGTAGAGACAGATGGAAGATCACCAGTCCCAAAGCACAGGTCCATCTTACTCCAATAACCATGCATCTCTAGTATGACTCAAACATATGTCACATTTGTGGCACAGGTAGTGTGGCCTGCAATGAGGAAACACATTTACAGCTACATACAGAGCATACAAGAAGAGTGTTTAGCCTATGTGAAGGGTGAATGTCTGGCTTGCTCTTAATGACAACATATTTTATGCCCACATATTCACACACATGATGCAATTGGCCCAACAGAGCACAAAAAACAAGTACATTGTGAACTTCAGACTGTCCACCCAAACAATGGCTAGGCTGTCTTAGGACAGGTCTCATACACCTCTAAACTGTTACCTACATTACCTGGAACAGTTCATGTCCACTTCACATGTCAGAATAGCATCAGATACCTGCCAATGTCACAACTCTGAAATTGCCTCCTGAGGATGTCATGGTGAAGATACCTGGATAAAGACAACACAAGGAGTACAGATTCAATAACATGCTAACAACACAAATCACATTCCAACCATATGGAAATGAAGTTACATTGCAAAAAGACTGACACAATCAAAACAGCTACATCAAGGTGGGGATATGTCAAAGGCTAACTTTTCATTCACCTTTTGGATGGATGTTGGATAGCATTAGTTCAACATTGTTTTGCAAACTCACTCTACTCCATACATTTTGACAACTACAGTTCTTCATGCAGTCAGAGCCATTATATCACATGACATACTCACAGTAATAAAAAGTAGTTAATGATGAGATCTTCCCGCAAGTCATCTCCTTCCTCTTCACCACTTTTGTCTTCACTTGGTATTTCAGGAGGCTCAGCAAGTGGCACCTTAGGCTCCCCCTCCTCTGTATGGGATGTTCCCCCGCAGGGCAATGTTATGGAGCATGCAGCAGGCAACAATGATTGTATGCATTTTACTTGGTGATTAGGAGACGGCACAACCAATGTGGTTCAAACACCTAAATCTGTGCTTCAGGAGCCCAAAAGCCTGCTCCACCACCTGTCTTGTTCTCCCATGGGCCTCATCAAAGCAGACTTCCCCGAGCGTACTTAGATTCCTCAGCGGCATCAACAACCAAGGGTGGTTTGGATATGTTGAGTCTCCTGTTAAGGAATGGGACAAATGTGCAACAATGAGCCCCTTCTTCCAGAATTGTGTCACCAGACATTTTACACCCACAACCAGGACAGATGTGACTTACCAACCAACCAGGCTCTCTCTGGGTAGAGTATCAGCTGGGGGACCGTGCTGTTCTGCATTATGAAGGAATCATAGACTAAACCCGGATAACAGGCACAGACCTGTGAAATGTATAACTTAGCCAAACATACAACCTGGTTGTTGATGGAATGTAAGTTCTTTCTGTTGCAGTATACTCGTTCATTGTCATGCAGTGCCACCAAGCCAACATGTGGGCCATCAATAGCCTCAACCACATGTGGGAGGCATGCAAAGCCAAAAAAGTCAGCCTCCACATGGGCTAAGTCCTCACGTCGGGGAAACTGGATATAGCTGTCCACGTGTTTCAACATTACTGAGAGGACATCCTTCAACACCAGACTGAACGTAGGCCGGGTCATTCCACCAGCTAGGGACAGTGTATGTTGGAAGGACCCTGTGGCTGGGAAGTGCACTATTGACATGACCTGTACAGTGGGTGGTATGCTGATTGGTTATCAAATAGCTGGCATCAGATCTGGCTCTAACTGGTGACATAAGTCCACTATTGTTTGCCTAGCCAGGGAGTAATGTGTTATGATGTGCCTTTGCTCCATGGTCTGAAGGTCTGGCAGTAGATGGTAGACAGGTGGTTGTCACATCCTCCCTCCCCCTGGGTACCTATACGTGACAAGAAAGGAGTTCAGACACTAGTCATTGTGTCCACAGCAACCTATATGATGCATGTCAAGGTTTACATGTGGCATGACAATTTTGAATGGATGGATATGGCAAACAGTGCCCATCACAACTGCTCAAAACACAAAGGTCACATGTTACCCCTTTAATTTTCCCCACATGTGTACACATTGTGTATCAGGAACGAAAGAAACATTTTCCCACCAGCTTCCACTGGAAATGTGACTGGATGTCCTGAGTGCAAAAATGAACTTCAATGGGGCTTGACTGTGCCCCACTGTAAATTTCCATATGTGCCCAGCAACATATTACAATGGTGTTTGAGTAGTAGGACAAACATAATGACCTACAAGAGCAGGTTTTAGTGCTCAAAACAAAGTTATGTGAGGTATGATGCAGTTTATGAGTCCTAATACTGCATTCTTGGCCTATAAAGTGTCGGCTGCCTGCCTTACTCCATTGGACATTAGGCAGAAGTCGTCATGGCGGTAGGCAGTAGCAACTATGGCGGACACTGCCGTATGCTAACATTGTTGCCAGTGGCGGTCTTGGGCCAATGGCTATGTCCTCTGGCGGTGATGACTGCGTATGTGGCAGACGTGACCACCATGTCCTGTAAAATCCCTCTGTTGACTCCCAACACTGCTGCCAGCAAGACCTCCATTACCGAGCTGCTGTGTACCACCTCTGAGAGCAATCAAGTCAAGTCCAGGAGGTTATAGGGCCCCAGTCTTTACACAAGAGGAGCTGGAGAGGCTGGTGACTGAGGTTCTATCTCTGTATGGACAGCTCTATGGTGCATCAGAGAAGCAGGTAAGTGCCTCATGTGCACAGTTTTCTCTGTACCTCACCATCCTTTGCCTCCTCACAAGCTAGATTGTGCCCGTGTGAGCCTGAGTTTATACTTATGTGCCTGTTGTTGCAGTCTGAATGGCATGTCCAGTGCCATATGTTGAGTACATTCACATTGTGTTGTTCCTGTTTCCTGTGTCCCCTGAACAAATGTGGGTTGGATACTGTGAGAAATGGGGTTTCTGGTTGGCTAGGGTATGCACCTCAGCCAGGCAGAACTTACCCACTCTAGTCAGGGCAAGGGAGTTACACATCCAAGATAACCCCTCCTCACCCCCTTGGTAGCTTGGCACGATCAGTCAGGCTTATCCCAGAGGCAATGTGTAAAGCGCTTGCACAACACACACAACACATGTGACGCAATATCCCCACCACAAAGGAAACACAACACCAGATTATATGAAAATGTACTGTATTGTACACAACGCAATTATTAGACCAAACATCACATATCAGTACTATCCTGCTACCTTTGCACTTGTCAGAACGTTACACATTAGTTACTCTGCAAATTACCAGTAGTCACACATAACACACAGGTTACTCAGTATTCTGCAACTCAAGCAGTAGTCAGGAAACACGTTATCACATTAGAACACTTGTCATAAGAATATCATAAAACGCCCATAGTAGGAACATTAGAAAACATATGGCAAGTTAGGGAAACATATTAGCAAGTCATGCCCATAAAAGGAACATTTGCCCATATATGAAAAAACATCATCATACATCAAAAACAGGTAGGCAATATATCAATCCACTAAAGTCTCTAAAAGGAACTCCTGAGATATATTGTTCCTGTAAACAGCACCTGAGTTCATGAAGGCACCTCCAGTGCCTAAAAGACGAACAATGGGGCCCCCGGCACTCCTCTGCGCAAAACAGGGGCCTCCTGTGAGCATTGGGGACCGGGAGGGGCGGCACGCACCCTCTCCGAATTCCTGCCAGGCCCCTCCTGAGACCCAGGATCACTGGGGTCAAGATAGGCAATTCCCTTCAGTAAAGGATGGGGGCGTCACGCACTCCCTCCGTTTTCAGGACAGGCCACTCCTGGGACCCGTGATTACTGGGGGTCCCCCAGGCCTCCACCGGCCCTCACGATGGGGGGGGCCAAAGTCAGGGAAATACTTATTTTGGAACCCAGGAGCGAACACGCTCCTCACGCAGGGCGCCAGGGAAAGGGTTTCTCCCTTGCCTCCCGTGTCCTGCTCTGGGAACGGCCCTGGAATCCAAAGGGAGACCTCCGATGAGGTCTTTCTTCCTCCCAGGGCCGTCGAAAGGCACTCGCCCCCACCCAGTCTGGTGCGCGAGTGTCGGCGGTGTTCGGGCCCAAGTAAGGGCCTCCTGGTGCCTCGGGGGTACCGCTAGGAGCACACTTGCTCCAATTTATTTCTGTCAGCTTTTCCTCGTGCCCCGAGGGCACCAAAACCAGCGCGTCTCCGACGCGCTCGAGTAGTTAGGAAACCCGGGCTGCAGCGGTGAATCTCTACCACCACGATGCGCTTTTAAAAGCAATTTTGCATAAAACGGAGCCCGGGTCGCGGCGGTGATATCTCCCTGCAGTAGTGTGCTTTTCAAAGCGCAAAGGAACAACAGGGGACAGCGCTTAGAAGCACCACTTTTGATAAAGAAGCAAAGCACTCCCCATGCTGAGGATGGCTACAGGGGTCAGGGTCCACAGCACCCTGCCCCTGGGGAGCAGATCCTGAGAAGCAGGTCCACAGGTGGAGGGGGGCTCAACAACAGGCCAGCGCAAAGAGGGTGCAGGCCAGTGGCAAGTCCTTACAGTGACCAAGCAGGTCACAGGTCAGCACAGCAGCAGCAGTCCATGGCGGTTCCTGGTGAGTCCTTCCAGCAGTCTGTGTCCAGTTCCAGGGTAAGTTCAAAAAGTCTCCAAATTGTGGGGAAAATTCCCCTGTACTTATAGTCAGTTCTTACAGTGTTTTACAATGGTAGGGAGAGGAGGATCTAGCCAGTTACAACTGGTTCTGGGAGTGCCCCCTCTCTCCTTTCAGCACAGGCTCCAAACATCAGTGGGGGGTTAACGACCCTATTGTGTGAGGCCAGGGCACAGCCTTTACAAATGTAGGTGTGCCCCGCCTCTCCCTTCTCTCAGCCCAAGAAGACTATTCAGTATGCAGATGCACCTCTGTGACACCTCCACCCTCCCTGTGTACAGGCTGTCTGAAAAGTATGCACAAAGCCCCAACTGTCACTCTGCCCAGACGTGAATTGGAGTCAAGATGCAAAACACCAGAGTCATAAGCACAGATAAATGCGCACTTTCTAGAAGTGGCATTTCTGTGCTAGTAATAAAAAATACACTCACACCAGTAAGCAGCATTTATTATCACCATCACAACCATACCAAACACGCCTACGCTACCCCTCATAAATCAGATAAAACCCCTTACACATAAGGCAGGGCATTTCTAATGCAATCCTATGAGAAGGCATCACTCACAGCAGTGAGACACCAAGTTAGGCTGTTTGTCACTACCAGGACAGGCCATGCAATATGGCACATGTCCTGCCTTTCTACATACATGGCACCCAGCCCATGAGGCTAGCTAGGGCGTACCTTAGAGGTGACTTACATGTAGTATAAGGGGAGTTCTGGGCCTGGCAAGTAAGTTTAGATGCCAGGTCCCTGTGGCAGAAAACTGCGCACACAGGCCCTGCGCTAGCAGGCCTGAGAATGGTTTGAAAGTCTACTTCAGTGGGTGGTGCAAGCAGCGCTGCAGGCCCACTAGTAGTATTTAATTTGAAGGCCCTGGGTATAGAGATACCACTGTACAAGGGACTTATAGGTAAATTAAATATGCCAATTAGGTATAAGCCAATCATGCCAACTTTAGATGGGAGAGCACCTGCACTTTAGCACTGGTCAGCAGTGATAAAGTGCTCAGAGTCCTAGAGCCAACAGCGAGAGGTCAGAAAAACCAGGAGGAAGGAGGCAAAAAGACTGGGGATGACCCTGCATAAGGCAAAAAATCCAACAGATACCCAGGACTAGGTGTGGTGACATCACAGCCATTCATCAAGATTGTTGAATATGTGAGACAAGATGTAGGTGCATGTTAGCATGAGTTGAGTATGCATGTTATATGTGTCAATTGTCAGGAATCTAAGCTATGTGTATGTTGCCACTGAGATTACTTCAGAGATTTGCCCTTGCTAATCGTTTTTTGGCAGGTATGACATTACTCTCTCTGCCCTTCAGTTTGCCAGACACGCCACATGCTAAATTGCTGTTGGCTCCATGATGTACTGTAATGCATGGTAGTGATGGGAATGTGAGTGTCATGTAGGTTTAGTCTGCTCAGCCTAAAGAGACCAGGGCCTGTCACATGTATCTCACAGTATGGATCCTAGTCTAGGTTGGGGTGGAATCACTGTGGCTATACAACTGTGGTACTGCGGACTATCCCTATACATCAGCAGATCCTGTCATGTGGGCAATATGAGGCTCTGGTGTAAAATCGTGCCCAGAGTGCCTCATTCCTTTGATTAGAAAATTAATGGGTCCAGCGGTAAGTAACTAATCTAGTCTACATGTGCACTTAGCATCGTTGTCAGTATATGTCTTTGTCTCATGACAGGTCCCTTACTTCCACAGTCCTACTGTCACCCTCACACAGGTCATATATGTCCTGTGCATGCTCATTGCATGACTGACATTTCCACAGTGCACAGAGTTTGTAGATTCCTCGGAGACCATGATATGTGACTCAGTAGCTTGGTTGCATAGTACAAAGTGTACAATGCATGGCTTTGTTTGTTGGATGCCATCTCTGTGGGATGAACGCATATGTACAAGAGCGTGTTCTATGGTATAGATACATAACACAGAACCCCACCCCATAAAATGGCATAAGTCTGTATTTGTCATTGCAATGTTCCACACATGGACTGGCTAGACACTTCCTGTATCCACCAGGCCTGTCCCTTCATTGTCATTTATGTGTGTATTCTGGCAGTGGCCTGTAGGGAATGCACGCAGGCAGTCATTGTCACAGAGTGTGTATGTGTTGGTCCATTCATGCCTCAGGAATCTACCTTTCAGAAGCCACAGAGGTGTGAAGTGCTTCATGGTGGCTCACATCTCTGTCAAGTTGCTAGAGCATGTCTCACAAGATGTCAAGAGCCTGTCTAGTAAATCCTGGGCCAGAGCCGGGTGGTGGGTTTTCCTGCAGATTGGGAAATGTATGTCTGTAGTCATTGCCTAGTGCATATTGAATTGTATGTTCAACACTTGGGGAGTATTGACAAAATGGGTAAGGCAAAAGCTTGATGTTTTCGACATGTATGTGACGGTACTTGTGAACATGATTTCTTGATTTGTTTTTTTCATCCATGCAGGTCAACGCTCATCAAAAGAAGGGGATATGGTGAGCCATCATCCATCAGGTGTGGATCTGGGAGGGTTCACAGCTGGCAGAGTGCCCACTGTCCTAAGAGGTGGGAGGACTTGAGACACAGATGATCGCAGAGGCCCAGCTGGGGCTGTCCTCCTGATATGGGTGTGGTGCCCGTCGGACAATGATCCCCCTAATGGCATACAGCGTGGTACCCAGAGCGTACCCAGAGCTTGATGGGCATTGGAGGGCAGCACAGCAGTCATAAAGGGGTGAGTACAGGGCATGTTCCTGACTCTCCCATTGCCAAGTGATAGAGTGAGGTTCTGACAGCTTACTCTGACATTTAGGGATGAGGCATGTGTCACACAGTGGATGAGAGATTATTTTTGTTGACATGTTGTGTTTTATACTGATGTGTCTTGGCCTATTGTGCCAGGGAACTAGGACTGCAAAGGTTGGGAACATCAAACCACTAGCTTTAAAAGGAATACATATGGATGTGTATAGTTATCAGTCATGTACTGTTTGTGGTAGTAGTGTGTGTATTTTCTATGCAATAGACCACTACTCCTTAAGTGTTCTAGGCCAAAGGTAAGTAAGTGATGGATCACTGTTCTCAGCCATTTGTCAGTGTAAATGTGTATGTTGGCATCTGCTGCCCAGAAGCTTGCTTTCTTCAGTGTCTGATGGGTTCTGGTACCTCACTGGACTCTGTCATGTGAGGGTGTCAGATATACATGTGACAGGGCTTACGTATTACTTTGTATTCAGCTATGCATCACTACTTTCCCTTGGTAAGTGGCGACTGTCCATTGGCATTATTTATGTGACATGATCATTGTCAACATTCCTTGGGCCTACATATCAGCATGTGTCCCTTTTTCTTTGGTATACATATGTGGGAGGACGTTTCATGCATGGTCTAGCTGTGTTGATGGGATGATGTCTTTATTCCCACATGTATATATATGTGCATGGCAAGCTATATGTGGAATAAGCCATTCACAATGAGGCTACATTTCACCGTATGCCACATATAGGAGTGTGTCACCATTGTTTATTGGCTGACACATTTCCTCGTGCGTCATAGCATTTCTTTTGGTATGTACAACTGCAGTAGCAATGAGGGACATGACAGGTATGCCTAGAGTTTTGAGTCACAATGTGAAAATTTAGGCCCTTGATGTGGCATCATGTTGATAAGTGCAATGCACATGTGTCATGTTTCATTTTTGTGCCCTGACTGTTGGCATGCATTATGGAGTGATTTGCATTAATGTTTGAATCACATGTGTTTGGGTACAGGCATTCATCCACAGACAAACATGTGGGTTAGCATGACCAAAATGGGGATAGTGATATAGAGTACCATTGGGCAGCCTGTTGAGGGACTTTGCTACTTCTGCGTCTCTCCAACATGCCAAGGACTAATGAATTCTACTGAAGCACTCAGAGCATGCAATTGTGATTGTTAGGGGTGCTAGACATTAGTGGTGATCTCCCTGGGGCTTGCTGAGTCATAGTGTTGTGTATTTCGTGGAAATCTCCCCCTGACATCTAATACATGAGGTCTACAGTGTTCATTTTCATGCCACACCTGTGACCTATCTCAGCCACATCAATGATACCTCCTTCACTCTATTAGGACAGATGTCACTTGGTGAAGTGTGCACAGTTGAACTGCTTACAGTGTTGCATCAGTATTTCCTGTCACCTTCTCCAAACAAGTATACTTTTGTCATCAACATGTCAGAATTTTGGAGCATCATTTATTTATGTTGACTCCTTGTGTGTGTGACAAATAGGTGTGTGCATGGCCTTTTATGGGAAATGAAGGAATCAATTTGGCATTAGCCTACAATATCAAATGTGACAATAGGCAACTGAGATCTGCTCCATGAGTCAAATCTTTGAAGGTGATGAGGTCTCCTACTTGTTCAATGGTTCCTTGATTGCACAACTCCAGGCATGAAATTGTAGCATGTGAGATCCTGATTTTCCTGTGAGAAACTGTTGAAAGTTCAGTTGATATGTGTGCATATGGCATGGCAAATGTACGGGCTGGGGATACTTGACATCATGATAATGTTTGCAAATAAGAGTTACTGTTCAAGTGTGTTCCTGAACATGTGATGACCCTATTTCTGTTTGTCATTGAAACATCTGCACCGGCAAGGGAAGGAGATGGGGCTGAGCCAAGTGGGGAAGCATCTGGCCACGGGACCTCAGATCAAGACACCACTGCCACAGAAGTACCCAGCGACCCAGGGGATGAGCAGATTGCCAAGGGTGGGACCGGATCAACATCATCATCATCAGAGTCCTCCTCCAGTGGCCACTCCCTAGTGGTGGCAGACCCATCAGGGCATCCTCCAGTACCATCTTTGTCTACCACCCCTGTTCTATCACTGCCTTCCCTGTTGCTCCCCACTAGTTGTCCATGCCTGCTCATCCAAGAGGATGGGCATCTCCTTCACCACAGACACCTCCACCACCGCCCCAATAACCTCTGCTGCACTCAGTGAGGAGGCTATTGTCCTCCTGAGAAGTACCTCTATAGGTTAGTTAGCCATTGTGAATGCCATCCAGAGATTAGCAACCCAACTCCAACAGACCAACGCATTCCTGGACGGCATTAATGGTGCAATGCCTGGCCTACAGAGATCTTTCCAGGCTCTGGCCTCCTCATTGACTGCAGGCAGTCACCCCCCACCTTCTGCTGCCTCCAAATCCCTCTTCCCAATCCAAATGCCCCTTCCCCTACCTATCCAAAGCACACGGACAGATCTACAGGCATCCACCTCAACACCCAGAAGGAGCACACACAAACACAAGCACAACACACCAGGACACACACAGCATCCACCAACAGACACAGCAACATTAACAACTTCCCCAGACACCCCCACCATACCCAGCATCACACACACACAACATCAGGCATACCCACGGCACCACACCAACAGTCACTGACACACCCACTACACCCATCCTACCCAGAGACACCACCCAAGCAGACCCGCAGACATCCACCACAAGGATGACATCTGCAGACACCACAACTTCAGACACACAGACATCCACCACATCCACCATACCTCCAATCACGACCCCAACAGACACACACCAATTCACCACTGCATCCCCCAGCACCCTCTACCCCTAAGCCCATGATACACAAATGCCCTCACTCATCTACCCAACAGACACCCACCACACACAAGCACACCTCCCAGAAGCATGCACCCAAGACATCCACACTTACACAGCCTACAACCACTCCCTTAACCTCCAAATTCAAAACCCCTTCTGATGACCATTCCCATGTTCATGAGAAAGTTTTTTTGTTTGACCAGAACGTTTGTCCTGTTTCCTCTACCCCTGTCCCAAACCCAAGAGGCCCCCACCCAGCTCTTAGCCTGTCCCTTCCACCTCAAAGGTCTCCCCTGCCCCCTGCAAGCACCCATGCCTCTACCCCACCAGAAGATGCCCACCCCCCTAAGCAGAAGGTAATCCCTTCCGAGAAGACCATGCCTCCCAAGCCTAAATGCCCCCTCCCAATTCTGAACTGCCCCCAGATAATCCCTGTGGTGCCTGTCGGCCCCTTTGATGCTGATTCCTGTGGAAGTTCCATGGCAGTTGGGAGCCAGCTTTAGGCACAACACTGTGCCATTTTATTAGGGATTATATTGACTAACCAATAGCCATTGACATTTTTTAGTTTAATAAATCCCAAACAGTCGTTTTTTTTAGTATGCATTTGTCCAGCAATTCCTTTTCTACCTTGTAGTTGTTCCTGAGTGACTTGTCTTGTGTGCCTACAGTTCTGTGTGTTTCCGCCTGCTTGCTGCTCCCTTTGCTATTGTTTGCATTATCTGCCTTTGTGGGCCGTGATGCTGTCCCCCAAGAGGAAGGTATTGTTGAGTGTATATAGATGTGGATGTGGATCCAATGGTGGTGACATGGCATTGTGTGGTGTTTGCTATGGCAATTATTTCATCTTGTGTTGTCCAATGTGAGCATGTAAAGTGTTGGACTTGTCCCTGATGTGGCTTATGTATTCATCTGATATGTGTCAGCTTGAGTTTTGTGAGTGCAGACATGGAGTGTGTTAAATTGTGCTAGCTTGGCTTGTAGTTGCCTGTGTATGTGTCTATTTATCTGTGTGTCCCCTTCAGCTGGTTCCTGTAGAGGTATGTCCCATGCATTTGTATTTGTATGTGCTTTGTTGACTTGTACTTCCATATTGTGCAGATGGGCATAACGTTTGTGTATGGTACTGTTTGTCCCTGAGACACATGTAGGGCCATTTTCTGTGCACATGTTATTTATTGGGCATATGCAAAGTGATATGTTTCCCAGTACAGCATCCTTCCCTGAGTGTTCCTGGTACCCCTATCCCACTAGGACAAGCATTGTGTTCAAGCATTGTGTGGGTTTTGCCGTTTGTCTATTTGTCTCTCTGCGTATTGTGCATGCCATTGTCCTTCCATTGTGCTGTGAATTGTGTCCATTACAGGGTTGTTTGATGGTAGAGTTGTTTGTGTTCCATGCCACATCCATACATACGTGTGTGGTGTGTGACAACAGTCTCTGGCCTGTGTGGAATGTGGGTGTGTGAGTTGTATTTGAATGTGTGATGTTTGTGTGTTGTTGGTGATGTGTGAGTGAATGTTGTGTAGCCTTCACTGTTCCTGTGTCTGAGATCTGTGTCCATGTGTTTTTATGTAGTGTTGCTGTGCAGTGTGTTTGACATACCAAAATGGAGTATATTGTGACGCGTCTGGTTCAGATGCAGGACACAATAAAAAGTGTACTTGCTACCCATAGCATGCCCCTTCATGATGTGGATGATGGCACTATGATCTGTTGTTAAGGTTCATCACACAGATAGGTGTGTGCACTTACAGTTGGTAGCATCCACAACAGTGTTGAATTTGGTCTCCTTCAATGATCACCATCAGCAGCAAGACATGCATGGTGGGTTCCATGTGGGCATCGGACTAGTAAAGCTGCCTGAAGGTGTCTCCCTTTATACTGTGCTTTTCCCCCTTCTGATACATGATGGTTGGCCCTCTATGGTCACATTGCCCGTGTGCAACCTCGTAATATGTTCGGCAGAAACACTCTCTCCGCCTGTCAGTACTGGCGAAACTGTGGCTGTCTTTGCTCCATAGGCCCGCATGACTTGAAATACAGCAGTCCAACTGCCACCACAGTGGTCTACGAACTGCCAAACCTGTAAGGAGGCCCAGTGTCTACTATAAAGGTTCCGTCAATGCTGTAAAAAAACAGCATTGAGTGTTTAGGCTTTCCACACTACTTGTAAATGTTGAAAGATGAAATTGAACTGGAAGAAACAATTGCCGATGAGACAGCTTAAGAGAGTTCTCAAAGCAGCCAAAGTTCTGGACCACAAAGACAAGATCCTCTTGGAGAACCACTTATTCAAAATGAAGTAGCCATAGCTGTGAAGCAGGTGGAAACTTCAATGCAGCAAGCAAGAGAGCATATTTTAGATTTTGAACAGTTTGTTTAACAGCTAAACAATGGACAGAAAGACATGTGTAATGAAGTAAAAGTTAAAATAGAGCATGGATTTCTGCATGAAAAGAAACAATGTGCATGGTAGTCATTTAAACCACTACTACTAAACATCAGTGGTCAAGTTGGCACTGCAAAAAGCTTTCTAATTAAAGTTCTTCCTGCTTATCTACACAAGACTACAGAATTAAATTTATCATGTGTAACAAGAAATTATTTGGGAAGTAATGGGAATGTAAATATTTGGTTAAACTTTCTATACAAGGAACTAGTGAAGAAAATGTGTCAAACACCCGACATATAATATTGTAATATCCTGAAGGACATTAGAATAGGAATTTTGACAAAGGATGGAACATGTGGTTTAGAAAGTAGCCTTATCAAGAAATTATTTTCTTCAAACAGTACAGCAGCCCAACTAATTTACAAATGTATTAAAGAAGAAAAATCTGTACTCTGTGTAATGCCTACATTTCAAGAGTGTTCTAACTTCAACAACAAAATTAGTGAAACTGGGAAAAAGAACATATTTTGGAAATTACAGCCATGAATAAAATGGAGCATCAGGGTGTCACAATACTTCTGGCAGAAAACCCATAAGCAAAATTTGATTATTTGGAAAAGTCTATATTGAAAGCTGCAGAATTAGAAAAATGTTTACAGGTGTACAAAAACTGTCAAGTTATTTTGCATTGTAATTTAAATGTTGAGGAAAGGTTAGTAAATTGTGCAATGGGTAAAGTTATTGATTTTATTAGTTTTCTAAATAAATAGAGATAAGATGGAATATTTGGCTGTAAAATTTGATCAGCTTGATGGTGTGAAAAAGATTGGTAGATGTATTGTACAGTTTTTGCTTGTAAAGAATTGTATGTCGGTTGGCAACAGTTTCAATTCTCTCTACCGTATGTTGTCACTATCCATAAATCACAAGGTTTAAGTGTAGGTGCAGCTTTTGTTCATATTAGAAGTACAGTATTCAAAGAAGGAATGTAATATGTAGCACTTTTGCTTGTTAGAACATTGTATGGTTTGTTGTTAGTTGCATTTGATGAAAGCAAAGTTAGTGCTGATGTAAGCTATGTAAGAGAGAATAATCGTTTAAGTAGCTTATACGCTCCTCACTTACTTGACTATCCTATTTATGAGAAACAGATAATCTATCCAAAGTGAAAGTTCCCAAAAGAGTTGATGGATGTTACCAGCTGGAAAACAGTTCAGGTGTGAACTGCTATGCAAATATTGTTCTCAATGTACTTTTTCATTTACCATATTGTACACCGTCACCGCTGGCGTAGATCCCCATTGGCCACTGTACTCCATAGAGCCCCTTATTATCCAATGAGGAATTGTAGGGAGGTGCAAGACCACCTTCTGCCATGGCGCCCAACGTCGGCAGAGTTACCTAACTTCCACCTGTCCCTACATACAGGACAAGTGGTTGCCATTTTGAGGGGGGTGGCAGGCATATCGGCAATTGCTGCGTCACAGATTAAATTGGTACATACTTCATCATTAACACTGTCCCATAACATAACTGCACCATGTGGACTGTTGTTGTGGTTTTGTTGTTCAAATTGTGAGAGCCTACTCAATCTTGTGTTCCTTAGATACCTACTGTTGCAGATGAATAGGAGGTGGAGACATGCCCCTGTGTACAGACCCCTGGTGGACGTAGCTACATTGGAGGACAGGCACATTATACTCACCTATAGACTGGAAAGGGCCACAATCACAGAGCTGTGTTCCCAGTTGGAGCCAGACTTGATCTCATCTATCCGTCATCCGACTGGGATCCCCCTCTTGTGAAAGTGCTATCAGTGCTCCATTTCCTGACAACAGGTTCTTTCCAAGTGACAGTGGGCTTGGCAGCAGGAATGTCACAGCCAATGTTCTCAGTTGTCCTGGCAAGATTATTGTCTGCCCTGGTAAAACACATGTGCAGTTACATAGCTTTCCCCCAGGTGGAAGATTTGGCCACTGGGAAGGCCAGTTTCTATACAATGGGACATATCACCAATATTATTGGGGCGACTGACGGGACACATATTGCATTTGTCCCCCCCCACCAGAATGAACAGGTGCACAGGAATTGTGAGAGTTTCCACTCCATGAATGTGCAGATGGTGTGCCTGGCAGACCAGTACATCTCCCACGTCAATGCTAAGTATCCTGGGTCGGTGCATGATGCCTTTGTCCTGAGGAATAAAAGCATCCCGAATATGATGGCCCAACTACAGAGGCACAGGGTGTGGTTAATAGTGGAGCCTTGGTCCCCACACAGTGTATGTTAGTGTATGCCTCTGGTGTTAACCTCATAGGATAGTGTGTGGCTAAATGTTGTTCCTCAATACATGCAGGTGACTCTGGCTACCGAAACCTATCGTGGCTGCTGACCCCTGTGAGGAATGCCAGGAGAAGGGCTGAAGAACGTTATAATAAGGCACATGGGCGAACCAGACGGATCATCGAAAGAACCTTCGACCTCCTGAGGGCAGGTTCGGGTGCCTCCATCTGACAGGTGGATCCCTGTGCTACTCACCTGAGGAGGTCTGCTAGATAGTAGTGGCATGCTGCATGTTGCACAACCTGGCCCTCAGGTGCATTGTACCTTTTCTGCAGGAAGAGGAGGCTGGAGATGCCCCTGTGGCTGTAATAGACCCTGATGACAGTGAGGATGAAGAGGCTGAAGATGAGGATGAGGACAACAGAATATCAGTTATCTGTCATTACTTCCAATGACACACAGGTGGGACAGTGCAAGTTCACATTTCTATGACTATTGGTGTATTCTGTGTGGCTGTGGCATGATGGCATTAATTAATGTTTACCTCTACCTACTGTCACCTATGGTTTATCATTTTACAGATGTTTGTGCTATGACAACTGTGTACTGATGTGCTGACTACAGCCAGCTACAGGTCATTATTTCTATGCTCTCGCAATGTACAGTTCATTTGCAATGGATGTAACTGTTTCCATAAATACACTTTTTAACACATGACATACAAGTATTCAAGTTGTGTGCAAGGGTGTTTATTTTAGTGCTAACAAATTGAGGGAAAAGTGCAATGGAATGGGTTGATGATGGTGGAAAGCCCAGGGTATTGTTCCAGTATGTTTGTAGCACAGGTGCAGTGTCCAAGTGGCCATAGGATGGGGAGCAACGGCAGTTCAAGGTGAACAAGGTGACTGAGTGGGACACAAGGGGGACAATAAGGAGAGTCTAATTTCCTGGCGGTGGTCTTGGCAATTGTCTCTGTCTTCTGTGTGGGTCGTAGGGAACGTTTGTGTCGTAGTTCACCTTCTGCAGGGGGAGGGATGCTGGTGGCCTGTGGGTCCTGTGGAAGGGCCTCCTGCCCACTAGCGGTAGCGGAAGTGGAGGGCTGGTCAATGGACTGGCTAGTTGTAGGGGCCTGCTGGTGTGAGACTACCTTCCTCATAATGTTGGCCATGTCTGCCAGCACCCCTGCTATGGAGATCAGAGTGGTGTTAATGGCCTGCAAGTCCTCCATTATCTACTGATACTGTCCCTCCTGCAGCCGCCTGTTCTCCTGCACGCTGTCAGGGATCTGGCCCATCGTGTGCTGGGAATGATGGTAGGCTCTGAGGATCTCGGAGAGTGCCTCCTTGAGGGTCAGTTCCCTGGTCCTGTCCTCCCCCTGGTGCACAGCAGTCCTCCCAGTGTCCCTGTTGGCCTGTGACTCCTGAATAGCATGCCCACTGCCACTGACCCCAGGTCCCTGATTGTCTTGGGAACAAGGTGTGGCCTGGGTTCTCCCTGTACAGGTGGGCACACTGCTGATTGATGTGTCCTAGGGACAGAGGTGTGAGTACGCTGGGTGGGTGCTGTGGTGTTGGATCCTGATGGGGGAGGCTCTGTGGTGGCCTGTGAGTGGGCTTGCGTAACCGGCTGTCCAGTGGTCCCTGATGGGCCTGGTAGGTCATCCAGAGCCAGAAGTCCAGAGATACTGTCATCACTGGGGGCATCATCTGTTGGGGGACTGATTAGTCATGGCACCTCCTCTCCACTTTCATTGGCTGGGGTACCTGTGGGGATGTAAGTGATGTATTATGCTTCATGTGTATGACATTTATACAAACCTGGCTTCCCCTCTATCGGTGATGTTGCCCTGCCACCCTTTGCTTGTGTATGGTGATGTATTGTGGGAATATTAGTTTCCCCATGCTGTGCATGCTTTAGTGATGGGTGTCCATGCAGGGCTGGGAGGGCTGTCCATGCATTGGTATAGCATGCAGGGCTTGGCATTTTGGTTAGTCATATGTGTAGGAGCAGTGTGGGGGATGGAGTGGAGTGATAGGAGTGAGGTGAGGGTGTGAGATGGCATGCAAATATGGGGGGTGATAAATAGTCAATATTGACTTGCCAGTGTCCAGTCCTCCGGATACTCCAGCAAGTCCCTCAGGATGCAGTATTGGCAAGACTTGCTCCTCCCATGCTGTGAGCTGTGGGGGAGGAAGTGGGGGTCCACCCGCAGTCCTCTGTATGGCGAGGTGGTACTTTGCTGCAATGGAACGTACCTTCCTCCGTAGGTTGTTCCACCTCTTCTTGATGTCATCCCTTGTTCTTGGATGCTGTCCCACGGCGTTCACCCTGTCCATGATTCTCCGCCATAGCTCCATCTTCCTTGCAATGGATATCTGCTATACCTGTGCTCCAACAGATGTGGCTCTACCCTGACAATTTCCTCCACCATGACCCTAAACTCGTCCTCAGTAAAACGGGGGTGCCTTTGTGGTGTCATGGGTGTTGTGTGGTGTGTGTTGGTGAGAGTGTGTTAAGCAATGTGGTGGGGTGTGTAATTTGGGATGTGTAAGGGATTTATGGGCGAATGTGGTGTGTGTGTCTAGTTGTGTCTGTGCTGTTCGTGTCACTCTCCTGGCAGTAATTGTTGTTCGTAAAGGGTTGTGGGTAATGTGGGGGGGTGTTTTATAGTTGTGTGGGTGGGTGGGTGTGGTGTGTGTATGGGTGTCAGGTGTGTGTTTTTGGTATTGGCCAATGTAGTGTTGGTTTGTATATGGGTGTTCATTCTGAGCACGGCAGTATGTACCGCCAATGGTTTACCGCCTTTGAATGTCCGACGTGGTGATTCGTGGTGGGCGTTGTTTTGTTTTGTTTTCACTGACCTTTGGGCTGGCAGATTTGTGTATGTGGCTGGATTCTGTCAGATTGGTGTGCATGTGTCATAATATGGTGAACAGACATCGCCAACATGGCGGTATGCTGGCGGCCATCAGCGTGGCGATAGGTGGCATTTACTGCCATTGTGATAATGACAGCCTATGTTTTGCACTGTGTCATTTGTTACATCATTTACTGAGTGAAAAGACAATAATACATTCTGCTTCTGCCATTCGAGATCGCCTAAGTACATGTAGTGAATGGGTAGTATTTACTCTTAATAGTCAACAAGATGCACAAGAAGTTATAATGGTCTTCTTTGGAGTATTAAAAGGAGAATAAATAAATATTGATGAGTTAATTGTACTGAGCTATAAATGGAACCATGACTGTGAAGGTCGCTCTTTTACATCCTTTACTCAAATAGATTGTGAGCGATTTCTGTACTTGACGCTACCAGATTCCAAAAAAGTGTCTTTTGACAAACTGATTAAAAACGGAAACCAAACTATAACCTGTCCAAATTGTAGATCGGATGTTATATCTACATTGTGTCTAAAAAGAACTGTGAAATACCTTATAATATTGTTACAATGATGCAGAGCAGATGGGTCTAAATTTGAAACCAAAATTACTAACTTCATATCTGGGCAAATTTCAATTCCTGGAAAAGCCTTTACAACTGTAGCTATTATTTTTCACAAAGCAGTTACTATAACACCTGGGCACTACACTGTCTTTTTAAAGACTGAAACTGAATGGACGGAAAACAATGAAAGCAACCTCATGTTCAAACCAAAGCTACCCTACCATTCAAACTGTGAAATTCTTACCTTCTCTTTCATCAACCAAAATTCGAACATGTATGTCTGGGAACATACAATATTTTGTCTATGGAGATTCTCAGAGTTTTGCACATTGTTCAGCCTACCAAGGGTGAAGTCATTAAAAAGTTCTGTGAAATTTAAGAAATGTTGTGTCTTCCTCAAAGAAGTTAATATAACATGTGGACACTAGTTTAATTAAAGCACAGATTACCATATGTACCACCAAATCTTTACTTTCTCTTTCTTGAAAACCATTCTAGAGAGGATTGCTACCAAAAAAATGCAACACTTCACTTCTGGGACTTCTAATGCAATAAGTTAAGATATCATATGACCTACCAAGGGTGATGTTTTAATAAGGGGTTACAGATATTGAAATGAACTTACCCCTGAAACAAAAGATATGCCACTAAACTGAAAAATCAGATCAGCAACTAAAAATCAGTACAAACAGCTATTTTACATAGAAACAAAAACTGGTAAAGTTTATAAAGTTAAACATCTTATTGGTTGTTCAATTAGTTTTTAGAAAGTAAAAATAGATGTATAGAATATCATATGAAGGCCATTACAATCAAACAGATGTTTCAAGAACATCTGCGAAATTGTAGAAAAAATGACAAATTACAACACTGGCATACTCTACTTAATGGATTACCAGGCTCTACAACATCATGAGGCCTACCAAGGGTGATGTTTTTATTAGGATTTTCATCTACCTCTATCCTTCATATATATGAATTGTATTATATCAGTCTTTATAGAGAACAATATTTATATTTTTATATTAACCTTATATCTGTTACACTACCTAGTAAGTGTAGGTCAAACAGTTAATTATTTGTAGTGAGTGTGACTCATAGTAATGTTAATTTAAAATAGCGTATTATGCACATATGGGTTTTTTAACAGTCTATATGATTGTTTTCCCCCTACTCTTCATTGATGAGTATCTTTACAACATTTTATTTATGATGTAAAAGTATGGAAGGAGGGAACAGTGAAAAATGGAAAATTAGATGTTCAAATATTATGTATTAATGCTACACAATGACATACATTTCTGGTGTTTTATTATTACTAATACTTTTTTTTATTACAGATTGTAAAATTTTAATAGAGAAAGGTATAATATAAAACCTTAAATTATATTTATTTTTTCTTTCTATTTACACAGATTAAAGGATCTATTTATTGCAGTAAGGTAGGAAACTAATTACATCTTTGATACACACTAGTGAAAACACTGATATGTCTACATGTATAATTATATATAGACTAACTCTCCAAGTGGTACACTGACCCATCCTCTGACATATCTAGCCATACACTGATGAAGGCACTGACACACCCATACACACTTATGCATGCAGTAACATACCTAGGTAGACACTGATGCATATACCAATACACCCAGGCACACACTGACCATACACTAACACACCCAGGCACACACTGACGCATACATTAACATACCAAGACACATACTTTTGCATACCCAGGCACTCACATACATAGACTGACATATCCATTCACATAGTGAAATGTATGTTGTCACACCCAAGCATACACTGAAGCACACACTGATATACCCAGGAAAACACTGATGCATATGCTAGCACACCCAGACACACACTGACACATATGCTGACACACCCAGACACACACTGAGGCATGCAATAAAACACCCAAGCAGACACAGGTGCAAACATTAAGACACTCAGGCACACACTGATGCGTACACTAATATACCTAGGCACATACTGATGCTATACTAACACACACAGGCAAACAGTGATGCATAGACACGCATATGCTGACACACACAGGTACATACTCATCCATACCCTCATACAGCCAAACACACATTAATGCATACACTAACACATTCAGGCAGACACTGACACATACACTAGGACACCCAGGCACACACATTACATACATTAATACACCTAGTCACACACTAATGCATATGCTGACACACTCCACAACACACTGATGCATACACTGATACACCCAGGATCACACTCATACATACAATGACATATTCATCCATTACCTGATACATCCAGGCACCCACTGATACATACAGTAACATACACACTCACAAACTCATTTATAGATTTATATACCCAGGCACACGCTAATGCATATGCTGACATATCCAGTTAAACATTCATCTATACACTGAAGGCACACACTGACACATACACTAACAGACCCAGGTATACACTTATGCATACACTAACACACACAGGCACACACTCACACACACTCACACACCTAGACAGACACTGATGCATACACTGACATATCCATGCAAACACTGATACATGTACTAACACTCCCAAGCACATACTCATTCATAGACTGATATATCCATGCATATGCTAATGCATATGCTGACACATCCTGGTAAACACTCATCTATACACTGATACATCCAGGCACACACTTACACATACATAACACACCCAGACACACACTGACATATGTGCTGACACACCAAGGTACAATCTGATCCATACACTGACATACCCAGGAAAACATTGATGCATACATTAACAGACTCATCCATTCACTGATATACCCAACCACACAATGACACATACACTAACAGACCCAGACATACACTGATGCATACATTAACACACATAGACACACACGTATGTACATATTGACACAGCCAGACAGATGCTGATGCATACACTGAAACACCCTGACAATCACTGACGAATACACAAACACTCCCAGGCACACACTTATTCATACACTGATATATCCAGGCATACACTTATGCATACGTTGACACATCCATGTAAACACTCATGCATTCACTGACATACTCAGTCACCCCACTGATGCAGATACTAATACACCCACCCACAAACTTATACATAGCCTGACCTACTGAGGCACTCACTTATACATAAACCGACATATCCATTCATACACTGACTCAGATTCTGACACACCCAACCACACACTGATGCACACAATGGTACACCCAGGCAGACACTTATGCATTCACTGACACAGCCAGACACATACCAATGCAAACACTGACACCCCTGGGCAGATAATGATGCATAGATGACATACCAAGGCACATGCTAATGCATACACTGACACACACACACACAGGTACATACTCATACATACACTGATACATCCGGCCTCACACTGATGCATATGCTAACACATCCAGGCAGACACTGATGCATAAACTAAGACATCCAGGAACAAGGAACACACTGATGCATACACCAATAAACGCAGGCACACACTGACATACATTGATACATCCAGGCACACACTGATACATACAAGTACCACACCCAGGCAGCCACTGATGCATATGCTGACACACCCAGGTTCACACAGATGCATATGCTGACACACCCAGGTTCACACAGATGCATATGCTGACACACCCAAGAGCACACTGATGCATACACTAACATGCCCAGGTAGACACTGATGGATACACTAACACACATGCATACATTAAGACACCCAGACACACACTGAGACATACACTAATACACCCATGCACATAATGACGCATATGCAAACACACCCAAGCACACACTGGTGCATACACTAACACTAACACTCCCAGACCAACACTAATGCATACACTGATGTACCCAGGCACCCACTGACGCATACATTAGCACACCCAGACACACTCTCATGCATGCACTAACACACCAGACATACAATAACGCATACACTGACACAACCAAGTAGACACTGAGGCATAAATTAACATACCCAGACACACACTGATATGTACACAAACACAGACAGGCACAAATTGACGCAAAACACACCCAGGTAGATACTGCTGCATACACTAAGACACCCAGGTGCACACTGATACATATGCTAACAAACTCTGACTCACACAGATGCATACACTACCACATCCAGGCACGCACTCATGTTCACACTAACACACTCATCCATACACTGATCCATCCAAGTACACACTGATCCATACTCTACCACAACTAGGAACACACTGATACATACAGTAACACACCCAAGCACACGCTAATGCAAAAACAGACAGAACGTTTGCACAAAGGTACTTATTCACTTACATATCCTCCAATACATACATACGCATAAAGTGACATATTTTGACCATAACAAACATACACAAAAAATATAACTTTACTTTCATAGACCAAAAGAGGTGGTTCTAATAATAAGAATGTTTTCCTACTTTTTATGGAACAGGGTTTTTATGACTTTTTTTATTTTCTGTTCTTTTTTGGTGTTTTTTTAACTTTTGCAGGATAAACAATAAATGAAACAGTTCTTCAAAAGCTGCACAAACATTGTGCAACAATTGTATTGAATCAAAATAAACAAAACAACCAACATTTCTGCTGGTTGCATAAGACAACAAGGACAGGGATAGATTGCTCCCCTATACTCTAAACTCATTTGCACTTGATGTAGAATTGTCCCAGCATATCAAATTCTGGGACAGAAGGAGGCACATTAGTTGGAACTCCTGGTGTTTCAGATGTTTCTGGTTGAACTGCACCTGCTTCAGAGGATGTTGCTTGCCTTTTCTGGTATTCCATTTTGGCACATGTCAGGTCTCTTGGGTGGATTGTGCGGAGGTATTTCAGCATGCTCGGAGTTCCGCACAAGTATTTTTTAGCAGTGTTTCATGACAAGATTTCTTTACAGAGCATGCATTAAACTTTCTGTGCCACCACTTTTTCTTTCTCTGGATGGAATGGAAAAACATTTCCATATGATGCTTTCATTTCTGGGTGGCCTATCTTCCTCTTAAGATGAAGAATCTCTCTCATGATGAAGTGGTTCTGCAGCAGATGCCATTATTTGGGAGCACAAATAGAAAATACCACCAACAAAAATAACAAAATTGCTGCTGCAAATGCAGAAGTGTGAAAACTAACAGCTACACCTTAAGCACAGGAATACAAGGAAGGAGACTTCCTGTTACCATGATTGAAAAGTGTGTTTGTCACTTTCTGAGTCACATGAGATTTGCCACGATGTTGTGACGTTCCTCACAGTGCCATTGTGAATAACAGAAAATTATTTCAAAAACGGTTTTTCACTCACATTTCATACGTTTACCACTATTGTAGTGGACCACTGAAGCCAAACAGTCATTTTAATGTGTGTGTATATATGTCTTTAGATACTGCTAAAAAACACTTGGATTCGGGAACCTCCTGCAAACCTGGAAATACATGACAGTGGGGAGGGCTGCAATAGATTTGCAAATCCCCCCAAAACAATTTAAGAAAGTTTACCAAAAAACAGACTGCTGAGTAATAATACAGACATTTGGCACTATCCCTCACAATATTTTAACAAACACACTCTATACGATGCAAGGATGGTACTCATATCTACTTCACTTATGTACCTAATCACAGATTCACTCACACACACTCAAACTAAATTACATAGCAACTCGGACATCCACAACTCAGTAGCAGAGAATCTAATTTGCTGAAAAAAAGCTAATAGTTACAGAGACATTATAGACAGAAATTCACAGAAAAATAACATAGGTTACATGTACATTATAGTTAGGAAGAAGGTTAATTGGTTAGGAAGCAGACAAAAAGAAAAACTAGAAACTCATTAAAAAAAGCAAAGGTTACAGGGACATGGTAGTTAGGAACTGAATTCACTCGCACAAAGCTTTAGAAGTTGCAGTTACCAGCCCTAACTACAACATACACCCCCACAATGCACTGCTTATGACCTCACATATTACATCACTCATGACATGGTCAATGACATCAATGATGAAATCTCAAATGACATCTCAAATGACATCACTGATGACATCATCCACCCAAGCACTCTCACACCCCGCTCACACTCCCATGCAAACCTCTCATACACCCACGCACACCCTGTGAGAAAGTCATCCTTTTGGCCTGATCACCCCTAAACCTTTTGAGTGATACTGGTGGTTACTGATTCTGATTAATCCCTCGGCACTGCTAACCAGTCCCAGGACCAGTGCTCTGTGTAAAAAGGTAAAAGCAAAATAGGCATAATTATAACTGGCTGTTACAACCGACCTTCAAGTCCCTAGTCTGTGGTATGGCATGTGGTTTTAGGGACCCCAGTGTTCTTTGGGTACCCCTAGGTGCCCTGCTGTGTGGTCTCTACAGTCATTGTGAAAGCAGGCCTGCCTTGCAGGCTGCTTTTAAATTAAAGTTAACCCCATATTCGACTTTGGAATAATTGTTTACCTGGGGTGGTGGTGTTCTCGGGGGGCGTGAGTTATAGTTACCTTGGGGCATATGTTATGGATGCTTGAGATAACTCTAACCATAACAGGTGAATTTCTATGGTTTTGTACATTTAAAATGTGAGTCTAACTACAAAGTCCTTGTAACCTTTTTTTTTTTTACGTGAATCTAAATACTTATATATTTATTTACATATATGTTACTATATATATTTATATATATACTTATACATACAAATATTTTTTTTTTTTACAGAAAAAAAACAAAGGATACAGGGACATTATTGTTAGGAACTTAATTTACTTGCACAAAACCTTAGAAAATCATCAGTTATAATTATCAGCCCTAACTGTAACTTACGCCACCACAATGCACTGCTTACATCCTCACATATTATATCACTCATGACATGGCCAGTGAAATCACTGATCACATCACTGATGACAACTCAAATTACATCACTGATGACATCATCCTTTCTCTGAAAGTGTGTAAAAAAAATTTAAGTGAGTCAAAAATACATACAAAGGAATGCATAAGGTAAATTAGTACCCGTCCAGAGCTGCTGATCAGTGATATTATTTGTAATGTATGCAGTCTGAGTGGATATATGTGTGTCTGCATTTGTATGTGAGCGGTTGTGTGAGTGGCGGTACAGTTGGTTGAGTGGCTTGTCAATAGCTGTTTCACTGGTTGAATGGGTCCCTGTGTATCTGGGTGGGTAAAGAAGTGGGTGCTGTGAGATTAAGTGAAGGTAGGTGTGATGTTGACTCAACACCAAAACTCAAGCCTGGTCCCCAAGTTGCAAAGTCAGCAACTCTGGCCGTATCACCACATTGTCTCCTCTAAGTACAAACAATAATCAAGTGATCAACTGGATAAAAAAACATAAAGATAGCAAAACAGTTAAAAGCGCTTGGATGCTGTTTGAGAACTCAGAAAAAGTGCTCTCATTTTTGTTTTTTAGAGCACTAATTATAATTTTTGGGGGAAAAAGTTTCCTTCATTTTTGTAATTGCTAAAGGAATTTCTTTAGGTTTTACAGTTTTGAGTCCATCAAGATAACTTCAGGCATGCCACAGTTTTGTTATAAAAATAGAATGTTAGTGATCAAGCTGTTAATTAGAATCCTGTGGACAGGCAGAGATCAGAAGGAAGGAATCAGAGAGATGAGAAGGGGCAAAGGCTGCAAGTTGACCATGCTGGGCAGGTAGGAGTGGCAGTGGCAGCACAATGAACCACAGAGGGCAGGGGAAAGGGAAACGGGGCAACCAACGAACCATGCAGGACAGCCAAGAGAGTCTGTGGCAACACAACAGACAATAGAGGGCAGAAGGGCAAGGCAGTGGCAGTACAACCATACATGCCAACAAACATGATTCAGGAAGGAGGCTCCTGATGTTTATTTTTGCCATCTCCCATTTCAAATCTCCTCATTTTCAATGCAAGTCAATGGGGAAAATCAATTCCCCTGATTTGTTTTCAAAATTTCCCCCACACCTAGTTCAAAATGTTGGCAAGTATAGTACATGGGACCATGGAAGTCAGGAGGAATGGGATAGTAACATGTTCTCAGACAATATAGGGCAGGAGGGCGGTGGGCAGGGGCACCGAATTGACCTTACAGGGTATGTGCCAGGGGTCACAGCAGCACAATACACCACACAAGGCAAGCAGGAAGACAGAGCAGCACAACGGACCATTGAAAGCAATAATGAGATGAGAGGGCCTTGCACATGGACAACAAAGGTCAGAGGGGAAAGAGGCAAGGGCAATAACTGACCATACCAGACACATAAGAAGGGCAGTTGCAACACAACGGACCATGAAGAGCAGGGGGAGAGGGCAGGGGAAAGCCGACAGACAATGGAAGGTAGGAGGGAAGGGGCGGGGGCCTACACATGGACAATGGAGGGCAGGGCAATAGCAGCAAGCTCACCATGCAAGGCAGGCAGAATGGGCACTGGAAGTACACAGGGACAATAAAGGGAAGGTGGGAGGGGTCAGGAACATAAAGCTGACCACACAGGACAGGAGTGAGTGTCAGTGGCAGCACAAAAGACCATGCATGGCAAGCGAAAGAGTTAGTAGCAGCACAACAGCCATGGTGGGCAAGAAGGTGGGGCAGGGGCATGCACAAAGACCATGGAGGTCAGGGGAAGGGAGGGATAGGAGCTGGATACAGACAAGAGAGGGTAGTGGAAGGGGCAAGGGCTACTCAACAGACCACACAGGGCAGGATGAGCAGTTACAGCACAACAGAGCATGGAGGGCAGAAGGAAGCGGCAGCAAAATGGACCATGGAGGACAGGAGGGAGGGGATAGTGACATGAACTCAGAAAATTGAAGGCTTGGTGGAGGGGGCAGGGACAGGCAGAAGCCATCTGACTATGCAGGAGGGGTAGTGACAGCTCAATAGAACACTCAGAGTAGATAGAAGGGGCAGTGGCAGGTCCATGGAACAATGTAGGCAAAAGGGAGGGAGCTGAGATATGCACACAGACATTGGAAGGTGGGGAAGGAGGGCAGAGGCCGCAAGCTAATCATGGACACTAAGTAGGAGGGCAATGATTTGGTCATAGACTTGGGCAGCGAAGGGCAGGAGGCGTGGGCAGGGACATCAAGCTAACTAGAGGGCAGTGGCAGCACATCATACCATCCAGGACAGGAGGGAGGGGGCACATGCAGGAACTCAGAAAATACAGGTGAGGGAGGAGGGGGTAGGGGCAGCAAACCAACACTGCAGGGCAGGCAAGAAGGGCAGTGGCAGAATATAAGCCACACAGGCTGGAATGAGGGGGAAGGAGTATAGACTTGGACCATGGAGGTCAAAGAAGAGGGGGGTAAGGGGCAGCAAGCATGGACAGGGCCAGCCCAATGGACAATGCCAGAGCAGACCTTGCATCCACCCCCCACTGTTCATTATGATGGCCATTTCACTTTACATTAACACAACCCTAGAAATTCACTGAAAAAAGGTTACATGGATGTTATAGTTAGGTGAACATGTCACATAAAACATACTATTTAAAACTAACAAAGCCACTGAAATTTACCAATATCTCAAGTAATTATATCTCATGCCTTTAAGTAAATATACCTTGCACCCTGGCAATGCACTGCTTTTACTCTTGTATATTAATCACATAACATATTAATTGACTACAATTATAACATCCCTAATCACATCTGATTGCTGTCATTGTTGATAATACTGTGCATGGTGGAATGAGTGTTACAATTATTTTAGGTTACTTTAGACGGGTGCGTGGTGGGGGGGTTGCATTTACATATGGTGATTAAGTATTACTTTAGGTTAAAAAAAAGAAATTCACTGAAAAGAACCAAAGGTTAAATTAAAATTATAGTTAGGTGTGATAAAAAGATCTGACTTTTTTTAAAAACAAAATCTAGAAATTCACTGAAAAAAAGAAAGGTTACAGTAACAATATAGTTAGATTAATTTGTCAATGACAACATTAACGTTTAAAGTAAAAAAAAAAAAGAAATTCACAAGTTATAGTTGGCAGCGCTAATTAGAACTTGCACCCCACCATGCATTGCTTATGACCTCACATATGACATCCCCCATGACATGTTCTATGATATCATATATGACATCACTGATAACATACTGAATTAAATAATTAATGACAGTTATTTTAAAATCTGTTTTTTATTGTGTGTGTATATATATATATACATTTATATATATATATTTTTTATATTTATATATATATATATATATTATATATTTATATATATATATATATAATATGTATACGTATTTATATATATATTATATATATATTATTATACATATATATATATATATATACATATATATATATACATATATATATATATATATATAGAGAGAGAGAGAGAGATGATAAAGACAGAGAGTGAGAGATAGACATAAAAGTTAAGTACGTTTAAAAAATGTAAATGACTTGTTGGGACTTATCTAGCATGGCCATCGCCATCAAAGGTAATTCCAGACACTGTTCCCAGCTATCAAATTTTGTGCACTATCCTAATGCTGGGTGCTTTCACTGAATTAATTAGAGTAGCACACCTAAATTCAATGATCTGTAGGTGAAATGTTCATGATGAAAGAAAATGTCTGTAATGACCTGTAGTGAAGGGTATATATACACCTACCTGTGAGGTAATGAGTGATATCATTTGAGATTATATCAGTGGTATCATCAATGATGTAATTGGACATGTCATGATGATGCACGTGAGACCGCAAGCAGAGTGTGGTGGGACACACTTCATTTTAACCTTTAGTTCTTTGCATGCTTTTCTGAGTTTATTAATGCAAAATAAGATATTATTAAAATATCTAACTATAATCTTTTAACCTTTTTTAAGTGAATTTCTAGGTTTTCTTTAATGTAAAGTATGATCTTATAACCATGCCAAACCCCAGCAGGTGGCCAAAGTCTTTGGCCATGCATGCATTAGAGTGCAGGCTCTGGCCTGTGGCCAGCCCTGCACCTACCACAGTGTGGGTAGGACTCCCCCCCCCCATGGCCACCAACTGCACATTTTATTTTTGTAATTCATTTTTCCCGATCCTTGGGAGTTTCTTAAGACTTCTTTGAGACTTCCTTGGTAGTCACATGGTATAATGGCAATGTCCCTATTTTTTTGTCCCAGGGACCCACATTGTGACCTCCCTGGAAAAGCAGGGGATCATTTTATCCCTACCCTGCCACCTTATGTTTTTTTTCAAAAAACATTTTAGGACAGGGGACCAAGTCCCCGACTTCTTTAATGCCTGCTGCAACATTTCTTTTCATGTTGCACCCTGCAAATCAGAGTGTTAGCTCAGAAATAGCCTACTTGGCAAATCACAAAATCCAGTCCAGATATCTATAAATGTTGAACCTTTTTGTAATTTTGTTCAGCTGCTTTGGCTGTAAAGCTGTGAGAAAAGCACTATGGTAATTGAATGACGAAATTGTTTTTTCTGAGTGCTCTTTTTTCCTCCATTGCCACTTAACAGATGACCCTGAAACTTTCCAGGAAGGAGCTATTTTGCACGGTGCACATCCATTCAGTATGCACAGTATGAATGGTATGTGTGCAGTTTGATAGTGTGAAGTGAATTTTCTTTTTTTGACTGGGGATTGTTTGGCAGCTACTATAAATAAATGTTTATGCTTCATTCATTATGCTATACTCGTATACATATATTTTTTGATAAATAAAAGAAATTGACATATTTGCAACAGCAGTAAGTACTGTGGTAGTCCTGTTAACGTGTGACTTTGTGTTGTTGAGCATTTATTGGAGATGGATTGTTCTTTCCCTTTTTTTGGCATGTCATGAATGATATCATATGTGTGGTCATAAGCAGTGCATGGCAGGGTGCAAGTTGTAGTTAGCGCTGCCAACTATAACTGGTGAATTTCTGCATTTGTTAGTTCAAAATATATATGTTGTTGATAACAAATTCACCTAACTATGACGTTACTTTAACCTTTGTTTTTGTCAGTGAATTTCTAAGGTTTTCTTTTTTTTTTTAAATAACACAGTTCCTTTTATCACACCTAACTATAAGGTTACTTTAACCTCGAACTTTCCCAAATTTAGGTGGAGAGCAGATTCTATAGATGCTTCAATATATAGCACCCAAATCAAAATTTAAATGTGTGCTTACCTAATACACTTTTTAAGCATAGGATTAGCACAGTACCATCCACACTGATCTAGAAAGGCATACATTATTTTGCCATTTCTACAGCAAAGTCTCAAATTCCCAGCTTTGTCTCAATTGTTTTATTGGGCCAGGTGAACAAATCACTAGAGCTTTATATAGGTTCAAGGTGCCCTCCCTTACCAAGTCTCTCAATTATAAACTCTGATTCTAATGGATTATAGTCAGGGACTGCTGTGTGCTTGTAGTGATATGCCTCTAGGGCCTGTTGTACCTGCAGATATCAGTAGAATTAGGACTTATGTAATTGGTATTTATCTGCTAATTCTTTAAATGATTTAATGTGCTTCTCCTTCCAAATATTTCTGAGTCTTGAAATGCCTATTGTAAGAAATTGGGTTATTGGTAGAGAAAGCAGAAGACCCACTCAGGCAACAACTACAATCCTTATCTGCCGAGCCACAAATAGTCACAAAAATAACCGTTGTTGAACCCTCTAGTAGCTTGTCACTAAGCAGTCAGGCTTAACTTAAAAGCAATGTGTAAAGTATTTATGCAGTACAAAAACAGCAGTAACGTGGAAATACACCACGAGGAAAGACCCAAACAAATTTAGGAAAATAAAGTACATTTTATTAATTAGAATGATACCAGAACTACAAAATTTCAATCAGTAGATCATGAGATATGCAGTCATTTTTTAAAATAAAAATAGTGGCTAAAAGCAGAAAGTGCCAACTGCAGTCATCTGGTTCTTCTAGACAGAGGAAAAATCACAACTTCAGGCCAACTGTGATGGAGCGTGGGTCTGATACAGGGACCAGGTCAGTCCAGCTGAAAACTTCTGTTCACAGTGGAAGAGATTGCAAGTAGCAGGGAGAGCTCTGCAGATGGTAGCGCTGAAACATGAAGAGCAGCATGCACAGAACAGGTTGTAATTTCTGTAGCCAAAAGAGCCAGTTGGGTGTCATGAATGGTCATTGCTGGAGGTTCGGACTGCGGTTACTGCAGGCTGTTATTGCTGAAGCACAAAGTGCAGATTTTGTGTAGCTGGTCATTGCTGGTGTCATTGTAGCATGAAGAGCAGGTCTTCACTGGACCTTTGCATTGGTGGTCAGTACAGGCAGCAGAGTCTCAGCACAAAGAGGCCCATGCGTGGTCTCCTAGGGTCCAACACTTCAGGATTTTACTTTACTTCTTGGAAGGATCTCAGATTGATGCCAGCCAAAGGACCAGGATTTGGGGGGCACTTGTTGGGGATCAGAAACTCACTCCAGGGGAGTCCAGCAGGGACCAAGCAGATCCAATTCCAGGTCCAGGCAAGTCTAGTTGCAACAGGTTAGCTAGAAAGTTGCAGGGAGGCCTCTGGAATTTGCTAGGTCCCTGTAGGTCAATCAGGAGGCAAGCCAATTGATACTTGTAGTCTCTCAGGCTACTTGGGATGAAGGTAAGCAGGTCCAGTCTTTCTTCTCAGACAGCAATGCAGTCCCCAAGCAGCAGGGCAGGCTCTGATAGAAGGGCCCTCTTTTGTGATGTCCACAGTCCAGGAGTATTTGGAAGAGTGGCTCTGAAGCCTCAATATTTACACCTGGTGCTGACCTTTAAAGTAGGGAGATTCCCTATATCTGGAAGTCTGGAGTAACAAAAGGCTGGTGCCAGGGCCCTTTGTCTGAGCTGAAGGCAAGCCCTTTGAAGTATAAGTGGGGCAAGGAACAAGTCTGCCCCCTGCCACCCTTGCAGGATAGCCCATTCTGCCCACATATGGTAAATTTTGTCTCACTGTCTGGGAGGAATACACAAACCCCAACAGCAGAGGCATTCAGAGTCATCTGACCTACTCATGTGACAGTCATGCGACCTAGGACACTGCCAGAAGGCACAAATATTCAGAACAAAAAATGGCAACTTTAGAAAAGCAGCATTTTCCAGAATTGTGACTCACAACTTAACTTTAGAATTAAAGAGGATTCATTTGAGTCTAAATTTGACAGCTCTATCTTCTCCCAACCCAGTTATCACTGATGCAAAGACCCCACTGGTAGTCAATGAGAGAGATAGGCCTTACAGTTGGAAAAAATACCTTTAGGTGTTTTTCACTACTAGGGCATGCAATACTTAAGCCCACATGTCCTACCTTTTCAAATACCTTGCACCTTGCCTTGTGGGCTGTTAGGGCCTACCTTAGGGGTAACAAGCATTTGCAATACAACAGGTCTCACATTTGCTCGAGTAAGAGCTATTAGTGTTGCAAACTCCTAACTGGACTTTTCTTGCCACACAAATTATAAGGAAAAAAACAGCTCGAATGCACTATGTCAAATGCAGCGCGACAGTGCTGAAATTGAAAACGGAAAAACCCCAGTGCGATTGCGCTGCATGGAAAATAAAAAGATAAAGTAGTCCGGGAAACATGCTGAAAATATCGAGCCTCGAATGGTTTCAGTAGTTTACCAGTGCTGTGTAGGTGGGCTCAACACCAGAAAAGGCATGACGCATGCATGCCTTTCACAAATTAAAGCAAGCGGATTTTAAAAGGCAAACCCACAAACTAATGAAATTGACTGCCGTGACATGGGCGTGGTTAGATGCCCAAAGAGAGATTACAGCATTGGAAGGAGCACTTAGCGCTCACCCATAAAAAGGAGGATATAGACCTATCCAAAGGTATTTTTTGTGAGGGTGAAATGGCAGCTTAAACTGTCACTGCAAGCTTCAATGGCAGACCTGAGACATGTTCTAAATGTCTAATTTAGCGGGTGACACAATATGTGTGGAAGGCTCACTAGTAGTATTAAATTTACAGGCCCTTGGTTCATGTAGTACCATATACTAGGGACGTATAAGAAAATTAGATGTGACAATCAAGTCTAGGCCAAATTTTCAATGTTTCAGGGAGAGTGCACAAGCACTTTAGCACTGGTTAGCAGTGGTAAAGTGCACAGACTCCTAATGCCAACAAAAATTAATTTAGAAAAGGCAAAGTGTTTGGGAACTACCACCCAAGGGCATCAGGTCCAACACCTACCATGTTCCACTGTGTGAGCCCAGTTAGAGCTGCTGTCTGTGTAAACCAGGTACCGTGCCAGATTGAAGTTGTCTCTGTGAGTGTCTTCTGCTGTTTATAGTGTTTAAGAGAAGCTTGCACACAGCATGGAAGCCAGGTCACTGGTGGTAGGCTGTGAGGTGGTCCCCTGCCATAGAGCAGGTTCAGTATAACAATTATTGACCAAGCCTGCTTCCAGTTTGGTCTCCTTGATCTCAATATGACCAATCATTAATAGGTACCATCCGAGAGGCCCAGTAATATCATTTCATATCTGCCAATCCTAGTCCTCCGAAATATGGTGATTGGTGGCATTGTTCGTATAGGATAGGTGGAAGTTTAAGAGCCCGTGGATAATTGCTAATCAAGTCTGTATATGTTTGAGAAATGAGGGTGGTAAAATGTAGGGATAATGCTAGAAATTTTAAAGAAAGAGAGGGAGAGAAATGATTTTAAAGACTGTTCCTCAGTTACCCATTGTAAGAAGTAAGGAGGACCATGCTTTACAGTCACTTTTGACTTTAAGAAGGAGAGATGCAGATCTCAATAAGTTTGCCATACCCAGATACCGAAAATAGTCTGAAAGGGTTTGGTACCAGAGAGGCAAAATGCAAGTCTCCTCTTCACTTTGCGAGTGGATTTCTCCCAAGTCCTAATGCCTCTCCTTAGATCAGCAGGATTTCCGTAAAGCAAAGGATTGTAATTTTGGGTTGCTGTAACAAGGGGAGCATTCCAGCGGGATCCCGTTTGTGAATGGGTTAGCACCAATTTGAAATTGGTGTTAACTGTGATTGTTTTGTGACTGAATTCATGGTCACAAAACAATCATACATATCATTCACATTCGGTATTAGGAAGGGATGCCCTGCGCACGCCTCTTCCTAATACCAAATCGCAAACCCCAAATTGAGATTTGGTAACAAGGTTCCAATTCACAAGCTGAGCTTTGTACATCCCAAAAAGCATTTTACTGAGATGAGGAACTGATATGCAAATGAAATGGATGTGAGAAAACTGGCTAAAGAATGAGAAAGTAGGAAGGAAAAACTAAAGGAGGATGGAGTGGTGGTAGTTCTGAACCCTGATCAGTAGCAATAAATCATTAGGCATATAATAGCAATTAGAAATGCTCCTATAGCTTACCATAGACCTATTGCATTGCCAATACTTATAGATATAGCCAATGGGGAGCCCTCTCCTCCCAAACTCAGGAGGAAGAGTACCCAAAAAGTATTATAAAAAATGTTCAGTTGTGTTTTGGTTTATCTGCAGATAAGTTCAACCAGGGTTCAGTATTCCCATGCAAGGGAAAATGAGTGCAATTAGGGATCACTCTATATTGTTCTTATGGCTACCTAAAAGGGCTTGAACAGATGACCCCAGATCAGCTTGATTGATAGCCTTACCATTGGCAGTCATTGTTATTTGACTTAGACTGTCTCTTTTCCAGTTGGTTGTCAGTGTCGACTTCACTGTTCTCGAAGGCGATCATTCTTCATTGTGGCGCTTGTGAATGCACCCCCTCCTTCAGTTGTGTATGGGGGATGGGCACTTCTCAGCCCATGACAAAGCCTGCACAGGCATCTTGAATAAGTGGCATTTGTTATTAAAGATAACCCTTAGCTTTGCAGGTATATTAAGAGATAGCAGAGCAAGTGTTTGCAGTTTTTGTTGCAATGCTTCAAACATTCTCCTTTACTGCTGTACAAGCCTAGTGTGGTCTAGGAATATTAGGGTTATATGAGACAATTAGAGAGTCTATTCATGCTGTAGTATCTTACAAGGTCAAACCTCTGTCTCTGTATTTAAAAAGTAATGCTATCATAGTACAGGGCAGAGCTCTGGTTCTTTCCATTACGGAGAAAGGGGAAACATGCACATCCTTAAGTGTTCTCTTCAGCCACTCCTGGAAGATGGCTGCATTGCCACTCTAATTTCCAAAATTATAAATTGTTGTGGTGTGACTAGGGGTAGGGGAAGAATTCTGCTCTGCGGCAGAGTTCACAGAGTTTTTTTCATTAAGTGCGGAGTTCTAATAAACTCGACGAAGTGACGTTGAGTGGAGTTTTTTCTCTTGTGTGGCTTTTCAATGTTAAGTTGACAAGCAGCAGAAATCACTAAGCTGGCGAGCGTGAGCCAGATTTCTGAATACAAGTGATGTCGTCAGGTCACTCCTGCTCACGGTGAGAAAGCTGCTGCTCGCATTGAGGAAGCTGCCGCTCGAGTAGAAAATCTACTGGAGAGTAAGAAAGAAGTTAACACCATCTGGCGCTCTCTGTGTTGTTGTTTGTGTTGATTTTACAGTGCGGGAGAAACTCCTGGAACTCAAAATCAGCGCAAACCATGTGACATACCTAAAATCCGCCACTCGCAGAACTCTGTGTAGCGGAGAGTTTTTTTCTGCACTTCACAGAGTTCCATGTAGCAGAACTCCATGAACTCTGCCCAAGTCTCAGAATAAATAGTCAATTTACTCAATGTGGTGACAAGGTCTTTCACAGAATCCTACAACACTGATGTTAAAAATGGGGTCTTTGGTTGGCAGTCAGGTTACCCCATGTCCAAGCAAGGACCCTCACTCTAGTCACAGTAAGTCACACACAATCCAAATTATCCTGTGTCCACCCTCTGGTAGCTTGGCCCTGCGCAGTCAGGCTTAACTTAGAAGGCAATGTGTAAAGTATCTGTGCAATAAATCACACAATAACACCATATAGTACCAGAAAAATACACCACACATTGTTTAGAAAAATATATAATATTTATCTCGATAACTTCAGGTCAAAACGATCAATGATGCAATAAGTAAATGTGGAGATATCACTGAAAAGTGATATAAAGGTGGTCATTCCGACCCCGGCGGGCGGCGGGCACTGCCCGCCGGGCGGAGACCGCCATAAGACCGTACCGCGATCAAATGACCGCAGCGGTCATTTTGACTTTCCCGCTGGGCAGGCGGGCGACCGCCAAAAGGCCACCCGCCCGCCCAGCAGGAAAGCCCCAGCAAAGATGAAGCCGGCTCCGAATGTAGCTGGCGGAGTTGCTGGTGTGCGACGGGTGCAGTGCTTTGCAGACACTGAAAATCTTAATGGGGCCCTGTTAGGGGGCCCCTGCAGTGCCCATGCCAGTGGCATGGGCACTGCAGGGGCCCCCAGGGGCCCCACGACACCCATTCCCGCCAGCCTCTTCCTGGCGGTGTAAACCGCCAGGAACAGGCTGGTGGGAAGGGGGTCGGAATCCCCATGGCGGCGCTGCTTGCAGCGCCGCCATGGAGGATTCCCTGGGGCAGAGGAAAACTGGCGGGAAACCGCCGGTTTCCCTTTTCTGACCGCGGATTTACCACCGCGGTCAGAATTGCCCCTGAAGCACCGCCAGCCTGTTGGCGGTGCTTCCTCCGTCCCCGGCGGTCGGAATGACCCCCAAAGTGTCTTAAGTCTTTTAGTAGCAAAGAAAGTCTCTTTCAAGCACAAAGTACCTGGTTCGTGTGAAAAATCGCAGCAGGGAGCCGCAGAGGAGGAGATGCGCGGAAATAAAGGGGTGTGCGTCGATTTCTCGGGCCTCACACGGTGATGCGTTGTTTCATTTTCACGCAGGGACAGCTGTACGTCGATTTTCGGCACTTGGTTGTGGATCCTCTTCGGGTTGTAGGGTTTTCAGACACCTCGGGGACGATGCATGGATTTCCTGAGCTGGCAGCACAAAGTCACAGAAGCTGTGTCGATTTGGTGGGCATTGCATTGAAGTTTATACCGCACGGCAGGCGCTGCATCGATTCCTCTCTGGAAGTCAGGCTGCGTCGTTCCGGTCCGGCTGTGGGTCGCTCCAGTGGGCAATGCATCGAATTTCCAGTTGCTACGCTGACGCTGCGTCGATCTTCTCGTTACGAAGTCGGGCTGTGTCTTTCCGGATCAGCATGCAGTGAAATTTTCACTGCAGTGCAGGCTGTGTGTCGTTTCTGGCAGGCTATGAATCTAATTTTGCCGTACAAGGAGTCCTTCTTGTAGAGATGAAGTCTTTTTGGTCCTGAGACTTCAAGGAACAGGAGGCAAGCTCTATCCAAGCCCTTGGAGAGCACTTCTTCACCACAGCCAGAGAGCAGCCAGGCAGCAGGGCAACAGCAAGGCAGCAGTCCTTCGCAGAAAGCAGTCAGGTAAGTCCTTTGGGCAGCCAGGCTGTTCTTCTCGGCAAGATTCAGGTTCTGGTTCCAGTTTCTTCTCCAGGAAGTGTCTGAGTTGGTAGGGCAGAAGCCCTGTTTAAATACCCAAATGTGCCTTTGAAGTGGGGGAGACCTCAAAGAGTGGCTTAGAAGTGCACCAGGTCCCCTTTCAGTTCAATCCTGTCTGCCAGGGTCCCATTAGGGGGTTTGGCAGTCCTTTGTGTGAGGGCAGGCCCCCCACCCTCCCAGCCCAGGAAGACCCATTCCAAATGCAGATGTATACAAGTGAGGCTGAGTATCTTGTGTTTGGGGTGTGTCTGAGTGAATACACAAGGAGTTGTCAACTAATCCCAGCCAGGCGTAGATTGTGAGGCATGGAAAGATTTAAGTGCAGAGAAATGCTCACTTTCTAAAAGTGGCATTTCTAAAATAGTAATATTAAATCCAACTTCACCAGTCAGCAGGATTTTATATCACCATTCTGGCCCTACTAAATATGACCTTCCTACTCCTTTCAGATCAGCAGCTACCACTCAAACAATGTATGACGGCAGCCCCAATGTTAGCCTATGAAGGGAGCAGACCTCACAGCAGTGTAAAAACGAATTAAGGACGTTTACACTACCAGGAAATGTAAACTACATAGGTACATGTCCTGCCTTTTGCCTACACAGCACCCTGCCCTATGGGTTACCTAGGACATACTTTAGGGGTGTCTTATATGTAGAAAAAGGGGAGTTTTAGGCTTGGCAAGTACTTTTAAATGCCAAGTTGAATTCGCAGTGAGACTGCACACACAGGCATTGCAATGGCAGGCCTGAGACAAGGTTAAGAGGCTACTGAAGAGGGTGGCACAAGCAGTGCTGCAGGCCCACTAGTAGCATTTAATCTAGAGGCCCTGGGCACATATAGTGCACTTTACTAGGGACTTATAAGTAAATTAAATAGTCTGATTGAGTCTTAAAACCAGACAAAACAGCATCTAAAAAGTGGAGGGAGACAAGCAAAAAGTTAGGGGTGACCACCCTAAGGCTGTCAGGTCTAACAACTGAGATTGACATGGTCCACAATGTTTCTAAGGTCTTGGCACATTAATTGACCTCTGTACCCAATGTCCCAATCGGCACCTCAAAAGCCTATCTGGAGGTATCGCTAGCCTGAAGTATAATGTTGATGATGTCAGTTGTGCTCTGTAGCGGTCCCAACAGGTTCTCACAATTTACCTTCGGAAGCCCCCGAAAGATGTCCAGCCACCCCTTCATTGTTGCCATTGCAAGCCTGCCTTTGACTTTTGTAGCAGGTGGGAAGTGTTCATATAGTTGGTCAGCCATTCAATGGATAGCAGATGTAAGTTTTAACTGCACAAAACCCAGCACCCCCAACTAGCTTTGAGGTGAATAATGCGAGTGAGTACTCCATCAGACCCATCAACCCCACAATCTGTGCAAAGTAAGGGGTTAGCTAGAAGAATGACTGTTGTACCCAGGCTCAGCTGCAGCTATGCAATAGAGGAGGGCAATAGGTGCACACCTTCAGTCCCACATGAATTTCACAATGGTGCTGGAGGACTGGATTCATAGACCTGCACAGATGTTTTCAGGGCCCCACTCTTACTTCCTGCAGCCTGACTTTCCTCTTCGCCTGGGGATCTGCGTCTGCCACCCATGAACAAGGCAGTCTCATCACAGCAGGTGCCCTGGCCTGCATGCCCCAGGACTGCTGAATAGCTCCCCTGGAGAGTAGAAAATCATCACATTCCAAGGAACTGCTGAGCCCACTTCTCACAGGGGCTGCAGTCCCTCATAGCGGGACAGAGGGCTCTCCACACCATATCATTCTTTGGATCCTTTGACTCAAGAGCGGAACAGCCGTTCATGCCTCTCTCAGCCTCGCTTTGGCAGCCAGGCACCAGGGTGTTGAAGCCCCCAACATCTGGAACATGATCCCAGATGCCGTGAGCTGAAGTGTGTCCCAGTCTGTTGGTCCACTAAGCCTCAGGCTGCCTCCTCACCCAGGCCCGAATCAGGGCCCTGCACTTTTCTGGGTGCCAAAGTCACTCACATGGACATTCTAGCTCCCCGAGCCACAGGATGTATTTCTGCAGGGCATGAGTTTGTTAAAGGCAGTTCATAAAGAATTCTGACAGATGTTGGGGTTGAGCAGGGTGGGGAGCCTTAGGTTGTGGCATCCACCATCATTCTCAGCTAGACTCCCCAATCTGACCAATTTTTAGTCCCATGTTCCAACATCAGTCATGAAGAAGCAATGCAACTGTTTGACTCGTTCACTTAACAAAATAGAACAAGATCAAATTTGTTATAGCTCACACCTTTTTGATGGACTTCCATGCCACCCCCTTCACTGATGTCCTCTCTGCTCCTCTTTCTGCTGCCCTCTGTCAGGTCATTAGTTATTTTGCTGTTTGACTTGCTCCATTAACATTTATTTCTAATTGGAGCACCGCCATTCACCATATTTTTCTCCTGAGCTCAGAGAAGAAAGGCTCAATGTTAGACAAAATGAGAGGAGATGGCCCAAAGAGTGTTCTTAAGGAGCGTAAAGATTGTGATGGAGTTCCCCTACACCCTTTTGTTCTAGTTAGATGTTCTAGCATCTCAGAAGATTTGTGACAATCTTTCCAAATATTTATTTACTTAAATCAGATACCTCTACTAAGATAGTCTGGCGATTTCACAGTCATTGTCAGGGAATCACAACAGTCCTGCTTGTCATTTGTATTAGATCTTCACTTTATAAACATATCTAAGGCCATTTGTACTGTCACTGGTTGAAATCTCCAGATTATCCCTGTGCCTTATTTGTTTCTGAAAGACTTTCTCCCTGTTATCGCAAACCCATTCGGTCAGTAATTAATGTCTCATTTCGTAGTGGGCAGGTTGCTCAGGCTTTCAAAGTAATTGTAGTTACACACCTCCTATGAATTGAAGATATCTTCTCCTATTAAACTGTTCCACGCTGTTGCAAAAATAAAATAAAAAACAAACACATGATCTCCCACGGAGTATTGACAACTAAAGAAAAAAGTAGTTTCTTGGTATGGCGCTATGGAAGGATCCAACTCGTCCTATCAAAAGAATGTTAATTAAGCTATAATCTGTGGGAGGTGGGGCGTGGCAAACACAACAAAAGGAAAGAACGCAATTGAATAAGATTCAAACAAGTGGATCGACAGCCAATGATGAGTAATGGCCTTTGCTTACATAGCCCCATGGGTCTTTGGCAAATCTAAAAGCTATTGGTAGGGAGACCTGTTAACACGCATGAAGACTTCCACACACACACGCGCACACACGTTGACACACACAATGAATGATTTTTTGAAAAAATGAAGCAGTGACAAGCCATGCAGTCTTCAACAAAAGCTGCTGTCAGCTCGTTTGTGTGTTGCCATATTAGCCTATTAGAAGCCTTGAACTAAAGTATCACATCAACTCATGTAGACAGCGCTCTGGAAATGCTTCTGTCATTGAAAGACCTGAAAGGGGAATATCGTTTGCGTGTATCCACGCAGACAGATGGAACCACAGCAGGTAGATAAACAGTGACATTCTCTTATTTGAATGCCTTCTGAAGAAAGGTCAAAGATAAGACACAGAGTAAAGTGAATGTAAATTAGGCTGAACATCTGTTAAATATGATAGCAGGAAAAAATATGCATTTAGTTTCCAATAGGATTTTGTTTGAAAAGTTATCGAAGAACATCTGTTTAATTCTGAATTCCTTTTAATTTGCAACGTTCTACTCTGCATAAAAAGTGCTTGCAGACGCACAGCGGCCCTAAGGGATCATTTGCAAATTTATGTTTTGCATTGAAAAGTGCTTAAGACCATAAGTAATAATGTTTTCATTATTATTCCCCTCCTTTTATTAAACCATGGAAATCACTAAGCTGACTTTGGGATTTCTCAACTGTGTTTGTAATGACTTTCCACAACTCTCCAAATCTGAATATAAAAAATACACACGAACACGTTCAAAATCGAGGTCAATGACGTCGACCTTCAATTACGTTACTTAACACTATATCTGCATAAAGAGTATGTTATTATTTTCACCTTTGCATCTTCTACCTAACAATATTAACTACTGTTTTCAAGTACCCCACCTACCCATAGCTACGATATGATTGCCACGTAACATTATGCATGGAAAGTATTTGTGTTATATACCATAAAGATTTAATAGGTGAGCAAGATCTGAATGTAAGACTGCTTTACAGGATGTAAAGGTGAAACAATATGCATGAAAAACACATTGCGATACATTAAAACATTTAAAAGCTAACCAATTGTATCTGGAGGGGTGAAAACATGCACACGTTCAATTATACTAATACAGATCACCATTAAGTTGGTACCAGCCATCGTTGTCAAGTACAATGTGCAGGACATAAGTAGAAATGATGTGAAAACTGGGGCTTCAGCTGTCTTTTTAATGCAGAAGAGTACAGTTCATCTGTAAAAGTGCCGTAGGAACATAGATCTTTGTTTTTTCTACTGAAAAGTTTTTCTGGCAGGCTGGTTACTTTTTTCACAAGCTCCCACCTTTGATATAATTCAACAAGAGTAACGCAGAGCATAGTTACAACAAGTAACAATTGAATGCTGTTATGAAAGCATGTATCACACGCATGTTATTACTCATGAAACTGACACATATGTCCATTTGTTATCTGCAAGTATTTCCTGTAAAGCAAGTCACTGTAACAGATCTAACAAAGTAGCCCTCAGAAAAAAACATGATAACCAATACACAGAAATGGCATGATGTATGGTGACCTTGATAGGCTACTTTCAAATCAGAAAATTACTAAACACCAGGCCTTTTATACAGGATTTCAATATAATCTAGGGAGCAATTGGGAGCAACGAAAGAAGGCTGGATCTAGGTTTACCTCTCTCTCTTGGTCATAATGTAACACTCGTACTCTGAACTTGTCTTTGTTATGTTTTTTGCATGTTACAGTACTCTAAAGTGGTATGTGACTTCTAAGAAAACTTCAAAATATATATGTATCAGGTCTGCACCACATCGATCATCTTGGGTTGAGTCTGAAATGTCGGATTCTCTGGTGCCTTAATTGTATATCCTTTTGGAGAAGATTTGGAAATTGCTGTAATACCTAATAACTCGTCTCAGTGCTTTTCAAGAGTTCATCATAATTCCTTCTCCTATAGCTGAAGACAGGGGGTGTTTCACATAAGCTTTATTCGGCCAACAGACCATCAAAGCAATACAATACAATACAATATAATATAATAATATAAACCATAATGTCATAGAAAAATTTAAAAAAAGAATGATCCATGTTTGCCCGTCTTAAAACAATTTCAACTCATTGTAAATAAAAAGTGCGTATGCGCCATGCTGTTGCTAAAAACTTACTTACTGCGTAAATTGTCACATTTGAATTGTGGCTTTTTAAGATCCGCAAAGCTAAAAAACATTTCCTTAAATTCAATTCCCTACAGATTTTATATATCCATTTAAACCTTGGGATTGAATAGGCGGGACAAAAAAACATAAAATGTTCTACTGTTTCGGAAGGAATGCCACATACAGGACAGGTATCAGAGCTTGACTTAGGTCCCCATCTGCTCGTTAAGTCCTTCAGGGGTAATGTTCCAAATCGAAATCTGGCATACAAACTTTTGCCTAACAAATCAGGTATTGTATCTAAGTATGGTTCAAACTCAGGGTACCATTTAAAATCAATAAACGAGTTAGTTAAATGACCATTCGATTTCTGAGAAATGTAATTATTACATATGTGGGACCAGTAAGCTCTCTTCAATACTTTTACATGGGGCTTCACAAGTTGCTGGGGATTCTCCCAGAAGTTCCTCAGTCCTAGCATGCAAAACCAACTAGATACGTGTTTGATCCATGGTATGGACATGGAGTTAGAGGTTTTTAACAATTCTAATAGGGAAGACTTATATATAGCCAGTTCAGGAACTACCCAAAGCCTCACCCAATATAGTAGGGGCCGTAAGATAATCAAATCGGCTATACGTTTAAGCCCTAGATCTAAAAAAAGGGGGGTTAATGGGGTGCTAGTGGGACAAGCACATAGAGCCCGAGCAAAGCTATTCTCAATTTTAGTTATCCTACTGCTATCTGTCATGCCCCAAATCTCTGCACCATAAACAGCAGCACCCTGTGCCTTGGCCACATAGATCTTTACTGCTGGAGACACAACTTTAGCGATCGTATTCCTGTAAAGGCGTAATATGGATGCTGCCCGATGTTGCAAAAGCCCGCCACTCTTACCGACTTGTTCGTCCCAGAGGAGTGAGTCTGTAAGCCTCACACCCAAGTAGTCGATAGAGCTAACCTGGTCCAAAATAGCTCCATCTAACCTGATCGTACACTTCTTACGAGAGCCAGAGCGAAGCACCATCAATTTTGTTTTCTTCGAGTTCAGCTCTAAACCAAAATTCCAGCAGAATGATTTAAATCTATCCACAAGAATTTGCAGCCCCATAGGGGTCTTTGAGATCAATAGAGAGTCATCCGCAAAAAGAAGAATTGGGATTTTCTGATTGCCTAAGCTGGGAGCATCATTCTGGCATGTCATGAGTTCTTGGACCACCTCGTTAATGAATAAAGAAAACAAAAGTGGCGCTAGGACACATCCCTGACGAACACCTCTTTTAATGGGAAACTTGTTAGTCAGTTCGCCTTGGTTACCCCATCTTACTTGAGCGTATGTGCCTTCATGCATACGTGTTAATAAATGAATGATATCAGATGGTGCCCCTCTTTTGTGTAGCACTCCCCAAAGCTTGTCTCTAGGGGCCAGGTCAAAGGCAGAGCGCAGGTCTACAAAAGTGACATATAGTGTTTGCTTTGCCAAGACTACATATTTCCAGTGTAGCACGGTCAACCTAAATACCTGGTCAACCGTGCTAACTCTAGAGCGGAACCCTGCCTGAAGTGGTGATAGGATCTGCTGCTCCGTCACCCAACTCGTCAGTCTAACTAACAATTGTTTTGCAAAAATTTTTTGTAGGTTGTCAATTAAACTGACCGGTCTGTAGTTAATTGGAAGATTTACGTTGCCCTTTTTATATATTGGAATAATTTCTGCACCCTTCCACGTCTCAGGGATCTGTCCTCCTTTTGCGATTTTGTTTGACAGCATATTAATATACCAGGTCCAGATGGGTAACTCTGATTTATAAAGGTCACCTGGAATTTTATCAGGGCCTGGGGCTTTACCTGTCTTTAGAGATTTAATGGCGTCTGCAGTTTCTTCTAGAGAAAAGCAAATATAGCTTTCAGAGTTAAATAGATTCCCACTGGACGGAGAAGTGGCAAGGTTAGCATTGGGTGAAATTGGGGGGTATAGTCCCACTTTCTCACAATCGACAGTCCCAGTGGAGGCAGTTCCTTCGTACAAGAGAGAGAAATGATCCACCCAGGTACCAGGTTGAATATGGAGACAGGGGGTGTATTTGGAGAGATTTCTCACTTTTCTAAAAAGCTTGATTTACAGTTTTATTAGACAGTTTTGTAAGAAAGTCCCCCTTGTTGACATGGTCACCCTCATTGTTTGCCTGGTATTTGATGTAGTTCTGGCCGAAGTGCATTGAGGTCCTGCTAACCAGGTCCCCAGGGCCAGATCTCTTTCCCTAAAACTGTGCAATTGTTCCCCAACTGGTAGTACCTTCAGTACCCCTGTAAATCCCTAGTAAAGGCATACACTGCATGCACTATATTTAGGTCACCCCTATAGCAGGCTTCACAGCCCTATGGCAGGGTGAATTATACTACATGTATGGAAATATCTGAGTGAACAGATATGCCCCTGGGATGTCTAAGTCAATTATTAGACATTGAAAGTGAACAAGGAAGCCATCTTAAGGTATGTACTGGACATTGGCCAAAACATGTTTCCCAGCTATGTAATGGCTGAAAACCTGATACCTATGGTATTTGGTATCAATTCCAGTGATGGCATTATTAATACATGCACCCAAACAGTACCTTAGTAGGACCTCCTGAAACCTACTAGTCCTCTAGTGTGCTGGCTGACTGGAATAGTTTAGACTGTCACCACAGATAGGTCTCTGACTCACTGCAGATGAGGGCTCACACTCTTGGAGGCTAGAAACAATGCCTGCTCCAAAGAAAGTTGTTCACACTTCCTCCACCAAGTTGGCTAGTGATTTCGCATACCAAGGCCAGGGACTTCTAAGTTCCTGTCACCTTTGATGTGCGACCCTGGCATCACCCAGACCTACAGGATGCCACCCCTGCCCATGAGCTCATTTGGCACCTGGACAGGAAGACAATTAGAGTTGCTAGGAGATGTGAAGTGCACCCAGGTCCGATACACCCCTAAGGTGAGCTGCCTGATGTGTCACACTCTATGAAAATTGTGCCATCTTGGTGATGGGAGAATTTAGAACTCTGGGACAGAATTATGCCCAGTCTCCACAGGATGTGGTCATATAGGGGGTGTAGTGACCCCAAGGGTATGTAGCGCATTGGCTACTACCTGTCACTCCCAGTAACACCCCTAAATCTAGTATTTAGGGGACCCCCAGGCACCAGAAAAGCAAATGTGTCCACGAGGATAAGAAAGAAGGACAAAGAAGAGCCCAAGATGTGAGAACTGAAGAGCAGCAGCTGACGTGGTGGCAACCCTGCCAGCCTGCCTGCTGTCCCTGACAATTGCACAGACCTATCTCATCCAGAAAGCAGTGTCATCTCCAAAAGCTGTGGAGGAGTGACCTATGAATTCACCTGGCTGGCAACATCTCACCTTGGGGCAGAGGAGCTGGTTCCCTGCATGTTTGCAGGCACCAGAAGGACTAAAACAAGAGTTTCTGCCAGTGTGACCCCGCTGGACAAAGCCTCACTGCACATGAGCCCCCCCCAGCCCAGGTTGCCATGAATTGATGGTGCCCCTGAGGCACAGAGACCCTGAAGAACTGAGCCCCATGTAGGGTTTAGCTGGATTGGTCCCAGTCTCCACCTTCTGGTTCTGCAGAAAAGATGGAACCGCAAGAGCCTCTTGAACACCATGACCCGACCCCTGAAAATCCTATGACACTTGTGCCCCACAGACCCAGGAGAAGTGGACCAACAGTGCCCATGGGGTCGTGAGATCCCCCACAGCTAAGCCCCATTTTGAGGTGAGCCTGACTGGGCCCAAGTCCAGGCCTGCAGCCTGTTTTCACGGGCTACCATAAACAGCGAGTGCCTCTCGCAGCACAACCCCACCAGAGAAATCACCACTGCAGCTGAGCCCACAAGCCTGAGTTCCAGTGGAGCAGCAGTGTCCCTACATGCCTGAGCATCTCAAGGACTGATCCCCCCCTGTAGGTTCGCCCAGACCTGTCTCCCAGTCCCTGCTTGCAGCCTCTGTGTCACAGGACTGTTTTCCATTGAAAGAAATCAATGGAGCACCAGGTGCTGAAAAGTACCTCTGCATCCGGACTCCCCAGTGCCCCGAGGTGACCTGTTGGTTTTGCCTTAGAACTTGCCCCATACTTACCTTAACTCCAGAAGATTGTCCTGTAAGCCACTACTAAATACCTGTCTTTTCCCATAAGATATCATTACCGCATTAGACTAAATACAAGTGTATTTTCTGTATACTTCAACACTGCTAACTTAAAAAGTACGTATCCAATAACAAAGATGGTGGTGTCTAAAATGTGTCACTTTTCAAAATTGGTGTGGGTCTCCTTAACGTCCATGGGTGTACCATGTATTGACTGTGCTTATGCAACAAATGTGTAACACTCCTCTCTGATAAGCCTAAGGCTGCTCGACCACACTACCCTAAATAGAGCACCTTGAGATTGCTAGAGCAAGCTATTTCAACTTATAAGGGCTACCTGGACTCTGTTGACAGCATATCTCATTTTTGGTATATTATATAAAGAGCCAGCTTGGTACAACTTCCTTGAAGTTTCCATACTATTTCATCTGTTTCCTCTTCTGTTAAGAATCCTCAAGGTGAGACACATGATCTTCTGTTCTCTTATACTTTCTCTGATGGTCTTTGGTTTCTGGACCTTTGAAACATAAACTGTCTACAATTCAGCTTGGATTTATTGCTGGCATTTGCCGAGTAGCATAGATTCCATTTCCTCAGATGTACCTGCTATCTTAGGTTTCTATTGTATTTTGTGGTCCAGTGGCCAAAGCATCCTTTGATTTGGCCAAAACCACCTTCAAGCTACTGTTGTTAAATTTACTCTACAAACCAGTATACCGCTTCACAGAGAGGACATTTCCTCGAGACTCCCAAGCCCCACCATGTGACTAAGTCCGAACTACTCACAGCCTTTGCCCTGTGGACAGCTCTTCATGAGGAGTCCACTCTGTCCAGACACTGAAGCCCAATTATGTGGCTAAGCCCTTACCATGCACAGCCATTGGCATGTGCACAGTTTCTCATGGAAAGCTCACTCCCTCCAGAGAGGTCACAAGTTATTGTCAGCTTAGTAAATTATAACTGGTGAATTTCGGTGATTTTTTTATTTTAAAACAATTCTATGTTGTTACGTATTGTTGCATATATAAAATATAGCAGTATTGTTGGAAATGGCCTTTCTGCAGGGTCACCCCCAAACTTCTTGCCTTCTTCCTCCTAGTTTTCTGACCTAATTTTTGCTGGCTTAAGGACTCTGCAAATTTTACCACTGCCAATCAGAGCTAAAGTGCATATGCTCTCTACTTAGCACATGATGACATTGGCTCATACCCAATTGGATTATTTAATTTACTTGAAAGTCCCTAGTCAAGTGCACTACTTGTGCCCAGGCGCTGTAAATTAAATGCTACTAGTGGACTGCAGCACTGGTTGTGCCACCCACATAGGTAGCCCCCTACCCATGTCTCAGGCCTGCAATGGCAGGGCCGGTGTGTGCAATTTCACTGCCACTTAGACTTGGCATTTTAAAGTAATAGCTAAGCCTTAAACTCCCCTTTTTATACATATAAGTCACCACTAAGGTAGGTCCTAGGTAGCCCATAGGGCGGGGTGCTATGTAGGTAAAAGGCAGGACATGAACATGTGTGTTCTTTATGTCCTAGTATTGTAAAACTCCTAAATGTGTTTTACACTGCTGTGAGGCCTGCTCCTTTCATAGGATAGCATTAGGGCTACACTCATATACTGTATGAGGGGTAGATTCTGATCTGAAAAGAGTAGCCAGGTCATATTTAGTGTGGCCAGAATGGTAATAGAAAATCCTGCTTATTGGTGAAGTTGGATTTAATATTAGTATTCTAGAAATGCCACTTTTAGAAAGTGAGCATTCCTCTACACTCAAATCCGACTGTGCCTTCCAATCCACGTCTGGCTAAGTTTAGTTGACAGCTCCCTTGTGCATTTAACTCAGACAACCCCAAACACAGGATACTCAGGCACATTTGTACACATCTGCATACTAAATGGGTCTTCCTGGGCTGGGGGGGTGGAGGGCCTAACACTTACATGTCAAAGGACAGTGTCCTGCCCTCACACAATGGACTGCCACACCCCCTACTGGGACCCTGGCAGACAGGATGGAACTGAAAGGGGACCTTGTGCACTTCTAAGCCACTCTTTGAAGCCTCCCCCACTTCAAAGGCACATTTGTGTATTTAAAAAGGGTCCCAGACCCTACCAACTTAGACACTTCCTGGAGAAGAAACCCTGAACCAGAACATGCAACCTGCCAAGAAGAACAGTCTGTCTGCCCAAAGGACTCACTTGGACTGCTTTTCTGAGAAGGGCAGCTGCCTTGCTGTTGCCCTTCTGCCTTGCTGCTCTCAGGCTGTGCTGAGAAGTGCTCTCCAAGGGCTGGGATAGAGCTTGACTCCTGTTCCTTGAAGTCTCAGGACCAAAACTACTTCAGTCCTGCAAAAGAACTCCTTGTGCAGTGAAAATTGATGCACAGCCTGCAAGAAATGACGCACAGCCTGCATCATGGTGAGAAAATCACTGCATGCCGAATTGGAACAACACAGTTTGACTGCGCAAGGAGATCAACGCAGCACCAGCATTGTGACCGGCAATTCGATGCACGGCCCACTGGATCATCGCAAAGCCGAGCCAGAACGATGCAGCCACTGCCGTGTGGCAGAATTTCCACGCATCGCCCACCGGATTGACGCAGCCCCTGTGATTCATTCTGCACACCCAGGATTTAGACGCATCATCCACGTGGTGTTCGAAAACCCCACAACCCGAAGAGTATCCCCGTCTTTGTGCCGGAAATCAACGCAAAGCCTGCCCTCTGTGAAAACTCAATGAACCATCGTTTGTGTGCGCCAGTAAAATCAACGCACATCTCCCCGTTTTCCACGCATCTTCTCCTCTGCGGTCCTTTGCGGAGAATTTGAACGCAAACCAGGTACTTTGTGCTTGCAAGAGACACTTGTTGCTTTTTAAAAGACTAAAGACAGTTTATGTCATTTTTACAGTGATATCTCCAAGTATACTTATTGAAGCTTGATCATTTTGACCTGCATCTTTCCAGATAAATTAAACACTGTGTGGTATATTTTTGTGGTGTTCTACTGTGTTATTGCATGATTTATTGCACAAATACTTTGCACAATGCCTTCTAAGTTACACCTGACTGCTCAGTACCAAGCTACCAGAGGGTGGGCACAGGATCATTTGGATTGTGTGTAACTTACCCTGACTAGAGTGGAGGTCCTTGCTTGGACAGGGGGTAACCTGACTGGCAACCAAAGACCCCATTTCTAACATTGGTGATCAGCGGTGAGGATAGGACTTGTATTTGTGCAGCAACATACCATAGCTAAGTGTACACTACCTACCCACAGTTCAAGGTCAACTTGATTTTTTAAATCTTTTTCTGCAATTATGTTTCTGCCTGACAGTTTTAACTAAATCCTAATTCAACATGTCCCTGGCTGGGTCTCAAGCAGGAGCTGAAGATTTTGACCTAGCCAAGCTGGAGATATACACTGTTAAACAGATGAAGTGGTTGTGCAAGGGGATGGGAGTACCTACCCAGTGTGCCTCCAAAAAGGAGGAATACCAAAAGGTGCTGAGGGCCTGGGCAGAAGCCCATTCAGATGAGAATGTTGAGGAGGAGGGTCCAGAGGATGGCCCTCAGACAATTTTTTGCCAGTAGTGGGGGATGCTACCCCTGGAATTATTCTCCCTAATAAAACAGGCAGCAGAGTCTCTAGCCATGTCCTGACCATAGAGGAAAGGAGGGAGGAGAGAGAATTTCAATTACAAATAGCAAAGTTAAACATGGAGGCAGAGAAAAGTAAAGCAGACAGAACAGCTAAGAGAGCCTTGGATGAAAAGAAACTTGTGTTGGCTCATGAACTGAGTCTCAAAGAGCTGGATATCAGGTGAGGCAGTCTGAGTCCAGCAGTAATGGTGGCAACATACATGCAGAACCTGCTGGGGAAAGGAAGGTTTGTATACCCAAGAATGTGGTGCTAAGTTATGTGATGGGAGATGACATTAATAAGTGGTAGGCTGCTTCTGAAGTTGCACTTTGGGCTCAAGGGGTTTCTGAAGAGCAATGGGGGGCAGCCTTGTGGTGGTATGTACCAGTAGTGGGGAGGGACACACTCCCTGTATTGGATCCAAGGGATCAACACACATATATACCCATGCAAGCTTCTTTAATTGCCAAGTTTGGGCTGACACCTGAGAAATACCATCAGAGGTTAAGTGACAGCACCAAACTCTCCACACAGAACTGGGTAGACTTTTTTGATTTCTCCAGTAAGGCACTGATTGGTTGGGTGCAGAGCAGTAAAGTAAACAATTACACAGAGTTATTTAATCTAATTCTGAGAGAGCATACGCTCAGTACTTGTTCTACAGAGTTGCACCAGTACCTGGTTGATAGTAAGCTGATTGATCCTAGAAAGCTTGCTGAGGGAGTGAACCTCTTGGTTAGCACCAGAGTGTCCAAAAAGGTACCTGGGAGTGACCCCAAGAAGGGTGGTTCCAGTTCCCCCCAAAAGAGTGAGGGGGAGTTTAAAGATGAACCAGACAAGTCCCAGAGTAAGAGGGGAGGAAAGGGTTCCCATGCCCCATCTGAGAAACAGGGTGGTGGTTCTGATGGGTGGTGGCCCAAAGCATCCCATTCCCAACCCAGCTGGTTTGAGTGTTCCCAGCTAGGACACAGGAAGGGGGACTCTGTCTGTCCAAAGAAATCACCCACTGGTGGGACCTCTACAAGGGTGGCCAATGTGGCCTTAGGGGAAAGTAGTCCCCAGGGGCAGGTCATAGACCATGCCTTTATCTCCTTCAGTTGGGAGATAGACTCAGAGGGTAAACTGGTGACCCCTGAGGGTGGGAGTCGTCACTTCCACAAGGGCTAGTCTTACCATGATGGTGGAGAGACTAGTTTCACCAGAGCAGTACACCGGCCAGGTGTGTAGGGTGACTCCAGCACATGCCATGGCCCTGGTGTCCCTGGAGTGGGGTGGGAGGTGACCCAGAGGCGTGTCATAGTTAGTCCCCAGCTGCCCATTGACTGCATTCTGAGGAATGAGTTAGCCCTAGTGGCAGGAGAACTGGGAGGGTTGACCCCTAAGAGTGCCCTGACAGTTCAGTTATCTGGCAGTACCACTCCCCAGAGGAGGGTACGTGAGCCCAGATGTGGGGGCAAGGTGAGGGAGGACTCACCCTTATCCCCTGCACAGCCTTGGGGTACAGACCCTGGGCTGATTGACCAGTGTCAGGGTACCAATCCTGATCTGGTGGGAGGTAGAATGGAGAAGGGGTACAAGCCCTCTGGGACTATTACCCCCAAGTCTGAGATGCCTCATGAGCCCCTTGGGAACTCCCTGCCAGCCCCCCAGCTGGAGGAGAAGCTCATCCAAAAGCCCCACTCAGGATCTCCACTTAGCAGTGGATGGTCTGGGGTCTGGCTCCTGACTCTGACAGCTGTCAGTTGACTCTTTTGGTTGCTCCTTGTGGACAGATTTTTCCCTGGGTTGGGGACAGAAGTCAGACCCAAGGAATGGAACGGGCCACATCACTTTGTTGTCCATGGTGGTACAGTCTGCATATTGGGATGCATCAGTAAGCAAATTAAAGTTTGGAGCTTCATAGAATCGGTCCTCAGGTGAGGAGAAGGGTTCCCCATGGTGAGTTCAGCAGACCCAGAGAGTATAGACAGAGGAGCCTTATTGAGTTCGGAAAGACGTAGAATTGGCAAGTGCCCGTGAACTAGTGGGCCATTGTCCATATTCTATTGCCTTAAGCAGGAAAGTCCATCAGAGTGTTTATTAGCCTACCCTGGCTTTAGGCTGGAAGGGGGATATGCTGGAATGGCCTTTCTGCAGGGTCACCTCAAACTTTTTGCCTTCCTCCTCCTATTTTTCTGACCTCATTTTTGCTGGCTTTAGCACTCTGCACACATTACCACTGCTAATCAGTTCTAAAGTGCATATGACCTCTACTTAAAACATGATGACATTGGCTCACACCCAATTGTCTTATTTAATTTACTAGTAAGTCCCTAGTCAAGTGCACTACATGTGCCCAGGGCCTGTAAATTAAATGCTACTAGTGGACTGCAGCACTGGTTGTGCCACCCACATACGTAGCCCCCTAACCATGTCTCAAACCTGCCATGGCAGGGCCTGTGTGTGCAGTTTCACTGCCACTTCGACTTGACATTTTAAAGTAATTGCCAAGCCTTAAACGCCCTTTTTCTGCATATAAGTCACCCCTAAGGTAGGTCCTAGGTAGCCCATAGGGCAGGGTGCTATGTAGGTAAAAGGCAGGACATTAACATGTGTGTTCTATATGTTCTAGTAGTGTAAAACTCCTAAATTCAATTTACGCTGCTGTGAGGCCTGCTCCTTTCATAGAATAGCATTAGGGCTACCCTCATATACTGTTTGTGTGGTAGATTGTGATCTGAAAGGAGTAGCCAGGCCATATTTAGAGTGGTCAGAATGGTAATAGAAAATCCTGCTTATTGGTGAAGTTGGATTTAATATTGCTATTCTAGAAATGCCACTTTTAGAAAATGAGCATTTCTCTACACTCAAATCCTTCTGTGCCTTCCAATCCATGTCTGGCTAGGTTTAGTTGACAGCTCCCTTGTGTATTTCACTCAGACAACCCCAAACACAGGATGCTCAGTCACACATGCACACATCTGCATACTGAATGGGTCTTCCTGGGCTGGTAGGGTGGAGGGCTTAACACTTACACATCAAAGGACAGTGGCCTGCCCTCACACAATGGACTGCCACACTCCCTACTGGGACCCTGGCAGACAGGATGGAACTGAAAGGGGGCCTTGTGCACTTCTAAGCCACTCTTTGATGTCTCTCACACTTCAAAGGCACATTTGGGTATTTAAACAGGGTCCCTGACCCTACCAACTTAGACACTTCCTGGAGAAGAAACCCTGAACCAGAACCTGAAAATTGCCAAGAAGAACTGCCTGGCTGTCCAAAGGACTCACCTGGGCTGCTTTTCTGAGAAGGACTGCTGCCTTGCTTTTGCCCTGCTGCCATGCTGCTCTCTGGCTGTGCTGAGAAGTGCTCTCCAAGGGCTTGGATAGAGCATTCCTCCTGTTCCCTGAAGTCTCAGGACCAAAAAGACTTCATTCCTGCAAAAGAACTCCTTGTGCGGCGAAAATCGACACACAGCCTGCAAGAAACGACACACAGCCTGCATCACGGTAAGAAAATCACTGCACGCCGAACCAGAACAACGCAGCCTGACTTCGCAAGGAGAAGATCGACGCCAGCGTTGTGATCAGAAATTCAACGCGCTGCCACTGGATCGATGCTAATCCAAGCCGGAACGATGCAGCCCGACGTCCTGAGAGGAATCAATGCAGCGCCTGCCATATGGCAGAAATTTCCACACATCACCCACCGGATCGATGCAGCCCCTGTGACTTCGTCCTGCACACCCAGGATTTCAACGCATCGTCCCCAGGGAGTCCGAAAACCCTGCAACCCAAAGAGGATCCCAGTCGACATGCTGGAAATCGACGCAAAGCCTACCCTGCATGAAAACTCAACAACGCATTGTCTGTGTGTGTCGGAAAAATCGATGCACACCTCCCCGTTTTCCACACATCTCATCCTCTGCGGTGTGTTGCAGAGAATTTGAATGCCAACCAGGTACTTTGTGCTTGCAAGAGACACTTGTTGCTTTTTAAGAAAAAAGACACTGTATATCATTTTTACAGTGATTACTCAAAGTATACTTATTGAATCTTGATTGTTTTGACCTGCATCTTACCAGATAAATATTATATATTTTTTCTAAGCACTGTGTGGTGTATTTTTGTGGTGTTCTACTGTGTTATTGAATGATTTATTAGACAAATACGTCACACATTGCCTTCTAAGTTAAGCCTGACTGCTCAACGTCAAGGTACCAGAGGGTGGGCACTGGATAATTTGGATTGTGTGTGACTTACCCTGACTAGAGTGAGGGTCCTTGCTTGGACAGGGGTAACCTGACTGCCAACCAAATACCCAATTTCACGTAGTGTTACAGATAGGTTTGTGCCTTAACATCACACTATAAGAGAGGGTATTAACCAAATTGCTACAGTGATGGCTGCTGCAGTGTAACACATTGCTATATATGAAAAGGAGAGGTCACACATTGCATGGAGATTGAAAATAAAGTACTCCAATAAAGTTAGTAGAGTGGCAAGATTAAATGCTGCCTCATTAGATAGGCATCACATGCTGTTCTTGAAAGAAAAGGACAAATGTGATGGATGAAACTACTCAGGGTAATCCCATTAGTATAATAATCCCATTCAAAAATGAGTCTCAGAGGATTAGAAACTTACTGGGCAAGCAATCAAATGTTTTGAGTAAGGATAATGTCATTGGCCAGGATGTGGAGATGAGACCTTCTATCTCATATAGGAAGGGGAAAACCTTGGGAGACATTTTAACATAGAGCTATTTTTCAAAGAATCAACCCAATCAGAATTGTCTCACCTGCCTCATATGGTTCAATATATGTGGGAGATGTGAGGGAAGTTAATACACTACTATTGTGAAGGAATTCACCCACAAGCAGAAAGAGGGTTATTGACAAATGTGTTACCTGTTCTACAGATTACTGTATATATGTAATTTTGTGTCCATTTAAATTAAAATATGTGAGTAGTACCTTCGTCTTGATGAAAAAAAATATTTTGGAGCACTTGAGAGCAATTAAGCATGCAGATGCAACTTATTTGGTGGCTAGGCATTTTGATCTCAAATACCAGACGGATGTATCTCAACTAACGATTTTTGGAACTGACAGAGTCCAGAGGAACATACGGGGCAGCAATCGATTAAGGATTTTACAACTGCAATATAAATATATTGGTGATCTGCTGACCAAACATCAAACCATGCTCAATAAGGATGAGTAGCAGGAAATGCTTGTAGGATGAACTAATCAGATGATCATCCCCTGTGGCACGTAGGAAAAACTGGTCAGATGATCATGCTCTGAGATAGAACTGTGCTGTTGTATATATATTTGAGGGGGGTGATGCCTCCAATGCCCTGGATTTCATCTCAGCTTTTTACATGTCCCATTGATTGATTGTTGTGTCTATTATGCTCCATGAATTGTTTGAATCGAGATATCTCTTGTTTTGTATGTCTACATTTGTCTTTTAATGTCATTCACTTTTGGTTGCTTGGTATATTTTCCTACTGTTGGAAATGGCCCATTCTGCAGGGTTATCCCCACTCCTTTTGCCTTTCACCTCCTATTTTTCTTACCCTCTTTTTGTTGGCTTTAGGACTCTTAGCGCTTTACCACTGCTAATCAGTGGTAAAATGCATGCGCTCCCTCCCCTAAAACTTGTTATGATTGACTCATACCTGTTTGGCATATTTAATTCACCTGTAAGCCCCTCGTAAAGTGGTATGCCATACATACAGGGCCTATAAATTAAATGCTACTAGTGGGCCTGCATTGCTGATTGCGCCATTGAAAGAAGTTGCCTTTCAAACCTGTCTCAGGCCTGCCACTGCAGGGCCTGCATGTGGAGTTTACTGTCACAATGACTTGTATTTTCAACTACTCGCCAAGGCCTGAACTCCACTTTTAGTATAGCTAGGTCAACCCTAAGTTAGGCCCTAGGTAGCTCTCTGGGCAGGGTGCTGTGTATATAAAAGGTAGGACATGCACTTTTATGGTTACATGTCCCAATAATGACAAACAGCCTTTTTTTTTTTAACTACTGTGAGGACTGCTGCTCTCATTGGTTTGTGCTGGGAATTCCCTTGCACACACACACACTTATATATATATATATATATATATACTCTATTATATCATACTCTAGTGGTTTGCAGGCTTTCCAGACAGCAATAACAAAGGAGGGGCCAGGTGTGGCAGGAGAGGCATCTGCAAGACTGTGTCCCCAACTTCAACAATGGGCAAATTTACCCCCTACTGATGTTTATAGCAATGACTGGGTTCAGTGGGGTTGTGTTACACTTGAAAGGGTTCCTTTGAAGTCACCCCTTGAACAAATACATTTTTGAGTATATGTACAGCATCTCTGACCCCATGATTTTTTAGTACTTTTAAAACTGCGACTGAACCTCTGTCAGAAGGACTGCTAAACTGCACAAAAAGAACTCACGCAGACTGGTCTTCTTCTGTTGCCCTGCTACCTGCTATTAGTTGGGGTCCTAAAGGACTCACAGGATTGCTTTTCTGCTTGTTGCCCTGCTGACAGCTCCTCCTTGACTGTGGGTCACCAGATACTGTTGGTCTGCCAGGAGCACCCGCCATTATTTGCCCTGATGTTCTGGCCTGCCTTCCACTTGGTGCCCCCAAGTGTTCTGCTGCAACTCTGCTGCCCCAGAAGTGGCCATGGGACCTTGAGTCCAGCCCTCGCATCCCCGTCAAACAGCACGTGCTGAGCGCTGCCCCTTTTTATTTCCTTGGATGAATCTAGAGTTTATCCAATAGCGTATGGTGAGCACTTTACAGACTCACTCCCTTTTGTCACTAGCACAACTTGAGTGCTTTATCTTTCCCCAACATGTCGTAAGTGATGTGTCCAGTTCAGAGAAGTGTGTGGGGGGCACTTCTGGCTTTTCAAGAAGAATTGGTGTGGGATATAAAAAAAACCTCAGCAGGGGGATTGCCACAGACCACCCGTCTTGGGAGTAGAACTGCTCTAAGATCGCACCACCACTGGGAGTAGTGATGCTCGACTGTCAGGATACCCCCTTGGTGTGAGGATCCCTCTGCTGCGAGAGATGCAGAGAGCATGACTCGCATGCTGCAGGGCATGGCTTAGGGGGAAGGAGCTTGCACCCTCCTCACACTGGTCAGAGAGCTTGGGATCCATACCAATCCAGCAGACCACTCAGGCTGTCCCCGTCATTCTGAGGAAGATACTGTGATCCTGCTTTGTGCCCTTGGGGTCCGTGAAAGCTGTTGGTGGTTTTGCTAGCAATCTGTGCTTCACTGCCAAGCGGATCCACAAGAGGACCTCAAAGGGGTCCACGAAGTGGACCAGTGATCTTTCTGACTGCGGTTGCCCCAGTAGTACGTAAGGAAGCAAATGATTCCAGATGTATGGTGGGGCACCTGTTCTTGGGTTTGACATGACAGCAAACACTGGCCAAATATGTAACCAAGGATTTTCTATATAAGATGCTCCTCGCAATATTCTAAATGTAGCTGGGTTGCCAGAAGATCAATTGACTCACACACCACAGTGATATGGTGGTGATTAATGTGTTTTGCTCCCGGGCCACAGTGGCATTTCATGCCCTGATCGTATGATATATGGTTTGCTGTTTTGCCTTACCAAGATATCCATTATTATGTCAGCGATTTTATGATATGCACAGTGAATATGACTTATGTCACCTATGGTCTACAATGTATGTATTTACAATATAAAACATGTATATGTTCATATATTTCTGTGTGGAGTCTCTCTTTTGTGGTGTATTTAGTGTGTCACTGCTATGACTGGATTGTGTAAATGCTTTACACGTGAATGCTGGGGATAATCTGACTGCTCTGTGAAAAGCTACTGGAGCTGAGTACCAGTTATCTAGTGTCTAACTTACTTACCCTGACTACAGTAGTGGGTTGTGCCTGGCTTAGGTGCATACCCTAGCCAATCAGAAGCCCCATTTCTAACACCTACCTGTTATAATTGTGCTCCTGTTTTGGTCCACCGGGCCTATAATACAGGTACCTATACGGAACATCACTGTGGATGAGAGTTATAATGAATTAGTCTGTTGGATTGTATGTATTAGATACCACTGAGGATGAGGCACAGGGTTAATCAATCTTTAGAACTAAACATATTACATATCATGGGAGGCATGTTTGTTTTGTTACCTCATTGGCCACATTTTATAGAGCTGACCTATTCCCACATAGTATTTTAATATGCTTTGTCCTGCCTGTGGTGGCTATATTACAGGTACACGCAATGAGCTACCATCCAGCTAAAGCATGTGTGTGAGAAATTGGGTTGTTGGTTGACTGGGTTGTGAGCCCTGGTCAAGCAACAGCCACACTCCCTTGTATGGTTAACCACAAAATGTCACTAATTTAACGCATGCTCAGCCATGGGTAGCTTGCCAGAAAATGCCATCAAGCTAAACTGAGAGGCAATGTATTAAGTATTTATGCAGTGCACAAACAGCAATACAGTGAAAACACAACACAAATAAGTTCTCAAAGCCATTTAGAAAAATAGAGAATAAATGGTTGACATAAAAAGCATCAAAATCCAATTAGTAGAACCAGAGGTATGCATTTTTTAAATTTAAGGTTCACAAGACAAGTCCTTGTTTTGGAAAATGGCCACCTGGGCATGTTTAGCACCACAATCAAGCATCCATGAATGGATGGAGACCTCTTGGGGGTTAAAGACTCACTCAGGCTTGGTCCAGGTGTGATCTCAAGATGGTGGGAGAATGTTATTCCCCTGTGGCCTTGAACAGGAGGCTAGAAAAACTAACCATTAAAGTCACTTCTGAAGTCCTGGGAACAGGTAAATATGCAGCACTCTGCAGCAAGGTTGACCTCTGAAGGTTCAAGATAGGCTCCAGACAGCAAAGCAGTCCTTCCAGGTACAGCTGCAGTCTGGCAGAGCAGAGTGCAGAGCAGGTCACAGCAGCAGGCAGGCCTCTAGCAGTTCTTCCACAGGTCCAGTAGTGTACTGAAGAGTAGATCTAAGGACCTATTTTTATACCCTGGTGCCCTGCTCCTAGAAGTTGGGAGATGTTTCCAGAAGGATTCTTTGACATTCCAGGAGTCACCTGCCTCCCCTGCTCTGGCTCCTAGCTGCCTGCACAGACAATACAGGGTTGTTAAGCCAATTGTGTGGTGGCAGTGCTCAGTCTATTCAGGTATAAGTGGGGATGTGTTTAGCTCTGCCCCATCAAGTCAGTAAATGGCCCATTCAGAATCTGGTAATCTCACTATTGTGTGACTGGTTGGGGTCAATTTACATGGTCTCAACTGTCAGTTACACCCAGTCATGTCACCTAAGGCAGACTGCAGGCACAGATGTCTTAGGTCAGGAAAATGCTAGCTTTGTAGAAAATGTTCAAACTTGTAATTACAAATCTGACTTTACCATTAAAGAGGGTTTATCATTACAAGGTCATAGATACCAAACATGACATATCTACCACCTCTCATTTAAGAATGACAATTTAGTAAATCTAATAAGGGATGGCCATTGTTATTCTATCTGAGGGTAGGTGTCACCGTAGTGAAAAAACAAATTTGGATGTTTTTCACTACTAGGAAAATTACATGTCCTACCTTTTAATTACACAGCACCCTGCACCAGGGGCTTCCTAGAGCCTACCTTAGGGGTGACTTTTATGGAATAAAATGGAAGTTTAAGGTTTGGCAGGGGGTTTTGAATGCCAAGTCGACATGGCAGTGGGGCACTGCCTTCAGGCTGCAATGGCAAGCCTGGGACATGTTTTAAATTGTTTCTTTAGTGCGTGGCGCAATAAGTGCTGCACGCCCACTGGTAGTATTTAGTTTACAGGCCATGGGTATATGGTATACCACTCTATAAGGGACTAAGATGTAAAATAAATATGCCAATCAGGTAAGTGTCAATCAAACCGTGTTTAGGGGAGTGAGCACTAGCACATTAGCACTATTTAGCAGTAGTAAAGTGCACTAAGTCCTAAGGCCAATAAGCAAAAATCCAGCAAAGAGTAGGAGGAGGAAGGCAAAAACTTTGGGGGTGACACTGTAGAGGGGGCCATTTCCAACAATGTGGCTACTTAGTGCTTAATGCTATATCACGTAACTGATACTGTGCATGTAAATCCATTGCCACATCCAGTGAATATTATGTGTTCATTTTACCCTTAAGTCTATATCAGGAGTCTCCAACCTTCTCTGTTATGAGAGCTACATATGATCATAAAAGTTGTCCAAAACTACTAATATCATTTGTATTTAAATAGTGATTACATCAGAAAATAGTGTTAGTGTCCACTCTAAATAAAACTGAATACAGTGATCACCTCTGCACCAGGCAGGATAGCCAACAGTAATGTAAAGTAAAAGGTTTGTCCATTTGGAATGCTTTTACATGGGTAAGACATGACAACTATAGCCTAACTGTCCCTAGCACCAACGTCATATTAGTAATAAACCTTCCCTCACACCACATGATTTATCACTCAAATATCAGCTTTAAATATATTTTGGAAACCCAACCTTCAGCTTATTAGTTCTGATAATACACACATTCTCGTTATAGCACATTTTTCAATTTTGGTATAGTTATATATTTATTTGGTCAAGCAAAAGCTACTAATTTAGTAGGCTGGCCTGGACCCAGGAGAGCTACTTTTAGACAGCTGAAGAGCTACCATTAGCTCACAAGCTACTAATGGGGAAAGCATGGTCCATGCATTTTATGGATTTCTCTCACCATGTTGATCAAGTGTTTTGTTATTTGGTGCATTGATGTGCCGAGTGGACACATGCATTTCATGCCACTGGATTGGGGTTTGGACTTTCACTGCATACTTCTTAGAATGCCCATCTTCTTTCCTGTGAAGGAGTTGGTTTACATATGAATATGGGGACTTCCACTAATGATAGAGCATCAAACATTTTTTGTAAGGATTGGTGTGGGATATAAATAAATATACATATATATCCGTGCATCCACCTAAACTTCGGAACTACCCAGAGTTCCCTGCTTCCCCTTTTGTACATTTTATGCAGCACCCTATGCCTGAAAGGGTACTTTCTTGACTTTTAATGGGTGCTCCCTTGTCCCTAGACAAAGTTACATCTCTCTCTTGAGCTCCACCTAGAGTAAAAAACGTGTGTCAGTGGTTACTTATTTTGAAAATGTGTTTATTAGGTTTTTGTTTATGTTTATGAACAATAGTTGCAATTGGTGGAGCCCATCAGGGTGGCAGAATTCAACAGCATATAGCACAAGCAGTACATTGTGAGTGGAAACACAGGGAGAAGTGCACATGAAATACTAATGTACATGCAGACTCTGCTAAAAGGGTCACAGAAATGGTGAGAATGCACTGCAGCAATGGTGCACACTAGGGGTAGAATCATGGACTTGAGTGGGTATACAGTAGACTGGGAAGCTACAGCAGGTCATGTCTGCACAAAGGAGTGTGGTATAGAGGTGGGTTAATAGGCTGGCAGTGGCGTAGTAGAGAAACAATCTGTGGTGCAGATAGCATGTTAGCTCAAACGTAGAGGCCTCTACCTCAGGAGTGCGGATCATGGGGGCGGCACATGTGGGTCACGGGGTGGTTGAAATGTTTCACCCTATGTAAGAACTTCGAGAGGAGGGTGGCACATTGGAGGGAGATAGGTCATTTGCGCAAGTTGCAAACTTTTTCGAAGCAGAGGGCGTCTTTCTTTTCTGTGGCCCCTTTGAGCACCCCTCTGTGCTAGGCTGCTAAGGGTGGGGCCTTGTGAGAGCGCCATTGAAGGGTGAGTGTGTGTTTGACATGGAGGAGTGCTAGGTATGCAAGTGGGCACATACCTTGTGTCATTTGTGGCTTTTGAAAATGCCTCAGGAGCACACCTCCAGGTGTGTATGTCCTGCAGTTCAATGAGCTCCTGTAGGGTGCTGTGTACAGACTGTCAATAATTGTGAAGAAAAGGGCAGGTACACATCATGTGGGTACCTGGTTCAGTGAGCAGCCTACCTATGTATCAGAGAAGTAGTGGTTTAATTGAGCCAGGATAAAGTATGCTCTGTTTAGTAGAAAAGAAATGTATTTTCTTAGATCTGGAGTTACGGGATACCTGTTGGGGGGATTATAAAACCTGTTCCCATTCCCTATCATGGAGTGCTTGTCTGAAATCAACATCCCACTTCTGACACAGTGCCAGGAGGGCAGCCAATCGTCAGCTCACTAATAGCTATATAACCAGGTAATAAGTTGTCACCCAAGGTATTTATAGTTAGTATTACTGGGTGCACAGCAGATTCCATCTCTGTGGAGTTCCAACAGGAATGGCACATTTTGGTATGTTACCTATGTAAGAGACACTGCCTGGTGGGAGACCATGGTCTGCAGTCAGCTGGTCAAATGGAAGAAACTGACCATAAACCAAAAGGTCACCTAGAGTAAGCAACAAGCATTTTGGCCAGGCCGCCATGTCCCAAATTGTGTGAAAGTCTGGAAAGCTGGGGAGGCCAATCAGGAGTTGGGGTATATGTTGGTGTTCCCGCATGAGGTGATGAACACAGCCATGCATGCATGAGCCACCACCACCTGCAAAGGCTAGGAGGAGAAGGGCCAAGAACTGTTAGGAGAAAGCCTCGGGCTATAGACACCGCAGGATTCCCTGTTCACTGCATGTCTTGCCAAGTAGTACCCAGCAGTCCAGTGCAATAGTCATTGTAAATGGGCATCCTTGAAGGATGGGGTTCTTAGCCCTCCTTGGTCCATAAGGAACTGTAGTTTTTGGAGATCTATGCAATGTAATTTACTACCTGAAATGAGAGTGCACAATCCAATTCTTTAATAAAGGAATGTGGTGGAATAATTGGAAGGTTGGTAAAATAACAAAGAAGACAGGGCACAATGACTATCTTTGCTCATGTTATCTTGTTTATCTTGTTTATCGGGGCCAGGATAGAGTGTGCCAGAACAATATTTGAGATCTGATACTTGCCAGGGTCATGTGAAGGTTACCCTCATGTATGTCGGATGGGGTGTTGTAGAGGCAAATCCTGATATAGTGAACTGCCACCTCACACCAGCAAGGGTGGGGGTCTTACCCAGTTATATGATTTGCATTGGGAGATTGGGACATAGTGGATATATGGCTGATTTTGCCCAGTTGACACAAAGCCCTGTGGCCAATGGAAATGCTGTTATTGTGTCCTGTAGAAGGGAGACGTCAGGAGTAGGTCATCTGCATACAGGGATACTGCATGTCCCAAATTGTGTGAAAGTCTGGGAAGCTGGGCAGGCCAATCAGGAGTGGGGGTATATGTTGGTGTTCCCGCATGAGGTGATGAACACAGCCATGCACGCATGAGCCACCACCACCTGCAAAGGCTAGGAGGAGGAGGGCCAAGAACTGTTAGGAGAAAGCCTCGGGCTATAGACACCGCAGGATTCCCTGTTCACTGCATGTCTTGCCAAGTAGTACCCAGCAGTCCAGTGTAATAGTCATTGTAACTGGGCATCCTTGAAGGATGGGGTTCTTAGCCCTCCTTGGTCCATAAGGAACTGTAGTTTTTGGAGATCTATGCAATGTAATTTACTACCTGAAATGAGAGTGCACAATCCAATTCTTTAATAAAGGAATGTGGTGGAATAATTGGAAGGTTGGTAAAATAACAAAGAAGACAGGGCACAATGACTATCTTTGCTAATGTTATCTTGTTTATCTTGTTTATCGGGGCCAGGATAGAGTGTGCCAGAACCATATTTGAGATCTGATACTTGCCAGGGTCATGTGAAGGTTACCCTCATGTATGTCGGATGGGGTGTTGTAGAGGCAAATCCTGATATAGTGAACTGCCACCTCACACCAGCAAGGGTGGGGGTCTTACCCAGTTATATGATTTGCATTGGGAGATTGGGACATAGTGGATATATGGCTTATTTTGCCCAGTTGACACAAAGCCCTGTGGCCAATGGAAATGCTGTTATTGTGTCCTGTAGAGGGGAGACGTCAGGAGTAGGTCATCTGCATACAGGGATACTGCATGGGTTCTGTTCTCTAGGGGTATTACCCCACTCCCAGCCCTCTCCCTGCAGCCTGATGGACATTGCTTTCATTGTGAGCACAAAGAGTAAGGGGGAGAACGGACAACTCTTCCTGGTTCCTCGGACCACCGGGAAGGGGTGGAAAATTAAGCGGCCCAGGCGTACACATGAGGTCAGCTCGTTATAGAGCAATAGGGTGTAAGCAAGCAGTTGCAGTCCAACCCCTAGATGAGCTAATGTAAGAAAGTGATAGTGCCATGTCCACGTGTTGAAAGTTTTCTACAGATCTAGTATGAGACAGGGTGCATGTGGAAACCTTGCCTGTATTCAATCTCGAATATGAAAGAGGCAAAGGATATTTTGGGAGGTACTCTCGGGACAAACCCATTCTGGTCAACGTAGATAGGTTTTGGGAGAATTCAAGTATATCTGTCAGCTATGATCCTCCCTAGAATTTTGGAGTTTGTCCCAAGTATGGCAATGGATCTAAAGGAGGACAATTGGGTATGGTTTCTGCCTGGTTTGGGAATAAAGACTAGAAGGGACTTGTACGTCTCCATGAGGCGGGGTGTCAGGAGTGCAGAGGAGATGCTACAATATTCCAGTGGCATGCTTTGGGCTAGATCTCAGATTGCCGGCATCACATCTTCTGATGATATTTTGGCATCTAGGGAAAGATTAACATCTGTGGAAAATTCGGGGGAAGCAGACATCTGCAAAGAATGCATTGAAATGTTCATCCAAGGATATCAGGGGTGCCTGGTTAATGGAGGATAATAAGCATAAAAGGCCTGTAGTATTGCCCCCTGTGTACAGACAGTAGCCTGGCTAAGAGGTGGTCTGACTTATCACTCTCTCTCTGTACCTTTAGTGCATGAGCAGTGAAGTTGAAGCGTCAAATATGCCCTAGAAGTGTGGTATAGGATGTTGGTGGTTACCAACAGGTGGTAAGTGCTGGGTCATGATCCACTGCTTTACCCAGCTTAGCAAGGTGCTTTTGATATCTGTTATCTCTCTGTCTAAGGCCCTACAGACTCCCACAATCTGTTGGATACAGAAGATGGCTTGTGTCTCCACCTTGAAGGTGTCCCATTCCAACGTTCTATTAGAGGAAGTGTTATGGTTTATGGTGAAGTAGTGCTGAATGTGGTTCCCCATTCTTCCAGGAAGACTGGGTCCTCCAGGCAGTCCCACTGTAGTAACCAGGTGGGCATCAGTAAACGTGGGGGCACCCACCGGAGGTCCATCATGTGGGCATCATGAATCGAATCTATGTGCTCCAGATAATGGTTGAGTTGCATAAGCGGCACGGGGGAGAAGTAGAGAAAATAATCAATGCACACATGAAGACTATGGGGTATCAAATGGAATGACCATAGGATACTTAAGGGTATTGGGAGCTCCAATGTCAAGTAGAGACCAGTGCTGCACCCAATATCTGTAGAGAGTAGCTTGTACATAAGGGGGGAGTGTGGTAGTGGGATCTGTCCAGGTCGAAGTCCAGGATGCAATTGTAGTCACCCACTAGTGCCCAGGTCAATGCAGTTCTGTCGGACAATACTGTAGAGAGTGTCCACAAAGGTCTCTTGGTCTGTTTTTGGGGCCTAGATGCTCCCAGAGAGAAAGGGCCGGCTGCCAAGGCAGCCCTCAAGAAGCAAATTTTGACCTTTATCTGATACTTTTTCAATCTTCTGGAATAGGAGACCAAGCCTGATCCAGATTAAGGCACCACAAACGTATGCTGAGTATGTAGTTGCGTGTATGATGCCCCTCCAGTGTTTATGCAAGTGGCTCAGCAATTCCTTCCTTGTGTGCATCTCTTGTAGGAAGACTATTTGCACGTGGTGGCACTTCATATAATAGTACACTGCATATCTTTTCATAGAAGTATGCATTCTTTGCACGTTCAGTGTATGGAAGCGAATATTAGTATTAGGAGTCATCTTGGGGATAAGGAGCAACTAGTATCACAGGGGAAACCTCTCACAGCATCCTGCAGTCCACCAGCACACCGAGTCGCCAAAGCTAGAGTTGTGCAATGGCTGCCTGCCACATCTGGACATAAATGTAGGGATAGAAAGAGGAAAATAACTGTAGCAAACAGGTTAGGAACATCTGATGAAACCTACCACAACTGACAGTATGCCTAAACAATACATACAAAGGTGAACTCTTGTGTACCACAAGGGGTGACTTGGTATTTGGGTCCAGAACGGTATCCTTTGTGCCCTGAGAAGTGAGGGCTGAGCTCACTGGGCCCTCTGGGGACTGCCAACAGCCCCAGTGCCCACCATATGCACCAGTGAAGGAGGCAAGTGTGACAGAGGTCAATAGTGCAGGTGCAAGGAGTTATGGCAGGAGAACTGGAGGAAGGGAATGGAGGTTTTGGAGCCCATCATGACGAGGATCAAGGTTTGAGACGTATAGTACTCAGCAGTGATGAACGAACATAGTGAGATAGGAAATTATTATTTAGTCTAACATCAGATCTTAATCACATAAATCATTCGCATGGTAGAAGAATTTGAAGGGGAAGGCCAAATAATATTGTCAGCTGTTTGTGGTGTCACCAGTGGTGGGGTCTGAAATCCTTGTTGAGAATCTTCAGGGCGGAGGGTGTCATCGCCAGTTGTAAAGATGTGTGGGCCCCTCTCATCGTCAGTGATGACAGCATGAGTTCCCAGGTTTGCCTCAACTTACAGGGCTTGATGCCAATTCTCAATGATTTGGAGGATTTGCAGGAGATAAACATATAGCAGTTCCAGCTCAGGATCTGTCCAGGTGTTTTTGTTGAGATTTGTGCAGAGGTAGAGTAGTCTGATACTAATGTTCCGTGATGTTGATCCACCCAGTCCCAGGAGTTCTTCAGACTGGTGAAAAAAGTGGATGTTGAAAAGGGGTTTATTAGTAGTTTCTGGTAGGTACCTACAGCTGGAAAAACACCACATTCACAAATAAGGTCCAGTCAAAGTCTCAATAAATGCCCAACCCTCGTTAGCTTGGCTCACATGCAGTTAAGCTTAACTTAGGAGACAGATTTGTAAAGTATTTAACATCAACAAATCAGTAAACAAGAAAGACGAATCACACAATAAAAATCCAAGACCAAGTTTTAAAAATAGAGAATATATTTATCTTTTGAATGACCCTAAAACAACAACAATCTAATGTAGTGAACTGGAGATCTAAATTTTTACAGATTTAGGCCCTCATTACAACCCTGGCGTTCGGTGTTAAAGTGGCGGTAACACCGCCAACAGGCCGGCGGTAAAAAAAATGAGATCACGACCACGGAGGAAACTGCCAACATAGACAGCCACTTTAACACTCCGACCGCTACGGCGGTAGCACCAAACACCGCGGCGGTCACCGCCAACAGACAGGCAGAAGACAAAGTACTGCCCACACTATTATGAGAGGCCAATTTACCAGCTTTTCCGGGGCAGTACCAACGACATCAAAAGCATGGCGGAAACAGTACATTGAAGGGGAACCACTCACCTTTCGACACTCCACGAAGAACCAGGAGTCCATGGAGCCCGAATTGCAGATCCTTCCCATGTTGGTGTATCTTCTCATACAGCAGGAAGTAGAAAGAAGGTGGCGACGAAGGTGAGTACTGCACCTAGCACGCAAGGGAGGGGAGGAAGGAAAAGATAGTGACACACTCACATGCACGCCACACCCCTACCCCCCACCCTCACCCACAACAACATACACACTAACACATCCAACAACAATACTGATACATCCTGTCAACCCCTGGAAGAATGCAAGGACAAACGGAAATAAGTCTAACCAGTGTTATATTGGAACATTCAGATATAGCAAGAGAAAATCAAATAATCAGTACGTACAAAAGTTCACATTATGTACACAAGGCCGTGCACTGTCCCTTGTAAATGTCCGTGGACCAGTGGTCCCAAAAAGCATGGGCGAAGCCCACACATGACACCTGCCTCAAAACAGAGAGAACACTGCATTAGGTCAAAAAAACACAGGCACCTCAGGGGTAAGTGGAGGGGGGACACCTCAGCCGGAAGATGGTACGACGTCAGTGCTGCGCGAGCGGGCTCCATGCCCCCTGCTTGCTCCTGGGGAGTGCAAGGCCACAGTCTCTCAAGTCAGTGGTTTGCCCACTGCTTGCTCTTGGGGAGTGCAAAGCCACAGTCTCTCAAGTGGGTGGTTTGCCCACTGCTTGGTCCTGGGGAGTGCAAAGCCACAGTCTCTCAAGTGGGTGCTTTGCCCACTGCTTGCTCCTGGGTAGTGCAAAGCCACAGTCTCTCAAGTGAGTGGTTTGCCCACTGCTTGGTCCTGGGGAGTGCAAAGCCACAGTCTCTCAAGTGGGTGGTTTGCCCACTGCTTGGTCCTGAGGAGTGCAAAGCCACAGTCTCTCAAGTGGGTAGTTTGCCCACTGCTTGGTCCTGGGGAGTTAAAAACCACCATCTCTCAAGTGGGTGGTTTGCCCACTGCTTGCTCCTGGGGAGTGCAAGGAACAGTCCCTTAAGTCAGTGACATGTTCGATTGGTTCTGGAGGGGGCATTGTGCCGAGAGTGCTTCTTCCTGCCAAGGATAGGGGGAGTGGATGCATCTCTCCACTGGTTCTGGAGGGGGCATTGTGCCCAGAGTTCTTGATCCTGACAAGGATAGGGGGAGTGAATGCATCTCTCCACTGGTTCCGGAGGGGGCATTGTGACCAGTGATGCTGCACCTGGGGTGTGGCAGTCAACCTGTCATCTGGGTGTCTGTGCCACGAGATGTACATTGAACAGGTAGCATGACACTCCTTGGAGGCAGAGCCACACTCCATCCTGCGGCGACTTAGGCTGCCAACTGCTGGTCGTGCCAGTGCTGGTGGTGGTGCCTCAAGTGGCATGTCCAGGGTCCAGGACGTCACCTGAAGCCTTGGACTGCTGCCCACATCCTGGCCCTACGGGACGGACGGGGGGAGGTGTAGGGAAGAGGTTGATGTTAGCTAGGAAATGTTTTTTAGACACACTGGGATGGGAAGATGGAGGGGGTGGGGTTGTTGAGGAAGAGGTAGTGATTGTAGGAGGTGTAGGTCTGCTGAGTTTGGGTGAAGGTGCATGGGCTGGAGGCTGTTGTGAGGTGGATGGCTGTTGAGTGGGTGTGTGCCTGCATTTGTGTACTTTGGAAGGAGGGCTCACAGACTCACTGGGAGAGGACATAGGGGACGTGTGAATGGTAGTGGGGGTTGTGATTGCACATGAGCGGTGTGTTCTGGTGGGCGTGCTGGTGATGGAGGCAGTGGCTGATGATGCAGTGCATGCAGGTGTGAGTGGAGACGAGACTGGGAGGGAGTTGGAGGACGTGGAGGATGGGGACACAGTGGAGGAAGTGGATGTTGGTATGTGTGCATGGGTATGGTGCTTGTGTGAGTGCCTGTGTGATGTGTGGTGCTTATGTTTTCCTGAGCAACTTTTGTGTGTTGATGTGTGTGCATGCTGGTCTGAAGGTGTGCTTGGGATAGGCTGAGGTAGAGGGGATTGGAAGTTGGAGGGGGGATACTGGACACAGGGACAATGGCTGCCATCAGTGCTGAGGCCAGAGCCTGAAATGTTATCTGTTGGGCCGCCACGCCAGAATGAATGCCCTCCAGGTATGCATTTGTTTGCTGCAAATGCCTCTCGACCCCCTGGATGGCATACAGATTGGGTGACTGCCCAACAGTGAGGGATCTCAGGAGGTTAATAGCCTCCTCACTGAGGGCAGCAGGGCTGACTGGGGCAGAGCCTGAGGTGCCTGGGGCGAAGGAGATGCCCACCCTCCTGGGTGAGCGGGCACGGGAAACACGCTGAGGGGCTGCTGGGAGGGCAGTGCTGGTAGGGGGTGGTGGCTGTACCTGTAGTTGGGGTGGGCACTGAGGAGTCCGCCACCGTCAGGGAGCTTCCATCAGAGGAGGAGTCCCTGTCACTTTCACTGGTATCCCCTCCTGTCCCCATCGTGGAGCTCCCCTCACCCTCCATCCCACTGGTGGCTTCACCCTCCGTGGATTCACCCTCATGGGCCATGTGAGATGCAGCTCCCTCTGTCGCCGGTGCCTCAGCTCCTCCGCCAGACGAGGCTAATGCACAAAAGGACAGGGTGACAAAACAAGAAGGGGGGAAAAGACAGAGGACACACATGGTCAATGCCAGCAACACCACTACAGTTGTCCAACCAGTCACTATGGTAGTCACCACCCCATGGGGTACAATGCCGAATACCAGCACATGCACACCTGACACCCACAGGACCCTGCACACTAGTAGCTGCCCAATTGTACCATTGGGGTAGGGGTGCTTCTGAGCCTGCAAACAAGGGACCTACCCTGGCATGACCGCCCTGGCCTAGGGGCACCCACAGCCCCCACCCCCCACCGAGCTACTTCCTAAACCGCACAGAGTCAGCTTTCTGACACTATACTCACCCCCTTGTGGCTGCTGTGATGCCCTCAAGCGCCCATCCAACTCCAGATAGGCCACCGCCAGGATGCAGAACATCAGGGGGGTCATGGTGTGACTGGCACCCTTTCCACATTGGGAGGCCAGCCCCAGCTGGGCCTTCGCCGTCTTCTTGCTCCATCGGCGCAGGTCCTTCCATCTCTTGCGGCAGTGGGTGCTCCGTCAATTGGCTTTGGCGATGGCACATCAAATACCCTTCTTCTGGTGGTCGCTGACCTAGAGGGAAAAGACAGGAGGAAAGGAAATTACTTACCCGTCAGGACCATCATACTCATTGCCCACCAGTTCCCACCCATGCCCTGACGCACATACACTGACCATCCTCACATGCAGCACTCAGGCCACCCCCAACATGTGCCTTACATCCACACCACTCCAAACAGGCATTGCCCACACATCATGCTCACAGTGTACTCACCTGTTTGTCTGGAGGACCGTAGAGTAGCGTGTAGTGGGGAAGGACCCTATCCACCAGTTTGTCCAACTCCTCCACATTGAAGGCAGAGGCCCTTTCCCCAGACACTGTAGCCATTGTTGCTTCCAGACTCAGGTCACAGCAGCACTTGCAGTGTAGGCCCTCTCCTGTTGATGGTCAGGTATCAAGTGATTGAACAGATAGAAAATGGCGGCCCAATGATAACCAATGCGGAGTTGCGCGGCGGTCCTCGACCGCATACCGCAACGCTGTACAATGCCAGCGCAGTTACCTCATTTCCCCTTGTCCCTCCTCACAAGTGAGGCAGCTGCCATTTCAGGGGTGCACATGGCATGGCACCTAACTGTGTCACAGCACATTTTGGCACATATACGGACTCACGATTTCACACACGGATTCTGTAACATTACTTCAGACACAGTTGTGTTACCTATGTGGTAAATGACCCTCTGCTCACTGTTCTCCTCCATAGGCTACAACCGCTGGGGCAGATGATGAGATGGCGGTATCCTCCGGTGTACAGTCCCCTGGTGGACCTGTGGACAATGGAAGACAGACACATCATAATCACATACAGACTTGATTGTGCCACAATCCAAGAACTGTGTGCCCACTTTCGGACATTGTACATGGCAGCCTCTTAACCTCTGTCTATGGACACTGACTGCTCCCTTTGGATTTCCTTTTTTTAGATCTGTGTACCCCATTCTGACTTCTGCTATTTGTACTGGTGCCCAACAACTGTCATACATTGGTATGAGTAAATGAACATATAGATTGCAATGTGTTGCTAATGTAGGGGTAATACATTTGTGAATGATCAGACTGACTCCAGATTGGTTTTTGATTAAAGGATGTTTATTTAGGTGCTAGTGGGTATAGGGGTATGTGCAAGGGGCTGGGGAGATGGTGGAGGAAGGTCCATGGTAGAGTCCAGTCTAATGGTATCACAGGTGCATTGTCCAATGGGGCCTAGGAAGGGGAGCAATGGCAGTTCAAGGTGGACAGGGTGACATAGTGGGACAGAAGCGTGACAATCAGGAGGGTCCTATTTCATGGCGGGGTTCTTGGCAATTTTCTCTATTTTCTGCCTGGATCGCAGGGACCGTTTGTGGGGTGGTTCTCCTTCTGCAGTGGGTGGGGTGCTGGGGGCCTGTTGGTCCTGTGGTGGTGCCTCCTGTCCACTAGCGCCGGCGGAAGTGGAAGGCTGTTCCTCGGTTTGGCTAGTGTCAGGGGCCCTTTGTTGATCCACTGCCTCCCTCATGGTCTTTCCCATATCAGCCAGCATCCCTGGTATGGTGACCAGGATGGTGTATATTTTGGTGAGGTCATCCCTGATCCCCATGTACTGTCCCTCCTGCAGCCGCTGGGTATCCTGAAACTTGGCCAGTACTGTGCCCATGGTCTCCTGGGAATGGTGGTATGCTCCGATGATGTTGGAGAGTGCCTCGTGGAGAGTGGGTTCCCTGGGCCTGCTCTCCCCCGTCGCACAGCTGTCTTCCCAGCTTCCCTGTTGTCCTGTGCCTCTGTCCCCTGAACCGTGTGCCCATTGCCACTGATCCCAGGTCCCTGATCGTCCTGGATTAGTGAGGTTGCCTGGGGTCCCTGTAGTGGTGGACATACTGCTGATTGACGTGTCTTGCGGACAGTGGCATGGGCCTGCTGGGTGGGTGCTGTGTTGGTGTTTCCTGATGGGGAGGTTCTGTGGTGGTTTGGGACTGTGGCAGGCAAACCGACTGTCCAGAGGTCCAAGATGGACCAGGCTGGTCATCCTGATCCAGGCATGCAGAGCTGCTGTCATCACTGTGGGCCTCTTCTGTGGGGGGACTGGATATAGCTGGGACCTCCTGTCTGGTGAAGTTGGGTAGGGGTGCTGTTGGGATGCAAATGCATTGTTATTGTATCTGTGTGTGCCATCTTGTGCAATGGGTGTGTTTCCCTGTATAATTGTGCTTTCACTGTCACCTTGGCCTTGTGTGAGTGGTGATTCTGTGGGCTGGGTGAGTCTATCTTGTGTGCATGCTGTTGTGGTGGATGTCCATGCAGGTCTGTGATGGGTGTCCATGCATTGGTGTGACATGCAGGGCTTGCTCCTCCCATGATGTTAGTTGTAGGGGAGGAGGTGGGGATCCACCGCCAGTCCTCTGTACAGCAATCTGGTGTCTTGAAACCACGGAACGCACCTTCCCCTGTAGGTCGTTCCACCTCTTCCTGATGTCATCCCTGGTCCTTGGATGTTGACCCAAGGGTTGACCCTGTTGACGATTCTCAGCCATAGCTCCATCTTCCTTGCAATGGACGTCTGCTGCACCTGTGATCCGAATAGATGTGGACCTAACCAGATGATTTCCTCCACCATGACCCTTAGCTCCTCCTCAGGAAATCTGGGGTGTCTTTGAGGTACCATGATGTGGTGTGAGTGATATGTGTGAGGTGATGTGTGGGGTGCTGTGTTGTGATGTATTATGTGATGTGCGTGGATGGTGTGTGAGTGATGGTGTTCTGTGCCTCTGGGTGAAGGTGTGGTCTTTGATTTTCTCTCACTGCTTGTTCTAATTTGTTTGTTGAAAGGGTTGTGGGAAATGTGGGTGTGTGTTTTATAGTGGTGTGGGTGTGGTGCGTGTATGTGTGTCAGGTGTGTGTAGTTTGCATTATCCAATGTTGTTGTGTTTTGTATATGTATGTGTATTTTGAGCGCAGCAGTGTGTACTGCCAATGGTTTAGCGCGGTTGTAAGACCGCCGCGGTGATTCATGGGTTGTGTTACTGTGGGCGTGTTCCTGTTGGAGTGACGGTGTGGGTTTTGGTCCTGCCAGTTTATCACTGACCTTTGGTGTGGCAGACTTGTGTGGGTGTCTGTATTGTGGCGGTATTCTCTGTGTGGGTCATAATACCCGTAGCAGAATACCGCCGCGGTCACGGTATGTTGGCAGCCATCGGCATGGCGGTATGCGGGATTTACCGCCAGGATTTTAATGAGGGCCTAAATGTAAAAATGTGATTTCTAGTGTCAACAAGAGAAAATCGCAACCCGTGGCTATCTGGTTGCACCTGCCCAGGGATAAGTCAAATTTTGAGACTGACATCGAAAGAGCATGGGTTGGCTACTCTGAGCTGTAGGCCTCGGTTAAAATTTGACCTTCACAGTTACTTTTTTTGTTCTTTTTCTCTCGAAGTCGAGTAAGTCTCTTCGGCAGGCCAGCGTGATGTTCAAAGATGGCAGCTTGCTTATGCGTGATCTTAAAGCTTCCACAACACCAGCCAAGGTTCCGGAATCTCTGGGCTTATAGGGGGTCATTCAGACGGTGGCGGTGATCACAACTTTCCCGCTGGGCCGGCGGGCGATCTCAAGCAGATCGCCCGCTGGCCCAGCGGGAAAGCCCCAGCAAAGATGAAGCCGGCTCCGAATGGGGCCGGCGGAGTTGCTGGGGTGAGACGGGTGCAGTGGCACCCATCGCGATTTTCAGTGTCTGCTTTGCAGACACTGAAAATCTTAATGGGGCCCTGTTAGGGGGCCCCTGCAGTGCCCATGCCAGTGGCATGGGCACTGCAGGGGCCCCCAGGGGCCCCACGACACCCGTTCCCGCCAGCCTCTTCCTGGCGGTGTAAACCGCCAGGAACAGGCTGGCGGGAAGGGGGTCGGAATCCCCATGGCGGCGCTGCATGCAGCGCCGCCATGGAGGATTCCCTGGGGCAGGGGAAAACCGGCGGGAAACCGCCGGTTCCCCTTTTCTGACCGCGGCTTTACCGCCGCGGTCAGAATTGCCCCGGAAGCACCGCCAGCCTGTTGGCGGTGCTTCCTCTGCCCTCTGCCCTGGCCGTTACAAACCACCAGGGTCAGAATGAGGGCCATAGTCTGAGAGTTAGGAGTACAATTCCCACAATGCACCTGGTCTAATCTATAAAAGTTCACTGGGCACTGTTCAGATGGGCTCTTCTTGCAGGAGTTGTTGCAGGTGACTCTTGGTAGCTCTTTTATACCTGTTGCTTTCAGGGAGTCCACTCCTTAAACTTGGAAACAAGGCAAAGTCCTCTTTTTGTGAAGCTCAAAGTGTGTAGAAGATGCAGTACCTGTGAGTGCAGTCCTCTCTTGTACACACCAGGGATTCAGAAGGGCAGTCCTTCTTCTCTTGATGATTCCAAGCTGAGATATGAGTTGCTAGGCAGCCCTCACATATGTTCCCATGTTTCTGGGATAGCAAAGCGAGGGGGCACCCCTGACCAATGGAGTACAGGTTGCCACCCTCTATGATGACAACTTCATCAGAAATATGGCATATTTGGGTCCTAGAAAGCACTTTTCCACTAAAATCCAAAAAGAAGAAAATCTGTACTGGAGGTTAAGATCTGGCTAAGACCACCCACATGTGTGGATAGCTTTCCCCTACACCCCCCTTCCATCCCCTCTCCTAATTCAATAATAAGGGTTTCCATCTGGCTGGGGGTGCAGTAAGTGAGGGTTGGCCTGGGTCCTGCAATATCTGTCCTTCTAATTTTGAAGACCAGTTTGGCTGCCCAGTCCCCTTCCTATTCTGGTATCTGTAGTCAGCAGATCTCCTCCCACCAGATGTTTCCTTTGTCTCAGCCCAGGCCACTGCACATCTCATCAGAGAAGCGTGGGACTGATTTTAGGTAACTTTAGGAAAGCAGTTCTAAAACTAATTTCCTGCATTAGTTATAATAAATCTAACCTGGGTAAGTTGTTGGATTTATTGTAACTATTTTTTGACACAGTGACCGCCAGGGTTAAAGTGGCGTTTGTACCGCCAACAGGCTGGCGGTACGAAAACCCATATTTTGACCGCCGGGGCCGGCGGTATTCCACCATTTTAGCCCCGGCGGTGATAATCCGCCAGGGCAGCGCTGCAAACAGCGCTGCCCTGGGGATTATGACTCCGCTACCGCCATCCTGTTTCTGGCAGTTTGCACCGCCAGGAAGAGGATGGCGGTAAGGGGACTCAGGGGGCCCCTGGGGGACCCTGCACTGCCCATGCACTTGGCATGGGCAGTGCAGGGGCCCCCAGTCAGAGCCCCGTCACGCATTTCACTGCCCGAATTTCGGGCAGTGAAATGCGCGACGGGTGCTACTGCACCCGCTGTACATCAGCATTCCCGCCGGCTCAATTACGAGCCGGCGGCAATGTTGATGTGACTTTTCCGCGGAAAAGTCAAAATACAGAGACATTCATACCGCCAGCACTGGCGGTATTCTGGCTCCCGCAACTTGCAGACCGCCGAGGTTGTAATGACCCCCTTTATGTTTAAAATAGCCTTCCCATGTTAGCCTATGAAGCTAGCAGTGCTACATTGGGGCAAAATGAAATTGGCAATTTGTCCCTCACCAGGGCAAATAAAACATATTTTATGTTGTCCCTGCATATTATTACATCGCACCCTACCCTTGGAGCACACAGGGTAGACCTTAGGGGTGACATATGTAACAATTAGGTGGTTAAAGATTTTGGAAGTACTTTACTTCCAAATTTGACTTTGGACATAGTTTTAATTTAAAAGCAGCCTGCAAGGCAGGGCTGGCTTTTAAAATGACAGCAGGCACCACAGAAGTGCTCACTTAAGTGTGTTAAATCTATTGAGCCTCTAAATCTACATGCCCTACCATATACTAGGGACTTAGAAGTAGGTTGTCAGTACCAATTGTAATTACACCTAATTACCATATCCCTTTTTTTTTTGTGTTGTATTTTTTTATTGTTAATTGCATCATATGACACAGTATACAGTGAACAGTCTATTAACCTAAGCCATTTCTGTTTCTAATCATGTTTTCTCTTAGGGAAGGCAACAAGTACAATTTTACATTCTGTGAGTCATTATTAGTACACATGTCTGTTTCCTTTAAACATTATGGGGGTGATTACAACATTATGGGGGTGATGCCACGTGGCCAAAATTCCGCGGCCCCCCATTCTGACATTCCCGCTGGGCCGGCGGGCGCTAACCAAGTTAGCGCCCGCCGGCCCAGTGGGAATGAGGCCGCAACACAGGAGCCGGCTCCGAATGGAGCCGGCGGTGTTGCGGCGGTGCGACGGGTGCAGTTGCACCCGTCGCGCTTTTCACTGTCTGCCAGGCAGACAGTGAAAAGCAGGCTGGGGCCCTGTTAGGGGGCCCCTGCACTGCCCATGCCAGTGACATGGGCAGTGCAGGGGCCCCCAGGGGCCCTAGGACACCTGTTACCACCAGCCTCTTCCTGGCGGTGAAAACCGCCAGAAACAGGCTGGCAGTACGGGGCAAAAACGGTAGATGACCGCCGGCCCCGGCAATCCGACCGTGGCTTTAGCGCCGTGGTCGGAATGGGGATTGAAGCACCGCCAGCCTGTTGGCGGTGCTTCCGTCATTCGTGGCCCGCCAGGGTCAGAATGACCCCCTATGCGTGTACAATTATTGTTTTATATCTCTCTTGTCTATTGCTGTGCCATTTGCCATAGTTGTGGCTTTTTCTTATAATAATGCAGATATAATCAGAGGTACGTTAAGCGATTCAGTATAACCAACTTATAGAAAAGGAGGAAGAAAACAAAAGAACAAGGATCCGTTCGCTCCATGATATCCTCGTTATACAATTCTACTGTAATAACAGTCGAGTTCAATCCTAATCAGGTGTTCCATTTGCCATCTCCTTGAGTCTCCCAGGAATATGTTGCTAGTCATTTAAAGAGTATGAGTCATAATGTTTTGTGATAAGGATGGGATACGGTCAAGGGTAACGGGGGGACCAGTAGGAGTGTACTGAGGGATATAAGGAAAAGCAGTGATTAGTGTGGGTCGTGGAAATGGGAGAAGGAAGGGGGGTGGTGGGTGAGGGGGTAAGGCGTCTGGGTAGGAATCAAAGAGTATAGAAAATGTAGAATAGAGAGGGAGGGGATGGAAGGGGTAGGGGGAGAGAGGGCATATATATGAATTATATTAGTGTCCATGATGTCTAATAGGCAGAAGAAGAATAGGAAAGTGACAACGATAGTAACAATAATAATCACTGTAATAATAATGATGTTAACATTAGTAGTGATATTAGTAGTGATAGTGATAGCGATAGTGACCAAGGGGAAGGGACCGTGTGAATTCAAAAGGCAAATCATTATAGTGGCTGCTTCCATATGAAGAGAATAGGGCCAGGCTATAAAATGTTACAAAATGTTTTAGGGCAGGGGGGTGTTGGGGGAGGGTGGGTTGGATCGGAGAATGACACGGTGACATGAACATCAATAATATATATAAGGGTTGGGATATGAATATTGGTATAGGTTATGCCAGGAAGGTCAATGAATAGTGGATAGTGAACAGCGGCTTTACCATAGGTTATATGGTGACTTTCTACCTTTCTACCGGGGGGGGGGGGTCATCTGAGTCCAGGAGGGGAGGGATGATGTGTTAGGTATGGGTGGATGTACCTGCATGGGCATGGCATCAGGAATGGTGTGTTCCCACTACGTGGTATTTTGTGGAGTTCTTTAGGGGTGATCCGGTCCTAGTGTCCGGAGATGAAGGGTGACCAGGTCTGGAGAAACACCTCCGTTCTGTCCTGTAAGCTGTAGATAAGTCGTTCGTGTGTGGCTGCTTGGTACATTGCTGTCAACCATTCATCATGGGAGGGGACGGTCGGTGCACGCCAGTGTCTAAGGATGCATAATTTGGCAGTTGCTAGCGCAGTATGTAGGAGTCTACTTTGAGTTTGTGTGATCTTATGGAGTTCTCCCATGTCGTGTAGCAATAGGAGAGGTGGGGTGAGAAGTGGTGGGAGGGGTAGAGTTTCTCGGAGGGTGTTTCCCACTGTTCTCCAAAAAGGTTGTACGGCTGCGAAATCGTGTAGGATATGGAGTAAGTCACAGTGCGTGTGTGGGCACCTCCAGCAGTTTGCATGGGGGAGAAGTCTTGCCATATGTAATTTTTGTGGGGTCTAATACCAATCATGTAGTGTCTTAAAAAGCAGAATTTCAGGCGAGCCTCACGTGCTCCGCGGTCTCTGGCTTCGATCAAGTCAGTCCAGTCCTCCAAGTCATATTCAGTTTGTAGGTGCGTCTGCCATTTGTTTTTGAGGGAAGTCAGGAGTGGGAGTGAGAAGAGGTGGCGATTCAGCAATGCCTGAAGTCCCGATATCGCGCCTTTCATCTGCCCCCATGTCTCTAGATAATGTAATTTAGGAGAGCGAGGGAGCTGTCGGGGATGGGCACCTAGTCTCTGTTTAAGACAATGTCTGAGTTGGAGGTAGCGCCATGAGTGGCATTCCGGGAGGTTGAATTCCACCTGTAGGTCCCTAAATGTTTTCCAGGTTTCCCCTGATATAAGTTGGTCCACTTGCATGACGCCTCGTTGACCCCAGTCCTTCCAGATAATAGTTTTCCCTCCAATTTGGAACCCTTTGTTGCCCCATAACAGAGCTCTGTCATGTAGGTGGGGGTCTATCTTAAGAAGCCGATGTACCCGCTGCCAGGTTTTCTTCATGGCTCCTATCATAGGATTGGTGAATCGGGGGCATTTTTGGCTCGTATCGTATAATAGCTGAAGGCCGTAGGGGGCCCCTGTAAGGGCTCGCTCTATGTCCACCCATAGCGGCGGATTTATTTCAGTCGGGAGAAGGAGGGCCATTTGTGAAAGATGTAACGCGTAAGAATAGTGTTTGATCGAGGGAAGGCTTAGTCCACTGCATTCCCGACGGGCTATCAAGGTGATTTTGGGTAGTCGTGGGCGCATGGATCCCCAGGCAAAGGAGCGGATACAGCGGTCTATCTCTCTTACTACAGGTAAAGGGATCTGTAAGGGGAGCATACCTAGGACATATAGGAACCTCGGCAAGGTTACCATCCGCACCGCTTGTACCCTGCCCCACATGGAGAGGCTCAGTTGACCCCATTTCTCAAAGTCCCGTTTCATGGCATTGATCAGTGGGTCTATATTGTCTGTCACTACATTGACCAACCCTGTATTTACGTCAATTCCTAGATATCTTAGTCGGGAGTGTTTCCATTTAATCAGTAAGCCTTGTATGGAGGCACTCACTGTGACTGGGGAAAGTGGTAGAGCTTCGCACCTGTCCCAATTGATTCGATATCCTGATATGCATTCGAATTCCGTTAGAATTTCCCTCAGGGCAGTGATGGAGTTGGGCAGGTCAGTAAGGGTAAGTAAGATATCGTCTGCGTATAAATATATGTCAGATTTTCCGCCTGGTAGCGGGATTCCTGATATGAGGTTGGAACTACGGATAGCTGCTGCCAGAGGCTCCACCGCGAGAAGAAATAGGAGGGGTGATAGTGGGCATCCCTGACGTGTCCCTCTCTGGATCTCAAAGGTGTCCGACAGGAACCCCCCACAGTTTACCTGTGCTGTCGGGGAGCCATATAGGAGGCGCACCTTGTTAATGAAGCCTTCTCCTAACCCGAATCGTTTCAAGATTTCGAAGAGGTACCACCATTCTATTCGGTCGGATGCTTTCTCGGCATCCAACAAGAGGGCTAAGGCTTCCTCTTGTGTATCGCGAGCAGTCCAAATGGCATGGAAGAGTGTGCGGAGGTGATTCCTGGAGGAGCGGCCCGGCACAAAGCCTACTTGGGAGTGATGGATTAACGAGGGAATAACTTTTTTAAGGCAAGTGGCCAGTATTCCCGCTAATATTTTAATATCTCCGTTCAATAAGGAGATAGGACGATAGCTTCCGCTGAGAAGTGGGTCTTTTCCAGGTTTCGGCAAGACTGTGATAGTGGCTTTATTAGACATAGGATGTAAGTAGTCTTCCCTTTCGGCCCCTTGAAATGCCTCGTATAAGACATCTACAGTGTCGGTTCCCGTCCATTTATAGAATTCAGATGTGCAGCCATCCTCCCCCGGTGCTTTGTGATATGATAGATTAGCTATTGCTTGTTGTATCTCATCCTTACTAATGTCCCCTTCTAGAAGAGCCCTGCCTTCATCTGTAAGATGGGGGATGTGCATCCTCTTCAGGAATGCGTCTAAGCGGGCAATGTCCTCCGATGTTTCTGAGGAATATAAAGTTTGGTAGTACCGGCTGAAATCTTCTGCAATCGCCTGGGGGTGTTTGATGAGTAAGTTATCCTGGGTGCGTAGTGCCGGTATAGCAAGTGCTGTTTCCCGTTGGCGTAGTTGGGCAGCCAATAAGCGCCCCGCCTTCTCTCCGTGCTCATAGTGTCGTCCCTTCAGCCGTTGTAGGGCATATTCTGCCTGTGAGGTGTAGAGGGTGTTAAGCTCCATTTTAGACTGTTCTAGGGAGCGGCGATTGGGGGGGGTGGGTTGCTGTATGTATTTCCTCATGGCCTGCGTTATTGTGTCTTCTAACGTGCGTTGTCGGGACCGTCTATGGGCATTGGAGATAGCTGCATCTCTCATTAGTTGCCCTCTAATAGTTGCTTTCGCCGCAGCCCAGAGAAGTTGTGGTGAGGTTACTGAGCCTCTATTGTCCTTCATGTATGTGGCCATATGAGTCTTGAGTTGTTCCTTCCCAGTCGGGGATCAGTACCTAGTGTTAGGGAGGCGCCAGGGTTTACGGCCGGGTGTAATCATTCCGAGTTGCAGGGTTTTTAATACCGGAGAGTGGTCTGATAGTGCGGCTACTAGTATTTCTATTGACTTAACCGCTTGTAGCATTCTATGATTAAGCAAGAAATAGTCTAGCCGTGATTGGGTCCCGTGGGCCGAAGAGACAAAGGTATATTCCCTATTGGAAGGGTGGGAGAGACGCCAACAATTTATTAGGCCATGGTCTGAGAGGATGTCTTTTAGTACGGCTCTATCAGCGTTGTTACCCGCGTCAAGACCATTTGATCGGTCTAGAATGGCATCTTGGACTATGTTCCAGTCCCCCCCAAGAATATATTGTGAGGCACCTATCTGTGTCAGAAGACGGTTAAGGGAGAGGAAAAAGGTGCGCTTCGAGCCGGTGGGGGCGTATATGGAGCCTATGCATATTGTGGAGGGTCCTACCACTAGTTTGGCCAGTACGTAGCGTCCCTCTGGGTCATGCCATGTTTTAACTAGTCGGAATTGCAGGGAGCGACGCAGGAGTATTGCCACTCCACATTTCCTTCCCGTTCCCTGTGTACCTGCCAACATGGGTGGTGTTCCGCTATATATTACTTTTCCCACCCAATCTCTACGTAGTTTCTCTGATTCCATCGAGGAGAGGTGTGTTTCCTGTAGTAGAGCAATGTCGGTATGTTTGGAGCGGAGATAGGACAGTATCTTCTGTCATTTAATATAATGGGTCATGCCGTGTGCATTCCAGGACAGGGCCGTGAGTGGAGTTGTCGATCCCGAGGGTGCCGGGTGTGTCATGGTTTATGGTGTATTGAATATGTTATGGTCCGTGTGGTAGGGCCAGGAAGTAAGTAATGACTGGCCTGAGAGGCGAGGAATATGGGTTTCTTGTTCAGTTAGGCCTTGGGAGGTTGGGAGAGTTCCCCTTGGTCACAATATGAAAAATATAGAAGAGGGGGAAGAAAAAAAAAAGAAAAAAGGGGGGGAGGATGGAGAGAGATAGCGTGGGATGTGCAGAGAGAGACGGACAGTGATTCCTGCTTGGGTATGGGTAAGTATAAAAATGGAGAGAAGAGTGGGTACAGGAATGTCACTAAAACAAAAAAATAGATGATAATAATAATAAAAGAATAAATAAAAAGGAAAAAAGAATAGAGAGTGGAAATTGATCAGAGGATGAAAACACTCACTACTACCTAAAACCTTCTAATCTGCGGGTCTAACCTTTAAGGCCCGAACGCCGGTAAGGTATTCTATCAATGGTGCATGATGAGGGAGTATATGCTTCATTCCTGTTGTCATGGGACCTCCCAGGGGGAGGGGGGCCCCCCCAGTCGCGTGGGCGCATAAATGGATGCATGAGATGCCGGGGGCTGGGCGTGGGCCCAGAGCAAATGTTAGGGTCCAAGAACGAGGAGGGAGGGGGGGAGGGGGGGAGGGACGGGCCCGGGGATACGCGCCACAGGACCTCCCACTACACGTTCTGTGCTTATCATCTGTTAAGACATCTTAGAATGTGAAAATCCATAGTATCTTATGATGGCCTACGGTATTGCGTTTTGAGTGATCGCCCGGGAGCATGTCCCTTGTGGTAGTCTCGGGGCCATCGTGACCCCGAGTTGTGTTAGTTTCATTACTCTCTTCAGTGCAGTTGTTATACGCCTAAGAGTTAGCTGCGCTGTTCTGCAGGTGTACCTTTTTGTGGTTTGTCTTCAGTAAAAGTAGGGGCGTGTTGCTGTCTGTTAATATCATCTGTAGGTTTTCCTAGTGGGTAGGGACGTTGGGGTTCTCCCAAAGGACGCTATCAGTATTATTACGCTGCTGTCGTTTGGGTCTAGGGTATTGAGTATTGAGTGGTCCGCCCATCCCTTCCTGGGGCGACGGAGGGGAGGCCTCGCCAGTGGATCATCGGGTTGACCTCCCCTCTGAGCCGTCTATCCAGTAAATGTATAGTGTTCGAGACTGCACGGCGCTGGGGGTGCGGCGTGTATCTTTACGTTTGTGTATGTCTGCCCTATGAGGGGGGTGTACGTGTGACTTGAGTATGACTTTGTTAAGCGCTCCCCCATTAATGAGGTTGGGGGTGGTGCTGTGTGGTGTCCCACAAGTCTAATCCTATCTGTTCCTTGTCCTGGTTCCTATGTGGTAACCCCCCCTCGTCCCACATCAGAACCCGGGTTGGCCTCCTCGCCGTGGCGGGTCATCAGTTAATGGATATGGCTTGTCCTATGTGTGACACTGCGGCAATCAGCATTTGATAAATGTGTTTTTAGTAGGCCCCCACCCCTCTGCTGGGTGAGCAGCAGATAGGGTGGATGGGCATGTCACTTATCTGTCCCAAGGTGGAGAGTAGGTGGTCTAGAAGCAGGTCCGGATCTCCGGGTCATCTGTCCTACTGTGAGCTTAGTATTCAGCATGCTGATCTTCTGATGATGGTTTCAAGGGGGAGCGGGATTTGTCTCTGACCGTATCTTGAGTGTGATCCATCACTGCTTGCAGGATTTCCTCCCGGGCTTCCTGTGTCTTTGGGGGTCGATCACATCCTCGGCCTCTTTTTTGCGAGGGGGTATGTTGAGTCTGGGGCCATGGGGTTGACAAGCTAACAGCAGTTTCTGTATGTGGCGCTGGAGAGTCCAGATGGCCAGGGGCGGTGTCCATAGATTGCGGGGTCACACTATGTAGATATGCGCTGAGGTCCTCATGGTCAGTGAAGTCTCTAGATGCGCTGTGGTGTGTGATCCACATACGTGCTGGTTCAAAAAGACCATACTTGATGTCTAAAGATCTTAGTTGCGGACGTAGGGCAAGGAATGCTCTTCTTCTGTCATTCGTTAACCTCGAGAAGTCTGCCGCCACTCTGATTTCGTGTCCATCCAGTGATATTGGTTGGCGTGCTTTAGCTGTGGAGATGACCTGGCGGGCTTGTTCATGGCACAGGAAACATGCAATGATAGGGCGCGGTTTATTTGCAGATGCTTTGTGTGAAGGACCAGTTCTGTGCACCCTCTGAAATTCTGGAGGTGGTGAAAACTCTATGCTGAAGTGGTTGGTCAGCAGTGAGCTAAGAAAGGTTTTGATATTGGATCCTTCTTTTTGTTCCGGTATACCGAAAAAGCGTACATTGTCTCTGCGACTTCGGTCCTCCAGTTCAGTGAGTTTAGCTCTGAGCGACTTTAGTTCCTCTTCCTGATCAGGGGTTGCTGCTATATGGTCTTCTACTGCCGACAGGCGCTGATCTAGGTTGTTTGCTGTTTCTCTAAAGCCTGCTATATCAGCGCGGATTGAGGAGGAGGCCAAAGTTAGGTCTGTTATTTTTAGGTCCATTGCCTCCAGGCGCCGTCCAACTGAGGCAATCTCTTGCAGTATACGGTATGTGGCGTCTAGTGTGGGTTGATCTACCGGGGGAGATGTATGCCCCTGTGGTGCCGTTTGTGCCGTCATAGCTTTGGGTTGAGCAATGGCTTCCGAGAATAGCAGTTGACGAGAATGTTTACTTGCGGTCTTGTCGTTGGGCATTGTTCTCAAGGAGTGGAAGTCAGATAGAAGATATTATTTTAAGAGCTACCACTCGAGAACTTGTAGATCTACGGGCAGTTTCCTCGACTTCCAAGGATGGGTCAGACCTTGGGGTATTGGATCTGTAGATAAGGTACTCACTCGGTTTGGTGTCCTGCTGTGACCTGCCAAGCTTTAGAGCGTGATCTATAGAGGACTAGAATACGCTCAGTTTCTGATAGAGGTCCATTGATATAGGGTTGAAGAGAGATCAATGAATTTGAGTGTGATGCAGCGTGCAACAGGGGGGGGGGGGGCATCTTGTCTATGTTTTATTTTGGATCAGTCTCTTGTTGTGGTACCCAGTACAATGGTTCTTGTTTTTGGGAGGGCAATTGGCTGGAGGGTCAGGTTGCGTAGCGCGGCACGTGTTGTTCTGCTCTCCTTTCTTCTTCCTATTCCGGCTTTCCTCCCCCTTCTTTGTTTCTTTATCGTTCCTTATGTGTGAAATCTTTGTCCCTCCGTTGCTCTTTGAAATCCTTTCGCAGTCTCCCCCTTGTCTTCCTTCCCTCTTCTCCTCCGCCCCCCCTCTGGGTGTCGTGGAGAGTCTTATTCTTTGCGCGCTAGGTCATAAACAAGGGGGGGGGTGTGTCTTTTGTTTGCTGCTGGTGGGGTCTTTTCGTTGGATAATGCTGTTTGGGGGATCTCACCGTCTCAGCGTGCGGTCCCCTTCAGGCACTATTTAGTCCTCGTGTGATAGTACTTCTTTGCCTGTGCTTTTCTGTTCTGTTCCGCCGTGGTCGTCGTGGTCGTCTTCAGGCCCAGGCTCCTCAGTGGTCCATCTTCCTCGGGGTCCCCTCTCTCCCCCTCCTTACGAGGGGGCAGTGCGGCGCTACAGCTCCCGGGGATCCGAGGCAGAAGAGGGCCGATCCGGGCGCCTCCCTAGCAACGCGCCCCCGGCCCGTGCGGCGCCGCACCTTGGTCCGCGGCTCCGCGGAAGTTCGGAGGCCGCACTCACTCCTGCGTCCAAGGACACAGCTGCCGTCACTCGGGTCCCGCAACTTCGCCCCTCCGGAGGCCCCCTCTCTCCACCAGCCGGGAGGCCACACCGGGGGTCAGGATCGCAGGGGGGAGACCCTCTGTTTGCCAGCTTGGCCAGCCCGGCGCGCGGAGATCTTTTCTCAGGCGGCCATTTTCTTCGACGGCCAGACCATGCCCCCAACCATATCCCTTTTAAACATAGCACTGGGTCTGGGCCTTGTTGGAAGAGCCCAGGGCACAGTTAGAGTCAGAAATACAAGTATCAGTCAAAAATTGGGGCAAGAAAGGGGGACACTGTAAAAAGCCCTGTTTTAGCACAGTGGAGGTTCTGTTACTCATGAGCTTGAGACAAGCAGGGAACAGCAGGGAATATTGCACCCCATCCTGGCAAAGATGGACTTTGACTTCTAGGAAGGAGTGGGCCGGCATTATAGAGTATGCATATGTAATCTAGGAACAACCTGACTATTTTGTCATCTACTTGGAAGGGGCCAACCCACCTGGTGGAGCATAGGGGTGCACTACGGTCTTTAAAGTGTAAGGGTTTTGCCAGCATGGGGCATGTAGGACACCTAGGGGGCGGCAAGCAGGAACACAACGAGCCCACTCCAAGAGTAGAAGGGGGTGAGCTCTGAAGTCATAGTAAGGGACCTGATCCAGACTTACTTCCAGGTATGAGATGGGGTCCTGGCTCTCCATCCCCTCTGGCAATCCTAGGATTCACACATTCCTTCTACACAAGTGCCCTTCTATGTCTTCCGCCTTGTCTTCAGTTGTCTGAGTCATTCCTGCAGGTCACGGATGACTCTTTGGTTGTAGGTTGTAGTGGATGTAGAGCGGGCAGGGCTTTTTCCCCATCTGAGACTATATCAAAGAATTTGAGGTGATTGTCACGTGGGAAGTTTGATTCTTTGGTCAGACTACCAAGTCAATTCTCTATGGAGACCTGGGAGTGTTCTGTGGCAACTAACACTTTATTCAGTTTATCCGAGGCGGAAAGCGGTGGGGTAGGCACCAGTAATAGAATGTCCAGAATGACAGAGGGCGGGCCTGCTGTTGCCAATCGTGGTGCAGGTGCAGCAAAGCGTTGCCTGCCATGTTGTGTAGTACCACAGAGGTAGCACCGTCAGGCCTGTCATGGATTCAAGATGGGGTTCAAAGAGAGGTTAGAAGGTGAGCGCTTCCTGCAGCAGAGGAGAGGGAAGCCAAGAGGCCACAGCCACATGCCCCCGTTAGAGTAGAGAAACATCTCTGTGTTGAAGTTGCACGTGCACTGAGAGTAATCAGGTGGAAGTACGTTGGTGCCCCATAGTGTTGGGGTTGCAAGATGCTATGTTGCTGCCAACAATGTTGGGTGGTGGCCACCTGGGTTCACCCACCAACAAGCCTCACCTCTCCCTCCTTCTGGAATATGTGCCAATCCAGAGGAGTAAGAAATGGTGGAGTCTAGATGTCATCTAGAGTTCGCTGGTTTTCTCATGGATGACAAAGTACAGAGGACGTAGGGACTTACGGTGGCCCGTACGGTGTAGCAGTGGTTCAGCAATCAGAGACCAACTCAGGTGTCAGGCAATGCAGAGGTACAGAGCGTTGACCCTGCACATGCCTCAATGAAGTGGGGGGTCAAACTGCAAAGTCTAATCCTTGGTTTGCACAAGTAGCTGAGTAGGGTAGAATTATTCCCTCTGTCCAGAATAGGTAGGGGAAGCAGCACTAAGGCCTCAGAGGGCTGGTTAGAGCAGTTGGGTTGTAAAAGTGGAGGGGAGATTAATATCCCAGGGGGGTGTTCAAAGATGGGCCTGAAGCAGCTGGTGTAATGCAAGAGAAGTGGCAAGCTTTGGGTTTGGGGCTTCCTTTCATCTGAGTCTCTGGCATGCCCTCCCTGTATGTCTTTGGGGTCAGTACAACATTGGCGGTAAAAGCCGCTTACCGCCGTGCAGAAGACCGCCAACACACCTCCGCGGCTGCGGAATTCCACCACAGCTATTATGACCCACATCCCGAAATCCGACAAAATTCAGACACCCACACAAGTCCGCCACACCAAAGGTCAGTGATAAACTGGCGAAAACAAAACCTCCACCGTCACGCCAACAGAAATACGCCCATGCTGTCACTACACACGAATCCACGCGGCGGTCTTTCAACCGCAGTATTCCATTGGCGGTGCACACCGCCACGCTCAAAATACACACACCCTTACAAAACACAGCCACATTGGACAATTCGAAATACACACACCTTATACACATACACACACCACTCCCACACACCCAATACTATATAAAACACACAACCACATCACCCACAAACCCCTACGACCAAAAATTCTGAAAGAAGGCCAGAGAGAGACACCACCATCCACAAACTAGCAGCCACAGGCACTCAACACCATCGCCCACACTACTTCCACGCACAAAACACCACACACCACTACATATCACCACACTTATCACCACACACATCACCTACACCACCCCATGGCACCGCAAAGACACCCCAGGTTCTCTGAGGAGGAGCTCAGGGTCATGGTGGAGGAAATCGTCTGGGTAGAGCCACAGCTATTTGGAGCACAGGTGCAGCACACCTCCATAGCTAGGAAGATGGAGCTATGGCAAAGAATAGTCGACAGGGTCAACGCAGTGGGACAGCAACCAAGAAAACGGGAGGACATCAGGAAGAGGTGGAACGACCTACGGGGGAAGGTGCATTCCGTGGTCTCCAAACACAACATCGCGGAACAGTGGACTGGCGGCGGACCCCCACCTCCTCCCCCACAACTAACAACATGGGAGGAGCAGGTCTTGACTATTCTGCATCCTGAGGGCCTTGCAGGAGTCGGTGGAGGAATGGACTCTGGTAAGTCAAATCTTAACTATCATATCCCCCACCCTACCAGCATGCTATCACAGACCCCCACCCTCGCCCCCTCCCCTATCACTCCAAGTCCTCACAAATATACTAATAACACAAACCACCCATCCCAACCCCAAGCCCTGCATGACACAAAAAAGCATGGACACCCATCACTAAAGCATGCCCACTGCACATACCCATAACACCCCCCTCAACCATCATCACACAAGCCCCCACACAGGAGTGCTAGCACTGGGGTACACGGTCACCCACCCATTGCCCACCATGACACACACAGATGCAATAATCATGCTTTTACACCCCTGCAGGACCACTACACAACGTCACCAGACAGGAGGGTCCAGACATCTCCGCCCCACCCACAGAAGAGGCCCACAGTGATGACAGCAGCTCTGTCCAACTGGATCCAGATGACCAGCCCGGACCATCGTGGGCCTCGGGACAGTCAGTTCCCCACACCCAGTCACAGGCCACCACAGACCTTCCACCCTCTGGTAACACCAGTACAGCACCCACCCAGCGGGTCCATACCTCCGTACCCAGGACACGTAAATCAGCTACAGGGACCCCAGGAACCCAGGATGACCCACCACCCCAACAACAACAGGGACCTGGGGACAGTGGTAGTGGGCACACGGTCCAGGGGACGGAGGCCCAGGAACAAAGGGGAACTGGGAGGGCTGCTGTGCGACAGCGGGCTGACAGGCCTAGGGAACCCACTCTCCACGAGGCCCTCTCCTAAATCATGGGAGCATACCACCACTCCCAGGAGACGATGGCAACGGTCCTGGCCAAGTTTCAGGAGACTCAGCGGCTGCAGGAGGAACAGTATTTGGGCTTCAGGGAGGAACTCAGAACCATAGGCACCACCCTGTGCACCATCGTAGGGGTGCTGAAGGAGATACTTAACACCAGGAGGGACACTGTGGCACTCCAAGGGGCCCCTGACACTAGCATGGACGAAGAACTGCCCACCACCTCTGCCGGCGCTAGTGGACAGGAGGCACTGCCACAGGACCACCACACCAGCACCCCACCCCCTGCAGACGGAGAACCACCCCACAAACGGTCCCTGAGATCCAGGAACAAGACAGAGCACGATGCCAAGACCCCCGCCAAGAAATGAGACCACCCTGATTGTCATCCCACTGTCCCACTGTGTAACCCTGTCCATATTGGAACTGCCCCAGCTCCACTTCCTATGCCCATATGGGCAATGCACCTGTGAGACTAATAGACTGGACTCTGCCATGGACATTCCTCCACCATCACCCCTCCCCATTTTACAACCCCCCTCCAATATTGAGCACTGCAATAAACACCATTGAAGCACAAAACAATCTGGAGTGATTTTGAAAATGTGTATTAGCAATGACAGTGAAAAAATGCGTTCTCAAATGTAATGTCAACATACCTATACCACACATCTCAAGTCCATGAGGAATCTAAGCAGATGACACACATTGGAAACCACACCTGTGAAACCGTAATGGAAATGTACAACTCAGTTACCATATACTGGTTGAAATCGACAGACAGGATAGAGGTAGAAGTGTGAAAGTACTTGTAGTAGGCAGGAATGTGTTCTCACCTGTGTGTCACTGGAAATATTGCTGGATAACTGAGTCACTGTTGTCAATGTCTTCTTCCTCTGCTTCCTCCTCATCACTGTCCACAGGCTCCACAGCTGCCACAACACCGTCATCTGGACCATCCTCCTGCAGAAAAGGCACCTGTCGTCGCAAAGCCAAGTTGTGAAGCATACAGCAGGCCACGATGATCTGACACACCTTCCCTGGTGAGTAGAATAGGGAACCACCTGTCATATGGAGGCACCTGAACCTGGCCTTCAGGAGGCCGAAGGTGCATTCGATCACCCTCCTAGTCCGCCCATGGGCCTCATTGTAGTGTTCCTCTGCCCTGGTCCTGGGATTCCTCACTATGGTCAGTAGCCATGACAGGTTGGGGTAACCTGAGTCCCCTAATAGCCACACGCGGTGCCTCTGGAGTTGACCCATCACATAAGGGATGCTGCTATTCCGCAGGATGTAGGCGTCATGCACAGAGCCAGGGAACATAGCATTTACCTGGGAGATGTACTGGTCTGCCAAACATGCCATCTGTACATTCATCGAATGATAACTCTTCTGGTTCCTGTACACCTGTTCACTCCTGTGGGGGGGGAACAGAGCTACATGGGTCCCATCAATGGCAACTATGATGTTGGGGATATGTCTAAGGGCATAGAAGTCACCTTTAACTGTAGGCAAATCCTCCACCTGAGGGAAAACGATGTAGCTCCGCATGTGTTTCAGAAGGGCAGACAACACTCTGGACAACACGTTGGAAAACATAGGCTGGGACATCCCTGATGCCATGGCCACTGTTGTTTGAAAAGACCCACTTGCAAGGAAATGGAGCACTGATAGCACCTGCACTTGAGGGGGGATCCATGTGGGATGGCGGATTGCTGACATCAGGTCTGGCTCCAACTGGGCACACAGTTCTTGGATAGTGGCACGGTCAAACCTGTAGGTGATGATCAAATGTCGCTCCTCCATTGTCGACAGGTCCACCAGCAGTCGGTACACCGGAAGATTCCGCCATCTCCTCACATGTCCCAGCGGACGGTGCCTAGGAAGGACAACAGCAACCACAGAGTCAAACAACTTAGAGGTATGTACTCACAGTCTACACAGAACACCATTCATACACAGAATCTGGCCTGTATTTGTGTTGTGCGACAAGGCCTAGGTCTGTGTGACGCAGTTGTGAATTAGGCCATGTGAGCCCCAGAAATGGAGGCTGCCTGACCTCTAAAGTGGGACAATGGGATGTGAGGTAACTGCGCTGGCATTGTACACCGTCGCGGTAGGGGGTCGAAGACCGCGGTGCAATGCTGCATTGGTTAAGATTGGACTCTATGGGTCCCAGGAGCCAATGACGATGTACGCCGGTGGTGATGGTACGCACCGCCGCGGACGTGACCGCCGTGGACGTGACCGCCATTTTCTATCTGTTCAATCACTCGATACCTGATCTTCGACAGGAGAGGACGTACACTGTAAGTGCTGCTGGGACCTTGGTCTGGAAGAGACAATGGCTGCTGCGTCTGGGGAAAGGGCCCCTGCCTTCACTGCAGAGGAGTTGGATAAGCTCGTGGATTGGGTCCTCCCCCAGTACACGCTACTCTACGGTCCTCCAGACCAACAGGTAAGTACACAGGGAGCACGTTGTATGGGATATGCCTGTGTGGAGAGGGCTGGTTGTAAGAAGGAAGGGGGCACAGTTCTGCCTGCATGAAGGACTGTGAATGCATGTGCCACATGGCAAGGGTAGGGATGGGGCCACTCACTTCTACGGTGCAGTTGGTAATGACTTCTCTTCTTCCCCTGTACATGTCATGTAGGTCAGCGCCCACCAGAAGAAGGATATTTGGCGTGCCATCGCCACGGACGTCCGGACCCTGGGGGTCCACCACAGACGGAGCACCCACTGCCGGAAAAGATGGGAGGACATTCGCCGCTGGAGCAAGAAGACGGCGGAGGCTCAGCTGGGGATGGCCTCCCAACGTGGGAGGGGTGCCCGTCGAACCATGACACCCCTGATGTTCCGGATCCTGGCGGTGGCCTACCCTGAGTTGGATGGGTGCTTGAGAGCATCACAGCAGACACAAGGGGGTGAGTACAAAATCATTCAGTGGACTGTGCGCGCAGTGAAGGTGTCTGGGTGGGGGAGGAGGGCTGTGGGTTTCCCTAGGCCAGGGCGAGTTCCGTAGGCTAGGCCCCTCCGTAATGCAGGCCATGTGGCACTCCAACCCACCGCAGGAGAGTGCCAAGCACAGGTATACATGCCCCTGTGTCATCTATGTGTGCAGATGTCGACCATAGCCTTGTAGGCAATATCCCAGGAATTGCATCTGTAGAGCCCAACAGCGCGATGTAGTGCAGGGGGCTGCTGTGTCTGTATTGTCCGCCAACGGTAGCGGTAAGCCATGCACTCATACTGTCTTTCTTCTGTCGTCCCCCCCCCTTTTTGTGGTCTCCCTGTTCTTGTGTGCATCAGCATCATCAGGTGGAGGTACAGTGGCACCGGAGCACAAGGGAGCTGCATCCCACATGGCCATGGAGGGCCACACCACAGACTCTGAATACACCAGTGGGACGGAGGGCGAGGGGAGCTTCACAGCTGTCACAGGATCTGCAACCAGCGACACGGACTCGTCCTCCGATGGGAGCTCCCTTGTGGTGGCGGCAAAATCTGTGCCCCCCACTTCTACAGGTACAGCCGCCACCCCACCTACCAGCACCGCCCTCCCAGCAGCCCCTCCTCCTTCGCCCCATGCCCGCTCACCCAGGAGGGTGGGCATCACCTTCGCCCCAGGCATCTCAGCCCCTGCCCCTGTCACCTCTGCTGCCCTCAGTGAGGAGGCCATTGACCTCCTCAGGTCCCTCACTGATGGGCAGTCTACCATTTTGAATGCCATCCAGGGTGTAGAAAGGGAATTGCAACACACAAATGCATTCCTGGAGGGCATTCATTCTGGTCAGGCTGCCCTTCATCGAACCCTGCAAACTCTGGCCTCAGCACTGATGGCAGCCATTGTCCCTGTCTCTAGCCTCCTCCTTCCAACGTCCTCCACCCAGACCTAATCCTCTGTACCCCAGCCTATCCCAAGCACACCATCAGACCAGCCTGCACACACAAGGGAAGCTCAGGCAAACATAAGCACCACACATCCCACAGGCACTCACGCAAGCATCACACACATGCAGACATACCAACACCCACTGCCTCCACTGTGTACCCCTCCTCCTCGTCTCCCTCCTCCCTCCCAGTCTCGTCTACACTCTCACCTGCATGCACTACCACTACAGCCACTATGTCCCGCATCAGCACACCCACCACCACACCCCGCTCACGTGCAGTCACCACCCCCACTCCCAATTACACGTCCCCGGTGTCCTCTCCCAGTGTGTCTGTGACACCCCCTCCGAAGATACACAAACACAGGCACACACCCACCTAACAGCCATCCACCTCACGACAGCCTCCAGCCCATGCACCTTCACCCAAAGTCACCAAAGTCACCAAACGTACACCTCCTACAACCACTACCTCTTCCTCCACTCCCAAACCCCCTCCAGCTACCCGTCCCAGTGTTGCTAAGAAACTTTTCCTGGCCAAGCTTGACCTCTTTCCCACCCCCCCCCTCCAACCCATAGGTCCCGTACTAGCACCTTAGCCAAAAAATCTCCGGGACCAGTGGTGCCTGTTACAGGTACGTGGAGTGCACCGGCCACCAGGCCAGCCAGTGTGGCACGGAGCCACAGCACAGCCAGTCCCCCCCCCCTGTGAAGCACCAGAAGTTGGACAGTGCCCAGCGGGAGAGGAGGAAGGCTCCAGGCAGCAAAGCCGCTCACAAGGGTCCAGGGGGGAGTGTCGACTCAGCTTTGACTCCTCCCAAGGTGGGGAAGGGGCAGAAGAAATCTCCAAAGTCTGGGAGGAGCAGCACGGCGGAGAAGACCGCCATCATCCCCGCTGCCCAGGAGGCCACCGCCAGCCCCATCGTCACTGGCCAGGAGGCCACCGCCAGAGTCACTGCCCAAGAGGCCAGCCCAATCATCACTGGCCAGGAGGCCACCGCCAGCCACAGCCATGCTGGCCAGGTGGGCCCCACAAGCCACAGCCCAGCTGACCCATGAAGGACCGCCAACCACACGCCTGCTGGGCAATGAAGGACCGCCTTGGCAAGCACCGCTGGACAGGCCAGGGACCGCTGAACAAGGCAAAGACCGCCATGGCAAGCACCGCTGAACAGGGCAAGCACCGCTGAACAGGGCAAAGACCGCCAAGTGAAGCACCGCTGAACAGGGCAAGCACCGCTGAACAGGGCAAAGACCGCCATGACAAGCACCGCTGAACAGGGCAAGCACCGCTGAACAGGTCAGAAACAGCCAACTCAAGCACCACTGAACAGGGCAAAGACCGCCAAGGCGAGCACCGCTAGCCCATTAGTGGCAGGGGCAGTGACGCAACTGGGACCATCACTGGGTGAGTGCTGCACTCTGGGCACCAGTCCCCCTCCAGAACCAGTGGAGACATGCATCCACTCCGTCTGACCTGCACAGGATGAAGCACTCTGGGCACCAGTCCCCCTCCAGAACCAGTGGAGACATGCATCCTCTCCATCTGTCCTGCACAGGATGAAGCACTCTGGGCACCAGTCCCCCTCCAGAACCAGTGGAGACATGCCTCCACTTGTGAGACTGTGGCTTTGCACTCCCCAGGATATAGCAGTGGTCAACCCACCCACTGTAGAGATTTGAGAGACTGTGGCTTTGCACTCCCCAGGATGGTACAGTGGGCAAACCACCCACTGTAGAGACTTGAGAGACAGTGGCTTTGCACTCCCCAGGATGGTACAGTGGGCAACCAACCCACTGTAGAGACTTGAGAGACTGTGGCTTTGCACTCCCCAGGATACATCAATGGGCATGGAGCCCCCTCGTGGATCTGGCGTGGTGCACTCATCCGGCTCAGGTGCCCCCCGCTTCCCTTCCCCCTGAGGTACCTGTTGTATTTCTATCTGATGCCCCTGCAGTGTTCTCTCCGTTTTGATCAGGTATCTAGTGTGGTCCTCGCCCATGCATTTTGGGCCCAGTGGTCCACGGACAATGAATGGTGCATTACCTGCACTACTAATTGTCATGTATATTTTGTTTAATGTGTATATATATATATTTATATATTTGGTTACTGTATTTTGATATATTACAATGGTTCAACTCATTTCCTTTGGTCTTGGCATTCTTCCGGGGGGGGTTGGGGGTTGTTACTGTAATGTATAGATATGCATTGGTGTGTGTGTTGTAGTGGGTGAGGGTCGGGGTGGGGGTTGGGATGTTGGTTGTGTGTGTCACTGTGTTTTTCCCTCCCCCTCCCCTATGTCGCAAGTGCAGTACTCACCGTTGTCTTCGCCGCCGGCGTTGATGCTCCTCGTAGATGAGCAGGAAGTCTAGCGCTGGCAGTATATGGAGTTCCGGCTCCATGGTGACCCTCTTCCTCGTGGAGTGTGTAGAGGTGAGCGTTTTCCCTTTGAAATGGCTGTTTCTGCTGTGTTTTTATCCGCGGTGAATCCGCCCTGGAAAAGGTGGCGGATTGGTAGGTTGTGATACTGTGGGCAGTACATTGTCCTCCGCCTGTCTGTTGGCAGTGACCGCTGCTCTGTTTGTCTGTACCGCCGTGGCGGTCGGAGTGTTAAAGTGGCTGTCTTTGTTGGCAGTTTCCGCCACGGTCATAATTCCAATTTTTTTACCTGCGGCCTGTTGGCGGTTTTAACGCCGCTTTAACACCGACCGCCAGGGTTGTAATGAGGGCCATAGTGTTGACACCAAAGTGATGGGGGCCAGTGGAAGCACACATCACAGAGAGGAGAGCTCTGACTGGCTCCGAGGGCACCGTCTTGTGTGTGGATCTTGCTGCGGCATTTCACTCTGGCACCACATGGCCCCTGCAGGCGTATGACACAGTGCTCCCTTTGGGGCAGTTGGGGTATGAGGGGAGGGTCCTGCGTAGGTACCCAGTAGGAAGCAAAGGCCACTGTAGTGAAGAAGAAAGGATGCCAAGTCCGAAAGCAGTGGACAGAGTGAAAGAGAAGTGAGAGGCCTCGATAATGACGTCGATGCATGGGAGGCCGTGCTGGTGCTTTGTGATGGAAAGGGACATCCCAAAAGGCCCAGTGGGCACCAGTCAGCAGGGGTTCCCGGGGGGAAGTGGCTAGTGCAGGAGAAAAGCAAATGGCAGGCTCTGTTAGAATCCACAGATACCTGCCAATGTGCAGCAGTCCACGCAGCGATCAGGCCTCAAGAAGGACCCCTACACTTGCCTTGATGTTTATGCTAAAGTTAGGGGGAGTACAGCATAGGTGTTGCACAATGGGGAGAAAGTCACCCTGTAAAGCACTGTGGGTGCCAACTATTGGGCAGCAGCACACTTGGTTGGTACAGGGCCTACGCGTTGTCCTCCAGTGACCTTCCCATACCTGAACAATCAATGAGTCCTTTTCTCTTGGGCCCCAGCAGGGGTAAACTGGATCTGAAGTCAAGAAGTGGGGTCAGGTAGTGAGAGAAAAGGAAGCCTATGTCGGCCCCTCAGCCACAGCCTCCATAACAGTGCAGGGCCGAGGGAGCCAAGAGGGAGGAATATGAGGCCTTACGTGAAAAGGTGGAGTAATTAGTGTTTGCCTGTGCCCTTCCATGGGTCTAGATCAAGGCCCTCATTCAGGATATTAGGTGATGTTTGAATCGATGGAAGGAGCCTCAGATAGTTGCATCCGCAATCTTGGCTGGCCTGGTTACGCCCCTTTTGAGTGGTTACTTATATTCATTAAAAGTTGGCTTGGATGGTATTTTACCAATCTAAAATAGTAATACTGTGACTGGAGTGGTAGAAGGCTTTTGACTTTTTTTAACTCATCATGGATGGCACTTGCTAATCTTACGTTTAAAGACTTTGTTGTAAAGATGACAAAAGACTTTGGGGGTCATTCTGACCCTGGCGGTAAAAGGCTCTTACCGCCGGTCAGAAGACCGCCATTCTACCGCCGCGGCCGCGGTAACCCGCCACGGTCATTCTGACCAACAACTGCCAAGCCGCCAAAAACCCGACATCCACGGAAGGCCGCCTCATCAGCGGGCAGCGATAAACTGGAGATGACCAAACCTCCACCGCCACGCCAACACAAACACGCCCATGCCATTACGACCCACCAATCCACGCGGCGGTCTTTCAACCGCGGTATTCCATTGGCGGTACACACCGCCGCGGTCAAAATACACACCCAGGCTCCAAAACCCAGCCACATTGGACAATTTGAAATACACACACCTGATACACATACAAACACCACCCCCACACATCCAAGCAACTATAAAACACACACCCACATCACCCACAAACCCCCACTAGTTGGAAATCGGAGAGAAGGCGAGAGAGAGCGAGCGAGCGAGCACAGCAATCGAAAACCCCAACACACACAGTAACCCAACATCATCAACCACACCACATCTACGCACACATCACCACACACCACCACTCACATCACCACAAACACCACCCCACACCTCATCCACACCACCCCATGGCACCCCAAAGACACCCCAGGTTTTCGGACCAAGAACTCCGGGTCATGGTGGAGGAAATCATAAGGATAGAGCCCCAGCTCTTCGGCACACAGGTGCAACACACCACAATAGCCAGGAAGGCGGAGCTATGGCAGAGGATTGTCGACAGGGTCAACGCGGTGGGACAGCATCCCAGAAACCGGGAAGACATCAGAAAGCGCTGGAACGACCTACGGGGGAAGGTACGGTCGATGGTCTCCAGACACAACATCGCTGTGCAGAGGACTGGCGGCGGACCACCACCCACCCCTCCCGAATTCACAGCATGGGAGCAAGAGGTCCTTAACATCCTGCATCCTGCGGGCCTCGCTGGAGTAGGCGGAGGAATGGACTCTGGTAAGTCTAGTCTCAACTACTCCCCCCCCCAACCACCAGCATGCCAACCCACACCCCCACCCTCACCCCCAACCCCCCAGCACACAGCCCCCCTGCCAATGTCTCACCAGCACAACCCACCCAACCCAAAACCAAACCCTGAATGCCAACACAAACCATGGACACCCATCACCTATGCATGACCACTGCACATACCCATCCCCCCCACAAACCACCCTCACAACTCCTGCCTCAAGGGGATGCCAGCACTGGGGGACAAGGGCACCCACAAATCGCACACCATGGAACACACAGAAGCAATAACCATACTCTTTCACCTCTGCAGGGCCCGAACGCCAACACACCGGCCAGGAGGGTCCAGATATGTCCATCCCACCCCCAGAACAGGCCCGCAGTGAGGACAGCAGCTCTGTCGACCTGGAACCTGATGACCAGCCCGGACCATCGGGGACCTCTGGACAGTCGGTTCCCCACACACAGACACAGGCCACAGCAGACCTAACCCCCTCTGGGAATATCAGCACCGCACCCACCCAGCGGGCCCATGCCTCTGTCTTCAGGACAGGTCAATCAGCGGTGTGTCTGCCACTACAGGGCACCCAGGCTGACCCAACACCCCAACAACAACAGGGACCTGGGGGCAGTGGTAGTGGGCACACCGTCCAGGGGACAGAGGCCCGGGGAAACAGGGCAACTGGGAGGGCTGCAGTGCGACAGGGGGGGAGGACAGGCCCAGGGAACCGACTCTCCAAGAGGCCCTCACCACCATCATGGGAGCATACCACCGCTCCCAGGAGACGATGGCGACGGTAATGGCCAGGTTCCAGGAGATCCAGGCACAGCAGGAGGAACGGTACATGGGGTACAGAGAGGAGCTCAGGAACATCGTCCAGGCCCTGAACCTAATAGTCACCACATTGCGGGACCATGTGGCACCCCAAAGGGCCCCTGTTACCATCCCGGACCAGGAACAGCCTACCACCTCCGCCGGCGCTAGTGGACAGGAGGCCCCCACACAACGACGGGCCACCAGAACCCCTCCTCCTGCTGAAGATCAACCACCCCGCAAGAGGAGCCTGATATCACAAAGGAAGACAGAGTAGGATGCCAAGACCCCCGCCAGCCTAAGATCCCCCCGGATGTCATTCCACTGTCCCACATCGTCACCCTGTCCAACCTTGAACTGCCCCTGCTCCATCCTTCCACAGGCATATGGACAACAAACCAGAAGTCACGCAGTGGGTCATACAGCTCTGAAAAGGCAAGGGAAAGTCACAATTCAGTTGAAAGGAACTGGGGGGAAGCACAGAAAGTAGAGATGCAGGAGGCCAGAAGTAAATGTAAAATGACGTGGGGGATTCTTACCTGGGTGCTACTGAAAATACTGTTGTATGACCGTGTCCCTGTTGTCCTTGTCGTCCCCGTCGTCTTCCTCCTCTTCACTCTCCACAGGCTCCACAGCTGCTACAACCCCACCATCTGGACCATCCTCCTGCAGAAAAGGCACCTGGCGTCGCAATGCAAGATTGTGAAGCATACAGCAGGCCACGATGATCTGGCACACCTTCTTGGGTGAGTACATTAGGGATCCCCCTGTCATATGCAGGCACCTAAACCTGGCCTTCAGGAGGCCGAAGGTCCTTTCTATGATCCTCCTAGATCGCCCATGGGCCTCATTGTACCGTTCCTCTGCCCTGGTCCGGGGATTCCTCACTGGGGTCAGTAGCCACGGCAGGTTGGGGTAACCAGACTCACCTATTAGCCACACACGGTGTCTCTGTAGCTGTTCCATCACATAGGGGATGCTGCTATTTCGCATAACATACGCGTCATGCACTGACCCCGGGAACTTGGCATTTACATGGGAGATGTACTGGTCAGCCAAACAGACCACCTGGACATTCATCGAATGGTAACTTTTCCTGTTTCTGTACACCTGCTCATCGTCTTTTGGGGGTACTAAGGCCACATGGGTCCCATCAATGGCACCAATGATGTTGGGGGTATGTCCAAGGGCATAGAAGTCAGCCTTCACAGTGGCCAAATCACCCTCCTCAGGGAAAATAATGTAGCTCCGCATGTATTTCGTCAGGGCAGACAACACTCTGGACAAAACCTTAGAAAACATAGGCTGAGACATCCCTGATGACATGGCCACTGTTGTCTGAAAAGACCCACTTGCCAAGAAATGGAGGACTGACAGAACCTGCACCAGAGGGGGAATTCCTGTGGGTTGGCGGATGGGCGACATCAGTGCTGGCTCCAGCTGGGCACACAGTTCATGTATAGTGGCTCGGTCAAGTCGGTAGCGAAGTATTATATGACGTTCCTCCATTGTCGACAGGTCCACCAGCGGTCGGTACACGGGAGGATTCATCCTTCTCCTCGCAAGTCCCAGCGGACGGTGCCTAGGAAGGACATCATGGAGCACAGAGTCAAATAACCCACAGGTACGTAACTACAGCTTGCACACTACACGATTCTCAATGCATTGAATGGCTTGTATGAGTGGGAATGCAAGGCCTAGGCCTGTGTGACGCAGTAGAAATAAGCCATGTGGGCCCTTGAAATGGCGGCTGCCTGACCTGAGAAGTGTGACAGTGGGATGTGAGGTCAATGCGCTGGCGTGACACACCGTGGCGGTAGGCGGTCGAAGACCGCGGCGCAAAGCCGCATTGGTTAACATCGAACCCTATGGGTTTCACGAGCCAATGACTAGCTGCGCCGGCGGTCGCGGAACGCACCCGCCGCGGGCGTGACCGCCATTTTCTATCTGATTAATCACTCGAGACCTGATCATCCACAGGAGAGGACCTATACTGCAAGTGCTGCTGTGACCTCGGTCTGGGAGATACAATGGCTGCTGCGACTGGGGAAAGGGCCCCTGCCTTCACTACAGAAGAGTTGGAGAAACTTGTGGATGGGGTCCTGCCCCAGTATGCGCGACTCTACGGTCCTCCAGACCAACAGGTAAGTACACAGTGTGCACATTGAATGGGCTATGCCTGGGTTGTGTATGGTGGATGTAAGATGGTGGGGTGGGGGGACAATGACGAGTGCAAGGCACGACAGATGAGAGCATGTGCCACATGGCAAGGTTGGGGAGGGGGGGCCAATCGCATCTATCTTGCGGTAAATTGATGATATTTCAATTTCCACCCTGTACATGTCAAATAGGTCAGCGCCCATCAGAAGATCGACATTTGGCGTGCCATCGCCAAGGAAGTCCGGAACCTGGGGGTCCACAACAGACGGGGCACCCACTGCCGCAAGAGGTGGGAGGACATCCGCCGCGGGACTGCTGGGGATGGCCTCCCAACCTAGGAGGGGTGCCAGTCGTACCCTGACCCCCCTGATGTCCCGGATCCTGGCGGTGGCCTACCCTGATTTGGATGGGCGCGTGACGACATCACAGCAGACACAAGGGGGTGAGTACCAGCACATTCAGCTATCTTTACGCGCAGTGGAGGTGCCTGGGTGGGGGAGGAGGGCTGTGGGTGACATTAGGCCAGGGCGCTTTCTGTATTGTATTCCTCTCCTTTAGCCATGTCCCTGTGACCCGCCCCCCACCTCTGTACGGTGCCAGGTACAGGTAGCCATGGTCCTGCATCACCCATGTGCGCGTTTGTTGTCCCTAGACCTGTTGGCCCAGTCATAAGTACTCAGTAGTGTATCCCGATTGCGCGGCTTAGTGCATGAGGCTCCTGTGTCTGTCCTCTCCACCAACGGTGTTGACAATGCATGTACTCAACCTTTTATTATGTCTCCCCCCACCCTTTTTCTTGATCTTCTTGTGCATGTGTGCTTCAGCATCATCAAGCGGAGGAGACTTGGCACTGGAGCACGAGGGAGCTGCGACTCACAAGGCCCCGGTGGGCCATGGCACAGACACCAAGGCCACCAGTGATACGGAGGGCGAGGGGAGCTTCACAACGGGGAGCCGTGGTGAAACCAGCGACACCGACACGTCCTCGGAAGGGAGCTCCCTAGCGGTGGTGGCAACATCCGTGCCCCCGCCTCTACAGGTACAGCCGCCACCCAGCACACCAGCTCTGCCCTCCCAGCAGCCCCTCAGCCTACGCTCCGTGCCCGCTCGCCCAAGAAGGCGGGCATCTCCTTCGCCCCAGGCACCTCAGCCCCTGCCCCTGTTACCCCTGCTGCCCTCAGTGAGGAGGTCATTGACCTCCTGAGGACCATCATTGTTGGGCAGACTACCCTTTTGAATGCCATCCAGGGGGTAGAGAGGGAGGTGCATCGAAGCAATGCATACCTGGAGGGCATTCATTCGGGTCAGTCTGCCCATCAACGATCGTTCAATTCTCTGGCCTCAGCACTGACGGCAGCCATTGTCCCTGTTTCCAGCCTCCCTCTTCTAACTGCCTCCACCCTGTCTCTGTCTCCTGTTCCTCTGCCTATCCCATCCACACCATCAGACCAGCCTGCACACACCTCAACACCCAAGGGCAGCTCATCCAGACATAAGCACCACAGATCACACAAACATTCACCCAAGCAACACCCAGATGCAGACATGCCAACAGCCACTACCACCTCTGTGTCCCCCACCTCCTCGTCTCCCTCCTCCCTCCCTGTGACGTCTACACTCACACCTGCATGCACACCACCAACAGCCAGTACACCCATCACCAGCACACCCTCCAGTACAGTCCGCACACGTGCAGTCACCACCCCCACTGCCGTTTACACGTCCCCTGTGTCCTCTCCCACTGTGTCTGTCACCCCCTCTTCCAAGACACACAAACGCAGGCAGCCACTCACCCAACAGCCAACCACCTCACGACAGCCTGCAGCCCATGCACCTTCACCCAAGGACAGCACACCTGACTCTCCTACAACCACCTCCTCTTCCTCCACTCCCATAACCACTGCACCTACCTTTTACCTTGGTCCTAAAAAGTGTTACCTCTCCAATCTTGACCTCTTTCCCTCACCTGACCCACCCCCTCCATCTGCTAAGAGTCCCAAGAGCACCTCAGCCACCACCAGCCCGGGTTCACGTGTCAGCGTAGTCCATGGATTTTGGAGTCCCCCCTTTGCCAGCAGTGAGACATCGGTCAGCAGCAAGGGGACAGCCAGCCCCCCCCCCTGGAAAGAGGACCCGGAAAGTGAGGGGCCGCCGCGGGAGGAGTGCCACGGCTGCCCCCAAGGACCAAAGTTCGGACACTTCACCTGCCACAACATCCAGGGGAGGCAAGGCCCAGAGAGCCACAGCGAAGGAGGGCAAGGGCAGCAGGGCGGAGAAGTCAGGCAGCAGGAGCGCGGACCAGGAGGGCCCCACAAGCCCCATCCTGGGTGTGAGGGAGGACACCCAAGGGCCCAGGACACCGTCACCGAAGGGTCCAGCAACTGCACGGTCGGAGGGCGACTGAGCAGGGAGTCCTGCCCAGGTCTGACTCCCTGGAATTACAGGACAAACACCGCTGAAGAGGGCCCCGCCGTCCAGAAAGGCACCGCTGAAGAGGGCCCCGCCAAGACAGGCCCTGCTCCGCTGGGCCCTTCCTGTCAAGCACTGCTCCGCTGGGCCCTTCCTGTCAAGCACCGCTCCGCTGGGCCCCGCCGTCTCAAGCACCGCTCTGCTGGGCCCTTCCTGTCAAGCACCGCTCCGCTGGGCCCCGCCGTCTCAAGCACCGCTCCGCTGGGCCCTTCCTGTCAAGCACCGCTCCGCTGGGCCCGGGCGTCTCAAGCCTGCTCCGCTGGGCCCTTCCTGTCAAGCACCGCTCCGCTGGGCCCTTCCAGTCAAGCACCGCTGCGCTGGGCCCCGCCGTCTCAAGCACCGCTCCGCTGGGCCCCGCCATCTCAAGCACTGCTCCGCTGGGCCCTTCCTGTCAAGCACCGCTCCGCTGGGCCCCGCCGTCTCAAGCACCGCTCCGCTGGGCCCCGCCGTCTCAAGCACCGCTCCGCTGGGCCCTTCCTGTCAAGCACCGCTCCGCTGGGCCCCGCCGTCTCAAGCACCGCTCCGCTGGGCCCCGCCGTCTCAAGCACCGCTCCGCTTGGCCCTTCCTGTCAAGCACCGCTCCGCTGGGCCCCGCCGTCTCAAGCACCGCTCCGCAGGGCCCCGCCGTCTCAAGCACCGCTCCGCTGGGCCCTTCCTGTCAAGCACCGCTCCGCTGGGCCCCGACGTCTCAAGCACCGCTGGGCCAGTGACTGTGCCGGTTCTGTATCGTGCTAATGTTCACGCTGCACTCGGCCCACCCTGCCTCCTCCATTGCCTGTGGAGACTGTTATCCACTTGATGGACTGTGACTTTGCACTCCCAGGATATGACAGTGGGCAAGCCACCCACTGTTGAGACTTGAGAGACTGTGGCTTTGCACTCCCCAGGATTGGACAGTGGGCATGGTGGCCCCTTCTTGGATCTGGCGTCGTGGACTCATGTGGCTGTGGTGCCCCCCCTTCCCTTCCCCCTGAGGTGCCTGTAGTTTTGTCATCTGATGCCCCTGCAGTGTTCTCTCCAACGGACTCAGGGCTCCTGTGTGGGCTTTGCCCAAGTGTTGATACACTTCGGCCCACGGACATTTGCAATTTCTGTGACTGTGCGGGACTTTCTGCCTCTATTTCTCGGTCACGCAATGTTTACATTTGAAATGTTTTCCATCATTTACCTATTTTGCCATGTCTTCGATGAACCTATTTTGTACATAAATGTTGTTTCTCACTTGAATCATATCTTTTCGTTATTCCGGGGGGTTTGGGTGGGGTCACTTTGACTTGGTGCTCTGCATTGGTGTGTAGATAGTTGGGGGGTGGGTGTGATGCGTATGTGTGTGCCCGTAACCCTTCCTCCTCCCCCCCTCCCCTGTGTCGTAGGTGCGGTACTCACCGTTGTCGTCTGCGCCGGAGTTCGTACTCGTGGTAGATGAGCAGGTAGACGAGAGCGGGTAGGATGTGTAATTCGGGATCCATGCTGTCCTCCGTCCTCGTGGAGTGTATAGAGGTGAGCGTTTTCCCGTTCGTAGTCTGTTTCCGCCGTGTTTTTATCGACGGGGCTCCCGCCCCGGATGAGGTGGCGGATTGGTGAGTTGTGATAGGGTGGGCGGTACATTGTCTGCCGCCTGCCTGTTGGCGGTGACCGCCGCGCTGTTTGTCTGTCCCGCCGTGGCAGTCGGAGTGGTAAAGTGGCGGGCTGTGTTGGCGGTTCCCGCCAGGGTCAGAATTCCATTTTTTGGACCGCCAGCCTGTTGGCGGGTTGGCTGCCGCTTTATCACCGACCGCCAGGGTCAGAATGACCCCCTTTGTCACTTTCAAGTTCAGTGTGCATGGCATTGTGCTTTTCCTATGCCTAAAAATCTGCTAGAAAAACAGGTACCAGATTCACTAGTGTCTAAACTTCTAAATCTATCTATCTATCTATAACTTAAAGGCGGTTGCCTATATATATATATATACTGATATATATATATATATATATATATATATATCACCTAAAGGCGGTTGCCAGTAGGTATAGTTATGATCTAGTTTCCATTAGAAACGTGTTTTTTTTTATTTTGGCGCCATTTAACAAATCTTCACAAAATTTCCCAAACTAGTTTGCCACTCACTTCAACTGCTGTTTGGAAAATTTCAGGGTGATTTGTCAAGCAGGTGCTGAAAAAAAAGGGGGGGTCACAAAACACGTTTTACCCATGCAATTTCCCATAAGGATTTTAGACACGACTACAGCCCAAATTGCTACACGAAATTACAACAATGTGTGGCAGAAAGCTAGATCTTGGTCCAGACTGTACCCTTTTTGTAATTTGGTGTATATCCATTCTGTAGTTTTGGAGTTATTAAAGGTAAAACATTTTTGTATATCTAAAGATGCAGATCCCCTACAGATTCAACAGATCTTATGCTCAGATCTGATTGGCTGCTAACACTTCAACCAGGAAGTGCTGGCAGCCATCTCAGGACTCGGACTCAGCCGAGTCCCAGGAAAAAAGTTAAAAAGAAACAGAAGTGAGAAGGGTAGGACTACCCTCACCCCGTTGGCCTGGTGGGGGGTTCTACATGGACCCTGCAGGGGACCAATATGTATTTTTTTTACATTTTTGACACAAAATCATGGTGGATTCATGAATCTGCGACAAAACGTTTAAAAAAAGGCCCAGCTCTTCATGTGCTGCTGCATAGCTCTTGCTCCTGCCTTCTCCTTCCCCTTTTCCCTGTTTTTTGAGTGCCTTCTCCTTGGTTTTCCCTCGTTATCATGGATTTCACATTGCTTTTTCCCCCAAAATTTGTATGCCCTCTCCTTGCTTTTCCCTGCTTTTTCCTTGCTTTTTCTCTCATTTTCTGTGTGCCTTCATGCTTTTTCCTTATATTAACTTTTTCATCTTTGCTTTTCCCCTGTCTTATGAGTGCCCTCTCCCTGGTTTCCCGAATTTTCACTGCTTTCACTTTCTTTTTCCCCCACTGTTTGTGTGCGGCTAACCCATTGCTGGGCTAAAGGAACATTCACTGAAAACAAAGGTTTCAGGGACAATATAGTTAGGAATTAGCATTTAAAACACCTTAGAAATTCACCAAAAAAAACAAAGGTTACAGGGACATTATAGTTAGGATCACAATGTATACACACAAACCGTAGAAATTCAGTTGTTATAGTTAGAGTTATGACAAGTAACTATAACTCATGCCCCAAGGTAACTATAACTTGTGCCCTTGCCATGAACTGCTAATTACTCCACATATTACATCAGTAATTGTATCTTCTATGGTATCATTGATAATATCATTGCAACACTTGCAGTAAAATTATTGATTTGAAAATTGTGCATGGTGGGGGTGTGAGTTATCCTCACCTCCGGTCCAGACATAAAATGAGAAATTTCCTATTTAGCAAGAAGTAAAATTGCAATTCTATTATGGACTTTGATACAAGGATTATGCATATCTTTCTTGACCTTTACTAACCAGCAGTCTTCAAAGAACATCATTCATAAAAAACAACATTAACTACATATCCAATGAACCACCAGGAAAAATTTACCCATAACAATCATTGTCCAATCATATAACATCCCCTTATGTATATATATGTATGACGTCCCTTTCTGTTCTTCTTCTTCACTAGAGCAAGTTAATCTTTAATGCAACCTCTATTAGAGTTTCTGTTCAGATAAAAGGTAAAAGACCTTATCCAGATCTTTACAATGAGCTCTCATATCAACTGCCAAATCACTGCATTTTTTGTAGCAAATTACCAGATCACCAAAATAGGAGTCAATGCTTTATTAGTCCAAATTGAAAATACTTCCATGAGATCAATGAAATCATTCAGTATGATAACATTCTGTTAAATTGAACTGTCCTGGGGAGGGCGGTGAGGACATCTCTCCATGATGCCTCCGGGTGGAATAATCCTAGCCTAGTGTCTTTAATAGAATTGAAACATTCCTTCTCGTAACTAGGGAATGTTTCATTTTAAGTCAGGACGGGAAGTGAGGATTATGCATGTGTAAAGTTTACTTACCAGCAAAGCTGCAGTGTCAGATATTGGTTCGAATTAAAACTTAAAAGTCGACTCTGATGACTAGTCCACAGAATTCATAATGTCCTCCAATCTACCAACTATCTGGATGGCCTAAGGCACCATCCTCCCCGTAGTAGAATGGGCACCAAACCGTTGGACATTAATTCATGCTTCTGCCATGATCTCACCTCATTTTACTCCCCTGGAAATGGAAGGAGAGGAAACTGCCTTGAAAGGTTTGTTCAGAGCAATAAGAAGTTGCCTCTCCCCTGCAGGCCTAATCCTAGCTGTATATCCTCATATCATTACTGCATCTAACCAGACACCTGGCTTATCACTAAAAGCAGGATAGGATTTTGACCTGGTATTCAATTTTGTCCTTGTACAGATGGTAAATGTAACACCATTTACAAATCCAGGTATGTTCTACAACCAAAACAATTGTAAATGGGGTCATGGCCAGCAGAAATAGCCAACCTGAAAGAATTCAGAGTAGGATAGGCTAGGCCCGACTGCACCAGTTCTGTGAAGGAATTTAGAATGTCTGTAATCCTTGTCCCCATAGGATTAAGATGTCTCTGCACACACCAACAAACTCATCATTTCCATGCTAATCGGTACCTCTTGATGGTACCCACGGTCCATGCTTATTTCCATGCTTATTTCATGAAGTTTGCAGCATATTCTGAAAGCCAATTGGTTTTCCAGTATCTCTGAAAATCCTACACACCATGAGTTTAAGATGTACCTGCAAAAGCAGCAGATGCTGGCAACCCTAGGGATCCCATAGAATCAAAGAGAAGAAGGACAATTCTATCAGAAAAATCCCATGAGAGTTCAATCAGAGTCAGGAACCATGCTGCGACTTCCAGATTTTTGTCACTAACTCTGGGAATCATCAGGAAAGGTAGAAAGGTATAGGGGTTGATCATTCCACCAACCCTTGAGGAAAGAATTTGCTGCTATCGCTTCCAGATATAGATGTCAACTCACATGTCGGGGTAATTGAATGTTTAGTCTGGACGTGAACAGATCCAATTCACATGGTACCCATCTGTCCATTAAGGCTAAGAATATTCAACATTCCACTTCCCAATCGCTGTTGTCTCTGATGTACCTGGAATTCCAATTCGCCACTGTATTCTGGACCCTGGAAGGTATTCCCATCTCAATGAAATATGACGTTGTAGGCAGTAATGCCAGAAATCCTTTGCTAGCTCTGATAGAGCCTTTAAATGAGTGCCTCCCAATAAGTGGATGCACTGGACTGCTGACACATCCATCCTCAGAAGAATGCAGCAAGAGATCTTGTCTCTGCTGAGGGATTTGATTGCAAAGAATCTGGCCAGGAGTTCCAAACAGTTGATGTGTAACTTAAGTTCCTCCTCTATCCATCTGCCCACCATTGAGATGTTGCCACACCTGGCACCCCAGCTCTTATGACAGGCATCTGATTCTATAATCATGTCTGGTGTTGAACTGAAAATCACCCTGCCATTCCAGGCATCCATGTGATCTATCAACCACTGCAGTTCTGTCTTGGCCTTGGGCAACAGGGAGATCAGCTCCGCGTACGTGAGGCCTTTCATGAGATGTGTCCCCTTCTATTGCTATACCAAACTGTAGTGTAACCGATCTGGGAAGATGGCTTTGATCAATAAGGATAGTAGTCCCACAATCCTGTCCAACTGGAAGAGAGAGAGATTCTGTTTTGTCTCAAATATTTTGTTAGTTCCTTCTTTAAATTGGAGGTTTTAGGCTCCAACAGTCTCAGAATAGCCAAGGTCGAATCTATGAGAAACCCCAGGAAGGTTATCCTCTGAGACAGATTCAATTCTGACTTCTGGCCATTGGTCACAAAATCCAGAAGTAGAGCAATAGTCATGTTCAAATTTGATATTAAATGGAGCCAAGACTGATCTATCAGTAGGATGTCATCTAGATAAATGATCAGTCAAACTCCCCTCATTCTGAGAACTTTCACCACCGGGCATAGGAGCTTGGTGAAGCACTATGGGGCAGAAGGGTAGTGCTTGAAAAAGGTAGACCTGTCTCTTGCAACAGAATTGGAGGAACTTGAGGTACTGAGTTTTCAGAACCGGTACTGATCCGGTAACCCAGTGGTGCCAGGGTACACCCAAAGACCTCGGGTACTTTCCTGATTCAGACCACAGAAACTCAGAGTCTTCTAGGTGAAGTCAAAGATCAAATTTATTGGCTGCAACCAAGTAACAAGCGTCCTAGAAGTACAACAGCACGGTTTGTTTGTTCTCAGGAGACTGTGTGTCAATGCAAAGTCAGGTTTCCTTATATACAGTTTTTTAAGCTTCAGGCAAACATTCTTGACATTTTGGTTGGTCATTCACATGTTTTCACTACAAAGGAAATAACAGTGTCATGATGAAACCTCATATTTCATGTCATCCAACCCATAATAAATTACCCGGCAAGGCCTAGTATTTTACATCAGATAAGTGTGGACCCCCAATAAAAACGGGCACCTCCCCCTCGTAAAGTAAGAAGAAGAAAAGAGCAGGTGCAGGTGTGAGCAAGATTAGGCAGGGTGTGTGAGCGATAATAAGGGTTTATGGCATGGTGTGCCTTGATGCTATCTGATTCGGCCACTGGGAGAGGGACTGACCAAACAGGTTTGGCCTGAGGAAATGGTTCCAGCTTGCCCAGGTCAGAGAAAAGTCAATCAAGGTGTACGTATCCTTGGAATCAAATCTGACTGTATTATAAGCCTATGTGAGGGCAACTTTTAAAAATGGCTGCCGTGTATAAAATGGGAGCCACGAGTGCAGGACGAAAATGACGATTTCGAGGTGAAAACGCTGCTGGAATTGAGCGAAAATGCTCATGCTTAGTGTACTAGTCATTATCGGTCTTTTGATACTAAAATCGTACTGCTGTGGCAAAGTAAATTACATAGGTCCAGAATTTTTAGAACCACAAACTGTTAGCGAGGAGGGTATATGGGAACAGTAAGGTACACACCCTTTAAGTCTAGTCTCACCATCCAATCAGTAACCAGGAGGATATCCCTTTAAAGATCAATTTATTCTGTTCCAAATGGCCCTATCTGAAGGGTCACCCCAAGCTTTGAACCTTCCTCCTTCTCTTTTTCTGACCTCTTTTTTGCTGGCTAAAGTGCATGTGATCTCTCCTTTAATCGTGGTAAATTGGCTCATCCACAATTGACCTATGTAATTTACCTGTAAGCCCCTTGAGTATTGCACTACATGTGCCCAGGACCTGTAGATGAAATGATACGAGTGGGTATGCAGCAATGCTTGTGCCATCCACACATGTTGCCCCTTAAACGTGTCTCAGAACTGCGACAGCAGTGCCTGTGTGTGCAGTTTTAATGCCACTTCGACCTGGCATCTAGCCAAACCTTAAACTCCCCTTTTAGTGCTCATAGGTCACCCATAAGGTAGGCCCTAGATAGCCCATAATGCAGGGTGCTATGTAATTAAAAGGTAAGACATGTACTTTTAAGTTTTGCATGTCCTGGTAGTGAAAAACACCTAAATTCATTTTTCATTACAGTGAGGTCTACTCCTCCCATAGGCGAACATTGGGAAGTCTTTAATTCACTTTTAAGCTGTAATTCTGTTTTAGAAAGGACTAGCTGTGTCATGTTTCATATATGTGAAATGGTAATGATAAATCCTCTTTACTAGTAAAGTCGGATTTAACATTGCTATTTTAGAAATGCCACTTTTAGAAATTGGGCATTTCTTTGCTTTTATAGATCAGTGTGCCTGCAGCCTGTCTTCAATAGGTGACAGCTACATTTTGTGCATTCCCTCTGGCCAGCCACAAACACATGAAGGTTACGTGTGTCTGAGCATTAATCTATATTCAGATGGTTCTTCCTAGGCAGGAAGGGAAGGAGGGTGAGACTGACACCAACACCTGACTAGGCAGATCCTGTCCCCACACAAAAGGATGATTACCCCCTAAGGATAGTCTGGAAACAGGGCTGGGAAGAAAGGGCCTCTGTGCACTTCAAAGACCCTTCTTTAAAGTCACTTCAATTTCACAGGCACAATTGGATAAAAGTACGGGGTCTCTGACTTCACCAAGTTAGTAACCTACTGAACTTGTGAGGTACTCTGTCAGGAGTAAGGACTGCTGTACCACAAGGATTGCCACTTTGCTTGAATGAGTGCTGCCCTGAAAGAACTGCTTGTCTGTGTTGCTGTGCTTCCTGGTTGCCTTCTGATCTCTGCCTGAGAACGAGGACTGGACCACTTTTACTGAACCCAGAAAGAATCTAAGGGCTTCCTGGCTTGCCCCCTTTTCTGACGTCTCAGGGCCATCGAAGACTTCCTTCAACCCTGCAACAGCTTCAGGACTTGACCAGTAGTGAGTCCTGCCCTGCCAAGTGGTTCCAATCCAGTTCCAAGCCCTTGAAATGTGATTTCTGATGTCTAGAATCATGAAAGTTGATGAAATGACAACCTTGCTCTGATCTGAACCGATGCACTGCCCTTCGCCGCTGACCCAGGAGCTGATCTATGACATCGCTTCGATGGACTGCACAGCTTCACATCGATGGACAGCGTGTCTTGATGATGGCACAGTGCCTGCATCGTAAAGAGGTTTGTTGATGACATCTTCATCACTTGCAAGGATCAGGACAGATGCATCAAGTCTTCGATGTCGATGCCCGCTCCATCCAAGGTACTCTTTCAGAGGGAAATGCATGAGTCCTGTAGCCAGCTTGCCCTCCATCACATTCAGTCTAACTTTGGATTTACCCCAGTCCATCGAGATCTCAAGTAACTCCTAAGCGCTCTTTGCTTCTAAGCACTACTTTTTTATTTAATCTTCAAAAATTCATAACCTGACTTCTACTTATTGGAGTTTTATTGTTATGATATTGTTTTACTCATACAAATCTAATCTATTTATCTAACCCTATGTGGAGTATTTGTGTTGTGTTTTCATTGTGTTACTGTTTGTGTGGCTTCCACAAATACTTTACACATTGCCCCTTTAGATAAGCCTGAATGCTCTGTGCCAAGCGTCCAGAGGGTGAGAACAGGTTATCTTTTAGCGTGTATCTAGCTTGCCCTTACGAGAGTGGTGGCTCCTGCGTGGACAGGGCGCTTACCTCTGCCCACCAGAAACCCCAGTTCTAACACATTCCATCTTGAAGTGTTGAAAAAATAGCCATTCGGTTAATTCTTTCTGTTTTTTTAACCGGACTGAAGCCTTTGTCCCTTTTCTCTACTAAGAAGAACCCCTTATTGGCATAATACTGCCCTACAAATCATGGCTTTGATCAAAAGGCCTATCACCTTAGAATCTATCAGGCTCATTTCCTGAGATGAGAAACTCAGAGGTCTCACATGTAACACCTGTGTTGGGGATCAGTAGAACTCTATGTGGCAACCGTGATCCATATTCAAAACTAACAAGCTTGTCCAACTCTTTGATGAAAGGTTCTCCAAAGAAGTTCCCATGTGCTATGGCCGCTGCCTCGGAGGTAGCTAACTTCCCTTACTTGCAGTCAATCTTAATAAGACAGTCTGTGCAGTTCTCGTTGCCTAATAAGCCAACGGCTCTCTGAGACCAACGTGCTAGAGAGTCTCTCAGCATGGGGTTGCCACTGACTGTTTTGACTGCTGCGCTAATTCTGCAATCTTTGTGAGGGGTCCCAAAAAATTAGGAAATTATCTTGACATGCCCTCCATTTTTTGGGTCCTTCATATATTTGCAAAAAAAAGGTCCATATCTTCACACCTATCTCTGGTGTTGAAGCAACTTTCCCTCCTAATGAGGGTATGGAACACTCTACCCTCAAGTAAGCCCTGACATCCTTCTTGGGAGGTTGATGGATCCAGCTGATCGCCACCTTCTGATCTGGGGTCCATTTTGAGGCCCGAGGATGGTAAATACCATCTGGCTCAAAAATATCAGTGTGACAGGACTATACACTTAGAGAATCAAAAGCGGTAGATCCAAGGTGCCATGGTCTGCCAGAATAATATTCCTCAGAAGAGGAAACATACACATAGAAATCATCATCCCCTTTGGTGGGGAACTCCATATCTGGTCCGTATGTGTTGCGACTAGGTTGCAATTTTCCTGGGGTATGTCTTCCTCCTGGTAGGGTGCTTTCTCCAACATGGGCACACTCTTACAGAAGGCTTTGCTCAGTCTTTTGAAGCCTTCTGGCGCCCAGCATCATGTTTAGAGGCCTTTTAAGCCCAAGAGGACCTGAATCTAAAGACCTAGGTTCACTGAAAATCCCTAAAATCTTAGCTGCTAACCTGTTTATCGGTCCTGCAGAGGGCAACAGCCTTGGAAATAACCTGTGACAGCACTTTGTTCACCTCTACAGTTAGGCGTCATCCCTTAGGGGAACATTCTTTTTCATTCCCATAGTCTGAGGAATATTCTTGGTCTTTGAAGGACTCTATAAATACTGAGGGTAAGAGCACAGTGTAAAAGAAAAAACACCCATAAATAACTATAAAGGGCAGCCCCCATGCCGATTCGCTTAAATTAAACCTGATTAAGGTACACTTACTTAATGTTGCCACAAGGTGGCGTATACAGCTGATGTACCAGGCTTTAGGGGAAAACAGACCACTGCAGCAGTGTGTTTATTGGTGATGGTTGGTAGAGAAGCCCTGAGGGGATCCTACAGCCCTGTGCTAAGAAAAGTGGCTGCGTACAATGTTCGCACCTCCTATACATATGTGTATTGTAATCAAGATAACGCAGTCAATATGTTAATAACAAGTAACTTGATGGGTGTCCAACTGGTGAGCATCCAGCCACCAAGAATGCAGATAGCATCATATGAAAAACATGTGAGGCTGGAAAGTTCATAAGTATATACAAGGGCACACCATGTACCTCCAATTTGCTTCTGTATGTATCAATGAAGATTCTAATTCGAAAATGATGTGTAGTGGCGTTTATTGTTCATCCAAAAATATTCCATAAGGTAGTATCCATTATACATCAAGAGAAACAACAGCCAACACATGTTTCCTCAACATGACTTCCTCAAGGCAATAGAAAATGAGTTTCCAATTATCAAATGTTTCGAAGAAATAAATTTGAATGCACCAAGGCGTCCTATTGGTGCATTTCTTGAGACCATTAGGTAAGAGTCAGGTAGATAACCAAAAAAAGGGAGATATTAAAAAATAAAGAGAATGGAGAACAGTGCAATGAGATATAACCTAAGAATTATAAACTTGGGAAAATAAGCAGAGGGGAGTGAATTAAAGTTGTTTGTAGTAAACCTCTTGAAGGAGCCTATACTGCCCACTGACTCTGGTATTGTTGTAGTGCAGGAAATTCCAACAGTAGGTTGTAATCCTTTTAAATAAAACTCAGCGCAGAAGAAACCTAAGAAAATCTTTGTGATCTTCTTAACATATGCCATAAATGAGCGGATACTGGTGGTGACTCTTAACCCTGGCATTTTGCAGGCGAAGAGGGTCACCTTTAGTGTACAGTTTTACATCTTCATAGAGACACAGGATAGGTAATTAGAGTTTGATAAGCAAACTGGTGAGTTTAAACTATTGGGGCGCCAGCTAAAGTTAAATTTCCTGCCTAACTAAAAGCAATGTGCAATAACAGTAGGCATACCTTTAGAGAACCAGAAGAGAAGGATCAATTCATGTTACAGTTGAAAGCCGGTGGGAGAAACTGAGAGCTACAGAGAGACCAGGTGCTAAACATGATTGCGTATGATTGAATATTCCATGTTTCAGGCTCAAAGGTTGACAATAGGATTGTAACAACAAAGGAGGTGGGTTCCTCAAGGGGTGGGAGGGAGAAGGTGAGGGTAAGAGTGCACTGGGTGTGAAGAAATGTGGCAATATGCTAGTATGAAAAATAAAGGCAGAACTGAATAGGAATTATAACAGAAATTATAACAGATACTGGGAGAGCTATCCATTTTTTCCCAAAAACCTCCATTGGGAAAACCATAGTCTAGATATTGCCAAAGTAAAGTTTTGGATAGAATAGGTATCTGAGCAAGCTTCAGCCTGCGGAGCAGCTAGCAGTAAGGTAAGATACAGAAATGAAGGAGATAGAAGCAGTATAAAATGTGAGATCGAATGGGAAGGCACCCTGACCTGATGGTCCCCCTATAGAGATATGTGTGTATTTATGGGAAATAATAGTTCCAGTAAGGATGACTCTGTTTAATAGCAGTTTGGCAGGTGATACCTTAGTGCCAGCATCATGACATGAAGCAACAATCAGCTTAATTTAGAAATTTAATAAGGACCCCAATAGAAGTGAATCACATTGACCAATCTGTTTGTTAAACTGTGAATATAATATGTTTGCAGTTATCATGGCAAAATTATTGTCTTGGCAAATACACAAGCTAGTTTGGGAGGATCAGAATGGGTTAATGCCATGGAGGTGTCTCCTTAAGGTGACCTATACATTAGTTATAGTAATAGATCTGACAAAGTTTCACTCAATTCCCTTAGCTATTATAACATTAGATGAAGTGACAGCATTTGATCAAGTTAACTGGCTCTATTTTGGGGAAGCGTTAAAACATATAGGGGTGGGTAGTACATTGTGTAAGGTGATAGAATTGATTTACAGTTCTCCAAAGACTGGGAGTTTGGTGAATAACACTATGACTAATCAAGGTAAGATTATGAGAGGGATTATTTAATTTATATATAGAACACTTGGCACAAAGTCTTAGACCGGAACAATATTATAATGTATTTTTAGGACAAGGGTTTTAGTAGGAAACTGGCTTTGTATGCTGATGACTTTATTCAATACACATCAGATATAAGCAGCTCACTCTGAGCTATACAGCAAGAGGTTGCTGTCTCTGGCTGCTTCTCAGGGAATCAAGTTAATGAGGGCATGGCAGTGACAAGGTAGAGATAATGGCCTGAAATTGCAACTGGGAGTGAGAGAGGGTGGGAAGAAGAAAGTCATAAAGTACTTAGATATCAAGGTGATGAAAGATTTAGGAAAATTAGCAGAGTATAAGCTAAATAAAGTTATTTGTGATTGTAAGAGTCTGTTGAATAATTGGAAGAATTTACCCCAGACAAATTATGGGCTAACTAATCTGATACTAATCTGATACCAATGTCGATCATACCTAACTTTAAGGTCTGATTTGATAATATTCTACTCACTTTTAACAAAAAAGCATTAAAGAACTTTCAAAGTAAGATCAGCAGATTTATTTAGAGCTCCATTGGGGTCAGAATGTCATGAAAAAAGGTTTTCAAAGGGTAACTAGCACTGCCGGACTTGCAGTTGAAACGCTAGACTTTTGAGCTAAAGAACAGCAGGATGCTTATCACAGAACCTGGTTTAAGTCCGATTAAAGGCTAATGCTGAGTTTGACAGCAGACTTATTTACAAGCCTCAGAATTGTTCTTGAAAAGGTCAGACTGAAGGTCCTGCAGGCAGCAGACAGGTTATGGTATGATATAAGATCATTCTTATGAATTCCATACTATAGTTTTCTTGCTCCAATCTGGAACTCAGTAGGGACCCAAAGTGCTTGAAGTATAAACTATGTAGACCAGGTGTCTCCCACAAGTTGATCATAAGCTGCCAGTAGCACCTTGCCACCTTGAGAGTAGATTGTGGCCCTGAGTGCATTTTCAATTAAGCAAAGAGTCATATATTCCTTTTAAAATTAAGAGAAGGCTTGCAGGTAGCAGGGCTTGATCACAAGCAATGCTCAGTTAGATTTATGACGCAGGCTACAGTTGGGGCACAGGTGAAAAATTGAACCACTGAGGTACTTAACTCCTAAATAAAAGTCTTTGTCAATTCAATATTGGAGGTTGAGAACACCATGATGTTTCAGAATGCTATTAAATGGGAGAAAAATAAAATGAAAAGTACCCTTAACGAGTTAGTTAACTCTTCATTCTAATGTTCTGCCATTTTAAAGTGTCACATTTATAAGCAGCAGGCCTCTTGCTCTCAATGGCCAGGAAACACTGTGTTATGAGTATAACTGAAAAATACTATATTTTTTTGAACTGGGGAAAATTTAAAGTGCAGAAAGATGTTCCAGATTTTAACCTTTTTTGTTGACTGTTTTTCTGCACTATAAATTCCTCCCATTTAAAAAAAAAATGTTGTGTTACAAATGTAACGGTGCCACATATGGTGAAAGGTATGTCCTGTGCCCCAAATATATATAACACAGCTCTCAGTCACCCATACAAGTATATCCCATTCATACGCATACATGTTGGTACATCACCCAAAGACCAATCTCTCCCTGACACACATGGCTGCCCTGTCATAGTGTCCCTAGTCAGAGTATTTTAATCAAACCATAGTATTTGGCTCTATGGACATTACACTTAAAGTCAATGAAGTCTGGTAACAATGCACAGTCTGTTTAGCCTTCCATACCTCATTATGATTTTCACTGATCAGAAGTAGCTCTCACTACAGAAAAGGTGCGAGATCCCTGATGTAGACCCATTAGAAGGGATATTGCAGAGAGATGGGGGGACTTTCTAAGTGAATGCAAGCTGCTTTCCTGGGAACAATCGGGAGAAAGTACACAGGGTTAATTTTCTAAGTTACATATACAGATAACTTTGTGGATTAAGTGCCAGGAATGGATTAAGACCAAAGTCTTGCAGCTGGAAAGGCATCTGTAGGACACTAGTCCTAAGAAGAATTGTTACTGGCATTTGGTTGCAGCTGCAGAAAGAAAGGCCAAAACAGTATATGGGTTTGTGAACAGGACTTGTCGATGCAGAGCTGGGGCATTTATGGCAAGTATCCTTGAAATTATTATATGATACCGTGATATCTGACACTTTAAGAAGGAATCTCTTTTGTAATCCTCGCAGATGATTTTGGACCCCTTCAAAGAAGGGAAAGGATAAGATCAATATGGAGTATAAATGTGGCAGATGTGTTTCGAAGGAAGCTAAGGATATCCATATGTTTGCGGAATGTCCTGGTCTGTCCCCCCCTTGGCAAGATGTGGATAAGATTTTAACTTCATCGTTGGGCTGTAAGATCCAGGTAAGCCCCACCTTGAAACTGTTTTGTATTGACATAAGTGAATTAATTGTGAGAGTATTAAATGTAGTGCAAAACAGATTTATATAATGGTGACTTGGCTGCCTGCTGAAGAAGATGGGCGCTCACTAACACAACTCCTGCCATCCACAGGCTGAATCCTTGTCAATCTGCTACATAAGCTGACCCTTAGTGTGCCTGAGCTCCTTGCTTTAGAGGCAGTGGCATATGGTAAGGCAAAGGGGTCATTTAAGAACTGCTAAGACGCCCCCACCCTGTAACGGAAGACGCTTCCTGTGAGCCAATGAGGAGCCATGGCCTTGAGTGAAAATCTGCAAGCGAGCGGGTGGCAGAGTGGACACTGTGACTGGGTGCTGTGACCGCCACCCCCCCTTCTCGCGAGAAGGTGGGTGCCTTGGAATTCCGGCAATGCAGACCTTTGCCCCTTGATGCCGATGTCTGGAAAATAAAGTGAAAGCCACCCCACCTGTAATGCTGAGCTGCTTACCGGCCGGTCAGATAGAGTCAGGCACTGGAAGTTGTGCTGGAGGCAGACAGGCACAGCCAATTTGAAAGGTAACATGCGGGCAAGTCATTAAGTGGCACAATGAGCGCTCCTCATTACCTCCCCTTGTTTCTTGATCAGCAAGATTTCTTTGTCGGGGAGTGGAAGAAATGGCCTGCGGGATGCAAACTGAATGAAACGCTAATAGCCGACTACTGGAAGGGGAAATGAGCAATATCAAGCAGTGACTCTCGTCGGCCCTAGATTGCAGTATAATCCCCGATGCCAGATGCAATAATGGTCCTGCACCAAAAGGGCCACAAGGTAATGATGAGAAAGTGCCCTTAACAAAAATTAAGACAATACTACAAATGTTCTGCTTTTTAAGCCCTTTGTTATCTTGGGCTGAGAGTCCGAAAGCAATATGAATTTCCCAAACTGCTTCTCCCTGTCTGAGCTTTGGACATATCATTTCTATCATTTCTAGATTTGTGTGGGAGATGTTATGTTATAGGTACATGTCTCTCCTATTTGCCACTGACACACCCATTCTGTGCTACACATGCTGAGCAGCACCACCTGCCAAATTGCAACTGATCCTCATTGGGAAGTGGGGGCCTAGAAACAGGAAAACTGAAAGGCCGCTGAGTGGACCATACCCCACTTTAGGCAGGTGGTGGTGACTTCTGGCATGCCCCCCCCCCCCCAAGATATCATAGCCGCTGCTGCACTTGATGGCTGGGTGCCCAACACCCACATTAGTCTACAGTGACAATTGGTAAAATTAAAGAAATATTCCTAAAAACTCAGTGGCCCCAGCATAGATCCCAAACAGGAAACACTTAACTGCATTATCTTCCACAACAGAAGAGTTTCTCATGCTCACCAACGTCATGACGGTGATCCAGGGGGTCCGCAGTTCTTTAAGAAAGCAAAATCAATTCAGTGTTCACAGTGGTCACACTAGTCGGGTGGACCTCTGTAATCTGGAGGCCAGAGTAACAGAAATGGAGGATATGCTCACCATACTAAAAAAAACAGCTCAACATTCAAAAAGCAGGCCTTTCTTTTGGCAGAAGACATGCATGGAAGACTATGAAGGTCGCTCAACATGCAACAACATCTGGAGTCCTGGAGCGCTCAAAAGGACCAGCAGTAGACCTCTTTGTAGAAGATTCCATACTCAAGGCACTGCAGTCTAGAGGACTCTCCAAATATTTCTTGGTGGAATGAGCCCACCGAATTCCTGGCACCCCAACAAAACCGGGTGTACCACCCTAACCGATCATCGCTCACATATTCAACTACCAAGATCGAGACGTTAAATTGCAAGCCACACATAGTGCTCCACCAAATCACCCATGAAAATGCAATAATAACCTCCAGACTTTACAGTAAAGATCCAAAAGCTGCTAGTGATTTTTATGGAAGTTAAAAAGCCTTGAGAGTCTGAGAAATAACATGCCCCATGATATTCCTGGTAAAAGTAAGGCTAGGGCAGAGGGCAAGACATGGTACTTCTTGGACCCTAGCAATGGTTGGGACTGGCTGGAGGGCCGGAGAAAAGTAGGCAAACCTAGATTATGGCCCAAACAGGGGTGAGAGTGGGGTTAATGTGCCTGTGATACAGGCTGAAACTGAATTTCCGCAGAGATCCCCTGACAGTGTGCCTGAAAGAATGCCGTGATCTGATGTGCTGAACATAAAACTGACGGAACCCTACCATACACCACCTATGCATGTAACACAACTCTTTGACACCTGGGAATCTACAGTGTTACTTGTGCTTTTGGTACTCTGTGTGACAAAACTATGCTTCAAAAGACATGACTGTGGACTGGTGGTGTCACAGAGATAAGCGATTTTGGTGAACACTTTCCTTTGAATGGGGGAGGGGCAGAGAAACAGGCATTTTAGCGCTGGCTATAGCCATTCACTATTTATAAAATGTTAAGGGACAAAAGGGACAACAGGTACTCTGCAGATTTTGGAGGGGTGAATAGTTTTAGGTTCACTATGAAGGGAGGCAGGGAGGAGTGTTTTGACTAAGGGTTTTAGTTATTGTTACTGTTATTGTTTTGCGATTGTTCTGCAAACATTTCACTGAACGTCCCTGGGATCACACAGTATGCTCTCCGAAATAGGGTTTGCCCACAAGCCATCTTCCACTGCGTGTTAGGCAAACACACACTTATTTAAAGGATGGAATCCACCCATAAATTACTTTCCTGGAATGTGAACAGACTTGGTGACACAATTAAACACAGGATAGTTTTACAATATATATAAAAAAAAAAGCCGGACATAGTCCTTCTCCAGGAAACACACCTTAAGGGAAATACATACCATCCAATGGAATGATGGGGCTACAAAATGATTGCACATGCAGGTTAAGCATCCAGCTTGAGAGGGGTAGGCGTTTTGGTGCTCAAGACATTGCCTCTCATGGTCCAACCGATATGGCCCGACATGCAGGGCTGCTATGAAGCAATCACAGGTACATGGGAGAACAAAAAGATTAGCATTGTTTCTATATATATATACACCCCCATGATTACACAACAGCGTATTCCTGGATACAAGTGCATTACTCCTCTGTCTACCAGAGGACATATTGATAATCAGAGGTGATCTAAACGCAACAAATGATGATGCATTTGATCGCTTACCCCATAGAGTAGCAACAGCCTCTTACAGCCCACTCACAGACTTTTCGTTAGCACTTGGTCTTATGCATGTATGGCGACCACACAACCCAACAGCTAAGCAATATATGTTTCACTCAGAGGCACATGTGAGTTTCTCCCGCATTGACTCTATCCTCGTACTGGCACGGTACGGCCCTTGTTTTGGCACCATCCAACACTTGGTATGGAGAACTTCAGACCACTCAACATTGTGGGTGATATACGGCCCGCCACACTGCCGACATCAGCGCGAAATGAAACTCAATCTATGTTATTTTCAGAGGCTACATATAGGGGATGGTATCTTAGAGACCACACATCACTATTTTAGCAAAAACAAACATTCTGTAAGCTCCGCGCATACCCTCTGGGAAGCTTATAAAACTATCATATAAAGATAGAGCCTCTCATTGCTCACTGGCCAACTGAAAGATAAAATAACGCAACTGGAGGCTCTGGATCAGAAAGTGATAGATTTAGAGGCTGCACTCACTCTCTGAGAAGATCAGGCTACACAACATTGACTGTGCCTAAAACAAAAGGAATATAGTGACATAGCAGCAAATGTGGCAAAGGCTAGCCACAGAGCAGCCCAACATTGTTTATTTAAGGTAGGGGACAGGGGTGGAAAACTGTTAGACTGGCTTGTCAAATGAGACAAAGCAAATTGCTGGGTCCATGAAATACAAACAAATATAGGGGAAAGGGTGACGTAAAAGTAAGAGATTGCTAACGCCTTTTTGGCCTATTACTCAAAATAACATGCTCCAGCCACCACTGCCACAATTGATGATTCCTGGAAATTGTTGGCTGATCAACTCCTTCCGACTCTCTCAGAAGAGGACAGGGCATTTCTAGATGAAGATATTACAGGAAAGGAACAAATCTGAGCAATTCGACAACTCAACCCTGGCAAGGCAGTGGGGCCAAATGGGATCCCCACTGAATTCTATAAGCTGACAGCTACAAAGACAGCTCCATACTTGCTTTGAATGCTCAAAGAAAGCTGAGACTTAGGATCCCTCCCTAGAGATCAGCGAGTATCCAAGATAGTGATAATTCCTAAGGAAGGGAAGCCACCCAAATATTGGGCCCCTTATGGACCATTCTCATTATTGAATGCTGAAGTCAAAATACCAGCCAAAGTCCTAGCCTCACGCCTTACACGAGTGATCACAACGCTCGTCTACTCAGATCAGTCCGGCTTTATGCCAGAAAAAGATACCACACATAATCTGTGGTGACTGCACGGTGTCCTCGGACAATCTACATCGATACGAGAAGATGCTCTCATACTTTCTCTTGATGACAGGATGGCCTTCCATACACTCAAATGGCCTTATATGTTTGCAACACTGATCAAACTGGGCTTTGGTCCATGATATGTGAGCTGGGTGAAACTCCTCTACACAGAACCTTTAGCATAAATTCTAGATAATGGATAGTATCTCCCACTTTCCAACTTCCGAGGAGTGCCCCCGATCCCTTCTGACATTTGCTCTTAGTTTGGAACTTCTCTCAGCGTGGGTCTGACAATTATTCAGGCTACACAATAAATTGGAATATATCCTTAATATATCCACTACATGCAGAGGAGCAATGCCTACCTTGAGACTGTGAGGCCACGATTGCCAGGGACAGCTTTCGCTATCTAGGAATCTACATTACTACTGACCCACACCAGTTGTGTAGTCACAACCTGATGCCACCACTTGCATGCCTAAAGCGAGATGTTTAACATTGGCAAACACAACCCCTTTCACTACTCTGTAGAGCTGCACTGTTTAAAATAATGTCTCTGCCTCGGTTTCTTTAATGGGCTACCTAACACTCCTTACCCAATTGCAGATTCATACTCGAAAGACACTAAAAGTGAGGTTGGCACGTTTCTTTGGAATGGGAAAACTCTGCAGATTGCCCTCCATAAGTTGACAAGGGGCTGGTATGATGGTGGCCTCGCGCTACTTGATATCAAAAGATATTACTGGGCTGCGCAGCTAACAACAATATACTACTGGAAGACGGCATACTGGAAGGATAGACTGCTGATGCACCCCAATGGATACATCAGGCCCCTTTACGGTGGTACCCGACCCACAACCTTTCATATCCCCATGGCAGTGACTCTAAATATTTGGCATACAGCGCTCATTAGGCTGGAAGGATAAAATAACCCAAATCACCCCCCAATGGGACACAACAAGTTTAAATACTTTGGGAACACAACCTGGCTTTGATAACTTGTTGATTGTTAATGGTAGGAGACTTCTGGGTGCAGAGGAGGGTGGTCCCCCTTACATATCTACAACATGGTTACCAATTGGCACCCACTGAAACATACCGCTACTTACAAATCAGACTTGCACTACAGACAACCATACTGGTGGGTACGATACTTCCTGATGCCTCCCCTGTGGTTCTAAAAATTCTGGACCCATGTAATTTACTTTGCCACAGCAGTACGATTTTAGTATCAAAAGACCGATAATGACTAGTACACTAAGCATGAGCATTTTCGCTCAATTCCAGCAGCGTTTTCACCTCGAAATCGCCATTTTCGTCCTGCACTCGTGGCTCCCATTTTATACACGGCAGCCATTTTAAAAGTTGCCCTCACATAGGCTTATAATACAGTCAGATTTGATTCCAAGGACACGTACACCTTGATTGACTTTTCTCTGACCTGGGCAAGCTGGAACCATTGCCTCAGGCCAAACCTGTTTGGTCAGTCTCTCTCCCAGTGGCCGGATCAGATAGCATCAAGGCACACCATGCCATAAAACCCTTATTATCGCTCACACACCCTGCCTAATCTTGCTCACACCTGCACCTGCTCTTTTCTTCTTCTTACTTTACGAGGGGGAGGTGCCCGTTTTTATTGGGGGTCCACACTTATCTGATGTGAAATTCTAGGCCTTGCCGGGTAATTTATTATGGGTTGGATGACATGAAATACGAGGTTTCATCATGACACTGTTTTTTCCTTTGTAGTGAAAACATGTGAATGACCAACCAAAATGTCAAGAATGTTTGCCTGAAGCTTAAAAAACTGTATATAAGGAAACCTGATTTTGCATTGACACACAGGGCCTGATTCTAACTTTGGAGGACGGTGTTAAACCGTCCCAAAAGTGGCGGATATACCACCTACCGTATTACGAGTTCCATAGGATATAATGGACTCGTAATACGGTAGGTGGTATATCCGCCACTTTTGGGACGGTTTAACACCGTCCTCCAAAGTTAGAATCAGGCCCACAGTCTCCTGAGAACATACAAATCGTGCTGTTGTACTTCTAGGACACTTGTCAATTGGTTGCAGCCAATAAATTCGATCTTTGACTTCACCTAGAAGACTCTGAGTTTCTGTAGTCTGAATTAGGAAAGTACCCGAGGTCTTTGGGTGTACCCTGGCACCGCTGGGTTACCGGATCAGTACCGGTTCTGAAAAACCCAGTACCTCAGTTGGCGCCCAACGTGGGGCGATACCAGCGGTACCGGTCCAAGCCTGAGGTCCGTGGGGAGCTTCGTGTGAAAATTCTGGAGGAATGCCGCCACTTCATCGACCCCTGCATGTCGACGTGGTCCGAAAGTCTTTGTTGCGAGGTTCCCCGCTTCCCGACGGCTATGAAGGACTGCTGCCCTGGCTATCGCCCTGATTTGGACCCTTGATTTTTGGTAGAGCGAAACGATAAGACGAGTCTTCTGGTGACGTCATTGATATTTTCAGTTAAGTATAAGTGGAGCATCTCCCAGTCCTTAGCTGGACACTTGGTTTGGTCCTTAGTTGGACACTTGGTTTGGTCCTTAGTTGGACATTTGGTTTGGTATCCCTTTGGGATCACTTTGATTTGGAACTTGCAAGTACCAAAGCCGAAGGACTCGTGTATTCACGAGACTATCATAAACGATAATCCTTTGAAGTTTGAAGCTAGACTAGTGAGCGAAGATGCCTGGTCTTAGCAGACTTGGAAATTTGTTTTGTCTTGGTTGTAAAAGGGACTCCCGGTTGGAGGACTCATGTCCGGTTCCTCCGATTGGAACTCCAACCTATGAACTATATGTGAAGCACGGAGTGGGCCCCATCACGTTTAATAAAGTATGGGTCCGCTATTCTTGGAAATAATTGAGAAAAGTTTTTTTTTTTCTTGTAAATATGACTTACAACTTGGATCTGCAAACGGTTCTGTAAGTAAATTGCGACGGCGCTATTTATGAAAAATGGCTAAAGCGCGCTGTATTGTGTGTACTGAGTGTTTTCTGTTTATATCTGAAATGAGCTCAATGTGTGTTTGTGGGTCTTCTTGATGTTTACAGTTTGTTAAGTAAAATGTTGGTTAATTAATATTAAGTAGAAACTTAGAAAAAATCCAGAAATGAACCATGTGATGTGCTAACATAGCTATATGTTGCTCTTTAATTTATAGAATGAGCAATTGTGCACATATACAAAACTGCAGTTAAATGCTTAATAAATTAGAAAACACATTCAATAGATATACATAGGGCCCCCCCCAAAAAAAAAAAAACGAAATTATCTATTTTCAATTCAGCCAGCACTTTCCCAGTTAAACATGGGTGGAATTTTGCATAACCTTCCTTTTAAATGAAAGTGGCGCAAAAATGTGACGCATTTCAAGTTAGGCTTATGCGCTTAGGCTTGTGAGTTAATGTATCCCAAATAATAGGCAAGGGATGCAGCTTGCTTTTATATGTGGAATTATCACAAAAAAAAGAATATTTTTTTTTTTTTTTTTTTTTTTAAAGAAAATTATTAATTATGGAAAAATTATTTAAAAAATAAGTGCCTTTCAAAATCGTTTTTTAATATTTATAAAGCTTAATACCTATACTATGACCTCCTAACATTAAAATTTAAGTTAGGTTGCACCGCTAAAATGACATTTGTATGTGCAATTTTACCTTGGCGCAGGAGCAAACAAGCTCATTTCTATAAAGTATAAGTAATATTTTCAATGGCTGACTCATGGATTGTGTAATAGACATTCTGGTAATGCATATTATGCAAGAAAATTGTAGGATATTGATTTTTTAATGCCTAAAATATCAAAGTCGATTTTGGGCAAAAGCACTGTTTAAACTGCATTTTCTTTCATTCAGAGTACTTTTTCAAGTGTCTCAGGCTTCAGTAAATGCATACATTTAGCTTTGATATATATTTGCAGGTTGTGCCTTCTTATGATTCAATGAGTCAATGTGCCAGTACAAAGGCTTGTTTTAATATCAAGGTTGAAGGTTCTAACTTCAGCTGGGCCTACTGAGACGTTCATTCATTCGAGGTTGATGAAATATGTACCATTGCATGGGTTTGCAACAAGCATTTATTCTAACAACTGGTATGTGTGTTATTAAGGTTTGTGAATTATTCACAGTAAATGTAGTTTAATAATCTGGAAATAGAGATACATTTTTTTAGCGCCTAAAAAGGAAAAAATATTTTTTTTAAATAGAGTGAATTATTGCAGGTTAAAAGGAAAATAGAAAGGCCTACTGTCTTTGACAGATTCAGAGTGGCAGAAGCTAGGAGAGCTACAGAGGCTGCCTCAAGTCATGCTGCTGACATGCTATCTTTAGTTTTCCCATAAACAATGGAGGAGGCTGTCATGTTGACACTTGTGACCTTTTAAATTAGGGCCTTGTCTCTGTGAAATGCAGAATGACCCTACCGGGCCTCTAAAAGTGGGATTTCTGGTTTCTCCAGAAGAACATCAATACAATTAAAGAACTTAATTCCAAAGGGAAAATATAAAGAAAAGGGGTTTCTTCGAAAGTCCCAACATCATGTTAAATGCTCTGCAGAACTGATACATTTGCGTCTCCGCTCTAAAAAAATAAAATTATGCCTGCTAGTTGCTTTTATTTGACAGAAAACGAAGTGTTGCATTAAATCTTAGACAGAAAATAAGATGCAGCCCTTTTCAAAAAATTTGAAGGCTACATGCCTTAATGAGAACGATTTGCCAATTAAGACTTATTTTTCACAGTGGAAATTGTAGGTGCCAAATTAATATGGAGTGTCAGTGTAACAATTTTTACTTTTAGAAAGGTAAAACTAAGGTGGCTTGATGTTGCGAAGTAACTGACAAGAGGGTAACAGTTAAGTAATGGAAATTTATTTTCATGTATTTGGTCCTATCATGAATTGTTCTTGCTGGTCCTGTATGATAGAAGAGAAACAGTAAAGTTATATTTGACAGCAGATTTCCATTGCCTGGTGATCTACTGTCAAAAGGAGGGTAAGGATTTTAAACCTGACAAATTAAACAGGCCCAAATATTGGGTTTTGGGCTGCAGGTTTACAGTGCATAAAGTACATGACATGGTGTTGTGTGTCACCGCTTATTCACACATGCTATTGTTTTGTCTATGCTTTTTGTGCTTGATACACAGCAAGTATATCTGATGGCTTGACATTTTGTGCGTTTTTATTTTTTTTTTAATTTTTTTTTTGCATGTTTGTTGCTGCTTTTGATACTATTACAAGCTCCCCTGTGTTGTGAGGGGATGGTCATGACGATGCCCATCGCTACGCAACAGTTGGTTGAACTTGTTCTGGTTACTAAATTCCACAGATAATGATATTTCATGCTGTGAACATAAAAGACAACACTTCACCAGTGAATGTCTATTTGGCTATAATGGTATTGAAGGAAAATAAAAAGAGATATACAGGATCAAAGTGTGTCACCTGCAGTTAGTCACGTTACTGCCCCTTCCCTTAAAGGAACAGGCAGCCGTACATTTATGTATCCTTGATTGGACCTAAGGATGAAATTATAGATCTGTGACTCAAGGTGGCCTAATTTCTATATTACATTAGTTAATGATGTTCTGTTTCTAAGTAGCATATGGCTTTCGTTCCTTAAAAGAAAACCAGGTTTTCATTTTTTCCTGAAGAAGGAACTGAAACATTAGCTAGGAGTACCATATATGGTGTAGTCGCCAACGGTAGAGTTAAAATTTGTGTAACTTTGGCCTTTGTGTATCACCCGTACTCTTGGTGTTGTGTCACATGCCTGACTATCACCCAAATAATTTTTTTTGTTCTTCCTATAGATTTTTTTCTTTTGTTACTTCCCCTGACCAATGTCGCACCATGCTTAGTTATTGAGATTTTAGCTATGTCCTAGTCCCATTTCTCTTTTTAATTCCTTTCACCAGTCAGCCCTTTTATTATTGATGTATTGTTCAGGTTCACATTTCCAGACTGCAGTGATGTACCAGGGACCCCCATGTTATGTATAATTCCCTTTGATATGACCAGACTGGTTTTCAAGAATTTGCCTGCTTCAATGTTTTCCAGCCTGACTGTCAGGGTAGCGATAGACTGGTTAACTGACTCAATATTATAGTAAGACAAGTTTTCCATCTCAATAGGAGATATCTTATGTTTACCTTTTTGAACATGACGAATTTTCAATGTCTATTTTAATTTGGTTTTCGGTTCCCTTCTGTTCCTGCTACTTTAATTTTTTGTGGGATCAGATGTGTCCTAATCATGCAAATATCAGGACCCTCTAGTTCTTGTCTTTTTGTTTTCACATTTGACTATTAGCCTGTGTATTGCATAGTGCACCTGATGCACAGTTTTTAAAGGAAGGTTTCTACATGTCCCTGATAATCGGTATCATGTGATTTCTCTATTGAGATGTTCTAAGGTAAGGAGGAACACCTAGACTTAATCATTGAGGCAAATATGTGTTTACCCCATTAGACAATGCCACTGTGTGAGGAAATCCATTCAGATAGAATTCTCATGTAGCTATAGATGGCAGAGAATAATGGAGAGAACCCAATTAAAGATGCTAGAGACCCTGTTTTGCCCTTCTGCCTTTGTCTTTGTATTTTATGCCCATGGTGTATGGCTACTCCTTTGAAGATTGCAGACCACCTGCTTGCAGTCCCCTTGTTAAAAACCATGAACTGTTTTTTTTACTAAATTGAAGGAAACTAACAACTGTGGCACATTTCCTACGTCACTAGATTCTGCGGGTATCAAGTCATAATAACCTGCAGGACATTGATTTAAGCCTAATTCCCATCAGTGACAGCTACAGATGAAAGACGGACGTCTTGGCCCTACAGTCTCAGCACCCAGAAAGTAGCAAAGCTGGACAGCGATCGCCAGCGCATGGTATCGTACTTGCTCCATCAGTATCGTACTTGCTCCATCAGACGGCGTTGGACATCACAAAACCAAAGTTTCAGTGTAAAAGAGCTAAAGAGAAGGATTCCTGTTGTTGATGGCAGAGCTGTTTTGAGGTTTCATTTCTCTACCTGTCATGTGCTGGTAACCTCTGACAGTGTGCAATCCCTTGAGCCCCTTGGCCTGAGTTTTGGCCACACACCCCCTTTTCTTTGCTCCAACGGAAGAAGGGCAGTGCACCGGAGATTTCAAGTTTGGAAAAAGGCACTATATTGTGGTGCCCATGAAAGAGCAGCTTGAGCGTCCTCTGACACTAAATAATGAGTGTTGGAGTCTGAAAGTGCTGCTGAGCTTGAGCTATTTCCCAATTAATAATGCTTGCGTCTGCACGAGATGATTTGTGCCCTTGATCAATGAAGAGCACATTGTTTGTAGTGTCTGCCACAGAGGAGAGACACTGGTGCATTGCTTTAAGACATTGAGACTTTCAAGTGAGCTGTGGGTGTTTGCCAGGAGGGCACTCCAACTAAGCAGTATTTTCTCACGAAGAGGCCTGAATTGAGAGGCCCATGCGAAAGAAAACAACAAAAGAAAATTTGATGGACAATAGAAGCATGCCAGAGAGGCTTTTTGAACGGACTCTGGGCATAGTTAGTTTCACAAGAGGTTTCCGTGTGATTGTATAGACTAGGTGTTAGGAGACTGATTGTTTTGCTGGCATTGTTTTAAAGTACTATTCTGTTTAGTAAAAGCAGAATAAAGTCCATTTTCTGTGGAAAGAGTACCCCCTTTTCACCTTAGAGCATTGATGAGAGTCACCACTGTTCCACCTGAACATACAAAAATTACTGAAATGCAGAGGAGCCCTAAAAATGTTACTAGATAATTTTAGGATTTGCTTTTTGGTTAGGGTTGTGAAAAATTATTATTTCATTTGTATTAGTGGTCACTACTTTCTCCCGTTGTCTATATGTTCATAATAACGTGTTTTCTAGTGTCTTTTAAACATGACGTTGTCATTTATGGGTGGGATTGTTTTTCTCTACTCAATTGACTTCTGCACCCAATTCCCAACCTATGTCTTTTCCTACTATTGTTTCTTTGCACTCTTTTCACCCTTTTCCTGAACATGAGCAGGTTAGAAGATCAGAATTTGTAAGCAATTCTTTTGTACAGCTTCTGCATCAACACTAGTTAGTAGTGAACATCACTAATTGTTGGGTGTGTGATCTTATGCCACCTACTGCAGATAGAGGTATTCCTTATTTTGTCCTGCCATATGTGGCCTTTTGTGCTACTTCATGTTCGAGGAGACCTGTCCAGAGAGAGTTACCAAGTACTAGAATTTTGCTCCAGCAACATCTCCATGGCCTTATAAACATAGACCTGGACTCAGATTAGCATGAGAATAGGTTTATTGCCTATGTAAGGGCAAAAGGAGGGTTTGTGGTTCTAAAAATTCTGGACCCATGTAATTTACTTTGCCACAGCAGTACGATTTTAGTATCAAAAGACCGATAATGACTAGTACACTAAGCATGAGCATTTTCGCTCAATTCCAGCAGCGTTTTCACCTCGAAATCGCCATTTTCGTCCTGCACTCGTGGCTCCCATTTTATACATGGCAGCCATTTTAAAAGTTGCCCTCACATAGGCTTATAATACAGTCAGATTTGATTCCAAGGACACGTACACCTTGATTGACTTTTCTCTGACCTGGGCAAGCTGGAACCATTGCCTCAGGCCAAACCTGTTTGGTCAGTCTCTCTCCCAGTGGCCGGATCAGATAGCATCAAGGCACACCATGCCATAAAACCCTTATTATCGTCACACACCCTGCCTAATCTTGCTCACACCTGCACCTGCTCTTTTCTTCTTCTTACTTTACGAGGGGGAGGTGCCCGTTTTTATTGGGGGTCCACACTTATCTGATGTGAAATTCTAGGCCTTGCCGGGTAATTTATTATGGGTTGGATGACATGAAATACGAGGTTTCATCATGACACTGTTTTTTCCTTTGTAGTGAAAACATGTGAATGACCAACCAAAATGTCAAGAATGTTTGCCTGAAGCTTAAAAAACTGTATATAAGGAAACCTGATTTTGCATTGACACACAGTCTCCTGAGAACATACAAATCGTGCTGTTGTACTTCTAGGACACTTGTCAATTGGTTGCAGCCAATAAATTCGATCTTTGACTTCACCTAGAAGACTCTGAGTTTCTGTAGTCTGAATCAGGAAAGTACCCGAGGTCTTTGGGTGTACCCTGGCACCGCTGGGTTACCGGATCAGTACCGGTTCTGAAAAACCCAGTACCTCACCCCTCTGGAGGATAGACTGCTCGACACCTACATGCCCACAAATCGATTTCCCTTACATACCAAAAGATAACGAATAACACACTCAGTGCCCTACTCCACTTAAAGGCACAGTGGAAGCAGACAAAATATTCGACACCTTGAAGATGACAAATGGCAAGAGGCCTTGTCATCTCCTCAAGAGGTGGCCATAAGGTCTAGATTTCACTTAGCTCAACTCAAAATAGTGCATAGAGTTTATGATCCATGTATCAACCGGGAGAAAATGGGCAGAGCCCAAAGTTGACAATGTCATAAACGTTGTGGCCAGACAGGCATGCCTTTTGGAATTGCCCAATACTGCAATACTATTGGACAGCTGTGATTGAAAAGGTGAGCACTGTATGTAACAACACATTGGAACCATCAGACAAATGGTGCCTTCTCAATTTAAGAGGCAACTCAGACTTGACTTGTATGGATTAAATATGAGTTATGCTGGGATTGATGGTAGCCAAATGGAACATTGCACGTTTGTGGGGATCTGAATAATCGTCACATTTGAAGGACTGGGAAGATGATACGGCTTGGTGCATGTCAGCTGAACGAATTGTGTATGAAGGATGGGTATGCCCCAGAAAATAGTAAAGATCTGGGGGAAATTGAATTCACACAGGGGAATCCCATGTACAGCACCAACTAAACCTGGGTTAAATTTTTCCATGACTGATCACCATAGGGCACAGGGAAATGTGAGGGGGTGAGGGAAGTCATTGAGGAGATGCCATGAACGTTCGGGGAATGGTAAATCAATATCTCTATGTCATAACTGTATTACAAAGCAGGGCAGCATTTTCATTTGGTGTTTTCTCAATTGCATTGTTTTAATGTTGAAAATAATAAACAGAATGGTTAAAAAAAAAGATTTATATTCTAATTACTGTTGCTGGCAAGAAGGGAAATTTAAAAAAAAAGTGAATATGAGCTGAACCTCGTTCAGAAGCAGATTGGCTGGCATCTATTGTATGCATGCGTATTCTGGATAAAGTGAACTGTAGCTCCAAAGAGGAGAAACTGTGGGGGTCATCTGAGAATTGGCAGAATAGGAATAAGGCAGTGTGATATGGTCTGATAATTGCACCTGAAGTTCTCTCCCTAATGTGCTGGTTTGGCGGTAAGCACTGAGGCCCATACTTATAGTTTTTTAGCACCTCATTTGCATCGCTTTTTGATGCAAAAGCGGTGCAAACTTACAAAATACAATTGTAAGTTTGCACCGCTTTTGCATCAAAAAATGACACAAATGCAGCGCTAAAAAAGCAAAAATATGGGCCTGAATGTCAGAGTCACTTAAATGAATGCTATCTCAGACATGAACATCTGAGGAGGGGTTTGGGCATGCCAACAGGGAGGCTGAGGTATTCATGATGATGTGAGCACAAAAGAAAGTAGGCATATGACGTTGACCAGAGCTTTGGCTTATTACACCCATGGTTTGAAAACAACTATGTTCAGAGGAAGGTCCCTGTAGACTGAAACTCATTACCTTAGTGATGCATGGAGTACCTTAGATTTATTTAAAAATATAGTGATTGGGAGCACAGAGGTGCTGACTTAAGTTTCTGGAGTGGACCATTTCCAGGTCCCAGTTCAAAGCGGTCACCACTGGGTAGAGCTAGGATTGTGTTTCCATAAGAAATGCCATTTTTGTTTTCCTAATAGCTTTGGTGCCATTTGATAATTCTTAATAAAAACCTTTCAACTAAGTGTTCTTTATTGCCTAGTTAGTGCATGCAAATGTTTCAGGGTGATCTGCTATAAGGCAATGCCTCTTTTTGTATGGTCACTCCCATGTTTTTTGAGTGTTCTGTGGCCTGCTAACCAGACCTCAGTGCCAGTGTCCTGACCCGAAAAGTGTAAGTTAATTTGGATTTAGCCAACTGGAAATTACTAACTTACCTGTAATTCCCTAGTAAATGGTATCCAATACCAAAGGCAAGTTAAAGGGGATCCCTGGGCTTGCAGCACAGTTTGTGCAACCCTAGAGGCACCCCAATTGAAGCTAATCCCCCAGTCTGTCCCTGCAGACTGGTAGAGCAGTTGTGCTGTGCAAGACTGACCTTGCCATTGAAAACAATGGCAAAGCGACCACTTCCCCTGGCCATGTGTGTAAGTCACCCCTGTGGCAGACCTACTGAGTCCTAAAGGCTGGGTTAATATGTCACACAGGCAGGACATGTGCTTCATATGTCCTGACAGTAAAACACTTAAAACAACCATTTCACTGTGGAAAGACTTGGTCGCCCAATTGGCAAGTAAATTGCAGCTTCTGGAGCATCTTCAATCAATCAGTCTGGATTTTTACAGCATGGCTAATCACACACAAGGGTATTATCCATGCGCTACGTCCATGCTGGGCTCAGTCGAAAAGCTAGGTTTTGCGAACCTTTCTAAATTCCGGTAGGTGCAGGGGAAGGTCATCCCAGGACTAGGCAGTGAGGTAGGAGAAGAACTGCCTTGCACTGTAACTTCAGCAGATGCAAGGGGTATGTGCAAGGGTGAATGTGACAGAGCGCAGGTGTCTGGAAGGATGGTGGAAGTTCAGCTGGTGGTTGATGTATGCTGGTCTCTGGTCGTGATGGGCTTTATGGGCATGTGTCAGTAGCAAAAATTGGCATTTTTTCTGGATGGGGAGCAAGTGGAGGTTCCTGAGGTGGGGGTTGATGTGGACCTAGGATGTGTATGAGTCTAGCTGCTGAATTCTATATCACCTGGAGTCTTGTCAAGAGCTGGCTGGTGATTCCAGCGTGGAGCACATTGCCTCAGGGTTTGAGTGATGATATGTCTGATGATTCCAGGGAGCCATCTGAAGATCGTCTGGAGCATGCAGAGAGTGTGGAAACAGAGTGAGACTGCCTTGATCTGGCATTACATAGTGAGTTTGCTGTCCAGGATGATGCAGAGGTTGTGGGCATGCTCTGTTGGTCGGGTCCAAGCTCTGAGGGCCACCAAGTGCTGTACCATGGGGAGGTGTTGTTCCCAAAATTCAGCACTTTCATCTTGTCAATGTTGTGCTTCAGGCACTTTGTCTTCTTCCAGTCTCCAACCACTTGTCATGCAGTTGTGGAAGTTGGTTCTGATAGTGGAGGAGTCTTTCGAGAGTGAGAGGATGAGCGTGTGTCGTCTGCGTAGGATGTGATGTTGAGGCTGTGGGTTCTGATGATGTTGGCCAGGGGGCGTCAGGTAGATGTTAAACAGGATGAGGCTGAAGGATGAACCTTGAGGTCTGCCACAGATGATGCTTTTCAGGATCTGAAGTGAAGAGTGGTAGGCGGACTCTCTGGGTGCATCCTGTGAGAAAGGATGTGATCCATTTGAGGGTGTTTCTACGAATTCCGGTGTGGTGGAGTCTCTTTATGAGGGTTAGGTGGGATACATTATTGAATGCAGCTGAGAGGTCAAGGAGGATCAGGACTGCTGTTTCCCCTTGGTCTCTAGTGTGAGAAAGTAGACTGTTTCTAGCATGTTACCCCCACTTTTGGCATGTTTGTGAGTGTGTGTCAGTGTGTTTTTATTTCTCACTTGTATCCTGCTAGCCAGCAACCCAGTGCTCATAGATAAAAACCTACATGTCAGTGTGTTTTGCCTGTCTCACTGGGATCCTGCTGGTTTACGGCCTAATGTATGTGTCTGTATAGTGCTTGACTGTGTCACTGAGGCACTGCTAATCAGAACCTCAGTGCTTATGCTCTCTTTGCTTTTAAATTTGTCACTATATGCTAGTGACTTTACCAATTTCAATCGGCACACTGGACCCCACTTATAAGTCCTTAGTATATGGTTCCTCGGCACCCAGGGAATTGGGGTTCCAGGAGATCTTTATGGGCTGCAGCATTTCTTTTGCCACCCATAAATAGCTCAGACAAACCCTTTCACAGGACTGCCACTGCAGCCTGCGTGAAATAATGCACACGTTATTTCACAGCCATTTTCACTGCACTTAAGTAACTTAGAAGTCACCCATATGTCTAACCTTCACTTGCTGAAGGTTAGGTGCAAAGTTACTAAGTGTGAGGGTACCCCTTGCACTAGCAAAGGTGCCCCCACATAATTCAGGGCCTTTTAACAGACTTTGTGAGTGTGGGGATGCCATTACACGCGTGCACTACATATAGGTCAATACCTATATGTAGCTTCACAATAGTAACTCTGAATATGGCCATGTAAGTGGTCTCAGATCATGGAATTGTCCCCCCATTCCAAATCTTGTATTGGGGAGCCACTCCCATGCATCCTGGGGGCTCCTCTATGGATCTCAGGTACTGCCAAACCAGCTCTCTGAGGCTTGTGCTGCGTTTACAGCTGCTGCCACCTCACAGACAGGGTTCTGCCCTCCTGGGGTCTGAGCAGATCAGTCCCAGGAAGGCATAACAAAGCATTTCCTTTGGGAGCAGGGTGTTACACCCTTTCCCTTTTGAAATAGGTGTTACAGGCTGGGGAGGGTTAGCCTCCCCGAGCCTCTGGAAATGCTTTGAAGGGCACAGATGGTGCCCTCCTTGCATAAGCCAGTCTACACCGGTTCAAAATCCCCTTGTCCCCTACTCTGGTGTGAAACTGGACAAAAGAAAAGGAAGTGACCACTCCCCTGTCCATTACCACCCAGAGGGGTGGTGCCCAGAGCTCCTCCAGTGTGCCCCAGACTTCAGCCATCTTGCATTGCAAGGTGTGGGGGCACTCTGGAGGGCTCTGAGTGGCCAGTGCCAGCAGGTGACATCAGAGACCCCTCCTAATAGGTCCTTACCTGATAAGGTAGCCAACTCCTCTCTCAGGGCTATTTAGGGTCTCTCCTGTGGGTTTCACGTCAGATAACGAATGCAGGAGCTCACAAGAGTTCCTCTGCACTTCCCTCTTCAACTTCTGCCAAGGATCGACCGCTGACTGCTACAGGATGCCTGAAAAAATACAACAAAGTAGCAAGAAGACTACCAGCAACATTGTAGCGCTCATCCTGCTGGCTTTCTCAACTTTTTCCTGGTGGTATATGCTCTGAGGGCTGTCTGCCTTCACCCTGCACTGGAAGCCAAGAAGAAATCACCTGTGGGTCGATGGAATCTTCCCCCTGCCAACGCAGGCACCAAATTTCTGCATCACCAGTCCCCTGGATCCTCTCTCATCTTGACGAGCCTGGTCCCTGGAACACAGGAGCAGGATCCAAGTTTCCCCGACAGTCCAGTGACCCTTCTGTCCAAATTTGGTGGAGGTAAGTCCTTGCCGCCCCACGCCAGACAGTAATCCTGTGTACTGCGTGAACTGCAGCTGCTAGGGCTTGTGTGCACTTTCCCAAGACTTCCTTGGTGCACAGCCTAGCCCAGGTCCCCAGCACTTCGTCCTGCATTGCCAAACTCGCTGAGTTGGACTCCGACTTCGTGGGACTCCCTTTTGTTGTGCTGAGATGACCGCCGTGCTCAAATATTCTGAACGCCTGTTCAGGTGCTTCTGCGGGTGCTGCCTGCTTCTGCGTGGGCTGTCTGTGTTGCTGAGTGCCCCCTCTATCTCCTCCTCCAAGGGGCGACCTCCTGGTCCTTCCTGGGCCCTGGCAGCACCCAAAACCTTTAACCACGACTCTTGCAGCTAGCAAGGCTTGTTTGTAGTCTTTCTGTGTGGAAACAACTCTGCATCCTCCAGCACGCCGTGGGACATCTTCTGACCAGGTGATCATCCAAGGTGGAGCTAAAGACAGCTATATCATCCAGATATGCTGCACTAAAAGCTTCCAATCCTTGCAGGACTGTGTTCACCAAACTGTGAAAAGTGCCAGGTGCATTCTTCAGACCAAAGGGCATCACAGTGAATTGATAGTGCCCTCTAATAGTTGAAAATGCAGTTTTGGGTTTAGCATCTTCTGATAGTTTAATCTGCCAATACCCTGCAGTTAAATCAAAAGTGCTTAGATACTTGGCAGAAGCCAGTGTATCTATCAGCTCATCTGCCCTGGTTATAGGGTGAGCATCTGTCTTGGTTACTTGATTGAGCCCTCTATAGTCAACACAAAACCTCATCTCTTTTTTACCATCCTTACTGTGAGGTTTTCTCTTGTTTTATGCAGTCCCTGATATGATCAGGCTGCCTATAAATCTTACTTTTGACAGGTAAACTGTCTCCAGTATTGATTGTGTGCTCACACCAAGTAGTGAGAATAGTTCAGAAAACTGACTTAAAAGATTTACAGTTATCTTTCTGCTCAGCAGTAAGACAATCTGCCAGTACTACTCCCTCCACTAAGCCATCAGCTTCAGTGGTGGAGAAGAGATCAGGGAGAGGGTCACTCTCTTCTTCCTGTCCCTCATCAGTTGCCATGAGCAGGTTGAGAACAGCCCTGTCATAGTAGGGTTTTAGGCGGTTGACATGGAGCACCCTAAGGGGACTCCTGGCAGTGCCCAGGTCTAGCAAGTAGGAAACCTCACCCTTTTTCTCAACAATTAGATGGTGTCCACTCCATTTGTCCTGGAATGCTGTTGGGGCCACAGGCTCCAATACCCACACCTTCCGTCCTGAGTGGTACTGGGTCAGGACAGCCTTCAGGTCATGCCAATGCTTTTGCAGCTCCTGGCTGGCCACAATGTCCTGTTTAGGAGCTTTTAAAGGTTGTTCCCAAACCTCCTTAACAAGTGCAAGGGGACCTCTCACAGGGTGCCCAAAGAGGAGTTCAAAGGGGCTAAAGCCCACTCCTTTTTGAGGTACCTCCCTGTAAGCAAAAAGGAGGCAAGGTATCCCCTTCTGAGTTTTTCAGGGAGTCCCATTATCATACCTTTGAGAGTTTTATTAAACCTCTCAATCAGACCATTTGTTTGTGGATGATAAGGAGTAATGAACTTGTATGTCACACCACACTCCTTCCACATTGCTTTGAAGCAGCAGACATGAAGTTACTACCTCTGACACCACTTCCTTAGGGAAACCCACTCTGGAAAAGATTCCCAGGAGGGCCTTTGCAACTGCATGAGCTGTAGTGGTCCTTAAGGGGATGGCTTCAGGATACCTAGTGGCATGGTCCACTACCACAAGGATAAACCTATTGCCTGAAGCTGTTGGAGGGTCAAGGGAGCCAACTATATCAAACCCTACCCTTTCAAAGGGCACCCCAACCACAGGAAGCGTGATTAAGGGGGCCTTTGGAGTGCCACCAGCCTTGCCACTGGTTTGGCAGGTCACACTGTTGTGTAGCCATTTTAGTTATAGCTCCATGCACGTTAGTTCAATACACTAGGCCTCTGTGCACTTTGACCTAGATATATTTTATTCGGCTTTGCATTGTTATTTTTACAATAAACAGTTTTACTGTCTTGTTTTATTTTCATCTATTTAACTGTTTTTGCTTAACCCAGCACTGTGTTCTCAAACAATACATTCTTGATCACGCTGTGCTTTAGTCAAGGCTACAGTCTGGTACATTGCCGGTAAACGTGGTAGAAGTTTAGTCTCCAACATTCGTAGAAAATACACATCCTTACGTAGGGACATTTTCTTAGAACATCAGCTGTGTTAATTATAAAAATATTTCTAGTCCCATTACATGTCAAGAGGGAGATTCCAGCCAGGGAACCACAAATGTATGCTGAATGCTTCGCTGCAGATGCTAACGCAGACTACAGGCCTTTGCTCAGGTATGAGGGTTGATGTCCTCCCGGGGGAACCTGAAAGGCAGGATTAGAGCTCAACATGCCGTGCTCGAAATATGACTAGATAGGAAATAGTCCATTGATTCTAGTGGCAGTATGATAGCAATATTCTTATGCTTCACTCTCATCGTCACCATTTTAATATTGTTGTGTTGTGTCGTTCTGGTTATTGCAGCTCACACTTTGCTATCTAAAATGCAGTAATTTTATTAAACCAATCTTTAAAACTTATACTGCTCTTATTGTCATTTATATATGAGACCGAATTGTGAATGAGAGAACCTGGTGCAACCTGAGTGACCATGACTTCCCTGTTGCGATGCGCTCGGCTGCCCAATCATCTCTACCTTTCGGGAGAGATGAGGCACTACTAGTTAGCCGGAGCAAAGCCCGGATTTGGAGCGACAGTTGTCAACCACCGTGGGTCAGACTCAGTCTCCCACACTGTGGACGATCTTGCTGCTCAAAATCCAGTAGTCTCATTAGAATAATGAGAGCCTACGCGACATGGCGCCACCAACGTTTGGTCAGGCTCTAATTTTCGGGTCCTCCAGAGTATCTCTGTCTCATTATATATAATGACACCTCAATGCCGTATGCGGAGACGTACGTGGTACTGAGGATTTCCACCACAGCTGTGTAGGTAATCCTATTACAACTGGCGGTTGTTCAAGCTTGAACTTTAAAAGGAAACCCCATTTTTGGTGTGCCTTCTCTGAACTAATAGTGTTACTATAATGGCGAAACCCCAACATATACAAATAGCTGTTAACATGAGACAACCTCTCACAGCACATTTATTAGCAAATTGCCTAACGGCCCAGGGAGATACAGTCAAATTCGTGGTGGATGCCCACGCAGCTTATAGAACAGAACTCTTTTATTCTTGGGTCACATTTCCAGCAGTTGATGGGAACACAAATACATTTCACCAATACACACCTGCGAACTCGCCTGGACAATACAGAGCATACGCATATTTAGAGATACCTCTATCTTATCAAGAACATAATTATTGGCTTGATGGTGCCCTTCCCCATACAATATTACCCACAAGGTTAGGTCCACTAAGTAATGATGGTCATACCTGGCCTTTATTGGCCACCTATACACCACATCCTGCGGTTGGGAATTTAGCGGTAACTGAGGTTCGTTGCTTATACATTGAGTTAATAGCAATATACAGACGATTAGTACAATTCGTGATGCAAACATCTAATACAATCCCAGCGTGTGCTGCTCCAGCACAACAACATGCAGTTACACCAGGTATAAATCCTGCGACTGTACATTCGATTATGGGTAAAGTACCCGCCAAAAGAGAAGAAACTCCGTTTTGGTTATCACAAAGAATGAATACGCTGGAGGCAGTATTTCCCCATACTGGACCTCAGGATAAACATGGAATATTAAAGATGTGCTTGCCCTTTGGGATGGTCCCTACAGTAGAAAACTGTAATACCTGGGGTACGGTATTTGCTGCGCTCTATACAACCGCACATGGTACACCAACACTTGCCAATGTACCAGAAGCACTCAAACAAATTCAAGATGAATATGGGGCTGCCCCTGCCCTAGATTTGGGGATGCAATTGATGGGCAATTTTGCCACACTGTCCTCAATCATTTTAAGTAACCTTAAAGGGGAAGCAGTCGACACTTGCAGTGCGCATGCAGCTTTGTGACGTTCCGCAACAAGAACAAGAACGAGAGCTGCCTAAAATAATAGCGGAAACATATTCAAGTATCGGCCAAGATAGCTTATGGGCCAGACCACAAAAACCTCAATTCCAGGGTAAATCAAATAAAGATAACTCCAAACAGCAACCTGAGGGTAATAAGAAACGCTGGGATGAAAAGCAACAAACGCCTAAAAAAGAAAGGGGAGAATCTCCACGTATGGAGACCCCACAGAATAGGTATAATCTCAGAAATAGAGATAATATCAAAATGCCTGATAGATATCAATATACTGATAAACACCAATCTCGTTCCTTTCAGGACTCATCGGAAAAAAGAAATGAGAGAGGTGGGCGATCAGAGCGAAGAACAGAGTACGTGAAACCGAAACAGGAATCACAACGCTCTCCTGAGGTTTCTGTTAAAAAGGAAGAGAAACCTGCCCAACAAAAAACAACAATTTAAAAAGAAAAAAGTGGCAGAAGTTGCGGTTCGACATGCCACACAGGAAGAGGGTCCTCTTGAAAAAAAACAAATTGGGCTCTAGCATTGCTAGACAGCGCGGCAGAGGTCACAATAGTTTGCCGGAATCTTCTAGAGCATCTGGAGGTGAAAGCAACTGATGACTTTATACAATTAGAAACAGCGGACATGCCTGTCTCCAAGCCCAATAGGGTGTACAAAGTAATACTGCAATTAGAAGGAGACATTGAACGCATAATAAACACAATCTTTTGGGATCACATAGTAAAAGTGTATGATGTCTTGTTGGCCAAACAAGATTGGTTGCCTGACTTTGTCCATACCTGCCCGTATGGAGAAGAGGTCATCAAGCCTTCCTTCTCGCCCCTTGTTCCAGAGGAACTCGTTTAATCCTATTCCATTGAATGGGCTTTGGCACAAGCACCTGCATTATACAGAAATCACGTAGGGTGGGATAAAGACTCCCCCTACCATGTAATTCCCATTAAAAGTGAACCTCAGTCACAACCGCAGTAGCCTATAAAACATGAAGCAAAAGCACCAGTGAGAGAAATACTCATGCAACTAGAGTACCAGAGTGTGATTGAACCCTGTGTCTCGCCAATGAATAACCCCTTATTCCCTGTGGCTAAACCGGAACATTCATACAGAATAGTCTTAGACTACAGACATTTAAACAGTCATACACGCACCTATGCTATACAAAATTCACATAGCACTGCACTAATGAGCAACATAGTGCGTAAAAAATACAAAACAACATTAGACATTTCCAATGGGTTTTTCTGCCAGAATATAGTGCCTGAAAGCAGGGAACTTAACAAGCTTTAGCGCACTAGGCTCTCAGAAACAATTCTGCTGTTTGCCTCAGGGGTATAAGAAAAGCCCAGGACTGTTCACGGCTCATGTCACTGCCATTTTGCACGAGATCGACCCTGAAGCTTTGTCATATGTAGATGATATATATCTCACAGATGATGAGTTACTACAACATTTAAGATGGGTAGCCCGCATTGTTGTAGGGTTTGCCAAACTTGGCTACGAATTTAACTTAAAAAAAACAAAAATTGCCTTCCTCAGCGTCCTGTTTCTAGGATATGAGCTGTCAAGTGAAGGGAAGAGCCTAGCACCACAATTTCTGGAAAAATGCGCACAGTTACAACCACCGAATACGATTAAAAAACTCTAATCATTATTGGGTTTCTTAAACTTTGGCAGAACAGACATTCCAGATTATGCTACGCGCATAAAACCTTTATATGACTTAATACATCCCGATTTTTCAAGTAAATTCTGGACAACTGAACATATACGCATTCTTAGGGAATTGCAGACAGACATGCTTGCAACACAACATTTATACACAAGGGACAACAAAAGACATTTGGTCATCAGAGTAATAGCTGGGGCCATCGGTTTCACCTATGTGACATTCAATGAAGGTGCGACAGTCCCGATTGCATTCAAATCACATTTGTATTTAGCAGCTGAACAACGCTTTGCTCCCACGGAGAAAATTCTCACTGCTGTGCAGATGGCTGTTATTAAAGAAAAACCTCTCGCCCAAGGGAAATGCATTATTGTGGTTTCTCCGATCCCAGCCCTGGAGGCTGGTACAAAAGCCAGCATTCCAAACACGAAAGCACTACATCCACGTTGGATACAATGGGCTACGTCTCTAACAGCCACTGTTGTAGACTACATTTTTTACTCAAAGTTACAAACTCAGGAATTCCTGCAATATGAAGTAGAATATCCAGTTCCAGCAAATACCTTGCCTATTGATCAATATCATAGAGTCATGTATACCGATGGTTCTGCACAACCTGCAATTGGAACCAAACATCAATATTCTGCTGCTTGCACAGTCGTAAATGGCCATATGGAAGGGGATACATTTTTTCCTCTACATACCTTTACACAGACCCTAGGGGATTGTACAGCACAATTGGCTGAGCTAAAAGCTCTGCTGATGGCCCTGGAACACATGGATCCGGCACAGCCTACGCTGATTGTTTGTGATTCATATTATTGTGTCCAGTCCTTTTATGAATACCTGCATTATTGGCGCCAGAATGGGTTCAGAGACTCCAAAGGCAACACCATTAAACACAGACTACTGTGGGGGAAAGTAGCAGATCTGAAAGAGACGCTACCGAATGTCCATGTTGTGCATTCACTTGGACACCAGCGCGTTAGAATACACGTTGCTGGAAATACATTGGCTGATGAGGCCGCAAAGTCAGCAGTGGCAGTAGCCACTGTAGCTGCAGTGACTTGCTCGAGTTCCAAACCAGACGCAGGCATTTGGGCTGCCGTGAAAGCTACGGCTGATGGTACACCCCATCCTAAATGATTTCCAAACAAATATCAATATCATATGGGAAGTATGCTGAACGCTGAAGTTAACATACCAGGCGTAGGCGTACGAGACGTCCCTAACAAAGATTTAAGACCACAATTGATTAAAGCAGCGCATGAGGGGGTGGCATCTGCACTTGCTGGTTTAGCGGCTACAATTTAAATCTTACAGGCCTGTTATTGGTGGCCAGGTCTCTACAAAGAGACTAAGCAGTATGTCCGTTGTTGTGACATCTGTCAATAAATTAAGGTTTCCACGGCCAAACGCCCACTGCAGACACCCCTCTTAATTTTAAACAAGCCGTTACAATGTGTGTACTTGGACCACTGTGGTCCTCTAACACCTGATAGTGCATACAAATACACATTAGTCGCTGTTGATTCATGCTCTAGATTTGTATGGGTGTGGCCACAACGCTCGGCTGATGCTCGGTCTGTTATTAAAGATTTGCGAGTCTTTATCCGTACATATGCAGCTGCGGCGTTCCATTTGGACCAGGGCCCTGCTTTTGTCTCAAGGGCATTCAGGGACACCATGGCTTCGTTGGGGGTCCAACTGCAGTACTCGTCTCCATTTCATCCCAAGGGAAATAGCGCAGTGGAGCGATTAAACCACAATTTAAAGCAATCCTTAACAGCCAGAGTCTTAGATACGGGTCATAGTTGGCTTAATCACCTATATGGAGTCCAGAGAGCACTAAATAGTCTGCCTAGAAGGCCCCTGGGGAGTCGTACTTCATATGAGTGCCTGTTTGGAACATGAATGTATGTTCCGGATCTTGATGGTCCTGGCGTGGAGGCAGCAGAAACACCTTTTGACATAAATGAACGTGTCACTGTCTTACAGGAATTGCAGCAGTTCCGTGATGATAATTCTTCCAAAAGAGCCGCCTCCACAGGAATTAAGGATGTGCCAGTAATATCTACCGGCTGGATTCCCAGAGTTGGGGATCTTGTACGTGAATAAGTTGCAGTGAAAAAGGAATTTGGCTCTTCTTATCGAGCACCAGTCCCTGTATTAGGGATACACGGTACCAGAACTGTTATTCTACCACCGTTGGCAGGTGCCAAGGAAAATCGTTTTGTCTCCATTGACAATGTCAAATTACACCATGTGGCCGATCCTGCACAGCGGACCGAGAGGAAAATCCAGTAGTTCCCAAATCCCTCTCACTACTGGAGAAGAAGTTCTGCTACACGTTGTTGATACCAACACTGATACCTCTCCGAGCTTGGGGAGGGTGGAAGATGATCTTGCTTTAGTTCCACTATCATCAACTGACTTAGAAACATTTGACCAAGTCAACTCGACTACAAGCCAAATTGATGGTGCTGTCTATAGGGTGCCACCACAGGAAACACCAACTCCACCACCGACAATGGCTTCGTCATTTGCACAAACTGCCTCTGGGTATTTTGCCAACTTCCACGATGATTTCTCAGACTCATGCATCTCTTCAGCAGCTGATTTGGCAAATGCACGTAAGCTAACAAACTGGCTTAAGGAAACATATTTCATTTTTCCATGGAACTATGTATGGCTTTCTTTGACTGTCCTAGCATTTCTACTTTGGATTGGTTTTATTATTACCTTTTTCTTATTAATACATGGTAATTTTCTTCCTGAAAGATCAACAGGTGAACAGGTGAAGGAGGTTTTGAAACCACATTTTTCATCACATAAGGTTGTAGTGAATCCTACTTCATTTTTAAAGGGATAACATGAGTTAGCTTAGCCTTTGGCTTGCAGACTCGTGCCCCCGTTACCTAGTGACTTTTAACCTACTTATCTTGCTCTGTCTTAGCACATTTAATTATTTATTTCTTCTAAGATGGCTGCCTTGTTTATAGTTAGGCCACTTGTTATGAGTTACATTATCAGTGTCACCGCGCTAACGCGTCAAGATCAAGCAGCAAAGACAAACAAAGAGTAGGTGTTCACACTTAGGGATTTTCCCTCTCTATACTTTAGAGGGATTGTTTATATTAATTGCCGTCCCAAGCAAGTCTGTTATCTATTGTTTGGGAACACACCTACGTCAGGGGTCCTTGTAGATCTGTATATATACATTGCACTTTAGACAGATACTCAGAGGGATTCCGACCAGAGGGCATCGCCACCATCGCTGATATTGATGCCACACATCGTCTTGACGCTTACCCAGTCTTCGTGTCCCTGCGGAGTCTGAGATAGAGACCTCATTCCAAGGTAACGAGGGTTGGGGGCTCCTCTCATGGACATGGCATTGGCAGATTAGGTTTAGCAAACCCAGCTCTCACTTAGGTAGGTTAGGCCTTTCATATTGGGGTATTAGGGCATATTACATCTCGTACGTCTTCTCTATCCATTGCAAGATGGTGGGGGTCTTTGTAATAATGACTTTCGTCTTTACAGTTCTGTTTCTTGCATTATTCATTATCCTAATCATCGCAGCCCATGCAACTTATCACAAATTGCAGTTATGTTAAATAAAAACTATTGAAACTTTACTGCATCTTTGTCATTGCCTGTGTTTGTATGAGACATGATATATTTGTGAGAAAGGGGTAATCTCCGTTTAACCACAACACTCCGTGAGATGTCTTATTCTCGAGTCCATGTGTAAAGGCTGCCACAAATCACCTTTTACTATTGTGTTTCTGGTGAGGTGCTGCTAGTGAGCTGGTAAGGTTGGGACAACAGTTGCAACTTGTTTTAGGAAAGGCGTATTCGCCTACAAGCAAAAGTGCTGTCATCCTTTAACCAGCAGTCTTACCCAGAGCAAGAGTCCAAACTACGACAAGGTCTGAAGAGACTTATCCTTTGTGAACATTTCCGCAGTGCCAATTCCTGATGGGATTATTTGGGACAAAGTAATGTTTGATATATATGGTCCCACGGAAATTATTCAAATACCTTATGTGTTCAAATTATCGATGAATGATATAGTAATACCAGGCATTGTATCGGATGATTGGGATGTGAAAACAGTTGATTCTATGAGGACAGAATAACAATATTATTCTGTCTTTGAAAATGAAGATGTTTACCAATTCAAAGAAAATTATGGTGATATGTCTTGCTATAATTATTGTGGGCACCACTTCATACATCGAGCGAGTAGTCCCCAAACGATATTTAACTACACGCAATGGCAACATTGTCCGACTCCACTGCAAGGGAGTTCTAAAACTTATACTGAAAAGTTTGCATTTTTTTCTGGGCACAATCAAAAGACTTCTGAGTCATATTATTTTAAAGTACCTTGTACTAAGGATATATACATGTTATTGACCAATACGAAATGTATATATTCGGAATCTTTTGTTTCCCGGTTATCAATAGAAGGCTATGAATATTGGTCCAAATCAATTGATCTGAAAAGTGTCTGGGGAACAAAAATTGGCAGTTCAAGGGAAAAGAAACATTATGTAGAGCATGTCTCATTCCTGTTCAAATGATCTTTTTAAATGAAACAGTGCAACAAACCAGTTGTTTAGGCTTAGCAACAATCAGGGAATTGAACATGCACAGTACACCATTTCCTGCAAAATTTTATACATGGCAAAAATACACAAATGCAACTAAAGATGAGCTCGCTGAGTGGGTCCAGAATGGTACGTTTAATGCTTCACTGACACGTCCAGGCTGGTGGTTATTGTGGCCCATAGATACCAAGGGGTGTCCAACTTTTGTTTAACTCCTCGGGGGGTTTTAGGACGAGTAGCCCAGACCCTCGCTATATATCTCCAGAACATGCAGATATCATTACAACATATAGGGGGTCATTCCAACCCTGGCGGTCGGTGTTAAAGCGGCGGCCAACCCGCCAACTGGCAGGCGGTAAAAAAAATGGAATTCTGACCCTGGCGGAAACCGCCAACAGAGACCGCCACTTTAACACTCCGACCGCTACGGTGGGACAAACAAACAGCGCGGCGGTCACCGCCAACAGACAGGCGGGAGACAATGTACCGCCCACCCTATCACAACCCACCAATCCGCCACCTTTTCCGGGGCGGTAGCCCCGCCGATAAAAACACGGCGGAAACAGACCTTACGAACGGAAAACGCTCACCTCTACACACTCCACGAGGAATCTGGACAGCATGGAACCCGAACTACACATCCTACCAGCTATTGTCTTCCTGCTCCTCTACCAGGAGCACGAACGCCGGCGCAGAAGACAACGGTGAGTACTGCACCTACGACACAGGGAGCGGTGCTTGAGATGAAGGGCCCAGCGGAGCGGTGCTTGAGATGAAGGTCCCAGCGGAGCGGTGCAGAGACGGCGGTGCCCAGCGGAGCGGTGCAGAGACGGCGGTGCCCAGCGGAGCGGTGCTTGAGATGAAGGGCCCAGCGGAGCGGTGCAGAGACGGCGGTGTCCAGCGGAGCGGTGCAGAGACAGCGGTGCCCAGCGGAGCGGTGCTTGAGATGAAGGGCCCAGCGGAGCGGTGCTTAAGATGAAGGGCCCAGCGGAGCGGTGCAGAGATGGCGGTGCCCAGCGGAGCGGTGCTTGAGATGAAGGGCCCAGCGGAGCGGTGCTTGAGATGAAGGGCCCAGCGGAGCGGTGCAGAGACGGCGGTGCCCAGCAGAGCGGTGCAGAGCGGTGCAGAGACGGCGGTGCCCAGCGGAGCGGTGCTTGAGATGAAGGGCCCAGCGGAGCGGTGCAGAGACAGCGGTGTCCAGCGGAGCGGTGCAGAGACGGTGGTGCCCAGCGGAGCGGTGCAGAGACGGCGGTGCCCAGCGGAGCGGTGCTTGAGATGAAGGGCCCAGCGGAGCGGTGCTTGAGATGAAGGGCCCAGCGGAGCGGTGCAGAGACGGCGGTGCCCAACGGAGCGGTGCTTGAGTTGAAGGGCCCAGCGGAGCGGTGCTTGAGATGAAGGGCCCAGCGGAGCGGTGCTTGAGATGAAGGGCCCAGCGGAGCGGTGCTTGAGATGAAGGGCCCAGCGGAGCGGTGCAGAGGCGGCGGTGCCCAGCGGAGCGGTGCTTGAGATGAAAGGCCCAGCGGAGCGGTGCTTGAGATGAAGGGCCCAGCGGAGCGGTGCTTGAGATGAAGGGCCCAACGGAGTGGTGCTGAGACGGCGGTGCCCAGCGGAGCGGTGCTTGAGATGAAGGGCCCAGCAGACCAGTGCTTGAGATGAAGGGCCCAGCGGAGCGGTGCAGAGACGGCGGTGCCCAGCGGAGCGGTGCTTGAGTTGAAGGGCCCAGCGGAGCGGTGCTTGAGATGAAGGGCCCAGCGGAGCGGTGCTTGAGATGAAGGGCCCAGCGGAGCGGTGCAGAGACAGCGGTGCCCAGCGGAGCGGTGCTTGAGATGAAGGGCCCAGCGGAGCGGTGCTTGAGATGAAGGGCCCAGCGGAGCGGTGCAGAGACGGCGGTGCCCAGCGGAGCGGTGCTTGAGTTGAAGGGCCCAGCGGAGCGGTGCTTGAGATGAAGGGCCCAGCGGAGCGGTGCTTGAGATGAAGGGCCCAGCGGAGTGGTGCAGAGACGCCGGTGCCCAGCGGAGCGGTTCTTGACTTGAAGGGCCCTGTTCAGCGGTTCTTGAGACGGCGGTGCCCTGTTCAGCGGTGCTTGACTTGAAGGGCCCTGTTCAGCGGTTCTTGAGACGGCGGTGCCCTGTTCAGCGGTGCTTGACTTGAAGGGCCCTGTTCAGCGGTGCTTGACTTGAAGGGCCCTGTTCAGCGGTTCTTGAGACGGCGGTGCCCTGTTCAGCGGTGCTTGACTTGAAGGGCCCTGTTCAGCGGTTCTTGAGACGGCGGTGCCCTGTTCAGCGGTGCTTGACTTGAAGGGCCCTGTTCAGCGGTTCTTGAGACGGGGGTGCCCTATTCAGCGGTGCTTGACTTGAAGGGCCCTGTTCAGTGGTGCTTGACTTGAAGGGCCCTGTTCAGCGGTGCTTGACTTGAAGGGCCCTGTTCAGCGGTGCTTGACATGTGTGTCCGGGTCACCAGATCCGGCCATTACATGGATTTCACTCGCCACCTGACATGTGGCTGCCGGGCCCTTCGTGCACATCTGTCTTCTCGCTTGCCGGGCCCTCCTGTGCTGCCGTCCCGGGCCCGTGGGTGTCCTCCTGCACACCTGGAATGGGGCTGGTGGGGCCCTCCTGGGCAGCTCGCCTGCTGCCGGACTTGTCGGGCGTGCAGCCCTTGCCACCCTTCCCTGCTCTTTCCTCCCAGGTGCCAGGGTAGTGCTTTTGGAGCCTGCTGTCTTTGGCCTGTTGCGCCGGGCACTGGCTTTCTTGGCTTTTTTTTCTGGGGGTGGGCTGGCCGTCTCTTTACTCCTGGCAGAAGTAGCTGGCCTTGAAGGTGGTGGACTCCAAAATCCTTGGACTATTGTCTTTGTAGGTCCAGGTTTTGTGGTGGCTGAGGTGCTGATTGGAGTCTTATGAGATAGAGGGGGTGGGTCAGTTGTTGGAAAGAGGTCAAGGTTAGAAAGGAAAATCAATTTAGAAAGACAGGGACGGGTAGTTGTAGTGGGTATGGGAGTGGAGGAAGAGGATGTGGTTGTAGGAGAGTGAAGTCTGGTGTCTTTGGGTGCAGGTGCTTGGGCTGGAGGCTGTCGTGAGGCGGATGGCTGTTGGGTGGGTGACTGCCTGCGTTTGTGTGGTTTGGAAGAGGGGGTGACAGACACACTGAGAGAGGACACAGGGGACGTGTAAATGGTAGTGGGGGTGGTGACTGCACGTGTGCGGAGTGTTCTGGTGGGTGTGCTGGTGATGGACGTAGTGGCTGAAGAGGTTGTGCATGCAAGTGTGAGTGGAGACGTCACAGGGAGGGAGGAGGGAGACGAGAAGGAGGGGGACACAGAGGAGGCAGTGGCTGTTGGCATGTCTGCATGTGGATGTTGCTTGTGTGAATGCTTGTGTGATGTGTGGTGCTTATGTCTGGATGAGCTTCCCTTGGGTGTTGAGGTGTGTGCAGGCTGGTCTGTAGGTGTGTCTGGGATAGGCAGAGGTACAGGGGAGTGGGACTGGGTTGAGGAAGTTGGAGGAGGGAGGCAGGAGACAGGGACAATGGCTGCCGTCAGTGCTGAGGCCAGAGCATTGAACGATCGCTGATGGGCAGCCTGACCCGAATGAATGCCCTTCAGGTATGCATTACTCCGGTGCACCTCCCTTTCTACACCCTGGATGGCATTCAAAAGGGTAGACTGCCCAACAATGAGCGTCCTCAGGAGGTCAATGACCTCCTCACTGAGGGCAGCAGGGGTAACTGGGGCAGGGCCTGAGGTGCCTGGGGCGAAGGAGATGCCCACCTTCCTGGGTGAGCGGGCACGGGGCGAAGGCTGAGGGTCTGCTGGGAGGGCAGAGCTGGTGCGCTGGGTGGCGGCTGTACCTGTTGTTGCGGTGGGCACGGATGTTGCAGCCACCACAAGGGAGCTCCCTTCCGAGGACGTGTCTGTGTCGCTGGTGTCACCATGTGTCCCCGCTGTGGAGCTCCCCTCGCCCTCCATCTCACTGGTGAAATCCGAGTCAGTTGCATGGCCCTCCATGGCCATGTGAGATGCAGCTCCCTCGTCCTCCGATGCCACTTCTCCTCCGCCTGATGATGCTAATGCACACATGAACAGGAAGACCACAAAAAAGGGGGGGGAGAAAGAAAGACATGTTGAGTGCATGGATTACCGCTACCGTTGGCGGAGAGGACAGACACAGAAGCCCCCTGCACTACGCTTCACACTTGGGGTCCACTACTCAATCCGTGGGACATGGCCTACAAGCCTATGGATGACAACTCCACACATAGGTGACACAGGGCCATGAATAGCTGTACTAGGCAACCTACAGAGGTGGGAGGTGGGGGCACAGGGCCATGCCTAACGGAGGGGCCTAGCCTACAGAAATCGCCCTGGCCTAGGGATACCCACAGCCCTCCTCCCCCACCCAGACACCTCCAATGTGCGCAAAATCAGCAGAATGTGCTTGTACTCACCCCCTTGTGTCTGCTGTGATGGCCTCACGCGCCCATCCAAATCGGGGTAGGCCACCGCCAGGATCCGGGACATCAGGGGGGTCAAGGTACGACTGGCACCCCTCCTACGTTGGGAGGTCATCCCCAGCAGAGCCTCTGCGGTCTTCCTGCTCCCGCGGCGGATGTCCTCCCACCTCTTCCGGCAGTGGGTGCCCCGTCTCTTGTGGACCCCCAGGGTCCGGACGTCCTAGGTGATGGCACGCCAAATGTCGATTTTCTGATGGGCGCTGACCTATGTGACATGTACAGGGGGAGAAAAATAAAAATCATCACCTTCTGCATGCTCGATGTGAGTGGCCCCCCATCCCCACCCTTGCCATGTGGCACATGCTCTCATCTGTCGTTTGATGCATGCCTCATTCGCTCCCCTCCCCACCATCTTTCATTCACCCCACTCAACCCAGGGATTGGCCAAAAAGCATGGTCCCAGTGTACTTACCTGTTGGTCTGGAGGACCGTAGACTAGCGCATACTGGGGGAGGACCCCATCCACGAGTTTCTCCAATTCTTCAGAAGTGAAGGCAGGGGCCCTTTCCCCAGTCGCAGCAGCCATTGTCTCTACCAGACCGAGGTCACAGCAGCACTTGCAGTATAGGTCCTCTCCTGTGGATGATCAGGTATCGAGTGATTAAGCAGATAGAAAATGGCGGTCACACCCGCGGCAGTGCGTACCGCGGCAGGGCGTAGCGCGACCGGCGGCGCACATCGTCATTGGCTCCTGAAACCCATAGGGTTCAATGTTAACCAATGCGGCTTTGCGCCGCGGTCTTCGACCGCCTACCGCCACGGTGTGCCACGCCAGCGCATTGACCTCACATCCCACTGTCGCACTTCACAGGTCAGGCAGCCGCCATTTCAAGGGCCCCCATATCTTAATTTCTACTGCGTCACACATGCCTAGGCCTTGCATCAACACTCATACAAGCCATTCAATGCATTGAGAATCGTGTACTGTGCAAGTTGTGGGAACGTACCTGTGGGTTGATTGACTCTGTGCTCCATGTTGTCCTTCCTAGGCACCGTCCGCTGGGACTTGCGAGGAAATGGAGGAATCTTACCGTGTACAGACCGCTGGTGGACCTGTCGACAATGGAAGAAAGACATGTCATACTGACATACAGGCTTGACAGAGCCACTATACAGGAACTGTGTGCCCAGCTGGAGCCAGACCTGATGTCACCCATCCGCCAACCCACAGGGATCCCCCCTCTAGTGCAGGTTCTGTCAGTACTCCATTTTTTGGCAAGTGGGTCACTTCAAACAACAGTAGCCATTTCATCAGGGATGTCACAGCCTATGTTTTCCAAGGTGTTGTGCAGAGTGTTGTCTGCCCTGCTGAAATACATGCAGAGCTACATTGTTTTCCCTGAAGTGGGCGATTTGGCTACAGTGAAGGGTGATTTCTATGCGCTTGGACATATTCCCAACATCATTGGTGCAATTGATGGGACACATGTTGCTTTGGTCCTCCCCAGCACGAGTGAACAGGTGTACAGGAACAGAAAAAGTTATCATTCCATGAATGTCCAGGTGGTCTGTTTGGCTGACCAGTACATCTCCCATGTAAATGCCAAGTTCCCTGGGTCAGTGCATGACGCGTACATCATGCGAAATAGCAGCATCCCTTACGTGATGGAACTACTTCAGAGACACCGTGTGTGGCTAATTGGTGACTCTGGTTACCCCAACCTGTCATGGCTACTGACCCCAGTGAGGAATCCCAGGACCAGGGCAGAGGAACAGTACAATGAGGCCCATGGGCGTACTAGGAGGGTGATCGAGCGGACCTTCGGCCTCCTGAAGGCCAGGTTTAGGTGCCTCCATATGACAGGTGGATCCCTAATGTACTCACCAAAGAAGGTGTGCCATATCATCGTGGCCTGCTGTATGCTTCACAACCTGGCTTTGCGACGCCAGGTGCCTTTCCTGCAGGAGGATGGTCCAGATGGTGATGTTGTGGCAGCTGTGGAGCCTGCGGAGAGTGAAGAGGAGGAAGACGAAGTGGACGACACAGACAACAAGGACACAGTAATACAGCAGTATTTTCAATGACATACAGGTAAGAATCAACACCGGCATATTACATTTTCTTAAAGTCTCCTGCCTCTCTGCTGTCTGAGTTTCCCCCCAGTGTATGTTAACTGAGTTGTGACTTTCCCTTCCAATTTCAGAGATGTGGGCCCCACTCCGTGACCTCTGCTTTGTTTCCCCATGGACTACAGCTGTGTGACAGTGGTATATTGTCATCACAATGTAACTGGACATTTTGGCACGGTTCTGTGTAATACATTTGTTCAAAAATACAGGCAGACTCCAGATTATTTTTGTGCAATAAGTGTGTTTATTAAAGTGCTCAATTTTGGGTAATGGTTGCAATTCGGTGATGGGTGATGGTGGAGGAATGTCCATGGCAGAGTCTAGATTTTCAGTCTCACAGGTGCATTGTCCATATGCCTGTGGAAGGTGGAGCTGGGGCAGTTTAAGGTTGGACAGGGTGACAATGTGGGACAGTGGGATGACAATCAGGGGGTATCCTTTCCTGGCGGGGGTCTTGGCATCCTACTCTGTCTTCTTCCTAGATCTCAGGCACTGCTTGCAGGGTGGTTCTCCTTCTGCAGGGGGTGGGGTTCTGGTGGCCTGTTGTTCTTGTGTCGGGCCTCCTGTCCACTAGCGCCGGCGGAGGTGGTAGCCTGTTCTTGGTCCATGCTAGTGACAGGGGCCCTTTGTGGTGCCACATGGTCCCGCAATGTGCTGACAATCTGATTGAGAGCCACAACGATGGTGCCCATTGCGGAACTGATGTTTCTGAGTTCTTCCCTGAATCCCATAAACTGTTCCTCCTGCAGTACCTGGATCTCCTGGAACCTGGCCAGGACCGTCGCCATCATCTCCTGGGAGCGGTGGTATGCTCCCATGATGGAGGATAGGGCCTCGTGGAGAGTGGGTTCCCTGGGCCTGTCCCCCCCCCTGTCGCACAGTAGCCCTCCCAGTTCCCCTGTTTCCCTGGGCTTCTGTCCCCTGGACCGTGTGCCCACTACCACTGCCCCCAGGTCCCTGTTGTTGTTGGGGTGGTGGGTTAACCTGGGTGCCCTGTAGTGGTGGACACACCGCTGATTGACGTGTCCTGGAGACAGAGGCATGGGCCCACTGGGTGGGTGCTGTGCTGGTGTTCCCAGAGGGGGGTAGGTCTGCTGTGGCCTGTGGCTGTCTGAGGGGAACCGACTGTCCCGAGGTCCCCGATGGGCCGGGCTGGTCATCTGGGTCCAGGGAGACAGATCTGCTGTCATCACTGTGGGCCTCTTCTGGGGGTGGAATGGACATTTCTGGGCCCTCCTGGGTGGTGTCGTGGCGTTCGGGTCCTGCAGAGGTATAAGAGTATGGTTATTGCTCCTGTGTGTGCCATAGCGTGCAATGGGTGGCTGCCCGTGTACCCCAGTGCTGGCATTCCATTGTGGGGGCTGTTGTGATGGTGGTTTGGGGGGGATGGGTATGTGCAGTGGGCATGCTTAGGTGATGGGTGTCCATGCTTTGTGGTCGCATGCAGGGCTTGGTGTCAGGATGGGTGGGTTGTGATAGTGAGACATTAGCAAGGAGGATGTGTGATGGGGGTGGGGGGGAGGGTGGGGGTATGATTTGGCATGCCGGTGGGTGGGGGGGATGAAGTAGTTGAGATTAGACTTACCAGAGTCCATTCCTCCGCCTACTCCTGCGAGGCCCTCAGGATGCAGGATCGCCAAGACCTGTTCCTCCCATGTTGTAAATTCTGGGGGTTGAGGTGGGGGTCCGCCGCCAGTCTTCTGCACCGCAATGTTGTGTCTGGATACCATGGAACGCACCTTCCCCGTAGGTCGCTCCACCGCTTCCTGATGTCGTCCCGATTTCGTGGATGCTGACCCACAGCGTTGACCCTGTCCACTATTCTTTGCCATAGCTCCATCTTCCTGGCAATGGTGGTTGTGCTGCACCTGTGTCCCGAAGAGCTGGGACTCTACCCAAACTATTTCCTCCACCATGACCCTGAGTTCAGCGTCTGAAAACCTGGGGTGTCTTTGGGGTGCCATGGGGTGGTGTGGATGAGGTGTGGGGTGGTGTTTGTGGTGATGAGTGTGGTGAGTGTGGTGGTGTGTGGTGTTTTGTGCGTGGATGTTGTGTGAGTGATGGTGTAATGTGCCTGTGAATGCTCTGTACGAGCTGGTGGTGTCTCTCTCTGGCCTTAGTCAATAAATGGTGGTCGTAGGGGTTTGTGGGTGATGTGGGTGTGTGTTTTATATTGTATTGGGTGTGTGGGAGTGGTGTTTGTATGTGTATCAGGTGTGTGTATTTCGTGGGTCGGAATGGAATGGGCGTATTTCTGTTGGCGTGACGGTGGAGGTTTGGTCATCGCCAGTTTTTCGCTGGCCGTTGGTGTGGCGGACTTTTGTGGGTGTCGGGATTATGGCGGTTTGCCTGTTGCGGGTCAGAATGACCGTGGCGGTATCCCGCGGCCGCGGCGGTGTTATGGCGGTCTTCTGACCGGCGGTAAGCGCCTTTTACCGCCGAGGTCAGAATGACCCCCATAGTGTGGGAAAATTATGCCAACAGTGGCTAAAATCATCCTCACTAAATGTGGTTAAAGCACACCTCAATCTCTTGTCTAACACCACTGACTTACAAGATTTCTTGTCAGGCCCCAGAATACCACGTAGGAAGCATTTCTTAGATGCAGTATATAATGAAATATGGACACTTTCTCAACAAGATGCTGCTGCCCGGTTAAGGCAAATAGATCAGGAAAATATGAAAAAGGCATTAGCTGTTGTGGATAATGGGATTAACACCTTGTCCGACCGGATATATACAATTAACAACATTGTCTCTTCTGCTGTAGACATTATACAATCTGATATGTCTTCTTTATACCATGGACACAGTCAGACCAGGTCCATTATGCAGTTGGGTTGGACGCTTCAAACATTGAAGGCGGGTCGCATTCCATGGCAGCATGTCAGTGCAAGGGAAATATTTTCTTCTTTAAATCTAATTCAACAACAACAACTAATGGCTAAAAAGGAAGCGACATATGTCATGCTTAACATCGAGAAATTAAAAAAGTTGTCTTTTACCGTGGCCGAAATACCATCGGCAGAGTGGTTAATGCACAGGGTTGTTAATCTGCCTATTTCAATGCTACAATTCACATCCTGTTTAAAACATATGCCGGTAGGCAGACATAAAAAGCTGGGAGATAGTTACATCCATGAGGTGTGGGAGCTTCCCTTCTCATACAAATGCTTCAATGGCATGAAAGAGGTCTTTCTTAGCGGCAGTGAATGCAAGACTTAAGTTAGCCATTCAATGATTTTTCAACAGCTGTCCTTGCACGGGTCGTGTAACGCCTTGGCTGCAAACTTGCCTTGTTATCTTAAGGGAGTTCCAGTCCCCTTGATTAGACCTATGTTCCAGGTTCTTTGAAACGGCAGCTACGTCCTTCTCAATAGTGAAGACTGTTGTGGCATGCGAGCCGGAATAGTTTACGTTGTTTCGGTCTCTAAGGTCTTACATCTGCACGCGAGACCTACGCACTTCAAGTGGCAAGGTCATCAGCAGAAATACAGTCCCTGTTAAATACAAACTTTCCAAAACACTTTGGTGAACTTCTGGGACGAATATTTAATGCATCCATCATGGCTGGATTAGCACATTTTTTCAAAGCTGTTGGTTCTGGTTTTGTACACACCTTCTCCTCCATATTCGGTTTGATACCTCCAGCTATTTTGGATAGTATTTTGGGGGGATTTCCAATAACTTTGGCTTTATTAGCTGGCATCTTGCTATTGCTGTTGTTTATGCGCAATGGCTGTCCTGCCGCAACAAGGACAAATGACGGCGCTCCCATCAGCGCCGCTGTGTCGTGAACGTATGATGCAGCATTTTGGAACAACACTCCTGGAACATTTGAAGCGTGACTAGTCCTTGTCATTCAGACCAGTTTTGTATTGTGTGCAGCCCGTGTTCCGGTGCCTCTGGTGCTCTTTTGAACATGCACTGAAATTTTGACTTTCACAGTAGCGCCCCCCAGCAATATATGCTGATCTGTTGATGTTCTCGCTGAAGGTTCATCACCAGACATGCGCACTGAGGCTGCGTTTGCTACGTGATGCTAATTATGAGTTACCCTTCCTGGAGGAAGTTGCAACCAACTCATCGATGGGCACTGCACGGGATGCCGCCTTGGTAGATACTGAGGCTATGGAACACACTTGCTCCTCGATCATTTTTGGCGCGAGGTTTCCGGTTTTGTCATTTGCCGAAGTGGAAGATCTCCTGCTTTCCAGGACTCGTGCTTGATTTGGAACTTTTCTAGATTTACATTTTCATTGAATTTGGTTCTAAGCCACATGCTCATGTTTTAAATTTCCACGTAGTATTCTTGTGTGTCCTTTTAACTTGTCAAAATTGACTTGGTTTTTATATATATCTTAGGTTGAGCTTTTAGCAATGAAATGTTAGTTTTGGCTTTGAACCACTTTAACCGACAAGGGGAGGGTGTTGTGTAGCCATTTTAGTTATAGCTCCGTGCACGTTAGTTTAACACACTAAGCTGCTGTGCACTTTGACCTAGATATATTTTATTCGGCTTTGCACTGTTATTTTTACAATAACCAGTTTTACGGTCTTGTTTTATTTCATCTATCTAACTGTTTTTGCTTAGCCCAGCACTGTGTTCTCAAACAATACATTCTTGATCTCTCTGTGCTTTAGTCAAGGCTACAGTCTGGTACATTGCCGGTAAACGTGGTAGAAGTTTAGTCCCCAGCATTCGTAGAAAATACACATCCTTACGTAGGGACATTTTCTTAGAACATCAGCTTGTTAATTATAAAAACACTTTCTAGTCCCATTACACAGCAAGAGGGAGATTCCAGCCAGGGAACCACAACTGTATGCTGAATGCTTCACTGCAGATGCTAACGCAGACTACAGACCTTTGCTCAGGTATGAGGGTTGATGTCCTCCCGGGGGACCCTGAAAGGCAGGATTAGAGCTTAACATGCCGTGCTCGAAATATGATTAGATAGGAAATAGTCCATCGATTCTAGTGGCAGTATGATAGCATTATTCTTATGCTTCACTCTCATCGTCACCATTTTAATATTGTTGTGTTGTGTCGTTTTGGTTAGTGCAGCTCACGCTTTGCTATCTAAAATGCAGTCGTTTTATTAAACCAATCTTTAAAACTTATACTGCTCTTATTGTCATTTATATATGAGACAGAATTGTGAATGAGAGAACTGGATGCGACCTGAGTGACCACGACTTCCCTGAGAAGTACGATATGTCATGCGCTCGGCTGCCCAATCATCTCTACCTTTCAGGAGAGATGAAGCACTACTAGTTAGCTGGAGCAAAGCCCGGATTTTGAGCGACAGGTGTCAACCACCGTGGGTCAGACTCGGTCTCCCACACTGTGGACGATCTTGCTGCTTAAAATCCAGTAGTCACATTAGAATAATGAGAGCCTACGCGACAACACAAGAGCGACAAAACTCTTCGGTGTCCTCTGACATATGAGGCCAGTGAAACAGGGGTACAAGCCTGTCCCAGATTTTACTTTGGCCCAAATGCCCAGCCAAAGGAACGCCATGTGCCAAGGTAAGAAGAAACTCTCTGTATTGCAAAGGGAAGACCGATCTCCTGGCAGCTCCAGATTTAGGGTCCCTTGATTCAGCATACAAGAGGTTGTGTTCCCAATACACCTTATGGTTATCACTGACATCCCCATTCTGCTGTTTGACAGCTTGCTGTCTCAAACCCTCTAGTGTAGGACAGGTCTACTGTGCCACACTCAGCTCTTCACTAGCAGGCTCCCCTGCACCCAGAAGCTCAGCAGTGTCTGCTGCTAGCTCATCTGGTGTAGGTTCTGCACAGGGAGAGGATTCCTCTTCCTCAAAAGGGGAATCTTCTGGTGAGGGAGGGATAGTGGGCAGGGATTTACCCTTCCTACCCCTAGCTTTTGGGAGCACTTGGTCCATTGTTCCAGGATCCACGTTTCCCTGTCCTTTTTGCTTTTTGGCATGAGCCCTTGCTAAAGCAAAAATATGCCAAGGAATGCCCAACATTGCTGCATGAGCCTCCAACTCCATTTTATCCCAAGCTGATGTCTCCAAATCATTGCCTAGTAAGCAATCTACAGGTAATTCAGTGGCTACCACAACTTTCTTTGGATCAGTAACCCATCCAGTTGAGATTCACAACATCCATGGGGTGGCTAAGTGTGTTATTGTGAGCATCAGTCATTTGGTACTGCTGACCAAGTAGGTGTTGATCAGGGTGAACCAGTTTCTCTATAAGCATAGTTACACTGGCTCCTGTGTCTCTGTAGGCCTCAACCTCAACACCATTGATTAGGGGAAGTTGCTTGTACTTACCCATATTAAGAGGACAAGCAACCAAGGTGGCAAAGTCAATGCCACCATCAGAGACTGCAACAGCCTCCTTGGTCTCCCTAACAAGACCAACCCCAACTACACTGCCAATAGTGAGCCCAGCTACACCCATGGATTGGCTATTTGTAGTAGACTTCCCACCACCACTGCTATTACTAGGGGCACTAGATGTTGCAGTTGGGGTTGTGGTAGGGGGAGTCTTGGTGTTTTTCTTTGGACAAGTGGCATCACTTGCCCAATGGCTTTTTCATTTACATAAATAACACCATGGCTTTTTTAGACTATGGGGAGAGGATTTGGACCCATCACCCCCAGACGATTTTTGTGTGCCCGATGAAGACTCAGAATGTTTTTTATCTTTGTCCCACCCTTGTCAGAAGACTTACCATCCTTCTTCTTGCCATCCTTGTCACCCCATGTATGAACTTTTCTGTTCACTCTTGTTTTGACTCATTTGTCTGTCTTCTTTTCCAATTCTTGGGGAGAGGTCAGATCTGAGTCTACCAAGTACTGGTGCAACAAATCAGACACACAATTGTTCAAACTATGCTATGTATTGTTCAGTGTCAGTCAGTCAAAAACTTTATTCGGCAATTGCCATAAAAGTGCAAACCAAGACACATTTACCAGTCTGTAAATAATATAAGATAAAATAAGACTTAAAACCATTACTAAAAACACCGCATGAGCATCCAATCTGAAACCCCTTGACATAAACAGATAAACATACTAGGCATGATTAAAAATCACAAAATCAGAAAAGTACAAATATTAGCTTAAAATAATATACTATACGTACACATATTTTTTTTTTAAAAAGGAGTAAGCCTTTTCCCAATACTTAGAGAAGCTGTAACAAAGTCTAATACATAGTGACAAATTTGGATATCTGGCAATCTCTGAAGATACAGTAAGGCTTCCTTATAGTGAATGGGTCTAAGAAGACGTAACGTGGGTAAAATGAGAGCCCCTCTAGGAGCAGCATATAAAGGGCAAAAAAGAAAAAAGTGCAAAGTGCTCTGAGTTGATTTGGAGTCACAGGGACAAAGTGGTAAGTCCTTTTTCCAAAAACATGGTTCGGGAAAGCTACCTTAAAATGAATTAGATTAAGTCTAAAAAGTGTTAAAAAAGAAATTGTTCTAAAACTTGAAAACCAAGTCAAATAGGGTTCAAGGCATGGAACAGTCACAATCTGAGAGTAGGAATCAAAAGATTTCAATTTCAGAGAACTATAAAATCTCAGTTCTGATATATGCTCGGAGTAAGTAGACTTCAAGACAGACCTAGAGTTTGTGGTTAACAGATGGGGATCATCAAACATGTATCTAAGCCCTAGATTCTCAAAAGAGTTTTGCAGAAACAGAAGCCAGGGAATCCTATTTGAATTTTCCAATTGTAGACAATCAGAGATACAGTCTCGGACCAAACTTGCCATAGGGTTTGACCAACATCTGATCCAGAGCAATAGGGGAGCCATAAAGACCCTATCCTCCAAAAAGCGCTGACCAAGTTCTTCGTGGCAGGTTATGTTTGCAATGCATTTTGGGACCAACAGTAATCTGCGCAGGAATTTATTTTCAACACTTTGAAGAGACGGTATTTTATTATAGCCCCAGATGCCTGCCCCATAAAGAACTGACGCAGTGCATTTAGAATTGTAAAGAGTTTTCATCTGTGCAGGGGGTCTGTGACCTAGTTTATATGAAAAGCGAAAGATTGCTTCATTATTCCTTATCAACTGTTGGAGCTTATAATTAATATGTGTCTTCCAGGACAAAGAGGAACTCATGTACATGCCTAGATAACAGAATTCTTTGACCTTGTTAAGAGTGTGCCCTCCCATAGTAAATTGTTTGGACTTTGTGTTACGTGGGCCACAAGTCATAACAAAGGTCTTGGGGTAATTTACTTTCAGATCAAGATTCAACATAAAATTATAAAATACATCCAAGAGTCCCTGTAAACCATTTGCAGTGCGAGCGATTAAAACTGCGTTGTCACCATATAATAAAACTGGAAGTAATCTCTGGCCCATCTTCGGTACGTCCTTAGCATGTTTTATCAGCGAATCATAGAGCCCATTTATGTATATCAGGAAAAGAAAGGGGGCTAAGATACATCCCTGCCTTACACCCCTAGTTGACGGGATGGGGGAGGTTCTTTGCCCATGTGAGCCGGCCTGAACAGAAATCGTTAGGTCTGTGTGTAGGCGTTTAATAAGCTCCAAAAGAGCTGGATCGCAGCCTAAGACTTCCAGAATTTGCCATAACTTTGACCTATTAACCATAACAAAGGCACTGGTTAGATCAATGAAAGCCATATGAATAGACTCTTTTTTGACTATCACATATTTACTAAGTATCAGCTGCAAGTTTAAGACTTGCTCAACTGTGCCAACACCAGGTCTAAAACCAAATTGAATAGGAGATAAAATCTGGGCCTCGGACACCCAATCTTCTAAGCGGGACAGGATCACACTACCTAAAATCTTTGCCGTTGAATCGATAAGGGAAATTGGTCTGTAACAAGAAGGATCTTGTCTGTTTCCTTTTTTGAAGATGGGGACAATAATAGCCGATTTCCATGAGAGGGGAACGTTACTATTTACCACACTATTCAACACATTTGTAACTAACGGACCCCAGAGGTCAATTTCAGATTTAAAAAGATCAGCGGGAACCCCATCGGGGCCAGGAGCCTTTCCCTGCCTTGATCTATCAATAGCATTTTTGACCTCATGGAGATCAAAAATAATATTTGGGGCCTTAGTTTTGGAGTCTAAAATAAAAAGTGCAGAAGGATTTACATGCGAAATCTCATAAGTTCCTGAGCAGAAGACTTTCCTAAAATGAGTTAGCCAGACGTCCCCAGCAATAAGACAGTCATTGGCCAAAGAGTTGTTGTCAGAAAAGTAAGAGTGATTTATCACTTTCCAGAATTTAGAAGTATCCTTCTGCTCGGATGCAGCCAAAAGTTCATCCCAGGCCCTAGACCTAATTTCTGATTTCCGTTTGTCAAGGGCAGCCTTATAATCGTCTCTAGCTATTTTAACTAGTTGGCGGGAAAGAGGAACTGCTTTAAGTGCGTCTTTAAGTTTTTTATGGGCGGATGAGCACGCAGAATCGAACCATCTGTGGGCCACCGGCCCCTTCGTGGGCCTGTCCACCACCAGGGCGCGTGAAATGTCAGAACTTAAAGATTCAAATTCACGCACTATGCGGTCAGGGTCTAACTGCTGGGACAAACACATATGAATCGAGTCAGAGCTACTTCTTACAATTTCCTGGTTAAAAAATTTTGGATCTATTTTGTCCCATTTTAAACGTATGCCACAGTTTGGGTTATAAACAGTAGCAGCGCTCAAGCGTTTATTCTTGGAAGCCTGGATAATTTTTAGGTCCAATATAATGCTAAGGGGGTTATGATCGCTCGCATAATGAGGCGTAATCTTAAATTCTTGAATTATATAAAAATCGGAAGAGCCGATAAGTATGAAGTCAATAGTACTCCCCCTCAAGTTCCCTGTAAAGGTTGGTGTGTTACAGGAGACGGGGGCCAATTTCTCGGTAACGTGGACCAGATCAAATTTACAAGTAAAAAGATTTAAGGCATCTCCTTCAGAAGTATGGTTAAAATGAATTACTGACTCTCTGCCCTCAGTAGGAAAGGCACATAGGTCCATATGTTCTTTGCTACACAGAGGAGTATTGAAATCGCCCACCCATAGAATAATTGGATCACTATTCTGCAAAACATGTGAAGAATCTATGAAGTCTGTTAGCTCTTCCAGATGACCCATAAGGAGGCCCCGAAGAATGTTATTGTAAAAATTTAAAATTAGGATATCCTTTTGACCACTAATAGAGACCAAGACAACCATAAAATAAAGGGAAGACCAGATTAAGGACACATTTAAAAGCGGAAGATGTACGGAAACAAGAACTAAAAGGCCGCCGCTAGCTCTCCCCATTTGGGAGGTTAATGCCGGCTGACACAGAGAGGTGAAACCGTTCAGAAGGAACATATCTTTGGACCAAGTCTCCTGTAGACAAATTATATCGAAAGAGCAAATGAAGCTTTTCCAGTCCGAATTGTCAATTTTAGATCGCAGCCCTGCTATGTTCCAGCTGAGCAGGGATAAAGGTCTAGACACAGGACATGACATTAGAGCTTTTGAATTTATAGGAACTTTCAGATCCATTACAGGCTTTCCTGTGTCCCAGGTACATTCAACGTGGACGTTCCCGGCCTTCAGTCTCTCCGTGTTAGAAGAACAAGGGTGGATCACCGATAGTCAATCGTTCTCGTCAAGGTGACTAAGAGTCGAGAACCGGTTGCTAGAGGGTACATTAACCTGTAAATGAAGCCTTTCTGGGTCTGGTCTGTGAATACTTGAATTAATGACAGTACAATTAGGTAGGAGCACAGGGTCGTAAAAATGACATAAGGGATGTATTTGAATCCTGTTAGTTGACATATTACAGTGGTCCAAATTAGTCAAAAAATAGTCTACTGAGCGAGGATTAGCAAAATTTAAAACAACATAGTCTCCCTCCTCCAATAACTTTGAATATCCTACCCTCCTAACTCTTCGGGCCATAAGAATCTTATCATTATGAAAAAAATTAGGTTTGAAGTTGGAGTTCAACCAGTGACCAGCTTTTCTAATTAGGGAGTGGGTATCTTCTTGTTTGGAGCACTCCAGAGGAGGAACGTTTGAGAGAACCAGCACGTACGGATTGCAGGCAGGTGGTAAATGTAAAAAGTCTGCATGGTTAGTAAGATTATTTGGACCTTTATCTTGCAACCTAGAGGAATAAACTTCCCTTGTCGGCCCTAATGCAGGGTTATCAACGAGAGATCTATGACCAGAGACGGCTTGTGGATCAAGCGAAGAGTTGCTTACTCCTTGGGATGCCAAAGTAGAGGGAGGAGTGGATTGATGGGCAGGTTCAGGGCTATGATGGTTTCCCGTACTTAATGGACCTTGTTTTAATAAACTAGATAAAAACCTGGTCATGTCATTACAAAAGCAATCAAGCTTCCTAGCGATCAAAGTGGTAATTTTTGCCTCTAGAGTTGCGCAAAAGGATTTAAGTGTCAAGTCAATAAAGCTAGAACGGTCTTCAGGATCATCCTTACTCAGAGGACATTCAGGGAAGGGGACCAGGGTGATTGGGGGATGGTCACTTTGGGCCGGGAAGGTAGGTAGTTTCTTTTTGAAGCCCAGGGCCCTTTTTGTATTTTTGGGCTTTTTACCGGCTCTCCTCTTCTTCAAAGGAGGAGAATCGGCTTGGGAACAAGAGCTTTCAAGAGGAAGAATAACTAATAGGGGAGAAGAAATAGTTCGGTCGGTAATGGCAAGTATATCGTCGCCCAACTGACTGGTATTCAGAGGCAAGATCAGTGATGAAGGTCCGGTTCTTGGAAGGGTGGAAATGTGGACGATAGGTTCCAAAGGGGGGTGTTGTACAGTACTTTGGACAGCCCCAATCCTTTCTTCTACATGTTCAAGTTTAGATTCGATGGCCCCCATCACAGAAGATAAATAACTAGTAATGGAGGACTGAAGGGAGCTGGACCCAGCTTCCCCCTTTTGAACATTAGTCTTTCTTTTCCCCATATTTAATAATAGACTCGCACAGTAACTGACACGGCACCCAGATGAAGTTACCAATGGTGGAAGGAGTAGATGTTAGGGGGGGGCCCAGCCCGGCCTCTTCCGGTTGATGATGGGCGAAGGACGGGCCTGCCCTTGGCCCGGGCTTTGCCCGGGCACCGCCCGCGCGCGTCCCGCGCAGCGGGAGCGCAATAGTGAATTTAAAGGGCTCCTGCTCCTCCTCCAGGCACACAGCGCTTCCCGCGACGGCGGGAGCGCGATAGGGAATTTAAAGGGCTCCTGCCCCTCCTCCAGGCACACAGCGCTTCCCGCGACGGCGGGAGCGCGATAGGGAATTTAAAGGGCTCCTGCCCCTCCTCCAGGCACACAGCTATTGTTCAGTGGTTAAGCCAGATCCATCCAAGAGTGCATCCTTCAAAACTTTGTAGTTATTAGCATCACTTTCTCTGACAGTAAGGAGCTTATCCCTACACTTACCAGTGAAAGATAGCCAGAAGATAGCAGCCTACTGCCTTTGAGTGACCAACTGTACCATACAGGCCATCTCAAGTGCAGCAAACCACTTGTTAATGTCATCCCCCTCCTTGTAAGTAGGGACTATCTAATGCAGGTTTCTTGAATCTTGCTCTCTAACAGGAGTGCTATCAAAAACACTGCTGCTGCCACCACAAGGAACTAACCCCAACCTCGGCCTTTCCCTCTCCACATCCAGAGATTCCCTGTCTAAGGCCAGCTGCTGCCTTTTAAGCTTCAGCGTGGCCTCTTCCAAACTCAGCTTTCTGAGTTCCCTTTCTATTAAGTTATCCTCAGGATGGGAGGCTTGGGAATTGTGAGACACAGAAGAAATGTGGGAATTGGTAGAGAGAGACATGTCCCTAACTGGCTGGACTATTACCCTGGCCTTTAGTAGTGAAAGGTGCCCTACTAGTGTGTGACCCCCTCCCACTACCAGTGTCACTAGATGGCCTGTTAGCTGACAGGTCCTTGGAAGAACCCTCCCCAGCATTCTCAGGGGATTCATCTGAGTCTGGCTGGGCACCCCCCTCCTCTACCTCCTGATCCTGGGGTGGGCCAGACTGGTTCTGGTCACTTTCTAGGAGAAGGCTAAGGAGAAGATCTTTTGTAGGATTCTTACCAATTGCTAAACCTCTTTCAATGCAGAGACCCCTCAAACTTTTAAACTTTTGATTCCCATATGTTGCCTGGACAACTGTGGGAGTAAGCTCTACTGCAGACACAACAGAAAAGGTTTAAGACAGAGAGAGAAACAAGTTTTTTTAGAACTTTTAAAAGAACAGAGAAAAACGTTTTCAAACTTTTGAAAACTTTTGAAAGTTTTCAGAAACCTTTCAGAAAGTTTTAGAGAAGGAAAGTTAAACTGTTTAGGTTACTGTGTATATTCTTTCTGAAGTGTTTGGTACATGTTTTTCTTATGAGAAAGCACCAAGGACAAGGTGGTAAAGCAGTTACAAGTACTTATCCCACCGATGCACCACCAATGTAGGAGGCTGGCCTGGCTTATAGTGGGTACCTTGTGGTACTTACACCTTGTGCCAGGTCCAGTTATCCCTTATTAGTAGATTAGTAGTTTTCTAGCAGCTTAGGCTGATAGAGGTAGCTATAGAAGAGCAGCTTAGGCTGAACTAGGAGACATGCAAAGCTCCTACTATACCACTTATATCATATAGCACTATATCATAAGAAAACACAATAAACAGAGTTATTAAAAATAAAGGTACTTTATTTTAGTGACCATATGCCAAAAAGTATCTCAGAGGATATACTCCCTTAGGAGGTAAGTAAAATACACAAAATATACACACAAACCAAAATCAGGTAAGTAAAACACTTAGAAAAGTAGTGCAAACACTGTACAACATATTAGAATAAAATAGGAGACAATAGGCCTAGGGGCAAAACAAACCATATACTCCAAAAGTGGAATGCGAACCACGAATGGACCCCAGGCCTAGTGTAGTGTATAGAGGGTAGCTGGGAGTGTAAGAACACACTAAGGATGTCCAAGATACCCCATCCCAAGACCCTGAAAAGTAGGAGTAAAGTTACCCTACTATCCCAGAAAGACAGGAAAGTCAAGATAGGGGATTCTGCAAAGGCTCAAAAAGAGAGGGATAGGGAGGGGTTATGGTCCAGTGTATGTCCTCCCAACAAAGCTATGAAAAATATAATACACTGTTCCAATTAGAAAGAAGGGAACACTCATGGGAGTCCTAAAATTTAGGAGCAAATAACCTCACACATCCAAGAGGATGTCATGCTTCATCATCGGTAAGCTCCTCGTCAGACCGGCACTGCAATGTCTGACGGGCACCACCCCAAATGGGGGGGCTCTTTGCCGGAGATCTTTTACAATGATGGTGCCATGACCCCAGGATTGAGTAGGGAAAAGAAGGAGATCAAAACAGAAAGAGAATAAAATTGGCTCTCGAAACCTCCAATGGGTAAATGATTTATTAAACCAAATGGAAGGTAGGGACCAAGATTAAAAAGGTGTAGTCAAAAAAGAGTGAAACAGAAATAATGATCAATCACTCTATAGAAAAATGAGTGGGAGGGAGGTCGGACAATTTTCAAACCAACCCTTTTGATGGGTCAACATGTTTCGCATCCTAGTGGCCCATAAGGGTCCATTGATGCTTCGTCAGGACCTAGTTGACTATCGATATCTCCTAATCATAGAGGACAAGTGTGCCTTCTAAATCGAAGTATATGGGTTACTGATAACCAAGAAAAATATCCAATCATTTACATCAGTCGGGAACATATGATTCCTAACTATGGCCCAACCCCAATTAGGGGAGTGCGCTCCATAGGACCACGTAGACCAATGGTCAGGCGCAGTTTAGGTTTGCAATGCTGCCGAGACCGTCGAAGAACCTACCTGGGTCCGTGGGTCCTGTATTATTAGGGGATTCTGCAAAGGCAACAACTGACTGCAAAGCACTAAAGATGGATTCCTGGACCTGAGGACCTGCAAAGGAAGGGGACAAAGTCCAAGAGTCACGCAAGTGTCCAGGGGGGCAGGAGCCCACTAAACCCCGGATGAAGGTGCACAAGGGCTGCCTCTGGGTAGAAGAAGCCAAAGATTCTGCAACAACGGAAGGTGCCAGGAACTTCTCCTTTGGTCAGAAGATGTCGCCCGGTGTGCTGGAGGATGCAGAGTTGTTTCCATGCAGAAAGACCGCAATCAAGCCTTGCTAGCTGCAAGAGTCGTGGTTAAGGACTTTGGGTGCTGCCAGGGTCCAGGAAGGACCAGGTGTTCGCCCCTTGGAGGAGGAGACAGAGGGGGCACTCAGCAACACAGAGAGCTCATGCAGAAGCAGGCAGCATCTGCAGAAGCACCTGAACAGGCATTCAGAAGATCTGAGCATGGCAGTCATCTGAGCACAACAAAAGAGGGTGCCACGAAGTCATAGTCCAACTCAGCGAGTTGGGCAATGCTGGAAGGAGTGCTGGGGTGTGCCGTGCATAAAGGAAGTCTTGCAAAAGTGTACAGAAGCCCTAGCAGCTGCAGTTCATGCAGTACACAGGATTACTGTCTGCCGTGGGGAGGCAAGGACTTACCTCCAACAAATTTGGACAGAAGGGCCACTGGACTGTCGGGGACACTTGGATCTAGCTCCTGTGTTCCAGGGACCACTCTTGTCAAGATGAGAGGGGACCCAGAGGTCCGGTGATGCAGAGGTTTGGTTCCTGCGTTAGCCGTGGGAAGATTCCGTCGACCCACGCGAGATTTCTTCTTGGCTGTCAGTGCAGGGTAAAGGCAGACAGCCCTCAGAGCATGCACCACCAGGAAACAGTCGAGAAAGTCGGCAGGATTAGGCGCTACAATATTGCTGGTAGTCGTTTTGCTACTTTGTTGCAGTTTTGCAGGCGGCCTGGAGCAATCAGCGGTTGATCCTTGGCAGAAGTCAAAGAGGGAGATGCAGAGGAACTCTGGTGAGCTCTTGCATTTGTTATCTGAAGAGAAACCCACAGGAGAGACCCTAAATAGCCCTCCGAGGAGTATTGGCTACCTAACCAGGTAAGAACCTATCAGGAGGGGTCTCTGACGTCACCTGCTGGCACTGGCCACTCAGAGGTTTCCATTGTGCCCTCACATCTCTGCATTTAAGATGGCAGAGGTCTTGGACACACTGGAGGAGCTCTGGGCACCACCCCTGGGCTGGTGATGGACAGGGGAGTCGTCACTGGATTATGCAAAGAGGGCACCATCTGTGCCCTTCAAAGCATTTCCAGAGGCTGGGGGAGGATACTCCTCCCCAGCCCTCAATACCTATTTCCAAAGGGAGAGGGTGTAACACCGTCTCTCAGAAGAAATCCTTTGTTCTGCCTTCCTGGGACAGGGCTGCCCAGAACCAGGGGGGTTGGCAGCAGCAGTAGCTGGAGAGAAAACCCCAGAGAGCTAGTTTGGCTGTACCCGGGGTCCATGCTGGAGCCCTGGGGATGCATTGGAGTGGCACATCAATACCAGATTCGGCTTGGGAGGACAATTCCATGATCTTAGACATGTTACATGGTCATGTTCGGAGTTACCATTGTGAAGCTACATATAGGTATCGACCTATGTGTAATTCACGTGTGTAATGGTGTCCCTGCACTCACAAAGTCCGGGGAAATTGCCCTGAACAATATGGGGGCACCTTGACTAGTGCCAGGGTGCCCTCGCACTTAGTAACTTTGCACCTAACCTTCACTAAGTGAGGGTTAGACATATAGGTGACTTATAAGTTACTTAAGAGCAGTGTAAAATGGCTGTGAAATAACGAGGACGAGATCTCCTGGAACCCCAATACCATTGGTACCTAGGTACCATATACTAGGGAATTATAAGGGTGTTCCAGTGGGCCAATCAGAATTGGTGAAAATAGTCACTAGCCTGCAGTGACAATTTTAAAAGCAGAGAGAGCATAAACACTGAGGTTCTGATTAGCAGACCCTCAATGATACAGTTAGGCACCACACAGGGAACACATATAGGCCACAAACTTTGAGCACTGGGGTCCTGGCTAGCAGGATCCCAGTGACACAGGCAAAAACAAACTGACACACAAGTAAAAATGGTGGTAACATGCCTGGCAAGATGGTACTTTCCTACAGGGTCTAACTGTATAGATTCCTCAGTCCACGAAAATGTAGAGGGTGTTCAGTCCACAAAAATAGAGAGGGAGTCCTTGTTGCAGGTTCAACATCCCACAAAGCCCTCTACGATCTCGCCGAAGCCCAGTCTCCACTGGACTACCAATCTCCTGCTGCTGCGTTCAGAGACCAATCCATCCTGAGTTGATAACTCACCTTCTGAGGGTTCAAACAACTCTCCAACAGCACTCCCGGGTTCAGTAAACTTGGGTGCAACTCTGTGCAACAGGTCTTGGTCTTTGGTGTTACACAGTACCAGTAGTGGAGACTTGAACACTTTGGGCTACCAATTTGCCCCAGTAGGCTTCTTCAGCTGCTGTGTTCCTGTGCTGCAAACAGGAGACAAGTCAACTGTCCTTTGAGTTCTCTTGGCTTGACTCAGCTCCGGAGACAGCTTCTCCCCGAGCAGCACACAGCAGGCAAAGTCCCTCTCTTCACTAGCCACCAGATGCAGCAGGAACAATCCTTGTCGGTTCAGCCTTTCTTTGCTGATCTTTCAATACAGCAGAGCAGTCCCTCTATCAAGCTTGTCAAGATCTGAGGTCTGGGTCCCAGGAGTGCCCCCTTTATGCTCAGAAAGTGCCCTCAGGGCAGGATGCAGTTAATAGCCAGTGGGATACCAGATTCCCTCCCACTTAGTGACGACTTCCTACGGAGTGTGGCATATGGCTATCCCATGATTCACCATTCTGTCCACTCCCAAGTAGGCAAGATCCCTCTCCTGGTGGTACAGACCTCCCTCACCTACTCCTGGCGTGTAGCTGAGTCAGGGCTACACATCCTTGGGGAACCAGTTTTGTAACTGGATTCCCCCTCTGCTCTTAGTGGCAGCCTGTCTACCTCCAAAATAGGGCAGCCCTCCACTTGCGTGTCCCAGATCCACTCTTCAAAGGTGACTTCACCTTGAAGCCTGCCCTTTGGGGCTGACACCTGAGTGGCTTCCTGCAGGGGGAAGGTGACATTTTCCTGGCCTGCAGTTCATAGTTGTTCTCTTTCCTGAGAGTCATTAGCATTTCTCTCTAGGAGGGCAGAAGGCTGTCTCATGGAGCAGGCTTCATATGTTCCCGGAAAGAAGTGGGAGTTTTTAAGGCAACAACGTGGCAGCTTCGCTAAAGGTTCACACTACAACAGATAACATCAATTTTAAGTTGAGATACAAGATGGGCTCAATGTGATGCGCTGTTTGATTCCTTGATGTGCCCACTTTGGTCACACCATTCTGGAGTTAGCACAGCTAAAGAGTTTCACTCTCAGAAGACTCCTCCTCTACCAGAACCGATTTCCACAACTACAACCCATCTGCACTTTTAAGAAGGATAAGAGATCCCCTTAGTGGCAGGTGCAGTGACTGACTGCACTCGCCTGCAAGGGAATGTCTGGGGGGGTCCATGCAACACTTTTCATCCCTCCAGAAGGCTGCCTTTAAAAGGCGCACTGAAAATGCAGCAACATTTTGCTTTTCACTTTCAGTGCCCCTCTAAAAGGCATGTTTGCCTCTGTGCCCACATCAGTAATATGGTGCAGGCGTAGAGGCAAAGAGATTCCTTCATTTGCATGGGGCCACAGCCCCATCCAAATGAGGGAATGCCCTCTGATGATAGTTCTGGACCTATATGTGTATCACCTCTATTTTTATTACAGAAGGGGCAGCACAGCATCGTCAGCTTCTTCTGTAATTGCAAAGAGCCCCCATGGCACTTCTGTAAGACAGCTCCCGGTGTGCCACAATCTTTAAATCAATACAGAATATTAGCAATCTATTTGTTCCATATAACTCTCTGGGCAGGCAGAGGACAGGGCATGGACTCAGACAAATTGATCAAGTAAAGGAGGGGGAGAGGCAAGAAGTTTACCATGCCTGGCATGCAGAAGGCCAGTAGCGGCACCATGTACCACACATTGCAGGCAGGAGGGCAAGTGGCAGAACAACATGTCATGGAGGGCAGGGGATAGGAGGCAGGGGTAGCAAATCAACCATGCAGGACAGGCGAGAGAGGGTGTGTCAACACAATGGGCTATTGAGGGCAGGAGCAAGAGGCAGTGGCAGTGCAACCATACATGGCAACAGATCCAATTCATGCAGGAGACACATTTTTAGCCCAAAACAGTTTTATTTTAGCAGTCTACCACCTAAAATCTTCTCCTTTGAAGTGCAAGTCTGTGGGGAAAATAAACTCTGCCATTTTCTTTTTCAAAATAACACTCTTACTAAGTTCAATATGTTGCCATGTATGGTACAATGGATGATGGAGGGCAGGAGGAATTGGGTAAGAACACTGACTTAGACAATAGAGGGCAGGAAGGAGGTGGCAAAGGCACCAAACTGACCTTACCGGGCAGGCACCAGGGATACCAGCAGCTCAATATACTACACAGGGCAAGTGGGAGGGCAGTGCAGCACAATGGACAATGGAAAGCAATAGGGAGAGGACTGGGGCAGGAACACCGACAACAGAGGGCAAAGGTGAAGAAAGAAGGGACAGCAAGTCAACCACACAGGGCAGGCAGGAGGGGCAGTTGTAGCACAATGGACCATGGATGGCAGGAGGGAGGGAATAGGGGCAGGCCAATGGACCATGGAAGGCATGCGAGACGAGATAGGGGCATTGGCTCAGACAACAGAGAGATGGAGGCAACAGGAGCAGGGACAAAAAGCTAATGACATTGGGCAGGTGGGAGGGGCAGTGGCAGTATAACAGACCATGCAGAGCGGGTTGGATTGTGGAGTGGCAACAAAGTAGACCATGGAGGGCAGAAGGGAGGACAGTAGCAACACAATGGACCCTTCAGGGCAGGAGGTAGGGGCAAAGACTTCTACAACAGAGGGCAGTGGAGGGCACCAGTGAGCCTATAAGGGTATACTCATGCACAAAAGAGGAAAAGTGGGAGGGGAGTCAGAGACAGCAGGCGGACCACAGAGGGCAGGTGGGAGGGGCAGTGGCAGCACAAAAGACTACACATGGAAGTTGTGAGGTTTAGCAGCAGCAAACGGACCTTGGTGGGTAAAAGGGAGAGGGCAGGATCAAGTACAAATGACCATGGAGGCAGGAGGGAGGGACAGGGACTTCACAACAGACCACGGAGCACACATTTCCTTCCACCCAGCATTTCTCTATGTCCCCCAACAAAAATTGGTACCTCACTTGTGTGGATAGGCCTAGTGTCCGTGACAGGAAATGCCCCAAAACATAACATGGACACATAACATTTTCCTAAAAGAAAACTAACCTGTTTTTTGCGAAGTCCCTAGGTGTGGATTTTGGCCTCTAGCCATCCAGCACCTAGGAAAACCAAGCAAAACTGGACATTTCTGAAAATTAGACACCTAGGGGAACCCAGGATGGGGTAACTTGTGGCGCTCCCAACGGGTTCTGTTACCCAGAATCCTTAGGAAGCCTCAAACTTTTGCAAATACAAACTTTGTCCTCACATTTCGGTCCTTCCACCCAGCATTCCCCCAAGTCTCCTGATAAAAATGGTACCTCACTTGTGTGGGTAGGTCTAGTGCCTGTGACAGGAAATGCCTCAAAACATGACGTGGACACATCAAAATTATCAAATACAAAACTACCTGTTTTTTCGGGGGGCACCTGTGTTTTTGGTGCTGGGCTCAGCAGCCATCCTGGGAAACCTAGCAAACCCAGACATTTCTAAAAACTAGACACCCGAGTTCGGGGGGGTGACTTGCGTGGATCCCCCAGTGTTTTCTCACCCAGATTCCACAGCAAACCTCCAATTTAGCTAAAAATATATATTTTTCCACATTTCTGTGTGGGTTCACCGCACCAGCACAAATTCCCTACCACCCAACGTTCCCCTCAGTCTCCCGATAAAAATTATACCTCACTTGTGTAGGTGCGCCAAGTGCCTGTGATAGGAAAGAGACCAAAAACATGTTGAAATTGAGGGGGAACCAAAGCAGGTCTAAAAGGGCAGTTTGAAAAAAAGCGTTTTTAGGCTGACAAGTGGGGCAGAATTGTTATCAGTATAGATGCGACAATGCTGAGTGGTAGGAATTTTGTGGATTCCTGCAGTTTCTGGAAGGTTCCATCACAAAAATGTGGGAAAAATGTGTTAATTTAAGAAAAACTGGAGGTTTGCAGGGCATGATGGGTAAGAAAATGGTGAAGGGTGCATGTGAAGCACACCACCCTGGATTCACCCAGATGTTAAGCTTTCAGATGTGTCTAGGTCTCGTAGATTTTTGTACATGGCACCGCCCCAAAGTTAATAAAATGCAGCCCTCACCATTCTAAGTAGGACGATTTTGAGAGCTAGTCAAGCTCTCAAGGCCCAAACACAAAAACCCAAAATAATCAAATGTCCTCTTGCTTGCTGTTGGGATAAGATCTCTTTGTGTGCGGGTCAGAGCTGAACGACTGTTATCCCCCTCAGTTGAGGTGGGGGCATAACCATGCCCATACTGGTTGGTAGCCACCACCCCATTATTGTTTTTCTTTTTTTTAATTCCCTGGCATCTAGTAGGCTTTCTGCCCCCCAGGGAATGGATCGGGGGTAATTGCCCCATCCACCCACCGGTGGGCAGAACAACATTGTCCCCATTTATTTGGGGCGGGGGTATGGCCATACCACCACCCTATTTTTTTCCCTTGTGTCTGGTGGGCTTTCTGCCCTCCTTGGGGGCAGATGGGCCTTACTGAAGTAGGCCGATCTGCTGCCAAGGGGGCAGAAATGGCCAATAGTAATGTGCCCCCATGGGTAGCAACCCTTGCCCAAGGGGCTGCACCCCCAAACAAAACACACACACACACATACCAATCCCTGGTGCCTCGTGGTTTCTGCCCTCCTTTGGGACTCATCGGCCAAATTAAAATAGGCCGGCCTAATTAAAATAGGCCGATCTGCCTCCAAGGGGGGGGTAGAAATGGCCTAAAAGAAATGTGCCCCCAGGGGAGTGACCCTTGCCTAAGGGGTTGCTCCCTTTGCATGAAATTGAAGTAAATAAAATCCCTGGTGTTTAGTGGTTTCTGCCCTCCTAATAGAGGCATAAGAAGGAGATATATGTTTATTTCTCCTCATTAGATCCTCTTTCGACATGTGCACCATTCTCCAGCATACATAGAATGAAGAAAAAGACACTAAAGATGGTGACCCTTCCTGCACAAAAACAATTCTGTCTGTGAATTAGGCACCCTTGAACCATTTGTTGGTTCCAGGGCTCACTCAGCACCCCAGCGCAGGGAGATAGCAGGAAGGTGTCACATCTTAGAAGATGTGGCATATTTTTGCTCTCTCCCAGTTGCGCAGGACAGCAAAGAAAGTTGTCTTGCTGCAGTGCGTTTCATGACCTTTTAGTAAATCTCGGGCCAAGTGACTGCCGTGCATGTTTCTCTCAAGAACGCCCCCTCCAGCATCTTCCCAGGAGACTACAACCTCTTTAACAGATCTCTCCTGAGCCTGAGAGTGTAATGACACACCAGAAGTGAAAAAAGCTTCTGAAATAGCTTTCCGAACCATCTACTTAAAGTTGCTCCTGACTTCCTATCCTTAGATGAAGTGCCAAATGCAACAAACAACGCATCAAACGTTCTAAATGGCTATGATATTTCAATCTGCTTTGACAATGCTCTAAGTAAATCTAGTGAATATAAACCACTTCTTCTGGAATTTGATCATTAAAAAAATATATAATAAAACTATATCCACGCTGAAGCAAAAAAGCAAGATAGCTTTAGGACAGAACCCTGGTTTTGGACTCAGTACAACATGATCAGGAAAAATAGTTTTAAAGGCGCAAGTAGACAGTAGAGCTGCTAAAACCCCAAATACACGGACTAATGTGAGTGTTGGCAAAAACAAAACTTTGTATGTTGGCAATGACAGTGGTACTGAGTGGCACAGCTCAAATAAAGCATTTTGAAGGACAGCACTAACTGCAGCTCCTATGAAGATGTAGAAGGAAATTCAATTATTTTATGATTCTCAAAGGTCCTCAGCAATCAAATTACATATGGCTATAATGAAGAGAAGCCTGCCCGTGTTTCCTGAAAACTTCATGACACCTGATAGAAGAGGTAGCCAAACCCCCATGTCTTCTGAAATCTTGATTGCAAAATGGATCGCACAATTTCACTTGATAGCCTTGCAAAAGTGGTACCTGTGAACTTTTGATGTTTCTGGTCTTGTAGACGTCTGAATGCCTAAGGCTGCCTCACAAAAGCAACTTCTCTTCTGAAGACCTAACTGTTCAATCTCCAGTGTTGATTGCAGGTGGTGAAGGGTTGTTTCTGAAAGGACTGGAAATAAAAATATGTTAGTGCATTAACCATCTACAAATATTCCTCTTCTATTATTCATTGACTTTAAGCTTTTCTCTGACATGTACAGTGCTCTTTTGCCTTTTAGCTAATTTTGTGCTACAGAAATACCATATACACATACATATTAATAGCAGTGAATGAAGAGGAAAACTCTAAAGTCTTTCAACTGTCATCTGTTCTAACATAGGGAACTAGGTGGGAAGTCACTGGAAAGTAATCAAATTCCACCTCCATGCTCTTGGACTCAGATGAGCTGAATAGAAAATCAGAAGTGGAGCATCTTCTTCAATCACAAATACATTTCTCACTGGAGGGCCCAACCTCAACTTGATATTGTTAAATAATAGTGGATGGATACAGAAATGTAGTGAAAAGGAAAATATCCTGTTCCAACATCTGAATGCCTATTCTATCTCCTCAGAAGATATGTTATCACCAATGCTTTAACATTTGTCTTTGTAGACAAGCAAATTTTCTAGTCCACACAGGTCATAGATAGGGACCAATTCACCTTGTCTGTTCATATCATACTTTATCACCTGTTGTGAAAGCACTCTGTCACCCTTCAGTAGGTGGGAAGAATTATGCAAAGCCTTGAGGGTAGCCATCACCCCCTCCAATCGAATGGCTAAAATAGCTAGTATCAAAATCTCTTGAACTTCTCTGTTTCGTACTATCACCCCACATTCAACATGACTGGTGTTTGTTGCCATGAATATTTGGGAGTAAGGAGCTAACGGACACCCTTTCAAAAGGTGAAAGAGATGAATCCACCAGGCCAAATGTTATTTATGGTGCCGAAGACAGGAATTTTACTCCTGACTGGTTGGAGTTCAATACCTCATTATAGTACAATAAAGGTCTCAGAGCTGGCCTAACATTGACTCTTGAAGAGCTCTCCCTGCTGGTAATAGTACTTGACCAAGGTATGTTCTAAAATGAGCTCTAATGAACTTTAGATTTTGCTTTGGAATTAAAGGAGAATTGCTTAAGATGAGCAAGAGTCTGAAAACACCAATGTTGTATCCTTTTCTGCATTTTAACCTATTAGCTGATGAATCTTTCTCTGCCCTGGGGCTGAGCCCTTGTCTTGCTGGTTTGGGTACTTCACATATATTGTATATATATTCTTAAAAAATAAAATCTTTTAAATGTCACCAGGTTAAATTTTCACCATTTTTTCCCCACATGTTGGGTATTCACATGTTACCCAAGGTTTACGGATTCCCTTGAAAGAAACCCAGAAAATAATAACGCATGTTTTTGGGAAAAATGGGAAAAGTACATTTCCAGAAAGCAGCATCAACAAAATATTTGCTGTACTAAGATCTTCATCTTCTCAGCTTTCAAGAATAAACAAGCATTGTAAAAAAAATCTTTTGTTGCCATAGATTTTGCATTTTACTAACTGTTAGTCAATTTTCCTTTTTTTGTTATTTTTACATACTTGCAGTTTAAGGTGGAAACAAATCTGAAACCCACTGGTGAATCCAAAAAGCAATACAATTTAGAAAGGTAGACACAATTCCAAATTTAGTAAAGGGTCATTTATAGAGCTCACTCGTGGTTTTGTTAATGAAACTGATCATTGAAATAAAAAAGGGCCATAAATAAGAAAAAAGGGCCATAACTAAGAATAGTTGACAACTTTTCAATCTGTGATTTTTTTGCCCTGGTGGCTGATTACAAAAGTAACTTTCTGTTTAGTTTGTGATATCCTTCACGACACAGTGAGATATATATATGTATATATATATATATATATATATATATATATATATATATATATATGCATATATATTGTTTGGTAGTCATAAACAAGTATGTGATACTCAAAGCCAGAAACTGAGTTTCAGCTTACAAGGATATTTCATTGTGTGATGATCATGCAACAATTCGTATGGTAAAATCTAATGAATAAAAAATGAGGATGTTGGAACAACTTTGAATTTGGGGTTACAGTAGGAGGCTGGCCTGGCTTATAGTGGGTACCTTGTGGTACTTATACCTTGTGGCAGGTCCAGTTATCCCTTATTAGTAGAATAGAGGTGTTTCTAGCAGCTTAGGCAGTTAGAGGTAGCTATGGCAAAGCAGCTTAGGCTGAACTAGGAGACTTGCAAAGCTCCTACTATACCACTTATATCATACAGCACAATATCATAAGAAAACACAATACTCAGAGTTACTAAAAATAAAGGTACTTTATTTTAGTGACAATATGCCAAAAGTATCTCAGAGGATACCCTCACTTAGGAGGTAAGTAATATACACAAATTACATGTACACAAACCCAAAACAAGTAAGTAACAGTAAGAAAAGTAGTGCAAACAATGTAGAATCACAATAGGATGCAATAGGCAGACATAGGCCTAGGGGCAACACAAACCATATTCTACAAAAGTGGAATGTGAATCACGAATGGACCCCAGGCCTCTGGGAAGTTATAGAGGGTCGCTGGGACTGTAAGAAAACCATAAGGGTGTCCAAAATTCCCCACCCCAAGACCCTGAAAAGTAGGAGTAAAGTTACCCTACCCCAGAAAGACAGAATAGTCATGATAGGGGATTCTGCAAAGAACCACAAGCACCAGCAAAACACTGAAGATGGATTCCTAGACCTGAGGACCTGTAAAGGGAGGGGACCAAGTCCAAGAGTCACAAAAGTGTCCAGGGGGGCAGGAGCCCACAAAACCCCGGATGAAGGTGCAAAAGGGCTGTCTCTGGGTGGAAGAAGCCAAAGTTTCTGCAACAACGAAAAAGGCTAGGAACTTCTCCTTTGGTTGGAAGATGTCCCACGGAGTGCTGGAGGTTGCAGAAGTGTTTCCAGGCAGAAATACTGCAAACAAGCCTTGCTAGCTGCATGAGTCGTGGTTGAGGTTTTTGGGTGCTGCTGGGACCAGGAAGGACCAGGATGTCGCCCCTTGGAGGAGGAGACAGAGGGGGCACACAGCAACTTGGAGAGCCCCCACAGAAGCAGGCAGCACCCGCAGTAGTACCGGAGCAGGCACTTAGAAGATCTGAGGACAGCGGTCGACTCAGAGTCACAAAGGAGGGTCCCACCACGTCGGAGTCCAACTCAGCGAGATGGGCAATGCAGGACGGAGTGCTGGGGACCCAGGCTAGGCTGTGCACAAAGCAAGTCCAGGAAAAGTGCAGCTGCAAATCACGCAGTACACAGGTTTGCTGTCTGGCGTGGGGAGGCAAGATCTTACCTCCACCAAATTTGGACAGAAGGGCCACTGGACTGTGGGAGACACTTGGACCCAGCTCCTGTGTTCCAGGGACCATGCTTGTCAGGATGAGAGGGGACCCAGAGGACCAGTGATGCAGAAGTTTGGTGCCTGTGTCAGCAGGGGGAAGATTCAGTTGACCCACGGGAGATTTCTTCTTGGCTTCCAGTGCAGGGTTAAGGCAGACAGCCCTCAGAGCATGCACCACCAGGAAACAGTCGAGAAAGCCGGCAGGATGAGGTGCTACAATGTTACTGGTAGTCGTTTTGCTACTTTGTTGAGGTTTTGAAGGTGTCCTGGAGCAGTCAGCGGTCAATCCTTCGCAGAAGTTGAAGAGGGAAGTGCAGAGGAACTCTGGTGAGCTCTTGCAATCGTTATCTGAGGAATAGCCCAGAGGAGAGACCCTAAATAGCCAGAAAAGGAGGTTTGGCTACTGAGAAAGGAGGCTTGGCTACTGAAAGGGGTAAGCACATATCAGGAGGGGTCTCTGACATCACCTGCTGGCACTGGCCACTCAGAGCAGTCCATTGTGCCCCAACACCTCTGAATCCAAGATGGCAGAGGACAGGGACACACTGGAGGAGCTCTGGGCACCTGCCCTGGGAGGTGCAGATCAGGGGAGTGGTCACTCCCCTTTCCTTTGTCAGGTCTCGCACCAGAGCAGGGCTGGACTGGGGGATCCCTGAACCGGTGTAGACTGGCGTATGCAGAGATGGGCACCATCTGTGCCCATCAAAGCATTCCCAGAGGCTATTTCCAAAGGGAGAGGGTGTAACACCCTCTCTCAGAGGAAATCCTGTGTGCCTTCCTAGGACTGGGCTGCCCAGGCCCCAGGGGGGCAGAATCCTGTCTGAGGGGTTGGCAGCAGCAGCAGCTGCAGTGGAGACACTGGAAAGGCAGTTTGGCAGTACCTGGGTTCTGTGCGAGAGACCCGGGGATGCATGGAATTGTCCCCCCAATACCAGAATGGTAATGGGGTGTCAATTCCATGATCCTAGACATGTTACATGGCCATGTTCAGAGTTACCATTGTGATGCTACACATAGGTAGTGTCCTATGTGTAGTGCACGCATGTAATGGTGTCCCCACACTCACAAAGTCCGGGGAATTTGCCCTGAACAATGTGTGGGCACCTTGGCTAGTGCCAGGGTGCCCACACACTAAGTAACTTGGCACCCAACCTTCACCAAGTGAGGGTTAGACATATAGGTGACTTAGAAGTTACTTAAGTGCAGTGAAAAATGGCTGTGAAATAACGTGGACGTTATTTCACTCAGGCTGCAGTGGCAGTCCTGTGTAAGAATTGTCTGAGCTCCCTATGGGTGGCAAAAGAAATGCTGCAGCCTATAGGGATCTCCTGGAACCCCAATACCCTGGGTACCTAGGTACCATATATTATAAGGGTGTTCCAGTGTGCCAATGAGAATTGGTGAAGATAGTCACTAGCCTGAAGTGACAATTGTGAAAAGCAGAAAGAGCATAAACACTGAGGTTCTGGTTAGCAGAGCCTCAGTGATACAGTTAGGCACCACACAGGGAACACATACAGGGCACAAATATATGAGCACTGTGACACATATCAAACATACTGACAACATAAGGTTTTCACTATGAGCACTGGGCCCTGGCTAGCAGGATCCCAGTGAGAGAGTAAAAACACCCTGACATATACTCACAAACAGGCCAAAAGTGGTGGTAGCAAGGCTAGAAAGAGGCTACCTTCGTACAGTTACCCATACTATCATGTGATTCAGATAGCATTTTGCAAAAAAAAGTTCTTTCATGTATGCTGGCTTGGAAAGCTGGAAGAAAGCCAAAAATTAAGATTGATATTACCACATGTTCTGCTATTCTGCACTTGCACATTTCTCCTGAGTGAAAAAGTATTCTACTTGTGTAGATGGGCATATCGCCAGTAACCCCCAAACACAACAAGGTGAAATAAAAACTTTTTCCTGGCAAATTCACCCATTTTGGCAATCTGAATAGCTGCAGTATTGAGGCCTGGGCTTACTGTCCATTCACGAAAACCTGTCAAAACCTAAACATTTCTGAACACAAAAACAACATGGAGAAGTCCCTGTAAGTGTGACTTGTGTGGATCTCATGAGGTTTTCTTAGGTAGAAAGTCCTGCAAACTTCACACATTGTCTAAAATTATGCATTTTCCTCACATTTCTATGTGAGAGATGTTGAAAATCTCAGAGGATCCACAAACTTCCTACCAACCAGTGTTCTCACATATCTCACATTAAAAGCTAACCACTCCTAGTTGACTTGGCCTATCATGCATGACACAATACGACACAAAACTAAATTTTTGCCATGAGAGTTGATTCATTTTGTTGAAGTGTGAGTAGCTGACCACTGCACAGGGAAACCTACTAAACCTAAATATTTCTGTAAACAAGATACTCAGCAGGAGCTGAGGTGGTCTGACTTGCGTGGATGCCATAAACCTTCCTTACCCAGAATGCCATGCAAACCTCAAACCTTGGCAAAAATCACGTATTTTCATTATATGTCTGTGAAGAAAAGTTCTGAAATCTGCAAATTATTTCCACCTAGCATTACTACATATTGCCTGATTAAAAACAATACCCCACTTGTGTAGCTGTCACATCTGACTTAATGAGCTTCAAAATACAACACGGAAACATAATGGTTTTGCCAAGAAAATCAACCTTCTTATGTAATGTGGGTAGCTGCTGTACATGAATTTCTTACCCAGAATGCCTTGAAAACATCAAATTTGGCTAAAATCATGCATTTTCCTCACATTTCTGTGAGGGAAAGATCTGAACTTCTACCACACAGTGCTCCCACACATCTCCCAATAAAAACGGTATTCCACTTAGTAATAGGGTCTATCACTCATGACAAGATAGGTCACAAAACACAACATGAAGGCATCAAATTTTCTCCATGAAAATTAACCTGTTTCGGACATGTGGTATTTTGTCCAGGGCTTGGCTCTAACCCAGGTAAACCTACTAAACCCAAACATTTGTGAAAACTAGATACCAAGGAGAGCCCAGGGTGGTGTGACCTGGGTAGGTTCCATAACGTTATCTCACCCAGGCATCAATCTTTGCCATGAAAATTGACCAGTTTTGGCCATGTGGCTGGCTGAGGTATTTGTGCCTGGGCTAGGCCGCCACACCAGGAAACCTACCATATCAAGATATTTCTGTAAGTTAGATACTCAGGTTAACGGAGGGTACCATTATTTCTATGGATGCTACAAAGCATTCTTACCCAGATTGCCCAGCAAAACTCAAACTTTGGCAAAAAATTTAAGCATTTTCCTCACATTTCTGGAGAGGAAAGTTTTGGAATCTGCAGTGTTCTACAAAATTCTTACCATCCAGCATTCCCACACTTCATCATGTTAACATAGTACCCTAATTGTGTGGGAATTCCCAAAGCAGAGATTCACTAAGGAGAAGTACATGTGGAACTGGGGTACCTCTCCCACACAGTTCCGTGCTAGGGGCAAGAATTATGCCCTGTGAGCACAGATAACAGTGAAAGTTGATTGAGCCACAATAACAAAAAGACAATGTCTAACTGACCTGTCTTGATTTCACAGAAGCAACCAATAAACCTTGGATTGACGTGGGTGCAAGTAATAGCAACAACAATGTTTAACCTGGTATCAATGGCAGAAAGAGGTAGAACAGTATTAGGCAACAAAGTTAATCTATCTCAAGGCTCAATAAATAAAAGACCATGTAGCTAATCGAGGTGAAGACCATGCAAACCAGAAAAGAAGTGTGTGTGTGTGTATCTATAAAATTTAGTCCATACAAAGAGTATATCATGAATTAATAAATAACGTTCTTATGCCCATATTTATACTTTTTTAGTGCTGTATTTGCGTAATTTTTTGACAATTGTATTTTGTAAGTTTGCGCTGCTTTTGCGTCAAAAAGCAGTGTAAATGCAACACTAAAAAAAGTATAAATATGGGCCTCAGTGTTAAAGAGGTGAAGTGGTGAGTGAAGTAATCACCACAAAGAACATGATCAAACAGAAAGGTACAGTGACAAACTGTATAACTTAATCAACAGAGTACTTCGAGTAAAGCCCATGTACTTTTTTAGAATGTGCTCTGAAAGAAAATCAAGAGTTCTATATGTAGTTTTTTGTTGCTGTTATGGGGCTGGTGGATTTTGGACCCTTGAAAGAGTTAAAGGGTTATCATCTAGATATAGAGCAATTTAGCTGACCACAGATGGACAACCTGTGTTTCGGTTCTCAAAACATCTGGTGTAATTTGAGCAAGTTTGAGAACTTCTACTCTTCTACTCTTGTTATGCAAAGTTTTCTAAATTACATAATTTCTCCAGTTTGTGTAATTACTTGCCATTCGCAGTAAAAATGTAGCACAAAATGTACCTTTCACACACTCAAACACCAAAACCTGTGCAACTATTGTTTTCAGTGGTTTGTTTAAATGTATGTTTGCACCACAATTTGACACAAGGATGCATTTCACACTAAAATATATGAAATATTGGATTTGCCTTTCGTGTAATTGGATATTAATTTGTGTAATTTTGCTGAAATTTCATGTTATCACACCAAATCAAATTATTCTAACTTTACACATCACTCTGAATGAAAACAGGACGACAAGATGAGTAAACTATGAAGTCCAAGGCATGGATATTAACCAAGGGGGTTAAAAGCATACTTGCCTTGAAGGATGACAGAAAATATCTGTGCTGAAGAGACATTCCAGTTGACATAATGGAAAACTAATCAGTGGCATCTCTAGAACTGCTTTTTTATGGGGGACACTCACAAGACCACAGATAAAACTGGTGGAGTCACATGCTAGGAGCAATTGTAAAGAAAGTATGTCTGTGTGTGCATGTGTGTGTGTGCGCACGCACATGTGTATGCATATTTTGTTTAAAGTGTTTAGATCCGATTTTGTATACATGTGTGTATACATATGTGTAGATGTATATACACACATATATAGAAAGTCATATTTAAACATTTTAAGCAAACATGATTGCTCAAGCATTGCTTATGAACGGTAGATAGAGAAATAAATGAACAAGGCAGGGTAAAGTGTATGTTTTTGCTCTTTTATGTCTCTTGTTACCTTTACCAGGCATTGTGGTGAGGCCCAGGGAGGGGTAGCAGAACAAATTGAGCTGGGGCCTGGGCCACCCTCTAACGCAAACACTAAAACTAATTGCAAAAGGAGGAGACTGATAATGTACCATTCAGGAAATGAAGTGCAATTCGTATATATCTGGGTCGCTTGAGGAATAGAGTAAAAAGAATCATAGGACTAGAACATCAGTATTGTGTGCTTCCCAGAAAATGATGGTACAAGAAACCAATAAACATCCGGCAAGTGCCCAAGGAACTTAGGGACTGAAGGGTTGGTTATCCCTTCCTGTCTAGATTCTCTATAGAGACATGCTTTTTGCATGAATTGCGATTGTGAAAAAATTCTTCTTTTCGCATGATCACCCCTATCATTTGTTGACTGGTATTGATGGTGTTTGAACTCTCCACACTGAGGTACCTCTGGCTAGCACCCAATGTATGCGTTTTAACTCATAAAAATGGTAGCTTTGGTTGATTCCCAATTGTGAGAAAAGTGGGTTGAATGCAGAAGCCTGCTAAATTTCTGCCCCCATTTTCACTTTTTGCTGGTATTTTGCTGACTCTGTTGGTGCCCTGGGTACTGCTAACCAGTCCCAGGGCCTGTGCTCTGTGTAAAATGAGTATGCAAATTAGTCTAATTATAATAGGCCATGTCAACCTATTTATAAGTCCCTAGTCTATGGTAGGGCATGTACGTTTAGGGACCCCAGCACAGGTGGTGCACCCATAGGTCCACTGCTGAGGTTCCCAGTCTCATTTTAAAGGCAGGCCTGCCTTGCTGGCTGCTTTTAAAGTAAAGCTATATGCAAATTAGCCTTTGGAATTATAAATACTTCGAAAGTTTTAAACTACCTTATTTTCACATATAAGTCACCCCTAAGGTGTTTCCTAGGTGCATCCAGTGCTGGGTGCAGTGTAACTATAAGCAGGGACCTTTAGTGAGGAAAAATAGCCAAATTTGTTTGTTAGAAATGGGTTCTTTGGTTGGCAGTCGGGTTACCCCCTGTCCAAGCAAGGACCATTCCTCTAGTCAGGGTAAAGGAGAATCACACTCAGTTAACTACTGCTCAGCCCGTGGTAGCTTGGCTTAGCTTCAGAGACAAGGTGTAAAGTATTTGTACTAACACACACAGTAACTCAAGTGAAAACACTACAGAATGACACACCACAGGTTTAAAAAAATAGCTAATATTTATCTAAACAAAACAAGACCCAAACAACAAAAATCCGACATACACAAGTCAAGTTATGAATGTTCAAAGAATAAACTAAAAAAAAGCGCTTAGAAACAAAAAATGCTTCGATGAGGTGAGAACACAGTGTCGTTCCCAACAATCTGATGCCAATGGCGCCGAGTACGGAGTCAGGAGACCGCCAAGTACACTACCTTAGTAAAATGTGAAAACAAGCTGATGCGTGAAGTCAGGGATTGCGGCGTCACTGGATCCGAGGCGGCATTGGTTCCGGTGCTGCGGGACGAAGGAGCTGAGGCGTCATGAAGAGGGATTGGGTCCTTGCTGCAGAGTGGTAGAGATGAGGTGGCATACGTGAATCCGTGCACTTCGGAGGGAGTCGAACATCTGGCGGTCACGATGTGGTGCCATGACTTCCACTGAGTCGTAGACTTCGGTGGGGCTGCGGCATTGACGGACCTGTGAGGGTCGTCACACTCCAGCGAGGACCACGGAGTTGTTTGCAGGTGGCTTCACGGAATTCGGCAGCTGCGTCAGTCTGGAGTCGTCCGAAGTCAGATTTCTTAGATTTTCCCCAGCTTTTCCTTTCAAGGGCCCAGGGACTGGATAGGGCACCACTTGTCAGGGCAAGAGTCTCAGCAGAGAGTCCAGTTACCGGCAGATAGAAGACTTTGCTGTCCCTGAGACTTCAACAACAGGAGGCAAGCTCAGTTCAAGCCCTTGGAGATTCTTCACCAGTGGGAAGTCACACAAAAGTCAGTCTTTGTCCTCTCTCAGACAGAAGCAGCTACTGCAGGCCAACCCAGCAAAGCACAGTCACAAGCAAAGGGGCAGTACTCCTCTTCCAGCTTCAGCTCTACTCCTTGGCAGAGGTTCCCTTTGGTTCCCGTAGTAATCTGATTTTCAGGTGTTTTGGGTGATCTTCTTATACCCCTTTCTGCCTTTGAAGTAGGCCTACTTCAAAGAGAAGTATCTGTTGTTTTCAAGATCCTGCCTTGCTCAGGCCAGGCCCCAGACACATTCTAGGGAATTGGAAACTGCATTGTGTGAGGGCAGGCACAACCCATTCAGGTGTAAGTGACCACTCCTCTCCTCCCCTCAGCCCAGATGGCCCCTCAGGATATGCAGGCTACACCCCAGCTCCCTTTGTGTCACTGTCTAGAGGAGAAGTGCAAACAGCCTAACTGTCAAACTGACCCAGACAGGGAATTCACAAACAAGCAGAGTCACAGAATGGGTTAAGCAACAAAATGCCTACTTTCTAAAAGTGGCATTTTCAAACACACAATCTAAAAACAAACTTCACTAAAAGATGTATTTTTAAAATGTGAGTTCAGAGACCCCAAACTTCACATGCCTATCTGATTCCAGAGTAAATCTGTGCTTTAAAAATACTTAAAAGCAGCCCCCATTGTTGTAATTTAGCAGTGATTAGATTAAGCATTAGCAGAAGACATTTTGTCTTTAGTAACTATTATGAACATTTTGCGGAATCCATTTTGTATTCATGGCAGCCATTTTCTCTGCTACATGCTGCCATGTGCTCACCATGTGCTCTGTCCTACCTTTCTGTTAACTGCTCTTGAAATCTGCCTAGTGACAAGTTATATTTAGCATCTCTTACTTTCGCACATGCTCAGTAAGGTCTGCAGCTGTTAGTCCTTGGAAACTGTTAGCTCCTCCTACCTGTCGACTGTGCATTTTCCACATGACCTTACATGTATACAAGTCTTGTTTCCATAATTGTACCATCTCCTTTTAGCCCCTGCGTGGGTATAAAAGGACCATGCTCTCTCAGTTCAGTGTGCTACTTCAGACATTACCCTAGGGTGCTGTTTGAACTGTAGTACCACCTCATGAGGTTAATAAACTTTTGTCTTTTATTCCAGTTTCTGTGCCAACTTCTTCCTACTTGGTCTGAGGACTTTGTGCAGAGAAAGGTGAACCCCTTGCACTAGTAGGCCTTGCTGAGGCTTACTTCAACACCATGTTAACCTATGAGAGAGATAGACCTTGCAACAGTGACAACCACATTTGGCAGTATTTCACTGTCAGGACATGTAAAACACATAAGTACATGTCCCACCTTTAACATACACTGCAACCTTCCCATGGGGCTCCCTAGGGCCTACCTTAGGTGTGCCTTACATGTATAAAAAGGGAAGATTTGGTCCTAGCAAGTGGGTACACTTGCCAAATCGAATTGTCAATTTAAAACTTCAATCTCAGACACTGCAGAGGCAGGTCTGAGCCATGTTCATAGGGCTACTAATGTGGGTGACACAATTAGTGCTGCAGGCCCACTATTAGCATTTGATTTACAGGCCATGGGTACCTCTAGTGCACCTTACTAGGGACTTACTAGTAAATCAAATATGCCAATCATGGATAAGTCAATGTACACATACAATTTATGCAGGGAACACTTCCACGTTAGCACTGGCCAGCAGTGGTAAAGTTTCCAGAGCAAAAAAACAAAACAAAAACAGGGTTGAGCACACAGAAGCAACTCTGGGAAGTAGAGGCAAAAAGTTAGGGGAGACCATGCCAATGATGCCAAGTCTAATATTGTTTTTTCTCATTGTAGTGAATAGGCTCCATAGGTTGAAATGAGGAGAATTTATTTTATGAAGAAAGTCTCAAAGGAGCTACATATAGCATGTTTGGTCTCAAACTGATTGTTATAATAAATGCAACGACTTGTCATTGTTGGATTTAATGTAACTAGTTTAGGGAAAGAGAATTAGAACTCTTCCTAAAAGTTACCAGTTTCAACTCTGTAGTGCCCTTCTCTGATTGGCCAGCATCTGGCAGCATGGCCAGGCTGCCTTGATAAGGTGTGAAGTGGCCTGGGCTGAACACAAAGGAAGTGCCCAGGGAAGAGATGGTAAAACAGTATGGGGGGAGAGCAGGAATATTGGTCTTCAAAGGAGGGAAGGACATTTGGAGCAGCTCAGGACCTCCCCCATTTCCTGCAAACCAAGACAACCAGGTGTCCTTTTGATTAGATTAGGAGAGGGCAGGAGAGGGGTGTGTTCAGTTAAGAATTTGTAGCCACACCAGTGGGTGGACTCAGCCAGATCTAACCTCCAAAATTCAGTTTCTGCTATCTTGGATGTTTAGGAATGTTGCTCCCTGGGATTGATTTTTGCCACACGTCCCAGAAATCTTTCATCCTAGAGGGTAGTGGCCTGCCTGAGACTGGACAGTTATCTCCCCTTGCTTTCCATCTCAGGAGCAAGGATAAATGTGGCAGAGCCTCACCCACACCTTAGAGTCCTACAAGTAACAACAACAGAAGAAGAAGCTCTGCCCTGCTGGACCCCTGACCTTCACCTGGACACTGCACTCTGAAGGACTGCACCAGCTGCACACTTGCGCTTCACCACTAAGACTTTGCCTATCTTCAACTGATTCAAGAAAGGACTCCCTGCTTACTACAGGTAAAAATACCTAACCAGAGTCCCCTGCATCAAAACCTGAAGGAACTGACCAGCTGACAAGTGGCTAGTGGTCATTTTGGAGTTTGAGCCAGGTGCATTCTGGGTGTTGGGGTCCTAACCCTCAAGGAATAGCTCAGAGCATCTTAAACCTTGGGGTAAGCTGTGGACTCCTAAAGGACCTTCAAAGACCTTGTGGAAAAATATACAAAAGTTTGAAGAACTTTGGAGAACTAGTGGAAAAAAGCTCCATAGAGGGACCAACTTGCCATGGCGAGTCAAGCCGGCTTACCTCAACCGCGACCTGGCCTGACTTGCAGATTCGTCCCACTAAAAAGCGCAGGAGTCCCAGACTTCCAGGATTTCACCAGGGGCTCCTGGAAAGGTGATCTTATGACCTTGCTTCAAAATTGGTTTGCTGTGGAGGGTCGACCCCCATCAGAAGGAAAAAGCTCCAAAAAGTGACAAAGTCCGAACATAAAAGGTTGACCGGGACTTCCTACGCAGTGTATCCGAGGAGGGCTCCAGGGACATTGGATCAAGATTCAGCTTTGGCCCAGATGAAGATTTCTGTCCTGAAAAAACATCTAAGTCCGAAGGTAGCATTATTTACCAATGTCTCCAGCAACGGGGATCCAAGGAGAGCTCCAGGGAGGTCGGATTGGACTGATGACTTCGTCCCACTGAAGAAAATCTTCAAGAAAAAGACTAAGGCCCTCATTATGAACTTGGCGGTAATCACCGCCAACCGCCGTGCTGACGATGAACAGAAGACCCTCAGTGGCGGTAGACTGCACACTGCTGAATAATGATGCCAAAAAGTTAAACCTCCAAAAATCCTGCAACCTCTACCTACCGCCAGGGCCTATGACGGTGTAGTGCTTTGCTCTTATCTAGTTTCTAAGCACTAACATAACACAACAGAAATGCACTTCTGAGGTCAAAGAAGACTTTTATTGTTGTTAATTCTTCCCCAACCACAATATTTATGGATGACGAATTAGTAGCTTTCAAGTCCGCGTTAATCAAACAAAATATATCAGTTTGCAATATACACAGCAGGTTATATTTATAAGATATTGAATGCAAAGCAAAACAAATACTTCACCGTGTGGGAACTATCTACAGCTTCATCTTTCTAAGGTCTGCAAGCTGATGACCCCTGTCAGCCGCGGGAAAGAGATTCATCTACCCACACGGGATTGCTGGCAGCTGGCGCCAAGCTCCAGCACGAGGTCCGGCAGATTCGAATCTGACCCTCTGCAGCCTGTTACATTCGTTACAAAGGTGTGCCCCCTCCTCTCAGACCTGGGAAACTGAGCAAGCCCTCTGGAGACTGGCCAGGTCTCAAAGACTACTCCTGTTCCCAAGCTCAAGCGAAGAAAAAACAACACCCATGTACTCTCTCTTATCATGTCTAGTCTACTGTGAGAAAAACATCTTGGTTCTCTGGTGCAAAAACACAGCTTGGAAAAATACAGCTTGGATTCTCAACTGCAATGTCAAACTCCATGTTAAAGGCAATAGGCAGCTAACCTAGATATCAAATGCAATGTCATGTTAAAAGCGATAGGCAGCTAACCTAAATATCAAATGCAATGTCTAGTGTCATGTCAAAGCCAATAAGCATCTAAGCTGAATACAAAATGCAATGTCTTATATCATGTCAAAGCCCATAGGCAGCTGAGCTGAATACAAAATGCAATGTATAATATCATTTCAAAGCCAATAGGCAGCTGAGCTGAATATAAAATGCAATGTATAATACCATGTCAAAGCCAATAGGCAGCGGAGCTGAATACAAAATGTAATGTATAATATCATGTCAAAGCCAATAGGCAGTTAAGATGAATACAAAATGCAATATATAATATCATGTCAAAGCCCATAGGCAGAATACAGAATGTAATGGCTAATGCAATGTCAAAGCCCATAGGCGGCTAAACTGAACAAAACATACCATGTGCTACTGGTGAACATTGAGCAACTAATATGCGCAGTGGTGAAACACAAAGTCATTGGTCAAAACAAAACTTATCAAATGGCAGTACAGACGGCAGAAAGCAGCACACCCCACCCCGCCACCACCATGCAGACCAATCCTCTGGCCACCAAATAATAATGAACAAATCAGCGTGGCAGATAGTGAATGCCAAACGACCATTGGCGGTATGCACCGCCACAGCCAGTAATGGGACCCACCAACAACAAATGCACACATTGACAAGTCTGAAACCCACACACCTGACACAGATCCACAACAATATAAAACACTCACATACACACCCCACAATCCTTTGCATTGCCAATAGCATGACTGAGATTGACAACACAACACTCATACACCGAACCCAACATCACACAAGTCACACACACAAACACACCACCTAAACACATACATTCCCCACACAACATCAAAAGCCAGACACACAACCATACAACAGCACCCTCACCTATACACCTACAACACACTACCCACAACACACACCATGGCACCCCCTAAGCATCCCTGCTTCACAGACAGGGAACTAAAGACCATGGTGGATGAAATACTCAGGGCCGAGCCACAACTATTCGGGGCACAGGTGCAGCAGACACCTGTGGCCAGGAAGATGGCGCTATGGCAGCGGATAGTCAACAAGGTCAACGCAGTGGGAAACCATCCACGCACAAGGGATGACATCCAGAAGATATGGAACAACTGCACTGGAAGGTTTGATCTATGGCATCCAGACACATCGCTGTACAGAAGACTGGTGGTGGTCCCCCACCTACTCCCCCTGAATACACCAACTAGGAGGAGAAGGTCCTGGCTATCCTGCATCCGGAGGGCCTCACCGGACTCACTGGAGGACTGGACTTGGGTAAGTCAACTACAACACCTTAACAGTCACCACACCTGTAATGCGTGTATCACCCCACCCCTCTCACTACCACCAGGACTCTATCCCCTACCCAGTCCACAACACCCACATCCAAGTTCCCTGCATGCCCACAATCCCGCAAACACACCTCCATCCAGCCCCCTGTGTACAGTCACCCACCCCTGCATGGAATCCCAGTGGGAATACAGCACCCACAATGCAGCCCCAACCCCCACAAAAAATGCAAATAAATGTACATGATGGGACCTGGCATGCCATGACAGGGGAATCTAACCATCAAATAGTGCAGAGCAGTGCAGCATTTGCCGATAAAGTACCTGACACCCACCTGTATATTCCCCCACACACAGGCACCACCACCCATGCCACCTAGACGCAAATGTCAAGGAGTGCCATCCCTCCACCTGAAGACGGATGCCCCACTCAAGAGACAGTAGAGGGATGTTTGGAAATAGAGGAACTCTCTGGCCCATCACACAGTCCTGGACTGCCACCCTCCAGAAGCCCCACTCAAGATAACATTGGCACGCTTACCACCCAGGCAACATCATCAGCTCTGGCCAGATGACCCTTCACCAGTGTGTCCTGACCATGGACTGGTGGCCCACATGTACAGATGCCAGATTTTCCACCCACCAACAGGCAGGTTTATGAAGGGCCAACTTCAAGTGGGACTGCCAGACCTGTGCAGGGGACACAGGCACAGGGGGCTAGGGCCAGTTGGAGGGCATCAGTGGCCCAGGGGGGTGGCCAAAGGATAGATGCTTCAGCCCAGGAGGTGATATATGAGATTCTAGGAGCATACCACCATACTCAGGACAGGATGGGCCAGATCCTGGCCACCCTGGAGCAGAATCAGAGGCTGCAGATAGCACACCACCAGGAGGCCATGGAGCAATGGAAACAGCTCAATGCCACCGTGGCCTCCATTGCAGGGGTGCTGCAGCACCAGTACCACAGCCAGCCTGAGTCCTCCACCCACCTGCAAGCCCCTTCCACTAGCCAGGACCCAGCCCTGCCATCTACATCTGCAGCAGCTACTGGACTGGTGGCACTGCCAGAGGACACACAGGAAACCAGCACCCCTAACACTGCAGCCCAGCTGCACCATCACAAACGTGCCCTCAGACCCAGGCATGCCACTGAAACACCAGCCAAGTCCAAGACCAGCGCAAGGAAGTGACTCTGCCCTGAGCTGTCTCCCTTGTGTGCCACTTAGCTACCCTGTTGACATTCCACTGCCATCACACCATCTTCCAATTACCACATGGACCAAAACCCAGTGCTACCAATAGCTGTGCATATGTACCTGAGTATGTATTTGCACCATGTGCCCACTCTCTTTCACTTTCCCAAAACTTACATATATTTTGCCATTTAATAAATACACCTATGCACTCAAATTGTATGTCCCTTCTCAAGATGAGATATGAATTATGAGTGTGTATGCATTAGCCAGTTAATATCATAATCACACCTTTTTTGCAGGAGAGGATCCAGCGCACTGTATTGTTTGAAGTATGTCACACTATACATAATACTGGGTTTTCTGGCACATGCCACTTCAGTACAGTACCTTAGAGCCACTGGAAGTGTAGGCAGATGAGCTAGGTCCTGGAGTTGAGATCGTCCCCCTCTTCTTCCTCACCACCACTCTCATCCCCTCTCTGAGGTTGCAGGGCTGGTTGGCCAGTACCCTCCTCCTCCTTCAGAAGTGGGATAGCTTTCCGCAGAGCATGCAGCAGGCCACCACTATCTTACACACCTTGTCAGGGACATAGCACAGGGATCCCCTGAGAGATGGAGGAAACAAAATCTAGCCCTCAGGAGACCTATAGTGTGCTCAATCACCCTCCTAGTACGTCCATGGGCCTCATTATAATTCCACTCTGCATATGTCCTGGGATTCTTCACAGGTGTCAGCAGCCATTGCAAGTTTGAGTAGCCAGAATCACCTGCAAAAGTGGTCTAAAGAGGACTTGAACAAACTGCCTTTATTTGCATACAGCCTGCCTGTCAGCTATGTACTGATCCAGTGTCACACACACTCACCTATGAGCCAACCTCTGTCCCCTTGTAGTTGTCCCATCATGTGTGGCACACTGATGTTTCTCAGGACAATTGAATCATGGACTGAGCCTGGGAACCTGCCACTGACATCAGCAGTACACACCAATTGTACATTTATGGAGTGATAGTTCTTACAATTCCTATAAACCTGTTCATTCACTCTTGGAGGTATGAAAGCTATGTGGGTTCCATCAATGACACCTATCACATGGGGGATATTAGCAAAGGCATAGAATCCAGATTTGATGGCGGGAGTTCAGCCCTTTGGGGAAACTGGACATATGTTTTCAAGTGTTGAACGTAGGCATCCAGGAATTTGGATAGGATTTGGCTGAACACTGGCTGTAAGACCCCTGCACCCATGCCCACTGTCACCTGAAATGAGCCTGTAACCAAACAATGGAGCACAGATAGCACTAGCACAGTTGTAGGGGTGGCATGCTGATTTCAATTTGCCGGTTTCAGAACAGGATCCATTAATACACAGAGGTCATGGATTGTAGCTCTATTGAGTCTGTAGGTGATTATGATGTGACGTTCCTCCATAGTTTCCAGATCTTCCAGGGGTCTGTATACAGATGGGGCCCTCCCTCGCCACATGGGTCTGTACCTACAGCGGAGGAAAGAACACATTTTGAGTGTCAACTTAAACTTTCATCCTATGATGTCACTGTATTTTTCAAAATGTGACACATAGGTAGCACACACAAATGGAAAGAATGAGGTACACCGTCAGGCAAATGTGTGCTGAGTTAACTCTGTCATAATGGCATCACGGTGTGGACACACTTCCAAAGATGGGTACATGTGTGGATTATAGAATGATGTCAGGAAGCGATGAAGGGGAAAGAGATTGGGGCCCTGAATGAGGCCCCTGGCCAGGCTATTGAGATGTGGTGGTAGCAAAATGGCAGCCTCCTGCCGTCCAAGTGTGATAGAGTAGAAGAGACTTAGTTCGGCTGGCGTTGGTCGTCATGGCAGAAGGCGGTGTTCACCGCCATGCACATGATCAATGGATTACATGGTTGTCAATGGGGAACCTGAGCCAATCATGATTGCCGCTGGCAGTGACCGAGCACACCGCTGCGTCACCTACACCATTTTGTCAGACCCTTGACTCCTGATTCCTGTGAAGGGTAAAACTCCACGGTGCGTGCTGCTGTGTCCTGAAGATGGTCCCTGAGATGGCACGTGTTACAGGGGAACGGGCCACAGCCTTCACTATGGAGGAGATGGAGAAGCTGGTGAACAGGGTCCAACCCCTGTATGCAAAGTTGTAGGAGCGACCAGAGGAGCAGGTGAGTTGGCATCTGTCATCCTTAGATGTGTGTGATTGTGGTGGATGCCTGTTTGCATGTGGGTGTGATGTGTGACTGCCCAGCCATAGTTTGTCTGGCACGTTCTACCTGTGAGTAGAAGACATGCATGTCAACAATGGCCGTTCCATATGGAACGACATGGCATTTGTATTTGGTGCACACATACTGACGTCTGTTTCTTTGCTCTGTGTGTCCCATGCAGGTTAGCGCCCGTCAAAAGAAAGGCCTGTGGCAAGCCGTCGCCAAGGAGGTGCAGACCCTGTGGGTCTACAACCGGCAGAGCACCCACTGTAGGAAACAGTGGGGGGACCTGAGGCGATGGGCCAGGAAGACCGGAGAGGCCCAGCTTGGGAAAGCCTTCCAACGAGGAAGGGGTGCCCGTTGGACCCTGACCCCCTAAAGGCCTGCATTCTGGCGGTGGCCTATCTGGATGGGCACTTGAAGGCAGCACAGCAGCCACAAGGGGGTGAGTAGCAACACTGTTGTGATACCACTTTGATGAATGTATTTGAGTGCCTTATGATGTATGCATTGTAATGCCAGGCACTTAGACAGGTATGCCCCTGCAGTCCTGCCCCCTCCAAGTCCTTGGGATGGTGTAAGGGCTAGTTTTGGCAGGCAGAATAGGCCTCTGAGGGGTCCCCTTTATGTCGTCTGGTATTAATGGTGGCCTTATGGCCTTGTAAGTGAATTGGCTGGGCGTGGTCTCCCATGGGTGTACTTCACAAAGTGTATCAGGTTTGTGTTTCATGCGGGTTTTTTGGTGTATTCTGGGGTGATGCCCACTAGTAAGGGGCACATTTATTACATATGTTGTATGTGCTGAGGGTACGTGCGTGACTTGGGTGGGAGTGTGTGTGAGCCAAAATGTACATATATTCAGGATTTGACATAGTTCTCCCTTGTTTTGTTTCCCCACTCCTGTGTTCATGTGTCCTTTGTGTACATTATCATCATCTGGTGAGGGAGCTGAGGCACCGGCGAGTGGGGATGCAGCAGCCCACGGTTACAAGGAGCCGACCAACGCCAAGGGGACCAGTGGGTTGCAAGGAGAGGGCAGTACCACGGGGGTGCAACCACCACTGGAGGTAGTGACTCTGATACCTCCTCCGATGGGAACTCCCTGATGGTGGCGGACGCTACTGGGCCTACCCATTGTTTGACATTTTCCACCACCCCGATACCATCACCACTCTCCCAGTTGCTCCCCACCCAGTTGCCCGTGCCCACTCATCCAGGAGGGTGGGTGTCTCCTTTGCCCCAGGCACCTCATCCCCTGCCCCAGTCAGCCCTGCTGCCCTCACGGAGGAGGCTATTGACTTTCTGACAACCATCTCTGTAGGGCAGACAACCATTGTGAATGCCATCCAGGGGCTAGCATCCCAGATGCAGCAATGCAATGCATACCTGGAAGGCATTCACAGTGCCATGTCTGGCCTACAGAGATCTTTTCAGGCTCTTGCCTCCTCTTTAATCGCAGCCAGTGTCCCTGGTCTTTCTGCCCCCCCCTTCCAACACCCCTACCCCTTTGAGCACCCCACTCCCTTCACCCAACCCAAGCACACATACAGACAGCCATGCACACACATCAACACACAAGAAGCACACTGAAAAACACAAGCACCACACTTCCCACCACAGGTATGCGCACACACAACATACAAAAGCACACACAACAACATCCACTTGCCCCAATGTGTCGACCTCCCCACCACTCTGTCTGTCACCTTACCTTGCACACCCCCATTCATGCAGTCACCACAACATCTGACATCCGAACATGCACCCCAGACACCACACCTGCACTCACCACGACTACATTCACAGACACTTGCATCACACTCACCAGACCTGCACACACACAGACAACATCCATGTACACTGGCAGCCTGTCTTCTCACACTGTGTCCACACCCTCCAAAAACACTCAAACAATCGCGCACATTCACACCACACACATCCACCACACATAAGCATACTTTACATGCACCTGCATCCACGTCCGGCACACCTGCACCTGCACCTGGAACGACTACTCCCTCAACCTCCACTCCAGGACCTGCCTCCAAATCCCCTCCAACTGCACCTAAGAAGCTTTTCCTCCCCTGTGTTGACCTGTTTGAACTCACTGGCCCACCCCATATTGTCCCTAAACGTGCCCATGTCCTTGCCCAGTCCACTCCTTCCTTGTCCAAGTCCACCCCAGTCCACCCTTCCCATTCCCGTGCAACTTCCCCAGGGAGGAAGAGACCCCATGTTGCCCCAGGTCCCTCTGCCATCCCCCGGTCCAAGCCCACTCCCCCTCCTTCCAAGGACAAGCCCAAACCCCCTCCACCTCCCAAACCTAAACCCAAGCCACCCCTTTCCAGACATAAGTCCCCACCCCCACCCCCACCACCCCCTGCCCCTGTTCCCTGAGGTGCCTGGCAGCCCCATTGATGCCCCTTTCGAGTGGAGTACCCTTTGCACATGTGGGAGTCAAGTTCAGCCTTTATTGGCCCTTCAGGGTATTTCAAATTGACTGGCCAATGGCCTTCTTTGGACATTACTTTTTGTTCATGTGAATAAAATTTCAGTGCACAGTAGTACTGTTGGCACAATATAGTGACATTGTTCAGCGTTTTACTGTGGGGGTGTGGTGTGCACGTGTGTACTTTGGTGCAGGTCTTTGTTGGCTTGTGTCTGGTAGGTACATCTTGTTTTGGTATGTATGGATTGGGATGTGGGAGGGGTTAGGAGTGTGTTGCAATGTGGATCTGTGCCCTTTCTTCCCTTGTGTACTAGGCTGCGATACTTACCATCGTCGTCTTCGTCGTCAGACATGGTCCTGGAGGAATATGGCAATTAGAAGCACTGGCATTATTTCCAACTCTAGCTCCATGTCTGCATCTGCGTGTTCTGTGTACTTCCGGTGGGTGTTTCCTTTTATACTGTTCATTTCTGCAACACTTTGCCTGGAGGTGGTTCCCGCCCGGAACTGCTGGCGGTGTGGTGTTTTATTATTTGGTGGGTGGGCAGGTCCTTTCCGCCGGCCTGTGGGAGACCTCCTCCATCCTTGTCGGGACTACAAAGATGGTAGTGCGTGGATGAACCGCTACTTGTTTTTCATATGCTTCATTATTTGGCGGTCCGGACCACCAGCCTGTTGGAAATAGTTACCACCATCACTGGCAGGGTGGTGTTTACCGCCATGTTCATAATAACCACCTATGTCCGAAGGACAACTTTTGTCGGAGGCCTCCCGCTTGCTGTAGCCAAGCACGGCTCCATCACAGTCGGCCTCAAACTTTGAATTTGCCAATAAATCAGGCGTTACAAACACAACTCACCCTATTCATTTTAAGGAGCCTAACAGAGGAATTGGGTGATAACTCCTGGGGTCCAAGATATTACCCTTTTAAAAAATTGGTACCACATCAGATGTTCGCCAAGACGTTGTAGGCCCTATCCTTCACATCATGTTAGAATATAAGTTAAAAGTGGGTACCAAAACTCTGGATATTTTAAAAACAAATCCATGGGGATCCCATCCAGCCCAGGGGCCTTATTGGGAAGACTATCATGTATAGCCTTTAATACCTCCATCACCGAAAAAGGGGGACTAAGATTCAATGGTAAATTCACCTGATGAACATCGGCCCTTAACTCATTTGACCCATAGATACTGGAAAAGGATCAACCTAGGCTTCAGAGATAAGATGTGACATAACAACGTCCGAAGAATTACCATTACCAAGACCTGCATGAACCACCCACAAATAAAAGGCACGTGTATCCTTTTTTCGGCAGGCAACCACTATAGTTTCCCACTGCTCTTCTTTCATTTTGACTCGCTGCTTCTTCAGGGCCCATGCATAGACCTTTCTTTAGGCAGATATAACATCCTGCCCGAGAGCGTAATGCCAAAAGGCGTTTGTCCTCATGCACGCTTTGTCAAGCCATGAACAACCAGATAAGGAACCTTTCGTTATGGGTCTCCTCATCAAATCCCTAATACAAGATAAAAGCTCAACAAAACCTGATAGTTAGCAGCGACACCACTATCCACTATTATCAAATTGGGACAGTCATTTTGCACCTGGTCCATAATAAGTGCTAGATTAGCAAAACACCTGACCACCGTCCTGCCATGATCCTTAGTCCCTAGTTTTTGATTGGAAGCAACCACCCTCATTCCAGCCTGCAAAGAATCTTTAACAAGTACGCCCAAAGGGTTGTGGTCACTATAAACAGATGGGATCACTAAAGTCCTAAGGATCAAAGCTAGTAGGTTCTGAGAAACAAACACATAGTCGATGTTTGAGCTACACCCCCGCCCAATAAAGGTTGGAGCCACCATATAGTCAGGGATAATAGCAGGACCGGCCAAGTCATGTAATAGCAGGAAGGCATATAAGTGCCGCCCCTTCGGATTCAAATCTGCCTGGTCCACTTAAAAACTCACAGGGGCAATGGGGAAGTCCACTTGTAGGTATATATTTCTCAGCTTGGCATTAAAATCCTCTGCCAGTAAAACGTTAAATAACCCATCTTTAGCCTGGGCTCTGTCAGCCAAAGAACTAATGACTGTAAACAGGTCACGAAAAGTAGAATTATTATTAGATGCAAAATCATTATTATAACAATTCACCATAAAAATTCTTAACTTACCACCCCAGCTGACCTCCAACACCTGAGCCCCCCCATATCTGTTGTTACCAGAAGAATTTTGAACCCGATATTGACTTAAACCAAGCCACTGAACCCCCTTTAGCACGACCTGAGGTTGAGGGAATGGCAAAATTGCTGGAACTAGTGTACCCATCAAGAACAAATTCAGACATTCCAACTAAAAGATTTCAAATACATTATCTTGCTAGCGAGAGGTTGGAATTCAGTTGGCAAAATTGTCACCTCTGCAGGTGAATTTGCAGAAGAACTGGACTCAGGCTCAGTGGGCATAACAATAGTGCTCCCACAGTCAACTCTGCTAGTCACATTGATAGGAATTATAGATAGTTGTCAATCAACATCTTCTAGCTCATTCCAAGGTGAATATCTATTGCTAAGTGGAAAAGGAGTAGGGGAGAACAGTCCCTTATAACTGATGGGGGAGCATGTTGAGGAATTTGACTTACAGTAATATCAGCAATACAAGCAGGGCCAGATGTTTATTAAAAAAGCCCAAAGGTAATATTCTGATCTGCCTGAATCTCACCATGTAGGCACTAGCTAGGGTAAGCACTTCCCTAGCGACTCCAGTATCATAGAATTTAACAATCTCAAGATCACCAAGAGCTTGCGTCCTTAAAGGAGTTATGCCTCCCAACCGTCATACAAACACAATGGGGGTCATTCTGACTTTGGCGGGCGGCGGAGGCCGCCCGCCAAAGTCCCACCATCAGAATACCGCTGCGCGGTCAAAAGACCGCCGCGGTAATTCAGAGTTTCCCGCTGGGCGGGCGGGCGACCGCCAGAAGGCCGCCCGCCCACCCAGCGGGAAACCCCCTTCCACGGGGATGCCGGCTCCGAATGGAGCCGGCGGAGTGGAAAGGGTGCGACTGGTGCAGTTGCACCCGTCGCGATTTTCAGTGTCTGCTATGCAGACACTGAAAATCTTGGTGGGGCCCTGTTAGGGGGCCCCTGCAGTGCCCATGCCATTGGCATGGGCACTGAAGGGGCCCCCAGGGGCCCCACAACACCGGTTACCGCCAGCCAGGTTCTGGCGGTCAAAACCGCCAGAACCAGGCTGGCGGTAAGGGGGTCGGAATCCCCATGGCGGCGCTGCCTGCAGCGCCGCCATGGAGGATTCCTCAGGCCAGGGGAAAACCGGCGGGAAACCGCCGGTTTCCCTTTTCTGACTGCGGCTTTACCGCCGCGGTCAGAATTGGCCTGGATGCACCGCCAGCCTGTTGGCGGTGCATCCGCGGTCCCCGGCCCTGGCGGTCCATGACCGCCAGGGTCGGAATGAACTCCAATCTCTTTAAAAACATCACACTTACAGCATACATTTGTATTTAACCAAAAAATAAATATGTTTTTGAGAGCTGAGGTAGTTTCAATGGTATTCCCTTGAAGCTTAGGCACATTATCTAAAAAACCACATACGGACATGAAGCTTGGGGCAAACTGATGACTGGGAGCTGAGTCTGAGAGTACTCTACCAATTGTTGATTACGTTAGCTAGCAATATGTGACATGTTATGAGGAAACTGGGGGAATCGGTCCTGTGGATGGGGCTTAACAGTAATTGTAGCTAACTGTTTGCCTAGGCCATCTCCACTACTGCCATCCGGTGGGCTGGGAGAGAAGCTCTGAACAACTACATCAAGCAAAAGACTAGAACCAAGAGGTGCTAACGTTGAGGGGGACCGATCAGAGACCCTTGTCTGAGTTGCTGCAGACTGTAATTAAACGGGTCCATTCTCTACCACAGACATTAAATTGCTCGAGCTAGATTCTAGCAAGGCTAATCGACTATGAAGATGTTGCAGCTTGGAGTCTAACAAGTCATTAAATCAAGTCTTCATCAAAGCCCAGGAGTCAGCATTGGATAAATGCAGTAACACAGGGTTCACAGGATTATCAGATTTTGGAGGCTGCAAAGGTCGAGTTGGCTTGGATCATGGGGCCCTCCATTTGAATAAAGGGCACCGTTGGAGAGTTAACTTGTGGTGCTCTTCCAGCAGGACCAAAGTCAGCGGGACTTGGTGTTCTCCACCACTAAGGAAAGACTATGCTCCACTAGCTTAATTTAATTTAATACCAAATCTACAGCCTGTACTAAATAATTGTCAATGGAGGACCGAGAATGAGTTTTCAAAGTTGAAGTGGATCCAGTAATAACTTTCCTTTCTCCTATATTGACAAGCTTCCCAAAAGAGGAGACAAAGAATGCCCCAATAAATAGCCTAAAGTTTACTGTCGTAGTTTGGACTCTTGCTCTGAGCAAGACTGCTGGTTTAAGGATGACAGTACTTTTGTTTGTAGGCGACTGCGTCTTTCCTACAACAAGTTGCAACTGTTATCCCAACCTTACCGGCTCACTAGCAGCACCTCACCAGAAACACAATAGTAAAAGGTGATTTATGGCAGCCGTTTATGCATGGACTCAAAAATAAGATATCTCAGGGAGTGTCGTGGTTAAACGGAGATTACCCTTTTCTCACAGATATATTATGTCTCAAACAAACACAGGCAATGACACAGATGCAGTAAAGTTATAGTAGTTTTTATTTAACATAACTGCAAGTTGCGATAAGTTGCATGGACTGCAATGATTAGGATAATGAATAAAGCAAGTAACAGTATTGTGAAGATGAGAGTCATTGTTACGAAGACCCCCACCATTTTGCAATACATAGAAAAGATATATGAGATGGAATATGCCCTAATACCCTAATGTGAAAAGGCCTAACCTCCTACCTAAAGGAGAGCTGGGTTTGTTAAACCTAATCTGCCAATGCCGTGTCCATGAGAGGAGCCCCCAACCCTCGTTACCTTGGAATGAGGTCTCTATCTCAGACCCCGCAGGGACACGAAGACTGGGTCAGCGTCAAGACGACTGCAGCATCGATCTCAGCGATGGTGGCGATGCCCTCTGGTCGGAATCCCTCTGATTATCTGTCTAAAGTGTGATGTATTTATACAGATCTACAAGGTCCCCTGACGTAGGTGTATTCCTAAACAATAGATAACAGACATGCTTGGGACGGCAATTAATATCAACAATCCCTAGAAAGTATAGAGAGGGAAAATCCCTAAGTGTGAACACCTACTCTTTGTTTGTCTTTGGTGCTTGATCTTGACGCCTTGGCGCGGTGACACTGATAATGTTACCCATAACAAGTGGCCTAACTATAAACAAGGCAGCCATTTTAGAAGAAATAAATAATTAAATGGGCTAAGACAGAGCAAGCTAAGTAGGTTAAAAGTCACTAGGTGACGGGGGCACGAGTCTACAAGCCAGAGGCTAAGCTAACTCCTGTTATCCCATTAATTAAAATGAACTAGGATTCACTACACCCTCCCCATTGCCGTAACAGGTATGACGAAGGTACAGGAACCCAAATGCTAAAAGTTGCTTCTGAACTAAAAGCTAAAAGCAAAAAAACAAGCTAAAAAAAGCATTAGCATGTACTAAAAAAATATGTTAAAACAAATCTGTTAAAATACATACAGAGATGTTAATGTCAACTATGACAAGTGCAGTGTGCAACAGCAAATGTCAATTTAAATGCATAATTTGGAATCGGGAATGGCAAGTCAATTCATCAAATTATTTGTTATACGCATGATCTTGAAGAATGTCATTGAAGTCACCAACCAAGGACCTCAAAAATGAGTCAACATCATCCGATGTTAAGTCGAATGCTGGGCGGACAAACGGATCCACAGAGCAGAAGTGAGCCATATTTCCTGGTGTATCGTTATCTGTTGCAGTGCCCTCATCCATGTTCATCTCACAACGGAAGGCTCATAGGTGGCCTCGCAGAGCAACCTCAGTCTCAAGGGGCATGACCGTGTATGAACCCTCATCGGTGATATCAGCAGTTCGTGGTCCACAGGAGATGTTGGTGCAACAGCAAGACAGACCATAGGCAGATGTTCAAAGAGACACCATATGCAGCGGAAGACTGGTTGTACACACCAGAGAAGTGGCCGAAATGACAATGACCAGTTGTGAGAAAACAGGGCTGATTGCAGAGGCCCCCTAACTTTTTGCCCCCATTTTCCACTTTATGCTGGTGTTTTCCTGACTCTGATGGTGCCCTGGGTACTGCTAACCAGTCCCAGGGCCTGTGCTCTGTGTAAAATCAATATGCAAATTAGGCTAATTATATTTGGCTAAGTTAACCTACCTATAAGTCCCTAGTATATGGTAGGGCATGTAGGTTTAGGGACCACAGCATAGGTATAACTTGTTCAGGTAAAACGTTTTAGACTTTACCTAAAAAGTTGCCAATTTCAGCCCTGCATTGTTTTTGCTGCTGTGCTCTGATTGGCCAGCCTGCAGCAGCTTAGCCAAGCTGCCTTGATGAGGTGTGAAGTGGCCTGGCTTCACACAAAGGAATGTGCTTGTGGGAGAGAATCTCCCCTCAGCAGATGGTGAGGCAGGAAGGGGGAGGGCTGCCAAACTGGTCTTCAAAGGCAGATAAAGACTTTTGGAGCAACCAGCAACACCCCCACATCCCGCAACCCCGGACAACTAGGTGCCCCCTTGATTAGATTAGGAGAGGGCAGGAGAGGGGTGTGTTTATGATTTTTAGCCACACCAGTGGGTGGGCTCAGCCAGATGTAACCTCCAAAAATCAGATTCAGCCATGTTGGATTTTTAGAAAATGTTGCCTTCTGGGATGGATTTTTGCCACACTTCCCAGGAAGTGGTCATCACAGGGGGACGACCCTGTACCTGATTGGAGAACCAGGACCCCCCTGCTTTTCACCCAGGAGCAAGGATAAAACTGGCAGACCTGGACCCACACCTCAGATCCCCACCAGATTTCAACAAGAAAATAACTAAAGCAGAAGAAGGACTGCCCTGCTGGACCCCTGGCCTGCACCTGGAACCTGCACTCAGAAGGACTGCACCAGCTGCACACTTGGGCTTCACCACAAGAAGGACTTTGCCTGGCTTCAACTGGTTCAAGGAGGGACTCCCTGTTTGCTACAGGTGAAAAATTGCTATCCAGAGTCCCCTGCACCAACTCCTGAAGAAAGTGACCAGCTGACCACTATCCAGTGGCCAAAAAGGAGTTTGCGCCAGGTGCATTCTGGGAGTGGTAGTCCGCACCCCCCAAGGACCATCTCAGAACTTCTGGACCCATGGGGTGAGCTGTGGACCCCAAAAGAACCTTAAAAGAATATCTGGGTGAAGCCCCAGAAGTTTGGAGAAGATTTGAGAATTTTTGTAAAAAAGCTCCATAGAGGGACCGACCCGCCGCGGAAATTCTAGCCGGCTTGCCTCAACCGCGACCCGGCCTGATTTGGTGGTTCGTCCTGGTAAAGAAAAATCTCCGAAAAAAGACTAAGGGGCATATTTATACTCCGTTTGCGCCGAATTTGCGTCGTTTTTTTCGACGCAAATTCGACGCAAAACTAACTCCATATTTATACTTTGGCGTTAGACGCGTCTAGCGCCAAAGTTCATGGAGTTAGCGTAATTTTTTGGCGTGAACACCTTTCTTGCGTTAATGAGATGCAAGGTAGGCGTTCCCATCTTAAAAAATGACTGCGATGCATATGCGTCGTATTTATACTCCCGGGCAAAAATGACGCCCGGGAGTGGGCGGGACTAAAAAACCTGCATTTGCGCCGGATTTTAGCGCCTGGGTCAGGGCAGGCGTTAAGGGACCTGTGGGCTCAGAATGAGCCCAGAGGTGCCCTCCCAAGCCCCCAGGGACACCCCCTGCCACCCTTGCCCACCCCAGGAGGACACCCAAGGATGGAGGGACCCATCCCAGGGAAGAAAAGGTAAGTTGTGGTAAGTATTTTTATTTTATTTTTTTGGCATAGGGGGGCCTGATTTGTGCCCCCCTACATGCCACTATGCCCAATGACCATGCCCAGGGGACAGAAGTCCCCTGGGCATGGCCATTGGGCAAGGGGGCATGACTCCTGTCTTTGCTAAGACAGGAGTCATGTTAATGGCGTCTGGGCGCCCAAAAAAAATGGCGCAAATCGGGTTAAGACGATTTTTTTGCCTCAGCCTGACTTGCCCCATTTTTGGACGCCCAAACGCCATTTTTCCCTACGCCGGCGCTGCCTGGTGTACGTGTTTTTTTTTCACGCACACCAGGCAGTGCCGGTCGGCTAACGCCGGCTAACGCCATTCAATAAATACGGCGCCCGCATGGCGCTTCAGAATGGCGTTTGCCGGCGCTTATTTTTTGGGCGCAAAACTGCGTTAGCCGAGCAGGGCTCCATCGCGGTCGGCCTGAAACTTTGACTTTGCCCCGGTCGAGGTGCAACCAGATGACCCGATTGGCGCTTTTTGTTTCTAAGCGCTAGAAAAATAATAATTCTTTAAAAATTCATATCTCCGGTTCCCTTTATCCGATTTTATTCGTTTTTGTGTCATTTTAAAGATAAAAATATAAACTATTTTTATAAAGTGGTTTTGGATTTTTAAACTGTTTCCTGTGTTTTATTTAATTACTGTTTTGTGATATTTGAATGCTTTATACACTGTCTCCTAAGTTAAGCCTTGACGCTCGTTGCCAAGCTACCAAGGGTTGAGCTGGGGTTAATTTACTGAGACCTAACTGGACCTAAGTGGAGGTTAGTGGCTTGTTGCTAGGTGTAGGTACCTACCTGCCCTTACCAATAACCCATTTTCCAACACCAGTCAAGCTCCAGTTCCACCAGCAAAGGTGCACCGAAGATCCGAACCATGCGCTCACGGCACAGTGGAGTTGGCAGGAGCAGCTCCATTGCTCTGCGCTGCTGGAAAGAAACAACCACTGCGAATTAGAAGAAATAGCAGTAGTAGTCCGCCAATCAAAGCCAAAATAATTGGAAAGCCACCAAACACACTTGAAAAGAGAGAATGGATGGCTGACGGGATGACTCCGAAGACAGTCTGGAAGATGGACATGAAACCAGACCCGACAGCCTTAAAGAAATGAACAATCCCAGTGGTGCTCGAAGCATTGAATATTCTGGATACCAGCTCTCCAAAGTGTTTGGGGAAATTGGTATTTAAAAGGGATTGTATCTCGGCTGATGATCTCGCAATCTGGAGAGCATACGTCTCCTTTGCGGATGTCAAGGCGACCTGTTTTTGAAACAATAGCGCCTTTAGCCTGCTCAGCTTGTCATAGTTCACATTAATAGTATCTATCTGAGGCCACATGTCAGATTCTTTTATCTCTCGTGTGGGGGGAAACAAAACATGTCCACAACACGTAACGACCTTCGTGACCGAGATTGCGTAGGCAATTCCAGGTCGCATGCCGCAACAACTTTGATCGTTCAGTACCACATAACTTCCATTGGAAAGTACATGAAACACTGGACGAATCAAGGGGACAGGAGTACCCGCCAGAAAACAGGCCAAATTCGCGACCCCCGCATTGCAAAGACCGTGAAGAGACACCTGTTTGCATATTATAGAATGACGAACAGCAGTCTCACATTCGCTTCCGCTAAGAAAGACCTCCCTTTCGCCGTTCAGACATCTATAGTCAAAGGGCAACTCCCACTCTTCCTTAATAAAGCTATCTCGTAGTTGCTCATATCGTCCCACTGCAAGATGTTTCAGGCAGCTCGAGAAACGAAAAGTCGAAATCGGTAAATTAATAATGCCGTGTAAGAGCCAGATAGTTGAAGGACTCTCTGCTACCGTGAAGGGCAACTTATCTAATTTCTCTACTTGAAGCAGGGTGAAACTAGCCTCCCTTTTAGCCATTGTTTCTTGTTCCCTGGAAAAATTAAAAGCAGTGAAGAATTCACTCCCATTAATATACTTCCATGGAATGTGGCCACTTTTCAGTGTCTGCAACGTCCAACCTAGCTGCATGATGGAACGGAGCTGTGTTTGCCCATGATATAACCGGGACAAGTCTGTCTGAGTGATGTCAATAGCAGACAACACTATATTTGATGGTGAATAAATCCTGTTGGACAATGTATTCATGTCATTGTCGACAACAGCTAATGTTTTTTTCAAAATTTTCCTTATCTAGTTGCCTTAAACGCGCAACAGCCTCAACTTAGGAAAGTTTCCAAATTTCATTGTACTTAACATATAAAAACCTTTTCGAGCGCTGTTTTCTAGGACTCAGCAGAAAATCCTGCAAGTCTATACTGTCAGAAAGAGTGTTCAGGTGTTTTTTAACTGCGGCTAACGTGTTCGTTTGCACCCATTGCTGGCACAGCTTACCCACACTGTATGTTGTAACTATACCTGTATGTTGACCAGATATAAAGCGAGGGTCTGGCCTGTTAATAGAAAAAACCCCTGAAGAGTTCAAGAAACGCCTTTGACACTCATTAGTGTTGGTGGGCCATTCCAACCACCTGCCGGGACTGGAAAGTGAAGAATTATAGGTACCACCCTTAACCATTGCATATAGCCTGTCCTCTGTGACATTAAGGAAGTGTTGCCAATCTTTAAACTTTGCCGAAGTAGGGATACTGGGCGTGTTCAGATCTTTAATTTTTGCTATCCCCACACAGGATGTCTACTCAATACTGTCATTTAAGAAAATCATTTGCACAGGAATCAGGCATGCTCGAAACAAAGCCTCCCTACCCTCTATCCGCCAATCTTGTGTTCCCCATACACTTTTCAAGTCAATAGTGCTCTTCCAGTATTTGTAACCCTCAATCGAGAGCCAGGAAACAAAGGGATCTGAATAAATCAGTTTTGTATCTGTTAGCAAAATTTTCCTAATTTGTGCCGGAGGTATTTTAAAATCATACGAGTCTGCTTTTCTTGTATCATGCCCAGAAAAGTAAGTAAATTTATCGCTATAATACTTTGGACTCCCCACCTGTGGTGTAGAACAGTGTTCCCACTGTGTGTAGTTCAAGAGAGTCCTGTATCTAGTGGCACGATGTAGGTAGTGATGTCCCCAATTGTTATAGCAGAACATTTCCCCATAATTAATTGTATAATCATATACATCATCACTTTCAAAAGCGGAATAGTCCTTCATTTTAGTTAGCATGGAATCAACTGTTCGGACATCCCAATCATCAGAGACAACATCAGGTGTAATTACATCAGTCATTGAAATTTTGAACACGTATGGTATTTGAATAATTTCTGTAGGCCCGTATATATCGAATGGAACTTTGTCCCACACAATCCCATCAGTAATTGGTATTGCTGTAATATTTACAGGGGACAAATCTCTTCGGACCTTATGTGAAGAATGATGTGGTGTTAAAACTTCATCAACAGACTCCACTGAGGAGCGATCAGTAATATAGTGTCCATTTATCAGTAAAAAGAAAACAGTCACAAAAAAAATCCATAAAAATAATGCAATAAATGTCAAACAGAACCACAAGTAGTTCCATGGGTAGATCAAATAGTTATTTTTAAGCCATCGATACAGCTTACTACTTTTTGAAATATTGTCAATCACTGTAGAGGATGAATCCGAAGAAAAATCATCAATGTGAATGAAATAGTCAGAGGTAGTCTCTGCAAACACAGGAGCCGGTGTATTCTGATCCATCCTACGTGGAGACTCTTGGTAGACAACGTCATTAGTCGTGGAAGTGATCGTGTAAAATACAGCCAAATCTTGAAGCGGGTGGTCACTGAAGATGTGACCGGAACCAACAAAAGTTCATTTTCCGCCCTCCCCATGGTCGAGGAGGTGTCTGGAACAGCAGTTGACATAGTTGCATAGTCTGTAGTAGTGATGTTCATCCTACTATGTAGATAGATGTCCTTTTGGGTAGTGAGAGGAGATCGGGAACCACCCAAGGGACCTCCTGGTCTACTGTGAAAGATCGGCCACATGGTGTAATTTGATGTCATCAATGGAGGTGAATCTGTTCGACTTAGAACCAGACAGTGGTGGTAAGATGACAGTCCTGGTGCCTTTTATTCCCAAGACTGGTACAGGTGCTCTGTATGATGGACCAAACTCCTTTTTCACAGTGATCTTCTCACGAACCAGATTCTCAGTTTTAGGAATCCAGCCAGTCGAAGTTTTCGCCAATTCCTTTATTCCTAAGGTGGCAGCACTTGCAGATGATTTATCATCACAAAATTGTTGAAGCTCCTGTAAAACAGTGAGACGTTCTTTTATGTCAAACGGTGTTTCTGCTGCCACCATACCAGGGGCATCAAGATCTGGGACATACATAGGTATCCCAAAGAGAACCTCATATGGAGAGCGCCCCCCCCATGGACCGTCTTGGCAGATTATTCAGTGCCCGCTGGACCCCATATAGGTGATGCAACCAACTGCGGCCTGAACCTAATACTCGAGCTGTTAAGGGCTGCTTTAGATCATGATTCCGCCTCTCCACGACAAAATTTCCCTCGGGATGGTAGGGTGAGGAGTAATGGAGTTCAACACCCATCGTCCCCATGGTGTCCCTGAATGCCTTAGAGGCAAATGCAGGGCCCTGGTACAAATGGAATGCTGCCACCGCATATGTTATGTTATGTTATGTTATGTTATGTTATGTTATGTTATGTTATGTTATTGAGACTTATATTGCGCCAGCTACCTGGAGGCTTCGTAGTGCTGATCAGCTTGAAAAATTAGAACATACTGGAGGAATCCTAAACTTCACTGGAGAGGGGGGACTTAGAGGAAGTTAGAATAGCCAGGTTTTAATGGCTTTCCTAAATTCAGTCTCCTGAGTCATCATGCGAATATTCGTGGGAAGAGAGTTCCAAAGTCTAGCTCCCTGGTACTTCAGGGATCTTCCACCCCATGATGTTCTCTTTGGGTACCACTACAAGGGCTTTAGAGGCCGATCTCAAAACTCTTGTGGGTGTGTATAGTGAAATTAATGATTTTAGATAATGAGGATCCTTTTTATATAGAGCTCTGTGGAAGAAGCAAAGAGCCTTAAACGTTATCCTTTTTGCCAATGGAAGCCAGTGCAGTTCAATCAGAGCTTTTTTAGCTGATGTGGTCCTAGGCAGATTAAAAAGCAAACGTGCTGCAGCATTTTGTACCACCTGTAGTTTGTTAACCACATAACCTGGAGATCCCAAAAAGAGGCTCTTTCCATAATCTAATCTAGATAAAATCAGGGCTTGTACGGCCAATCTTTTGGCCAATGGCGGAAGCAGGCCAATACTCTTCCTTAGTAGCTTAAGAATCCCAAAACATGTGGCTGACGTTCTCTTGGGCTGATGTTCCATGGTGAGTTTGGGATCCAACCAAACTCCCAAGGCTTTAATCTGAGCTTTTGGCCAATGGCGGAAGCAGGCCAATAATCTTCCTTAGTAGTTTAAGAATCCCAAAACATGTGGCTGATGTTCTCTTGGGCTGATGTTCCATGGTGAGTTTGGGATCCAACCAAACTCCCAAGGCTTTAATCTGAGCTTTGAGGGGGGGGGGTAAGTAATCTAAATGTATTACTGGTCCTATATTTTTAGCAGGGTTGGCCAGTTTTCCTAAAAACATAATTTCTGTCTTTTCTTCGTTGAGTTGCAGCCTGCTTTCTGTCATCCAGGCAGCAATTGCTTGGAGACAGGCAGGCAAGGCCAAGTTGTCCGCCTCCTTATTGGAGGAGAAGGAAACCACCAGCTGTGTGTCGTCCGCATATGACACCAGGGATACCCCAAAGGGTTCTATGACTTCTGCTAGGGGGGACACATAAATGTTGAACAGAGCGGGACTCAAAGATGAGCCGATAAAGATCAGCAAATCTTTTATAACAGTCCGGGCGTCAGCTGACCGCTGTGGCCATACCCACAGGAATCTAGAACAGGAATCCACAGCCAGTAAAATGTATTTGTATGCACCATCAGGCTGTAAGGGACCACAATGGTCTAGGTATACACACTGAAGTGGCTTGTCAGGCACTGAGAGGGATGTCTGCGGAGGACGTTTGATATTAGAGCCCTTAATCTGTTGGCAAACGTCACAGCAAAGGACATACTGCTTAGTTCGTCTGCATAGATCAGGCCACCAGTAGCGTTGCTGTAGAATTGTTATTGTGGCCTGTATACCAGCATGTGCAGAAGCAACACCCTCATGTGCTGCTGTAATCAGCTCTAATCTCTGGTCCTCATTGGGGATCACTCGATCTCCAACTCCAGGAATCGTTGTATAAGCAACATTCTGTGCACTGATATGGTAAGTATAGTTTGTAGGGTATCCTTTCGGAAGGGGCTTGCCTGCAGCCGAAGTTTTAACGGCAATCAGTATTTCATTATCCAATCTCATTCGAGAACGAGTCACTGCAGCCACAGAATCCGTAGCTACTGATGCTTTGGCCGCTTCATCAGCCAATGTATTACCGGCAAAGTGTACTCCTACACATTGGTGTCCTAATGTATGGACTACATGGACACAAAGTAGCTTATCCTAAGATCAGCCACTCTCCCCCACAATGTTTTGTGTTTAATGGTGTTCCCTTTTGAATCTCTAAACCCGTTCAGTTTCCAATGATTGAGATATTCATTGTATGACTGGACGCAGTAATATGAGTCAGAGACTATCAAAGTCTGGCTCCCTGTCTCAGTATGTTCGAGTGCTAGAATAATAGCTTTAAGCTCAGCCAACTGTGCCGTGCAGTCCCCTAAGGTCTGCGTGTAGGTATTGTGAGGGTGGAAAACTCCATCTTCCATCACTCCGCTCACGGCTGCGCAAGCTGGCGAGTATTGATGTTTAGTACCTACAGCCGGTTGTGCTGATCCGTCAGTATATAAGATAGTATTGTAACTGTCTAGTGGCAAGATATTTAGAGGAGCGGGGTACTCTTGTTCATACTGGAGAAATTCTTGTGTTTGAAGTCTTGGATCTAATATATAATCAACATCAGTGGCGGTCAGAGACGTTGCCCATTGAATCCAACGTGGATGTAATGCCTTAGCGTTCGGAACGCTTGCTTTAGTGACAGCCTCTAAGGCCGTCACCAGGGAGACAACAATAATGCGTTTCCCCTGGGCAAGTGGCCTCTCTGTTATGATGGCCATCTGAACTGCCGTCAGAATCTTTTCTGTAGGTGCAAAACGTTGTTCAGCATTTGAATATAGATGTGATTTATATGCTATCGGTATCGTGTCATCCTCATTAAAGGTGACATAAGTAAATCCAAGGGCACCAGCAATTATTCTGATGACCAAGTTTGTTTTATTGTCACGTGTGTGTAAGTGTTTAGCTTCTAGCCTGTCCTGTTATATGTCCCTAGGGATGTGTGTGTGTTGAATCGTCCAGCGTTTGCTAGAAATATTGGGCTGAACTAAGTCATAAAGTGGCTTGATGCATTCTGCATAATCTGGAATGTATGTTCTGACAAAATTGAAGAAACCCAGTAAAGACTGCAATTTCTTAAGTGTGTTTGGAGGCTGTAGTTGAGCACACTTCTCTAGAAAGTGCAGGGCCATGCTCTTCCCCTCGTTTGATAGCTCATATCCCAGGAATAATACACTAAGAAAGGCTATCTTGCTTTTCTTAAAATTGAATTTATAACCGAGGTCTGCAAACCAAAAAAAGAACCGATCGACCCTCGCAAGATGAATGTCGAGGACGCCGTCTGTGCGATATATGTCATCCACATAGGACAATGCCTCGGAATCAATATCATGTAATATTGATGTTACACGGGCTGAAAACAGGCCTGGGCTATTTTTATAGCCTTGAGGTAAACGACAAAAGCGTTTCTGAAAGCCAAATGAAAATGCACTTAGGTCCCTACTTTCATGTGCTAAATTCTGGCAGAAGAATCCATTAGATATGTCTAATGTTGTTTTATATTTTTTACGCACTATATTGTTTATCAGTGCTGTGCTCTGTGAATTTTGTATAGCATACGTGCGTGTATGACTATTTAAGTGTCTATAATCAACAACTATTCTATATGAATGGTCTGGCTTTGCTACGGGGAATAACGGATTATTCATTGCAGATGTACAGGGCTCAATTACTCCCTGGTACTCAAGTTGTGATAGGATCTCCTTCACCGGAGTCTCGCTTCATGTTGAACAGGATATTGTGGCTGCGGTTGGGGTGTAGACCTAACGGGTATAACATGACAAGGAGACTCCTTGTCCCAACCTACATGATTGCGGTAAAGTGCAGGTGCCTGCGCTAAAGCCCATTCAGCAGCATAGATTTCTTTTGCTGCTTCTGGAACAAGATCGGAGAAAGAAGGCAAAATGACATCTTCCCCATTTGGGAGCTTGCGGACGTGTTCAGGTGGCCAGTCTCTCTCGGCCAATAGGATATCACTAGTAAGTTCATCCCAAAATATTACACTAATAGTGCGCTTCACGTCTCCCTCTATCTGAATTTTTAAATCATAAACCCTATCGGGGCAGGAACGTGGCCATCCGCTGATTCAACCGCTATGTAATCGCTAGTTGCTGTCGCAGATGATATTTCAGACTCAGGCGACATATCGCGACTTCTGCCGCACTGTCTAACAGAGTCACTGCCCACATCTTGTTCCTCAACAGCGTTCTCAATTTTACTGGCATTTTTAACTGTCAAAGCTGACACCTTTTTCTTTTTAAACTGTGGCTTTTGCTGAGGAATCTTTTCTTCTTTTTTTAACGGTAGACTGTTGTGAGTCTTTCTTCTCTTTCACGTATTCCGGACTTCGATCTTGATGGCCCCCTCTCTCGCTACATCTATCTGGGGCGTCCTGAAAGGAATGAGAGGGACGTGAATCAGTATATCTGTCTGGAGTTTTAATGTTCTCCCTATTTCTGAGATTATGGGGGTCATTACAACCCTGGCGGACGGTGTTAAAGCGGCGGTAAGACCGCCAACAGGCCGGCGGTAAAAAAAATGGGAATTATGACTGTGGCGGAAACCGCCAACAAAGACAGCCACTTTAACACTCCGACCGCCACGGCGGTACAGACAAACAGCTTGGCGGTCACCGCCAACAGACAGGCGGGAGACAAAGTACCTCATACAGTATCACAACCTACCAATCCGCCACTTTTTCCGGAGCGGATTCACCGCGGATAAAAACACGGCGGAAACAGCCATTTCAAAAGGAAAACGCTCACCTCTACACACTCCACGAGGAACGACGACACCATGGAGCCGGAACTCCATAATCTTCCTGCACTAGTCTTCCTGCTCCTATACGACGATCATCAATGCCGGTGGTGAAGACAACAGTGAGTACTGCACCTACAACATAGGGGAGGGGGAGGCAAAAGACAGGGACACACACATGCATCACCCCCACCCCGACCCTCACCCACTACAACACACACACCAATGCATATCTAAACATTACAGTAACAACCACCAACCCCCCCCGGAAGAATGCAAAGACAAAAGGAAATGAGTGGAACCATTGTAATATATCAAAATACAGTAAGCAAATATATACATATATATATATATACACATTAAACAAAATATACACCACGATTAGTAGTGCAGGTAATGCACCATTCATTGTCCGTGGACCACTGGGCCCAAAATGCATGGGCGAGGCCCACACTAGATACCTGATCAAAACGGAGAGAACACTGCTGGGGCATCAGATAGAAATACAACAGGCACCACAGGGGGAAGGGAAGGGGGGGCACCTCAGCTGGATGAGTGCACGATGCCAGATCCACAAGGGGGCTCCATGCCCATTGATGTATCCTGGGGAGTGCAAACCCACAGTCTCTCAAGTCTCTACAGTGGGTGGGTTGCCCACTGTACCATCCTGGGGAGTGCAAAGCCACAGTCTCTCAAGTCCCTACAGTGGGTGGGTTGCCCACTGTACCATCCGGGGGAGTGCAAAGCGACAGTCTCTCAAGTCTCTACAGTGGGTGGCTTGCCAACTGTACCATCCGGGGGAATGCAAAGCCACAGTCTCTCAAGTCTCTACAGTGGGTGGCTTTCCCACTGTACCATCCTGGGGAGTGCAAAGCCACAGTCTCTCAAGTGGATAACAGTCTCCACAGGTTCTGGAGGGGGACTGGTGCCCAGAGTGCTTCATCCTGTGAAGGACAGAGGTAGTGGATGCATGTCTCCACTGGTTCAGGAGGGGGCCTGGTACCCAGAGTGCTTCATCCTGTGAAGGACAGAGGTAGTGGATGCATGTCTCCACTGGTTCTGGAGGGGGACTGGTGCCCAGAGTGCTTCATCCTGTGAAGGACAGAGGTAGTGGATGCATGTCTCCACTGGTTCTGGAGGGGGACTGGTGCCCAGAGTGCATCACTCACCCCGTGATGGTCCCTGTTGCGTCACTGCCCCTGCCGCCCATGGGCTAGCGGGGCTTGAGTTGGCGGTCTTTGCCCTGTTCAGCGGAGTTTGCCATGGCGGTCTTTGCCCTGTTCAGCGGTGCTTGAGTTTGCAGTTCCTGACCTGTTCAGTGGTGCTTGCCCTGTTCAGCGGTGGTTGCCATGGTGGTCTTTGCCCTGTTCAGCGGTGCTTGAGTTTGCAGTTCCTGACCTGTTCAGCGGTGCTTGCCCTGTTCAGCGGTGCTTGCCATGGCACTCTTTGCCCTGTTCAGCGGTGCTTGAGTTAGCAGTTCCTGACCTGTTCAGCCATGCTTGCCCTGTTCAGCGGTGCTTGCCATGGCGGTCTTTGCCCTGTTCAGCGGTGCTTGAGTTTGCAGTTCCTGACCTGTTCAGCAGTGCTTGCCCTGTTCAGCGGTGCTTGCCATGGCGGTCCTTCATTGCCCAGCTGGGCTGGGGCTGGCGGTCCTTAATTGCCCAGCTGGGCTGTGGCTGCCGGGGCCCTCCTGGGCAGCTGGGCTGTGTCTGGCGGTGGCCTCCTTGCCAGTGACGATCGGGCTGCCCTCCTGGGCACTGACTCTGGCGGTAAACTCCTGGTCGGTGACGATCGGGCTGCCATCCTGGGCACTGACTCTGGCGGTGGCCTCCTGGCCAGTGACGATCGGGCTGCCCTCCTGGGCACTGACCCTGGCAGTGGCCTCCTGGCCAGTGACGATCAGGCTGCCCTCCTGGACACTAACTCTGGCGGTGGCCTCCTGGCCAGTGACGATCGGGCTGCCCTCCTGGGCACTGACTCTGGCGGTGGCCTCCTGGCCAGTGACGATTGGGCTGGCGGTGGCCTCCTGGGCAGCGGGGATGATGGCGGTCTTCTCCGCCGTGCTACTCCTCCCAGACTTTGGTGATTTCTTCTGCCCCTTCCCCACCTTGGGAGGAGTCAAAGCTGAGTCGACACTCCCCCCTGGACCCTTGTGAGCGGCTTTTCTGGCTGGAGTCTTCCCCCTGTCCCGCCGGGCACTGTCCAACTTCTGGTGCTTCACAGGGGGGGGGGACTGGCTGTGATGTGGCTCCGTGTCACACTGGCTGCCCTGGTGCCCGGTGCACTCCACATACCTGTAACAACAGGCACCACTGGTCCCAGAGATTTTTTGGCTGAGGTGCTAGTATGGGACCTATGAATTGGAGGGGGGGTGGGAAAGAGGTCAAGCTTGGTCAGGAAAGGTTTCTTAGGAACACTGGGACGGGTAGCTGGAGGGGGTTTGGGAGTGGAGGAAGAGGCAGTGTTTGTAGGAGGTGTACGTTTGGTGACTTTGGGTGAAGGTGCATGTGCTGGAGGCTGTCATGAGGTGGATGGCTGTTGGGTGGGTGTGTGCCTGCGTTTGTGCACTTTGGGAGAGGGTGTCACAGACACACTGGGAGAGGACACAGGGGACGTGTAAATGGTAGTGGGGGTGGTGAGTGCACGTGAGCGGGGTGTGGTGGTGGGTGTGCTGGTGCGGGACGTAGTGGCTGTAGTGGTAGTGCATGCAGGTGAGAGTGTAGACGAGACTGGGAGGGAGGAGGGAGACGAGGAGGAGGCAGTGGATGTTGCTGTGTCTGTATATGTGTGATGCTTGCGTGAGTGCCCGTGGGATGTGTGGTGCTTATGTTTGCCTGAGCTTCCCTTGTGTGGTAAGGTGTGTGCATGCTGGTCTGATGGTGTGCTTAGGATAGGCTGGGGTACAGGGAATTGGGTCTGGGTGGAGGAAGTTGTAGGGGGGAGCCTAGACACAGGGACAATGGCTGCCATCAGTGCTGAGGCCAGAGTTTGCAGGGTTTGATGAAGGGCATCCTGACCAGAATGAATGCCCTCCAGGAATGCATTTGTGTGTTGCAATTCCCTTTCTACAACCTGGATGGCATTCAAAATGGTAGACTGCCCAACAGTGAGGGACCTGAGGAGGTCAATGGCCTCCTCACTGAGGGCAGCAGAGGTGGCAGGGGCTGAGGTGCCTGGGGCGAAGGTGATGCCCACCCTCCTGGGTGAGCGGGCATGGGGCAAAGGCTGAGGGGCTGCTGGGAGGGCGATGCTGGTAGGGGGGGTGGGGGCTGTACCTGTAGAAGTGGGGGGCACAGATTTTGCCACCACCACAAGGGAGCTCCCATCGGGGGACGACTCTGTGTCGCTCGTTGCAGATCCTGTGACCGCCGTGAAGCTCCCCTTGCCCTCCGTCCCACTGGTGTATTCCGAGTCCGTGGTGTGGCCCTCCATGGCCATGTGGGATGCAGCTCCCTCGTGCTCCGGTGCCACTGTACCTCCGCCTGACGATGCTAATGCACACAAGAACAGGGAGACCACAAAAAGAGGGGAGACAGCAGAAGAAAGACAGGTTGAGTGCATGGCTTACCGCTACCGTTGGCAGAAAATACAGACACAGCAGCCCCCTGCACTACGCCGCACTGTTGGGCTCTACAGATGCAATTCCTGGGATATGGGCTAAATGGCTACAGTCGACATCTGCACACATAGATGACACAGGGGCATGTATACCTGTACTTGGCACTCTACAGAGATGGGGTGGGGTGCCACATGGCCTGCATTACGTAGGGGCCTACCCTACGGAACTCGCCCTGGCCTGGGGAAACCCACAGCCCTCCTCCCCACCCAGACACCTTCACTGCGCGCAAAGTCAGCTGAATGATGTTGTACTCACCCCCTTGTGTCTGCTGTGATGCCCTCAAGCGCCCATCCAACTCAGGGTAGGCCACCCCCAGGATCCGGAACATCAGGGGTGTCATGGTTCGATGGGCATCCCTCCCACATTGGGAGGCCATCCCCAGCTGAGCCACCGCCGTCTTCTTGCTCCAGCGGCGAATGTCCTCCCATCTTTTCCGGCAGTGGGTGCTCCATCTGTGGTGAACCCCCAGGGTCTGGACGTCCTTGGCGATGGCACACCAAATATCCTTCTTCTGGTGGGCGCTGACCTACATGAAATGTATAGGGGAAGAAGAGAAGTCCTTAACAACTGCACCGTCGAAGTGAGTGGCCCCCATCCCTACCCTTGCCATGTGGCACATGCATTCACCATCTTTCATGCACTCAGAACTGTGCCTCCTTCCTTCTTACAACCAGCCCTCTCCACACAGGCATAGCCCATACAACGTGCTCCCTGTGTACTTACCTGTTGGTCTGGAGGACCGTAGAGTAGCGTGTACTGGGGGAGGACCCCGTCCACGAGCTTCTCCAACTCCTCTGCAGTGAAGGCAGGGGCCCTTTCCCCAGACGCACAAGCCATTGTCTCTTCCAGACAGAGGTCACAGAAGCACTTGCAGTGTAGGTCCTCTCCTGTCGAAGATCAGGTATCGAGTGAGTGAACAGATAGAAAATGGCGGTCACGTCTGCGGCAGTCACGTCCGCGGTGGTGCATTGCATAACCGCCGGCGTACATCATCATTGGCTCCTGGGACCCATAGGGTCCAATGTTAACCAATGCAGCATTGCGCCGCGGTCTTCTACCGCCTACCGCGACGGTGTACAACGCCAGCGCAGTTACCTCACATCCCACTGTCCCACTTTAGAGGTCAGGCAGCCACCATTTCAGGGGCCCACATGGCCTAATTACCAACTGCGTCACACAGACATAGGCCTTGTCGCACAACACAAATACAGGCCAGATTCTGTGTATGAATGGTGTTCTGTGTAGACTGTGGGTACATACCTCTGAGTTGTTTGACTCTGTGGTCGCTGTTGTCCTTCCTAGGCACCGTCCGCTGGGACATGTGAGGAGATGGCGGAATCCTCCGGTGTACCGACCGCTGGTGGACCTGTTGACAATGGAGGAGCGACATTTGATCATCACCTACAGGTTTGACCGTGTCACAATCCAGGAACTGTGTACCCAGTTGGAGCCAGACCTGATGTCAGCAATCCGCCATCCCACAGGGATCCTCCCTCAAGTGCAGGTGCTATCAGTGCTCCATTTCCTTGCAAGTGGGTCATTTCAAACAGTGGCCATGGCATCTAGGGATGTCCCAGCCTATGTTTTCCAACGTGTTTTCCAGAGTGTTGTCTGCCCTTCTGAAACACATGCAGAGCTACATCGTTTTCCCTCAGGTGGAGGATTTGCCTACAGTGAAAGGTGACTTCTATGCCCTTGGACATATCCCCAACATCATAGGTGCCATTGATGGGACCCATGTAGCTCTGGTCCCCCCCACAGGAGTGAACAGGTGTACAGGAACCGGGAGAGTTATCATTCTGTGAATGTACAGATGGTATGTTTGGCAGACCAGTACATCTCCCAGGTAAATGCTATGTTCCCTGGCTCTGTGCATGACGCCTACATCCTGCGGAATAGCAGCATCCCTTATGTGATGGGTCAACTCCAGAGGCACCGGGTGTGGCTATTAGGGGACTCTGGTTACCCCAACCTGTCATGGGTACTAACCCCAGTGAGGAATCCCAGGACCAGGGCAGGCGAACGCTACAATGAGGCCCATGGGCGGACTAGGAGGGTGATTGAACGCACCTTCGGCCTCCTGAAGGCCAGGTACAGGTGCCTCCATATGACAGGTGGTTCCCTATTCTACTCACCAAGGAAGGTGTGCCAGATCATCGTGGCCTGCTGTATGCTTCACAATTTGGCTTTGCGAAGACAGGTGCCTTTTCTGCAGGAGGATGGTCCAGATGACGGTGTTGTGGTAGCTGTGGAGCTTGTGGACAGTGATGAGGAGGAAACACAGGAAGAAGACATTGACAACAGGGACTCAGTTATCCAGCAATATTTCCAGTGACACACAGGTGAGAATACATTCCTGCCTACTACAAGTACTTTCACACTTCTACCTCTATCCTGTCTGTCAATTTCAACCAGTATATGGTAACTGAGTTGTACATTTTCATTACGGTTTCACAGGTGTGGTTTCCAACGTGTGTTATCTGCTTAGATTCATCATGGACTTGAGATGTGTGACATAGGTATGTTGACATTACAGTTGAGAACGCATTTTGTCACTGTCATTGCTAATACTCATTTTCAAGATCACAGACTGACTCCAGATTGTTTTGTGCTTCAAGGGTGTTTATTGCAGTGCTAAATATTGGAGTGGGGTTGTAAAATGGTGAGGGGTGATGGTGGAGGAATGTCCATGGCAGAGTCCAGTCTATTAGTCTCACAGGTGCATTGCCCATATGGGCATAGGAAGTGGAGCTGGGGCAGTTCCAATATGGACAGGGTTACAAAGTGGGACAGTTGGATGACAATCTGGGTGGTCTCATTTCTTGGCGGGGGTCTTGGCATCGTGCTCTGTCTTGTTCCTGGATCTCAGGGACCGTTTGCGGGGTGGTTCTCCGTCTGCAGGGGGTGAGGTGCTGGTGTGGTGGTCCTGTGGCGGTGCCTCCTGTCCACTAGTGCCGGTGGAGGTGGTTGGCAGTTCATCGTCCATGCTAGTGTCAGGGGCACCTTGGACTGCCACAGTGTCCCTCCTGGTGTTAAGTATCTCCTTCAGCACCCCTACGATGGGGCCCAGGGCGATGCTGATGGTTCTGAGTTCCTCCCTGAACCCCAAATACTGTTCCTCCTGCATGCGCTGGGTCTCCTGAAACTTGGCCAGTACCGTTGCCATTGTCTCCTGGGAGTGGTGGTATGCTCCCATGATGGAAGAGAGGGCCTTGTGGATAGTGGGTTCCCTTGGCCTGTCCGCCCCCTGTCGCACAGCAGCCATCCCAGTTCCCCTGTGTTCCTGGGCCTCCATCCCCTGGACTGTGTGCCCACTACCACTTCCCCCAGGTCCCTGTTGTTGTTGGGGTGGTGGGTTATCCTGGGTTCCCTGTAGTGGTGGACACACAGCTGATTGACGTGTCCTGGGGACGGAGGTATGGGCCCGCTGGGTGGGTGCTGTGCTGGTGTTACCAGAGGGTGGAAGGTCTGTGGTGGCCTGTGACTGGGTGTGGGGAACCGACTGTCCTGAGGCCCACGAAGGTCCGGGTTGGTCATCTGGATCCAGTTGGACAGAGCTGCTGTCATCATTGTGGGCCTCTTCTGTGGGTGGGGTGTAGATGTCTGGACCCTCCTGTGACGTTGGGTAGTGGTCCTGCAGGGGTGTAAAGGCATGATTATTGCATCTGTGTGTGTCATGGTGTGCAATGGGTGGGTGACTGTGTACCCAAGTGCTAGCATTCCTGTGTGGGAGCTTGTGTGATGATGGTTTAGGGAGTTTTGTGGGAATGTGCAGTGGCCATGCTTTAGTGATGGGTGTCCATGCTTTGTTGCTGCATGCAGGGCTTGGTGTTGGGATGTGTGGTTTGTGATGTTGGGACATTTGTGAGGAGTTGGAGTGATAGGGGAGGGGGTGAGGGTGGGGGTCTGTGATAGCATGCAGGTAGGGTGGGGGATATGATAGTTAAGATTTGACTTACCAGAGTCCATTCCTCCACCGACTCCTGTGAGGCCCTCAGGATGCAGAATAGTCAAGACCTGCCCCTCCCATGTTGTTAGTTGTGGAGGAGGAGGTGGGGGTCCGCCGCCAGTCCGCTGTACCGCAATGTTGTGTCTGGAGACCACAGAACACACCTTCCCCCGTAGGTCGTTCCACCTCTTCCTGATGTCGTCCCTATTTCTTGGGTGCTGTCCCACTGTGTTGACCCTGTCGACTATTCTTCGCCATAGCTCCATCTTCCTAGCTATGGAGGTGTGCTGCACCTGTGATCCAAATAGCTGTAGCTCTACCTGTACGATTTCCTCCACCATGACCCTGAGCTCCTCCTCCGAGAACCTGGGGTGTCTTTGCCGTGCCATGGGGTTGTGTAGGTGATGTGTGGGGTGGTGTATGTGGTGATAAGTGTGGTGATATGTAGTGGTGTGTGGTGTTTTGTGCGTGGAAGTAGTGTGGGTGATGGTGTTGAGTGCCTGTGGCTGCTAGTTTGTGGATGGTGGTGTCTATCTCTGGCCTTCTTTCAGATTTTTTTGTCCTAGGGGTTTGTGGGTGATGTGAGTGTGTGTTTTATATAGTATTGAGTGTGTGGGAGTGGTGTGTGTATGTGTATCAGGTGTGTGTATTTCGATTTGTCCAATGTGGTGGTGTTTTGGAGATGTGTGTGTATTTTGAGCTCGGCGGTGTGTACCGCCAATGGAATACTGCGGTTGAAAGACCGCCGCGTGGATTCGTGGGTCGTGATAGCATGGGCGTATTTCTGTTGGCGTGACGGTGGAGGTTTTGTTTTCGCCAGTTTATCACCGACCTTTGGTGTGGCGGACTTGTGTGGGTGTCTGAATTTTGTCGGATTTCGGAATGTGGGTCATAATAGCTGTGGCGGATTTCCACGGCCACAGCGGTGTGTTGGCAGACTTCTGCACGGCGGTAAGTGGCTTTTACCGCCAATGTTGTAATGACCCCCTATATCTCCTTTCGGAGTTCTCCGGGTGCGGAGAATCTGCTCTCTTATTTCTTTGGATTTCCTTGAAATCTTTTTTTTTGTCCCAGCGCTTCTTAGAGCCCTCTTGTGCCTGCTTTGTACCCTCCTTATGGGCGGTACTTTGTAATTCCAAGTTTTTTAGGTTTGGCTCCCAAACTATCCCGTTCTATACTAGTATAGGTATCGGAAATTATTTTCGGTAGCTGTCTCTCTTGTTCCTGATTTGGAGTTTCCCGGAGACGCTGGCGTATTGCCAGTGCTACCGCTTCCCCTTTAATATTACTGAGTATTATTGAGGATACAGTGTCAAAGTTACACATTAATTTCATCCCCAAATCCAGGGCTGGTGCAGCCCCATGCTCATTTTGTATTTGTTTTAACACTTCCGGTAAATTGGCAAGTGTTGGGGTACCATCTGTGGTAGTATATATGGCAGCGAAGACTGTACCCCATGTGGCACAGTCATCCAACGAGGGAACCATCCCAAAAGGCAAGCACATAGTGAGCAATCTATTTTTTTCCTGTGGTCCTGTATGGGGAAACACAGCTTCCAGCTGATTCGTTTTCTGGGCAATCCAGAACGGTATTTTTTCCCATTCAGTGGGCACTTTACCCATAATAGTATGCACTGTTTGTGGATTAATCCCAGTAGCCAATTGATAACCACCAGCTACTGGCGGTGCTGGACGCGCTGGTGTTGTGTTCAATGTTCGCATTACGAACTGAACTAATCGTCTAAATAATGCCACTAATTCATTATATAACACTCGTAAATCTGCTATCTGCATATTCTGTATGCCTGGGTGAGGTGTGTATGTGGCAAACATAGGCCACGTAGGTCCATCATTACTTAAGGGACCTAACCTCACTCTTCGTAGTACATGTGGTAGGGCGCCTTCGAACCAGTTCTTATGTTCCTGGTAGGTGTGCGATATTTCATGATACTGGTATGCTTGGTACCGTAAAGGTACGTTTGCAACTTCATATGTGTGGAATGTGTTTGTTCTTTGGTCAACCTCAGGAAAGGTGACCCAACAATAAAATGTTTCTGTTTGGTATGCTTCAGTAGCTTCTATTATCAGAGTAACATCCCGCCCTCATCTGTAAGGCCATGCGTTAATAAATGTTGCGTGAGTGCATGTCTAGCATTTTCAGGAATATCTATGGCCTCAGTCATAATTATTTAGAGAAATGGAACACCAGAAATGGGAAGTATAGTCCTTTTATGAGTTCGAGCTTGAACAACCTACAGCTTAATTAGGTGTTACCTTTTCAGCTGAGGAGAATTTTCCCAAAGACCACGGACGTCTCCGTATAATGGTACTTAGGGTACCTGTTGTCTGTGAGACAGTGATAGTCAGGGAATCGGTAAATTAGTGCCTAAACACCATCGTTGGTGGCACCATGTCGTAGTTTGGACTCTTGCTCTGAGCAAGACTGCTGGTTTAAGGATGACAGTACTTTTGTTTGTAGGCGACTGCGTCTTTCCTACAACAAGTCGCAACTGTTATCCCAACCTTACCGGCTCACTAGCAGCACCTCACCAGAAACACAATAGTAAAAGGTGATTTATGGCAGCCGTTTACGCATGGACTCAAAAACAATATATCTCAGGGAGTGTCGTGGTTAAACGGAGATTACCCTTTTCTCACAGATATTTTATGCCTCATACAAACACAGGCAATGACACAGATGCAGTAAAGTTATAATAGTTTTTATTTAACATAACTGCAATTAGCGATAAGTTGCATGGACTGCAATGATTAGGATAATGAATAAAGCAAGTAACAGTATTGTGAAGACGAGAGTCATTGTTACGAAGACCCCCACTATTTTGCAATACATAGAAAAGATATATGAGATGGAATATGCCCTAATACCCTAATGTGAAAAGGCCTAACCTCCTACCTAAAGGAGAGCTAGGTTTGTTAAACCTAATCTACCAAAGCCGTGTCCATGAGAGGAGCCCACAACCCTCGTTACCTTGGAAGGAGGTCTCTATCTCAGACTCTGCAGGGACACGAAGACTGGGTCAGCGTCAAGACGACTGCAGCATCAGTATCAGCGATGGTGGCGATGCCCTCTGGTCGGAATCCCTCTGATTATCTGTCTAAAGTGTGATGTATTTATACAGATCTACAAGGTCCCCTGACGTAGGTGTATTCCTAAACAATAGATAACAGACATGCATTGGGCGGCAATTAATATCAACAATCCCTCGAAAGAATAGAGAGGGAAATCCCTAAGTGTGAACACCTACTGTTTGTTTGTCTTTGGTGCTTGATCTTGACGCCTTGGCGCGGTGACACTGATAATGTTACCCATAACAAGTGGCCTAACTATAAACAAGGCAGCCATCTAAGAAGAAATAAATAATTAAATTGGCTAAGACAGAGCAAGCTAAGTAGGTTAAAAGTCACTAGGTGACGGGGGCACGAGTCTACAAGCCAGAGGCTAAGCTAACTCCTGTTATCCCATTAAAACGAACTAGGATTCACTACATTACCAGGGGAAAAAAAAAACTTTGCAAGAGCGTAGGCCCTGCCCGGCCTCTAATGGCCTCTAACGGGCTAAGACGGGCTTGTCTTGGCCTGGTCTTTACCGGGAAGCATTGCTGCCTAATGAGTGCCTCTTGGTGCAGAAGTCAGCAGGAGGCTTTCCTGTTGTAAGGGTGTCTGGAGCTGGTAGTGCCCAGACCCCACAGGGCTGACAGTGGAGTTCCTATGCAGTGGGAGCGTTTCTGCCTAATGAACGCCTCCAAGCATGGAACTCAGCGGGGTGGCTTTCCTGCCACCAGGGTGTCTGGAGCTGGTAGTGCTTGCCCCCCCCCTACAGGGCTGACAGTGGAGGGCCTCTGGGTGCAGAAGTCAGCCACCTGCTTTATTGCACCAGGGCATCCCCCCTAAAGGCCTGCATTCTGGCGGTGGCCTATCTGGATGGGCACTTGAAGGCAGCACAGCAGCCACAAGGGGGTGAGTAGCAACACTGTTGTGATACCACTTTGATGAATGTATTTGGGTGCCTTATGATGTATGCATTGTAATGCCAGGCACTTAGACTGGTGTGCCCCTGCAGTCCTGCCCCCTCCAAGTCCTTGGGATGGTGTAAGGGCTAGCTTTGGCAGGCTCATTAGGCCTATGAGGGGTCCCCTTTATGTCATCTGGTATTAATAGGTGCCTTATGGACTTGTAAGTGAATTGGCTGGGCGTGGTCTCCCATGGGTGTACTTCACACAGTGTATCAGGTTTGTGTTTCAGGAGGGTTTTTTGGTGTATTCTGGGGTGATGCCCACTAGTCAGGGGCACATTTATTACATATGCTGTATGTGCTGAGGGTACGTGTGTGACTTGGGTGGGAGTGTGTGTGAGCCAAAATGTACATATATACAGGATTTGACATAGTTCTCCCTTGTTTTTTTCCCCCACCCCTGTGTTCTTGTGTCCTTTGTGTACATTATCATCATCTGGCGAGGGAGCTGAGGCACCGGCGAGTGGGGATGCAGCAGCCCACGGTTACAAGGAGCTGACCAAAGCCAAGGGGACCAGTGGGTTGCAGGGAGAGGGGAGTACCACGGGGAGGCAACCACCACTGGAGGTAGTGACTCTGATACCTCCTCCGATGGGAGCTCCCTGATGGTGGCGGACGCTACTGGGCCTACCCATTGTTTGACATTTTCCACCACCCCGATACCATCACCATCCTCCCAGTTGCTCCCCACCCAGTTGCCCGTGCCCGCTAATCCAGGAGGGTGGGTGTCTCCTTTGCCCCAGGCACCTCATCCCCTGCCCCAGTCAGCCCTGCTGCCCTCACGGAGGAGGCTATTGACTTTCTGAGAACCACCTCTGTAGGGCAGACAACCATTGTGAATGCCATCCAGGGGCTAGCATCCCAGATGCAGCAATGCAATGCATACCTGGAAGGCATTCACAGTGCCATGTCTGACCTACAGAGATCTTTTCAGGCTCTTGCCTCCTCTTTAATCGCAGCCAGTGTCCCTGGTCTTTCTGTCCCCCCTCCCACCAACTCTACCCCTTTGAGCACCCCTCTCCCTTCACCCAACCCAAGCAAACATACAGACAGCCATGCACACACATAAACACACAGGAAGCACACTGAAAAACACAAGGACCACGCATCCCACCACAGGTATGCGCACACACAACATACAAAAGCACACACGACAACATCCACTTGCCCCAGTGTGTCGACATCCCCACCACCCTGTCTGTCACCTCACCATGCACACCCACACGCACTGCGCCCTCAGTCACTGCTGCCGCCCCCATTCATGTAGTCACCACAACATCTGACATCCGGACATGCACCCCAGACACCACACCTGCACTCACCATGACTACATTGACAGACACTTGCATCACACTCACCAGATCTGCACACACCCAGACAACATCCATGTACACTGGCAGCCTGTCTTCTCCCACTGTGTCCACCCCCTTTAAAAACACTCAATCAGTCGCGCACATTCACACCACACACATCCACCACACATGAGCATACTTTACATGCACCTGCATCCACGTCCGGCACACCTACACCTGCACCTGGTACGACCACTCCCTCAACCTCCACTCCCAGACCTGCCTCCAAATCCCCTCCAACTGCACCTAAGAAGCTTTTCCTCCCCTGTGTTGACCTGTTTGAACTCACTGGCCCACCCCATCTTGTCCCTAAACGTGCCCATGTCCTTGCCCAGTCCACTCCTTCCTTGTCCAAGTCCACCCCAGTCTACCCTTCCCATTCCCGTGCCCCTTCCCCAGGGAGGAAGGGGCCCCATGTTGCCCCAGGTCCCTCTGCCACCCCCCGGTCCAAGCCCACTCCCTCTCCTTCCAAGGATAAGTCCAAACCCCCTCCACCTCCCAAACCTAAACCCAAGCACCCCTTTCCAGACATAAGTCCCCACCCCGCCACCCCCTGCCCCTGTTCCCTGAGGTGCCTGGCTGCCCCATTGATGCCCCTTTCGAGTGGAGTACCCTTTGCACATGTGGGAGTCAAATTCAGCCTATATTGGCCCTTCAGGGTATTTCAAATGGACTGCCAATGGCCTTCTTTGGACATTACTTTTTGTTCATGTGAATAACATTTCAGTGCACAGTTGTACTGTTGGCACAATATAGTGACATTGTTCAGCGTTTTACTGTGGGGGTGTGGTGTGCACATGTGTACTTTGGTGCAGGTCTTTGTTGACTTGTGTCTGGTAGGAACATCTTGTTTTAGTATGTATGGATTGGGATGTGGGAGGGGTTAGGGGTGTGTTGCGATGTGGAACTGTGCCCTTTCTTACCTTGTGTACTAGGCTGCGATACTTACCATCATCGTCTTCGTCGTCGGACAAGGTCCTGGAGGAAAATGGCAAGGAGAAGCACTGGCATTATTTCCAACTCTAGCTCCATGTCTGCATCTGAGTGTTCTGTGTACTTCCGGTGAGTGTTTCCTTTTATATTATTCATTTCTGCAACACTTTGCCTGGAGGTGGTTCCCGCCCCAGAACTGCTGGCGGTGTGGTGTTTTATAATTTGGTGGGTGGGCAGGTCCTTTCCACTGGCCTGTGGGCGACCTCCTCCATCCTTGTCGGGACCACAAAGATGGCAGTGCGTGGATGAACCGCTACTTGTTTTTCATATGCTTCATTATTTGGCGGTCCGGACCGCCAGCCTGTGGGCGGTAGTTACCACCATCACTGGCAGGGTGGTGTTTACCGCCATGTTCATAATAACCACCTATGTCCGAAGGACAACTTTTGTCGGAGACCTCCCGCTTGCTGTAGCCAAGCACGGCTCCATCACAGTCTTCCTCAAACTTTGACTTTGCCAAGAAATAACCCACCCTATTCATTTTAAGGAGCCTAACAGAGGAATTGGGCGATAACTCCTGGGGTCCAAGATATTACCCTTTTTAAAAATTGGTACCACATCATATGTTCGCCAAGACGTAGTAGGCCCTATCCTTCACATCATGTTAGAATATAAGTTAAAAGTGGGTACCAAAACTCTCGATATTTTAAAAACAAATCCATGGGGATCCCATCCAGCCCAGGGGCCTTATTGGGAAGACTATCATGTATAGCCTTTAATACCTCAATCACCGAAAAAGGGGGACTAAGATTCAATGGTAAATTCACCTGATCAACATCGGCCCTTAACTGATTTGACCCATAGATACTGGAAAAGGATCAACCTAGGCTTCAGAGATAAGATGTGGCATAACAACGTCCGAAGAATTACCATTACCAAGACCTGCCTGAACCACCCACAAAAAAAGGCACGTGTATCCTTTTTTCGGCAGGCAACCACTATAGTTTCCCACTGCTCTTCTTTAATTTTTTCACGCTGCTTCTTCAGGGCCCATGCATAAACCTTTCTATAGGCAGATATAACATCCTGCCCGAGAGCCTAATGCAAAAAGGCGTTTGTCATCATGTACGCTTTGTCAAGCCATGAACAACCAGATAAGGAACCTTTCGTTATGGGTCTACTCATCAAATCCCTAATACAAGATAAAAGCTCAACAAAACCTGATAGTTAGCAGCGACACCACTATCCACTATTATCAAATTGGGACAGTCATTTTGCACCTGGTCCATAATAAGTGCTAGATTAGCAAAACACCTGACCACCGTCCTGCCATTATCCTTAGTCCCTAGTTTTTGATTGGAATCAACCACCCTCATTCCAGCCTGAAAAGAATCTTTAACAAGTATGCCCAAAGGGTTGTGGTCACTATATACAGATGGTATCACTCAAGTCCCAAGGATCAAAGCTAGTAGGTTCTGAGAAACAAACACATAGTCGATGTTTGAGCTACACCCCCACCCAATAAAGGTTGGAGCCACCATATAGTCAGGGCTAATAGCAGGACTGGCCAAGTCATGTAATAGAAGGAAGGCATATAAGTGCCGCCCCTTCGGATTCAAATCCGCCTGGTCCACTTAAAAACTCACAGGGTCAATGGGGGAGTTCACTTGTAGGTATATATTTCTCAGCTTGGCATTAAAATCCCCTGCCAGTAAAAGGTTAAAAAACCCATCTTTAGCCTGGGCTCTGTCAGCCAAAGATCTAATGACTGTAAAGAGGTCACGAAAAAGTAGAATTATTATTAGATGCAAAATCATTATTATAACAATTCACCATAAAAATTCTTAACTTACCACCCCAGCTGACCTCCAACACCTGAGCCCCCTATATCTGTTGTCACTGGAAGAATTTCGAACCCTTTATTGACTTGATCCAAGCCACTGAACCCCCTTTAGCACGACCTGAGGTTGAGGGAATGGCAAAATTGCTGGAACTAGTATACCCATCAAGAATAAATTCAGACATTCCAACTAAGAAATTTCAAATACATTATCTTGCAAGCGAGAGGTTGTAATCCAGTTGGTAATATTGTCACCTCTGCAGGTGAATTTGCAGAAGAACTGGACTCAGGCTCAGTGGGCATAATAATAGTGCTCCCGCCCAATGCCTGCGCACCCCCACAGTCAACTCTGCTAGTCACATTGATAGGAATTATAGATAGTTGTCAATCAACATCTTCCAGCTCATTCCAAGGTGAATATCTATTGCTAAGTGGAAAAGGAGTAGGGGAGAACAGTCCCTTATAACTGATGGGGGAGCATGTTGAGGAATTTGACTTACAGTAATATCAGCAATACAAGCAGGGCCAGATGTTTGTTAAAAAAGCCCAAAGATAATATTCTGACCTGCTTTAATCTCACCATGCAGGCACTAGCTAGAGCAAGCACTTCCCTAGCGACTCCAGTATCATAGAATTTAACAATCTCAAGATTGCCAAGAGCTTGCGTCCTTAAAGGAGTTATGCCTTCCAACTGTCATACAAACAAAATATCTTCAAAAAGATCACACTTACAGCATACATTTGTATTGAACCAAAAAATAAATATGTTTTCGAGAGCTGAGGTAGTTTCAATGGTATTCCCTTGATGCCTAGGCACATTATCTAAAATAGCCACGTGATGACTGGGAGCTGAGTCTGAGAGTACTCTACCAATTGTTGATTAAGTTAGCTAGCAATATGTGACATGTTATGAGGAAACTGGGGGAATTGGTCACGTGGATGGGGATTAACAGTAATTGTAGCTAACTATTCGGCTAGGCCATCACCACTACTGCCATGCGGTGGGCTGGGAGAGAAGCTCTGAATAACTACATCAAGCAAATGACTAGAACCAAGAGGTGCTAACGTTGAGGGGGACCAATCAGAGACCCTTGTCTGAGTTGCTGCAGACTGTAATTGAACGGGTCCCTTCCCTACCACAGACATTAAATTGCTCTAGCTAGATTCTAGCAAGGCTAATCGACTATGAAGATGTTGCAGCTTGGAGTCTAACAAGTCATAATTCAAGTCTTCATCAAAGCCCAGGAGTCAGCATTGGATAAATGCAGTGACACAGGGTTCACAGGATTATCAGATTTTGGAGGCTGTAAAGGTCGAGTTGGCTTGGATCATGGGGCCCTCCATTTGAATAAAGGGCACCGTTGGAGAGTTAACTTGTGGTGCGCTTCCAGCAGGACCAGAGTCAGCGGGACTTGGTGTCCTCCACCACTAAGGAAAGACTATGCTCCACTAGCTTAATTTAATTTAATACCAAATCTACAGCCTGTACTAAATAATTGTCAATGGAGGACCGAGAATGAGTTTGCAAAGTTGAAGTGGATCGAGTAATAACTTTCCTTTCGCCTATATTGACAAGCTTCCCAAAAGAGGAGACAAAGAATGCCCCAATAAATAGCCTAAAGCTTACCAGTTGAAAAAAAATACTTTGCAAGAGTGTAGGCCCTGCCTGGCCTGTAATGGCCTCTAACGGGCTGAGACGGGGCCGTCTTGGCCCGGTCTTTACCCGGGAGCATTGCTGCCTAATGAGTGCCTCTGGGTGCAGAAGTCAGCAGGCGGCTTTCCTTCTGCAAGGGTGTCTGGAGCTGGTAGTGCCCAGCCCCCCACAGGGTTGACAGTGGAGTGCCTATGCAGTTCGAGCGTTTCTGCCTAATGAACGCCTCCAGGCATGGAACTCAGCGGGGTGGCTTTCCTGCCAACAGGGTGTCTGGAGCTGGTAGTGCTTGCCCTCCCCCCCCACAGGGTTGACAGTGGAGGGTCATGCGCAGTGGGAGAGTTGCTGCCTAATGAGTGCCTCTGGGTGCAGAAGTCAGCGGCCAGCTTTATTGCACAAGGGCGTCTGGAGCTTGTATTGTGCGCTGCTCCATGGGCTGATAGTGGAGCATAGTTAAGTGTAAATGGAGACCTATGGATGACAAGCCACTTAATCGCAGGGTACAGTGTAGCCAGCTTGGTCTTATCTCAATGGGAGAGGGAGCTGGACCCACAACCAGTTGGGCATGGTTGAGGAGGAAGGGACTGCAGATTTTTGCCCTACAGCTACATTTGATTATTGGCAAGAAAAAATAGACTTGTTACTTTTCATACAGTTACTAAAATACACAACGTTAGACCTGACAGCCTTAGGATGGTCATCCCCAACTTTTTGCTTGCCCCCCTCCACTTTTTGACACTGTTTCTGCTGGTTTTAGGACTCTGCACACTTTACCACTGCTAACCAGTGCTAACGTGCATATGCTCTCTCCCTTGAAACAAGGTAACATTAGCTCATACCCAATTGGCATATTTAATTGTGAGTCCCTAGTTCAGTGCACTACTTGTACCAAGGGCCTGTAAAATTAAATTGGGCCTGCAGCACTGATTGTGCCACCCACATAAGTAGCCCTTTAACCATGTCTCGGGCCAAAACATGGTGACATTGGCTCATACTCAATTGGCTCATTTAATTTACTTATAAGTCCCTGGACCTGTAGATAAATGCTACTAGTGGGCCTGCAGGACTCATTGTGCCACCCACATAAGTAGCCCCTTAACCATGTATCAGGCCTGCCATTGCAAGGCATGTGTGTGCAGCTTCACTGCCACTTCGACTTGGCATTTAAAAGTACTTGCCAAGCCTTAAACTCCCCTTTTTCTATATATATGTCACCCCTAAGGTAGGGGCCTAGGTAGACCAGAGGGTAGGGTGCAGTGTAGGTAAAAGGCAGGACATATATCTATGTGTTTTTTATGTCCTGGTAGTGGAAAACTCCTAAATGTGTTTTCCACTGCTGTGAGGCCTGCTCCTTTCATAGGCTAACATTAAGGCTACCCTCATAAACTGTTTGAGTGGTAGATTCTGTTCAGAAAGGGGTAAACAGGTTGTATTTAGTATGGCTAGAATGGTAATAGAAAATCCTGTTTATTGATGAGGTTGGATTTTATATTGCTATTGTAGAAATGTTACTTTTAGAAAGTGAGCATTTCTCTGCACTTAAATCGTTCTGTGCCTTACAGCCTGTCTCCAAACCAGGTCTTTGGTGGGCTGGTTTACAGCTCCCTAGTACATTTCACCCAGACAACCACAAACGCAGGATGCTAAGTCACACCTGCACACATCTGGATAGTGAATGGGTCTTCCTGGGCTGGAAGGGTGGAGGGCCTGACACTTACATTTCAAAGTACAGTGGCCTGCACTCACACAATGGACTTCCAAACCCCCTACTGGGACCCTGACATGGTAGTACTGAAAAGGGACCTTGTGCACTTCAAAACCACTCTTTGAAGTCTCTCCCACTTCAAAGTCACTTTTGGGTATATAAACTGGATCCCTGACCCTACCAATTTAGACACTTCATGGGACAGACACTATGAACCAGATCCAGCAACCTGCCAAGAGAAGCTGCCTGACTGCCCGAAGGACTCCCCTGGACTGCTTTGCTGTGAAGGACCGCTGCCTTGCTGTTGCCCTGCTGCCTTGCTGGCCTCTGGCTCTGCTGAGAAGTGCTCTCCAAGGGCTTGGATTGAGCTTGCCTCCTGTTCCTGAAGTCTCAGGGCAAAAAAGACTTCTTCTCTGCAAGGAAACCCCTTGTGCGGAGAAAATCGATGCACAGCCAGACGGAATCAACACACAGCCTGCCCAGTGGTGAAATAATCATGGCAGCAACAAACCGGAATGACACAGCCTGGCTTCCTGAGTGGAGATCGATGCAGTGCCAGCATTGTAAACGGAACTTCAACGCACAGCCCACCGGAATGATGCATCGCCGAGCCGGAACGACACAGCCCGACTTCCTGCAGAAGGAATCAACACAGCAACTGCCGTGCAACATAAATTTCATCGCATCGCCCATCAGATCGACGCAGTACCTGTGACTTCATCCTATATGCCCAGGATTTTCACGTATCGTCCCTGGGCATCAAAAAGACCCCGCATCGCAAAGAGGATTTAAGCCTCTGTGCTGTAATTCGACACAAAGGGGGTCATTCCGACCCCGGGGACCACGGAAGCACCGCCAACAGGCTGGCGGTGCTTCCCAGCCCATTCTGACCGCGGCGGTAAAGCTGCGGTCAGAAAAGGGTTTCCCGCCGGATTTCCCCTGCATGGGCTGAATCTCCATGGCGGCGCTGCAAGCAGCGCTGCCATGGAGATTCCGACCCCCTTCCCGCCATCCTGTTTCTGTTGTTTTTTACCACCAGGAACAGGATGGCGGGAACGGGTGTCGTGGGGCCCCTGGGGTCCCCTGCACTGCCCATGCCAGTGGCATGGGCAGTGCAGGGACCCCCTAACAGGGCCCCATAAAGATTTTCACTGTCTGCTTAGCAGACAGTGAAAATCGTGACGGGTGCAACTGCACCCGTCGCACCCCTGCAACTCCGCCGGCTCCATTCGGAGCCGGCTTCCTTGTTGCAGGGCCTTTCCCGCTGGCCCGGCGGGCGCGCTTTTGGCGGTCGCCCGCTGGCCCAGCGGGAAAGCCAGAATGGCATCCGCGGTCTTCTGACCGCGGAGCGGCCATTTGGCGGCTCCCGCCAGGGTCAGAATGACCCTCTATGTCTTTGCCGCGTGGAAAAGAATCAACGCATCGTCTGTGTGCTCCCGGAAATCCAACACACACCCTTTGTTTTCCAAGCATCTCCTCATCTGCGGTTTTTATGCGTGTAATTTTGACACATACCAGGTACTTTGTTCTGGTAAGAGACATTTGTTGCCTTTTAAAGACTTAAGACTCTTCTTATCAATGCAAAAGTGATATTTAAACTTGTACTTATCAAATCTTGATCGTTTTGACCTTAATTCATTCAGATAAATATCTTATATTTTTCTAAACATGTGTGGTGTATTTTGTGGTGTTTTCACTGTGTTATTGCATGATTTACTGCAAAAATACTTTACACATTGCCTTCTAAGTTAAGCCTGACTTCTCAGTGCCAAGTTACCAGAGAGTGAGCGCAGGATAATTTGGATTGTGTTTGAGTTACCCTGACTAGGATTGTGGTCCCTACTTGGACATAGGTGTATACCTCTGCCAACTGGAGAACCCATTTCTAACACACAACATGAGGGGTCAACAAACTAAACAAGGAGGAGGCGCATAGAAAATATATGAGTTTGATATTGAGAACAATATTTCCTTCCATAATCTAGAGAGAGGTTTTGATCTGGCATGCACACACAGATAATCACTTACACATGAGTAGTTTTCTATGGATAATTCATCACATAGTGGTTTAAACATTAAAGTAAACTCAGTCCTCATTTGGTCACCGAGGCACTCATTAAAAAAACATATAAAGCAAAAAAAGAATAATAAATCAGCATCAGCACTGCTCATTTATTATTCACTTCTCCAGGAAAGGAGTTCATCATTATGCCCTGTGCTGGCTTTTAGATTATATTTTTTGTTCCTGGGTGGCGCAGGGTTGGAGGGGAAGGAAAACCACTAATCATTTTTTTTAATGTTGTGGGGAGCTACAGGGAGCTTAGAAGCCCCCAGCAACATTAGAAAAAAGTGTCCTGTGCCATTGAATCCATGCCCCCAGGAGACCTTAGTATGTTTTTTCAAAGCAAACTGAGTTGGAGCTGTATGATTGTCAGATGGAGCGGGGTACCCTTTTGTGGTTGATTCTATGATTGCACTTTGGGGGCTGAAAAATATTGGAAAAAAAGACTCAAATGTATGCTTAATGTATTTTTAATACGCTTTATTTGAAATATTTTGTGGTAATCACTGTTATTAAACATTGCAATGTGGGAATTGATAAAACACACATTTGGCTATGGGTGGTTGGGGGTCTGGGCGCATGATCCCAAGCTGTGCAACACCGAATGGTGCCTATAGGGAGCTGGGCACAGTACCTGTCTGCAGGGCCTGGTCATAGGTGTTATGGCCTGCTGGGGGGTTTTCATTAATTAATTAATTTGAATCATTAATAATCAGAACATTCTTCAATTTACTGCACAAGGTTGCCTACAACTCGTGCTCTACATGTTTTAATTATCATATTTTTGTTGGTATGTGCACGTGGGTACCTGAATAATCAATTTTATGACCACAAGTGTCCGTAAGTGTGTGTGTTTATGTGTGCATAGTCTATGTGGATGTGTGTGTGTGTGTACCCTCATGCTATATCAAACATACTGGTGTGGTCATGTTGCTTGTAACCACTGGAAGAAGCAATATCATCGCAATCCTCTCTCTTGTTTCTTTGAGAGACAATGGTCCTCTAGTACGATACAGGAGGTGCAAGAGGAGGATAAACATCTGTTACCCACTCCCGAGAGGGAAGAAGTGAAAACATATATCTTTGTTAATGATGACATGCGTCTGCTCCTCAAGATGGTCACACAAATATGAACTGCAACGATGAAGGGAAAATAGCGATGTAAATAGCGTCTGCTGCTTTAATAACAAAATACAGGACATAAAATTCATCTGAAAACAGTATTTGCAATAATTCAGTTCATAGCTCACGACATACCAAAAACACGGGTAAAACCATTGATGTTTAGTGTTAGTTTGTACACAATTCATGGTTCCAACATCTCTAGTGGAAGTCAATTGGTGTTTAATAAATCCCACTCAAAATACAGCATGCCATCCTTCTCTTTGGAGCACATCTTATCATCCGCATCTCACATAAATAAACGGTAGAGGTGCTCCAGGCATGCTCTGCTTTATTAATTCCGTGTAGAGCATGTTATAGCTTTCAGAAAGGTTAATTTCCTGAACTGTGAAGAAAATGCAATAGGCTTCAACAACTGAAAACTATTCTGTGAAGGTCTCACTTCATTATGTTGAACTAAATACCGTCTCTGCAATCTTTTCTTGTCTTGCTACTGTATCTAGTCTATTTTCAAATCATTAAGTCCACATTGTAGAACACACCTTTACTCACATAATCTAGTATTTCTAAATTGCTTCTGCAAGTACAGGATTTATTCATTCCTGGTTTTTTGCTTTTGCAATTACAGATTTTAATTATTTCTGATTTTAGCATTCACACTGTTTTGTCATACCTCATATATGTTTCTGGCTCTGTACGGATATCACCCAGAAATAAAGGCACATGTTATTAAGTGCACAGCATGTATACTATACGCAGGTAGAGTGTTTAACATGCTATTTATTATTTTTATTGCGTATAAGGTAATTTTGCAAAACGTGTCAGAATGCCCAGCAAATGAAAAACATGAATTAAGAATGAAATAAATCAACAAAAATGAAACCAGAAATTCAATATAATCCAATAACATCAAGAAAAAAAACGATTAGGCAATGGTTTTACAGGTCTTGGACCGAGATAAACTCAATACCCATTTCTAGTCAACATGATCGGATTCTAAACAGTAGCAACTTTGTAAAAGAATTAAAAAAAACATTGGCAAAGCCAATAGGCCTGGATTGCGTTTTCAGTTTGGATAATTAAAGTCTTACACAGTAAAAAAAGAAAACAAAACATAGTTGTTTTCTATATGTAATGCATCAACGTTATAAATACAGTAATGTAATGTTTGATGACTCTATGTAGTTTTGAGATGTACAATACACCCTGCTTTTTATTGAAGTGGAATTGCACAGAAACCAGTCAGTAGCATGAAGTGAGAAAGCAATACTCCTTTGGATGAAGCAACAACCTACTCTGGGATTTCAAAGGATTGGTAATAAAAGATGTGCAACACAGCTTCACTGCCAAGTGAGTCCTAAAAAAGAAACTGATGCACCAAGATAATGTTTGGGCTCCTCCCCAGCCCGAGAAGAAACCCACATGCAAAGAGAAGTGCAGAAAGAGCAACTGTGTGCTTTGCAGCCATGAGTTGCACATTTTAGTTGGGCGTCACACAGGGTGTAGTTTCTAGAACCAATTGGGGAGGTGCTTGTTAGAATATGCATGTGGAGTAATGCTACATTATGAGATATTATAGGAAGTGACATCACACTTCCCTCACTTAAATGTAAATGGACCTACTGTACAGGCCCAGTTAAAACCATACATGCATATCTATTTGTTCATCTATGAATGTAAAGAAGTGAATACTTAGGGCCGTGAATTAGACTGTATTTATATTTTTATGAGTTTTGAATATAACACATTTTAAAGAATTGGGCTGTTGGCTACCTGAGGAGTGAGCCTCAGTCCAGCAGCGACCACCATCCTTGTCAGGGTAAGGCACAAGTAAACGCCTAACTAACCTGTGCTCAACCCCCTGGTAGCTTGGCACAGATCAGTCAGCCTTAACCTAGTGACAATGTATAAAGTATTTGTGCAACACTGCAAACAGTAATACCGTGAAACATACCACAAAAGGAGTTTACAACAGAGTTAGAAAAATATGAGTTTTTAATAAATTAAACAAGACCAAAATGACAAAATCCAATCAGTATACCCAGAGATACTGAATTTTAAAATATTCCTAAAACAATAGTGCTAAAAGGTGTACAATGTCAACTGTGGACATCTAGCTACATCGGAGTACGACGAAGTCAAAATTTCAGGCCGACTGCAGTGAAGTACAGGCTGGATACAGGGACCCAGTTAGGCCCGCTGAACAAAAGTACCTTCAATCTTGAATTTTGGAGCATTGTGTGAATCCGTATTGAAGATGCATCTCGCTGCTGAGGTGATATGTCAGTTTCAACATGTGGCAAGACTGCAGTGTGAGGTCCTGTTGCGTCAACATCAAGGATCCCAACTACACGCCTTGCAATGCGAAGTCCTGTGTCAGAAATCTCATGCACAATTTGGGCAATGTGTCACTTCTGAAGAGCTGTGTGGCTCCAATGAGGACTCCAGCATCATTGCAGAGATTGCAGTTGATCAGAGATGTGAAGGACTGTGCAGAGGATAGCGATGGGACCAATCCATGTGGCAGAGGCATTGCGTCGGTTCTGTTCAGGTTTGTACCACACAGCAGAGGAGATGCATCAGTTCCGGTGGACCCACAGGCTGGAAGAGAACCTTAAGCTCACTTCCAAGGTTCCAGGACTGGGGTGGCACCACTTGGCATCGTAGACTCACAGATGGCAGAGTCCAGGTGCAGATGCAAGGTTGTTTGAAGCCTGTTGTGTCCCTGATGCTTCAGTTCAAGAGGCCAACCCACTAGCCCTTGGAGTCACTCTGAGTTCTCAGCTCTTGGTGCAAGAGATGCAGGTACAACCCTTTCCCCACAGTCAGTAGGATAGCAACCAGCAGGTCAGTACAACAACACAGGAGTGTACAGAATGCAGTCCATCAGAGTGGCAGTCCTTCAGCAGCACAGCAGTACTTCCTGGCAGAGTATCCAGAGGTCCAGAAGTGGGATGAAGGGGTGGTATCCGAGGTCCATTTTTTACCCTGGTTCCCTGGTTACTGGAAGGTGGGAGAAGCTTCTAGGCAGTGGATTTGGAGAGCAAGAAATTCTCTGCCTCCCAAACCCTGGATCAAGCTGGCTATAGAGACAGCATAGGGTCAATAGGTCCTTTGTGTGGAGACAGGACACAGCCTATTCAGGTGTAAGTGAGGCTGAGTCCAGCTCCTCCCTCCCATCCTGCCAATGATGGCCCATCCAGTCACACCTAAACTCCTATTGTGTGTAGCTGTCTAGGAGGAATACACAAATCCCAACTGACAACTACAGTCTTGTGAGCAGAGGCAGGCTGCAGGCATCAAATGGGTAAGGCAAGAAAATACTAACTTTCTAAAAGAGGCATTTTCTGAATTGCAATTTAAAAGCCAACTTCATCATTAAGTGAGGATTTAAAATGGTGAGTTCAGAGACACTAAACATGAATCGTTTATCTCTTCTCATTTGGAAATGATGCTTTTTCACTATGTAAAACATGTAAAACTTAAAGGTACATGGCCTACGTTTTAAACACATTGCCCCCTTTCCTCTGGGCTGTCCAGGGCCTTCCCTAGTGTGACTTATAAGTATTAAATAGGATGGATTGGGCCTGGCAAAAGGTTTATTCTGCCAAAACGAAATAGCAGTTTTACAAATGCTACACCGGCTTGGCAATGGCAGGTTTGAGACATGTATAAAGTGCCTCTTATGTGGTTGGCACAATCAGTGCTGCAGACTCATTAGTAGCATTTAATTTACAGGTCCCAAACATACGTAGAGCCACCTTACTGGGGACTTACAAGTTAATCAAATATGCCATTTGGTCATAAGCCAATATTACCATGTTGAGAGGAGAGACTACTAGCACTTTAGCAGTGATTAGCGATAGTAAAGTGTACAGAGTCCTAAAAACAGCAAAAGCAAGGTCAGAAAAAGTGGAGGAGGAAGGCAAAACGTTGTGTGGAAGACCACCTTAAGAGTGACAGGTCTAACATGCATCAACTATCATTTCTAATGGCACATAGGCACATTTGAATGACAGTTCATATCTTACAAGAGGACTTCACCTGCAAGGAGTACTTGAGGGGAAACCATATTGCCCACAGTACCCAGCTTGAGCAAACCAACCCTCTTTCTGAGCAATAAAACAAGCATGATTCTTCTGCAGCGTGCAAAACTTTCTAAGCTGACTTCATCTGCAAATAGTACAATCTTTAGGATTATGTTTGCAAGACTTCCATGCTTGAGTAAACGAGCCCTCTTTTTGAGAGATAAAACTAGTGCTGTATTCATGTAGTGAGAGATGCGCCACGGCAATGCCCTGGCTTAGCCAAGACTAAGGAGAGGATCTGTCAGTGGCCCCTCAGAAGCAGATGAGGCTGGTCTCAGCCACCGCTCTTGAGCTTTGTGCTTTGAAACCCAGCTGAGAGAAGTTTGACTCGATTTTACAGGGTATGAACTGCTGGGAGGCTAGTTTCAGACTTTCCATACTGGGCGAATAAGTAATTACCTCCACCTTCTTCCTACATTAAATTTTATTGAAACTTTATTGTAATTTAAGTTTTTTACTTGGACAATAAAGGCACTCTATTTTATACTACAGTATGGAAAATTTGTGCATTTCACATGTCTACTTCATTTATATTTTACTGCTTAAATCAAGAGCTTGAGCTGTATTAGATATTTTAAACTGTTTAGATTCAAACTACTAACGTTAACTTGGTATTAAGTCTAATGGGAAAAGGAATAATGAGGCTCTCACTGTCAGCCAAAGTAAAAGACAAAAATGAATATGCATGACCAATTAATTGAATTATTTCATATTTTGGATGAGGCAGGGTCTTTGTTGCAGGAGGTATCATCAACTCCATCCATCTGTAGCTCTGAAAAAACTGATGAAGCACTGTCTGCTCAGGGAAAAACAGTGAAGCTAAATGTTTGGGGTGATCCTGACATGCAAGCACTTTAAATCTGTCACCTAAGACAGAGGAAAACAAACCAGATTAGCATTTGCGCATGGACAAATTCAAATTGAGGCTACCTGACAGGGACAGTGGAGCACCACTGGTACCGAAAGAAAGGAACTGGCAAAGCTCAATTGAGAAAAGCGCAATTAGGAATGTGCATAATTTCCTAGCAATTATAAAAGATTTTAGCAAAATTCTGTGAAAATAAGCACAATTATGCAAAATATTGATCACTTTGTGCTGGGTTTCAGCAAAAAACGTGACCTTAATTGTTAACTTTATGACTCATTTTGCACTAAAGAAAAGGGCAAAATAGCACATGATTACTTAAAGCCCCACCCGGGGGCCGATCAGCCTATTGTAATTAGGCCAATCTGCTCCCGGGGGGGCAGAAGCCACTAGACACCAGGGAGTTTTTTTTTGTTTTTTTTACATGAAAAATGAGGGGGACCAACCCCTTGCCCTAGGGGTAATTTTTTATTAGGCCATTTATGCCCCCCTCGGGGGCAGATTGGCCTATTTCAGGGGGGCAGAAGCCAGTAGGCCTCATAACTTTTTGTCCACATAAGCTACCCATCCCAAATTTGAGTCCTTTTTCTCCTACATCCTGGGGATTCTAGAGGTACCCAGAGTTTGTGGGTTCCACTGGAGGAGATCAGGAAATTAGCCAAAACACAGCGAAAATGTAGTTTTTTTTTTTAAATGGGAAAAAAGGGCTGCAGAAGAAAGCTTGCAATTCGTTTCCTAAAAATTGCATCAACAAAAGGTTTGCGGAGCTAAAATCACCATCTTCCCTGCTTTCAGGAACAGGCTGACTTGAATCAGAAAACCATATTTTTCAATACAATTTGGCATTTTACTGGGACAGACCCCATTTTTTCTATATTTTGTACTTTTAGCCTCCTTCCAGTTAGTGACAGCAATGGGTGTGAAACCAATGATGGATCCCAGAAAGCTAAACATTTCTGAAGAGTAGACACAATTCTGAATTCAGGAAGGGGTCATTTGTGTAGATCATATAAGGTTTTCCTACAGAAAATAACAGCTGAAACAAAAAAATGTTTAAATTGATGTGAAAAAAGAGCCATTTTTCTCCATGTTTTAATCTGTAACTTTTTCCTTCTAAGTCAGATTTCTGAAAGCAATATACCGTTACATCTGCTGTGCTCTTCTGGTTGTGGGGATATATAGGGCTTGTAGGTTCGTTAAGAAACCTAGGTACCCAGGGCCAATAAATGAGCTGGACCTTGCAATGGGTTTTCATTCCATACCGGGGATACAGCAATTAATTTGCTGAAATATAAAAAGTGAAAAATAGGTATCAAGGAAACCTTTATATTTACAAAATGGGCACAAGACAAGGTGTTGAGAAGCAGTGGTTATTTGCATACTAGCATGTGAATTACAGGGCATTTCTCAAATAGTCATCTTTTTTACACATTGTCTTACATTTGGAAGGAAAAAAAGTAGAGAAAGGGAAATAACACATATTCTGCTATTCTGTATTTCTCTAAGTCTCCAGATAAAAATGGTACCTCACTTGCATGGGTAGGCCTAATGACCGCGGCAGGAAACACAACATGGACACATCACATTTTTAGATTTAAATCTGATGTGTTTTTTGGAAAGTGTCTAGCTGTGGATTTTGGTCTTTAGTTCAGCCGACACCTAGGGAAAACTTACTAAAACCTATAAATTTTTTAAAACTAGACACCTATAGGAATTCATAATGTGGTTACATGTGGGGCTCTCACCAGGTTCTGTTACCCAGAATCCTTTGCAAACCTCAACATTTGGAAAAACATCACTTTTTCCTCACATTTTGGTGACAGAAAGTTCTAGAATTTGGAGGAGCCACCAATTTCCTTCCACCCAGCATCCCCCCAGGTCTCCCAGTACAAATGGTACCTCACTTGTGTGGGTAGGCCTAATACCCGCAACAGGAAATGCCCCAAAACACAACATGGACACATCACATTTTTCAAAGAAAACAGAGCTGCTTTTTGCAAAGTGCCTAGCTGTGGATTTTGGCCTCTAGCTCAGCCAGCACCTAGGGAAATCTACCAAATCTGTGCATATTTGAAAACTAGAGACCTAGGGGAATCCAAGATGGGGTGACTTGTGGGGCTCTGACCAGGTTCTGTTACACAGAATCCTTTGCAAACCTCAACATTTGGCAAAAAAACACTTTTTCCTCACATTTTGGAGACAGAAAGTTCTGGAAGCTGAGAGGATCCAAAAATCTCCTTCCACACAGCGTTCCCCCAAGTCTCACAATAAAAATGGGACCTCACTTGTGTGGAAAGGCCTGGTGCTCACGAAAGGAAATGACTCAAAACACTACGTGGACACATCCAAATTATCAAATACAAAACCACCTGTCTTTGCAGGGGGCACCTGCATTTTAGGCCCTGGGCTCAGCAGCCATTTAGGGAAACCTACCAAATCCAAACATTTCTGAAACCAAGACACCAGAGGGAGTCCAGGGAGGTGTGACTTGCGTGGACCCCAGTGTTTTCTTACCCAGAATCCTCAGCAAACCTCAAATTTAGCTAAAAAATCAAATTTTCCCCACATTTCTGTGTGGGATCACTGCACTGGGACTAATTTCCTACCACCCAACATTCCCCTGTGTCTCCCAGTAAAAACGATACCTCACTTGTAGGTGGGCCAAGTGCCTGTGACAGGGAAGAGCCAAAAACATGTTGAAATTGAGGGGGAACCAAAGTGGTCCCAAAAGGGCGGTTTGAAAAAGAAAAAATGGTTTAGGCTGACAAGTCGGGTAGAATTGTTATCTGTATAGAAGAGACAATGCTGGGTGGCAGGAATTTTGTGGATTCCTGCAGATTCCGGAAGGTTCTGTTGTGTAGCCATTTTAGCTATAGATCCACCCACGTTATTTTAACATACTAGGCCAAGCCGCTGTGCACTTTAACCTAGATACATTTTATTCGGCTTCATCTTATTATTGTTACAATAGCCACTATTATGGTCCTGATTTATTTTCTGTTTATCTAACAATTTCGCCTAGGCCAGCACTCTGTTCTTAAACAAGACATTCTTGATCACTCTGTGCTTCTTCCAAGGATACAGCACGGTACGTTGCCGGTGAACTTGGTAGAAGTTTAGTCTCCAACATTCGTAGAAAACACAAATCCTTAAGTAGGGACATTTTCTCAGAACATCAGCTGTGTTGTTATAAAAACACTTCCTTGTCCCTTACACGTTAGAGGGAGATTCCAGCCAGAGAACCTTGACTGTATGCTGATTGCCGAATGCTTTGCTACAGATGCTAACGTAGACAGCAGGCCTTTGCTCAGGTATGGGGGATGATGTCTTCCCAGGGACACCCGAAGGGCAGAATTAGAGCTTAACATGCTGTGCTCTATCATAGTCTAGATAGGAGTAAGTCTATTGACAACAGTGACAATATGATAGCGTTATTTCTATGCTTCACTCTTCTCGTCACAATTTTAATACTGTCATGTAGTGTCGTCCTAGTTATTGCAGCTCATGCTTTGCTATCTAAGATGCAGTTGTTTTATTAAACTCATTATTGAAACATATACTGCCTCTGTTTGTCAGTTATATATGAGACTAAATGTAACTGAGAGAAACGGATGAGACCTGAGTGACCACGGCTTCCCTGAGAAACCAAGTATGTCATGCGCTCGGCTGCCCAGTCATCCCTAACCTTGGGTAGAGATGAGGCACTGCTAGCTAGCCGGAGCAAAACCCAGATTGGAGTGACAGGTGTCACCCGCAGTGGGTCAGCCTTTGTCTCCCACACCATGTCTTGTGGATCTTTTTACCTAGCAGTGCCCCAAAGTCCAAAAAGTGCAGCCCTCTTCATTCTAAGTGGAACGATTTTGAAAATTAGACAAGCTCTCATGGTCCAAATGTAAAACCAAAACCAAAAATAATAAAATGTCTTCTTGCTTGCCATCGGATAAGATGTTCTAGTGTGCGGGGGAGAGCTGAAAGACTGTTACCCCCCTCAGTTGGGGTGGAGGCGTAACCATGCCCATACTGGTTAGTAGCCACCACCCCACTATTTTTTTTTTTTAACTTCCCTGGCATCTATTAGGCTTTCTGCCCCCCTGGGGGTTGGATCGGGGGTAATTGTCCCATCTGCCCACTGGTGTGCAGAACAACTTTAGCACCATTTATTTGGTGTGGGGGTATATCCATACCCCCACCCTCTCTTTTTGAAATATAAATCTTCCCTGGTCTCTGGTGAGCCTTCTGGTCCCCTGGTAGCAAGATGAGCCTTTCAAAAATAGGCCAAACTGCACCCAAGGGGGACAGAAATAGCCTGAAATAAATTTGCCCCCAGGGGAGGGATCCTTGCCAAAGGGTTTGCTCCCCTTGCGTGAAATTGTCACAAAAAAGGGGTCGCTCCCTTTATCAATATACAAAAAAAATCCCTTGTGTCTAGTGCTTTTGCCCCCACTGGGGGCAGATCGGCCTAATTAATATAGGCTGAACTGCCCCCGGGGGGGGGGGGCAGAAAAGGCCTAATAAAAAAATTGCCCCCGGGGAACGACCCTTGCCTAAGTGGTCGCTCCCCTTATCAATATAAATGAAATAAAATAAATCCCTGGTGTCTAGTGGTTTCTGCCCACACCCCTGGGGGCAGATCGGCCTAATTAATATACACCAATCTGCCTGCGGGGGGGCAGAAAAGGCCTAATAAAACAATTGCCCCCTTGGGAGCGACTGTTGCCTAAGGGGTCACTCCCCTTATCATTAAATAAAAAAAAAACTCCCTGGTGCCTAATGGCTTCTGCAGCCCCTTATAATTAATATAGGCTGATATGCCCCCAGGGGGGCAGAAATGGCTTTATAATAAATTACCCCCCTTGGGGAGCGACCCTTGCCCAAGGGGTAGCTCCCATTCTTTGTTTAACTAGGGTAAACAAACATCCCTTGTGGATAGTGGGCATTCCTGCTGCGCGATCGCCATGCAATCGTGCTGCAGGAATGCTCAGAGAGACATGAAAAGGGAAGGAAAAGCCTTTCCTTCCCTTTCCATGCTTCTCTGCCTCCCCTGCCCATCGTATCGAGGAGAAACTAATCTGTTTTTCCTCAGATGCGCTGGAAGCAACGGGAGTTGACCTCTGATGAGGTTAGCGCGCGATCTTGCACTGACATCATCAGACGTAACTGGGGAGGGCGGTGGGGGCGGGAGTGGAAGGACAAGTGGTTCCCCTTCCAGCCCTGCCCTAGGTGGGTGGGAGGAGGCCCTCGGGGGGAGCGCTAGCACTTTCCACGAGGGCCAGTCCCAGGACATAATGGTTACGTCCGTGGCACCTGAGCGCCATGCTGCACCACCGGATGTAACCATTACGTCCGTGGCGGGGAAGGGGTTAAAACTCAGTTTTGTAATGTAACAACAATCAAGCCAATGCATAAGATAGGGTTACTAACAGCAATGCCAAGAAAAGCATTATCAAAATAAAATGACTCCACACGATAACCACGGCAGAAAGTGCCTATTGTCAAGTAAACGTTGTTTAAACATTCAAAGAGCAGCTTTAAATATGTTTTGGATTCATAGTCATTTTGTTTTCAAACATCAGCATTACAGTTTCTCAAAATTCATGTTGTTTTTAAATCAAATATGCACTCTCCATATTAAGTGTACACAGTCAAACTATCTTTTTCAGGAAACAAAAAAAAAGAACCTACATTTTTGCCTCAAAAATCAGTTTTGATGTATAGTCCCTAGATGAGAGCTTTTGCATCACATTGACAGATTCTGTTCTACCTGCTAGCTAAACCATCACATGCCACAGAGGCCACCATAATGCTAAATATGCCTACATTAGGCCGCATAATGCTACAAAACACTGTCTTCATCAGCCTGGACAGTCACAGGCACGACTAGAACAAAATCACAAAATCTGACTGGTCCCACACCCTATGCCTAACTGGTGAAGGTGCCCTCACATAGTTCAGGGCAATTTCCCCAGACGTTGTGAATGCGGGGACACCATTACACATGTGCACTACATATAGGTCAATCCTACATGTAGCTTCACAATGGTAACTCTGAATATGGCCATGTTAAATGTCTAGGATAATGGAATTGTCCCCCCATGCCAAATCTGGTATTGGGGATGCCAATCCCATGCATCCCCGGGACTCCAGCATGGACCCAGGGTACTGCCAAACTAACTCTCCGGGGTTTTCACTGCAGCTACCGCTGCTGCCAACCCATAGACAGGCTTCGGCCTTCCTGGGGTTGGGCAGCCCAGTCCCGGGAAGGCAGAACAAAGGATTTCCTCTGAGAGAGGGTGTTACAACCTCTCCCTTTGGAAATAGGTGATAAAGGCTGGGGAGGAGTAGCCTCCCCCAGCCTCTGGAAATACTTTGAAGGGCACAGATGGTGCCCTCCTTGCAGATGGTGCCCTCTGGTTCAGTGATCCCCAGGCCCCTGCTCTGGCACAAAACTGGACAAAGGAAAAGGAGTGGCCACTCCCCTGTCCATCACCACCCCAAGGGTGGTGCCCAGAGCTCCTCCAGTGTGTCCAAAACCTCTGCCATCTTGAATGCAGAGGAGTGAGGGCACGGTGGAGGTCTCTGAGTGGTCAGTGCAAGCAGGTGATGACAGAGACCCCTCCTGATAGGTGCTTTCTTGGTTAGGTGGCCAATTTTCCTCTGAGGGTTTCTCTTCAGCTAATGAATGCAAGAGCTCACCAGAGTTCCTCTGCATCTCCCTCTTCGACTTCTGCCAAGGATCAACCACTGACTGCTCCAGGATGCCTGCAAAACCGCAACAAAGTAGCAAGACGACTACCAGCAACATTGTAGGGCCTAATCCTGCCGGCTTTCTCAACTGTTTCCTGGTGGTGCATGCTCTGAGGGCTGTCTGCCTTCACCCTGCACTGGAAGCCAAGAAGAAATCTCCTGTGGGTCGACTGAATCTTCCTGCCTGCTAACGCAGGCACAAACCTCTGCATCACTGGTCCTCTGGGTCCCCTCTCATCTTAATGAGCATGGGCCCTGGAACACAGGAGCTGGATCCAAGTGACCCCATCAGTCCAGTGGTCCATCTGTCCAAATTTGGTGGAGGTAAGTCCTTGCCTCCCCACGCCAGACAGTAATCCTGTGTACTGCGTGATATGCAGCTGCTAGGGCTTCTGTGCACTTTTGCAAGGAATCCTTCGTGCACAGCATAGCCCAGGTCCCCAGCACTCCATCCTGCATTGCCCAACTCACTGAGTTGACCAACGGCTTAGTGGGACCGTCCTTTGTAGTGTTGAGATGATTGCCGTGCTCAGATTTCTTGAACCCCTGCACAAGTACTTCTGCGGGTGCTGCCTTCTTCTGTGTGGGCTCACTGTTTTGCTGAGTGCACCCTCTGTCTCCTCCGCCAAAGGGCAACCTCCTGGTCCTTCCTGGGCCCAGACAGCACCCATTTTCTTTAACCACAACCTTTGCAGCTAGCAAGGCTTGTTTGCGGTCTTTCTGCGTGGAAACAACTCTGCATCCTCCAGCACACTGTGGGACAACTTCTGCGCAAAGGAGAAGTTCCTTGAATCTTCTCTTATTGCAGAATCTTTAGCTTCTTCCACCCAGAGGCAGCCATTTTGCACCTTTATCTGGGGTTTAGTGGGCTCCTGCCCCCCTGGACAGTTTTGTGACTCTTGGACTTGGTCCCCTTCCTTTAACGGTCCTCAGGTCCAGGAATCCGTCTTCAGTGCTTTGCAGTCAGTTGTTGTCTTTGCAGAATCTTCTATCACGACTTTAGTGTGTTTCTGGGGAAGTAGGGTAACTTTACTCCTACTTTTCAGGGTCTTGGGGTGGGGTATCTTGGACACCTTTTGTGTTTTCTTACACTCCCAGTGACCCTCTACACACTACACTAGGCTTGGGATCCCTAAGTGGTTCGCATTCCACTTTCTTAGTATATGGTTTGTGTTGCCCCTAGGCCTTTTGCATCCTATTGTATTCTACAGTGTTTGCACTACTTTTCTAACTGTTTACTTACCTGATTTTGGTTTGTGTGTATATTTTTGTGTATTTTACTTACCTCCTAAGGGAGTATATCCTCTGAGATATTTTTGCCACATTGTCACTAAAATAAAGTACCTTTATTTTTAGTAACTCTGAGTATTGTGATTCTTATGCTATAGTGCTATATGATATAAGTGGTACAGTAGGAGCTTTGCATGTCTCCTAGTTCAGCCTAAGCTGCTCTGCTATAGCTACCTCTATCAGCCTAAGCTGCTAGAACACTACTACTCTACTAATAAGGGATAACTGGACCTGGCACAAGGTGTAAGTACCATCAGGTACCCACTATAAGCCAGGCCAGCCTCCTACATTGGTGGTACAGCGGTGGGATAAGTACTTGTAACTGCTTCACCACTTTGTCATTGGTGCTTTTCCTAAGAAAAAAATATACCAAATACTTAAAAATATACATAGTTAACCTAAACTGCTTAACTTTCTTTCTTTAAAATTTCTTAAAAGATTCTGAAAAGTTTTCAGAAGTTTTGAAAAGTTTAAAAACGTTTTTCTCTTTTCTTTAAAAGTTTCTAAACTGTTTTCTCTCTGTCCTAAACCATTTCTAGCAATCATGTCTGCAGTAGAACGTACTCCCACAGTTGTCCAGGCAACCTATGGTAGTTTAAACTTTAAAAGTGTGAGGGGTCTCTGCATAGAAAGAGGTTTAAGCATTGGTAAGAACCCTACCAAAGATCTTCTCCTTAGCCTTCTCCTAGGAAGTGACCAGAACCAGTCTGGGCCATCCCAGGATCAGGAGGTAGAGGAGGGGGTACCTAGCAAGACTCGAGGAGTCCCCTGAGGATGCTGGGGAAGGTTCATACAAAGACCTACCAGCTAACAGGCCAACTAGTGACACTCGTAGTGGGAGGGGGTCATACACTAGTAGGGCACCTTTCACTCCAAAAGGCCAGGTTACTAAAGGCCAGACAGTTAGAGACAGGTCTCACTCTGCCAATTCCCACATTTCCTCTGTGTCTCAGAATTCCCAAGCCTCCCACCCTGAGGATAACACCATGGAAAGGGAACTCAGAAAACTGAGGTTGGAAGAGGCCAGGCTGAAGCTAATACAGCAACATCTGGCCTTAGACAGGGAATCTTGTGATGTAGAGAGGGAAAGGCAGAGGTTGGGGTTAGTTCCCCATGGTGGCATCAGCAGTGTTTTTGATAGCAATCCTGTAGAAGAACAAGATTCCAGAAAACTGCACAAGATAGTCCCCCCTTACAAGGAGGGGGATGACATTAACAAGTGGTTTGCTGCACTTGAGAGGGCCTGTATGGTACAGTTGGTCCCTCAAAGGCAGTGGGCTGCTGTCTTGTGGCTATCTTTCACTGGTTAGGGTAGGGATAGGCTGCTTACTGTCAGAGAAAGTGATGTTAATAATCACAAAGTTTTGAAGGATGAGCTCTTTGATGGATTTGGCTTAACCACTGAACAATACAGGATAAAGTTCAGAGATACCAGAAAAGAGTCCTCTCAAGACTGGACAGACTTTGTAGACTGTTCAGTGAAGGCCTTGGAGGGTTGGTTACATGGCAGTAGAGTGACTGACTATGAAAGCCTGTATAATCTATTCCTGAGAAAGCATATTTTGAACAATTGTGTGACTGATTTGTTGCACCAGTACTTGGTAGACTCAGATCTGACCTCTCCCCAAGAATTGGGAAAGAAGGCAGACAAATGGGTCAGAATAAGAGTGAACAAAAAACTTCATACAGGGGGTGACAAGGATGGCAAGAAGAAGGATGGTAAGTCTTCTGACAAGGGTGGGGACAAAGATAAAAAACATTCTGAGTCTTCATTAGGCGCACAAAAATCCTCTGGGGGTAGTGGGTCCAAATCCTCTTCCCACAATCAAAAGAGGCCATGGTGTTATTTATGTAAAAGTAAAGGCCATTGGGCAAGTTATTCCACCTTCCCAAAGAAAAACACAAAGGCTCCCACTACCACAACCCTAACTGCAAACTCTAGTGACCCTAGTAATAGCAGTGGTTGTGGGAAGTCTACTACAAATAGCCAATCAAAGGGTGTAGATGGACTCACCATTGGTAGTGTAGTTGGGGTTGGTCGTGTTAGGGAGACCACAGAGGCTGTTTCAGTCTCTGATGGTGGTATTGACTTTGCCACCTTGGTTGCTTGTCCTCTTAATATGGGTAAGTACAAGCAACTTCCCCTAATCAATGGTGTTGAGATGGAGGCCTACAGGGATACAGGAGCCAGTGTCACTATGGTGATTGAGAAACTGGTTCACCCTGATCAACTCCTACTTGGTCAGCAGTACCAAGTGACTGATTCTCATAACAACACTCTTCGCCACCCCATGGCTGTTGTGAATCTCAAATGGGACGGGGGCTAGTGGTCCAAAGAAAGTTGTGGTAGCCACTGAATTACTTGTAGATTGCTTACTAGGCAATGATTTGGAGACATCAGCTTGACATGAAGTGGAGTTGGAGGCTCATGCAGTAATGCTGGACATTCCTGGGCATATCTTGGCTTTGACAAGGGCTCAGACCAAGAAGCAAAGAGGACAGGGAAACTTGTATCCTGGAACAATGGACCAAGAACTCCCAAAAGCTACAGGTAGAAAGGGTAAATCATTGCCCACTATCCCTCCCTCTCCAGAAGATTCCCCTTTTGAGGAAGAGGAATCCTCTCCCTGTGCAGAACCTACACCAGATGAGCTGGCAGCAGACACTGCTGAGCTTTTGGGTGCTGGGGGGCCTGCTAGGGAAGAGCTGAGTGTGGCACAGCAGACCTGTCCCACACTAGAGGGTTTGAGACAGGCAACCTGTCATACAGCAGAGTGGGAATGTCACTGATAGCCATAAGGTGTATTGGGAAGACAACCTCTTGCATACTGATTCAAGGGACCCTAAACCTGGAGCTGACAGGAGATTGTCATCCCTTTGCAGTATAGGGAGTTTCTTCTGACCTTGGCACATGACATTCCTTTGGCTGGGCATTTAGGCCAGAGTAAAACTTGGGCCAGGATTGTTCCATTGTTTCACTGGCCACATATGTCAGAGGACACTAAAGAGTTTTTTCACTCTTGTGTGACCAGCCAAGCCAGTGGCAAGACTGGTGGCACACCTAAGGCCCCCTTAATTCCACTTCCTGTGGTTGGAGTGCCCTTTGAAAGGGTAGGGGTTGACATAGTTGGCCCCCATGACCCTGCAACAGCTTCAGGCAATAGATTCATCCTTGTGGTAGTGGACCATACCACTAGGTTACCTGAAGCAATTCCCTTAAGGACCACTACAGCTCCTGCAGTGACAAAGGCCCTCCTGAGAATCTTTTCCAGAGTGGGCTTTCCTAAGGAAGTGGTGTCAGACAGAGGTAGTAACTTCATGTCTGCATACCTCAAAGCTATGTGGAAGGAGTTTGGTGTAACTTATAAGTTCACTACTCCTTATCAACCACAAAAAAATGGTCTGGTTGAGAGGTTTAATAAAACTCTCAAAGGTATGATTATGGGACTCCCTGAAAAACTCAGAAAGAGATGGGATGTCCTGTTACCATGCCTCCTTTTTGCTAACAGGGAGGTATCCCAAAAAGGTGTGGGCTTTAGTCCCTTTGAACTCCTCTTTGGGCACCCCGTAAGAGGTCCCCTTGCACTTGTGAAGGAGGGTTGGGAACAACCTTTAAAAGCTCCAAAGCAGGACATAGTGGACTATGTACTTGGCCTAAGATCCAGAATGGCTGATTACATGAAAAAGGCCAGTAAATACCTCCAGGCCAGCCAGGAGCTCCAAAAGCAAATGCATGACCAGAAGGCTGTCCTGACCCAGTACCACCCAGGATAAAAGGTGTGGGTATTGGAGACTGTGGCCCCAAGAGCACTCCAGGACAAAGGAGTGGACCCCATCTCATTGTTGAGAAGAAGGGTGACGTTACCTACTTGGTAGACCTAGGCACTGCCAGGAGTCCCCTTAGGGTGCTCCATGTCAATCGCCTAAAACCCTACTATGACAGGGCTGACTTAACCCTGCTCATGGCAACTGATGAGGGACAGGAAGAAGAGAGTGACCCTCTCCCTGATCTCTTCTCCACCACTGAAGCTGATGGCTTAGTGGAGGGAGTGGTGCTTGCAGATTGCCTTACTGCAGAGCAAAAGGACAACTGTGTAAATGTCCTAGGCCAATTTTCTGACCTATTCTCACTAACACCAGGTACCACTACCTGGTGTGAGCACACAATCAATACTGGAGACAGTTTTCCTGTCCAAAGTAAGATTTATAGGCAGCCTGACCATGTCAGGGATTGCAGACAACAGGAGGTACTGAAAATGCTGGACTTAGGAGTAATTGAGCCTTCAGAAAGCCCATGGGCTAGCCCAGTGGTGCGTGTCCCAAATCCTTACTGTAAAGATGATAAAAGAGAAATGAGGTTTTGTGTTGACTACAGAGGTCTCAATCAAATAACCAAAACTGATGCTCACCCTATACCAGGGGCAGATGAGCTAATAGATACACTGGCTTCTGCCAAGTATCTAAGCACTTTTGATTTAACTGCAGGGTATTGGCAGATGAAATTATCAGAAGATGCAAAACCTAAAACTGCATTTTCCACCACTGGAGGGCACTATCAGTTCACTGTGATGCCCTTTGGTTTGAAGAATGCACTTTTCAGAGGTTGGTGAACACAGTCCTGCAAGGTTTGGAAGCTTTTAGTGCAGCATATCTAGATGATATAGCTGTCTTAAGCTCCACCTGGGATAAGCACCTAGTCCACCTATGGAAAGTTTTGGAGGCCCTGCAAAAGGCAGGCCTCACCATCAAGGCTTCAAAGTGCCAGATAGGGCATTGGAAAGTGGTTTATCTGGGCCACCTGGTAGGTGGAGAACAGATTGCACCACTGTAGGGGAAGATCCAGACCATTATGGAATGGGCTCCGCCTACATCTCAAACCCAGGTGAGAGCCTTCTTAGGCCTCACAGGGTACTATAGGAGGTTCATCAAACATTATGGCTCCATTGCAGCTCCTCTCAATGACCTCACTTGTAAGAAGATGCCTAAAAAGGTATTGTGGACAGCTAGCTGTCATAAGGCTTTTCACGAGCTCAAACAGGCCATGTGCTCTGCACCTGTCCTATAAAGCCCTTGCTACTCCAAAAAGTTCATAGTCCAGACTGATGCTTCTGAACTGGGGGTTGGGGCAGTGCTATCACAGACTAACACTGAGGGCCAGGATCAACCTGTTGCTTTCATCAGCAGGAGGTTGACCCCTTGTATTGCTACATACACTACGTAAATGTATTGCTACATACACTACGTGCATGCGGCAGCACTACGTGCAAGGTAAACAGTGGTGCAGAGTGTGGACCATTGGCCTCTGCTTTCATTGGCCTTCGCTTCCATTTTGGTTCACGACTCCATTTTGTCGAGGCTGGTTCGGTGCAATAGGCACTGTTCTGTGTTTTTCCACAAGCTTCGGCAAGCTGAAGGGTGGGGTGTTTTTCTGCTCAACTTCGCTCCATCTGCCTGGTACGAAGGGCGCTATTTACATTCCACGAGCTATCAGTTAGAACAACAGGGGGATGCGCCTGTACACAAGGAGGAATGCAAGCTTCACCTTGGAGTCCTCTCCTGGGAACTTGGCCCGTTCTGAGGAGACGTCTCGAAGGGTGAACAAGGTACCGCCGATTGCACAATTTGTAAAGGAGGGGGTCTTTTTCTAGAAAAGACTCCTGGGCGTTAGTAGATACTATAAAAGTTGGGGGCCTGGATGGGCTGGTTTAGGAACTCTCTTCTGGGTTGGACGCAATGCCAGGAGGACTGATTGTCCCGAACAGAGGCTCCCTGTGTCAGCTGATTTGGGTTCCCCAGCTTTGTGTACGGCGGAGGGATGCAGACGCTCTTTTCGGTGAAGCTTTTCAATTTATTAAGTGTATTGTGTGTGCGCGCGTAATGTGTACTTATTCTTGCAGTCATTTTCATGCTATTGAGCATTGAAGTATATTGTGTGTGCGCGCGTAATATGCACTTATTCTTGCAGTCATTTTCATGCTATTGAGCATTGAGGTATATTGTGTGTGCTTGTATTATATGCACTTACTCTTGCAATTATTCACAGAGTGCTTATATCTTTATCATTATTCTCATGTTATTCTCCTGATGTATATATATATATATATATTAGTGTGGTTTAGTTTTGCTAGCTGAGAACTTGCCCCTTAAATAAACTTGATTATTCTACTTACGAAGGTGTTTGAGAGTGATTGCTTTACATTGTGCCTTAAAATATCCTGAAGTGCATAGTTTTGATATTCTGAAGAGTAAAGCAGCACAAATTGTTGAGTCGTTTGCAGGATTCGAAAAAAAAAAAGGGGAAAATGCTTAATAAGATCAAAGCGAGCTCAAAAGCAGGTTCTCATGTAGCAAATCCAGACATAGAAATACCGGGGTGGGAAACCGCTCCATATAAACTTTTAGCTCAGGAATGGTCACGTTGTGCTGGTTTGTGTGAAAATTGGAATGCGCGTATGTTAAATGTGGAACCTGAAGACCTTCTCATATGTCTACGGAAAGTTTCAATTGACAAGGGAAGGGAGGTTTGTGCGTTGGGGAGGCGAGGCTGGATCTTGCTTTCTGCGTACCGAAAGTTGTATGAAAAATGTTTACAGTTACAAAAAGACCACGAGCAGCTGGAGAAGGAGTTAGTGGAAGCCCGAAATTCCTCTACCATGCTAGCTTGTCAAAATACATTATTAAGTGATAAGTTGGAAATGTACCAACTGGTTGCAGAGAGAACGGCTGTTAGCGTAGCTAAATATAAACACAAGAAACGAAGAGGGAAAGTTAATAAAAAGAAGGTGCATTTAGCTATCTCTCAGGCAGGATTAGCCTTTGACCCTGAATTTTGGGATGGAAACATCTGGGATACATCTGATTTTTCAGATGGGTCCGGGGGCGATGACTGCCAAGATGTTAGACAGGAGAAGACAGAGCGCAGGAATGTTGTCCGTGCGCAGCCCATATATCGGCAAAAGTTACAGCATAGCCCAGCTAATCCTGGAGGGGTGATGTTGGATGCCCTGGAGGATTATACACAGCAAGAACTAAGTGATGTGATAGACAGATTTCGACAGAGGTCTGGGGAAACATTGCTTACGTGGTTGGTGCGGGTGCACGATATGGGGGGCCAGGGGGTCCAATTGGATCACGGCGACGCCCCGAGGCTTTGTATGTTAAGTACAGACCCGGTTATTCAAAATGAGTTTAGAACCTATCCAGGGAATGGTCCCATGACCAATTTGTTAGAGCTAGCTGCGCAAGGGTGTGCTCAGAAGTATCCGACAGAGTCAGACTGGCCGCCTAATGATAAACCTTGGTATACTTTGAGAGATGCAGTACAGAGATTGAAGGAAGAAGGGATGAAAACAGCTATCTTTATGGGTAATGCCCATGATTTGATGAATGGAATTTTAAGTGTGTCTGTGCGAAACCGGCTGATTAGGGCCGCTCCTCCTGCATATAAGCATGTCATCATGACTTTGTTAATTAATCAGACAGGTAACCCATTGTCTCAGGTGGTAGAAGCGGTGCGTGAGTTAAGTGATTTAGGAGAATGGGCTAAGCCAGAGAGGAATTCACGGTCTGAGAATCGTACTGATAACAACAGGGTGACAAGGCGAGACATGTTTCAGGCCTTGATGCGAGATGGGGTGACCAGGAATGAAATTGATGGGATAAGCACCAAGGACATGTGGGAAATGTACCGCAAACGCGGTTTAGATAAAAAGGAGGGGAGTAGGAAAGGGAACAAGAAGGATAACAAAGTGGTGAACCAGAGAAAGGCAGGAGGGGAGGAGCGTGAGGGTGAAAAGGGAGAGAGAGGGAGAAAACGCCACAGTAGAGAGAGATCCCCAGAGGACGGAAATTGGGAGGAAGAGCACCGAAGCGCAGAGGGAACCCGGAGCAGGGAGAGAGACCGGGAACTGACAGGTTCTGGGAAAACTCGAGGAAGAGAGTGGGAGAGGGAGCTGGTAAGCTCAGAGAGGTTGCGAAGCAGAGACAGGGAGGAGGAGTTCCCTGAGAATTACCGCAAACTGTATCCAGATTTGACTTGGGCAGACTCTGATGTGAGCAGAGTGAAAATAGATTAGGAAACAGGCCAAACTCCGGTGCAGGGATGGGCTCGCAAAGATAACAGACCTCATGTCAAAGTAGAAATTTATTGGAAACGTGGAAATGTTCAAAAAGTTCGAGCCCTCGTTGACACCGGAGCGGAGGCCACTTTGATTCATGGCAATCCAAGAAAATTCAGGGGACAGTACTTCACCATTACGGGATTGGGCGGAAAAGAAACCCTGGCAGTGCAGATAGTGGTTCCCATGAAAATAGGGGCACTTCCAAAGAGAGAATACACTGTCCTGATTGTGCCCATTCCCGAATACATTATTGGAATTGACATTTTGAAAGGGATGACCCTACATTTGGAAGATGGATGTTATCAATTTGGTTCCAAAAGATTTATATCAATAGCCGCCGCAAGGGTGGGGCTGTTGAAGATTCCTCCGGTAACACTTCCCCAAGCTACTAAAGTGATTCAAATGAAACAGTACAGAATACCGGGAGGACATGAGGAGATTAGCCAGACTATACATGATTTACTAGAGGCCGGGGTAATAGTTCCCATCACCACTGCGTGGAATAATGCCCTCTGGCCTGTTCGTAAAAGTGATAACAGTTGGAGGATTTGCATTGATTATCGCCAATTGAATAAACATACACCTCCTCTGACTGCAGCGGTCCCAGACACCATTACCTTGATTGAGAACATACAGAAACACAGTGGGACTTGGTATGCAACCATTGACATTGCCAATGCCTTCTTTACGATACCAATAGCTACTGAGAGCCAGCCTCAGCTGGCATTCCAATGGGCGGGGCGTCAGTACACCTTCTGTAGATTACCCATGGGGTATTTACATAGCCCCACTATCTGCCACCGGCTGGTGGCAGAGCATTTGGATGAAGTACCAGTGGTTCCTGGAGTGCAAATTTCCCACTATATAGATGACGTGATGATGCAGGGAGAGACGCAAGAACAGGTGCAAATTCAGCTAGACAGGGTGGTGGAACATTTGCAGAATCAAGGGTGGGAGATTAACCCCGAGAAAGTGCAGGGACCGTCTCAAAGCGTGAAATTTTTGGGCATTCAGTGGAATCAGGGACACAGAGAAGTGTTGCCAAAAGTGAAACAAAAGATTAAGGAATTCGCAGTACCGCGAAATCGGAAGGAAGCCCAGAGTTTTATTGGACTATTCGGGTATTGGAGACAACATATACCCCATTTGTCTCAGATTTTGGCCCCATTGTACAAAGTTACACGAAAGAAAAATGCGTTTGAATGGGGAGAGCAGGAGCAGCGCGCGTTTGAATTGGCGAAAGACGCCATTCAGCATGCTTTGGATTTGTGGCCGATTCGAGAGGGAGACATTGAATTGAATGTGACAGTCCAGGGGCAGTATGCCAATTGGAGTTTATGGCAAAAACAAGGAAGAAAGAGGGTGCCCCTGGGATTTTGGACAAAGAAGTTACCTGAGGCAGGAGAGCGGTATACTCCCTTTGAGAAGCAGCTGCTGGCCTGCTATTGGGCTCTGGTTGATACTGAGCAAATTACACTGGGACACAATGTGATTTTAAGGCCTGAAATTCCCATCATGCAGTGGGTGATGAGTTCCCCAAAAACTCATAGAATTGGACATGCGCAAGAAGCCAGCATTATAAAATGGAAATGGTATGTCCAGGACAGGGCACGAGCGGGTCCAAAAGGGACTGCCGTTTTGCATGAGCAGGTAGCGCAGGCTCCAGTGGAGAATTCCGAAATGTTGCATGATGTACCTTCAGTGTGTGAATCCCCAGTAGGGTGGGGCCAGCCGTTCGCAGACTTGTCTGCAGATGACAAAAAACATGTGTGGTTCACAGATGGTTCAGCAAAATATGTTGGAGCGAAAAGGCACTGGAAGGCAGTGTCCTATAATCCTGTTACCAAGAAGCTTTTGACAACTACAGGACAGGGAAAAAGTAGCCAGTATGCAGAGCTTTATGCCGTGTATCAGGCTTTAAAACAGGAGCTACCCGGAAAATGTCACATTTATAGAGATTCCTGGTCTACCGCCAATGGGTTAGCTACTTGGCTTCCCACGTGGCATGCACATCAGTACAAAATCCATAACAAAGAGGTATGGGGGAAGGAGTTATGGCAGGAGATCTGGGAAATGTTACCTCAAAGCACCGTGACTGTCTATCATGTGGACGCTCACTGTCCAACTGATTCATTAGACCGATGGTTCAATTGTCTTGCAGACGATCGAGCCAAGATTCAAGAGGCTGAAGTGGAGGCGCAGAGTTCTGATTTGGTGGGAATGGCTAAATGGGCACACCAGAAATGCGGACATCTTGGAGAAAAGGCTACTCACAGGTGGGCCGAGATTAGAGGGATGCATCTTCCCCTAGATTTGATTAAAACAGCAATCATTGAATGTCCCATTTGTCAGCATGCACAGCACAGACCGGTCCCACAGGTGGTGAGAGGCCAGCTAGGCAGAGGTAAATTGCCAGGACAGATTTGGCAGATTGATTACATTGGACCAATGCCAGTGAGCAGAGGGTGTCAGTATGCCTGCACTGTGGTAGACACTTACTCTGGTTATCTCATAGCCTTTCCCTGCAAGCGCGCAACTCAGCAGAGCACCCTGAAAACACTAGATCTGTTGATTCTGTACTATGGAGTGCCACTCCAGATTCAAAGTGATAACGCCAGCCACTTCAAGGGCAGACTAGTGCAGGACTATTGTGCACAACGCAATATTGAGTGGATTTTTCACATACCTTACTACCCCCAAGCAGCGGGACTGATTGAGAGAATGAATGGGTTGCTGAAAGAACAATTGCGTAAACTGAATGATGGGACACTGAAGGGGTGGAGAGATAATTTGTATGATGCTTTGCAAATTTTGATCAACCGACCCCTTACAAATGCTGAGACACCTCTCATGAGAATGCTCACACCTGCTTTACAGATTAATCCGTTTACAACGAGCAATACCATTGTGTATTGGGAAACAGCTCCAGGAGCTTTGGCCCCATATCGAGCTACACCAGAATCTGCAGGACTTGACTTACATGCTTTACACATGCATCGATTGAAACCTAGAGACATCACTCTGATTGAAACTGGGGTGGGAATTCAGATTCCCCCTGAGCATTACGGTCTGATCGCCCCTCGATCTGGGCTTGCCTTGAGGGGCATCCAAGTTTTAGGAGGCGTGATAGATGCAGACTACCAAGGCGAGTTGAAAGTCATTCTCTTGAACAGTGGTGACACAGACCTAGTGGTGCAACCTGGTGATCGCGTTGCCCAAATTGTCATCATGCCGGTTTATGGAGGTGTTGTTAAGAAGGGGAGCGCCCCAGCTCTTCTCACTGTGAGAGGCAAAGGAGGGTTCGGATCTACTGACAAGAACCCAGGGGCCAAAGTGTGGATTGAATCCCCAAATAACCCTCCTCAACCCGCTGATGTCATCGCCACTGGACCAGACAATGTCCTGGTAGTTATGCGACCTGGTCAAGACAAATGGGAACATGTTCCCGCTGACAAATGCTATCTGCGAGAATGATAATACGTGTTTTGTCCTTTATTCTTTTCAGATCATCCTGTGGAGTGCCTGTGCCATGAGTGTGGTGTATGGAGCCCGTTCGGGAGACTCCACCGGGGAGCGGGAGGGGCTCATAGCCCAAAAATTCAACCGTCAGCCACAGATGCCAATGCTGCTGCATCAACCGAACAATGTTTGGATTCATCTAGCGCAGGAAGTGCTGAATATATCTCACTTCTGTATGAGTAACATGCAAAGCGTTCAAGATTTGATTACCACTTGTCTAGTGGCAGTGCCCACTCCTGCTGCTGTATTATTACACATCTTTAACAATACAAACCAGGATGGAATGGTGGATGTGAGTGACGTTCGCTCCCATCTGTCACTCTATGAGTACTGCCGTCATTGCCCGGAGGTGGGCAGGCGGTTGTGGAGGAACATGACATCTATACTCACGTTTAACATCTCAAATGGGGATGTGTGCTATTCATTGACCTGTGATCCTATGAAAATAGGTAAATGTGCTCAGCTCAAATTGGAGAAAAGAGACAAAAACTTAACTGCTGCACAACGGACGTTGTGCCACTCACGGACTGACCTAACCTGTTTGAATGTAAATAATTCAATGTTTTGCCAACATGTGGTGCCTGCTGCCAGCCACATTCAAAATGTTAAGTTGCCTAAAGGTTGGCTCTTTTCTTGTGGTAATCTTTCTTTTACTTATATTCCAGCCAATCTAACCGGAGGGCCTTGTGCCTGGTCACGCTTAGGCTTTCTCATGTTTCCTATGGATACTGCTCTACACCCTCGCTATACCAGAGACACTATTACGGACTGTGATTCTGAAATTTCATTGCTGTCCAAAACAGAATATGTTAGTTTAGCTAGTTCTATCGTAGGGGTGCCAGGACTTGCAGTATATAATACCAGAGTTATTAATAAACTTGCATGTTTAGTAGTCAAGAATATTAACTATACATCAACTGCCTTAGCTGAGCTGTTATTAGATGTACAGGGAATTAGAAGAGCTGCTTTGCAGAATCGCGCTGCTATTGATTATTTACTGCTTAAACACAACCATGGCTGCAGTGATTTTGAAGGATTATGTTGCTTCAATTTATCCGACCACTCCATATCAATCAACTCCCACATAGAGGCCCTGCATAAGTTGGTGAAGGGGGTGCAGCAGGATGTTGACAAGGGGTGGTGGGATTGGGCTTTTGGATGGCTGCCTAATTTAGGCCAACTGCGTTATATTTTTGGTGTAATCATTATCATAACCGTTATTTTAATTTCATTATGTTGTTGTATTCAGTGTGTGCCTAACCTTCTATCTCAGTTTCGCCCAAGAGCATTGCCATTTCAGCTTATAGGATATACTTAGTTGTAAGTTGGCCAAATGGTCCAAGGGTGGAAATGTATTGCTACATACACTACGTAAATGTATTGCTACATACACTACGTGCATGCGGCAGCACTACGTGCAAGGTAAACAGTGGTGCAGAGTGTGGACCATTGGCCTCTGCTTTCATTGGCCTTCGCTTCCATTTTGGTTCACGACTCCATTTTGTCGAGGCTGGTTCGGTGCAATAGGCACTGTTCTGTGTTTTTCCACAAGCTTCGGCAAGCTGAAGGGTGGGGTGTTTTTCTGCTCAACTTCGCTCCATCTGCCTGGTACGAAGGGCGCTATTTACATTCCACGAGCTATCAGTTAGAACAACAGGGGGATGCGCCTGTACACAAGGAGGAATGCAAGCTTCACCTTGGAGTCCTCTCCTGGGAACTTGGCCCGTTCTGAGGAGACGTCTCGAAGGGTGAACAAGGTACCGCCGATTGCACAATTTGTAAAGGAGGGGGTCTTTTTCTAGAAAAGACTCCTGGGCGTTAGTAGATACTATAAAAGTTGGGGGCCTGGATGGGCTGGTTTAGGAACTCTCTTCTGGGTTGGACGCAACGCCAGGAGGACTGATTGTCCCGAACAGAGGCTCCCTGTGTCAGCTGATTTGGGTTCCCCAGCTTTGTGTACGGCGGAGGGATGCAGACGCTCTTTTCGGTGAAGCTTTTCAATTTATTAAGTGTATTGTGTGTGCGCGCGTAATGTGTACTTATTCTTGCAGTCATTTTCATGCTATTGAGCATTGAAGTATATTGTGTGTGCGCGCGTAATATGCACTTATTCTTGCAGTCATTTTCATGCTATTGAGCATTGAGGTATATTGTGTGTGCTTGTATTATATGCACTTACTCTTGCAATTATTCACAGAGTGCTTATATCTTTATCATTATTCTCATGTTATTCTCCTGATGTATATATATATATATATATTAGTGTGGTTTAGTTTTGCTAGCTGAGAACTTGCCCCTTAAATAAACTTGATTATTCTACTTACGAAGGTGTTTGAGAGTGATTGCTTTACATTGTGCCTTAAAATATCCTGAAGTGCATAGTTTTGATATTCTGAAGAGTAAAGCAGCACACCCCTAGAGAAAAGTGTTGGTCTGACATAGAGGGGGAGGCTTTTGCTGTGGTCTGGGCACTGAAAAAGTTGAGACCATACCTGTTTGGGACTCACTTTATTGTTCAGACAGACCACAAACCTCTATTATGGCTTAAACAAATGAAAGTGAAAACCCTAAATTGTTGAGGTTGTCCATATCCCCACAGGGAATTGATTATACAGTGGAACATAGACCTGGGAGTACCCACTCCAATGCCGATGGACTCTCCAGATATTTCCACTTAGACAAGGAAGACTCAGCTGGGCAAGGTTAGCCTTATTGTCCCTCGTTTGGGGGGGGTTGTGTAGGAAAGTACCATCTTGCCTGGCTTGTTACCCCCATTTTTACTTGTGTGTCAGTTTGTTTTTGCCTGTCTCACTAGGATCCTGCTAGCCAGGACCCCAGTGCTCATAGTTTGTTGCCTAAATGTGTTCCCTGTGTGGTGCCTAACTGTGTCACTGTAGCTCTACTAACGAGAACCTCAGTGCTTATACTCTCTCTGCTTTTAAAATTGTCACTGCAGGCTAGTGAGCATTTTTACCAATTCTGATTGGCACACTGGAACACCCTTATAATTCCCTAGTATATGGTACCTAGGTACCCAGGGTATTGGGGTTCCAGGAGATCCCTATGGGCTGCAGCATTTCTTTTGCCACCCATAGGGAGCTCAGACAATTCTTACACAGGACTGCCACTGCAGCCTGAGTGAAATAATGACCACGTTATTTCAAAGCCATTTTACACTGCATTTAAGTAACTTATAAGTCACCTATATGTCTAACCCTCACTTAGTGAAGGTTAGGTGCAAAGTTACTAAGTGTGCCGGCACCCTGGCACTAGCCAAGGTGCCCACACATTGTTCAGGGCAATTTCCCCGGACTTTGTGAGTGCGGGGACACCATTACACACGTGCACTACATACAGGTCGATACCTATATGTAGTGTCACAATGGTAACTCCCAATATGGCCATGTAACATGTCTAGGATCATGGAATTGTCCCCCCAATACCATTCTGGTATAGGGGGGACAATTTCATGCATCCCCCTGGCTCCAGCATAGAGCCCGGGCACTGCCAAACTAACTCTCGCGGGTTTTCTCTGCAGCTACCACTGCTGTCAACCCTCAGACAGGTTTCTGCCACCCTGGGGCCTGGGCAGCCCAGTCCCAGGAAGGCAGAACAAAGGATTTCGTCTGAGAGAGGGTGTTACACCCTCTCCCTTTGGAAATAGGTGTTAAGGGCCTGAGAGGAGTAGCCTCTCCTGGTCTCTGGAAATGCTTTGAAGGGCACAGATGGTGCCCTCCTTGCATAAGCCATTCTACACTAGTTCAGGGATCCCCCCAGCCCTGCTCTGGTGCAAAACTGGACAAAGGAAAGGGGAGTGCCCACTCCCCTGACCAGCACCTCCCAAGGGGAGGTGCCCAGAGCTCCTCCAGTGTGTCCCAGACCTCTGCCATCTTGGATACAGAGGTGTGAGGGCACAAAGACACCTCTGAGTGGCCAGTGCCAGCAGTTGACGTCAGAGACCCCTCCTGATAGGTGCTTACCTTTCCCTGTAGCCAGTCCTCCTCTGAGGGCTATTTAGGGTCTCTCCTGAGGGTTGCTAGTCAGATAACAAATGCAAGAGCTCAGCAGAGTTCCTCTGCACTTCCCTCTTCGACTTCTGCCAAGGATCGACGGCTGACTGCTCCAGGATGCCTGCAAAACTGCAACAAAGTAGCAAGAAGACTACCAGCAACATTGTTCCGCCTCATCCTGCCAGTTTTCTCAACTCTTTCCCGGTGGTGCATGCTCTGAGGGCTGTCTGCCTTCACCCTGCACTAGAAGCCAAGAAGAAATCTCCTCTGTGTCGACGGAATCTTCCCCCTGCCAACGCAGGCACCAAACATTTGCATCACCGGTTCTCTGGGTCCCCTCTCATCCTGCCGAGGTTGGTCCCTGGAACACAGGTGCTGGGTCCAAGTGTCCCTGACAGTCCAGTGGCCCTTCCGTCCAAATTTGGTGGAGGTAAGTCCTTGCCTCCCCACACCAGACAGTAATCCTGTGTACTGCGTGAACTACAGCTGCTAGGGCTTCTGTGCACTCTTGCAAGACTTCCTTCGTGCACAGCCTAGTCCAGGTCCCCAGCACTCCGTCCTGCATTGCCCAACTCGCTAAGTTGGACTCCAACTTCATGGGACTCCCTTTTGTGGTGCTGAGTCAACTGTCGTGCTCAGATCTTCTGAGCACCTGTTCAGGTGCCTCTGTGGGTGCTGCCTGCCTCTGCATGGGCTCTCTGTATTGCTGAGCGCCCCCTCTGTCTCCTCCTCCAAGGGGCGACCTTCTCGTCTTCCTCAGCCCTGGCAGCACCCAAAATCTTCAAATGCAACTCTTGCAGCTAGCAAGGCTTGTTTGCGGTCTTTCTGCGTGGAAACAACCCTACATCCTCCAGCACACCATGGGACTTCTTCTGTGCAAAGGAGAAGTTCCTGGCACCTTCTGTTGTTGTAGAATCTTCAGCTTCTTCCACCCAGAGGCAGCCCTTTTGCACCTTCATCCGGGGTTTAGTGGGCTCCTGCCCCCCTTGGATACTTTCGTGACTCTTAGACTTGGTCCCCTTCCTTTACAGGGCCTCAGATCCAGGAATCCGTCTTCAGTGCTTTGCAGTCAGTTGTTGTCCTTACAGAATCCCCTATTTCAACTTTACTGTCTTTCTGGGGTTGTAGCGTAACTTTAATCTTACTTTTCAGGGTCGTGGGGTGGGGTATCTTGGAAACCCTTAGTGTTTTCTTATACTCCCAGTGACCTTCTACACACTGCACTAGGCCTCGGGTCCATTTGTGGTTCGCATTCCACTTTTGGAGTATATGGTTTGCGTTTCCCCTAGGCCTATTTTTCCCTATTGCATTCTATTGTGTTCTAATGTGTTTGCACTACTTTTCTAACTGTTTACTTACCTGATTTGGTTTGTGTGTGTATATTTTGTGTATGTTACTTACCTCCTAAGGGAGTATATCCTCTGAGATACTTTTTGGCATATTGTCACTAAAATAAAGTACCTTTATTTTTAGTAACTCTGAGTATTGTGTTTTCTTATGATATAGTGCTAAGTGATATAAGTGGTATAGTAGAAGCTTTGCATGTCTCCTAGTTCAGCCTAAGCTGCTCTGCTATAGCTACCTCTATCAGCCTAAGCTGCTAGAACACCTCTAATCTACTAATAAGGGATACCTGGACCTGGCACAAGGTGTAAGTACCACAAGGTACCCACTATAAGCCTAGTCAGCCTATACCTATATGTAGCTTCACAATGGTAACTCCAAATAAGGCCATGTAACATGTCTAAGATCATGGAATTGTTCCCCCATGCCAACTCTGTTAGTGGGGTGCCAATCCCATGCATCCCCGGTGCTCCAGCATGGACCCCGGGTACTGCCAAACTAGCTCTCTGGGGTTTTCACTGCAGCTACCGCTGCTGCCAAACCACTGACAGGCTTCTGCCCTCTGGGGTCTTAGCAGCCCAGTCTCAGGAAGGCAGAACAAAGGATTTCCATTGAGAGAGGGTGTTACTCCCTCTCCCTTTGGAAATAGGTGTTAAGGGCTGGAGAGGAGTAGCCTCCCCCAGCCTCTGGAAATGCTCTGAAGGGCACAGATGGTGCCCTCCTTGCATAATTTAGTCTACACCGGTTCAGGGATCCCCCAGCCCCTGCTCTGGTGCGAAACTGGACAAAGGAAAGGGAAGTGACCACTCTCCTGTCCATCACCACCCCAGGGGTGGTGCCCAGAGTTCCTCCAGTGTGCCCCAGACCTCTGCCATCTTGAATGCAGAGGTCTGAGGGCACAATGGAGGCCTCTGAGTGGCCAGTGCAAGCAGGTGACGTCAGAGACCCCTCCTGATAGGTGCTTACCTGGTTAGGTGGCCAATCCTCCTGAGGGCTATTTAGTGTCTCTCCTGTGGGTTTCTCATCAGATAACGAATGCAAGAGCTCACCAGAGTTCCTCTGCATCTCCCTCTTCAACTTCTGCCAAGGATCGCCCGCTGACTGCTCCAGGATGCCTGCAAAACTGCAACAAAGTCACAACATTGTAGCACCTAATCCTGCCGGCTTTCTCAACTGTTTCCTGGTGATGCATGCTCTGAAGGCTGTCTGCCTTCACTGTGCAGCGGAAGCCAAGAAAAATCTTCCGTCAGTCAACGGAATCTTCCCCCTGCTAACGCAGGCACCAACGTTCTCCTTCACCGGTCCTCTGGGTCCCCTCTCATCTTGTCGAGCTTGGTCCCTGGAACACAGGAACTGGATCTAAGTGACCCCAACAGTCCAGTGGTCCATCTGTCCAAATTTGGTGGAGGTAAGTCCTTGCCTCCCCACGCCAGACATTAATCCTGCGTACTGCATGAACTGCAGCTGCTAGGGCTTCTGTGCACTTTTGCAAGGAATCCTTCATGCACAGCATATCCCACGTCCCCAGCACAACGTCATGCATTGCTCAACTCACTGAGTTGACCACCAGTTTCGTGGGACTTCCCTTTGTAGTGTTGAGACAACCGCCATGCTCAGTTTTCTTGAACCCCTGTTCAAGTGCTTCTGTGGGTGCTGTCTGCTTCTGCATGGGCCCTCTCTGTTGCCTAGCACCCCCCCTGTCTCCTCCTCCAAGGGGCGACCTCCTGGTCCTTCCTGAGCCCGGGCAGCAGCCATTTTCTTCAACTGTGACCTTTGCATCTAGCAGGGCTTGTTTGCAGTCTTTCTGCTTGAAAACAACTCTGCATCCTCCAGCATGCCGTGGGACATCTTCTGTGCAAAGGAAAAGTTCCTGGCATGTTCTGTTGTTGCAGAATCTTCAGATTCTTCCACCCAGAGGCAGCCATTTTACACCTTCATCCGGGGTTTAGTTGGCTCCTGCCCCCCCTTGACACTTTTGTGACTCTTAGACTTGGTCCCCTTCCTTTACAGGGCCTCAGGTCCAGGAATCCATCTTCAGTGCTTTGCAGTCAGTTGTTGTCCTAGCAGAATCTCCTATCACGACTTTAGTGTGTTTCTGGGGAAGGAGGGTAACTTTACTCCTACTTTTCAGGGTCTTAGGGTGGGGAATCTTGGCCCATCAGTGACACTTACGCTTCCTTTGTGTGGCTGATGTGTATTCAGAGACAGGCAGAAGGCACCAGATAATAAAACTAAGAAAATGCCAACTTTCTAAAAGTGGCATTTTCAGAAATACAATTTAAAATCTGACTTCATCATAAGTAATTGGTAATTACACTAATATAAAATATATTAAGGAAATCCCAAGGTTATCCTATGGAAGGGAAAGGCCTTGCAGAAGGGAAAAATGAGTTTAAGAGTTTTTCTCTAGTAGGATGTGCAGGTCTTACTTTTTTAAGAACAGTGACCCCTGCCAATGGGCTGTCTAGGGCCTACTTCAGGGGTGCCTTACATGTATTAAAAAGAAAGGTTTAGACCTGGCAAGAGAATTAACTTGCCAGATCGGCATGGCAGTTTAAAACTGCACACAGAGGCTCTACAATTGCAGATCTGATATATGTTTGAAGAGTTACTGAAGCGGGTGGCGAAATCATTGCTGCAGGCCCACCAGTGGTATTTAATGTACAGGCCCTGGACATAGGTAGTGCACTTTACTAGGGACTTATAAGTCAAATAACTATGCTAATTGTGGATAAGCTAATTTTACCATGTTTTAAGCTGAGGACACATGCACTTTAGCACTGATTAGCAGTGTTAAAGTGCTCAGAGCAAATATAAGGTCAGCAAAAAAAGAGATCTGTAGGCAAAATGTCTGGGGAAACTATGCTAAGGATGCTAGGGCTAACAGTTTCCATTAGCATTTGACCATAAATGGGTATTTTATTTGTTCTTGTAGTAAATATGAAACGTAACAAACTCAGTATAGTTTATTTTTTAGACTTCCTTGCTACTGTAGTAGGATTGTGCTACATATGAAAGCCAAAGTGAATGAAAGGCAATCATTATTATTGCTATAAAAATTAAGGGCCTCATTCTGAGGCCGGCGGGCGGCGGTCGCCGCCCGCCTGGCGGGAACCGCCAGAAGGCCGCCCGCCAGCCCAGCGGGAAACCCCTTCCCACGAGGAAGACGGCTCCGAATGGAGCCGGCGGAGTGGGAAGGTGCGACGGGTGCAGTTGCACCCGTCGCGAATTTCAGTGTCTGCTAAGCAGACACTGAAATTCTTTGTGGGGCCCTCTTACGGGGGCAGGGGCCCCCAGGGGCCCCACGACACCCCATACCGCCATCCTGTTCCTGGCGGGCGAACCGCCAGGGCAAAGCAAAACACAAACGCTGTGGGATAGCGTAACTGGATGGACGGAATGCGGAACCAATCAAACATTCACCCCCAGTCACAGATCTGGGTTTAATCCATCCATTCTTTTGCTCACCATGCCACCCCAGTTTGAACCCAGCCATATGCAAATCAGTCTTGACCCTGTTCCTCATGGGAACAGTCCAGCCCGAACTGCCAGGCCAGGTTCTCCCTGGACCGGAAACAAGCATCCTAGCAAAACACAAATGCTGTGGGATAGCGTAACTGGATGGACGCAATGCGGAACCAATCAAACATTCACCCCCAGTCACAGATCTGGGTTTAATCCATCCATTCTTTTGCTCACCATGCCACCCCAGTTTGAACCCAGCCATATGCAAATCAGTCTTGACCCTGTTCCTCCTGGGAACAGTCCAGCCCGAACTGCCAGGCCAGGTTCTCCCTGGACCGGAAACAAGCATCCTGGGACCGGTTTCGGGGTTTCACCCCTCTTCAGCCAGGCTAGCTTGAATCCAGTGGCACAGTGAGCCCGGGACCCACGTCTGGGCATACCCGGCGCACTTAGGGCGGCAAAAGCAAAGCAAAACACAAACGCTGTGGGTTAGCGTAACTGGATGGACGGAATGCGGAACCAATCAAACATTCACCCCCAGTCACAGATCTGGGTTTAATCCATCCATTCTTTTGCTCACCATGCCACCCCAGTTTGAACCCAGCCATATGCAAATCAGTCTTGACCCTGTTCCTCATCGGAACAGTCCAGCCCGAACTGCCAGGCAAGGTTCTCCCTGGACCGGAAATAAGCATCCTGGGACCGGTTTCGGGGTTTCACCCCTCTTCAGCCAGGCTAGCTTGAATCCACCAGGAACAGGATGGCGGTATGGGGTGTCGGAATCCCCATGGCGGCGCAGCAAGCTGCGCCGCCATGGAGGATTCCTGAGGGCAGCGGAAAACCGGCGGGAGACCACCGGTTTTCCCTTTCTGACCGCGGCAAACCGCCGCGGTCAGAATGACCCCCTAAGATTATTATTTATTTCTAGTGACCAATTATCATGCCCTCCAAATGGTAGTACACGTGAATCGCTACTAGGTAAATTTTAATTTGTTGCTCTGGGGTGCACACTTTTTTGAATCCCAGTTTTACTTTGTGAGCCAGAGAGCATGCAAAGATAAATATGTAGATTAAAGTATATTCTGCTTCTTATGTGTTTCTTTATAGAGTTCCGTTAGCATGTGATCATAAATGGGTCTTTTAGTTGTTCGTGTAGTTAATCTAAAACTTTACAGATGCAGTCTAGTTTATTTTTTGGGTTTCCTTGCTACTTTTAGTAGTATTGTGCTACAAGATATCACTAACTTGTAAAACCTAATAACACCATTTACTCACTCTACTTACCTGCAGTACCCTAGAGAATTTCGTGAAAATCCAGCTGGTGGTATTTACACTATACAATAAACAAAAGTCTATTGAAAATGCATTGGATTTAAAGCCTGTTTTGGAACCCTCTCTTTTTTCTTTGCACCCCATTGATCAAATGCCACAAAACTTTCAGTCCTCCCAAATTGAAATAGGGACAGGAACTCTGCAAAGTTTGACGCACATTCATCAAACGGGTGCAACAGGAAGAGCACCCAGTAGGAAAAATTCAATATCTGAGGTCAACAATGTCCCCGCATCGGGCGATACTGTTCGTGCCTTCGCTCACTGAAGAGGACTTTGGTTTTTACAGACCTCAAAATTCTCCAGCGGGGCAATCCTAATACAGTATCCTACTAAACTGCATCAAAGTTAGGGGCATGCAAATTTTACTTTTGTGTATTTATGTAAAATGTAGGCACAATTAAGTAAATTAAATATGATTATGCTAAATGTAAATCTAGCATTTTCCCACTATATCTTAGTGAAAAATCCATCCTTGCATCAATCTTTGGAGTGTGAATGCATTTAAACAAAAAAATACTGTGAATAACAGCTGCTTGCATTCTGTTTTTCTGCATTCTTGCCGTAAATACTTTTGTAAATGGCATAATTTGCTGTAAATTTTTATCATGAATCATGTATAATTATGCAAAATAGCATAATGGTCTAATTTCAGGAACTTTGTGTAACAATTGTAATACAAAATTACTGAAATCTCTTCAATTATGCTGGAATAAATTTCACCCAGGCCTAGCCAAGGTCAGGGACCATTTCCGCAAGTTCTAACTGATGCTTTTGAAGTATTGGAAGTCCAAAGGTTTTCTAAATCACAATTTCCCAGAGTTTCTGCAACAGCTCCCTTTAGCCTCTTCTAAGACACCCAGAACCTCAGAGATAGCACTGACTCCAGCAGAAGCCACCAGGAGGATCCAGTACAGTTCCACAGGGCATTTCCAGGAAAAGGCAGCATGTTATGTCTGAGAAGCCACACAGGAGGCATGCCAACTAACACTTGGAGTACACTTATTTGTCCTTGGTACAAGTACAGGCAGGTCCAGCCCTTCAAGTCTCCTCACAGGTTTTAGACACCACATTGAGTTCACTTCTGGTTTTTTGCAGGTCCCAAAACTGGTCTGAGGTGGTGGTGAAGATGTAATTTTAGTATACTACAAATGTCAGTGGGTGAGGATGACTCCTGGACACCCCCTAATCAATGGGGAAATAGTTCCCAGGGGCTACCTGTTGGACCTGGCCCTCTCTGCAGGATCACCACCCACCAAAAATCTTGCCTTCATCTCTCCTGTTTTGCTGAATTTATTTTGGTTGGTCTTCTGGGCAGTTTTACACTGCTAACCAGTACTAAAGTACTTGTGCTCTCTCACTAAAACATGGCACAATTGTTTTACACCTAATTGGCACAGTTAATTCACTTAGTAGTCCCTACTTCTATGGTACTACATCTACACGGGGTCCATAAATTAAATGCTACTAGTGGGCATGTAGTACTTCTTGTGCCACACACTAAAGTAACCCTTTAAAACATGTTTCAGGGCTGCCACTGAAGCCTGTTGTACAGTTTCAAAACTGCAATTTCAACTACACAAATAAACATTTTTGCAGGGTCTACACCTTCCTTTTTAATACATATAAGCTACCCCTATGGTAGCATCTAAAGGCCCATAGGCAGAGTGCATTGTATTTCAAATGTAAAACATGTGAGTTTAAGTTTTATATGCACTGTTAGGGAAATTCATTTATCACTCTTACAAAATTTTAATTGCGGACAGGTAGAAATATCATGGTTGGACCCAAATTATTTTCAATATAAAACCTGCTTTAATGACAAAGTGTGATTTTAAGTCACTGATCTGACAATGCCACTTTTAAAAAGTTGGCATTTTCATGTACCAACCATTTGTGCATTCTACCAGTGTCCAGGGTCACATGAATGTGAATGGTGGTTGCTGTTGGGCTTTGTGCATTCCTCCCAGGTGGCAAGACACAAGGAGGCTAGGTGCTGGCAGGATGAGTCATCCTGATACTAGTCATTTATTACCCCAGACTTCTTGGAACCTTGGAAGGGGAAGAAAATAACTTTCTAGAACCGGATTTGGGAGTAGCATAGAGAATCCCCAAAGGCTGGCACAAGGTATAAACATTGGCTTTGCAAAACCACTCTTCAGTACACTCATGGACCTGTGGAAAACATCAGAAAGACTGCCTGGACTCCAAGAGGACTAAACTGCTGCATGAGGCAGAACTGGTCCATCTTCTTGAACCTAGTACCAGTATGTGTAACTCCAAGGGCTAGATGGCTGGTGTGAGCTACAGTGACATAACAATCTCAAGAGACCTAGAATCCTGCATCTGCCCTCTGCTGGAGTGAATACTAACCCCTAAAATGGTGATGTCCAGGTCATGTATCCCTGGGAATGGTGTTAACGGTGCTGCTCCTGTCTAATCTTCAAACTTGGGACAAGGAAACATTTTCACCAAAAATGTGCTCTGATAACCGACTGAAGAAATGGACATACTTGCTGGCGAATTGGCCCAGTGCACTGCCTGTCGGCCTTGAATTCCTAGTAGTTCCTGCTTTGTTCTTCTCTGCAGCAGCAAATCCTGTCCTGCAAGACCTCTCAGCAAAAGCCTGCAGCTTCACCTAAAGGAAGTTTCAATTTCCAAAAAGTTGTTCAAGTCCAAAGTTAAAAATCTCCACTGGGCTTGACACTATATAGATGACGATGACCTCCTCGGTCTGAAAATCCAACATTTCTTACTCTGATTTTTTCCTTGACAAGGGCAAAGCCTTTACCAAAATTTCATCCAGTGGCCCCATGGTGATGCTTCCTTGGACAAAGTTTACTGCCTTGCCCCGCTGAACTTTACCTTGTGCTGTACTATTCTTATGTTAATGTTCTAAGCCTAATGGTAAGCCAAAACAAGGCGCTAATCACCCCTTGTATTCACCTCCTGCTCTATTGTGGTTGGCCTTAATTTTGACTTTGCCCTGGTTTCGAGCGACCAGATGACTACGGTTGGCAGTTTGATCTTTTAGGTGCTAAATTTTCATAAAACTTTAGAAATTTAAACCTCTGGCACTAACTTGTGGAATTAACGTGTTTTAGTGCTACTGTATCTATTAAAAAATCTTTTTTCTAAGTTAATTTTGGATTTTCTTGTGTTGTTGTTTCACTGTATTACTGTTTTATGGTGCATAAATAATTTACACATTGCCTCTAAGTTTAGCCTGATTGCTTTGTGCCAAGATACCAGAGGGTGGAGCAAAGGTTAATTTACTGTGTTTTATGGTTCACCCTGGCCAGAATTGTGGCTCTTGCTTGAGAAGAGTATCACCCCCTAAACCAATAATCCAAATTTCTTACATCGGTGTTCAGTGGTGGGATCAGGTGCTTGTGTTTTTGAAGTTCCACTCAGTGATTTGTGCTAAACTAAAAATCCCTAAAATATTCTGACATCAAATTCAATTTTTTTAATATCTAAATCTCAGGTTAAGACCAGAGGCTCCCTTTATGCATACGTCTTTTATTACCACTCCACTGCAGCACTTCGAAGAAAACAATAACCACACTTTAAATTGCAGAACTAGAATGGCACTGTAGCCTATTTAAGTCACAACACAACAGCCATCCTCATCTTTTGTTTGCTGCTCCTTGCTAGCTATGTCTTGCATGATTAGAGTTTTAAGTTTAGGCCTTTAATTTTTTAGAGTTAATTATTGTGTTTAGAGTTTCATATGTTAACTAGTATGAGGGAGATATGTAACCATATTATGATAGATGTTTTTATGTTTTACTTTCCCAATTTATGTGGTTTATACTATTGTAATTGTTTTATGTATTTATAGGTATATTGCTTGTTGTGAATGTCAGTTAGTTGCACTGTTTAATTTGTTGTCAACAAATAAAACTATTTGCTGAGGTCTTACAGTATCATTTTTTAGGTGCGGGGGAGCAGTGGGAAACTGACTCAGTGTGAGGCTTCTTTGAGGGCACTCATGCTGAGGTAGGGCATCTAAAGGCCTCTGGAGTGCATGTGCTTGCTGCCGAGAAAGTGAGACCAGGGTACTGAGTGTGATGTCACACACATCGTGTGTGACAGTGTCACTTTATAGGCAGCCATTTTGGGTTTACCAAACCCATTTAACATTCACTGAAGGCCTCTGTTGGCCATTTTGGTAAACATTTGTTGGTGCAGTCACTTCAGATGAAGGAATTCAGTTTATTCAACTGATTCTTCACTGCATGTGTGTAGCGGGTGAAGTGTGGATATCTGTTTATCATTGGGAATTCACTTTAAAAATAAATAAAAAATATTTTAATCAAGAATGAGGGCTTAGAGAGATGGAAAGTGATTTTTTTACTGGGACATATATATTTGTTTACTAAGGGAATATATTTGCTTAGTAACTAGGTTGAGTGAGGAAGAAGAGTCATTTGGTGCAGGAAGTGGAGAAACCTCATTGAAAAAGATGGTGCAGGAGGAGAAAAGAGCCTCTGTGAAAGAAGCATTTAAGTCCATTTTGAAGAGAAAAGAAAGACTGTTGATATATATGGTGAGGAGATTGGACCTTGGAGGAGGATGATGAAAATGAGAATAAAGAATTTGGTAAGAGAAAAATGAAGTGAAAGAATATTGAATTGGATGTCAGATTTTTGTCTTGGGAGAAAGGTGGACTTAGCGTCACAGAGGAAGATGTCCAATGCAGCACAAGAGAGGGTGTCCTTAGAGGGATAGAAGAGATTCAGGCACGACCTGATGATAATAATGCCTGTGACCATGGTTATGATAGTTATGATGAGTTTAGATGATTGTGATAACAATGGATGGGACATGAACTATGATAAACTAGTGAAGTTAAGGAAAGATATGGGATTGTGAAGGATCCTCAAGGCATAGACATGTTCAGTACAGATATGATCAGGCACCCCAGAAGTGCAGATTGGTGGTCTTTGCCTCATGTGACAGATTTTTTTAATAAAATGGTAGGTTAAGAGGCCATTAGAAAAGGAGTCAAGGGCAGTGATGAGAGCTGAGTGTTCTCATCCGGTAGTAGAATATAAGCCTTGCGTAACCCTTGATTTGTATCCAGACCTTGTCAGTTTCTTTATTTTAATTTGGTCATGATATCAGAAACGGCCTGCAGACGGCATTGAAATAGTGCTAGGATAGGCTCCGTGATGTAATAGGAGCTTTAGCTATAATTTTGGATATGGGTGAAGAAGCCAAATCAAAGTTGATCCAGGTGGATATATAATTGTTGCATGGATGGTCACAGAGGGTGATATGTTTCCTACGAAACACTAATGCAGCTTTGATGGTAGAAAAGAGGAAAGTAGTTCAAATGCGGATACGTCCTATGTAATAGGACATTGTGAAGAAAGAACCATCAGAGCATCTGATAGGGTATCTGTTTGGAGATGGTTTAGTGAAGGGTCTGAGAAAATATGTTTTCACGTTCCTTAGGCTAGATAAGACACAGTCCTTGCTGAGGAGAGTTTTCAGTAACCGTGTTTTTGATCAGGCCAGAGCAAGGGGATGATTCTCTGGCCGGTCTTTTAGAAGGTTCCAATATGAGTATCAATCTAAAGGACGTGGCTCTTTTACAGGGCATCAGTCTGTAAATGGATTTTACCCTCAGAGAGGAAAGGGTGGCAGGAGTCGCCAAGCCAGAGGAAGGGTATAGTTCTCATAAGGGTCTCAAGGTAAGTATTAAGACAACTTTTGGTTCTTCCCTAGGAAAGATAGAAGGTCGGTTATGAAATTCTGAGAACAATTGGAGAGGTTTAACAAGAGATCAGTGGGTTTTAGGTGCTGTACAAGGATACACAGTAGAGTTCAGGGAATTACCTGTACAGATGGTAGAACCAAGACAGATGGCATTTAAGGAAGATCAACAGAAATTGGTATTAGGGGAGGTTGAAAACATGTTGAAGAATGGAACTATAGAGAGAGTGTCAGAAGAGAAAGTGACTTTTGTAAGCAAAATTGTTTTGGTCAGGAAAAAGGGCAAGGGCTGATAGCCCATGATAAATTTGAGAAACTTGAATTGGTGTTTGGTCTACAGGCATTTCAAGATAGAGGGTTTCCATCTGTTTAGCAATATTTTGCAATTAAATGGCTGGATGGTAAAACTGGATCTGAAGGATGCTTATTTTACCATTTCAGTGGCGAAAGAGAGTTGCATGTTTCTTCAATTCAGATGGCTAGGGGAGCTTTACATGTCCCTTGCTTACCTTTCAGTCTGGCATCAGTCCCTTGATGTTTTACGAAGGTGTTGAGGCCAGCAACAGAATTTCTCAGAGAAAGGGGATATGTATGATGAAATATCTGGACGACCTTTTGATTGTGTCACAGGATCAAGAGGAGTTGAAGGAGTAACTTCAATTAGTTGTCGGTCTCCTGGTATCTCTAGGGTTCTTAGTCAATGTGGAGAAGTCAGTTTTGGTACCCTGTCAGAAGCTAGATTTCCTTGAGTTTCAAGTAACCACTGTACTTGCAACTTTGAGTTTGTTGGAGAAGAAGGTGGTGAAGATGAAGACAGAGATCGGTTAAGTTTTAAAGAGACAGTTCAGTATAAATTTGGTGACTATAATAGCTTTATTTTCATATTTTACTCAGGTGGATTTCCCGGGGTTGCTTCATTACAGATGTTTGCAGAGATTGAGGCAGAAGGTCTAAGAAAAGGTTTATGGTATGGAGACCAGATTCAGGTTTCATTGGAAGCATGGAAGGATCTGATTTGGTGGTTAAACAATTTGGACAATTTGGGTGCCCGGAATGGCCAAGCAATGTTTGGAATTTGTCCAGACTATGGGCCTCATTATGAGTCTGGCAGTCTTTTGACTGCCAGACCCATGTTGGCGGTCAGACCACTGCAGTTGTGGCGGTCAGACTGCCACATTATGACCGTGGCAGAACTGCCACAGTCCGACCGCCCACACCGCCAGGCTACCTCCAGCCTGCAGCCTGGCAGTTGTGGTGGTTATAATCCGCCAGGGCAGCGATGCCCTTGGGATTACAAGTCCCCATCCCGCCAGTCTTTCCATGGCGGTTATGCCACCATGGAAAGGCTGGCAGAATGGGGGTTTTGGGTGGCCCCTGGGGGCCCCTGCACTGCCCATGCACTTGGCATGGGCAATGCAGAGGCCCCCATGGACAGCCCGTCGCATATTCCACTGCCTGAATTATTGGTAGTGGAATGCACAATGGGTGCTGCTGCACCCACCGCACCACCACATTGGCACTAGCTCCATTGGAATTTTAAGTATCGCAGGGACTACAGCGACTGAAAGCAGAATGTCATGAGAGAATATAAAATGTTAGGGGCCCCCTAGAGGTAAATTTGTTTGCATCAAGGCTGAAATTTCTGTTACCCCATGTAGGAGGCTGGCCTGGCTTGTAGTGGGTACCTATAGCACTTACACCTTGTGCCAGGTCCAGTTATCCCTTATTAGTAGAGTGTAGTAGTCTGTTCTAGCAGCTTAGGCTGATAAAGGTAGCTATAGCAGAGCAGCCAAGGCTGGACTAGGAGACATGCAAAGCTCATGCAATACCACTTATATCATTTAGGTACTATATCATAAGAAAGACAATACTCAAAGTTACTAAAAATAGAGATACTTTATTTTAGTGACAATGTGACAAAAATATCTCAGACGATAAATTCCCTTAGGAGGTAAGTAACATAGACAAAATATACACAACTAACCAAATCAGGTAAGTAAAACAGTCAGAAAGTAATGCAAACACTGTAAAACACGATAGGATGCAATAGGCCTAGGGGCAACACAAACCATATACTAAGAAAGTGGAATGCGAACCACGAATGGTCCCCTTGGCTAGTGTAGTGTGTAGAGGGTCGCTGGGAGTGCACGAAAACACTAAGGGTGTAAAAGATACCCCACCCCAAGACCCTGGAAAGTAGGAGTAAAGTACTACTATTTCCCCAGATTTTGCAAAGATCACAACAGACTGCAAAGCACTGAAGACGGATTCCTGGGCCTGAGGACCTGCAAAGGAAGGGGACCAAGTCCAATAGTCGCGAAAGTGTCCAGGGGGGAGCAAGGGCCCACTAAACCCCAGATGAAGGTGCAAAATGGCTGCCTCCGGTTGAAAGAAGCTGCAAGATTTGCAACAACGGTAGGAGGTAGGAAGTTCTTCTTCTTGTAGAAGATGTCCCACGGCGAGCTGGAAGGTGCAAAAGTGTTTCCTTGGCAAAATACTGCAAACAAGCCTTGCTAGCTGCAAGAGTTGTAATTAAAGAAAAAGGGTGCTGCCCGGGCCAAGGAAGGACCAGGATGTCACCACTTGGGAGAGGAGACAGAGGGGGCCCTCAGCAACGGAGAGAGCACATGCACAGGAAGGAAGCACCCGCAGAAGGCCTTGAACACGGGTTCAAGAAGTATGAACATGGTGGTCATCTCAACACTGCAAAGAGAGGTCCCACGACACTGGAGATCAACTCAGGGAGCTGAGCATTGCAGGAGAGAGTGCTGGGGACCTAGGCTCAGCTGTTCATGCAGGATTTCTTGGAAATGTGCACAGACGCCCTTGTAGCTGCAGATCATGCAGTGCAGAGGATTACTGTCTGGGGAGGGGAGGCAAGGACTTACCTTCTCCAAATTCAGACAGTCGGACCACTGGACAATCTGGGTCACTTGGGTCCACCACCTGTGTTCCAGGGGCCACGCTCGTCAGGATGAGAGGGGACCCAAAGTACCAGTGAAGCAGAAGTTTGGTGCCTGCTGGAGTAGGGGGAAGATTCCGTCGACCCACAGGAGATTTCTTTGTGGCTTCCAGTGCAGGGTGAAGGCAGGCAGCCTCCAGAGCATGCACCACCAGAAAACAGTTGAGAATGCTGGCAGGATAAGGCGCTACAATGTCGCTGGTAGTCTTCTGGCTACTTTGTTGCAGTTTTGCAGGCGTCCTGGAGCAGTCAGCGGTCGATCCTTGGCAAAAGTCAAAGAGAGAAGTGCAGAGGAACCCTGATGAATTCTTGCAAGTCGTATTCTGAGAAAAAGCCCACTGGAAAGACCCTAAATAGCCCTCAGAGGAGGATTGGCCACCTAGTCAGGTATGCACCTATCAGGAGGAGTCTCTGACATCACCTGCTGGCACTGGCCACTCAGAGCCCTCCAGAGTGCCCCCACACCTCTGAAAGCAAGATGGCAGAGGTCTGAGATACACAGGGGGAGTTCTGGGCACCACCCCTGGGGTGGTGATGGACAGGGGAGTGGTCACTCCCCTGTCCTTTGTCCAGTTTCACGCCAGAGCAGGGACTGGGGGTTCCCTAAACCCGTGTAGACATGCATCTGTGCCCTTCAAAGCATTTCCAGAGGCTGGGAGAGGCTACCCCTCCCCAGCCTTTAACACCTATTTCCAATGGGAGAGGGTGTAACACCCTCTCTCAGAGGAGATTCTTTGTTCTACCTTCCTGGGACTGGGCTGCCCAGACCCCTGGAGAGCAGAACCCTGTCCTTGGAGTGCCAGCAGGTGTAGTTACAGAGAAAACCCCAGAGAGCTGGTTTGGCAGTACTGGGGGTCCATGGTGGAGCCCCCAGGATGCATGGAACTGGCTCCCCAATACCAGATTTGGAATGGGGGGACATTTCCATGATCTTAGACATGTTACATGGCCATATTCGGAGTTACCATTGTGAAGCTACATATAGGTATTGACCTCTATGTAGTGCACGTGTGTAATGGTGTCCCCACACTCAAAAAGTATGGGGAAATGGCCCTGAATGATGTGGGGGCACCGTTGCTAGTGCAAGGGTGCCCTCACACTTAGTAACTTTGCCTCTAACCTTCAGCAAGTGAAGGTTAGACATATGGGTGACTTATAAGTTACTTAAGTGCAGTGAAAATGGCTGTGAAATAACGTGCGTTATTTCACTCAGGTTGCAATGGGAGTCCTGTGTAAAGGTTTGTCTGAGCTCCCTATGGGTGGCAAAAGAAATGCTGCAGCCCATATGGATCTCCTGAAACCCCAATACCCTGGGTACCTAGGTACCATATACTAGGGAATGATAAGGGCGTTCCAGTATGCCAATTAAAATTGGTAAAAGTGCTCACTAGCCTATAGTGACAAATTTAAAAGCAGAAATAGCATGAGCACTGAGGTTCTGATTAGCAGAGCCTCAGTGACACAGTTAGGCACTACACAGGTATACACATTCAGCCCACAAACTATGAGCACTGGGGTCCTGGCTAGCAGGATTCCAGTGAGACAGGCAAAAACAAACTGACATACATGTATAAATGGGGGTAACATGCCAGGCAAGATGGTACTTTCCTTCACCAAGGTAAGGGCGGCCCTTTCTGGTAGCCACGGTGCTGCTGACGAAGGAACACCAAAAGGCAGTCCGTGCCCTCGAGAAGGAGTCCCAGAGGAAAAAACTACAAAGGAACAAAAAGAAGCATAAAGGTAAGTCTTCCAACAAGAAAAAAACAATACTGGAAGAAGCTGGAGAAATAATAACAAGAGCGAAGATCACCACCAACGGAAGTGTTGCAGCACAAGGAGAACAAGAATCAAACACATTATATACCCTAAAACAGGAAATGATCAACAGGAAGAAGAAAGACACAATATTGGATTGGGCAGAATCATAGGAACATATTGAGAAAAGGCGCCATTTTGAAAAAGGGTTCTAAGGCATGCAGGGAAAAAGAAAGGCATGCTGGGAGAAAGAAGAACATGGCTGCTAAGTGTGAAAATAAGAACAAGAGGAAAAGGAGAAAGAAGAGAAAAAAAGAAGAAAAGAAGGAAGGAATAGGCTGCACCAGGAAAGTGAGGGGTTGGGTGGAAGGTGCCGACGTTTAATTTCGAGGGCGCGCAGTGCCCAAGACTCACAGAAGCCCCATTCCCACTTTGGGGCCACGTGCGAGGAAATAAAGAACAGAAGGGGCACGGCACGCCTGGCCGGCAGGAACCGTGGTCGCGCCCCGAGCTGAATGCGGGGCGCGACAGAAAGAGGTGCAGGGTCAGGAGAATGTGGAGATAAGCTGATGAAGTAGGGAAACGTTTGCGAGAATGAGGTAAGAGAAGTGATCTGGCGATTCAAATGTTTTGATTTACTAGAAAACGATTCAGTGCCTTGATGGTTTTATTGAGAGGCAATTATGTGGGAGTCATTAGGGCAGTGACCAATAGTATTAACTGAAGGTGAATAAAATTAAATCATTGATTTTATATTCCTTCACGCTTTCATATTAGCCAAATGGTACTAAATTAAATTTAATTCTTTATAATCCATTTAGAAATCAATATACAAAAGGTGTCTTTTTACATGCTGAGCGTCCCTATAATCGTGCTTTCAATAGGTATATGTCCCACATCTGCGACCACTTCGTCAAATTATGTGTCTGTTTGGTGCACTATGCAAATAACTTTGTATTAAAAAATGTATTTGGATTTTAAAGAAAAATCCAAAGGACTTTTATGTTCACAATAACATGGCCATGATGACAGAACACAATAACATGGCCAAGATGACAGAATATAAGTTGCCGGTGTTGGGGAGGAAATGAAGCGAGGCCGGAGGAGAGCTGGAGATTCAATCGAGGTTGGCAGACTTTCGTGAGATCCTTACCTTTTTGCGCTTATTTTTTATTAGGTGGTTAATATACCACACTCAATAATCACTGACAGTGACAGTTACCATAAACAAATGAGGCTGCGAGGCATTGCAGTCTTCCTTTTACTCGTAGTAATCAATCATTATAAAGCAACAAAACCTCTGTATCTGTTAAGAATGTTCTAGCTCGGAGGGTAAGCTTTAGTTATTATATGCTCTTGGTGTGTTTGTCCAGTGGCTGAAATCGCTGGAATAATAGTTTGCATTTTTGACATCGGACAGCTATTTGGGATGCTCTTTTAGCAAGTAAATGGACACACTACCCTCGGATAGATTTTAAAACAGAAAATTGTTTTTTTATACAATGAAAAAAAGTATGAAGATTTCACAGACGTCTTAAACATGCAAAAGCGTGTAATTTGTGAAGAAAAACATTATCAATTTTAAGAGTGCAATAACTACTACGGCCTTTCTTTGTAGGACACGACGTTTGCTTTCCCAATATGTGCAGAAAAATGTGTCAATACTTCATTCTTATAATCAAGGTGATATTGCTTCATCTACATAATTGCTAAAATTATGAACGGTCCCACATGCTATCTGAGTTATTAAATTTCTGATGAAGCACAATCCATACCAACAATACCTAAAGGGATCGTTAAAATGTATTTTCAAGAGGAAAAGGTTTTGCTCCTTTTGAAAATAAATGTTTATTGATGACTAAAAGCTTTATGCATTAAAAAAAAAAGATTGATTTACAATAGGTAAATGCATCGCTTCCATAAACATTTGGAAGACTTGCACACAGAGCAATAGAATCTGATTGCTGTTTGGGTTGTTTTCACATGCTATACAGGCTGCCTTTCATTAAGAATTCATAAATTAAGAAGAGATGTGCATCATTTGTGTCTGTCGGAAGGCAGCTTTAGCTGCCTGTTCAAGTGTAACGCAAATACAACAGAAAGTGATCCAATCAAATGGACATACAAATGGCTGAAGGAGGGATCGGCTGGGGTTCTGATTGTTGTTCTTTCTTGGCTGTCATGGCTGAAATAGTTAACCTGATGGATAACGTGATGCATACTATTTTCACCCCTTTTCACAACTGCTGCTATTTCGACGTGATCCCTAAATATGGATGTTTGCTTTACTTTTGCATTTTGATTTACTACCCGCAATTAGAGGATGAAAAACATAATTTGCACCTGTTGCTCCGTGCGTGGAATGTCAATCCTTAGACATGGAGTGATCTTCAAGTCCTGAGTTCAATTCCCAGCGTGTCTGACCGACTTTCTGTCTTTTCGAGTTTGGTAAATTGAGTAGATAAATTAAGCAATATAACATCTATCACTAACAGCGTCAAGAAAGTCGTGATCAGAAACTCTACATAAAAGGATTTTTTATTAATGTGAGAAAGTGGACTAATAAATGGTGGTCGACCACAAGTAATAATGTCGCTATTCTTGTTTGGTTCAATAAAGGTTTTGGTCATTTAAACTAGAGCTCATTGGCTCATTCCCTGGTAGCTATGGCAGAGGACAGACAGGCTTAAAATGTGTACTGCATTTAGAAGTACCAAAACAATTATAAAGTTAAAAAACCAATACAAACTCAACTCCAGTTTATAAAAATGGAGAATAATTTAATAAACAAAATTACACCAAATGACAAGTGTTAATATTGGAATGGTCAATATTGATGCACCAAATGATACATTCATATATAAGAACAAAGTTGCATCACCATTATTAAATTAATCCGTCATGAACTCTCCATCAATCCCAGCACAAAAGTATGTCGTCAGGCAGACTCTGAGACCTAGATCTGACGTTACTGATTGACAGGCTACAGGTGAGGTGTAGCCAGCAAACAAACGCATGAACAGAAATCTTAGATCATTCCCACAGATAGGCGCAGTGACACCACAATGGTCCCAGGAAATTGGCCCTAATTGAATACACATAGACAGAAGGCTGTGCACATTCCCCAACACACCATAAAGACAGATGACACATGAAGTAAGGAACACTTAGCCAATCAGAACACAGCAGGCACAGCAACACACAGTGAACACAAGCCTCTGAGGCCGGACATCTGGACATGTACCCACTGGCCCACATTGTGCCCACGCTAGGTGGACGCCCACCTGCATTTGTCATCAGGACCTTATTTATGACTTCAAGACAACTGCTCACATTCTTTAACCAAAAAGGAATGTTATAATTGTTTTATGGTACCAAAGGAAATCTATAAAACATTGCGCAATTCAACTCAGACCCCGAGTCTGTCATTGTTCTCCCGTCTGTAATGATTAATAAACAACTCTTTTTGGTGAACCAGATATGAGCTGATTGGTTAGTCGGACCAAATTGCGACCAAAGCATGGGGACCCCGCCCTGATGAATTCACATTTGCGCAACAAGGAAAGGTGAGCAGATGCCGCAGATGATTGGAAGTTCTGCTGAATCCATGGGGTGGAGGTCAAACCTGAATCCGCCATCAGAAGGGTAAGATACTACATCAGAGTCTTTGCTCAGCATTTGGTGTATGGAAAACAAGGAAGAAGAGTAACCCGCAGAAGTCACCTTTTTCCGATAGTGCGCTAGGAAAGGTGAATGTTTTTTGTTATTTTTTGCTTGGACCGCTGAGTGTGACACAGATGGTACACATAGGCCCTGGGTGTGATATAGGGCTGGTACCTCAATTTTGGAACGTGCCTTTAGCTTGGACCCCTGGGCGTGACACAAATGGTAAGCTTGTCCCTTGGTTGTGGTACATTTGATCGCCTGGACAGCTGGGCGGGACACAGATGGTATGCTTGTTCTATGGGTCTGTTACAGGGTTGAAGCCTCACCACTTGGCATGACACAGAAGGCAGGCATAGGCCTTCGGTATGATATAGGGCCCGCACCTCAATCTTATTTTATACTAAAAAGGTTTCTCAGTGCTACCGGTGTCTTAACACTATTAGTATCCAACAGAAGTGAGAGGGGCTATTCTCTTGGACCACTGGGCATGACACAGATGGTATGCATGACTCCAGGGGGTGATATAGGGCGTGATTTTGACATTAGGGAAGAAAAAGATTCAGATCTAGGAGATTAGGCATAGCTAATGTTTGGCCAAGAAGGGCCTATGGTTGTTGAAGGTATCCCTTTTTCTCAGCATAAAGTGTAGCAATATATGCTCTGTATCCGACATCAACAAGATTTTCAGGCTCACTTAGTCCCATGTACCACGCAGTGCTTCCTCTGGTCAGATGATAGCATGCGCTTTTAGCGGGCTGAGGTATTTTTGACAAAGTTGTCACTCTTTTGTGCTTTGCCAGTTTATTTTTGTGCTAGTTGAAGAATGATGTCTTTTTGATAATGTAGTGCTGGTAAATTACTACACCTGTGTTTTTTTCTTGGAGAATGGTGTTTTGTCAATAATTCAATGTGCCATATGAAGGCGTTGTTAATTCTCACAAATTTCTATTTAATACCACAGTAGAGTTTGCTATTTTGATGCCAAATTTTATGATGTTTTGAATTAACAACTGCACTTTCTTTTAGGTTGTGACCCTTCATATGCATTGTTATTTGTGTTTGTGAAATTTTCATATTGATGTATCTGTAAATAATGCTGTGCAGTAAGCAGTAAGAACTAGCAATCCCAGTGTGTCTATTTCCCCATGGCCAGATTAGAATTTAAGGCTCCCTAAAACCAGAAAAATTAGACGCCTATAACTTAAGATTCCCTTAAACCAGAAAAGCTGGAAGAGTAACTGTCCCATAAAAACTGCCAAACTTACCATGGAATCGCCACTAAAGCACATGCAAACCAGGTTCCCCTCACAGGCTAAAACTTAATTTTTGCCATGAATTGCACACACACTAAGGCACACACGATTCTCTGGCCAAAAGAGGGTACCTTTGATACTAACAAAATCAAACACATGATGACACACATACAGACAAAATATGCAGGGCAAAATAGGCACTGGAGGGAAGAATTCCTATTAGAATTATGGGCAATCTTTGAGGAGGCGCAGACTGGTAACACAACACCACAGTCAGTAAGCAAGACATCCGCACCTCCACTGCCATATGCAGGAATAAAGGTACTCTCCCAGATGCATGCTGTCCCCACACTGGCTTACACCAATGCCCCTGTCAAGGGAGCTGGAGGGTCCCCTACCAAACAATGAACTGGTCGATCCAGGTATGACCATTTACCAGGCCAAAAGGCCCAGGCAATCCCAGCACCACCTCAGTCCAGTGTTACAGCTCCCTAAAGTTTGACCCCCTGTCTGTTGTGCTCAGCCCATCGAACCCCCATGGCACAGAGAACATGCACTCCCATATGTTCCAGTGAATGCAGTTGAGTGACAGGGAGATTCATAGTGGATCTGGACAGTGAGACAACTAGCAAGGGTGAGGAAAAGGGTCCCACTCCTCTGGGATCAGATGATAAGGCAGGAGCAACAGGTTTGCACAGGTAGCCAAAGAAGCAACAGAAAGCAATTTGATGGCACGTTTAGAGCAAAAAGAACAGTGCATAGCCCAGAACAAAAGAAGCAATCTAGGTGGGATTTAGAGGAAAAGCGCAAACTAAGGAAGTAGAGAGAGCTCGTAGCCTGGAAGCACAAGAGAGTAGAACAGTGGGCCCTCCACCTGAGAATAGCAGGGGTAGGTACAGAGCCCTGTTGAAGAAGAGTCTGAGTTTGAACTAGAAGAGAGACTTTTGGCTGGGGTCTGAGCCTCACCAGATACCCAATGTAGGAAAGAGACTGACCAAGAAATTAGAGACCAAAGTAGCCTGGTGCAAACTCAACTTAGATGCAAGAGAACCAACATGGCATCTTTGCATGCACAGGAGGGAAGCAGTGACGAAGACGTCAACTGCTCCTCCCAAACGTGCAGGATAGACAAACTGAGCCCAAAAAAGATAGTGGCCTGAGAGGAAGGTGAAATCTTTGCATGGGCATTTTGTCACCTGCTATCCCGCTGGACCGAGGAAAGAGAACAGTACAATGTACCCTACCTGGAGGAGGGATCCTTCAAACCAGAGGACAAGGCCATTGCAGAAGACTGCATCTGGCACGGAGGGGGAGGTCCCAAGTGGAACTCCCCCTACATGCAAGATTGTCCAAGAAGATGGGAACATTCTGTTAGGGAGAAACCAGTGGAGCTACCCAAAGTGAAAATGCACGCTCTACTGCAGAAGGGCATGTCAGGAACCATCTGTATGCCATGGGCTCAGATGGATAAAGAAGAGCTAAGGATCAAATAGCTGCCGTTTTTGGATAAGGCGGGGAAATGGATCTCTTGTTTTGCAAAGAACATGTGGGAATAAACCTAGCGATAGGCGATTTCCAAAGACTACTAAGTAGTCTTATTGGAGAGCAGACTAACTCTCACATCACAGCAATCATGCTGACAAACCCCTAGCATGAAGGGGTAACATTTAATTATAGGTACCAAATATGGATGGCCCTGAAGCAGACTAACTCTCACACCACAGCAATCACGCTGACAAACCCCTAACATGAAGGGGTAACATTTAATTATAGGTACCAAATATGGACGGCCCTGAAGGAAACGTTCCCTGACTTTCCAGATGTCGGAGGATTAATGGCAGCAATGATGAAAAATAGGGAGACCATAACCAACTTTCTGGATAGGATCAAGGAACGATGGAAACACGAGACAGGACAGCTGTGGACTGATACATGCCATCAGGTCATATTCTTTTAGAATGCACTCAAAAACGGACTGCCCACCAAAATACAAAGCAGACTGGACAGTGTAGCGGGCTAGACACCAAACCCTGGAAGGAGATACATTCTCACATATTACACTATCACAAAAAGAAACAAGAAAAGAGCAAGGAAATGCAGGAGCAAACCCAGAGAGACACCACTAAGTTACTGTAACACAAACTGAAAAAGTCTGCCCTCAAGGGGCTGTACTGGCTGCAAGCGTGCAAATGGCACCCGTTCTGAAGGGGGCACCATTGCAAAACCCCAGAATGTTTCAACATAGCTACAACGGCAGCAACCAGGGACGTTAGCAACAGCCAGACATTCGAGAATGTTACTTTTGCCACAGAATGGGCCACATGGCTGACAGATGCTGGCTAAGGGAATATCTCAAACAGAGGGCAGTGAGCGAGATTCAGTACCCAAAACATCTCCATCCACAAAGCCAAGACCAGGCAAACCTGAATGTACCTTACAGTCAGGGGAAGTCAGTCAATCGCAGCACCACTGCAACAGGGGTCAGATAGTTGGACAAACATGAATCAACAGCAACCATAGACAGGGAACCCAGCCCAACAAGGACTGGAACCACAACTACAGCAGGGAGGAGAAACTGGTGAAGCAATGCCTTTGCACAAATGCAATACCCAAATGGGCAGTAAGTTAAAACCCCCAATGAGAAGATTCCACTTCATGCACACCTCAAAATTTGACATTACTAAAACTCAAAAGGATCAATGAGACAACATTAGGGATTCAAGTCTTTACTTGTATTCTGGAAGCTCAAGGCTGTTCTGGGTATGTGTTCTGTTGATTGGGTATCCTCTCTAGAGTCCACCATTCTGGGTGCCTTTAGGAGCCTAGGCCCAACTCTGCTCCTGATCCCCCAGGGTGGGGTTGGTTGACCACACCACAGGGCATTGAGTGGTCTAACAAAGGAGGCAGGGTGGCTCCCTGACCAGTGCTTAAAATCAGGCAGCCAGGTCCCCCACCCACAAGTTAATTGGGATGGGTTCCAGTAATCAAGTCAGAATGTCCCGATTCTCAGGCACCCAGCCGGGACCGAAATGTATTTTTGGTGTGTAGTCCCAACAGCAATGGTGCCCCCAGAAAACTAGCAGCCTCCAGTCAAATGGAGGCCCCCTTTTAGTTCCAAAACGAAGTTGTCCTTCAGTGTTGGGAGCCAGGTTTTTCCATACTCTTGGGATAATAGAGACTCCATAGCCTCCAGAGCACACACACAAAATCTGTCAGATTGCAAAACACTGCATGACACCGAGTCAGTAGAGAGGGGGTTCACCAAAGCATCAAGCCATTCCAGTCCATTATCATAATTTGGCCAAACTTCGATGAGTCCTTGGCCTTGCTCCAGACTCTAGATACAGAGATTTTGCCTCCTTCTTCCTTCAATGTTTTCAAGTAACAGCCGAGGGCCATAGATCCAAATATGATATGGTCCGAGGGAGAGGGGGGTGCCAGGGAAAGGGAGTTTGAAAAGATCCATCACAGCTCTGAGCAAGAATGGGAATTAGAAATATGCTCACCTCCATATCAGGCCCAGCAATCAGCCAACACACAAGAGCTTGCACACACCGTCTAGAAGGAGATGTAGTCCAAATCACAGACACCGCAATATCAGAGGCAAATGGGGCCACCTAACAACTCACTAATCCCCTCCTGTTCAGGACAATTAAGATCACAGATCATGCAAAGGTCTAGGGAAGCGCCCAATGACCAATAAGAAGACCCCAAAGCTAGCCCAGAAACAAGTTTCTAGAAAAAGGGCATAGTCAAGACACCTGACACCACTGGGGGGAGTGCACGCCACATGCTAAACTAAAGGGACGTACACGTGACCTCACGGCATGTTGCAGTTGCCAAACAATGTTCAGTGTGACACACCTCCTCTTTACTAGGGGTGGGTGCAGTTTGCAGAGTCATGCTACACAGAACTCTGCGAGCAGGGGGAGTTCTCTGTGGTGCCTCTTTGCGTTGCATTTGAAGTCAACTGCAACGCAAAGTACTTACTTACATTGAAAATTGTGCGTGAACAGCACCGCGCTTTTTGCAAGGGTGCGACCACCTTGTTTTTCACTCTGTTTATGGTACTGGGCCTGTTTTTACCATCCCTTTTTATCCTTGTAATCCTCCATCCTCCTAATTAATCTATCCCTCATTTTTATTTATTAGCACCTCTATTACGGAATTTTTATATTTACTTTTTTAAATTGTTTTCCTTTTTTTGTGACTTTTTGTACTTTTGTTTTTTTTTCTCTTATTTCTTCCTTCCTTCATTCTCTTTTGCTTCTCTTCTTCACGCCACCCCACCCAGCACCAAGGCACGTCAGGGACAGGAACAGGGTAGCAGCAGCTGCCTATCATGTGGGCAGCGGAGCCGTTAAGGGGTGCAGCCTTGCCCCATCTTCAGCAAAGAGGAGGTGCAGCACTAGTTTATTTTGTGCCCTTCCACCTCGCCTCCATGCTGGCAGCAGACAATATGCCTGGGAGTGATTATACCTCTCGGGAGCATCGATTGCTGTGACGCAGGGCACGCTGGCTGGTTTGTCAGCACAGTGGAAGCCAGAGCACATTGATTGCCAGCACAGGGCAAAAGGACAGGAATGTGTCATATCTGTTATAAATACAACACATTGCTGCCTTTTGATGCAAGGCAGCACTGCAAGAAGGCTTGTGGCACTGTCCTGCATCAAATGTTTGTAAATATGGCCTATAATTTAGGAAATTTGGAGTAGAACTTAGGTGTAGGAATTAGGAAAGTATTTCTTACCTCAGCTTCCAAGGGGAAGAAGAAGGCAACATTGTTGGCGGGTTCAGGAGGAGGGGGTACCAGTACTAGTGCCACCACCAGTGCAGATGCTGGAGGATCTGCTGGCCTCAGAAAGCCTTCCTGTTATATTATTTTTATTTTTAACCTCTCATTTCAAATACGTTTTCTTCTAGTTTTACTGTGCCCATCTACCTTTTTTGTAACTATTTTTATTTTATGTAAGCTTTGTTAAATTCTTGTCATCCCTGCATTTATCTATTTTACACGTTTCTTCTGTACCTGACTTCCTCCAGTCTGTACTATCTTTCTTCTGGTTTGTTTCCAAGCTTAGCTTTCCCGTCTTGCCTTATATATCTTGCAGACTGGTACTTAATACTAAGAGGACAGATTTTTAGGACAGGGGCGCTACCAACAATATTTCATGCCCAAGTCAGCTTTTCTACACGTTTGTGAAGGTTTTCTTTGCCTTGCTCATGCCCCAAGACTTCACTATAGGTTCTCCTGGATTGACCAAAGTATTCCACCCCTTTATCGTGCTTCAGTGACTTAGCTGATCTCTGTCCCTATATTACAAAATGTTTGCGGTTGATTTGTCTACCTTGCTTTTCTAACATCTAACAAAATTCAGTAGGGGTTTGAGTTCTTAATCTTAATGGCCTCCTCTCTCTGCAAATCAGCAGAGGAAAGCTCAAAATTGATTGAATGGATGCAACAAATGATGGTTTGATGGAGATGCAAACAAAGGATGGAAGGCTAAAATAAAGAATGTGCTAAATTATATATGAGTGAAAGGATGTGTGGGTGAAAGGAAAAGATGCATAGGTGAGTGATAGGAGATATACGGGTGGGTGAAAAGATAAATGAAAGGGGTGAAAGGATGCCTCAGTGGGCGAAGGGTGGATTGGCAAAAGCTGATGCTTGCAGGAGCAATGGGTGGATGTTAACAAACAATACATGGGTAAATGGATGGGTAGGTGAAAGCAGTGTGTTTAAAGGGTGGATACTAGATAGGTGAGTCTATGGATGGTTAGGTGAAAGCAGGGTGTTTAAAGGGTGGATACTAGATAGGTTAGTCTATGGATGGATTGGAGGATAAATATTGATGGCCTGATTGGAAAAGTGAAAGACTGGATGAGAGAATTGTTGCCCAAATCAAGTGGTGGTATCAAAGGGTGAATAGAATACATGAATGAAAAGATTAATGTATAATTGCTTAGATCAAGAAGAAATAAAGGAGCTGTTGTAGAGAGGGATGTGTCTGCTGTTCACCTATAACACTTGATTTGCATGGTTATCAAAGCTTTAGTTAAAAGTAGGGGTATTTTAATTTTCTGTCTTCGCCCTTAACTCACTGTAGTTGAAGGAAGGCAGATATGTATCCTCCCACCCATCATCATATCTCCCTCCCCATTAGACACCAATGGTAATATGATGTGTGTGACTGCAGTGTGGCAGTGTACAATAGTATTTTCTGTGCAATGTTTTCATCTGCTTTGGTTAATGCAGCATTTACAAAGTTGTCAATGCATTGAAAACTTTAAAAGGGGCTTCCTTCACCCCAGTGCCCACTCTGTCACCTCATAGTACAGCCGTCCTTTATTTTTTCTGAATTTCTGTCCCAACCACCCAAAACTAATTTAAAATCCCTTTTGGCATGTGCCACATTTATGTATAGTTTAATATTTCAAGGCTTCTGTAATGGATTCATGCCACTTCTCATTTTACCATTTTGACATTCGTCAACTACAGTGAGGCATGTGTGGGTAAAAAATGGCCCTGTGACTTGTCATAATCAGCCACATCAAATTCTAATGGCCCTAAGTAGCCAGCAATTTTCTGCTACTGTGCCACTGTACTTTTTTCTAAATTGTTTTAACAGAGCATGGTTTATAATTTGTAATTTTCCTTTTTCTTTCCAGCTACAGCTACTCCTGGTGGACATCATCCAACTTGAAGGAGATAGCATCCCGGTTCCGGCAGCAGAGGCTGGAGGGTATCCAAATGTATTTTGACGGCTGGTAGAACTTCAGTATGAAGGGTAGGAGGCCAGGCAGTACTCATGGCCGCCGGCCCTAGCTCCTCCAGCCAGCTGCCAGCACCTCCAGCCTCCCAGCAGCATCACCAGCGCAGCTGGCATCACCCTGTCCAAGTTCCACCACTGCTGCCCCCTCCTCATGCCATGAATGCATATTTCAACACTGCGTCCTGCAACGCCTTGTGCTACCAGACCGCCAGGCGGCATGAATTGAGGCGACCCTCAATGATATCCGGACCCGACTGTGAAGGATGTACCCTCTTTGGACTCTTTTTTATTTTTTGTTTTGGTGGGAGGGAGATTTGTTGTGGGTAGAGAGGGCAAGGAAAGAGTTGTAATGGGCTGTGAAAGTTACTTGGGCTTTTCGTTGAACTTTTTGGAGAGGGCTATTTGTTTGGGGAAAAGTGTGGGCCTGATGTTGGTGGGATGGGTGGGTGTTCTATTTGTAGGAACAAGAGGGCATAATTTATTTTACTTGATTCATGCCTCAGATGTTAAGTTTGGGGCTTTAGTTTGCACTGTTGTCTTTTAGTGTGGCCTGTTTTGTAAATCTGCTAAAAAAAGTGTATGTAATTTACTAATATGGTTACCCTTATTCTATTGCTCTCTGCAACTGAACTATATTGACCACTAGTGAATGATTGTTGTTGCCTATTTTGTCTACAAAAACCTAGATATACATAGACAAGTAAGACAGCATCTTCTTTAGTAGAAGTTAATTACTAACTAAAGAAGTTAACTTCAATTCATAATGCTTCTCTTACCTGAATAGATGAAGCCAGGGAGTCTTCTTCTTACTGCAAGGTTTTTCCCAAGATAGCATCTTAAGGGTGTGGTAGCAAGTAGTAGTAGCAGGGTAGCACACTAACAGGGAAGGCAGGAATTCACAGGAGGTGCCACTCCCACCTATGCAAACTCCATCTACATGATTCATTGAAGGGTTATCCATCACTGTTAACTCGATTGAACGAAAATTGAAACAGAGAGTTAGTAGGTCATCATATTATCATAACTATAGGAAGACTGAGACCAGACTACCACAGTGACAGTATTTGACACACAACAAAAAAGACCTGATATGATAATTACATTTAGCAATATAAATTTCTTCTGAAAAACCGTGGGAAGCTATATGACTAAACTTAGACTCTAACGGTTGGACCAGGTTAAGAATTTATGGAACACACACAATGCATGAATGATGATTTGATTGGGCTGGTGTGGAATATTTGCTTAGGTAGTAGAAGGTTAGAAGGCCATGTAGTGAGCTGGTGTTGCTTTTATCACATCCACCCTAGCAAGTGTGTGATTCATTTATGGTGTAAAATTGTTACACCTCAATAAATCACACAGCCTCACTACCAGACATGGTCTTGGGTTGGGGTGGTGCTGTTGATGCGGAAGTGATGCTGCCAGGTTCCTCCCCAGAGGCAAGTGGGGCAGGCACTCGTCTCCCCAAAAAAGTTGTGGTTGACATGCCACTTGGGGAAAGCTGCTTCTTCTCACTGATCACTTTCTTGGGAGCAACTTTCTTTGGGGTCATCATAAGCTCTATATTGGCAGTGGTACTAAGATGCACAAGCAAAAGAGTTTAGTGCCTGTGGATCAAAGTAACTGTAAGGCCTTCCCTTTGGCAGTACCGTGGGTGATGTGGAGTCTCTTCTCTTGTGCACCTAAAAACAACCAAGCAAAAAAAAACATGTAGTTAGTGAAATGTGGCTTTGTTGCAGGTTGAAAATAGTACAGAAAAATGCAATCTTAGTGCTGTTGGTTACTTATGTAATATAAATATTTAATCAAACAATGTAAAGGCAAACCACATCATAAAAAAATATATTTCAAATCAGACACCACAACAGGCAGATCAAGCTCTTTGCTTTATCTACATCTGTTTTAAAGGAGACACCTGGGGTAGCCAGAGAGAGCTGCATGAGTAAATGAAACAATGCTTTAGATGACCTATGGTGGCTGGGTGGTCCAGGAGAATTGGAAAAATCATTAACAAAATGAACTATGCTGGTGATGTGTCTGCCGTGCTCCGCAGGTAGGCTGTCCGGGAGGAATTAGAATTTCGCCTCAGAAACTAAATGCTGTAGTGTAGCTGTGCGCCTTTGGTGGATGGATGGATGGAGGAATGGAATGGATCAGATGGATGTGGATTGATTGAGCAAGGCAAAATGCAGAATAAAATGAAAATTAATATATATATATATATATATATATAAAAAAAGAAGAAGTTAAATATTAAAAAAAAAAAAAAAAAAAAGTAAGAAAAACATTCATAAAAAATGAAACTAAAATATATTTAAAAAAAGCAATAAAATGGCTTAAATAATGAAAATTAAAAATAACAATAGAAAAAATAAAATAGAATAAAAACAAAATGTAGAAACCAAATGATCACTAATTACGATGTTTGTATGTAAGCCTATGTCAAAGACACACTGGCTGCACACACAAAAAGCCAGCTTCATGGTCAAACAACAACAACATGGAGGAAGGAGGCATGGCAAACAAAGGCCACATGCAATCCTATAGCAAGGGACGCTGGCTGGATGGACAAAATGGCTGCCAGTCAGACACATGATCAAATATCAACAACAAGGAGTAAGGATGAGGGATGGAGAACAAAGAACACATGCATGCCTATGGCAGGAGACACTAGCTGGATGGACAAAATGGCTGCCAGGCAGCTACATGATCAAACAACAATAATAAGGAGTAAGGAGGCATGGCACACAAAGAACACATGCAAGCCTATGGCAAAGGGTGGGACATTGGCTCTATGCACAAAATGGCTACCAGACACATGATCAAATAACAACAACAAGGAACAAGAAGGCATGGCAAACAAAGAACACATGCAAGTCTATGGCAAAGGGACACTGGCTGCATGCACAAAATGGCTGTCAGCCTCATAGTCACACAACAACAAAAAGGAGCAATGAGGCATGGCAAACTAAGAACACATGCAAGCCTATGACAAAGGGAGGGACACTGGCTACATCTACAAAATGGCTGCCAGCCACATGATCAAACAACAACAAGAGCAAGGAGGCACGGCAAACAAAGAACACATGCAAGCCTATGGCAAATGGACACTGGCTGCATGCACAAAATGGCTGACAGTCACATGGTCAAACAACCTCCTCCTATCCCATCAAATATTATTACCCCAGAATATATACACTTTTTGCTAAATAAATGAAATCAACACAATACACATTTTAAATGTAATCCAATTCAAGCAGTGCCCTAAATGAAGTTTTAAAAACATATACCACTGAAACATTTATTTAATGCACTGATGACTACTAGCACTCGGCCGACTGGCTAAATGGTCCTTTGGAAAGCTAGGCCACATACTAAAATAATATTGCAAATGTTACAAACATGTAGGAAAGTTATTGAGCTGTACAACATTTTTCTTTTACAAAAGGTGAAAAATCAATGAAATGCAAGCTAAATAATAACGAGGACCATACTTAAACTCCAGTCCTCCCAACACTGCAACATTTTAAAATCAAATATCAAATGAAAGTAAAAAGAAATACTGGTGCATGCCCAAGCAAACAAACACAACACCCTTATACAATATTTGTTAAACTTACTTGTGTGATTCAACAAAAAAAAAGTCCTTATCCAAAGGTATATCCAGGAGACAAACAGAGTGATCCTTCTACCTTGAAATCCAAGTGAAAAGTGATCAGGAGAGGGACAAGGCATTGGGAGGAGCTTCTGGACAGAAACAGGAAGTTGGAGTCTCTGACAGACTTCTTTCCTGTTTGAGAAGGAAGGCTTCTCAATCTGGAAAACAAATTGCAGAGTCCATTGGAATCTTTATAAATCGCCCCATGCACCTGTAGGTCAAAAAGCACTGCACCACCGATGACATGCACACACCAAAATACTAGAGGGCTGGTGATGCTTACAAAGTGCCAGTTAATAATTTAAATTACGCACATGCTCACAAGATCACCCTGTAAAACATGCTTTACCGCCATACACTTAATCAAAAATGGAGAGTGGGGAGGCCCAACTACCCATAAAATTAAAACATTTATGAACAATAACCAATTTTTTTCCAATTTAGATACAGTCAATGGGGCCACCTTCCAGTGCCTTACCAAAACTTAGAAAAGCACACGAATTCCCAGGAGATAATTGTCGATGACACATGTAAGGATGCAATGTATTCTAAAATAACAAACCAAACCTAGCTCTTATCCAACAGGTCAGCAATTGAGTCTCCAAGAGCACCACCTTTACAGTGGGCCATCACCTCTTCAGCAACCACATAATCCCAACAGGACCACCTTACTGCAACCCACATTTTGAATTGTTTTCCAACTGTACCACATCAACAATCCCAAATAAAAAACTAAGAAATGCACCAATAACTTTTTGAATTGTCAAAATCGATAAACTTCAACCACCAGATGGCTACAAACATCTCTCCTGGAATTCACCTCAAGATCGGAAATGTAAAAAAAGGTATGTATTTTCGCACATGTGCTGCATCAATTCACTACTGGGGAACTGCCAAGTCTACTAGAGCTCATTCAAAAAATGTCACTGAGCTTAAGTGGGGACCTCTCCCATATTACTTATAATTATACCAAACACAACACCAGCATTCCACACTCACTACACAGCGCTCTCTTACACAACACATGGTATCAGCAGATGACTGCTGTAGGCTCCAAGACATAAGCCAGGTCATGTTACATCTGTTGCTGATACCTCATGCAGTAGGCACAGAAAGGCTTTACTTTTTCCAAAAGGCAGCCCTTGAAAAAGCAAAATGCCTTCTCCACCTACACTTATGTAGGTTTAAGTCCAATATACAACCTAACAGAATAGAACACACATTGGGTAGGAGTAAATGTGGCCCACTACTAGACCAATCCCATAGCTCTGCACCTTCTCACCAAGCCTAGCAACATTCAAACGGAGCTAGATAGGATGCGCAGGAAGGGCACCATAGGGGAAGATACTGTTTGGCACCAATACTTTCCAGAAAAAAAGATTCTTGGCAGTAGCAAATCCACCAAACCAATGCACATACACGTCTGCTCCTGCTTCCATCTGTGGTCCCACGGTGGCCCCTAGCATATCTACAGCTGTCTTCATTAACAACCAGTGAACCCAAGACATGCAGTTTCAGTGTAGGGCCATCCACCACAATGATACGAAGGGTAATGAGTCTCATAGGGGAGGGTTGAATAACATCATAGATACCCCATGTCAGGAAATCTGCGATACTGAGATAGGAAACGTATATGTGGATAGAATGGAAAGAGCAACCCCTAATTATACAACAGTTCACACAATGGGGGTCATTATGACCCCGGCGGTCGGCTGTTATATGGAGGAAAGTACTGCCAACAGGCTGGCGGTACTTTCCTCCATATTATGACATTGGCGGTTTGGCTGAAGCCAAACCGCAGATGTGCCACACTGACCACCACGGCGGTAATGGCCGCCGGGCTGGAAACATCAACCTCCAGCCCGGCGGCCGTCACCTGCCTGCAGGATTATTACCCCACCTACCGCCATGGTTTTCATGACTACCTTACCGCCACGAAAACCATAGCAGTAGGAACTATCAGTGACAGGGAATCCCTTCCCTGTCACTGATAGGGGTCTTCACCACCCTCTTCCCCTCTACAGGTTTTCACCACCCCGCTTCCTCTCCAGACCCCCTCCATACACGCCCCTTTCTTCACACACACACACATGCATACACACACCCATTCCCACATTTATCCATGCATACATACATCCATTCACACACACATCCACAAACACATACATACACGTAGACATGCATTCACACAACTCAACATACATGTACTCACACGCCCAAACATGCACACACATACAACACGCAACACACACCTGCATACACGCACATGCAGACATCCCCCCCCCACACACACACACACAACACCCCGCCTCTCTCGGAGCACCCACTTACCTGTGTCCAGGGGGTCCTCTGGCAGGAGAAGTAACGGGGCTCTGCTGCCACCAGCAGCGTCCACCAGCAGAACACCACCAAGCTTTATTAATTTTCATAATACGGCCAGCAGCGGTCTACTGCCGTGGTGCTGCTGCTGCCCACCTTACCACCATCCGCCAGCATGGCCACAGCCGGATTTCCGCCATCCTTATGGTGGAAATCCAGCTGTAGTCATAATATGGTGGACGGCTGGTAGCTTCGGCGACTGTCTTTTGGCGGCTGTCGCCGCGGGCGTAGGTGTTTTTTACCACCAGTGTTATAATGACGGCCTGTATTCCTTAGTCCTGCACATTCTGGACATGCAAGGGGGAACCTCCACGCTGATAGACACTTACTGGCAATGCAGTGAGTTTGTCTACAGTCAACTTGTCCCTGGATGGAGTGGCTTCCGTTCCCTCATCACCATATATACCTCGATCCTGGTCATTTTCAGAGAAGATCTATCAGAATTGTACCAACACCCACTAAGAGACTCAAGAGAAAAGAACTGCTGATTATTTTGGCCAAGCTCAGTACAAGGACATTCCAGACTATGGACAAATATCAGCAGAAGGGTCCATACCCTTCTTCACTATGCAGACAAAAGGGTATGCCTACTGGTTACAAATCACCAGGTGGGAAACGCTCTTGTCCTTAGTGTGATCAAAGAGAAACTGAGGATCACCCGCCTCATGGTGATACAACATCGATAGTGTTGGACTTATTGACCATAATGGAGGGTGGGGCGTGTATGAAGATCAGTACAACTTCCTGTACATTTATGCCAGGCAATGACATGGAACACCACCACTCTGACTCTTGCTCTCCAAGCATTGCATTGACTACCAAAAGACATGTGAGGAGGGAGGTACCCCTGAGCAGGAGTGGTTCATGAACTGGTTTTCCTGGCTCCCCAGGTGGCTGACCGATCAGTGCATGTATTTGTTGCCCATTTTCATCATATTATTGTTTTTGTGTGGTTTCCTGTAAATGGTGGTTTTCTGCTGTAAAAACCCAGGGCCAGATGTAGCAAAAATAAAAATTGCGACTCGCATTTTGCGAGTTGATGCGACTCGCAAAATGCGAGTGGCAATATGTAATGCCAGAAAAAAAAACGATCCGATATTGCGACTCGCAGCCGGACTCGCAACGCAGTGTGCGAGTCCGCAGATTGCGAGGTCGCTTTTTGCGAGTGTGCAAAAAACGAACTCGCAATTAGCGAGTAGGTGTCGCAAATTGCGATTACCTTGAAAATTGCTTGCAGGTGCAGCAGAACACTCCAGAAAGCACACCAGAACACTCTGGAAACACTTCCTGGCACATGATGATGACATCACAGCCAGGAAGTTTACAAATACACCTGAGAGGAGGGAGGACCACACCCTTTCATAACTGCCAGTCTTCACACAGAACAAGCAGCAGCTGCCATGGAGGGAACCCCAAGAAAGAGGAAGCTCACATTTTCTGAGAGGGAGCTGGAGGTGCTGACAGAGGAATGCTGTCAGCACCATGATGAGCTTTTTGGGAGAGCAGCCCTCAATGTTCCTGAGGCCACAAAAAAACAACTCTGGCAGGACATTCAGGATAAAATCAATTCCCTGGGTGTGAGCCACAGGACAATCGAGGACATTAAGAAGAGGTGGTATGACCTCCGCTCCGGGACCAAGGAGAGGGTGGCTGAAAGGCTCCGGGAGATGAGAGGCACAGGAGGGGGACCATCATCTGTGCCACCACCCACACCCCTGGAAGAAAGGGTGGAAGAAACATTGGAGCAGGAGGCAGTGTGTGGAATGGGGACCTGGACACCTCAGAGCCCAGCACATCAACCGGTGAGTACCATGTGATAAGCCTGTACCCCTATCAATGCCATACCCCCACCCACCATGTACACAGGTGTATGCACAACCAAAATAGCTCCATTTCAGGGTAGAAATTGCCAGAATGATGCATTATGGGAAATGTAGTCAAATAGGCAGTTCATAGGCAAATGTTTATTAGGATGTGTGCAATAGATAGTAGACACTGACAGTCTGTTCCCCATGTCCCACAGGTCTCCAGCAAGACACCCCCAACACCCCAAGCACCCAGGCCCAGGAGGACACCCCAGGACCCGCCAGCACCCCCACCTGCACGGTCAGCAGCATCCCTGCAGTAGCCACACCTGCTGCAACAATCACGCAAGAAGCTGCCCCAGCAACAGGCAGGGAGGACACAGGTGGGAGCACAGGGCAGCCACCGCTGCGCAGGCGTCGCAGGTCAAGACCATCTGGGCTGCAGTCTGCATCCGGGATACTTCCTCCAACCACCAGTGAGGCACATCTGCTGCGTGGTCAGCGCCTGCAGAACAGAATTTTGGGCAGGATTAGTGGTGTGCTGCACCGCTTTGTTCGAAACAACCATGCAAGCATGCAGCACCTCAACAGACGCATGGACATGATGTGCCAGAACACTGGGGACCTTGCCATTAGGGAACTGGCGGGAGGACTGCTGGCCCAGGCAGAGGCTGGGCGGCGCAGAGATCGGAAGATAATGCACAGACTGGACAGGATGGCCTCATCGATCGGCAGGCTCGCCATGAATACAACAGGCCTGTCGAGGAGGACAGTTGGGCTGCAAGTAGAGATGGGCTATTTTGCTGGGGATGTTGCCAGGGGCCTGGGACGTCTCACCCACATCATCGAACTTATGGAGACACGGGAAATGTCGAGGGCCACAGGGGAAACACCCCAAGACAGTGAGGAGGGCTCAACAGTGAGCAGTGTCTCTGCCACTGACAGCAGGGTGCTCAGGAGTGGTAGGCAGAGCACCACGGACGCAGCAGGGACCAGCCAGGCTGGCAGGAGGGGCAGAAGATCATAGAGAACACCCAGGACCATTAAATGTGGCACATGGCGTAAATGTGCCACATGACTGGTTGGCATTTTCCTGCCCATGGACAATTTTGACTTGTATATAGTTTCTTAATTACAGTAATAAAACAGTTATTTTTGTTCCAATTAACAAATTTAGTTTTTGGTCAATAGGTGAGTATAGTGGGAGTTGACACGTACCGTCCAAAATATTGTGTTGCAATGTGTTCCCGTCTCAGTCTGCCTTGATTAGCTAGACTCCTATCCCCATGATGGCGATGTGGTTGTTCTTGCTCTTAATCATCAGGATCTGGGTCTGCAGGGGTGAGAGGTAGCCCACGTCGGGTGGCTATGTTGTGGAGGATGGCGCATGCGACCACAATTTTGAATGCGGTAATGGGGGTGTATTGGAGGGCGCCTCCACTGCGGTGGAGGCATCTGAATCTTGACTTCAGGAGTCCGAAGGTGCGCTCTATCAGGTTCCTGGTCCTCTTATGCGCACTGTTGTATTGCCTCTCTGATTCAGTGCTGGGTGTTAAAAACGGAGTCATGATCCAAGGCCTGAGAGCATAGGCACTGTCACCTGTTGGGCACAAAAGTACACTGTTAGGAAGTCCAGATAGTCGTGCACAGTGACCTGTGTGTATGTCTGCAAGTGTCTGTGGCTCTACCTAGGAGGTAACCGTCTCCGAATTCCCCACGTTCCAGGCGTTGATGTATCCCACTATGCCTAAAAATGTATGAGTCATGGGTACTGCCTGGAAACTTAGCTACGATGTCCGTGATGACATAATGGGCATCACAAACAACCTGTATGTTGAGTGAGTGGGTACACTTTCTGTTGCGGAAAATGTGTTCCAGATTTGCAGGGGGGCATATTTGAATGTGTGTCCCATCTACACACCCTATGACATGGGGAATGTGGGCAATCCTGTAAAAGTCCAGCTTGGTGCTGTTCATTTCTGCCTCATTCCTTGGTAAGTATATGAAGTGAGACATGTGCGTGACTAAGGCATCTAGGAAGGCCCTGAGGAACCTTGACACTGCACTTTGGGATACCCCACCTGCCACAGCAATGACCCCCTGATAGCTCCCTGAGGCCAAGAGGTGCAGTGAGCATAGTACTTGCACATGCGTAGGAATGGCGCAGCCACGCAGAGTCTGGTGTTCTAGCTGTGGTTTGAGTAAATCTATTAATTCTAGAATGGCTGCGCTGCTAAGGCGGTATTTGTCATAGATCTCCTCTTCAGTTTGCTGAAAAAGAGTCTGCCTGGTTCTATATATCTTCTCCTGTCTGTGGCCCCTCCTCCTCCTCTGCTGGGCTGCGTAGACTCTCCTCCTCACTGCTATCAGGTATATCTCCGCCATCTTGAGTAACCCAGCTGGCTTCTGCGTCCCCTTTTATACTTTGGTAATGGTTACCACCTGCTCTGAGTTAGTGGTAAATGGGACATGCAAACTGGGCTTTTTGCGACTAGTCGCAATTTGCGAGTTGCAATTGCATAAGGTTTGCGACTCGCAAATTGCGACTTGCTATTTGCGGGTCGCAAAATGGGGTCGCAACGGATGCGACTCGCAAACGGGTCCCATCGCTTTTTGCGAGTCGGAAATGGGCTTTTTGCATCCCATTTCCGATTTTGCACTGTCGCAAATTGCGATTCTGCCCGTTTGCGAGTCGCAAACCTTTGGTACATCTGGCCCCCAGTCCTCGAATTGGGTAGAATGCAGGTAGATAACTAAGAAGTCACAGACAAAGAACAACAAGTACCCAATAATGTGACTGTCATGAAGTATGAGTTAAATGTTGTAGTTGAAAATTCAACTAGTGGGGGAATGTTAATATTGTAGCAGTCGATGTAGATGCACACAATGACACAGTCATATATAAGAACGATGTTGCATCACCAATATTAAATTCATCCATCATGAGCTCTCTATCAACCCTGACACAAAAGTATGTGGTCCGGCAGATTTTGAGACCTAGGCCTCAGGCATTGTTGGCTAGCGTTAGGCAAGGGATGTCAGGTTGTGGTAAGATAAGGGGGCTGGAGTAGTGTATGGTGATGTGGCAGTGCTTCATCCTGCCTCAAGTTATGTCTCTTCTTCCCTCAGATTAGCCTCTCCCATTTGGTGGCACACAGGTCATCTCACCTGCACTGGGGTAACAGTAGCACCTGATGGGGGAGTTGAATTTCACTCTGTCTGTCCCCTCTGACAGGTCAGTGATAGGAAAGGCTTGATTCACTGACCCCCTCCAAGTACTTAAATGTATCCCCAGAGTGTAGCTCACTATATGTTACTGGTCCTCTGCAAACACCTCCTTCCTACAATGAGGGTCTAGACAACTATTGACCGGACCAATTTACCTTGTTGCTTGTCCAGAAGGCTAGTTGTCCTGTTCCAATCATGAGGTCGAGCCCCATACCCTCTGCTTTGCTGCTGGGCCTCTTCATAGAGTGTTTCTGCCCAGGGCGAAGGCAGTAAGGCCCCCAAAGGTACAATGCAGGCCGCTGACAAAACTGGCCTCCCTCTGTGCACTGCCACCAGCAGGTAAGCTCAACCAGACCAGGGCATTGCTTTGTGGCCCGTGAAGCAAGTTGGTGGTGGCGAGGACCCCCAGAGGTTTACTATGGTGTCGGGAGTCACTGCTAACTTGAGCTTGTCCAATGCAGGCCTTGTGGTTGGATGTGCTACATCTCCCAGGTATGCCAGCATCTTGCCTGCAGAATGATTAGGATGCTCACTTCACTGCACATTTGGGGGTCCTCAGCTCTGTGCCCATCACAACATGTAGTTGGTGCCCTAGGAGAGTGTATTGAAGTGGACACTCCATTCCCGGGCAAGCACTCCTTGTTCCAGCACCAACTTGGGCATGGCCACAGCCTCAGGACAAAGAAATTAGCTCATTTAAAACCACTATTGGTGCCAGGCCTGAATGAAAACCTTAGTTTCAGTATTTTACCTTTAAAAAAGGTTGCCATATTGTTTCAAAGTTCCTCAGTGTGAGTTATGGTGTTAGAGAGAACAGTATGGCATAGGAAGTTCTTTAGGACAGAAAACACCTCTATGGAAATTAATTTTGCCTTGGTGGATCAGATGCTATGATGGTAATTCTTTGCAGTTTTATAGTATGATTCCTTAGCCTTCTTTCTGTAATCCTTCATCCACTTGTGTTCAAGGGTTTTTCAAAGCAGCTTAGCTGCTGTGAGTTTGTCAAAGTACCAAGGCACAGATGCTTTAGCTTGGTGAGTTTTATTATTCTGAGTCTGGTCTAACTTGTCTAAGAAAATGACTAGCTAATTATTGAATAGCACAAGCTAGTGAATAGGGTTGACCCCTGGGCAATCTCTAACAAATGGGATCAATGTTCCCAGGGGCAACCATAACCACTTTTCTAGTAGTTCCTGTTTGGCTTCATGTAAACAGGAAAAATACCATACATTTCCAAGATGGTGAAAGTCTGCTTTCCCTAAAATTTGAAGGCCAATTATTTATACATGCTTGATGGTTTTAATTCAGAGGCTAAGCACTTAATTTATGGCTGCTGTGGGCCAAGCCTGCCTATCAGCCTCAGCCCCCAGGTCACACTTCCAAAGCCCTACCAAGCTGTTTGGAAATGTCTTAATAGGAAGATGTGCAGATTGATGTTGGTCTCCTTTCCCAGACTGAGGAGAAGAGACAGGCTCCTGCAGCCAACACCGATGGGTGGAGCAGCATGCATTTGTATTTTTCTGGGTCATAGGGAGTTAGCTCCTGAGCTCAGCAGCCCTGTAGTGATGACAAGAGAGATTGAAGAAGGGTAAGTAGGAGAAGCACGGACTGAGGGCGAACTTCAGTGAAAGAGGAAACAGCAGAGTGAGAGAGGATTAAGAACGTGAGAGACAAATATTAGTATCAAAGGCAGATGTCGGAAGAAAGAGTGAGAGACTGACTCAAGCAAAAGGAATGACTTAAAAGCCTTTGAAGCACATGTCTAATTCCTCAGCATGTAAGGTCAGGAAGTGGTGGTTTCCACAGAAGCACAGTTAGATAAACATAGAACATGCCCTTTCTGTAGTGGACAGTGTATGTTGGTGTTGAGGCTGGAATTGGAGTGAAAGCAAGTGTGCACCTCTCTCGGGACAAGTGGCTTCCAGGTGTGGCTTAAAGGCTGGGGCAAAAGGGTGTGTGCTACAATGTACCAATGCAGAAGCTGTGGGTTATGGCAGTGCATGTTGCTAAGGTGAATGGGGGCTGGCAGTTACAGCACTCTTCCAGGGCACCTTATCTCTACACAGGCTAAAGCAGAATGCACTTGATATAGCTGGAGATGAAACCAAGTCACATATGCTGCAGTACAGAGAAGGCCGGATCTGCTCCAGTACTGCACATGTGCTGAAGTGAAGAAATGGCATGTTTCTGCAATATAAAGGCACTTTTATGCAACAAAGTGCAGTTCACACATATGCAGTGAGAAGATGCTAAAGCAGGAAGGATGAAGAGTAGACAGGCTTTTCCAGTGTGTTTACATTTGCATTTGATGGTATTCAGGCCACTGACATCACTTATGAGTAGGAGCTCAACTTCTGTAAAGAACTAATATAAAAATAAACTGTTAACCCTTCAACAACCTTTTCCCATGCACTTTTTCACCAATCTGCCAGACACCCTTTGGTTTACAAATAGATAGGTCCCACTGTCTATTGTGTTTGTACCTAGAGCACAGCTACCCCAACTTATATAGCCAAGATGCCAATGAAAATCATCCACATTTCTAAAATACACATTCCAATCAACTCTCTCACCCACAGTGTAGGTAAAACACATACCTTGAACTGTGCCAGAAAAGTACAGCGGAACTCACCCCAACATTATTATGTGCTAAACATCTCACCACCAGATAGGAGGTCTCTCATATCTCTCTATCACCTCATCAATCAATCAATCATTCAAACACGCTTCTCACCCGCTAGGGTCTCAAGGTGCTGAAAGGGGGGCCTCATAAGGCCCTGGCTAGTGGTCCTGGTGGGCCCCAGCTCCACAGTCTGTATCACCCACACTATGTCCAGGTGTCATCTCCAATGGAATAGCATTCCTATCGTACCACTCCTTCATGACATCCTGGCTGGCTTCTAGCTTGTGGGAGGCTTGCTTCTACAACTTGGCCATCTGGCTCCTAAGGCTCTGAAGAAACCCTGGGCGTCCCCTTTGGAGACTTCTCCCAGCACTCCTTGACCAAACTCAGAGGTCCCCTAACGGGGTGTCTGAAGAGAAGATTCAAGGACCTAAACCCCACTCCCTTCTGGGGGACCTCCCGGTAAGCAAAAAACAACCATGGTAAGAGGATGTTCTTCTGTTTCCGCAGTGCCTCTAATATGCCTCTAATCATGCCTTTTAGAGTCATGCTGAACCTCTCCACAAGACTGCTGGTCTGAGGGTGGAAAGGAGTGGTGAACTTGGAGGCCACCCAACACTCCTTCCACACAGCTTGCATGTAAGCCAACAGGAAGATCTTACCCCTATCAGACACTTCCTCCTTTGAGAATCCCACTTAGATAAAAATCCCCATTTAGTACATTCGCCACCGCTGGTGCAGTCATGGTCCCCAGAGGGAACGCCTATGAGGACTTAGTGGAATGATCCACCTAATCCATTATAAATCGGTGCCCGCAGCCATTTGGGGGCCTATAGGATCAACTATGTAGATGCCCACCTTCTCAAATGGGGTGTCACTGATGCGTAGGGGTTGTGACCTTTCCCCCGCATTGCCACTAGCCTGGCAGGTTACATAGGTCCTGCAGAATACATCTGAAAAAAACCCAGAGTCTGGGGCAACAAAAGTGAGGAAAAAGCTGTGCAAAAGTCTTGTCCCAACCAGAATGTCCTGCCAGGGGTATGTCATGGGCAAGTTCAGCAGAAAGACCTGATAACACTGGGGTACCACTAGGGTCCTTCGCGTCCCCAGCCCAGGAGCCTTGGACCTACTGTACACAAAACTGTCCTCAAAGTAAAGGTGATGAGTCCTGTAATCATCACCAGCTGCTTGGGCTTTGACTTGCCGCCACAGGCCCTCAACGGTGGGTGTAGGAAAGGACCATCTTGCCAGGCATGTTACCACCATTTTTACTGTATATATGTTTGTTTTTGACTGTGTCACTGGGATCCTGCTAGTCAGGACCCCAGTGCTCATAAAGTGTGCCCTGTATGTGTTCCCTGTGAGGCGCCCAATTGTATCACTGAGGCTCTGCTAACCAGAACCTCAGTGTTTATGCTCTCTCTGCTTTTAAAATTGTCACTGCAGGCTAGTGACTAATTTTACCAATTCTGATTGGCACACTGGAACGCCCTTTTAATTCCCTAGTATATGGTACCTAGATACCAAGGGTATTGGGGTTCCAGGAGATCCCTATGCTGCAGCATTTCTTTTGCCACCCATAGGGAGCTCAGACAATTCTTACACAGGCCTGCCACTGCACCCTGGTTGAAATAATGTCCACGTTATTTCACAGCCATTCTACACTGCACTTAAGTAACTTATAAGTCACCAATATGTCTAACCCTCAATTAGTAAAGGTTAGGTGCAAAGTTACTTAGTGTGAGGGCACCCTGGCACTAGCCAAGGTGCCCCCACATTGTTCAGGGCAATTTCCCCAGACTTTGTGAGTGCGGGGACACCATTACACGGGTGCACTACATATAGGTCAATACCTATATGTGGAGTCACCATTGTAACTCCGAACATGGCCATGTAACATGTCTAGGATCATGGAATTGTGAGGGGCAATTCCATGCATCCCGAGTCTCCAGCATAGAGGCCGGGTACTGCCAAACTAACTTTCTGGGGTTTTCTCTGCAGCTACTGCTGCTTCCAACCCTCAGACAGGTTTCTGCCCCCCTGGGGCCTGAGCAGCCCAGTCCCAGGAAGGCAGAACAAAGGATTTACTCTGAGAGAGGGTGTTACACCCTCTCCCTTTGGAATGAGGTGTGAAGAGCCTGGGAGGAGTAGCCTCTCCTGGCCCCCGTAAATGCTTAGAAGGGCACAGATGGTGCCCTCCTTGCATAAGTCAGTCTACACCAGTTCAGGGATCCCTCCAGCCCCTGCTGTGGGGTGAAACTGGACAAAGAAAAGGGGAGTGACCACTCCCCTGACCAGCACCTCCCAGGGGAGGTGCCCAGAGCTCCTCCAGTGTGTCCCAGACCTCTGCCATCTTGGATGCAGAGGTGTGAGGGCACAATGGACAGCTCTGAGTTGCCAGTGCCAGCAGGTGACGTCAGAGACCCCTCCTGATAGGTGCTTACATTTCTCTGTAGCCAATCCTCCTCTGAGGGCCATTTAGGGTCTCTCCTGTGGGTATCTGACCAGATAACGAATGCAAGAGCTCACCAGAGTTCCTCTGCACTTCCCTCTTTGACTGCTCCAGGACACCTGCAAAACTGCAACAAAGTAGCAAGGAGAATACCAGCAACATTGTAGTGCCTCATCCTGCCGGCTTTCTCGACTGTTTCCTGGTGGTGCATGCTCTGAGGAGGGCTGTCTGCCTTCACCATGCCAAGAAGAAATCTCCTGTGGGTCGACGGAATCTTCCCCCTGCCAACGCAGGCACCAAACTTCTGCATCACCGGTCCACTGTGTCCCTTCTCATCTTGACAAGCGTGGTCCCTGGAACACAGGAGCTGGATCCAAGTGTCCCGACAGTCCAGTGGCCCTTCTGTCCAAATTTGGTGGAGATAAGTCCTTGCCTCCCCATGTCAGACAGTAATCTGTATACTGGGTGAACTGCAGCTGCTAGGGCTTCTGTGCACTTTTGCAAGACTTCCTTCATGCACAGCCTAGCCCAGGTCCCCAGCAATCTGTCCTGCATTGCCCAACTCCCTGAGTTGGACTCAGACTCAGTGGGACCCTCTTTTGTTGTGCTGAGTTGACTGTCGTGCTCAGATCTTCTGAGTGCCTGTTCAGGTACTTCTGCGGGTGCTGCCTGCTTCTGTGTGGGCTCTCCGTACTGCTGAGCGCACCCTCTGTCTCCTCCTCCAAGGGGCCACCTCCTGGTCCTTCCTGGGTCCTGGCAGCACCCAAACCCTTCAACAGCAGCTCTTGCAGCTAGCAATGCTTGTTTGTGGTCTTTCTGCATGAAAACAACTCTGCATCCTCCAGCACACCGTGGGACATCTTCTGACCAAAGGAGAAGTTCCTGGCATCTTCCGTTGTTGCAGAATCTTTGGCTTCTTCCACTCAGAGGCAGCCATTTTGCACCTTCATCCAGGGTTTTGTGGGCTCCTGCCCCCCCTGGACACTTGCATGACTCTTGGACTTGGTCCCCTTCCTTTACAGTTCCTCAGGTCCAGGAATCCATCTTCAGTGCTTTGCATTCACTTGCAGAATCCCCTATCTTGACTTTACTGTCTTTCTGGGGAAGTAGGGTAACTTTACTCCTACTTTTCAGGGTCTTGGGGTGGGGAATCTTGGACACCCTTAGTGTTTTCTTACACTCCAAGCAACCTTCTACACACTACACTAGGCCTGGGGTCCATTTGTGGTTCGCATTCCACTTTTGGAGTATATGGTTTGTGTTGCCCATAGGCCTATTTTTCCCTGTTGCATTCTATTGTGTTCTACAGTGTTTACACTACTTTTCTAACTGTTCATTTACCTGATTTTGGTCGGTGTGTATATTTTGTGTATATTACTTACCTCCTAAGGGAGTATATTCTCTGAGATACCTTTGGCATATTGTCACTAAAATAAAGTACCTTTATTTTTAGTAACTCTGAGTATTGTGTTTTCTTTTGATATAGTACTAAGTGATATAAGTGGTATAGCAGGAGCTTTGCATGTCTCCTAGTTCAGCCTAAGCTGCTCTGCTATAGCTACCTCTATCAGCCTAAGCTGCTAGAACACGTCTAATCTACTATTAAGGGATAACTGGACCTGGCACAAGGTGTAAGTACCACAAGGTACCCACTATAAGCCAGGCTAGCCTCCTACAGCCTCCTACAGTGAGGCACTCTTTCTGCACCCTACAGATCCCCTCCCTGGTGGGTTCCTTTTCTCTTGCCACTCGACGATCTGTGGTAGGGCACCATGAGGTATAATGTCTTTATCAGTAGACGTTTGTGTGAGCTCAGCCCGTTCCCTGTCCATCTCACTGGAGGTACACACCAAGGCAGGTTTCTCCTGTCCTCATCCTTTCCTCCTCTTAGCAGGGGGCTGGGAAATTGTTCCAGACTCCAGCACCTTTTGGTTCCCTTTTTGAGCAGCCATGGATTGTGTGGTAACACAGACCCAGTTGGGTAACCCCAACATTACCACATGAGCCCAAAGCTCCACTTCTCTCCAGATAGTGTGCTCCAGGTCATTACCCAACAGACAAGCCAGTGGCATGGTGGGACTCACAGTGAATTTCTGCTGGCCTGAGACCTCACTCAAATGGCATATGGGGCACTGGGAGACAGCCCACTCTGTTGTCCACCACCACCAGCACTTGGTGAGCAGTCTGGGGATGACCTGCTCTGGGAAGACAGTGTGACTCCTTACCATGGTAATGGTGGCCCTGGTATCCCTCCGAGACTCTACCACCTGCCCAGTGATGGTGACCTACTGCCTATATTTAACCATGTTGGCTGGCACTTGAATGTGAGGCACCATCGAGCTGTGGCCCAGGCACATTAGTGTAACACTAATAACCCCCCCCCACTACCAGGGAATCCATCCTCCCCCCACCTTCAAGGCACTGCACAACCTAGAACCAGCATACCTCAACCACTGCCCTACCATCTACATACCCAACAGATGTCTCCATTCCTCCCAGCTTGCCCTTGCAGTCATCCCCAGGATTCAGACAAGTACAACAGGAAGAAGATCCTTCACCTACTATTGCAGCCCGGACATAGAATTAACTTTACCTCAAGCTCAGGAAGACCGCATCACTGAAGCAGTTCAGCAAGGACCTCAAGACCTGGCTCTTCGACTGAGCAGCACGTCTTCTTTCAGCACCTTGAGTGATTAGCCGAGCTTTACAATTCCTTGATTGATTGATTAATTGATTGCTACAGTTGCACCCCCATAGCTTTTCCTCCAGAGGCCGGGGGCTTCTGACACTCCTCCTTGTGTTGTCCGTATCTGCCGCACTCAAAGCACCTAGGGTTTCTTGAGACCAGATATTTCTCCAGGAATTATTTCTTTTGGGGGTCCGCACATTGGGCTTGGCTAGGTCTTTTCCCTGGAGGTGCTTATGTCCACTATTAGAAGCCTGCTTCTTTTTGTCACCCTCTCCTTCTTATGATGGGGACCCTGTTCCCGCTTTTAGGAATCCCGTCCAGCAATCTTTTTGGACACTTGATGGTGGCCCAGAGGTCCGCTTCCTCTGCAAGCTTCTGGCAGTCCATCAGCTTACTGTCAGCCAGGTGTTGTCGTAGATCGGTAGAGCAGGCCTTGAGGAAGTGCTCTTGCGGGATTTATTTATATAATCCCTCACAATAGTCTACCTTTCTGCACAACCCTTCAGTGCCTTTCTTGCCTAGACAAGGAAGTCCTCCCAATTTTGGGTTGCCAGTCTGTGGCCGGCCCTAAACTGCTGACGGTATTTCTCGGGGGACAGACCAAACTTTCAAACTGGCACAGCCTTCATAACCAGGTTTTAGGTCTGATCCCTCCCATCGAGAGTTAGAAGGATGTCCCTCCCAAGAGGGAGCATGAATCACCATAAACTACTTTCCCATCTCTCCTCAGGGACGTGGTGTATCTCCAAGGCTACTTCATAGGCTGCCAATCACGTTTCAATGCCATCCTTCACCTGGCAATCCTGTACTATGTCCTTCAGGATTCAACTTTAATTCTCACTGGAGGTATGCTGCCATCATTATTTTAATGTATCCCCAATTGTAGAGGTGTTATATCAAATTCTGAGAGACTAAGCTCTAGGGCCATTTTTTCTCTTCCGGGTCCAATCTCCTTTCAGCCAGAGTTTGCTCTTTTTCCAATTCCACAAAGGCAATAGCCTGCTCCTTGTCAATCAGGACAAGCTCTAACTTATATTCCTTTCATCTACCCTGTCCTCCAGTTCCTCAGGGGAAAGGCTTCTTGAGCAGATGCTACTAATGGTCCCTGAGAGGCTGCCCAGGTCTGGGAACGGAGGGTCCTCTCCCTCCATCAGCTGCCTGCCAGGGCACTCTGGGCCCTGATTAGAACCTACCCCCTGACCTAGGTATTACCCCTGATTTACTTACCCCTCGGCCTTTGCCTGGCAGACCTCTTTGAGCTGTGTCACTGTGTAGGTGTCCATGTCACCCAGTTCAAATTCTACCTTCAACATGTTATTAAACTAGGGGAAGTACCCAACCCCACTATAGCAGGAGAGAATAGAAAATGTTAGCTCCCTCCTACCTGGTACCCCACTTTCCTTTTTCAGGGACACCTTAAGAACAAAGGAATGCTTTTGCCAATGTGAAGTTGTGGCGCTCAGTTGGGTATTGCATGGTGCTGTGCATTTCTAAGTCCTATCCCACAGCTTAACAGCCAAATGTTGGAGACAACAGTTTCTGGCTGGCTGAGGCAAGACCCTAGCCAGGCAGAACCTGTCACTCACAAGTGATTACTCCCACTGTATAATCTTTGCTCACCCTTGGGTAGCTTGGCACAAAGCAGTCAGGCTTATCACAGAAGCAATGTGTAAGGCAAAGACACAGTACTTCCCTGCCACAACCACACTGCTGCAGCACAAATGAGACATCACACACAGTTTATACATGCCCTGTATGTGTTCCCTGTGAGGCGCCCAACTGTATCACTGAGGCTCTGCTAACCAGAACCTCAGTGTTTATGCTCTCTCTGCTTTTAAAATTGTCACTGCAGGCTAGTGACTAATTTTACCAATTCTGATTGGCACACTGGAACGCCCTTTTAATTCCCTAGTATATGGTACCTAGGTACCAAGGGTATTGGGGTTCCAGGACATCCCTATGCTGCAGCATTTCTTTTGCCACCCATAGGGAGCTCAGACAATTCTTACACAGGCCTGCCACTGCACCCTGGTTGAAATAATGTCCACGTTATTTCACAGCCATTCTACACTGCACTTAAGTAACTTATAAGTCACCAATATGTCTAACCCTCAATTAGTAAAGGTTAGGTGCAAAGTTACTTAGTGTGAGGGCACCCTGGCACTAGCCAAGGTGCCCCCACATTGTTCAGGGCAATTTCCCCGGACTTTGTGAGTGCGGGGACACCATTACACGGGTGCACTACATATAGGTCAATACCTATATGTGGAGTCACCATTGTAACTCCGAACATGGCCATGTAACATGTCTAGGATCATGGAATTGTGGGGGGCAATTCCATGCATCCCCGAGTCTCCAGCATAGAGCCCGGGTACTGCCAAACTAACTTTCTGGGGTTTTCTCTGCAGCTACTGCTGCTTCCAACCCTCAGACAGGTTTCTGCCCCCCTGGGGCCTGAGCAGCCCAGTCCCAGGAAGGCAGAACAAAGGATATACTCTGAGAGAGGGTGTTACACCCTCTCCCTTTGGAATGAGGTGTGAAGGGCCTGGGAGGAGTAGCCTCTTCTGGCCTCTGTAAATGCTTTGAAGGTCACAGATGGTGCCCTCCTTGCATAAGTCAGTCTACACCAGTTCAGGGATCCCCCCAGCCCCTGCTCTGGGGAGAAACTGGACAAAGGAAAGGGGAGTGACCACTCCCCTGACCAGCACCTCCCAGGGGAGGTGCCCAGAGCTGCTCCAGTGTGTCACAGACCTCTTCCATCTTGGATGCAGAGGTGTGAGGGCACAATGGACAGCTCTGAGTTGCCAGTGCCAGCAGGTGACGTCAGAGACCCCTCCTGATAGGTGCTTACATTTCTCTGTAGCCAATCCTCCTCTGAGGGCCATTTAGGGTCTCTCCTGTGGGTATCTGACCAGATAACGAATGCAAGAGCTCACCAGAGTTCCTCTGCACTTCCCTCTTCGACTGCTTCAGGACGCCTGCAAAACCGCAACAAAGTAGCAAGAAGACTACCAGCAACATTGCGGTGCCTCATCCTGCTGGCTTTCTCGACTGTTTCCTGGTGGTGCATGCACTGGGGAGGGCTGTCTGCCTTCACCATGCACTGGAAGCCTAGAAGAAATCTCCTGTGGGTCGACGGAATCTTCCCCCTGCCAACGCAGGCACCAAACTTCTGCATCACTGGTCCTCTGTGTCCCTTCTCATCTTGACAAGCTTGGTCCCTGGAACACAGGAGCTGGATCCAAGTGTCCCGACAGTCCAGTGGCCCTTCTGTCCAAATTTGGTGAAGGTAAGTCCTTGCCTCCCCATGCCAGACAGTAATCTGTGTACTGGGTGATCTGCAGCTGCTAGGGCTTCTGTGCACTTTTGCAAGACTTCCTTCATGCACAGCCTAGCCCAGTTCCCCAGCAATCTGTCCTGCATTGCCCAACTCCCTGAGTTGGACTCAGACTCAGTGGGACCCTCTTTTGTTGTGCTGAGTTAACTGTCGTGCTCAGATATTCTGAGTGCCTGTTCAGGTACTTCTGCGGGGGCTGTCTGCTTCTGTGTAGGCTCTCCATACTGCTGAGCGCCCCCTCTGTCTCCTCCTCCAAAGGGCCACCTCCTGGTCCTTCCTGGGCCCTGGGAGCACCCAAAACCTTCAACAGCAGCTCTTGCAGCTAGCAAGGCTTGTTTGAGGTTTTTCTGCATGAAAACAACTCTGCTTCCTCCAGCACACCGTGGGACATCTTCTGACCAAAGGAGAAGTTCCTGGTATCTTCCGTTGTTGCAGAATCTTTGGCTTCTTCCACTCAGAGGCAGCCATTTTGCACCTTCATCTGGGGTTTTGCGGGCTCCTGCCCCCCCTGGACACTTGCATGACTCTTGGACTTGGTCCCCTTCCTTTACAGTTCCTCAGGTCCAGGAATTCATCTTCAGTGCTTTGCAGTCACTTGTTGTCCTTGCAGAATCCCCTATCTCGACTTTACTGTCTTTCTGGGGTAGTAGGGTAACTTTACTACTACTTTTCAGGGTCTTGGGGCGGGGAATCTTGGACACCCTTAGGGCCGTATTTATACTTTTTGGCCACAACTGCGCCAACGCAGTTGTGCGTCAAAAAATTTAACGCCGGCTAACGCCATTCCAAAGCGCCATGCGGGCGCCTTATTTATGGAATGACGTCAGCCGGCGGAGCTGCCTGGTGTGCGTAAAAAAAAATGACTTACACCAGGCAGCGCCGGCGTAGGGAAAAATGGAGCTTGGGTGCCAAAAAATGGGGCAAGTCAGGCTGAGGCAAAATTTTCGCCTCAACCCGATTAGCGCCATTTTTTTTTACTCCCAACCCCCATTGAAATGACTCCTGTCTTAGCAAAGACAGGAGTCATGCCCCCTTGCCCAATGGCCATGCCCAGGGGACTTATGTCCCCTGGGCATGGTCATTGGGCATAGTGGCATGTAGGGGGGCACAAATCAGGCCCCCCTATGCCACAACAACCAAAAAAAAAATACTTACCTGAACTTACCTTAAGTTCCCTGGGATGGGTCCCTCCATCCTTGGGCGTCCTCGTGGGGTGGGCATGGGTGGCAGGGGGTGTCCCTGGGGGCATGGGAGGGCACCTCTGGGCTCCTACCGAGCCCACAGGTCCCTTAACGCCTGCCCTGACCAGGTGTTAAAAAATGACGCTAAAGCGGCTGGACGTCATTTTTTTTTACCCGCCCACTCCCGGGTGTCATTTTTGCCCGGGAGTGTAAATACGGCGCACATGCCTCGGAGTCATTTTTTAGACGGGATCGCCTACCTTGCATATCATTAACGCAAGGAAGATGTCCACGCTAAAAAATGACGACAACTCCAAGATCTTTGGCGCTAGACGGGTCTAACGCAAAAGTATAAATATGGAGTTAGTTTTGCGTCGGATTTGCGTAAAAAAAAACGACGCAAATCCGGCACAAACAGAGTATAAATATGCCCCTTAGTGTTTTCTTACACGCCAAGCGACCTTCTACACACTACACTAGGCCTGGGGTCCATTTGTGGTTTGCATTCCACTTTTGGAGTATATGGTTTGTGTTGCCCCTAGGCCTATTTTTCCCTATTGCATTCTATTGTGTTCTAAAGTGTTTACACTACTTTTCTAAATGTTTATTTACCTGATTTTGGTCGTTCTGTATATTTTGTGTATATTACTTACCTCCTAAGGGAGTATATTCTCTGAGATACCTTTGGCATATTGTCACTAACATAAAGTACCTTTATTTTTAGAAACTCTGAGTATTGTGTTTTTTTTTTATATAGTACTAAGTGATATAAGTGGTATAGTAGGAGCTTTGCATGTCTCCTAGTTCAGCCTAAGCTGCTCTGCTATAGCTACCTCTATCAGCCTAAGCTGCTAGAACACCTCTAATCTACTATTAAGGGATAACTGGACCTGGCACAAGGTGTAAGTACCACAAGGTACCTACTATAAGCCAGGCCAGCCTCCTACAGTGGGGCACTCTTTCTGCACCCTACAGATCTCCTCCCTGGTGGGTTCCTTTTCTCTTGCCACTCGACGATCTGTGGTAGGGCACCATGAGGTATAATGTCTTTATCAGTAGACGTTTGTGTGAGCTCAGCCCGTTCCCTGTCCATCTCACTGGAGGTTCACACCAAGGCAGGTTTCTCCCGTCCTCATCCTCTCCTCCTCTTAGCAGGGGGCTGGGAAATTGTTCCAGACTCCAGCACCTTTTGGTTCCCTTTTTGAGCAGCCTTTTTGAGCAGCCATGGATTGTGTGGTAACACAGACCCAGTTGGGTAACCCCAACATTACCACATGAGCCCAAAGCTCCACTTCTCTCCAGATAGTGTGCTCCAGGTCATTACCCAACAGACAAGCCAGTGGCATGGTGGGACTCACAGTGAATTTCTGCTGGCCTGAGACCCCACTCAAATGGCATATGGGGCACTGGGAGACAGCCCTCTCTGTTGTCCACCACCACCAGCACTTGGTGAGCAGTCTGGGGATGACCTGCTCTGGTAAGACAGTGTGACTCCTCACCATGGTAATGGTGGCCCTGGTATCCCTCCAAGACTCTACCACCTGCCCAGTGATGGTGACCTGCTGCCTATATTTAACCATGTTGGCTGGCACTTGAATGTGAGGCACCATCTAGCAGTTGCCCAGGCACACTAGTGTAACACTAATAACTCCCCCCACTACCAGGGAATCCATCCTCCCCCCACCTTCAAGGCACTGCACAACCTAGAACCAGCATACCTCAACCACTGCCCCACCATCTATATACCCAACAGACGTCTCCATTCCTCCCAGCTTGCCCTTGCAGTCATCCCCAAGATTCGGACAAGTACAACAGGAAGAAGATCCTTCACCCACTATTGCAGCCCGGACATGGAATTAACTTTACCTCAAGCTCAGGAAGACCGCATCACTGAAGCAGTTCAGCAAGGACCTCAAGACCTGGCTCTTCGACAGAGCAGCACGTCTTCTTTCAGCACCTTGAGTGATTAGCCGAGCTTTACAATTCCTTGATTGATTGCTACAGTTGCACCCCCATAGCTTTTCCTCCAGAGGCCGGGGGCTTCTGACACTCCTCCTTGTGTTGTCCGTATCTGCCGCACTCAAAGCACCTAGGGTTTCTTGAGACCAGATATTTCTCCAGGAATTATTTCTTTTGGGGGTCCGCACATTGGGCTTGGCTAGGTCTTTTCCCTGGAGGTGCTTATGTCCACTATTAGAAGCCTGCTTCTTTTTGTCACCCTCTCCTTCTTATGGTGGGGACCCTGTTCCCCCTTTTAGGAATCCCGTCCAGCAATCATTTTGTACACTTGATGGTGGCCCAGAGGTCCGCTTCCTCTGCAAGCTTCTGGCAGTCCATCAGCTTACTGTCAGCCAGGTGTTGGCGTAGATCGGTAGAGCAGGCCTTGAGGAAGTGCTCTTGCGGGATTAATTTATATAATCCCTCACAATAGTCTACCTTTCTGCCCAACACCCAACCCTTCAGTGCCTTTCTTGCCTAGACAAGGAAGTCCTCCCAATTTTGGGTTGCCAGTCTGTGGCTGGCCCTAAACTGCTGACGGTATTTCTTGGGGGACAGACCAAACTTTCAAACTGGCACAGCCTTCATAACCAGGTTTTCGGTCTGATCCCTCCCAAGAGGGAGCATGTATCACCATAAACTACCTTCCCATCTCTCCTCAGGGACCTGGTGTACCACCAAGGCTACTTCATAGGCTGCCAACCACGTTTCAATGCCATCCTTCACCTGGCAATCCTTCAGGATTCAACTTTAATTCTCACTGGAGGTATGCTGCCACCATTATTTTAATGTATCCCCAATTGTAGAGGTGTTCTATCCAAGTCTGAGAGACTAAGGTCTAGGGTCATTTTTTCTCTTCCAGGTCCAATCTCCTTTCAGCCAGAGTTTGCTCTTTTTCCAATTCCACAAAGGCAATAGCCTGCTCCTTGTCAATCAGGACAAGCTCTAACTTATATTCCTTTCATCTACCCTGTCCTCCAGTTCCTCAGGGGAAAGGCTTCTTGAGCAGATGCTACTAATGGTCCCTGAGAGGCTGCCCAGGTCTGGGAACGGAGGGTCCTCTCCCTCCATCAGCTGCCTGCTAGGGCACTCTGGGCCCTGATTAGAACCTACCCCCTGACCTAGGTATTACCCCTGATTTACTTACCCCTCGGCCTTTGCCTGTCAGACCTCTTTGAGCTGTGTCACTGTGTAGGTGTCCAGGTCACCCAGTTCAAATTCTACCTTCAACATGTTATTAAACTAGGGGAAGTACCCAAACCCACTAGAGCAGGAGAGAATAGAAAATGTTAGCTCCCTCCTACCTGGTACCCCACTTTCCTTTTTCAGGGACACCTTAAGAACAAAGGAATGCTTTTGCCAATGTGAAGTTGTGGCGCTCAGTTGGGTATTGCATGGTGCTGTGCATTTCTAAGTCCTATCCCACAGCTTAACAGCCAAATGTTGGAGACAACAGTTTCTGTCTGGCTGAGGCAAGACCCTAGCCAGGCAGAACCTGTCACTCACAAGTGATTACTCCCACTGTATAATCTTTGCTCACCCTTGGGTAGCTTGGCACAAAGCAGTCAGGCTTATCACAGAAGCAATGTGTAAGGCAAAGACACAGTACTTCCCTGCCACAACCACACTGCTGCAGCACAAATGAGACATCACACACAGTTTATGTATAATAAGATTATATTCAACACACACATTGTCAACACAGTATGGTTATAATCTGACTCTGGGCCTATGCTCCAATTTGAAATGGAAGTCACAATATAAGGCCCAGCTATGTTAAACACTAACTACTGTATGTATACATGAGGAAAACGGTACATTTCTTCCCTGCACCCAAGTACAGTGCTAAACGTCAGCACAAGACCACCCTAGGATTCCTCAAAATCAGTGTAACACATAAACTCAGGGTGCAACCCGGCTACCAACACTTTTGGGTAGCACTGCGATGGAAGCCACAGTAGTAAGATGTAATTCCAACTTTAAGAACTCCCTTACAGGGTGAACTTGACCGCGAGCACCATGGAACTGCCTTCACATTCTTCGAACTCACTCCCATGCATCCACTCTGCACTGTTGTGCGGTGCCACAGGTGTCAGTTGGCACGTGCACACACTGACTCATATGCACTCACTTCCAGTACCCTAAAGTGGTGACCTGATATCCGGATATTGGATGCCACTGTGCTTGCAAACACCCTGGGTCCCAAACCACTCTTCACTCGCCAACCAGCTTTGAATATCCCGCCCATCCACAAACCAAAGATTGCATCTACCTTTTCGTGGTTACTAGGTTCGTGGTTGCTCGTGGCTAAGTCACAATTCTCAAGGTTCTGGGGTCAAGGTTGGGGAAAGGAAAGACAACAGCCGGTAGACAATTAAGGAGACTTTCCAACTCCCCAAAGGAGGTTCACTCACAGGTCTGCAAAACACAGTTAGAGGATCACTGGGGCCACCGTTAGACACAGAGAAGCCCAGCCCAGCCACACAGTTCAGTGTTACTAAATAGTTACCAATTTCAGCACCTCTGAAATGGAGAGGCCCCATCTGGGATTTGTTACGTGAGTCTTCTTTGACACTTCCAATTGCATACAACAAATTACTAGGGACAGAAGGTGCTGCATTTGGAGCACAAAGACTCAAATAACCCTAAAAGGTAATTTTCCTATGTGAAAAGTGCTCAGTGCTGTACTTCAACTAAAAGGAGGCACAACGTCAGAAGTCTGCTGATCTGAGTCGCTCTGACCGTACATTCAGTCACAAGCCAATTACCAAGATGGTACCTCCTCAAACAGAGGCAACAGTTTGGTGTTTGATGACTTGAACTGCAACAGACACTCCCAGACTCTACCACAATGCATGCAAAACCCTCAAAACTCTGGGAGGCACAACGTTTAGCACACAATGGCTTGAGTCACAATAGATCAGCAGCTCACATTCAGAACATAGGCCCTCATTACAACCCTGGTGGTAAATGCTGCTTACCGCCGTTCCGACGGCTGCCAAAATACAGTGACCGCGGCGGGAATCTGCCACGAGTATTATGACCAACACAGAGAATACCGCCACTATAAAGACATCCACACAAGTCCACCACACCAAAGGTCAGTGATAAACTGGCGATAGCAAAACCCACACTGTCACGCCAACAGGAATACGCCCACAGTATCACGACCCACAAATCAACATGGTGGTCTTTTATCCGTGGTAAACCATTGGCGGTACACACCGCTGCGCTCAAAATACACACACACTTACAAAACTACACCACATTGGACAATTCAAAATATACACACCTGACACATATACACACACCACACCCTCACGCTCATACCACTATTAAAACACACACCCACATTACCCACAACCCCTTACAATTGAAAAAAGAGACCAAGCACAGAGAGACAAGCAAAGAGCACACACTCAATCAGAGGCACAGAAAACCATCACCCATACACCATCCACACACATCACAGTATACACCCTGACACATCACCCCACACATCACCTCGCACATCCACACACATATCACTCACACCACATCCATGGCACCCCAAAGACACCCAGGTTTTCTGAGGAGGAGATAAGGGTCATGGTGGAGGAAATTATCTGGGTAGAGCCAAACTATTCGGATAACAGGTGCAGCAGACATCCATAGCAAGGAAGATGGAGCTATGGCGGAGAATCGTCGACAGGGTCAATGCCGTGGGACAGCACCCAAGAACAAGGGATGACATCAGGAAGAGGTGGAAAAACCTATGAGGGAAGGTGTGTTCTGTGGTTTCAAGACACCATATTGCTGTACAGAGGACTGGCGGTGGACTCCCACCGCCTCCCCCACAACTAACAACATGGGAGGAGCAAGTCTTGGTAATCATGCATCCTGAGGACCTTGCAGAAGTAGCAGGAGGACTGGACTCTGGTAAGTCAAATCTATACTACTACTACCCCCCTACCCGCATGCCATCACATACCCCCACCCTTACCCCCACTCCCATCACTCCATCACCTCACATATACCCCACCATCACAACCCACCCATCCCAATACCAAGCCCTGCATGCAACAACAATGCATGGACACCCATCACAGACCTGCATGGACACACATCACCACAGCATGCCCAATAGAGAGACTCACCCAGCCCACATAATCACCACTCACACAAGGATAAGGCGACAGGGAAAAAAAAGTGCCACCAACATCCAACCCCCCCCCCCCCAGACAAGGCCCACAGTGATGACAGCAGCTCTGCATGCCTGGATCACAGTGACCAACCTGGCCCATCAGGGACCTCTGGACAGTCGGTTACACAGGCACAGTCCCAACCCACCACTGAGACTCCCTCCTCAGGAAACACCACCACAGCACCCACCCAGCGGGCCCATCCCTCTGTCCCCAGGACACATCAATCAGCAGTGTGTCCACCACTACAGGGACCCCAGGCAAGCCCACAAACACAGGACAATCAGGGACCTGGGGTCAGTGGCAGTGGGCACACGGTTCAGGGGACAGAGGCACAGGACAACAGGGAAGCTGGGAGGACTGCTGTGCGACAGGGGGAGGACAGGCCCAGGGAACCGACCCTTCACGAGGCACTCTCAAACATCATGGGAGCCTACCACCATTCCCAGGAGACCAAGGGCACAATACTGGCCAAGTTACAGGAGACCCAGCGGCTGTGGGAGGGATAGTACCTGGGGATCAGGGAGGACCTCACAAAAATCTACACCATCTTGGTCACCATAGCAGGGGTGCTGGCTGACATTGGCAAGACCATGAGGGAGGCAGTGGCAAAACAAAAGGGCCGCTGACACTAGCCAAACCGAGGAACAGCCTTCCACCTCTGCCGGCTCTAGTGGACAGGGGACCCCGCCACAGGAACAGGCCTCCAGCACCCCACCCCCTGCAGAAGGAGAACCACCCTGCAAATGGTCCTTGCGGTCAAGCCAGAAGACAGAGAACATTGCCAAGAGCCCTGCCAGGAAATAGGACTCTCCTGATTGTCACCCTTCTGTCCCACTCTGTTACCCTGTCCAACTTGAACTGCCATTGCTCCACTTCCTGTTCCCCATTGGACAATGCACCTATGATACTAAGAGACTGGACTCTACCCTGGATCTTCCTCTACCATCACCCCAGCCCCTTGCACTTACCCCCATGCTATTTAGCACCAAAAATAACCACCCTTGAAATATAACCCATGCTGGAGTCAGTGTAAAGATTGGAAAGATGTATTCTTACAACATTCTCAAAGCATTGCACCATCTATATACAAATAATTTTACCACAGGATGACAGTTGGTGGGCAGCAGTACATATAGCAGGAGCCAGAATGGGGTACACAGATCTGAAAAAATAATCCAAAGGGAACAGTCAGTGTCCATAGACAGAGGGTAAGAGGTAGCCATGTACAATGTCCAAAAGTATACTGAAATGTGAAGTTGAGTTACAGTCTCTTACCTGTGTATCACTGGAAGTACAGCTGTATAATGTGTGTTCTGTTGTACACATCTTCTTCATCTGCCTCCTCTTCCTCACTGTCCACAGGCTTCACCGCTGCCACAAGACCATCACCAGGCTCATCCTCCAGCAGAAAAGGCACCTGGCGTCTCAAGTCCAGGTTGTGCAACATACAGCATGCCACGATGATCTGGCACACCTTCTTGGGTGAGTAGTACAGGGATCCACCAGTCAGATGGAGGCACTGGAACCTTGCCTTCAGGAGGCCGAAGGTCCTCTCAATAATCCTCCTTGTTTACCCATTTGCCTCATTGTAACATTCCTCTCCCCTTGTCCTGGGATTCCTCACTGGGGTCAGTAGCCATGAGAGGTTGCGGTAACCAGAGTCACCTATAAATATCGAGGGACAACTGTTAGACACACACTAACCCTTAGGGACAACCCCATACTCAGACCCCAACTTATACTGTGTGGGGACCTTAGCCTCACCTAATAGCCACACCCGGTGCCTCTGGAGTTGCCCCATCACATAAGAGATGTTGCTATTCCTCAAGACATAGGCGTCATGCACTGAGCCAGGATATTTGGCATTAACATGGGAGATGTACTGGTATGCCAAACACACCATTTGCACATTCATCAAATGATAGCTTTTTGTATTCCTGTAGACCTGTTCATTTCTGCGGGGGGGCAAATGCCACATGTGTACCATCAATAGCACCAATGATGTTGAGGATATGTCCCAGGGCTTAGAAGTCAGCTTTCACTGTGGCCAAATCATCCACCTGGGGGAACATGATGTAGCTGCGCATGTGTTTCAGCAGAGCAGATAACACTCTGGTCAACATGTTGGAGAACATTGGCTGAGACATCCCTGATGCCATGGCCACTGTTGTTTGAAAGGAACCACTTGCCAGGAAATGGAGCACTGACAGGACCTGCACTAGAGCGGGTATTCCTGTGGGCTGGCGGATAGCTGACATCAGGTCTGGCTCCAATTGGACACACAGTTCTTGGATTGTGGTACGATCAAATCCGTATGTGATGATAATGTGTCTGTCCTTCATTGTTGACAGGTCCACCAGGGGTCTGTACACCGGAGGATGCCGCCATCTCATCATCTGCCTCAGCGGTTGTAGCCTATGGAGGAGAACAGTGAGCAGAAGGTCAGGTTCCACAGAGATCGCACAACTGTTTTTGAATTAATGTCACTGAAGCAGTGTGTGAATTCAAGAGTCAGTAGATGTACCAATTTGTGCTGTAATGCAGCTAGGTGCCATGCCATGTGCCCCCCTGAAATGGCGGATGCCTGACCTGTGAGGAGGGACAAGGGCAAATGAGGTAACTGGGCTGGCATTATGTCACGTCACGGTAGGCAGTCGATGACCGCGGGGCAACTCTGCATTGGTTATGTTTGGGCCCTATGGGTCCCAGGAGCAACATGGCGATGTACACCTGCTCTGAAGGTACACACCACCGTGGATGTCACCACCATTTTCTAGCTATTTACCCACTTGCTACCTGACCATCAACAGGAGAGGACCTACACTGCAAGTGCTGCTATGACCTGAGTCTGGAAGAGACAATGGCTACAGTGTCTGGGGAAAGGGCCCCTAACTTCACTGCGGAGGAGTTGGAGAAACTGGTGGATGGGGTCCTCCCCCAGTACACATTACTCTACGGTCCTCCAGAAAAACAGGTTAGTACACTGTGAGCATGATGTGTGGGCAATGCCTGTTTGGAGTGGTGTGGATGTAAGCCACATGTTGGGGGGTGCTACGGCATCCTGACCTGAATGCTGCATGATAGGTGGTCAGTGTATGTGCGTCAGGGCATGGGTGGGAACTGGTGGGCAATGAGAATGATGGTCCTGATGGGTGGGTAATTACATTTTCCCCTGTCTTTTCCCTCTAGGCCAGCGCTCATCAGAAAAAGGATATTTGGCGTGCCATCACTAAGGAGGTGCAGACCCTGGGGGTCTATCACAGGCGGAGCACCCACTGTCGCAAGAGATGGGAGGACCTGCACCGCTGGACCAAGGAGACGGCGGAGACCCAGCTGGGGCTGGCCTCCCAACATGGAAGGGGTGCCCGTTGCACCATGACCCCCCTGATGTTCCGCATCCTGGCAGTGGCCTATCCAGAGTTGGATGGGCACTTGAGGTCATCACAGCAGCCACAAGGGGGTGAGTACAGATTCTGATTCCTGACTTTGCGCGCTTTAGGCACTAGCTGGGTGGGGGATGTGGGCTGTGGGTGCCCTTAGGCCAGGGCAATCATGGCAGGGTAGGTCCCTTGTGTGCAGGCTCTGAAGCACTCCTACTCCAATGGTCCAAGTAGCCAACTACTACTGGTCAGGGTCCTGTGGGTGTCGCCGCAGGATGGAGTGTGGCTCTGCCTCCATGGAGTATCATGCTACCTGTTCCCTGCACATCTCGTGCCTCAGACACCCAGGTGAGGGAATGTGAACTACCATACCCCCAGGTGCAGCATCACTGGGCAGAAGGCCCCATCCAGAACCAGTGGAGAGATGCATCCACTCCCCCTATACTTGGTAGGGTGAAGCAGACTGGGCACAAAGCCACCTCCAGAACCAGTGGAGAAATGCATCCTCTCACCCAATCCTTTGCAGGATGAAGCAGACTGGGCACAAGGCCCCCTCCAGAACCAGTGGGCAAACCACCCACTTGAGAGACTATGGCTTTACACTCCCCAGCAGCAAGCAGTGGGCAAACCACCCACTTGAGAGGCTGTGGCTTTGCACTCCCACTTGAGAGACTGTGGCTTTGCACTCCCCAGGACCAAGCAGTGAGCAAACCACCCACTTGAGAGACTGTGGCTTTGCACTTCCCAGGAGCAAGCAGTGGGCAAACCACCCACTTGAGAGACTGTGGCTTTGCACTCCCCAGGACCAAGCAGTGGGCAAACCACCCACTTGAGAGACTGTGGCTTTACACTCCCTAGGACCAAGCAGTGGGCAAACCACCTATTTGAGAGACTTGAGAGACTGTGGCTTTGCACTCCCCAGGACCAAGCAGTGGGCAAACCACCCACTTGAGAGACTTGAGAGACTGTGGCTTTGCACTCCCCAGGACATCGCTGTGGGCATGTTTCCCCCTCCAGGAGCTGTGGCGTCTTCCGGATCAGGTGCCCCCCTCCCCTTCCCCCTGAGGTGCCTGTGTGTTTTCGACCTGATACCTCTGCATTGTTCTCTCCGTTTTGAGGCAGGAGTTAAGTGTGGGCTTTGCCCATGATTTTTTGGGCAACTGGTCAACGGACATTTGCAATGTACAGTGTACGGCCCTCTGTAAATATTGTAAATATTTGTATCAACTGTTGTTTACAATCGTAAACTTTCTATGCATTTTCTAAATATCACAGATTTGACTCTCTTCCTTTTGTCCTTGTGTTCTTCCAGGGGGTTACAGGGTGTATCTGCAATGTTTTTGGATCTGTTAGTGTGTATGGTGTTGTGGGTGAGGTTGGAGGTGTTGCGTGTTGTATGTGTGTGTCACTCTCTTTTCCCTCCCCCCTCCCCTGTGTGCTAGGTGCAGTACTCACCATTGTTGTCGCCGCCGTCTTTGGTGTGCCTGGTAGATGAGGAGGTAGACCAGCATGGGCAGGACCTGCAGCTCGGGCTCTATGGCATCCTGGTAGATGAGGAGGTAGACCAGCAGTGTACTGTTTCCGCTGTGCTTTGGATGTCGTTGGTACCGCCCTGGAAAAGCTGGCGGATTGGTGCCTTGTAATACAATGGGCGGTACATTGTCTTCCGTCTGTCTGTTGGCAGTTATCGCCACTGAGTTTGTTGCTACTGCCGTGGCGGTCAGAGTGTTAAAGTGGCTGTCTGTGTTGGCGGTTTCCGCCGTGGTCGTGGTCCCATTTTTTTATCGCCGGCCTGTTGGCGGTATTACCGCCGCTTTATCACCAACCGCCAGGGTTGTAATGAGGGGCAAAGTTTCCGTACCTCTCTGGAATGAGGTAAGCTCTCTACTACACGATGACTTGTAGGCGCACCAGACTTTCCAGTCACACACTTTGACACAAGTTCAGCTGTGCCATATGAAGCCAAGTACATCACAACTCAGGTTGCACCCCACCTCACAGGGTTGCAATCAATGAACAGAGCACTGCACACAATGAGTATGCAGCCGAGGCTCACACAAAAGAAATGCAACTCACCTGAAGTGCGGGTAGTTCTTGGCAAGTCTCTGCATGAGGCAATTCTGGTCTCCAGACATAATGCTTTTGCCATGCTACTGCTGCTCCTTCCAGGTGAAGTCCAGCATAAGATGTAGATGCAGCAGAGGGCACCGCTCTCTAGATATCACCGGTCATCAAGGTCCCTCTCAGGAGGTCTTTGGTGTCTCTGAGACCTCCCCAGAGAATAAGGTAAAAGCCCTTGGACAGTTACCCTTTGGGATGCTACACAGCAGCAGGGAAGCAGCCCTAAGCCAGTTTCTAAGCAGGAAGGGGAGCTGGGATCCCCTCCTTGGACAGTTATTCTCCTGGCACAATAGATTCCTCTGCCCACACAGTCCAGCAGTAATGGTCCCACGTCACCATAAAGGTTACTCTGTCTTGCAGACGTTGAATACCCCTCGTTATACTAGATGGCTCCTTTGAAGTTGGGGGTGGTTCAAAGGGTTCTCCTTTGAACCACAGATGTGTCCCGTAATTTTCTTCCCTATCCGCGCTGAGGCTCTGGAAAGCAGATCTTTATCTTTAGTAGAGCCGTTCTCTGGCTCAGAGAGACCAAGGGCATATTTACAAGGAAGTGCGCAGCGCCTTGCTTCTCTAAAATTGGCAGCACCACAGTACATCACTTCAGAAATGCAGGGATGCACCCTATTCACAAAAATGCAGTGCACCGCTGTGTTTCCCCTAGCGCTGGTGCTAAATTTAGCTACCTAGTGCTAACACAGGCACCCTTGCAACATAGTGCAAGAGTGCCTGCGTTGCAGGCATGATTGTTTATGTGCAGGAAGGTATGCGTTCCTGCACACTGACAAACATTAATGGCATTTGGTCTTTCTATGTGTGCTGCAGAATGCAGCACACATAGAACAAGCAAAAATGAGGGGGAAATAAAAGTATTTCTCCTCTTGCGCCATGCTAATGTCGCCCCTGGGGTGGAGTTAGTTTTTGGTGCTGCCTCAGATTTTTGTTTCATGTAAATCTGGGCAGTGTCAAAAACAATGGGTGTTGGGTAGGTACACCCACAGCAACACCCATTGCATGCCCCTCTGCTGCAGAAAACTGTGTCAGGGGGCCCATATTTACAAGGTAGCGCTAAGCTGAAAAAGTGGCTTAATGCAGCCATGTACATATGGAACAGAGCCACCGGAGCATCACAAAAAATGGTATTCCAGTTGCACTTGTAAATATGCCCCCAAGAGTAAAAAAGCTCTCCCACAGCCTATCTATCCAGGCCTCAAATGGCAGAAATCTGTCATACTGGATGCCCAAGTTTCATAGTGGTCACCTGGGGAATGCACAGGTGCTCTGCCCTTGTGACCCCCATCACTCCAACTCCTCACACATGTCCCAATATCACAAACCACACATCCCAAACCCGAGCCATGCATGCAACACCAAAGCATGGACACACATCACCAAAGCATGGCCACTGCACATACCCATACACCCCTCTAACCCATCATCACACAAGGTCCTGCTATGCGACAGGGGGAGGACAGGCCCAGGGAACCCAATCTCCATGAGGCCCTCTCCAACATCATGGGAGCCTACCACCATTCCCAGGAGATGATGGCAACGGTACTGGCCAAGTTTCAGGAGACCCAGCGGCTGCAGGAGGAACAGTATTTGGGCTTCAAGGAGGAACTCAAATCCATCAATTCCACCCTGGGCAACATTGTAGGGGTGCTGAAGGAACTCGTCAACACCAGGAGGGACATTGTGGCACAACAAGGGGCCCCTGACACTAGCCTGGATGATGAACTGCCCACCACCTCTGCCGGCGCTAGTGGACAGGAGGCACCGCCACAGGACCACCACACCAGCACCGCACCCCCTGCAGAGGGAGAACCACCACGCAAACGGTCCCTGAGATCCGGGACAAAGACAGAGAACAATACCAAGAGCCCCGCCACGAAATGAGACCACCCTGATTGTCATCCTTTTGTCCCACTTTGTCACCCTGTCCATACTTAAACTTCCCCAGCTCCACTTCCTATGCCCCTTTGGACAATGCACCTGTGAGACTAATAGACTGGACTCTGCCATGGACATTCCTCCACCATCACCCCTCACCATTTTACAACCCCCTCCAATATTGAGCACTTAAATAAACACCCTTAAAGCACAAAACAATCATGGGTCTGTCTGTGATTTCGCAATCGTGTACTAGCAATTACAGTGGCAAAATGCTCTTTCAAATGTAATGTCAACATAACTATGTCACACAGCTATAGTCCATGAGGAAACAAAGTAGATGTCACACAGTGGGACGCACATCTGTGAAATCATAAGGGAAAGTGACAACTCAGTGACCATACACTGGGTGAAAATGACAGACAGTAGAGAGGTAGTAGATTTAAATCAGATGTAGCAGGCAGTGTTGTCTTCTTACCTGTGTCTCACTGGAAGTATTGCAGGATCACTGTGTTCCTGTTGTCGATGTCCTCTTCCTCTGCTTCCTCGTCTTCACTGTCCACAGGGTCCACAGCTGCCACAAGACCTCCATCTGGACAATCCTCCTGCAGAAAAGGCACCTGTCGTCGCAAAGCCAAGTTGTGAAGCATACAGCAGGCCACGATGATCTGGCATACCTTCTTTGGTGAGTAGAATAGAGAACCACCTGTCATAAGGAGGCACTGGAACCTGGCCTTCAGGAGGCCGAAGGTCAGCTCTATAATCCTCCTAGTTCGCCCATGTGCCTCATTGTACCATTCCTCTGGCCTGGTCCTGGGATTCCTCACTGGGGTCAGTAGCCATGACAGGTTGGGGTAACCAGAGTCACCTGCAAATGGCGAGGGACAACTGTTAGTCACACACTAACTCATAGGGACATCCACAGACCTAGACAACTATTCCCACTGTATTGGGTCCATGTCCTCACCTAATAGCCACACCCGGTGCCTCTGGAGTTGCCCCATCACATAAGGGATGCTGCCATTCCGCAGGATGTAAGCGTCATGCACGGAGCCAGGGAATTTTGCATTAACATGGGAGATGTACTGGTCTGCCAAACACACCATCTGCACATTCATCAAACGGTAACTCTTCCGGTTTCTGTACACCTGTTCACTCCTGCGGGGGGTACCAAGGCCACATGTGTCCCATCAATGGCACCTATGATGTTGGGGATATGTCCCAGGGCATAGAAATCACCCTTCACTGTAGGCAAATCCTCCAATTGAGGGAAAACGATGTAGCTCCACATGTGTTTCAGCAGGCAGACAACACTATGGACAATACGTTGGAAAGCATAGGCTGGGACATCCCTGATGATATGGCCACTGTAGTTTGAAAAGACCCACTTGCTAGGAAATGGAGTACTGGCAGCACCTGCACTTGAGGGGGGATTCCTGTGGGATGGCGGATAGCTGACATCAGGTCCGGCTCCAACTGGGCAAACAGTTTCTGGATTGTGGCAAGATCAAGCCTGTAGGTGATGATCACATGTCTCTCCTCCATTGTCGACAGAACCACCAACGGTCTGTACACCGGAGGATGCCGCCATCTCCTCATATGCGCCAGTGGACGGTGCCTATGGAGGAGAACAGCGAGCAGAAAGTCAACCAACTCTGAGGTACGTAAACACAGCTTACTCTGAAAATATGAGAAAATGAAAATATGCCTGTATGAGTGTTTAGGCAAGGCCTAGATATGTGTGACGCAGTCCAAAATAATGCCATGTGGGTCCCTGAAATGGCGGCTGCCTGACCTGTAAAGTGGGACATGAAGATATGAGGTAACTGCGCTGGCGTTGTACACCATTGCGGTAGGCGGTCGAAGACCGCAGCACAATCCTGCATTGGTTAACATTGGACCCTATGGGTCCCAGAAGCCAATGACGATTTACGCCGGCAGTGATGGTACGCACCGCCGTGGACGTGACCGCCATTTTCTATCTGTACACTCACTTGATACCTGATCTTCGACAGGAGAGGACCTACACTGCAAGGGCTGCTGTGACCTCAGTCTGGAAGAGACAATGGCTCGTGTGTCTGGGGAAAGAGCCCCTGCCTTCAGCACGGAGGAGTTGGAGAAACTCATGGATGGGGTCCTCCCCCAGTACATGCTACTCTACGGTCCTCCAGACAAACAGGTAGGTACACTGTTAGCATGCTGTATGGGCAATGCCTGTGTGGAGGGGTGTGGATGAAAGATAGGGGGGGTGAGAATGAGGCGTGCATGAAAGGACGGTTAGTGCATGTGCGTCATGGCCACGGTAGGGATGCTGGCCAATGACTGTGACGGGGCAGATGGTAATAACGTCTCTTTTTCCCCTGTACAATTCCTGTAGGTCAGCACCCACCAGAATAAGGACATTTGGCGTGCCATCGCCAAGGAAGTCCGGACCCTGGGGGTCTACCACAGACGGAGCACCCACTTCCGGAAAAGATAGGAGGACATTCGCCGCTGGAGCAAGAAGACAGCAGAGGCCCAGCTGGGGATGGCCTCCCAACGTGGGAGGGGTGCCCTTCGCACCATGACCCCCCTGATGTTCCGGTTTCTGGCGGTGGCGTACCCAGAGTTGGATGGGCGCTTGAGGGCATCACAGCAGACACAAGGGGGTGAGTACACTCTCATTCTGCTGATTCAGCGCGCATTGGAGGTGTCTGGGTGGGGAGGTGGGCTGTGGGTTCCCCTAGGCCAGGGTGAGTTTAGTAGGCAAGGACCCTTCTTGAGCCAGGCCCTGTGGCACCCCACCCCACCTGTGTACAGTGCCAACTACACCTAGTCAGGCTCCTGTGACATCCATGTGTGCAGAAATCGGGCATAGCCTTGTAACCCATGTCCCTGGGATTGAACAGTGGACTCCAAGTCTCCACTCACACCTGCATGCACTACATCCTCAGCCACTGCGTCCATCACCAGCACACCCACCACCACACCCCGCTCACGTGCAGTCACCACCCCTATTACCATTCACACATCCCCTGTGTCCTCTCCCAGTCTGTCTGTGAGGCCACCTCCCAAAGTACACAAATGCAGCCACACACCCACCCAACAGCCATCCACCTCACGACAGCCTCCAGCCCATGCACCTTCACCCAAAGTCACCAAACATACACCTCCTACAACCACTACCTCTTCCTCCACTCCCAAACCCCCTCCAGCTACCCGTCCCAGTGTTCCTAAGAAACTTTTCCTCGCCAACCTTGACCTCTTTCCCTCACCTCCCCACCCCTTCAGTCTCATAGGGCCCGAATCTCCAGGTCCCAACCTAGCACCTCAGCCACAACATCGGTGGGACCAGTGGTGCCAGTAGTCACATGATTCTGGAGTGCACCAAGCAGCAGGGCAGCCAGTGTGGCAAGGAGCCAGAGCACGGACAGTCCCCCACCTGTCAAGCATAAAAAGTTGGCCAGTGCCCGGCGGGAGAGGGGAAAGAAATCAGCCACCAAATCCGCTCCCAGGGCTACAGTTGGGAGTGTGGAGACAGCTGCAACACCATCCAAGGTGGGGAAGGGGCACAGTAAAACCGGCAAGTCTGGGAAGATCAGCACGGCGGACATGACCACCACCAGCCCCGCTGCCCAGGACAAGACCGCCAGCAGCAGCCCCGCTGCCCAGGACAAGACCGCCAGCAGCAGCCCCGCTGCCCATGACAAGACCGCCAGCAGCAGCTCCGCTGCCCAGTACAAGACCGCCAGCAGCCCGCTGCCCAGGACAAGACCGCCAGCAGCAGCCCCGCTGCCCAGGACAAGACCGCTAGCAGCAGCCCCGATGCCCAGGACAAGACCGCCAGCAGCCCCGCTGCCCAGGACAAGACCACCAGCAGCAGCCCCACTGCCCAGGACAAGACCGCCAGCACCATCGCAGGACAGTGAGCGCCAATGATTACAATGCTACTGAGGCCGCCACGGGCAGGATGAAGCACTCTGGGCACCATGCCCCCTCCAGAACCAGTGGAGAGTTACATCCACTCACACAGTCCTTGGCAGGATGAAGCACTCTGGGCACCAAGCCCCCTCCAGAGCCAGTGGAGAGTTACATCCACTCACACAGTCCTTGGCAGGATGAAGCACTCTGGGCACCAAGCCCCCTCCAGAACCAGTGGAGAGTTACATCCATTACCTCTGTTATTGGCAGGATGAAGCACTCTGGGCACCAAGCCCCCTCCAGAACCAGTGGAGAGTTACATCCACTCACACTGTCCTTGGCAGGATGAAGCACTCTGGGCACCAAGCCCCCTCCAGAACCAGTGGAGACTGTTATCCACTTGAGAGACTGTGGCTTTGCACTCCCTAGGATTGAACAGTGGGCATGGAGCCCCCTTGTGTATCTGGCGTCGTGCACTCATCCGGCTGAGGAGCTCCCCCTTCTCTTCCCCCTGAGGTGCCTGTTTTATTTCTATCAGATGCCCCAGCAGTGTTCTCTCCGTCTTGTTCGGGTATTGACTGTGGGCCTCGCCCATGCCTTTTGAGCCCAGTGGTCCACGGACTATGATGGTGGAATCCCTTGGACTTGTGTTCTTGGTGTATATAATTGTTTATAGTGTAAATGTATATAGACGTAAATATTTTAGATTTATGTAATTGAATATATAACAATAATTCAACTCATTTCCTTTTGTCCTTGCATTCTTCCAGGGGAGGTTGGGGGGTGTAACTGTAATGTATCATGCTGTATTAGTGTGTGTGTTGTCGTGGGTGAGGGTGGGGGTTGGGGTTTTGCGAGTTGCGTGTGTGTCACTGTTTTTTCCCTCCCCCTCCCCTGTGTCGTAGGTGCAGTACTCACCGTGGTCTTCGCCGCCGGCGTTCGTGCTCCTGGTAGAGGAGCAGGAAGATAAAGGCTGGGAATATCTGAAGTTCCGGTTCCATGGCGTCCTGGTTCCTCGTGGGGTGTGTAGAGGTGAGTGTTTTCCCTTCCAAGTCCTGTTTCCGCCGTGTTTTTGTTCGCGGGGAATCCGCCCCAGAAAAGGTGGCGGATTGGACTGTTGTGATTCTGTGGGTGGTACATTGTCCTCCGCCTGTCTGTTGGTGGTTACCGCCGCGGTGTTTGTTTGTACCGCCGTGGCGGTCGGAGTGTTAAAGTGGCTGTCTATGTTGGCGGTTTCCGCCACGGTTGTAATTCCAGTTTTTTTACCGCCGGCCTGTTGGCGGTTTTACCGCCGCTTTAACACCGACCGCCAAGGTTGTAATGACCACCATAATGTTCGTTGAGCAGCTCTTGTGTAGGAGATGCTCTATGCATATACCCAACAAGGTAGCACTTACTAATTACCAGTTGAAAGTACTCCAGTTCGGTAGACATTCTGTACAAAATGGTGACCTATTCTTGGATAAATACACAGGGCAGGATTCTTTCTGGTATGATGCTCATTTGACAGAAATCAAACCTCAATGGGAAACACTTCCAGATATAAACAAATTAGGAGCCCAAGTTTAAGGTCCACTTCTGTGAAGTGCCAATCATCCTAATTTCTTGTCCATGGTGAAGGAATAGCAAGTGTTTATTCACTGCATTACCACCTTGAAAAATTATCTGTAATCCTTGATAGAGGTGTTTGCATCCTTGCTTTTTTTTTTAGCTCAATACTTCATGTAGTGACTGTGAGAAGTGGGTTCTTTCTTATCAACTAATGCGGAGACCAACCCCTGCAGCACATGGCTGATGGCCATGCGTGATGCAGGGTTGGATGGTTATAGGGACCCATGTCCTGCATTCTACCCCCTCCCCGCATGGCTGACTGCCGTGTGCAGCGGAGGTTGAATTTCTTCTGTTTTTAAATCTGTTTATTAAAGTTTTCAATTTTATCCAGTGATCGTGTTATTTTGTCAAACTGTATTCCAGGTCACACCACCTGAAGGTTACAATTCTTCTGTTGTTCAGTTTAATATTTTATACATTTGGTGTTTACTATAATTTACATCACTCATCGTAGTTTAGTATAGAAGGAAGAGGAAATTGTAATAGAGATGGGGGATATGGGGGGGTTCTTCAAGGGGTTAACAGAGAGGGGGAGATGTGGTCGGGGAAGATGCTCTGTGAAGGCTTTTGGATTCACGTTTTATGAGGGTTAAGGGAGTAGGAGGGTACGCGGGGCGTTGGTGAGGTGGAGGAGATATGTGTTCTAATTTGGAGGGGGGTGGTGTGCGACGAGAAAGGGGTCTCCCAGACAAGGGGTCTTGTATCTTTAGCTTTTTGCGTGAATGTTATGTTCACGGTCTAAGGTGGACGTGTGTCTTCTTTTTCCTGTATCTGGTCTAGGAAAGTGCCCCATATGTCTGCATTCTTGACTACAATTCCAAAGTTGCAAAGTGTATGTAGCACTTGTATCTCTGCTTTGACCCAGTGAGTCAGATCTTTGGTCCATTTGCGTATCTCCGGAGCGCCAGGAGACTTCCATTGTGTTGCGATGAGTCGCTTAAGTATGATAAACGCTAAATCCGCAGTTTTTGTTTGTATTTATTACGTCTGTGGCGTATTCCTAATATGCAGGATTCGGGTGTGGGGGATCAGAGGCAAACCGGACCACGTGGCTATCTGTTGTGTCGTGTTGTGCCACACACGGAGTAGCGGGGGGCAATTCCAGATCATGTGGTAAAAGTCAGCCTCCGTATTTCCACATCTTGGACATTCAGGTGTAGTTTGTGGGAACATGCGTTTTATGCGAGTCAGGGTTAAATATGTCTGATGTAAGTAGTTAAGTTGGGTATATCTGAAGCGGGCGTTACGCAATATTTCACGGGTGGTTGAAAGGGCTGTGGACCATTCTTCCGCTGTTAGGGGTGTTTGCAGGGACCTGTCCCATCTGGACTTGGCTTGCATTTGTGTTTCTTCTGGGTATGCCTGTAGAGTGTGGTGTATCCAGTGAGTTGTCCGATTTCGTATGTTTCTTGTAACATTGCTTGGAGTGGTGAGATTGTCTGTGTCGTGTAAGTCTAGTAGTATTCAATGGGTAGACCGTCTGTCCCTGGTGTTTTATTGTGAGCTAGTTGCTGTATTGCCTGTTGGATCTCCTCCTTTTCTATGGGCTTATCTAGTTCTGTTATTTGTGCTGCTTGTAGCTGTGTCAGTGGGGCTTTGCTGAGAAACTCTGACAATTGTGATGGGTGTGGAGGGGATTCAGCTCTGTATAGTGTGCTGTAATATTGTTTGAAGGCGTCATTAATCTCTAGTTGCGTGTTTACTAATGTGCCCGTGTCTAGTCTTATGGCGTTTATAGGGGAGGTTCTCTATGTCCCCCTTGCCAGCCATGCCAGCATTCTACTAGAACGGTCACCTTCAGCGTGTAAGCATGCTGTATAGTGTCTATAGTCGAATTTTCACAGACAGGACTCGGTTGTGCTCCATTTTTTTTTTAGATGATTTAATTTGTCGCTGTTACACTTGCCCAAAGCCACGTCGCGTTCCTTATCCCTTATTACCCCTTCTATGTTGTGTAGCTCTGTAGTTAACTCATGACGAAACCCTCCTGACATTGTCATGCACATGCCCCTCATGACTACCTTGTGTCCATCCCATTCCGTTGTGCGTGATGCCGTCGACTTTGTGTTTATTGTGAAGTAGGATTGTATTTCTTCCGCTAGTTTGTCTCGGAAGGGGGGGTCGCGTAGAAGAGTGGGCTGTAGGCGCCATGTGGGGATGCGCGTGGGCCGCGTGCCCCATTTTAGTGGTGCGATTAAGGGGTTGTGGTCCGATAGGGTTTTTGCCATGTATGATGCGCTATGTATCATATGTGTTAACCTGGTTGAGCATAACAGCAGATCTATTCTTGTGTGGAGCTGGTGTACCGGTGAATAAAAGGAGTATTCTTTATCTGTGGGGTGTAGACAGTGCCACATGTCTTGTAGTTCCCTCTCCCGTATCCATGAACCGAGTATAGTGTGAAGAAGAAGATTTCCAGATCCATAAAGATTTATGTAGGTTCTTTATTGAAGCATCCCATCCACCTGAAGTCCTGATAAACAGCTCTCCTCTCTCTGCTCTTCTCCAACCAACCGCCAACATTCCACGCTCTACAGTGAGGTCATGTGTGACCTCAGCCTGAGACAAAGCAAAGTGAGCACTCCGATCTTGCTGAGATCACACAAGCCATCTACCACACACCTTCCCTCTTTAAATTAGGCTCTGAATTGAAACTAATACATAAATACACAAAGACATATAAAATTGCAATTACACAAAGAAATAGCTTACATAACTTTACAACATAGTTTAAACCCTTTTAGATAACACAACTCTATTAAGATTCCACACTCTTCCATCCTTAATTTTAACAGCATTTCTAAAAAGTTTGATAACTTCAAAAGGTCCTAAAAATTTGCTTCCACTTTTACACATACTAGGTTTTCTAACCAGAATTTGATCTCCAACTTTCACATTAATGCAAAGTGTGCTTTTCTTGTCATCAAAGTATTCCTTCCTTTTTTGTACACAAACTTTTTCATATTTATTCATCTCATTCATATCACACCCAGAAGTACTGTCATCTTTACCCCAACACCCATGCGGGTGACAGAAGAGTGTTGGCTTTGCGACCTCTGAAAAGATCGAACGGAACCTTCCCTGTAGTGGAGTGTGGTGTAACCCTGTAAGCGTGGAGGAATCTTTTAAGACCATCTTTCCAGTCCCTATTAGATGCAACTTCTAACTGTATACACTCCTTCACACACCTGTTAAATCTCTCCACCGGACCATTCCCTTTGTGATGATGTGGTGAACATCTTTTATGCTTAATGCCAATCTTCTGAAGAAATTCTTCCATTTCACCCGAAACAAACTGTGGACCATGGTCCGTCACAATAGTATTAGGCAAACCCTCACGACCAAAAATATCCTTGAAGAATCCAATAATCCTTTTAGTCTCAATGGAACCGCAAATTCCTATTTCAGCCCATCTAGAAAACTGATCAATCAAGACTAAAATGTAGTTAGAACTGCCTTTACCGTGCACAGGTCCCACAATATCTGCAGCCACTATTTCCCATGTTTTGTGCGGCATGTCCCTCACACACATAGGAAGCACCCTGGTCTTGTAAACCTTATCACTGTTGCAACAGTCCGGGCACTCCCTTACCATCCTCTCAATCATCAAATCCATTCCAGGCCACCAATAATCTAAACGAATCCTCGCTTTCGTTCTACTCATTCCCTGGTGCCCTTCATGACCAAGCTCTATAATTTTTTTTCTCAACACTACAGGAACTACTAATTTTAACCCACGTAGAAGGATGCCATCCTCCACAGACAACTCATCTTTCACTCTCCAGAAACTACACAAATCCTTATCTTGTTTTACATTACATCACCATCCAATTCTGAGTTCCTCACACACTTGTTGCAAAACACAGTCCTCAGCTACTGCCTTCACCCACTCATTTTGTTCCACCGCACATCCAGTTACACTGCACACACTTATGCCATTTTGTTCTTCCTTCTCAGGAGACTCTTCTACCTCTGAACCTAGTCTGGATAGGCAATCTACAACTCTATTGTTAGACCCTGGAACATAACACACAGTAAAGTTATAATCTTGTAGACCAACAACCCATCTACTGATTCTTCCCGAAATCATGTCCAGACCCTTCCTCGTAAACACTTCGACCAATGGTTTTTGTTCTGTAAAGATTTGGAACTCTCTTCCCCACACAAAGTTTCTGAGTTTGTTAATCGCCCAATGAACACTCAGAGCCTCTTTTTCTATGGTGGAGTAATTGACTTCTGGTCCCCGTAGCGTCCTGGAACAATATAATATGGGCTTAAGATCACCATCATCCATTTCTTGTAACAAAACAGCCCCCAGTCCTCTCACACATGCATCCGTCATAATCACACACTTCCTGTTAGGTTTGAACGATTTTAAGGTGCCAACTGTAGATAACTCTTTCTTGATATTTTCAAACTCTTTCAGACACTAATCGTCCCACAAAAATTCTGCATTTTTCTTTAAAAGTTTGCGCATGCTAACAGTTTTGGCTGCTAAATTCGGTAAAAATTTGCCATGGAACTCTATCGTGCCAAGAAAGGATAACAATTCCTCTTTTTTTTCTGGAACACGCAGGTTCAAAATATTGATAACTAATTCCTCTTTAGGGCATAACCCTTCTGCTGTAATTTTGTGTCCTAGATATTCAACCTCAGTTTTCCCAAAGAAACACTTCTTTAACTTGAGGGTCAAGCCATGGTCTTTAAGAATTCCCAGCACTTTTCTGACTCTCAAATGATGTTCATCCAATGTTTTCCCATGTATCAAGATATCGTCCTGGAAACACTTCACTCCAGGTTCAGAGCCAAACAGATTGTACATTAATCGTCGGAACACCGCAGCTGCTGATACTAACCCAAACGGCATCCTAATGAATCTAAAAGTCCCAAATGGAGTAATGAAAGTAGTGTACTCACGTGAATCCGCATGCAATCTAACCTGATGGTATGCAGAAGTCAGATCAAATTTGCTAAAATATTTAGATCCGGATAGCATTGTGACCATTTCTGAGATGTTTGGCAAAGGAAACTGATCATTGACCTCACATCTGTTGAGATTCCTGAGATCAATGCACAGTCTTAACTCTCCAGATGGTTTCCTTGCCACCACAATCGGTGAAATCCACTCAGAGGACTCTACCGGTTCAATAATACCCTCATCACATAGCGTCTTTACTTCTCTCTCCACATCATCTTTCAATGAAATAGGCACAGGGCGTACCTTAGCAGCCACCGGAACTGAGCCTTCTTTTAACCTTATCTGATGGGTATACTTTTTCAGACAGCCTAATTTCTCGCTAAAAACTTCCTTGTACTCCTCAACAAAATTCGGCAAGAACTCCTCCTTCTGCACAGCAAGTTCACACACACCATGCAAATTGTTTATATTGTCATCCTTGATCATAACAGGGGCAGGAGAGTTTGGATCCAGAATAACTCTCAACTCCTTCTGATGTGGCCAACTAAGAACGCTGTCTCCTTTAACAGGAACATAAATTTTCCCACTGATAGAGTTGGACTTCAAAGCAATCTCTGCTTCAAAATATCCTCTCAAGTCAATGACCTGACCTAACCCCCCGGTTTTCCCTTTTATATTTTTTATTTTTTCTTCCGGGTCCAACACGTTAAGGCTTGCTTCCCAACACCTCGCAAGCTGCCCTGAGAAACCACAGGACAGGAAAGCGGTAGAAAAATAAAATCGTCGCTATTAACTCACGTAGTTGGGAACGCAAGTTCTTTTCTTGTGTTCACGCGCTGCTGAGCGCTAGTATGACGGAGGCTTCAGCGCGAGAAAAGAGCAGGCAGCAGAGAGGCCCACGTGCGAGGAGAGTGCGAGGAGCAGATGGAGATGGAGAACGCGCTAGGAGAGCGCAAGGCAAGTCAACGGTAAGAAATTCAAATGGCAATAAAAGTTTTCCAATATGAATGAAAGTACCTTAATAATACTGTGGAGATCCGAAGAGATGAAGTGAAAAACTGCACAATAATAAATAAAAATAAAAAATCCGATGAGGATTATCCAAAGGACCTTGCGTGCCAAAGTGCTTGGGGCCAAAACTAACTTTTTAAGACAACAGTCTGTGTTAGGATGCTTCAAGAACCCTCGTCGCCAGTGTGAAGAAGAAGATTTCCAGATCCATAAAGATTTATGTAGGTTCTTTATTGAAGCATCCCATCCACCTGAAATCCTGATAAACCGCTCTCCTCTCTCTGCTCTTCTCCAACCAACCGCCAACATTCCACGTTCTATAGTGAGGTCATGTGTGACCTCAGCCTGAGACAAAGCAAAGTGAGCACTCCGCTCTTGCTGAGATCACACAAGCCATCTACCACATATACGAGACATGCTCCTACACTGGGCACCTTTTAGTGGGGGATGGGACCTGTCCATTGACACTTCTACCACACTGTTGATGTCTCCCCCCCCAAATAGTAAGTGTGGTCGGGTCATGCGGGATTTATGTAGTTGTGTTCTGAAAGAACTCTCCTTGTCCCGTGTTTGGTGCTTATATCCCGATTATTGTTAGCTGTCTGCCACCTAAATCTCTGACCAGGCAGACGTATCTGCTGCCGCAGTCTATATGAACTTCTTGGGCTACATGAGGAACACCAAGGGCGATCCAAATTAATACGCCTTTCGCGTATGTTGATGTTTTAGTTCCATATACCGTGCCCAACCAGTGTTTGACGATTTTGCACAGTTCGTGTGCTGTTGCGTGTGTCTCTTGTAGTATAGCGATATGTATCTTATGGCGTTTAAGGTAGGCATGTATTCTGTGTCTTTTAATTGTATTGGCTAGGCCCCTGACATTCCAGGTTATTATGTTGTATGACATCATAGTGTTTGAGAGTTATAGTGTAGTGTGTTGCCCGCCTCAGGAGTAGTCTCATCACGCCCTTGAGTCCCCATTGTCCTGCCCTAAGCCCCCTCGCCCCTCCCACGTATATAAGTGTTGAGCATGTTGGGTGAAAGGGAAAAGAAGAGGAAAAGATACAACTTACAGTTATTAGTCTAACTGTGAACTGCCAGGCACAACTGCTGCAACTGTATACATTGGTTCCTACTAGGTCCATTTCGTAACCCTACAGGGTTAGGGGGGAGTTGGTGTATAGTCCAAGATAGCTTCTGCGTTGCGGCCCATACGGATATTGCCATTTCCCGGCTCAGTCTCTATGTTGCGCCTTTTGGGGGATTTGCTCACGTATTGCAGCAGTGTGTATATTAGTGTGTTCCTTAGGAGCTTATGGACGATTTTGACTTGTCGCCATTGATTCTTGAGGGAACTGGTCTTATGTGGCCCTTGTTGTGCTTTTACCTTAGTGCAGACACTTGGATTTCTTCAGTTGTAGTCCGCGTGTGTTATTATAGAGGTTGTCTGCTGAACGTGGGTTGAATATTGGGCCAGAAATCAGAGGGGAAGATAATGGGCCGCGATGATTGCTCGCCGGGTCAGAGCCTGAGTCGTTGGTGTCCTGATTGGGTAGTGGGAGTATGCACAAAAATCTGTTCGCTACTTTTAAGACTTGAGCTTGTTCATCTGCTGCTTGTGACTTAGTTGGGCGTGAATCAGTTCTGGGCTTTGGCCTTGTCTTTCGGCGTGGTTGTCGGGACAACCACTCTTTTTGTTCTTGAGGTTCTGCTGAAGGGTCTGCAAGTCCCTTTGCGTGTATCCAAGTCCATGCATCTTCCGAGGTTGGGAATATGCAAGATCTGTCGCCATCCCCACCTCGTAGTCTGGCCAGGTACATTAGGGAGTATGAGTAGTTTTTATTGCGCAGTACTTGTATTGCTGAGTGGAAAGTGGCGCGCTTACGATGTACGTCGGCTGTATAGTCTGGGTATGCCGTGCTTTTTGCATTTTTAATGTCTATTGGGCCTGACGTGCGGAAGCCCTTTAGTACCTGATCTCTGTCTCAGTAATTTAAAAATCTCGCAATTAGTGGATGTAGTGGGGCTCCTGGGCGGGGGGTCCCCCGGTACTCGATGTGCGCGTTCCACTACTAGGGATGGTGGGGTGTCTTGTGTTAGTATGGTTTCTTTAAGCCAACATTCTAGGAATGATTCTGCGTTTGGCTGTTCGATCTTTTCGGGGAACCCTAGGAATCTCACATTATTGCGGCGTGATTGGCCTTCTGCTTAGTCTGCGCGCTTGTGCAGCCATTGTATCTCAGACTCTTGTTGTTGGAGACGGAGTTTCATTTCTTCGATGTCTGGTTGCGCCGTTTCGAGAGTTGTTTCAGCTGTAGTAACCCTATCTGCTAGTTTTCGATGCTCCGTACGAAGGATGTTAACTTCTGCCACCACTGTGTCTATTTTGCCTTCTAGTGAAGTTCTAGTGTCGAGTACAGCTTTCAGCACTTTCTCAATTTGTGTCGGCGGCCAATGTTTGCGTAGAGCGTTGGAGCTAAGTTCTGTATCTGTTTCTAATGATGGGGTTGTTGGTCTGGGTTCAAGTTAGCCCTTTGGGGGTTTCGGTTTCACCATGTTCGTATCTGCTTTGGGCGCGTTGTGCATTGATTGTGGATTTAAGTTTGTACCTAGTGTAGTATTTTGTGCGCCCCCCAGATCAAACGCAGAACGGCAAATGAACAATCGTAATAGCTCAGGAGATATGTTCTCTCATGTGCTTTAGTCTTTGCCCAGCTGTCTTCAATAAGCTCTCCGGGGGAGGGCCCGCCCGGGAGCTCCAGTTGACCGCCGCGGTGTGTGCTGAAAGACCCCCTCGGCGGCACCACTATGCCAGATCAGGTCTGGTTACTGTCTCTTCTCGAGCCTTCGCCCATGTCCTCAAGGATCTTTGCTCCGGTGCCCCTGGGTTGGGCCCCTGCCCGCGGCTCTGCACGCCGCAACTCGCTCTCTTGCGGCCAGGCGCACTGCATCCCTCGACCCGCTCGGGCCGCGCTGAGCAGCAGGTGAGTTCTTTTGTTTGTCTCTTTCTTTTTTTATTTTTATTTTTCCTTTCCCCCACGCCCAAACCTTGTATCTTGTACCTGGAGGTGCCCTCTGTCGTTCTTGCGCAGTTTAGGGCCCCTCAACTCCTCTCCTCTGGTTTCAGCTGGCCTCTGTTTTGCCTCCACTGTTATTCACGCCGCTGGGCCGATTCCGGTTCATCACTCGCGAAGTCCGCCGGATCACGGATCTTAGGTAGTTCTTCTTCCCGGCCCGACGGCCCGTCCAAGTAACTCGTAGGATGTCGGCGGCGTCAGTCCAAAGCGGGAGCCGGACTTGCGCGACCTCTCCCTGGCTCAGGCGTCCTCCGTTCTCGGCCTAGGCTTCTCCGGTACCGGCAGCCGGGCAGTATTCGGCCTCAGCTAGGCCCGGCGACGGGCGGCACACCACGGCTGACACAGATACCATCCGAGTCGCACTCAGGGCAACGCGTGTTGCTGCCGGTGGCTCTGTGGTGTGCGGGAGTGCTCAGTGCCACCTATTCTACCTTATTTGAGTCATGGAGCCCGGAGTGCAGGCGTTTTCAGGATCTTTTTAGTGGGCCGTGAGCGGAGCTATCAGCCGAGCGTCCTCTCACGTCGCCATCTTGGACATGCCCCCCAGCAGAGGTTGAATTAACGTATAGTATTAACATAACTTTACATTTAAAAAAACAGGGATTCACTGAAAAAAACAAAGGTTCCTGGGACATTATAGTTAGAAAATAGAATTTTAAAAAACAGAGATATTCAGTTAAAAAAACAAAGGTTACAGGGACATTATAGTTAGGCTCACATTTTAAGCATACAAAACCACAGAAATTCACTTGTTATAGTTTAAGTTATTTCAAGAAACGATAACTCGTGCCCTAAGGTAACTATAAATCGCACACTCACCATGCACCGTTATTTACCCCAGATATTAAAGCACTCATCACATCTTTTATAACATCATTGATAATATCACAGTACCATTTGCTGTAAAATTATTCATAAAAAACCTGTGCATGCTGAGTGTGCGAGTTATAGTTACCTTAGGGCATGAATTGTAGTTACTTGCCATAACTCTAACAGATTGTTTTGTACATTTAAAATGTGAGCCTAACTATAATGTCCCAGTAAACTTTGTTTTTGTATATAGATAGATAGATAGATAGATAGATAGATAGATAGATAGATAGATAGATAGATAGATAGATAGATAGATAGATAGATAGATAGATTGACAGATAGATAGGTAGATAGGAAAACAGATAGAAGACGTAGGTGGTCAACATGACCCTGGTGGTCTTCTGACCGCCAGGGTTAACGTGGCGGTATCACTGCCAACAGGCTGACGGTAATGAATGTAAAATTATGACTATTGTGGTGATCCCTCCCATAGACAGCCAATGTACCACACCAACCACCAGCGTGGTACGAACACAGCAGTAGCTACCTACAGCCAGGCTAAAGACAAGGATATGCCCACCATATTATGACATAGCACACTGCCACGATTTCTGGGGCGGTAGCAATGACACCAAAAGCCTGGTGGAAACAGATTATTGAAAAAGATACACTCACCTCCAGTGACACACATAAGTCCGTGTCAACCATGGAACCAGAACTGCAAGTATTTGCGATGCTGTACCACGCCGTGGCAGTCCTGGAGCACCAATGTCGACTAAGACAGTGACGGTGAGTACAGCCGCCTAGCACATATGGGCGGGAGAGAGGGAGGAAAGTGACACACACACATATAACACTCACCATATACACACCACACACCCAGTAACACATGCACAGAAACAAACAGCAACAGAATCCCTGAGTAAATAAAAACAGGACACATGCACAGTTCCAACCATTGTATTCCTTTTGTATAAATATATAGAAAGTGCAAAAAAAGGCACCACTGCAGAAATAAGGAAATGCAAGACCCAAAGGCCATTTCAAAGTTACTAATGCCCCTAGGGCAAAGTGCAAGCCCCAACTTGACTCTTGACAACATCGGGACTCCACTGTTCAGGGGCATAATGTTGGTAATGGGCAGGCACCTCAGGAGGTGGGGGGTTGGGTGGTTGGGGGTTGCAACCTATTGTGAGAGGGCTCCTAGCCCACTGGTTCTGGAGGGGGCTGGCTGCCCACAGGATGAGGAGGGGGCTGGCTGCCCACTGGTTCTGGAGGAGGCTGGTTGCCCACAGGATGGTAAGGGGGTTGGCTGCCCACTGGTTACTGATGGTGCCCCTTGGCCTCTGGTTCCAGATGCTGTTCCGTGGCCACTATATTATGGGCCTCCTGGTCCAGGGAATCCTGTGGGACCTCCTTGTCCATGGATTTCTGGGGTTCTTTCTTATCCAGGGATTCCTGGGGGCCTCATTTTCCATTGATTTCTGGGGTTCTTCCTTGTCCATGGATTTCTGGGGTTCTTCCGTGTCCATGGATTCCTGTGGATCCTCCTTCTCCAAGGATCTCTGGGGCTCCTCCTTGGCCTTGGAGGTCTGGGGGCCATCCTTGGCCTTTGATTTCTTGGGCTCCTCTATGGCCTTGGATGTTTGGGGGCCTCCTTGGCCTTTGATTTCTTGAGCTCCTCCTTGGCCTTGGACTTCTGGGGGGCCTCCTTGGCCTTTGATTTTGTGGGGCCTCCTTGGGTAGAAATTTCATTGGGGACTCCTTAGCCCTGGGTTTTGGAGGTGGCCCCATGGTCTTGCCAGTCTGTTTGGGAGGGGGTGGCACTTTAGCCCTCTGTTCTTGGGGGAGGAGTGTCCTTGGTGCGGTGGGCCAGCTTCTCCTTCATGTGCACCTTAGTGGCAGCTGGAGACTTTTTGGGTGGTGCTGCATCATACTGGGTGCTTGAGGTACTGGGATGGGGTGGTGTGACCTTCCTCTTATCGGCAGGATGGGGGAGGGAAGAGGTCAAGGGGGGCAAGGAAACGCTTATTAGGAAAAATGGGGCAGGATGTGGGAGGAGAGATTGGAGTGGAGGTAGAGGGAGTGGTTGTTCGGAGGAGCATGTGTGATGGACTTGGGTGCAGGTGCATGGACAGTGTGCGTGTGTGAGGTGGATGACTGTTGGGGGTCTGAGTGAGAGCCTGTGTGTTACTGGAAGGGGGAAGACAGAGTGGGGGAGGACAAATATGATGTGTGGATGGATGTTGTGGTGGGTCTGCAGATGAGGTGGGTGTGCTGCATGTGGTAGTGGTGGTGCCTGTGCATGTGGTGTGTGGGGTGCATGTATGCGGGTCTGCTGTTGTGGTGACTGTGGGCAAGGCTGTGCAGGTGGCAGGATCTTGGAATGTTGATGCAGTGCATGCAGGTGTGAGTGAGGATGTGACTGTGAGGGAGGAGGAGGAGGGGGAGACAGTGGAGGCAGTGGATGATGTGTGTGCATCTGGGTGTTGGCTATGTGAGTGCTTGTGGACTGAAGTGTGCTGCCTGTGTTTGTCTATGCGAGTCTTGTGTGTTGTTTTGGGTGAATGCTTGGGATGGATTGGGGGAAGGAGACTGGGACTTGGTAGTGGTTGTAGGAGGGGGGTGGATGAAACCGGGACACTGGCTGCCATCAGAGAAGAGGCCAGAGCCTGAAACGATCTCTGTAGGGCCACCAGCCCATCGTGGATGCCCTCCAGGAAGGCATTGTATTGCTGCACCTCAGATGCCAATCTCTGGATGTGTAGGAAAGTACCATCTTGCCTGGCATGTTACCCCCATTTTTACTTGTGTGTCAGTTTGTTTTTGCCTGGCTCATAGTTGTGGCCTGAATGTGTGTTCCCTTTGTAGTGCCTAACTGTGTCACTGAGGCTCTGCTAATCAGAACCTCAGTGCTTATGCTCTATCTGCCTTTGAAATTGTCACTGCAGGCTAGTGACCATTTTTACCAATTCTGATTGGCACACTGGAACACTCTTATAATTCCCAAGTATATCGTACCTGGGTACTCAGGGTATTGGGGTTCCAGGAGATCCCTATGGGATGCAGCATTTCTTTTGCTACCCATAGGGAGCTCAGACAATTCTTACACAGGACTGCCACTGCAGCCTGAGTGAAATAACATCCACGTTATTTCACAGCCGTTTTACACTGCACTTAAGTAACTTATAAGTCACCTATATGTCTAACCCTCACTTGGTGAAGGTTAGGAGCGAAGTTACCAAGTGTGAGGGCACCCAGTCACTAGCTAAGGTGCCCCCACATAGTTCAGGGCAATTTCCCCGAACTTTGTGAGTGCAGGGACACCATTACACGCGTGCACTACATATAGGTCAATACCTATATGTAGCTTCACACTGGTAACTCCGAATATGGCCATGTAACATGTCTAAAATCATGGAATTGACCCCCCCCCCTGCCAAATCTGGTGTGGGGGTGCCAATCTCATTCATCCCCAGGGCTCCAACATGGACTCCGGAGACTACCAATCCAGCTCTCTGGGGTTTTCACTGCAGCTACCGCTGCTGCCAACCCACAGACAGACTTCTGCCCTCCTGGGGTCTGGGCAACCCAGTCCCAGGAAGGCAGAACAAAGAATTTCCCCTGAGAGAGGGTGTTACACCCTCTCCCCTTGGAAATAGGTGTTAAGGGCTGAGGAGGAGTAGCCTCCCCCAGCCTCTGGAAATGCTTTGAAGGGTACAGATGGTACCCTCCTTGCATTAGCCAGTCTACACCGGTTCAGGGATCGCCCAGCCCCTGCTCTGGCGTGAAACTGGACAAAGGAAAGGGGAGTGACCACTCCCCTGTCCAACACCACCCCAGGGGAGGTGCCCAGAGCTCCTCCAGTGTGACCCAGACCTCTGCCATCTTGAATGCAAAGGTGTGAGGGCACAGTGGAGGTCTCTGAGTGGCCAGTGGCAGCAGGTGACGTCAGGGACCCCTCTTGATATGTGCTTACCTGACTAGGTGACCAACTCTCCTCTGAGGCCTATTTAGGGTCTCTTCTGTGATCTTCTCGACAGATAACGAATGCAAGAGCTCACCAGAGTTCCTCTGCATCTCCCTCTTCTACTTCTGCCAAGGATTGACCACTGACTGCTCCAGGACGCCTGCAAAACTGCAACAAAGTAGCAAGAAGACTACCAGCGACATTGTAGCGCCTAATCCTGCCGGCTTTCTTGACTGCTTCCTGTTGGTGCATGCTCTGGGGGCTGTCTGCCTTCACCCTGCACTGGAAGCCAAGAATAAATCTGCTGTGGGGCGATGGAATCTTCCCCCTGCTAACGCAGGCACCAAACTTCTGCTTCACTGTTCCTCTGGGTCTCCTCTCATTGTGACGAGTGTGGTCTCTAGAACACAGGAGCTGGATCCAAGTGACCCCGACAGTCCAGTGGTCCATCTGTCCAAATTTGGTGAAGGTAAGTCTTTGCCTCCCCTCCCCCCCAGACAGTAATCTTGTGCACTGTGTGATCTGCTACAAAGGCTTCTGTGCACATTTCCAAGAAATCCTGCATGCACAGCTGAGCCTAGGTCCCCAGCACTCTGTCCTGCGATGCTCAGCTCCCTGAGTTGATCACGGTGTCGTCGGACCTCTCTTTGCAGTGTTGAGATGACTGCCATGTTCAGAGTTCTTGAACCCATGTTCAAGGACTTCTGTGGGTGCTTCCTTCTTGTGCATGGGCTCTTTACATTGCTGAGGGCCCCCTCTGTCTCCCAAGGGACGATATTCTGGTCCTCCCTGGGCCCTGGCAGCAGCCTTTTTCTCCAACTGCAACTCTTGCATCTAGCAAGGCTTGTTTGTGGTATTTTGCCAAGGAAACAACTCTGCATCCTCCAGCATGCCATGGGATATCTTCTGCATGAAGAAGAACTTCCTACCACCTTTCGTTGTTGCAAATCCTGCAGCTTCTTCCAACCAGAGGCAGCCATTTTGCACCTTCATCCGGGGTTTAGTGGGCTCCTGTCCCCCCGGAACACTTTAGCGACTCTTTAACTTGGTCCCCTTCCTTTGCAGGGCTTCAGGTCCAGGGATTCATCTTCATTGCTTTGCAGTCTGTTTTGGTCCTTGCAAAATCCTTTATCACTACTTTAGTATGTTTCTGGGGAAATAGTAGTACTTTACTCCTACTTTCCAGGGTCTTGGGGTGGGGTCTCCTTTACACCCTTAGTGTTTTCTTACATTCCCAGCGACCCTCTACACACTACACTAGCCTAGGGGTTCATTTGTGGTTTGCATTCCACTTTCTTAGTATATGGTTTGTGTTGCCCCTAGGCCTATTGCATCCTATTGTGTTTTACAGTGTTTGCACTACTTTCTGAATGTTTTACTTACCTGATTTGGTTAGTTGTGTATATTTTGTGTATGTTACTTACCTACTAAGGGAGTATATCCTCTGAGATATTTTTGGCACATTGTCACTAAAATAAAGTACCTCTACTTTTAGTAACTATGAATATTGTCTTTCTCATGATATAGTACCTATATGATATAAGTGGTATTGCATGAGCTTTGCATGTCTCCTAGTTCAGCCGTGGCTGCTCTGCTATATCTACCTCTATCAGCCTAAGCTGCTAGAACACTACTACACTCTACTAATAAGGGATAACTGGACCTGGCATAATGTGTAAGTACCATTGGTACCCACTACAAGCTAGGCCAGACTCCTACTGATGGTAAATGGAAGTGCTTTAGTTATATGCAGGGCCACTTGAATTATGTGGCAGGAAAAATTATGCGGTAGGGTTAACCAATTTATGTGGCAAGAAAAGTCCAGCTATAAATTTACAACGCCAATAGCTCTAACTCAAGCAAATGCGAGACCTATTGCATTGCAAATACTTGTTATATATTATTGGGGGCGCAAAGCTTCCCATCCCAGAGTCTTTATGGCCTGGGAGCCCGATCCACTGGGGCTTTTCCTTTTTAGGTGGAGGGGGCATGAACTTCCCCCCAAGCCACTAGCAGTCCTGAGGAAGCCATCCTCTGGAGCTGAAACATAATAAAAAACGGGGAGGGGGGACACAGCCAGCTTGCCAAAGCTTGATGGGCCCTGGGGACCTTTTCCCTGGAGCCTTTAAGCAGAGGTTTACGCAGTCTCCCTCTTTAAACAATAGTGTGACCTGGGGACCCCATCTCCCCAGGGCCTTATGTGAGTCCCCAAGTTTTCACCCAGGCACCCTTCAAACACTATGCTAAAGTTTGTGGGGGGAGTCCCAGGGCCCACATGGGCCGGCCAGCTATCTATATGCCCCCATCCTGGGTACAGCGGGAGTCAGCATTGCTCCTGCCTGGCATGAGCAGCTGTTTTTGCTTGCTCCCTCTGGGCAGGAGCAATCTCTGTTTCCCTGCCCGCAAGAGAGCCGTCAGGGTGTTCTGTGCGAGCCACTCACCTGAATTCCAGGCGTTCCGATAGGGCGATGACAATTCCCCAATCCCGGTGAGAACTAACATCCTGATGAAGAGTAGATTAGCTTCTTGCAAGTCCTCAAGGGGAAAGGGTTTTTGGGAAGAGAAAATACCAGCTTCTGCTTCGTGGACTGCAGAATTGGGCTGCTGGACCCTGGACTGCATGTTGTGTTGGGAGTCTGGACCTGTATTTTCTCAAAATGCTGGGTTCTTGGTCTTTAGGATGCTGGGCTGGAAAATAATTGCTTCATTAATACATTGAACTTCCATAAACTATTGCAAAATTATACATTGTTGACACATTGTGCATACATTTCTATAAGGCTGAACAAGTCTATTCCTCTTTTTACAATACTTCCAGAGTCTCTGAAGCATTGTTCAAACTCAAAAACAATCAACTTGACCAATGGGCTTCTTTATGTTCATTGGCGTAATCTCTTGCCAATAATAGTTTTGATAAACTTGCTCTATTTCCATTCTCCTAATTCTCAGGGGAGCACTCGTTACAGGAAATACATCTTTCTCTAATGTCTGTTTAGCAGTATTTTGATTTCCACCCAAACAATCATGATAGTTCCTATTATCATAAATTATTTAAAAGACAAAGCTCTGTTTTGTTTCATTTAAGTGATTATCCTTTCTTTACCTTGAAATTAAGTTACTTGTTTGAAAATTTTTGAAGAACCCAAACTGGGTTTTTTCATCTTTCTTATTTTCTCTTTTTTACAGAAAATACAGGATTATCAGCAGAAGATGGAAGAGGAGAGTCATAACTCCAAAGGAGGCCAATCAAAGGGCGAGGATTGCCGAGACTCAACTGGAGGCTGTCCGGATTACGAAAAATGCTGGAACTCAACTGGGAGCTGGTCGGAGAATGAGGAACACTGGAACTAGACTGGAGGCAGGTTGGAGGACAAGGAACTTGACTTGCACTGGAACTCGACTGGAGGCAGGTTGGAGAACAAGGAACTTTACTTTCTTAGAAACAGGCGAGCAGAGCAAGAGGTACAAAACCAAGCAAGGTCTCAGACTCACAAGCCTCCTTAAATAATCAAATGTGCACATGTGCTTTTTGGCAGCTGATTGCTTGATAAGGAAATGAACAATTATCAGTCAAATATTTAAGCAAGCATTAGGAAAGGCAACAAGCTCATTATAACAGTACTTTTCATTTTTTAATTCAAATTTGTAAGAAATTGGGATGTTGGTTGACTGGGGTGTGAGCCTTACAGGGTGAACCCCAAAAAGATACCAAATTAACCTATGCTTACCTCTGGGTAGCCTGGCACAAAAATCAATCAGGCTTAGCTTAGAGGCAATATGTACATTATTTATGCATCACACAAGTGAGAACACAACACAAGTAAAATTCCAAACCAATTTAGAAAACAAGAGACATTAAAATGACACAAAACAATCAGTAAAGCCAGAGTTATGGGTTTTTACAGTTTTCAGTAAAAACTAGGGCCCATAAAATAAAAGAGACAAATGCTGACATCTACTCATGAGAGACCATGTATAAGTAAAAAAATATGGCTGACCACAATGGATGCGCAATTCAGATACAAGAAGTGGATTGGGCCTGGTCAGTGCTTACCTTTAGACTCAGAAAAAGTTTTAAGAAGAAAAATGTTCTGAGAAGGTAAAGTTCAGTGGGGCAAGGCTGCAGAAAGTGTCCAAAAAGGGAGTTGCATCACCTGATAGCTTTGGCTCGAAGCCGCAGTGAAGATTTCTACATTCAGACTTAGGGTCTGATTTCGACCTTGTCAGAGGGGAATACTCCGTCAGAAACATGACGAATATCCCGTATCCCGTATAATACAAGTTCCATAGGATATAATGGAAGTTGTAATATGACAGGCAGGATGTCCGGCACGTTTGTGACTGAGTCATCCCCTCCGCCAAGGTTGTAATCAGGTCCCAAATCTATGAAATGTAAGTCAAAAATCTCCACCAAGATGAGAGAGAGAGCTGCAGCATGAGGTTGCATCCCCTTTTGGCAAAGGACCACAGAAACTGATTTGCTGCTGTGGAGAAGAACGTAGTGGGAGAAGCCTAAAAGTCAATCTGACTGCTGATGCACCTTGGGGGACTAGGTGAGCAGGTTGGTCCTGGTCTCCTCCTGGTTCTCAGAGCAACATTTAGCCAAAAACCTTCATGTATCTACTTTTGGAGTTTGCCTATATGGGCACAATTAGAACCATTTTCAAGGGTTCAGGATGGGAGTGGTACCACTTGGAGGGTCAGGCTCACTCAGGCTGTGTCCAGTGTGGGCTCACGATGGAGGAAATCTTTTGTATCCCTGTGGCTCTGAACAAGAGGCCACAAACTAGCCCTTGTGAGTCACTCTGGAGGTCCTGGGGCAGTTGAAGATCCAGTCAGGGCACAATCCAGCAGATCAGCAGTCCTTTACAGCAGCAGTTAAGCAGAGTGGCAGTCCTTCCAGATGCATAGCAGTCCTTCAACCTGGCAGAGTAGCCTCAGGTTAAAAGGGGACTGAAGAGTTGGTGTCTTAGGTCCCTTTTCATACCCTGGAACCCTAGTTCTTGAAGTTGGAAGAAGGTTCTATACATTGACTTTGAAGTGCATGAAATTGCCTGCCCCCCTTCACTGACTTCAAGCTCACTGTGTAAGGGGGGCTGTGCTCAGCTCTGCCCCCCATTCTGCCAGCAGATGGACCATTCAAGTATAACTAATCCCTCTATTGTGTGACTGTCTGGAGAAGTCCATAAAGTCTGTCAGTTACACCCAGCCATGTGGCCCAGGTCAGGCTACAGGCACAAAAGGGCTATTTGCATAAAAATGCCAACTTTCTAAAAGTGGTATCTTTATAATTGTGATTAAAAACATGATTTCACTTTTAAAAAGCACTCTTTACCACAATTCAAGAGACCAAGCATGACATAGCTAACATCTTCAAACTGGAAATTGCAGCTATTGCATATAATTAGAAATCCTCAATGTTATCCTATGGAAGTGAAAACTGAAGTTAGGAACTTTTCACTACCAGGACATGTAAAACTTACAAGTATATGTCCAACCTTTCAATGACACAGCATCCTGCACCATGGGCTGCCTAAGTCCTACCTTAGGGGTGACTGATATGTAATATGTTTACATTTTGGCAAGGAGCGTTAAGTGCCAAGTCACCATGGTAGTTTAAAACTGCATTCAGGCTGATGTGGTAGGCCTGGGACATGTTTTAAAGTATAACTTAAGTAGGTCACACAATAATTGTTGAAGGTCCCCTGGTATCATTTAATTTACAGGCCCTGAGTGTATGGTATACCACTCTGCAAAGGACTCACAAGTGAATTAAATATGTCAACTGGGTATCAGACAATTAAACCTTGCCTAAATGAAAGGGCACAAGCACTGGTTAGCAGTGGTTAAGGGCACAACATCTTTGGGCCAAACAAAAAAGGAATTCAGCAAAAAAAGTGGAGGAAAAAAGGCAAAAGGTTCAGGGAGGAGCCTACAGAGAGGTCAGGGTCCAAATAAATATGTACCAGTGTGACATATGGGACTGCAGTTACGAATGCGCTTCATTGCATGCATACTAGAAAGAGGATAATTGTATAAAGAATAGTTTGAAATTGAAACAATCTACCTTAACAAGAGAGAGGAACCGATAAAGCTGGTATGTGTCCTATGCTGTCATCAAAAGCAAAATGAAGAGCTGGTAGAAAGTGTTCTGCTATCATAGTAGGCTCTAAACACAAAGGCAGCATCAAATTATTAATTAAGTAAAAACAAAAACACTGGCACTAAAGGGAATTACCTTTCGTGTGAGTATGTTTCTGTGGAGACAGAAAAATGCTGTTGTTCATAGTGAAGTTACCTAGTGTCTGAAGTAGGCTGGCCCACTTCCCTATGGCGTATGCTTTAGTAGGTGGAAGAGAAAAGTGAATGACAGAACAACAGACCAATGGATGTTGAGAGGTGGCTGAAAGCCCCTTTTAGTAAGTAGTTTTACATATAATTTTAGGAAAAGGAAAAGGTCTTGGCTAACGCCAGGATTTAAGACAAGCACTTGCATTGCAATAGATGTTAAATTTGCGACAGTTAGAGGTATTGACATTGTAAATGCCTAACTGGACTTTTCTTGCCACCTAAATTGGTCAACCTTGCCTCATAATTTGGTCCTTTCCTGCCACATAATTCCAGTAGTCCTGCACATAACTAAAGCACTTCCATTTAACTTCATCCTGTATTTGCAGCAAAAAATGAAAATGTTACCATTTAGCATCCTAATTTAAATCGACCATGCTAATTACAATATGATACCACTTTCACCATCCCACTATTAGAGTTGCTGGCTGGCTATCACAGTTCCCAAATGGTTAAAATCCACAGAGTAGGTTATAGCATGTACAGAGCAGCGCATGCATGCTACTAGGATCGACCTAAAAATAGATACACAAATGTGTGACCTTTGGTGCAGCAAGCAAGATGCACAGAGATGCCAGGAGAGCCCATGGGTTATATGGCATAGCACCACACAAACAACAGCAAACAGAGCACAGACCTACATACAGTGGTATGGCAAAAGATTTGAACACAACACCCACAGAAGAGCAGTCATCTGGGACAAAACCTCATGACATAGGGGGTCTTCCAACTTTGGGGGGCGGCGGAGGCCGCCCGCCAAAGTTCCCCTATCGAAAGACCGCTCCGCGGTCAAAAGACCGCGGGGGTCATTTCGACTTTCCCGCTGGGCCGGCGGGTGACCGCCAAAAGGGCGCCCGCCGGCCCAGCGGGAAAGACCCTGCAACAATGAAGCCGGCTCCGAATGGAGCCGGCGGAGTTGCAGGGGTGCGACGGGTGCAGCAGCACCCGTCGCGATTTTCACTGTCTGCAAAGCAGACAGTGAAAATCCTAATGGGGCCCTGTTAGGGGGCCCCTGCACTGCCCATTCCAGTGGCATGGGCAGTGCAGGGGCCCCCAGGGGCCCCACGACACCCGTTCCCGTCATCCTGGTTCTGGCGGTGTAAACCGCCAGAAACAGGCTGGCGGGAAGGGGGTCGGAATCCCCATGGCGGCGCTAAACCGCCGGATCCCCTTTTCTGACCGCGGCTTTACCGCCGCGGTCAGAATAGCCCTGGAAGCACCGCCAGCCTGTTGCCGGTGCTTCCGTTGACGCCAGGGTTGGAATGAGGGCCATAGTTATAGCAAATAGTACTGAAAAGGCAACGGAAATAGTCTACTCCACACTAAGCACAATCTTCTGAAAATAATAACTGTCAATATTACTGCTTTGGAAGAGACGCCAATTAGGGCACTGAATTCAAGTTCAGTTTTCTTCATGAAGAGTTTGTGTTTCCATACATTATTATGCAGATTCAAACAATAATCTATTTGAAAACATCCTTTATAAATGACAAGCTCTTCACTCATTCCTGATGACAGTTAAAAATGTGGATTAACACCAGCTTCTGGGTGTTTAACTGAGAAGAGTTCCTACTCATATTCCCAAACAGGAACAAACAGTGGTAAAGCCAATAAGTGTGGCATTGACTGTAAGTCTTTTGGTTTTGTCAATTCTTGTTTTGTTTTGTCATGACTTTCGCAAAATGTTATTGTTGGTGAAGCTGCTGGGTCCTCATCAATCAGGGAAAAAACGTATTGGCTAAAAGAAAAAATATTTGTTGGTCTCAAAAAAGTTCACATTGCCAGAGAAGTTTCTGGCACTAAGGAAACGCCTTTGTGAGTGGGAGTGCTTCTTGTGAAAGAGAAGTATGCTGTCAGTCACAGTGATGTTAGCGAAGTGGGCTAACCACTGCATCCATGCTGCATGCTTCAGTGGACAAAATGAAAATGGGTATTACACAACACACCAATTGATGAAGAGGCCACGATGAAACCCTCTGTAAGTAATTTTAGTAAAATCAAAAAAGGTCTTGGCTAATGACAGACCTGGAAGCAATGTCATACCCACTCATTGACATCCGAGAGGTTAATAGTTTCTCCTCCTGTATTTCCCACTCAGTAAAATCACTAAATGTGCCTCTATACTCCACCCACTCTCTAGATCCACATTTCAGCAACATAGCCACAACTGCTAATTGCTACCTGCAATCACTTAAAATTGCCAAATACTTACCGACCTCCACCCATCAAAGAACTACAACACACAACCTTGTCATTTCTAGACTTGACTGTGGAAGTGTCATATTAAAAGGTGTGACAAAACCATCACCTGTGCCACATAATGCTGCTCTACACCCCACAGGATACTCAACTGCTATTGAGAAATTTTACCAGATCTTTCCTGTGCTGAAAGACATATAGTGGATATCCATCAAAGCCAGAACTAAATTTAAAACTGCCTTCCAGGTGCTATTCGTCTAAAGTGCAGACTCTTCCTCAACATTTCAGAAGGTCAAAGAGTACCCAATAGAAAGATTTAAAAACTCATGAAGTCTAATTGAACATTCTCAGAGGATGCTCCCTCATGATAGGCCTTCGTCCGGGTACATCTCAGAACTCAGTCGACCCTGCTCATCTTTACGAAGTGCCTAAAATCCTATCTCACAAGGCATTTCCTGAACTAACTAGATCCACAGTTTCAAATACAGTAGTGCATTCTGGAACTAAAACTGACGGAACAACGCTTTCGTTAACCATGACTTCGTTGTTTTGTGCCTTAACCACGCATGTGCTGAACAACGCACATGCATGGGGAAGGCACAAACAAGGGAGTCGGCTGAGGAGGATGATGCAACGACTCAGGTAAGTGGGGCGGGGGTGGTGAGTCGGGGTTTTAGTTTTAGGGGCAGGGGTGGGGGGTTGGGCTATTTTCTGTTTTACGGGTGGGGGCGGGGGGTTGGGGTTTTAGGTTTAGGGCCAGGGGTGGGGGGTCAGGGTATTTTCTGTTTTAGGGGTGGGGGGTCGGGGTTTTAGGTTTAGGACCAGGGGTGGGGGGTCGGGATATTTTCTGTTTTAGGGACGGGGTGGGGGTGGGGGGTCGGGGCTTTAGTTTTAGTGGCGGGGTGGGGGTATTTTCTGTTTTAGGGGCGGGGTGGGGGTGGGGGTCGGGGTATTTTCTGTTTTAGGTGCGGGCTGGGGGGTCGGGGTTTTAGGTTTAGGGCTGGGGTGGGGGGTCGGGGTATTTTCTGTTTTAGGGGCAGGGGTGGGGGGGTCGGGGCTTTAGTTTTAGGGGCGGGGTGGGGGGTCGGGGTATTTTCAGTTTCAAGGGCGGGGGTGGGGGGTCAGGGTTTTAGTTTTAGGATCGGGTATTTTCTGTTTTAGGGGTGGGGTGGGGAGTTGGGGGGTTAGGTTTAGGGGCAGCGGCAGGGTGGGGGGCTCGGAGTAGTTTTCGGGGTGGGGGTTGGGGTACTTTAGGTTTCAGGGATGGGGTGGGGTGGGGTTGTTTTAGGTTTTGGGGGTAGGGTGGAGGTCAGTTTTAGGGGCGGGGTGAGCGGGTTGGGGTTTTAGGTTTTAGGGGTGGGTTGGGGGGTCGGGTAATTTTAGGGGCTGGGTGGGGGTTGGGAGGTTTACGTTTAGGGGCAGGGTGGGGGGCTCGGAGTAGTTTTAGGGGTGGGGTTAGGGTACTTTAGGTTTCAGGGATGGGGTGGTAGTTGGGGTTGTTTTAGGTTTTGGGGGTAGGGTGGGGGTCAGTTTTAGGGGCAGGGTGGGGGGTTGGGGTTTTAGGTTTTAGGGGTGGGTTGGGGGTTAGGTAATTTTAGGGGCGGGGTGGGGGTTGGGGGGGTTTAAGTTTATGGGCAGGGTGTGGGGCTCGGAGTAGTTTTAGGTTTTGGGGGTTTTGGTACTTTAGATTTCAGGGATGGGGTGGGGGTTGGGGTTGTTTTAGGTTAGGGTGGGGGTTGCGGTAATTTTAGGCAGGAGGTGGGGGGTTGGGGTAGCTTTAGGGGCAAGGGTGGGGGGTTGGTGTGGTTTTAGGGGGGGAAGTAGAGGGGTCGCGGTAATTTTTAAGGGTGGGGGTGGGGTGCCAGGGGGGACGCATGCAGGAACAATGGATGCCTATCACTAATGTCTTTACCAGGAATGCCTTCACAATGAAAAATCATTGTTAAGGCATTTGTGGTAAAGGCATTAGTGGTAACAACGAGGTCGTTGTTCCGACCTCGTTGTTCAGGCATTCGTTGTTCCGGCAGGCGTCGTTCCGACATACATTGCCTTAGGAGGTACGTAGAACACAAATTATATACACTAGTAGGCATAAATAAGCATAAAAACAGTTAAAAAACTGTGCAATTGGTGAAAATCACAATAATTAGAAAAAGGCCTAGAGGGAGCACAAGCCATATACAAAGAAAGTGGAATGGGAAAGTCAGTCCCCCACCTAGGCAAGTGTAGTGTGTAGAGGGGAGCTGGGAGTACTAGAAATACCCAAAGGTAAGTACCACAACCCAACCCAGTGACCAGGAAAGCAGGAGTAAATCACAGTAACTTCCCCAGAACACACACAGACATGAGAAGAAGAATTATCCAAAACTCAGAAGAGACAGCAAGACAGTGGATTCCTGGACAAGAAGACCTATGGAAGAAGGGGACCAAGACCAAGAAGCACAGAAGAGTCCAGGAAGAGCAGAAGCCCCTGCTAACCCAGACGAAGTCGGGTTCCTGGAGGGTGCAAGTGATGTCCCACGCTGGATGGAGGATTGCGGTTGGGCTTGCGTCATCGGGGTCCGCCAACAAGCCTTGGCACAAGCAAAGCTCGCAGTTAGCAGAAAATGGTGCTGCATGGGACTAGGTAAGACTAGGTGGACTCTACCCAGGAGGGGTAATTAAAGGGAGCTGTCAGCAACTCAGAGAGCCCACAGAAGACCAGGCAGTGCACACAGGAGGCCCACAGCACAGGGACAAGAATTTTGCAAAAGAGGCCCATGCTGCACTACGACAAAGGCTCTCACATTGCTGGAGAACCACTCAGGAAGCTGTGCTTTGCAGGATACAGTGCTAGGGGCCAGAGCAACAAGATGCATGAAGGACTTAGTGGAAGAATGCCAACAAGCCTTAGCAGCAGCAAAAGATGTGATACACAGGGGTACTGTCTTGCGTGGGGAGGCAAGGTCTTCACTCCACCAAAGTGGGACAGCTGGAAGAAAGGACCATCGGGACCACTTCAGTCTACCACCTGTGGTGATGCAGGATCCACACAGCTCAGCTGTAGAGGGGATCCATGAAGCCGGTCGTCAGCGCCGTTGGTGCCAACAGAATCAGGGGAGTGACTCCTTAACCCCAAGAGAGCTTCCTTTGCTCTTCTGATGCAGGCTGAACAAAGGCTGTCTTCAGAGGATGCACGACCGTGAAACAGATGCAGTTGCTGGCAGGAGCCGGAGATACAATGTTGCAGATGGCGTCTTGCTTCTTTGCTGCAGCTTGTAGAGTTCCTGGAGGTTCCAGATGCAGTTTCTTCAGTGAGAAATAGAAGTGGACAATGCAGAAGATTCCTGCTGAAGTCTTGCAATCTGAATCTGAGGAAACACCCAAAGGAGAGACCCTACAGAAGGGTGACTTATAAGTGACCTGGTGCAGTGAAAATGGCAGTGAAAGGGTGCTTGCACCTTTTCACACAGGCTGCAATGGCAGTCCTGCAGAAGTCTTTGTATGGGCTCCCAATGGGTGGCACAATATATGCTGCAGCCCATAGGGATTCCCTGGAACCCCAATGCCCTGGGTACCTAGGTTCCATATACTAGGGACTTATAAGGGGGCACCAGTATGCCAATTTGGGGTGAAATACTGTGTTAACAGTAACCAACAACCAAATTTAAGGGAGAGAGCATAACTACTGGGGTCCTGGTTAGCAGGATCCCAGTAGACACAGTCAAACACTCTGACAAACAGGCCAAAAGTGGGGGTAACCAAGCTAGAAAGCGGCTACTTTCCTACAGAGAGGCTTTTACAAAACCATATCCATAACCAACATCTTCCTTCCTAGGAGGAGGACAGTGCTCAAAATAAAAATGTGCATTTCCAGGGGGAGGAAAAATGACTTCCGATAGTGGTTTCCTCCTGCTGAGGTCCTCTGAAGCTCTGATTTGCATTCCTTTCTTACCCGGCATTCAGTGAGCATTGGAATCAGCAACAATTACACAGAATAGTTAAAAATTTAAAAAGTAATCAAATAATAATGAAAAATAGAGAGGGACATGCTATGCACAACAAAACAAAGGCAGGGGCGCACATGTAAACGAAGCGTGGCCTGCCGCGCTGCAACCATTAAGGGAAGTGGAATGTTTCATGTGCTCCCCGGAAACCTATTAGAACAGGGACAAGGTATGGCGCAACGACTAGAGCTGCCGACTTTGGAACTGAAGACCAGGGTTTAGATCTCGGCATCAGCTCAACATCACTTAAACTCCCTGTGTCACCAAAATATTAATATGTCCTTGTGTAATGTAGCTGGTACTCATGTACAGCCTCCAATACCTTTGGGTTGGGCTACCTTAGCATTGCAAAGTTAAAACAAGTAATTAACTAAACAAGCGGGCTTCTGCCCTCGCTCTCACCATCAGGGACAGCAGGCAAGCACATTCCGTAAAGAAAATCCAACCTAAGCAAGGGGCAGGAGCCAGGTAGCTGTGAGCGGGTGCAGAAAACCCACAAAGACCAAATGTGACCAAGATAACAACCCTATTTATAGCTTTGCTAAACACGAGCAGTAAACAAAGAAAAAAAAGTCCACTAAAGACCAGATAAACAGGACAAAGTGTAATTATACAGTAGCTGGTCCCTGCTCCCAAAGAGAAAAAGGAGGGACAAAGAGGCATGACTGACCAAGGAAGGATTTTAAATGAAACTGAAATTAGCAAATTAAATGGCTTTAAGCCCATAGAAGTATACTTAAAAGTATACAACAGGCCATACGCTTACGCTCGACCTAAACACGAGAAGAAAATCTACCTATTCTGGAATCGTTAAGCTACTTCCCAACAGATTCATGTACTCTCTCTTAACATGTAAAAAATTTTTCAGTCATAAATTATTTTCTTTGGCTTAAACCTTAAAAGTATAAAAATATTAACATATACGAAATTCAGTATACAAACTACCATAAGCAGACAATTATACAAAATTCATTAAGAAGAAAAAAGGGATTCCCTATTGCATAGTACATTCACGTACATAATTCATAATTCCAAATCTTGGTAACAAACTCTATATACATAATTCATTAAGTTATTTTAAGCAATTTAATTTCCTTAGAATTCTTTAAAAGAACTGCATGCTAAACAAACTATCCCACAGACAATTCTAACGGGACTCAAATCCTTATAATAACATAAAGTGCAATTTCCAATTTAAAGTGCTCTACATTTTACATTTGGCTGCTTTTTTACGTGGTAAAATTTCCATATTAAAAACAATCTATTCGTGCCATTTCAAATTCTTAGTTTGTCTTTCCTCCCTATGAAGGACCCGGCACTGTAAATTCAGTTAAGACCCCTCTTAATCCTATTAGAAATTGGCCTAGTGCACAAGTTACATTAAAAAATCTAATGTCTATTAATAATCTAAACGCTTGATCTCGGTTAAAAATATTATATTCCTTACAAACTGGTTTTAAAATCTTCTTACGCACCTCTAAAAACCAATACCAATCTAAAAGTAGGTGTTGCGTGCTGAATTTCTGTTGTAAACTACATGTGCATACACCCAAAGTATCCTTAAGAAACGATTTTGCTTTAGGGTCCATATAGCCTGGATTCAGCCCAATTCGGAATTTTAACACTGCATGCCTTAATTTTTGGTTAGGTAGGGCCTCTATATAGGGAAAGTTTTCCGGGTTCCGCCATCCCTCTACCATAGCCTGGGTTGATATTTTACACTCTAAATACTTCAGGTCTATTTCTCTTGCCCTTTCCTTCACGATTGCACGTAAATTTTGTTTCGGGATTTGTTCACCGCGCCACTGATTAGAGGGTAAGCCCAAGAGAACACAGATCTTCTCTAACCATCCTCTCACTTGTAGCACCCAATATAATTTGCTTGTTGTTATTTCTTATTTACACAATCTTACAATCTTACAAATCCCCTTGTCTCTTATGCTTAACCAAAACTTCTGTGTTGCTTATAATCCCTGATAAATCCATGCCGTCATCTGGCATTCTGCTGTTATAGCTTGTAACATACTTGACGGAGGTAATGATAGCAAATGCTTTACACAAAATCTTTCTTCTATCTCCCAATTTAGTTTCCCTGAGAGCGTTAAGACTTCCACCCCATATTGAAACTGGGGACGTACCATAGCGTTAAAAGCAGAGGTATCCGGCTGGAGGGAAGGACCCCCATATTTACTACTAAATTGTTTCAATACCCAGACCGATGATAATGCTTTATTTTTTAGGGCTTCAATATGATCTTTCCGTTTCAAGTCTGACTCAAAACACACTACCTAAATATTTAATTTTTTTTACCTTCTCTAGTTTTTGACCTCCTACAGATAAGCAAAATCACTCTTCACTTTCCCTATAGACATAATCTTAATTTTTTCTAAATTTACGACCATTTTTTTCTTTTGACAGTAAGAGTAGAACACCTCTAATTTCCTTTATAAACCTAACTCCATCATATCCATTATCACTAAATCGTCGGCATATAATAAGCACGAAACATGTACACCATCCATTTGTGGGCTTAGGCCTTTGACCTCCTGCAGCAACCTGGGCAAATTTGGAAAAAAAAATGTGAATAATATTGGTGCCAACACACAACCTTGGCGCAAACCATTCTTTATAGGAATCTTTTTTGACAGTGAGCCACTCGTGTCTAAAATTACTTGGGCCCAATTTTGTGGATGCAGGCCCTGAAGAAAATATAATAAATCCAAATCAATCCCTAACTGTCATAGCATATTCCATAGCAAATTTCTATCTACCAAATCAAATGCGGCGTGAAAATCCACAAAACAGCAGAACAGGCTTCCTCGCATTTCCATAGATTTTTTTGCAAAATTCCACAAGCTGAAACAGTGGTCAATTGTTGAGTGCCCTTCCTTAAATCTGCCTTGTTCTATCAATCAATCAATCAATCAAAAAGAATTTATAGAGCGTGCTACTCACCTGTGAGGGTCTCAAGGCACTTGAGAAAGGGGGGGTAGGAGGGTGGAGGGTTACTGTTCGAACAGCCAGGTCTTGAGGCCCTTTCTAAAGAGCAGGTCGTTTTTGGTTTTGCAGAGGTTTGTGGGTAGTGAGTTCCAGGTTTTGGGGGCAAGGTAAGAGAATGCCCTGCCTCCAGTGGTGGTTCGTTGGATGCGGGGAACTGTAGCTAGTGCGAGGTCGGCTGAACGGAGGTTGCGGGTGGGAGTGTGGAAGTTCACTCTTTCATTGAGGTAGGTCAGGCTGGTGTTGTGAGGGATTTGTGTGCGAGGATGAGATCTTGAAAGTGATTTGCTTGTCTATGGGGAGCCAGTGAAGGGTTTTGAGGAGTGGAGAGATATGTTTGTGGCGGGGGAGGTCTAGGACGAGGCGTGCAGCCGTGTTTTGGATTCTCTGGAGTTTGCGTCTGAGTTTAAGTGTGGTGCCGGCGAGGAGGGCGTTGCCGTAGTCTAGCCTGCTACTGATGAGTGCATGGGTGACTGTCTTCCTGGTCTCGGGGGGATCCATTTTAAAGGATTGTTTCAGTATCCGGGGTGTGTGAAAGCAGAAGGAGGTGACTGGATTGACTTGCTGAGTCATGGAGAGGGAGGGGTCCAGGATGATGCCGAGATTGCGTGCTTTGTTTGCTGGGGTTGGTGGGGGGCCTAGGGTGGTGAGCCACCAGGAGTCGTCCCATATGGTTTTGTTGGGGCTGAAGATGAGGATTTCGGTTTTGTCGGAGTTAAGCTTGAGGTGGTTTGTCGTCATCCAGTTGGCGGTGTCAAGGAGAGCGGCGTGTAGGTTGATTTTGGCAGGTGGTGAGGTTGCGGTGAGGGAGAGGATGAGTTGGGTGTCATCTGCGTAGGAGAGGATGGTGATTCCACGTGGTCGGAGAATGTTGATGAGGGGGATCATGTAAATGTTGAAGAGTGTGGGGCTGAGGGAGGACCCTTGGGGGACTCTGCAGATGATTTTGGTGGCGGTGGAGTGGAAGCACAGGAGGCGGACTTTTTGGGTCCGGTCAGTGAGGAAGGAGGTGAGCCAGTGTAAGGCTTTGTGGCGAATTCCTATGTTGTGGAGGCATGTGCGGAGTGTGTGGTGACAGACAGTGTCAAAGGCTGTGGAGAGGTCTAGGAGGATGAGTGCGACTGTCTCACCTTTGTCGACTCTGGTCCTGATGTCGTCAGTGCATGCGATGAGGGCGATTTCTGTGCTGTGGTTCTTGCGGAATCCGGATTGTGACGCATCAAGAGTGTTGTTTTCCTCGAGAAAGTGGGATAGGCGGGCGTTGACTAGTTTCTCTGCGACTTTGGTGGGGAAAGGGACGAGGGAGATAAGGCGGTAGTTGGAGAGAACTTCCGGGTCGGCTTTGTTTTTTTTTAGGAGAGCAGTGATTTCTGCGTGCTTCCAGTGGTCTGGGTAGGTGGGGGAGTCGAAGGAGGAGTTGACTATGTTGTGGAGTATGGGGGCGATGGTTGGGCTGGCTTTATTGTAGATGCGATGTGGACATGGGTCGGAGGGGGATCCGGAGTGGATGGAATTCATGGCTTTTTCGGTTTCTTCGTGTGTGGTAGACTCCAGGTGGTAAGAGTGGTGGGGGGGTCGGGAGTGGGGGTAGAGTTGGGCGAGTAAGGGGTGTGTGTGATGGGTGTGAGTGGTAGGAAGCTGTTGTGAATGTCCAGGATTTTGTGGTGGAAGTGGATGGAGAGGGCGTCACATACGGGTTGTGTGTGTGTGGGGTCTATGTTGCTGGCTTTGGGTTTGGATAGCTCTTTAATGATGGTGAAGAGTTCTTTGCTGTTTTGAGAGTTGTTGTCCAGGCGTGTCTTGTAGTGAGCTCTTTTGGTGCTGCGTATGAGTTGGTGGTTGGTGCGGATGGAAGTTTTGAGGGTGGAGAAGTTGGTTGTAGAGGGTTCGTGTCGCCAGATTTTCGCCGCTTGGTGGCATTTGCGCTTGGAGTCTTGGAGTTCGGGGGTGAACCAGGGAGCATTCTTAATGTTGCGGGTAGTGGTGTCTTTTCTGAGGGGGGCTAGTGCGTCTGCGCAGGTAGTGATCCATTTAGAGAGGTTGTGTGCTCCTGTGTTGGGGTTGTTGGTGTGGAGGGGGGGTTGTGAGCCAGTTGGAAGTTGAGGCATTCTGTGGGAATCTTGTCCCAAATGCGGTAGGGTGTGGTGTGTAGTCGGTGGTGTGTAGGGGGTTTGGTAAGGGGAAGTGGACCCAGTGGCGGTCGGTCCAGTGGAGTTCAGTGGCTGAGTGAGTGGGTGCAGTGACCAGTTGTTTGAGTCCGAGGTTGGTGAGGTTGTCTATGAGGGAGGTGTAGTTGTGGTCTTGAGGGTTCTCCAAGTGAAAGTTGAAGTCACCGAGGAGGATGTAGTCTGAGGAGGTGAGGGCGTGCGAGCTGATGGTGTCAGCGGTTGTGTCGCCGAAGGCGGGGCGTGGTCCAGGTGGTCTGTAGATTAGTGTGCCTCTGAGGGTGGAGTTGTTGTTAATGTGTGTTAGGAAGTGCATGTGTTCTGTGCTGTCGATAGTGTCTTGGGAGTTGGTGGTGACTTTAATGGTGTCTTTGTGCAGGATGGCGATGCCACCTCCTGGCTTGTTAAGGCGGTCTTTGCGTTGGAGTTTGTATCCCATGGGGTGGCAGTGGCTATGTCGGGTTCTGAGGAGGGGTTGGTTCAGGTTTCTGTGAGGAAGACGATGTCAGGTGAGTGTGATGTGATGAGATCCCATAGTTCTATGGCATGTTTGTGAAGGGAGCGGTGTTGAGGAGCAGGCAGTTGAGGTGGTTGTGGTGGGTGGCGTTGGTGTGTGGTGTGGTGGTGTTGTTGCGGGGTGTGTTCTGGTTGTGTGGTGGTGTGCGGTCGGGCTGGTTGGTGGGCGTGGGGGCAGAGCCGGTGTCTGTTGCGTTGGGGGATTTTTGTTTGTTGGGGGGTCCCTATGGTTGGTGTGTGGTGTGAGGGGTGTGGAGCAGGAGAAGTGACAGGTGTAGCAGGTAAATGGGCCTTGTGTGTGTGTGGGGCTGGAAATGGGCATGTGGGGTGGGGGCCTGGGTTGAGTGAGTGGAAGATGAGGGGGGAAGTAGAGTTGTCTGGGGGAACCAAGGGGACTGGCCCTGGGCGTGGCTCAGGCGTGGACGGGCGCAGCGGGCGCCATTAAGAGGGTGGGAGGGGGTGGCAGCTGGGGGGAGGGGGCCAACAGGTGTGTGCAGAAGGCAGAGCCACAGGGGAGGCAGCGGCAGGGAGCTGGAGGGCTTGGAGAAACGGGCAGGGAGGGAGAGCGAGGCGAGTGAAAGCGCGGGGGCAGGGGGTCGAAAGAGCGCGGGGCACAGAGAAAAACAAAGAGGTAGAGGCACAGCTAAAAAACAAAGAGGCAGAAACAACAGAGCGGCATACAATTCAAATACAGATACAATTCAAATACAGATACAAGATTCAAATACAGATACCAAAATACAAAGCCATAAAAACGCAGACGCAAGGAATAAAGAAAAGTCAAAAGAAAGCACTTACACAATATTGGAGAAGCCTACCACTAGGCACCAGGGATGAGGCGCAGGGGCGTGCGGGTGGAGGAGGGCCTCAAACTGCTGTCCGGGCGGCAGTTGGGGGGTCAGGATCACGGGGCAGGCTGGTGGAGCCGAGTGGACTTTTTTACGTGGTAAAATGTCCATATTAAAAACAATCTATTTGTGCCATTTCAAATTCTTAGTTTGTCTTTCCTCCCTATGACGGACCCGGCATTGTAAATTCAGTTAAGACCCCTCTTAATCCTATTAGAAATTGGCCTAGTGCACAAGTTACATTAAAAAATCTAATGTCTATTAATAATCTAAACGCTTGATCTCAGTTAATAATATTATATTCCTTAAAAACTGTTTTTAAAATCTTCTCACGCACCTCTAAAAACCAATACCAATCCAAAAGTAGGTGTTGCATGCTGAATTTCTGTTGTAAACCACATGTGCATACACCCAAAGTATCCTTAAGAAACGATATTGCTTTAGGGTCCATATAGCCTGGATTCAGCCCAATTCGGAAATTTAACAATGCGTCCCTTAATTTTTGGTTAGGTAGGGCCTCTATATAGGGAAAGATTTCTGGGTTCCGCCATCCCTCTACCATAGCCTGGGTTGATATTTTACACACTAAATACTTCAGGTCTATTTCTCTTGCCCTTTCCTTCACGATTGCACGTAAATTTTGTTTCGGGATTTGTTCACCGCACCACTGATTACCGGGTAAGCTCAAGATAACACAGATCTTCTCTAACCATCCTCTCACTTGTAGCGCCCAATATAATTTGCTTGTTGTTATTTCTTATTTACACAATCTTGCGATCTTACAAATCCCCTCATCTCTTATGTTTAACCAAAACTTCAATGTTGCTTATAATCCCTGGTAAGTCCATGCTGTCATCTGGCATTCTGCTGTTATAGCTTGTAACATACTTGACGGAGTTAATGATAGCAAACGCTTTACACAAAAGCTTTCTTCTATCTCCCAATTTAGTTTCCCTGAGAGTGTTAAGACTTCCACCCCATATTGAAACTGGGGACGTACTATAGCGTTAAAAGCAGAGGTATCCGGCTGGAGGGAAGGACCCCCATATTTACTACTAAATTGTTTCAATACCCAGACCGATGATAATGCTTTATTTTTTAGGGCTTCAATATGATCTTTCCATTTAAAGTCTGACTCAAAACACCATACCTAAATATTTAAAAATTTTTACCTTCTCTAGTTTTTGACCTCCTACAGATAAGCAAAATCACTCTTCACTTTCCCTATAGACATAATCTTTGTTTTTTCTAAATTTACGACCATTTTTTTCTTTTGACAGTAAGAGTGGAACACCTCTAATTTCCTTTGTAAACCTAACTCCGTCATATCCATTATCACTAAATCGTCGGCATATAATAAGCACGAAACATGTACACCATCCATTTGTGGGCTTAGGCCTTTGACCTCCTGCAGCAACCCGGGCAAATTTGACAAAAATAATGTGAATAATATTGGTGCCAACACACAACCTTGGCGCAAACCATTCTTTATAGGAATCTTTTTTGACAGTGAGCCACTCGTGTCTAAAATTACTTGGGCCCAATTTTGTGGATGCAGGCCCTGAAGAAAATATAAAAATCCAAATCAATCCCTAACTGTCTTAGCATATTCCATAGCAAATTTCTAGCTACCAAATCAAATGCGGCGCGAAAATCCACAAAACAGCAGAACAGGCTTCCTCGCATTTCCATAGATTTTTTTGCTAAATACCACAAGCTGAAACAGTGGTCAATTGTTGAGTGCCCTTCCTTAAATCCGCCTTGTTCTATCAGTCAATCAATCAATCAAAAAGAATTTATAGAGCATGCTACTCACCTGTGAGGGTCTCAAGGCACTTGAGAAAGTGGGGGTAGGAGGGTGGAGGGTTACTGTTCGAACAGCCAGGTCTTGAGGCCCTTTCTAAAGAGCAGGAGGTCTTTGGTTTTGCGGAGTTTTGTGGGTAGGGAGTTCCAGGTTTTGGGGACGAGGTAAGAGAATGCCCTGCCTCCAGTGGTGGTTCGTTGGATGCGGGGAATTGTAGCTAGTGCGAGGTCGGCTGAACGGAGGTTGCGTGTGCGAGTGTGGAAGTTCACTCTTTCGTTGAAGTAGGTCGGGCTGGTGTTGTGGAGGGATTTGTGTGCGAGGATGAGGATCTTGAAAGTGATTTGCTTGTCTATGGGGAGCCAGTGAAGGGTTTTGAGGAGTGGAGAGATATGTTCGTGGCGGGGGAGGTCCAGGACTAGGCGTGCGGCTGTGTTTTGGATTCTCTGGAGTTTGCGTCTGAGTTTAAGTGTGGTGCCGGCGTGGAGGGCGTTGCCGTAGTCTAGCCTGCTGCTGATGAGTGCATGGGTGACTGTCTTCCTGGTCTCGGGGGGGATCCATTTGAAGGATTGTTTCAGTATCCGGAGTGTGTGGAAGCAGAAGGAGGTGACTGCATTGACTTGCTGAGTAATGGAGAGGGAGGGGTCCAGGTGATGCCGAGGTTGCGTGTGTCGTTTGCGGGGGTGGGTGCGGGGCCTAGGGTGGTGGGCCACCAGGAGTCATCCCATATGGTTTTGTTGGGGCTGAAGATGAGGATTTCGGTTTTGTCGGATTTAAGCTTGAGGTGGTTTGTCGTCATCCAGTTGGCGGTGTCGAGGAGAGCGGCGTGTAGGTTGGTTTTGGCGGTGGTGGGGTTGCGGGTGAGAGAGAGGATGAGTTGGGTGTCATCTGCGTAGGAGAGGATGGTGATTCCGCGTGGTTGGAGAATGTTGGTGAGGGGGATCATGTAAATGTTGAAGAGTGTGGGGCTGAGGGAGGACCCTTGGGGGACTCCGCAGATGATTTTGGTGGCGGTGGAGTGGAAGCGCAGGAGGCGTAATTTTTGGGTCCGGTCGGTGAGGAAAGAGATGAGCCAGTCTAAGGCTTTGTGGCGAATTCCTATGTTGTGGAGGCATGTGCGGAGTGTATGGTGACAGACAGTGTCAAAGGCTGTGGAGAGGTCTAGGAGGATGAGTGCGACGGTCTCGCCTTTGTCGACTCTGGTCCTGATGTCATCAGTGCATGCGATGAGGGTGATTTCCGTGCTGTGGTTCTTACGGAATCTGGATTGTGAGGGGTCGAGAGTGTTGTTTTCCTCAAGAAAGTGGGATAGGCGGGCGTTGACTAGTTTCTCTGCGAATATGGTGGGGAAAGGGACGAGGGAGATGGGGGGGTAGTTGGAGAGGACTTCCGGGTCGGCTTTGTTTTTTTTTAGGAGAGCGGTGATTTCTGCGTGCTTCCAGTGATCTGGGTAGGTGGGGGAGTCGAAGGAGGAGTTGATTATGCCATGGAGTATGGGGGCGATGTTTGGGCTGGCTTTATTGTAGATGCTATGTGGACATGGGTCGGAGGGGGATCCGGAGTGGATGAAATTCATGGCTTTTTTGGTTCTTCATGTGTGGTAGGGGTCCAGGTGGTAAGAGTGGTGGCGGGGTCGGGAGTGGGAGTAGAGTTGGGTGAGTGAGGGGTGTGTGTGGTGGGTGTGAGTGGTAAGAATATGTTGTAAATGTCCAGGATTTTGTGGTGGAAGTGGTTGGAGAGGGCGTCACATAGGGGTTGTGTGTGTGTGGGGTCTATGTTGCTGGCTTTGTGTTTTGATAGCTCTTTAATGATGGTGAAGAGTTCTTTGCTGTTTTGAGAGTTGTTGTCCAGGCGTGTCTTGTAGTGAGCTCTTTTGGTGCTGCGTATGAGTTGGTAGTTGGTGCGGATGGAAGTTTTGAGGGTGGAGAAGTTGGTTGTAGAGGGTTCGTGTCGCCAGATTTCCGCCGCTTGGTGGCATTTGCGCTTGGAGTCTTGGAGTTCGGGGGTGAACCAGGGAGCGTTCTTTATGTTGTGGTAAGTGGTGTCTTTTCTGAGGGGGGCTAGTGTGTCTGTGCAGGTAGTGATCCATTTAGAGAGGTTGTGCGCTCCTGTGTTGGGGTCGTTGGTGTGGAGGGGGGGTTGTGAGCCAGTTGGGAGTTGAGGCGTTCTGTGGGGATCTTGTCCCAAATGCGGTAGGGTGTGGTGTGTTGTCGGTGGTGTGTAGGGGGTTTGGTAAGGGGAAGTGGACGCAGTGGCGGTCGGTCCAGTGGAGTTCGGTGGCTGAGTGGATGGGTGTAGTGACCAGTTGTTTGACTCCGAGGTTGGTGAGGTTGTCTATGGGGGAGGTGGAGTTGTGTTCTTGAGGGTTCTCCAAGTGAAAGTTGAAGTCACCGAGGATGATGTAGTCTGAGGAGGTGAGGGCGTGCGAGCTGATGGTGTCGGCGGTTGTGTCGCCGAAGGCGGGGCATGGTCCAGGTGGTCTGTAGATTAGTGTGCCTCTGAGGGTGGAGTTGTTGCTAATGTGGATTAGGAAGTGCATGTGTTCTGTGCTGTCGATAGTGTCTTGGAAGTTGGTGGTGACTTTAATGGTGTCTTTGTGTAGGATGGCGATGCCACCTCCTGGCTTGTTAAGGCGGTCTTTGCGTTGGAGTTTGTATCCCATGGGGGAGGCAGTGGCTATGTCGGGTTCTGAGGAGGGGTTGGTCTAGGTTTCTGTGAGAAAGACGATGTCAGGTGAGTGTGATGTGATGAGATCCTATAGTTCTATGGCATGTTTGTGAAGGGAGCGGGTGTTGAGGAGCAGGCAGTTGAGGTGGTTGTGGTGGGTGGCGTTGGTGTGTGGTGTGGTGGTGTTGTTGCGGGGTGTGTTCTGGTTGTGTGGTGGTGTGCGGTCAGGCTGGTTGGTGGGCGAGGGGGCAGAGCAGGTGTCTGTTGCGTTGGGGGTGTTTTATTTGTTCGGGGGGTCGCTATGGTTGGTGTGTGGTGTGAGGGGTGTGGAGCAGGAGAAGTGACAGGTGTAGCAGGTAAATGGGCCTTGTGTGTGTGTGGGGCTGGAAAGGGGGCATGTGGGGTGGGAGCCTGGGTTGATTGAGTGGAGGATGAGGGGGGAGTAGAGTTGTCTGGGGCAACCAAGGGGACTGCGCTGGGTGTGGTCCGGGCGCGGACGGGCGCAGCGGCCGCCATTAAGAGGGTGGGGTGGAAGGGGGTGGCAGCTGGGAGGAGGGAGGGGGCCAATGGGTGTGTGCAGGGGCGGGCCGCATGGGAGGCAGCGGCAGGGAGCTGGAGGGCTTGGAGAAACGGGCGGGGGAGGGTGAGTGAGGCGAGTGAAAGCGCGGGGGCAGGGGGTCGAAAGAGCGCGGGGCACAGAGAAAAACAAAGAGGCACAGGCACAGCTAAAAAACAAAGAGGCAGAAATAACAGCGCGGAATACAATTCAAATACAGATACAATTCAAATACAGATACAAGATTCAATTACAGATACCAAAATACAAAGCCATAAAAATGCAGACACAAGGAATAAAGAAAAGTCAAACGAAAGCACTTACACAATTTTGGAGATGCCTACCACTAGGCACCAGGGATGAGGCGTAGGCGCAGGGGCCTGCGGGTGGAGGAGGGCCTCGAACTGCTGTCTGGGCGGCAGTTGGGGGGTCAGGATCACGGGAGCAGGCTGGTGGAGCCGAGTGGACTCCTGGCCAAAACTAGGTCAGGGAGTCACACGAGACTCCGCGCAGTGGCCGCCATTAAGAGGGTGGGGTGGGAAGGTGTGGCAGCTGGGAGGAGGGAGGGGGCCAATGGGTGTGTGCGGGGGTGGGCCACAGTGGAGGCAGCGGCAGGGAGCTGGAGGGCTTGGAGAAACAGGCAGGGGGAGGGAGAGCGAGGCGAGTGAAAGCGCGGGGGCAGGGGGTCGAAAGAGCGCGGGACACAGAGAAAAAATAAAGAGGCAGAGGCACAGAGAAAAAACAAAGAGGCAGAAACAATGGTGCGGGATACAATTCAAATACAGATACAAGATTCAAATACAGATACGAAAATACAAAGCCATAAAAACACAGACGCAAGGAAAATAGAAAAGTCAAAAGAAAGCACTTACACAATATTGGAGAAGCCTACCACATGCACCAGGGATGAGGCGCAGGTGCGGGGGCGTGCGGGTGGAGGAGGGCCTCGAACTGCTGTCCGGGTGGCAGTTGGGGGGTCAGGATCGCGGGGCAGGCTGGTGGAGCCGAGTGGACTCATGGCCAAAACTAGGTGAGGGAGTCACACGAGACTCCCGTGCAGCGGCCGCCATTAAGAGGGTGGGGTGGGAGGGTGTGGCAGCTGGGTGGAGGGAGGGGGCCAATGGGTGTGTGCGTGGGCGGGCCGCAGGGGAGGCAGCGGCAGGGAGCTGGAGGGCTTGGAGAAACAGGCGGGGGAGGGAGAGCGAGGCGAGTGAAAGCGCAGCGGAAAGGGGTCGAAAGAGCACGGGGCACAGAGAAAAAATAAAGAGGCACAGAGAAAAAACAAAGAGGCAGAAACAACAGCGCGGAATTCAAATACAGATACAATTCAAATACAGATACAGATACAAGATTCAAATACAGGTACCAAAAGACAAAGCCATAAAAACACAGACGCAAGGAATAAAGAAAAGTCAAAAGAAAGCACTTACACGATATTGGAGAAGCCTACCACTAGGCACCAAGGATGAGGTGCAGGCGCAGGGGCCTACGGGTGGAGGAGAGCCTCGAATTGCTGTCTGGGCGGCAGTTGGGGGGTCAGGATCACAAGGGCAGGCTGGTGGAGCTGAGTGGACTCCTGGCCAAAACTAGGTTCTACAGGTATCAAATCATTTTCCTCTGCCCATTCTTTGATTAACCCCAGCAATATCTTTGTAAATACCTTTTCACCTACATCTAATAAACTTATCAACCGATAATTTTTTGATTGTATTGGGTCCACCTTTTTATGGATGAGTCTTACCATGGCTCCCTTCCAATTCTCTGGAAAACTGCCGAAATCAAGCATTTTACCAAATGTATCATTAATAAATGTAGTCCACCAATCAATGTTTTTTTTTATTATTATAGCTGGGAGATTATCCAGGCCGGCCGCTTTAGTTAATTTAAGTGCTACAATAGTTTATTTTATTTTTTGTGGGGCAAAAGTTAATCTCATATTCTCCCCCATCTTCCTGATGACACCATGTCCTTCCTCGATTTCGATACCTGCATATACGGATAAAGACAGATATTTATACCAATCGTCTTCTCCAACCAAACACTGCATGGTTCCTGATATTTTCCCCTCCCTTACCAACTGCTAGAAGCCCCTAATATTCTTTGTTCTTATCACTTCGATCATTATGTCCCAATTTTTTTCGATATATTCCTGTTTTTTTTTGTCTTATGAGTGTTTTATAACTCTGTTTTGCCTGACAGAGCTGCACTTCTGTGTCGATGGTGGGTCTTCTCTTAAGTTCCATTTCTAATCTTCGAATCTTTTGCTTTTTACACCTACATTCCCATTTAAACCATACTTTGCTATTATTAATCTTATATGGTTCTCCTTTGATCTCTCCCACTTGCTGTTTTTTAAGTTTTGTTTTTAGGCAGTTCACCATTAACGCAATACCCCTACTATAACCTTTAAACACATCTCTTGGATCTTCCTCCAATGGAAGGTTTGGATAATTGACTATCAATTTATTAAGTGCTCCTAGGCTACTATCTGTCAAACAGGTTGTTATTCTACGAGGGTACTCAACTAGCGCTATCACTGCCTTTTCTTTTTGATTTTTCAGTAGATCGTATTGTTAAACCAAGCATTTACAAAAGGATAATCAATGGGGCAAGTCTGGTTGCCTATTCGAAAAGTCTGTTCTGCCGGGTGATCCTTCTTCATATGACCATTTAGACAAAACATACCTTGGGATCCTAAGGTTCTTACTAGGGATAAATCATGTGCAGAACATTCTACTTTTGGGAAAATGCTATTTGAGATTTGTGCAACTACCAGTAGTTTCTTATACAGTTTATCAATACTATTGGAATTAAGCTTGTGTTTAAAATCTCCCAACATTAGGGTCAAGTATCCTGGTTTACCAATGCTTAATAGTTCCAGATCTTCCTCAAACAGACCCCGCTGAAAATCATAATCATACACTTTCCCCGGTTGTATGTATATATTAATTATTATTAATCGTACAGCTCCTCCAATTGCCTTATAGAGATCCACCTTGCCTGCAAATAGCCACTTGCATTTAGTCTTTATCTCTATAAACTTTTTTGCTATTCTTGTTGAGGCTAAGGTTATTAGACCCCCTGATGGGCGACCTAACCCTTGCCGTTTTGCTCCCCTGAAGAGTCTCATGAAACCATCAACTGGATCAGGTTTGTAGCACAATCAAGTTTCCTGGAAACACACTATATCATACTTTCCGAACTCTCTTTTAAATAGGTTTTGTTTGAAATACTTTTTATAACTTCCCATGTTCCAGGACAAAATGAAATGGCTGTGCGACGGGCCTAACTCCTAGTCCACTACACTCAATTCGCTCCTCCTATAATTATCACAAGGGTATACAAGGGGCTCTAGGCAATTCCTCCACTGTAGGTCATTATTTTCAGTAACAACAATTACACTTAAACTACCAAGATTTCCATCCACACACCTTCTTCGTTGTTATTATATGACAAATTACACTGCACTTGATTAGGGAATAATCCTGCATGACATATAAGGACCCTCCCTTCTTGAGTCTCGCACCCTAACTCTCTTTGTTGTACTAATCTTATACCCTCCTTCCCTAATTCCACCTCTGCTTGCAGTACCAAACGTCTAATGCATTCAGAGTAGAAGAGCGCTTTGGTCACCTCTTCCCCCTCTGCAGTTAATATGAATCCAATTTGCTTTATATCACCTGACTCGATTTCACATAGACTTGGACACTGGGCCATAACTTCTAGAAGTCGGGTACGATTCAGAGGTTTTAACTTTCCACGCCTCTTCCTCCCAGTCTCTCTTCCCCATGGTGCTAGATAGATCCACCTACATTTACTTCTGCTAGGGCTCTCCCACTTCCTCTTTTTCTCAAGACCTTTAGTTTCCATTGTTTCCATCCCCACAGCCGTCCTTTGAGTAACTTCCTTTCTTTTTACTTGCTGGCTGACATCCCTGTATGGTACAATAGGTACTTTTTGTAAAGTAGCCCCTTGCTCTAGAGCTGCTACTTCCCACCCTTGTCCTCGATCTATCCTTGGGGTATTAGCCAGATCTATCTTTCTCTCGCTCCCTACAGTAAGTTTTCCTCCCAACATTCCTTTGTTTACTCTGCTTACTTTGCCTCCTACAATGGAGTTTGTAGTGACAACTATTGAACCCATAACCCTTTCTCCCCCTTCTATTATTCCTCTTTATTACCAGCATTGGTTATTTAGAGATATATACTGACGGTTGGTCTAAGGTCTGTATTTTATCTATTCCCCTCCTTCATTACTGAAGTCCCGGGTATCATGGATATCACAAGTATCTGTTTCTTGGTCTCTTTTTCTTATCACAGGACTTACTAGGGTTGGCATACTGCTATTAATACATTTTAACTCTGCTGTTATCTCTTGTAGTTGATTTTTATGTACTTTCTTCAAACTATTATGTACAGTCAGTACTTCCAAGATTGCCTGCAAAGTCTTCTGCATTAGGAATATTACCTCTAATAGTTATTCAGCTGGTACAGCAGTAGTATCAAAAACAGATGTAGATGCAGATTGTTTACCCAAAATAGGTGATGACGACAATATATGAAACTTTTTACTACCTTCTGCAGTACCATCCCCTTACCCCCCTCCAAAAATCTCCCTCCTTTCCAAAGCCAGCGGTATCATCTCCTCAAAGTTTGTACTATCCCTTACTTGGGATGAGATGCAGGGGGATGACGATTGCCTAGGTTCAACCAAATCCTCACACCCGCCATCCTCCTCTGACCTCCTCTCTAGTAATAAGTCCTCTGTTCGCAATGAGTCTAAAATCGGGAACTCATTCCTCTCAAAGTGCTCAAAATGCTTGCTTACACTCTGATTGGCATTGAATATATTACTCCCCTTTGATAACTGTAACAGTGACGTGTTGTTTTTTTTTTTAAAGTATCGCCCCACAAAATCTCTAATTGATGCTCCGAGAGGGGTTCCTGAGGATCTTTCGTGGTTATCCCTGGCAACTCTATCCACTCTATTAACTCTTGAAGACAAATCCTGTCCAGATGACTGAAGTACTTGCTCCCTGCCTCCTTCTTGATTTCCAAATGGCAATGACCATAGTGGCGGGTATTCCTCTATGAACTCCTTTGCCTTGGGGCGTGATTTTGATCCCTTTTTTCCACCACCACATGGTCTCGGCTTACTAGCCAGCATACTGTGTCGTATAGAAAAGGAGTTATTGTCGTGTTATTGCCAGGAAGTTACTGTAGCTCTTCTTCTTCTGGGGAAAATTCCCAAACTTCACAAGGTCTACTTGTCTACTTTCTTAAATTCTTAGATGCTTAGACATCATGCAATGTGCACATAGAGTGCACGGGGAGAGAGGGGACTCAAACCCCTGTGGGGGACAAGCTGCACTGGCCTAATACCAGCCGTATCCGCCCCACCACTGGGGGAGCTGCAGCACTAGCTGCTTCCATCAAGCTCTATCCTGGGACCTCCCTCCACCTTGGCTCTAAGTATTGCAGAACTAATATAACCTATGCTCCACAGGGACCTTCAAGACAAACAAACAAAAACTTATTCTGCCGAGATTAGAATATTTTCTTCTCCGTATTCTCCAGAGCAGGTCCTTATAGGAGGAACATACAAAAAGGTGTACACTGTTCCAAACGGAAAAATGATAACTAGGGGAACATTAAAGTTCAGGCGCAAGAGCCCTCACACATCCAAGAGGATGTCATGCTTCATCATCGGGTAGCTCCTCGTCAGACCGGCACTGCAATGTCTGACGGGCTCCCCGTAATGGGGCTCTTTGCCGGAGATCTTTTTAGGTAGCAGCCGTGGTAGCGGACACTACAGGACCTAATGTTGCGGTTAGGCGCTATTCCTGGCAGGAGAGTGAATGATAAAAATTGGTTCCCAGTCCTAAAAAGGCGAGTAAATTTAATTAATCAAAAGAATAAGAATGGGACCAAGATTAAAAACATAAGGAAAGTGTGAAATGAGAAATAATGCTCAACCACTTTCTACATGGTGCTGGAGCTTGGGGAAATTATCGCAAGGCTCCTAGGACATGGTCAACATGTTTCGCGTACAGTGGTCTAACAAGATCCTATGACGCTTCTTCAGGACCAATACATAACAAGACTTCTCCTGTCTATATTACAGAAAGCTTGCAAAAATGTCAAACAAATCATGTAGTCACTTACATTGAAGTTCACTAATTGTCAAACAAGCTTTAACGGTCGCCCTAGAAAAATTTAAATAAATCATTTTGATCAAAACACACGGAAAAATACGGAAGGACACCCGTGGCATAACAGTGTGTGGTAACCAGACGTGTAGAAACATAATAAGTCGATATGCTTACCATCCCTTGTTACATGGGGGGCCCCTTGGGAAGTAGCATGCCGAAACCGGTCACTACTAATAGAGTGGCAAAGCAAACACAATGAATTCAACACAATCAATGAAAACCAAGACAGTCACATTCACTGTTAGAGGTCAGATGATTGAAATGATTGTAAACCCAAAAAATCATCATTGGTCTATGTAACTCGGTAATACAAACAAAGTCTTGTCACTGGCATTAGTGACAATGTTGAGAGAAATCTGGGAAAAGTGTAACACTTTATCCAACAGGAGATACCTATAAAGAGGCTTTGTGAATGCTGTAGCTATGTGCGATTATCAGCGGAGTGATTGAAAAGGAAAATCACCCAAGCAAAGTTCGGTAGTCCATAGGATATTAAGGATTACCCAAACCTGCATCTATAAATTCATTATGAAGTACCATTAGCTGAGCACGTTTTCCGTCCCCAAAACAAAGGATAAAAACAAAAAAAACGAAGCCACTTACTTAGTGGATGCCAGCAGTCTGCGGAGAGACCTACCCTGGCGTGCTCTCCCGGATATACGTTTGTCCAACTCATTACGAGTCTTTTAAAGGGAAGTTCCCCGGCAGATCTTGGAGAGGGTAGTAAAAACTGGAGAAGGACTCCGCTCCGAGAGCTACATCGGAGTGAGTCTTCGAAATAGAAGAAGGACGCAGGCAGAGTTGCGGCGGCCATCTTTGGAGGTTAAAATATGAAAACCTAGAGAACACTCTACTCCAACAACATCAAGGAGGGAGTAGTAAAAATAGAAAAGGGGTTAGAGATTATGGAGGCCATCTTTGAATGGCAAATGATTAAGTAGACAGTATAGTAGGTGATGTCTGTTGAAAAAATGATGGTTTAAAGAGGGGAGTCAAAAGTAACCTCCCTAACAGACAAAGTTATGGTATGGGCCACAATAGGGTCTACCAAATAACACAGAAATGGGGCCCCCTGAAAACATAGTCTGTCACAGTCAGTCCAAATAAAATTAAAATAAAAGTGAATCAGAGGCACTGGATACTCAGTGATATGTCCTTTTACAGGAGAAGGACAGTAGCTAAAGAACATTGGATGAGTCCTTCTCGGATGTTGTTTAGGCGGACAACATTGTCCAGGGAATGGCATCATTCAACCCATCTGTATCAGTATCTAGCTTGGAAACCCACCGTTGTTCCAGTCTGAACAATGAGTGTGGAGAGTCAGTCGTAATTCTTGGGGCATCAAGTACGACCCAACTAAGATCATCAGGACTATGGGGGGCGTCCAGAAAGTATGTGCATAATTTTGTTGTGATGCGTCCACACCTAATGTTGCTCCTATGTTCGTTAATTCGTATTTTAACTGGTCTAGAGGTCATCCCTACATAGCGTAGCCCGCACGGACAAGTGATCATATAAATGCAATTCTTGGTGTTGCAATTCGTGTGCCTTGTCAGATGCCATTGACCTATAGGTACCAAATCTAACGTTTTTTGGGGGCTAGTCAATTGACAGACATTGCAGTGTCCACAGGGATAATGTCCAATTACAGGTGGACGATTGCAAAGTGTAGTTTGTGTCTGTGTTCTCGGTGTAACTTTTGGATGGGTGTGGACTATCAGGTCTTTGATATTTTTGGATCGTTTAAATGCAAATAGGGGCCTAGGAATGGTATTGCCCCCGCTGTTAAGGATAGGCCACCTCTGATTGATCGTTTTTTTTATTTGGTTAGATAGAGGGGTGAAAGTAGACACACAAGTCAACCTACTTATAGGAGGATACTGACTCCTCCAATGCCGGTGGTTTAGTGGTTGAGTGGTGGTTTAATGGTTTAATAGTTTAATGATCTATTTATTTTTTATTTATTTTTATTTAATAACCCTTGGGTCGTTAAGCGGTGGCGGCACTCTGCAGACAGGCAACAGAACACCTCGTCCGCGTCTCAGCCGTGTGCGCTAAACCGGAGCCGAAAGTCTGGCTGTACTCTCCAGTGTCTCCTCCTCGTTCCGACTGCGTTCATCACAGTCCATCTAAAAAAGTAGCGGGGCAATATCCGGGCAATTATGTGCACACCTCGTCTTCGGAAAGTCCATATACCAGTTCCATGATGGTCGCCATGGAGCTTAATCAAAAGGGGACAACACCACCAGGCAAATCCCAGACAGGCACAAGGTAACGAACAGGGGCGAATACCCCCCAATGAAGCACGGCGAGCGCATCTGTCGCGCGAGCAGTCCACTGCCGAGGGACGAGGTCCGACCGGCAGCCTTCCACCAGAAGAGGCTCAGCTTAGCCTTCCTGGCAGGAGAAGCCTCGGCATGGGCTGGAGCCGGGCGGCTCACTGCCACCCCTTCAAATGCAGGAGGCTTGTGGCCACCGCAGCGCCCGTGCCTGTTGCCCTCATCTCCAGCAAGCACTGTTCCACCCAGCTCTGGGTCTCCTTCAGCTTGAAGGCAAGTGGCAGCTCACTGGCTTCGGCTCCCGCTGTTCTCACGCTACTCCCCCGAGAGGACAGGCAGGCACTGGAGGGACGGAGGCTGCACGTAACTTCAAACTGCAAGTGAAATTTCTGCTCTATTCACTGCTGAAGCCGTCAGCTTCCGCTCCGGTGTGTGCTCTGTGGCGCTGTATGCTGCTACCGAGGCCTCAGTGCTCCTCCGGCTCGGCTTACACTACTCCCGGCTGTGCCATGCGACCTGGAAGCACATACGCTACCCAAGGCATCCTCTTAACATGTATTGCAGCTAGCCTCTGTGTGGATCACACTATGTAGAACTTTGCTACATCCATCTATTTGTCTACCTGTCTAAACACCTGGGCTATTATGCAGCAATTGATTCCACCTTGTTCTTCAGTCTTAAACTATTTATATGTTGCCAAATGTTGTATACTTCCTTACATCCTGACCTTTGTTTTCGTGCACTCCGATGGACTTATGTTTCAAATACCTTTTTGTGGAATTGTTTAACATCCTTCTTGAATTATGTCAGCAATATCGAAAAATTTAAATATAATAAATAAGTAAATAAATGAATATGTTGAGACTCTCTACTACTTAGCACGGAGACTTGATGTTTCTCGAAAGGTGGGCCTTCACCCTGAAGAACCAGAACCTTATGGGCCTGGCGGCGCAGGGTACGCCTGAAATCTCCTTGGATTCACCTGCCTCAACTAACAGAGACACGGGACACTCTGTCAGGCGTAAAAGATCAGATTTATTAGCTGCAGCTAGTACAGTTGTCCAAGAAGTACACAAGGTATGTTCTCAGGAGACTGCCACTTTACTTTGTGGCGCACAATCTTATATACCGTATAAAAACCATTTATTAACTACATACACTCCCAGAACACATAGAAAGGAGCCAGTAAGAATAATGTAAAGATAGAACAGAGCCAATAGAAATGTCGGAAAACAAGACAGAACAAAGTATCAAGTGACTTAAGGTTGCCTCCCCTCCAGCTGTGTTTGTCACCCCTCCCTTGAACTAATTCATTAACTGATCCACAACGAAGTTGCATGTGGTGCGATAAGTTTTGTGTGCGTTTGGAGGACAGTTGTGAAATGAGAGAATACTAGCAAAGGACAGCGAAGGCCAGACGATAAGATAAGATCGGCGGAGAATAGTGTGAGCCTACAGATAGTTGAAACAAGGATTAGAAAACCAGACAGGGATTAGTGTACTCGGTCAGACCTTAATACCAGCCTTGTAAAGATAGAGGCAGAAGGCTGTTTTGAACACCATGTTGCAGAATAAGCAGAAAAGGCAGAATGGACTTCGTTCGCTGTGCTGCCTGAGTGAAGGCAACATAAAATGGCGGCGGGCCACAAAATGGCGGGTCGATACGATCGTATTAAAAATCGAATTTCCTCAGACCCTCCTTTTGCCAGAACTCAGGCAAGATACACAAACTCATGTTAATCTGAGTCGATGTCTATGGCCATGAGGTCATCAAGCTGTTGCTGTACCATCATTTTGATATTCTCTGCTCTTTGTGACTTGGGTTTGGGAATACATGCAGTAGCACATAGGTTGCAGATGGCAGGACCGCAGTGCATACAAAGACAACAAGAGAATATAAAAGCTAAAATTACTCCAAAGAATGTCAATACCTTCCAACCCCATTTGGACAGTAATTCCCAAAACCACTCTGAAAAGGACCAATCTCCTTCGTCCTGATGAATCGACTCGGAGATTATGTGTAACTTAGAGATAGCTTGGTATACTGTCGGAGCGTCATTAGGTATGAAAATACAGCAACTTGATCCGATCAATTTGCATACTCCACCACGGTCCGCAAGAACAAAGTCTAAGGCAACACGGTTCTGCAAGGTCATAAGACGATCAGCCTGTAGTTCAGCTGTAATGTTACTTAAAGCTCCTACAGTGATGTCTATGGTGGTTTCTACGACACGAACCAATTGCCTTATATTTCTGCTGTTGGCCATTGGACCCCAGAAGGGAAGAAATCCTTTGAGGAAATCTCCTCCCTCTTGTCCTGCTGTGTCTTTCGAATCCACAATCCCTCTGCCATATCTATTTTTATGATGGTTCGCAGGAGCGGTGTATGTAGGGGGAAGAAGAAAGGCTATATAACAAGTACCAGAGAAATCAGCTGGCAACCATGTATAAGCCCTATCGTGGCAAACGAAGTATGTACCTTGAGGTGGTACTAACGGCAGTGGATTCAGGGCTGAATAAACATATGTATGGGAACATAAACTTTCTCTTTGTCCGGTGTTTGGAGTTCTACCATTTATTTGCAGACAGAAATTTCCTTGTTGGGGTATGACCCGTATCGGAGGAGATTTTCCTTGCTCAACCTTATCATTGAGGCTGGAAATGTAATTAGTTATGTTCCAATTGGTATATGCTTTTCTTTCATCTATGGAAGCTTCACTTTTTTCCATGATTTTAGCCATAGCTACCATTCCCTTTATCAATAAACTATGACTGAAATCTGAACCAACACTATGTAAACTGACAGGTTGTTTAATTTTACTTTGATATGCATTATTGAAAATGACAAAATAAGCCCAAGCGGAACCTTCATAGGAGAATGGAAGAACTAAATATGGCATTCCTTTTTCTACCGTATGTGGTATGAGTCCACACACCCAACAGTCAGTTGTATTGATCACTAACTGATGTTGATGTAACAACTGGACGAAGGAATTGTTAAAGTATTCAGTTCTTCTGATGAGTTCATGCTGGGGAAGAGTGTGAAATAGGTGCGGAGAGATAGTAGAAGAAGATGTAGAGGTAGGAGAAGAGACAACTTTTTGCTGCAGAGTAATAATGATCCAGTTTACAGATGCCAAAAGAATACACGACAATATAATGACGCATAGAGCAATACTACAACGACTATATATTTCTTTACAATTATTCTTTACATTTTTACTTTCTCTTTTATCTAATGTAGCCTCCATCTTTCTAAGTGGATGCTCACGGCAATCTTCCTCAATCACTGTAGTCACGATTATCTACCGTCCTATGACACTGTGAGGTCCTGCAGGCCTATTGCCACTTACTCAGGTCGTAACTAAGACTCCTACCGTGACCCTGCAACCGGGATAGAGTACTACATAGGAGAGAAATTTACAAGTTCTTTGGTCTTGGTCTCAAATTATAGCGTTCCTGTCCAGAGGCAGTCTGGTTTTGAAACAATGTTCCTGGATTTGTCGTGTTCAAGCGACGATGCGATGGTATTGCTTCTTGAAGGATGTCGTTGTCCTCTTTCTCAGAAAGTGTTCCAATTAGACGCGCATCACTGAATGGTACAAATTGCGGAACTTTCTCACTTTCAGAGTCACTGATGCCTCTACGGACCCACTGATCGAAAGGCAAGGGCAAAGGCACTTTCTTGCAGTGCACGGCATGCACCCAGTTTTTCTTTCCTTCGACTTTAACTGCTGTTCTTGTGGTCAAAAGAACCAGACGTGGCTCTCTCCATCTGGGCTCCAAATTTCTCTGTCGTTGGAAATTTTTCGTGCAGACCCAGTCACCTGGTCGGATGGAATGACCTGGGTCTGTGGAAGCCTCTGGTAGAGCACTCTGAACCTGTTGATGAAGAACACGCAATTTAGTTGTAAGGTCATGCAAGTAGTCAATCAACATCGGGTATGGCAAGTCTGAGTATTTCTTAGGGCGAGGAACTCCCCATACATTAGCTGGGCGACCAAATATCACTTCGTAAGGGCTAAGCCCCAAACGAGAGTGTACTGCTGTTCTGGTGGATAGAAGAGCCAATGGTAAAGCATCAGGCCAATTAAGTCCTGTGCTAGCTTGCACATTAGCAATTTTAAGCTTCAAGGTTCCATTGTAGCATTCTACTAAACCAGCCGACTGTGGGTGATTCGCCGCGTGGAACTTCTGTTTTATGCCAAGACCTGCACAAACTTTTTGCATGACTTGACCCACAAATTCGCTCCCATTGTCACTCCAGACAATGCGCGGCAAACCAAACCTAGGGAAGAATTCTTTCAAAAGTATTTTGGCAGTTGATAAAGCAGTATTGTCCTTCAGAGGGTAGGCTTCTACCCATCTAGAAAAAGCACATACTACCACCAGAACATATTTGAGGTTGTTGCATCGTTCCATGTGAATATAATCGATCTGCAACACCTCAAATGGATATGTTGGAGGAGCAAAATGACCTGCTGGAGTTGGGGTTCCCTTTCCCGGATTGTACATCAAGCAAACAATACAATGTTTTACTACATTATTTGCACACTTTGGGATCCCCTCATTTTGCCACACTGGAGCCAGAAGTTTACATATTCCTTTTGCACTTAGGTGAGCTGGACCATGTGCCATAGTAACTACAGGTAGTACATAAGCATCTGGTAACAGCCAACGTTGATGTTCTGATAATTCAACCCAACATCCCATCTCATCTAACATTCCTGTACTTTCCTTCCACTTTCTCAACTCATTCTCCGTAGCCTCTCCTTGAATTGATTTCACACTCTCTACTGTATCTTCACACATTCCCTTTTCTCTTACGCAGTTTGCGGGACCTGCAACATACATTCGACTTGTGTTGTCTCTGGCTGTCTTTTTCGCTACCTCATCTGCAAATGCATTTCCTCGACCAACATGGTCCACAATCTTTTTGTGTGCACTACACTTCACGATCGCTATCTGAGTAGGCATTGTAAGTGACTCAAGAAGTTCAGTCACTAATTGACCATGTTGTATCTTAGTACCATGGGAAGTAAAGAATCCTCTTTCCTTCCATAAACGCCCAAAGTTAAACGCTACACCAAAAGCGTATTGGCTATCAGTGTACACGTTTACTCTTTTTCCTTCGGATAACACACACGCTCTAGTTAAGGCTATCAATTCAGCTGCCTGAGCTGAATTATGTCTAATGCGTGCTGTCTCCACAATCGTATGCAAAGTAGTAATAGCGTAGGCTGAAACTGTATCTCCATTCGGGAGCTTGCAACAAGAACCATCTACCCATAGTGTTCCATCTGGATTCACTAATGGCGTGTCTTTTAGGTCAATTCTACCCTTAGTCTCTTCTTCAGTACGGAGAAAACAATCATGCTGTTCAGAGACATCTCTCTCTTCTGGAAGAGGCAACAAAGTAGCTGGATTCAGGGTATTACATCGTTTGATGTGTATGTGACTAGCCAAAAGCGTCAGCTCATATCCGGACAACCGAGCACTCGTAAGATGCTGCGTTTTTGTCCTATTTAGTAAAGTATCCACTGCATGTGGCACCATAACAATGAGAGTATTATCTAGCACTACTCCAGCAGACTGTCGAATAGAAATTGCTGCTGCCGCTGTCGCCTTAAGACAACTAGGCAATGCTTTAGCTACTGGATCTAACGTAGCTGAGAAATATGCGCATGGTCGCTGTTGGTCTCCAAAACGCTGCGTTAAGACTGACAATGCACAACCCTCTCTTTCGTGGACATAGAGCGTAAAGGGCTTACTGTAATCAGGAGTACCCAATACAGGAGCAGAACACAAAGCAATACGCAAATCAGTAAAACTCTTCTGACATTCGTCAGTCCACGGAAGAGGCTGAGGCGTATCTTTTAAAGTTAGCGCCAACAGCGGTTTAGCCAATAAAGAGAAACTCGGAATCCACTGTCTACAATAAGAAGTAATGCCCAAAAAGGCACGTACCTCTCTTTGTGTGGATGGCACTGACATTTGTGCAATTGCCTGAATTCGTTCGGGGGTCAATCGTCGTCCCTCCTTTGACAAGAGATGACCCAAATAAGTCACCTCGCGACAGACATATTGTAATTTAGAAGGAGAAACCTTGTGATTCAGATCAAACAAATGACGCAACAGTGCAACGGTCACGTTTTTGCAAATCTCCTCTGAATCAGCGGCAACTAATAAGTCATCCATGTACTGAATGAGAGCGGCACCGGACGGTAAGGAAAAGGCATCAAGATGACATTTTAGAGCTTGACTGTAAACAGAGGGACTTTCACAATAACCTTGAGGTGCGCGTTTAAACCGGAAGCTTCGGCCTCCGAGGGAAAAACCAAAAATATCTCTACTCTCTTCGGCGATGGGAATACTAAAGAAAGCATTCTTTAAATCAATAACTGAAAACCAAGTCGCTGTAGAAGGTATCATCGTCAACAGAGCAGTGATATCTGGGACTACAGGAAACTGCGGTACGACAATCTTGTTTACCTCCCGAAGATCAATTACAAAACGATAAACAGGAGGCTGAGAAGGATCAGTGCGTTTAAGAACCGGAAGAACAGGACTGTTACATGTATTTCCTCTCGTTTCCTCAACCACACCCTTCTGAATCAAATCATGGACAATTTCCAGAAGTGCTTTCTCACCTTCAGTAGAGATTCTGTATTGCGGAATACGTGGCATTTCAGCATTGGGCTTAAGAGTAACAACATAAGGTGGGATCTCAAGACAACCAACGTCATTCGGACCCGTAGCCCAAAGCGTTTCGGGAAGAGAAAGCAATTCAGGTGGGAATTGATCTTTTGATAAGTACATTGGACTAGTCATTTTCTGTCCTAGAGTGAGGTATACACCAGAAGGTGAACAATATATCGTAGCATGCATTCTTTTTAATAGATCTAAACCCAACAGATTTTCACCACAACCATTCGTCAGAAGAAGCGGAGCTTCTAAATCATAAGGGCCTATTGAAACAGGCAAAGGGCAAGAAACTGGATTGCGAACAGGGGCGCCAGAAAATCCTACAGATACATTCGTTAAGCCAGACAAAGGTGCGCCAGGGAGTTTAGAATGAATGATAGAGCTTCTCATGGCACCAGTATCTAAAAGAAATGGCTCTGAAACACCCATTGTAGTGACATTAACATAAGGTCCATTCTGATCCACTGGAATTGACGTAACCCCCTTACTTTGTCCATGGCTGTCCTATTCAAAATGAAGACTTTCATTCCCTCCTTCAATATACTGATCCTCACTGTAATACTGTGTAGACCTAACATTTTGCTGATCAAAGTAATTTCCGGAATTTGGAGGAACAAAAGAACGCTGCTCTTGGGTTAACACACCTCGACCTCTACCTCTATTTGCTGACTGAAGACCACCACGACCTCGTGAAGCAGATGTTGCTCCATTACGCTGCAACAATGCCGGACAACTGTTCTTAAAATGACCTTCCTCCCTACAATAAGCACATTGATTGGGACCTAGCAAAGGTCTTGGAATGAATGGTTCAGGCTTTTGATACAACCTCTGAAACTGCGGAGGCTGTTGAAACTGAGGCTGAACATAACGAGGAGGATAAGCCTGTTGCAAGAGAACTTTAGTTTTTAATTCTTTCGTCTTTTTCTCTTGTTTTTCCCTTTCTTCTTTGTCTCTATTTTCATAATATTGTGCAGTAGCCAATATCTGGGCGGAAGAAGAAACTGCCCATGAACTCTCGGAGTCTTTTAGCTTGTGTGATAGTTCAGGAAGCAAGTTATATACGAACTTATCCACAAATAATCGCTGTCCCCCTTCTGTAGCCATATCTTGACCACTGTGATCAATGAATGTCTCCTCGAATCGGGTAAAGAAATCGGAAACACTTTCATCTTTCTTTTGTTTACATGCTGCTAGCTTATCCCAATTAACTCTCAAAGCAGGCATCATTGTTTTCATTAATGTAATAATCCTACCAGGGAGTTCTGAGATCAAAGCATCGGGCTTTGCACCACCTACTTGACCTCTATCTGCGGCAATAATAGCGTTCCAATCGCCGCCTAATTCTTGAGCGTGATCCTCTCTACGAATTTTAGCCCATATTGTCTGTGGAACTACATTTCCCATCAACATGTCAATATCTGCTAGATTCATAGTACATGCATCAACTGTTTGCGACAACTCTTTATAGTAACCAGCAGGATTTTTGCGTGGATCTGGTAGTGACTGTTTAAGTGCTAAAACTTCAGACCTTTTCCAGGGGACATGTATCCATATGCGCTGAAAATGCGCAGGAATAGCTGGATTAGCACCTGCTGCTGCAACTTCTTCCTTCCATATTGGAGAAACCTCTCTCATGGGATAGTTTTTCAGTGCTGTCCTAACTGAAGGATCAGAATCAGGAAAAGTCTGTGAGAACAATAGGGATCTGAAAGAAATAAGTGTTCTGACAGCGTTTTCAACCTTAGGACCCACAATAAGTCCTTTGTCAAAGTCAGCCTGAACATCTAACAGATCCTGTGGGACCGAACCCAAATTCATATCCTCCCATTCTTTAGCGAGAGTATCGCACATAACTTTAAAAACATATCTCTGCGTAGGTGCATTCCATTGCAGAAAGGTGGACATAATATCAGACGTACTATATTGGGGACCCTTCTTGATCCATCTACAAGCAAGTGAGTCCAATTTTTCTCGCTCTTCGGAGTCTGGGAATTGACTACGAGACTGTCTTCGAGAAAAAGCTGGAGACACGTTTAAAGCTTCAAAGAAAGGTGATAAGAGACCAGAGACAGTATCTGCAAATCGCTTACGCATAGATGGAGAATTTGACATAAGGATAGGGGACAAGGTATTAGGTGAATTAACTAAAGGAGCATTAGGAATTGCCAAAGGAGCAGAAGGCAAAGGAGTTAAAGGCAAAGCTGGCATAGGCAATACTTGAGGAGGCAAATGTGGAAAAGCTGGAGCAGGCGGAAGCACAACTGGCGGCTGAACAGGCTGTAACATCGGGGGTGCATTAGCACCTTGTACATAGGGCGGAGGCAATTTCAATAAGTGGGATATTAAGGAATCTTCCTCAAAATCTTTTCTCTTATCAAGGGAAGAGATAGGCAACGTCGGATAGCATTTATCTATTGCCATTCGATGCTGTCTGTCTGAAATTTCCATTGCATTATCTATTTCATCATCTTTGAATTGCTGAGCAGCCTGTATAATCGTCATTCCCTGTGTTTTCCTATCTCGTTTCGCTTGTTTAATTTCTCTCTGTTTGGCTTCCTTACGCCAAAGGCGAAAAGAGTCAAACATTGCCGGCCGGGCTTTTCTTTTAAATAACGTTGCTTCTAAATTATCTAGCACATCAGTTTCGAAACTACCATTTTTTGGCCATTTTAAAACACCATCTTTCTTTGTATATCGGGTCCATGTCTTATTAAAGGCAATAGGACCAACACCATGTTTAGAATAGAGCTCATATGTGGGAGTTCCAACCGAAGGAATCGGACAGGAGTCCTCAAGCTGGGAGTCCCTATTACAACCAAAGCAACAAAGTTTTCCAAACTTAGTCAGACCAGACATCTCACGATTTTTACTGGCTGTTCACAAACATCAAGGGGGTAAAACTTTCAGTTTACACAGCACAAATGCACTTACCCCTCGGCTTTGGCCACTGCAATGGCCAAATCTAAGGACCTAAGGACAAAACAAAGACCAAAATTTGTGGGCGCGACCCACCAAATACTTAACTAAGGATGTCTTCTTACACCAACAGAGGCCCGTCTATCGTCTCGCTTTACCATACATCATCAAAGAAAGGGCCAAGGCAGGGCGGCAGTCAGGGCAGCAGTCGTCAGTAGCCGTCAGGAAGGAGTAACCGCGCTGAAAAAGACCTTCGGAGCACTTCGACATACAGGGGTCGCTTGACGTGGCTCGCGATTCCTCCAGAATTTTCTTGCGGGGTTCCTCACGACCTTCAGGCAGAACCGGTACCGCTGAAGCCGCCCCACGTTGGGCGCCAGTTGAAGAACCAGAACCTTATGGGCCTGGCGGCGCAGGGTACGCCTGAAATCTTCTTGGATTCACCTGCCTCAACTAACAGAGACACGGGACACTCTGTCAGGCGTAAAAGATCAGATTTATTAGCTGCAGCTAGTACAGTTGTCCAAGAAGTACACAAGGTATGTTCTCAGGAGACTGCCACTTTACTTTGTGGCGCACAATCTTATATACCGTATAAAAACCATTTATTAACTACATACACTCCCAGAACACATAGAAAGGAGCCAGTAAGAATAATGTAAAGATAGAACAGAGCCAATAGAAATGTCGGAAAACAAGACAGAACAAAGTATCAAGTGACTTAAGGTTGCCTCCCCTCCAGCTGTGTTTGTCACCCCTCCCTTGAACTAATTCATTAACTGATCCACAACGAAGTTGCATGTGGTGCGATAAGTTTTGTGTGCGTTTGGAGGACAGTTGTGAAATGAGAGAATACTAGCAAAGGACAGCGAAGGCCAGACGATAAGATAAGATCGGCGGAGAATAGTGTGAGCCTACAGATAGTTGAAACAAGGATTAGAAAACCAGACAGGGATTAGTGTACTCGGTCAGACCTTAATACCAGCCTTGTAAAGATAGAGGCAGAAGGCTGTTTTGAACACCATGTTGCAGAATAAGCAGAAAAGGCAGAATGGACTTCGTTCGCTGTGCTGCCTGAGTGAAGGCAACATAAAATGGCGGCGGGCCACAAAATGGCGGGTCGATACGATCGTATTAAAAATCGAATTTCCTCAACCCCACCCTGCGTTTTGTTAATGAAAAATGGAAAAAACATTGGAACATTCAGGAGCGAAGAAAAAATTGGAGGGATGGTAGAGCTGCAAAGGCTGGAGGGACGAGATATTTTCTCTTTACGGTTACAATTTATAGTGCCGGTGCTCGACGGATGGTATAGCAGTAGCTTGTACAGGCCTTTATCTTGGATAACAGTCCAATATACAGTAAAGCTTCCTTTTCTTTGGCCTGTAGTTTCCGGCTTGCAGCAGTGAACAGCTCACCATAGGCTGTATACTAGCCATATTTACTTGAACATCTACCGAGGAGCATTGTCTAGAAAAAAAAAACAGGAGCTGTGTATTAAAGCGGTTAATTCAAGTCTCTTTTCAGTTATTAGTGCATTTGGTGTCTTGGCCTTAGATCTGCTCAATCGTAGCTAGCCAATCATCCCCTACACCAGGTGTAAATTAGTTTTCTCACGCTAACCTGGCGGCTGCTCTGGTTTTAATGCTAGTAGTTAATGAGCACATTTGCTCTAAGACTTTTGTGTGAAGGATGAACGTGTCTAACGAGAGGTGATATAACACCAGGCAGGAGCTAATGTTATCACACTGCGCTGTACTGAAAAGCATCCAGTACGGAGCTTAAGAAAGATGGATCTGCCGAACAGCAACGAACTAAAGACTCATTAAAGCGGAACTCTGCTGACAACATAATTTCATTACCTTTACGAGCTCTTAAACGCACTCATGTACGGCGGAGATACTGCACCTTGGAGAGAACCTACAAAAGAAATGCATTTCTACTCGGTCCTCTCTAGGGAGGTTCCAGCAGCACGTCAGGTTCGCTGATGATTGCAGACCGTGGAACGTGACCGCCTTTCCTCTCACTGATTATCGTGCAGGTACATATATATATATATATTATTGCTTCCACATCACTTCATTGGAGAGGGCGGACGCCGATTTAAGGATAGATGATGCCGGGGCAGGATGGATGCATCCTGTTAATTGTTTTGCTAACATTAAAGCCTTGCAGCAACACAGGTCAATGAGGGACGATTAGTTCTTCTGTATTGATTTGAATTAAAATCTGGTGCTGGAATACTTAACTCGCTTTGTCATTGTAATACGTATGCAATCAAAGCGTGCCGAGTCAATAATGTGTGGATGCAAACGGTCGCCTTATAATTGCTCCCTTCTTTGAAGCAGTTTCTACATTTAGATTGGAAATGCCTCATTTGTTGTCATCGTTCTGCTGTGTGTCGGAAGAGCCACTAACAAGATGTCTGCTGTACAGTCTTTTTTTTTAAATGCAAGTTTAACATAAGCCCAAGGCGGGGCCTCACGGAGAAAACGCAATTTCTATCAGAAGTACTTAATATACGAAGCAGGCATTAAAAACACGCTGTTTTGCCCAGTCAAGCCTTCACAGTGCAACATCAAGGGCTCTGTTTCATTACCTATTGACTGTTAACAATACAAGCATTATCAAATGCACTGTATAGATGAAATATGTGGAGGGAAAGGGTAAAACTCCTAAAATATTATGGAAGAAAGCAAGGAAACAGATACAAGTTAAAACATATTGTTGTGTTTACAGTACACCACAAGGAGCAGTTATAGTCTTAGGTTGAGATGTGCTGAACATAGGTCATCGCCATTTCTGGTGGGGTGTGCTAGAAGTTTAATATATAAGTTATGTGAGTCTCTCATAGAGGGCAATTAGCATGAATATATACAATTATTGATTGGTAACAGTGAATTTTGGGAATGTTTTCACTAAGGGGTTCTGAGTGACATCATATAGACAATGAGAGTGAAGATTGAGTTATCTATGATGTCACTCAGAACCCTAAAGTGAAAAACATCCCTGAAATTCACTTTTTACCCATCTATACCTTTATGCTGTATATGGCCCCCAAAATCATCTGTTTGTGCTTCCAGCTGCTACACAGTAGCAGAGGAGTAATGGGGAACCATTCATAACACAGTCACTGTTATGTATCTCAGTCCAAAAGGTAAAAGAAAAACTTACCTGCCATCAATGAGGAACCCACACCACCTTCCCTACCTTCCTTTCCTCGATGCAGCTGTGCTTTCTGCTTTTAGTCAAAGCAGACAAGCACATGTCATAACATGACAAAAAGAACTAAGCGTGCATTGACACTGCCAGCAAAGATCAATAGCATAATCACATGGGTGTACATACAGCATGTAAGAAATTGGATTTCTGGGTTGCACGGGTATTCACCCTGTCCACGCAGGAACCACAATCACAGTCAGTGTAAATCAGATACACACCATAAATTAACCTGTGCTCACCCTCTGGTAGGTTGGCACAAAGCAGGCAGGCTTAACCTAAGGGGCAATGTGTAAAGTATTTGTGCAACACTTCAAACAGTAACACAGTGAATACATCACTAAAAGACTTCACACCAGGTCAGAAGAAAAGATCTTAATTTAATTAACAAAACAAGACAAAGATAACAAAAATCCAATAAGTAAAAGTTGAGATATGAATTTTTAAATAATAAACTTAATTGTAGTGCTTAGAGCATAAAGCGCCAACCGGGGCTATTTTGTCAATCTGGAAGGGATCAAATCTGGAAAGTCAGACCAACCACGATGGTGCAGCTCGGGTACATGAAGCAGTCTTAGCCTGCTGAAACGGTAACATGGTCCGTCGTTGCGCCGATGTCAAGAATAAGATGTGAGAAGCAAAGAAGGCAGTACGTTTGTCGGAGGCTGGCCTGATTTGTAGTAGGTACCTGAGGAACTTACACCTTATACCAGGTCCAGTTATCCCCTATTAGTAAAATGTAGTCAGTGTCTAGAAGCCAGGCTGTCTAGAGGTAGCTGTAGCTGAGCAGCCAAGGCTTAACTAGGAGACATGGAAAGCTCTTGCAATACCTCTGTAGTCACACAGTACTCACACACATGTAAGAAAATACTCTGTTACAAAAATAAATTTACTTTATTTTTATTGACACAATGCCAAAAATACCTTAGAGACTATACTCCCGAGGCAGGTAAGCAATATACACAGTATAAACACTAGAATGCAGAAATAGCTGTAAAGACAGAAAACAGTGCAAATAGTGAAAATCACAATAGGTTGCAATGGGCCTAGGGGGAACACAAACCATATACTAAAATAGTGGATTGCAAAAGTCGGTTTCCCACCTACCCAAGGGTAGTGTGTAGAGGGGTGCTGGGGGCATAAAAAAACACCAAAGGTAAGTAATAGAACTGTTAGAAATGGGGTTTCTTGTTGGCAAGGGTATGCACCTAAGCCAGGAAGAACCCACCCACTCTAGTCAGGGCAAGGGAGTTACACGTCCAAGATAGCTCCTACCCACCCCCTTGGTAGATTGGCACGAGCAGTCAGGCCTAACCCGGAGGCAATTTGTAAAGCATTTGCACAACACACACAACGCATGTGACGCAAAATGTACACCACAAAGTAAATACAACACTGAGCTATGTGAAAATAAACTGTATTGTACAAAACATAATTAGACCAACATTACACATTAATAATACCCTGCTACCTTAGCAGTTGTCAGAACGTTACACAAGTTACTAATACTCTGCAAGAATACGCAGTTGTCACATTAGAACACGTAAGTACTCAGGATTCTGCAACATAACCAGTAGTCAGGAATTACAGTAAGAATTCTATGCACTTGTCATGAATACCTCATAAATACCCATAAAAGGAACATTAGAGAACATATCACAAGTTATAAAAAATTCATATCAGCATATCATGCCCATAAAATGAACATCAGCACATATATGTAATGTCAGGGAAGCAGGTAGAAACATATAACCCCCAAAGGTTCATATGAGGCTCACTGAGGCAATATTATCTAGAAAGTACCTGGTTTCCTGAAGAAGAGGCCCCCCCAGTGCCTAGAAGTGGAGCATGGGGGGGCCCCCGGCGCTCCTGTGCACACAATGGGGGCCACTCAGTGCTCCTGGGGGAGAGGGGCGGTAGGCAGCCTCTCCACGCGATAAATGGGCCCCTCGGGGGCCCGCAATCTTGGTGGGGGCCTGCCTCGGCCTCCTCACACCCTGTCCACAGGGTGGAGGCCAGGTGAGGCCCAACAAACAATTATGGGGCGAGAGGAAGGGGGCCTCCGTCCCTACCCTGTTTTTTGAGAAAAATGTGCTCGGTGTAAAGGAAGTAGCGTTCTGCTCCTACGGCAGCGATCAGGGGAAGGGGGCATTCCCTCGCCTTCCCCCGAGTCAAAACATCAGCCAAAAAAGGTCAGAAAAATAAGGAGGCAAAAGGAAAAAAGTGTGGGGAATGACCCTGAAAAAAGGCCAGGTCCAACAAGAACCCACCCCAGAGCCTAGGAAAACAGGAGTAAATCTCAATAAGTTTCGTAGAACTCTCAAGTTGTGATAGAAGATAATGTAAGAACCAGAAGAGACTGTAAGACACCAACAATGGATTCCTGGACCTGAAAACCTGTAGCCCCTGCTAACCCGGATGAAGGTGCAAAAGAAGAACCACAGTTGAGGAAGAACAGTCAGTACTGTACCCCAACAGACGGATGCGAGTTGCTGGTTGTTGCAGATGATGTCCCTACTCCGGATGGATGATTGCAGTCTGGTCGCTGGATTCCGCCAACAATGCTTGGCACATGCAAAGCACGTGATTAGTGGAAAATGGCGCTGCCCGGGACCAGGAGGGACCTGGTGGCCTCTACCCAGAAGGGGGAGGTAGAGGGGGCTCTTAGCAACTCAGAGAGCCCTCAGAAGACCAAGCAGCACGCACGGGAGTCCCACAGCATGGGGACAAAGAAGGTGCAAATGAAGATCTATGCAGCATGACACAAAAGGATCCCACACCGCTGGAGAGCCACTCAGGAAGCTGTGCGTCACAGGATGGAGTTCTGTGTACGAAGAACTTCATGGCATACAAGCCTTGGCGACTGCAAATCAGCTCTTACCTCCACCAAGGTTGGACAGCTGGACTTTGGGACTGTCAAGGTCACTTTAGTCCACCACCCGTGTTCCTGGATCCATGCTCGTCGTCAGGAGAGGGGACCCACGTCACCAGTTGTCATTGCAGAGGGGTGCCTGCTGAAGCAGGGAAACGACTCCTTCACTTTAAGGGTGTGGGAAAGTACCATCTTTCTTGGCATGTTACCCCCAATGTCTGCCTGATTGTCAGTGTGTTTTGACTGTGTCACTGGGATCCTGCTAGTCAGGACCCGAGTGCCTATGCTTTGTGGCCTGCCTGTCAGTATGTTTTACTGTTTTGTCAGTATGCTTGACTGTGTCACTGGAGTCCTGCTAATCAGAACTCCAGTGCTTATGCTCTCTCTGTTTACAAATTTGTCACTATAGTCTAGTGACTACATATTTCACTCCAAATTGGCATACTGGACCCCCCTTTTAAGTCCCTAGTATATGGTACCTAGGTACCCAGGGCATTGGGGTTTCAGGAGATCCTTATGGGCTGCAGCATTTCTTTTGCCACCCATAAGGAGGTCATACAAACACTTCTTCAGGACTGCCATTGCTATATGTCTAACCTTCAGACCCTGAAGGTTAGGTGCATAGTACCTGTTTGTGAGGACACCCCTGCACTAGCAGAGGTGCCTCCACATCGTCCAGGCCCATTTTCCCAGACTTTGTGAGTTCGGGTACGCCATTATAAGTCTGCAATATATATAGGTCAATACCTATATATAGCTTCACAGTGGTAAGTCAGAAAATGGCCATGTGAGGTGTCTAAGAATTGGAAATTGTACCCACAAACTGATTCTGGTATTGGGGGCCCAAATCCATGCACCCTGGGGGCTCCACCATGGCCCGCTGTCCTGCCAAACCAGCTCTCTGAGGTTTCCACTGCAGTCCCAGCTACTGCCACCTCACAGACAGGCTTCAGCCCTCCTGGAGCTTGAGCAGCTCAATCCCAGGAAGGCAGAACAATGCATTTCCTTTAGGAGAGGGGTGTTACACCCTCTCCTTTGGAAATAGGTGTCACAGGCATGGGAGGGGTATCCTCTCAGAGCCTCTGTAAATGCTTTGAAGGGCACAGATGGTGCCCTCATTGCATATGCCAGTCTACACCAGTTCAGGGACCCCCAGTCCCTGTCCTGGCATGAACTGGACAAAGGAAAGGGGAGTGACCATTCCCCTGTCCATCATCACCCCAGGGGTGGTGCCCAGAGCTTCTCTAGAGTGTCCCTGGGTTCTGCCATCTTGTTTTCAGGATGGTCAGGGAACTCTGGGAGCATCTGTAGGAGGCTGGCCTGGTTTGTAGTGGGTACCAATGGTACTTATACCTTATACCGGGTCCAGTTATCCCTTATTAGTAGAGTGTAGTAGTGTTCTAGCAGCTTAGGCTGATAGAGGTAGCTATAGCAGAGCAGCCAAGGCTGAACTAGGAGACATGCAAAGCTCCTGCCATACCACTATATTATACAGGTACTATATCATAAGAAAGACAATACTCATAGTTACTAAAAATAAAGGTACTTTATTTTAGTGACAATGTGCTAAAAATATCTCAGTGGATATACTCCCTTAGGAGGCAAGTAACATACACAAAATATACACAACTAACCAAATCAGGTAAGTAAAGCAGTCAGAAAGTAGTGCAAACACTGTAAAACACAATAGAATGCAATAGGCCTAGGGGCAACACAAACCATATACTAAGTAAGTGGAATACGAACCACAAATGCACCCCTAGGCAAGTGTATTGTGTACAGGGTCGCTAGGAGTGTAAGAAAACACAAAGGGTGTAAACGAGACGCCACCCCAGGACCCAGGAAAGCAGGAGTAAAGTACTACTATCTCCCCCAAAACACACTAAAGTTGTGATAAAGGATTTTGCAAGGACCACACCAGACTGCAAATTACTGAAGACGGATTACTAGCCCTGAAGACCTGTAAATGAAGGGGACCAAGTCCAAGAGTCACTAAAGTGTCCAGGGGTGGTGCAGGAGCCCAGTAAACCCCAGATGAAGGTGCAAAATGACTGCCTCCGGTTGGAAGAAGATGTTGGTTTTGCATCAACGAAATGAGGTAGGAGGTTCTGCTTTGTGCAGAAGATGTCCCACGGTGTGCTGGTGGATGCAGGGTGGTTTCCTCTGCAAAATATCACAAACAAGCCTTGCTACATGAAAGAGTTGCGGTTGAAGAAAAAGGGTGTTGCCCAGGCCCAGGAAGGACAAGGATGTCGCCACTCAGGAGAGGAGACAGAGGGGGCCCTCAGCAACATAGGGAGCCCACTGGAAGGAGGGAAGCACCCGCAAGAGTCCTTGAACACGGGTTCAAGAAGACTGAACATGGCGGTCATCTCAACACTGCAAAGAGAGGTCCCACGACACTGGAGGTCAACTCAGGGAGCTGAACATTGCAGGATGTAGTGCTGGGGACATAGGCTCAGCTGTGCATGTAGGATTTCTTAGAAATGTGCACAGAAGCCCTTGTAGCTGCAGATCACACGGTGAACAGGATTACTGCCTGGTGGGGGGAGGCAAGGACTCACCTCCTCGAAAGTGAGACAGTTGGACCACTGGACAGTCCGGGTCACTTGGGTCCACCACCTGTGTTCCAGAGGTCACGCTCATCAGGATGAGAGGGGACCCAGAATACCAGTGAGGCAGTAGGTATAGGTACGAAACATGACATAGGTACTCCTTCTCAATTAGAAATGACAGCTTATTAAATGTAATACGGAATCCCCAATGTTACCCATGAGAGGGGTAGGCCTTGCAGTAGTGAACAACGAATTTGAGAATTTTTCAATACAAGGACATGGAAAACTCAAAAGTATATGTCCTGCCTTTTATTAACATTGCACCATGCCCTATGGGCTGCCTAGGGCCTACCTTAGCGGTGACTTATGTAATAAAAGGGCAGTCTAAGGCTTGGAAAGGGCTTCTAAATGACAAGACAACATAGCAGTGTAACACTCCATTCAGGCTGCAATGGCAGGCCTAGAACACTTTTTAAAATGTTACTTAAGTGAGTGGCACAAGCAATGCTGCAGGCCCAACAGTAGGATTTAAGGTATAGGCCATGGGTACATGAAGTGAACATTACTAGAGACTTATAAGTACATTTTATATGCCAATGAGGTATATACCAATAAATTCATGTCTGAGGGTGTAAGCACGGGTACTTTATTACTGGTCAGCAGTGGTAAAGTGCTCAGAGTCCTAAGGCCCACAAAAAGATTCATCTAAAAGTGACAGAAAAAAAAGGCAAAAAGATTGGGGGAGACCATGCAAAGAGGGCCGTTTCCAACAGGGCAACACAATAACCTCAGATCTAATACATAGTCACATATTTCCCATATTATACATCACCCAATAGGAGAGAAGCACTTTCCCGAAATAATGGGCAAAAGATCAGGGCCAGAGACCATGATATCATCCTTGAGATGGAGTCATTCCAATGCCATTATTGACCAGGGGCCAGGGTAGCAAAGTGAGTCCAAAGCAGCTCCCAGTAGTCTTTCAGCGTAGTGACTCTAGGAAGCTAGAATATTTCAGACTGTTGTTCACACAAGGTCACATCTTAAAGTCAGTCCAAGAACAGAGTCCTTCCCACCTTCCCACACCATATCAACCCTGTTTTTACCCAGAAGCAACATATTAACAGTGAGTTTACATTAACACCTTCGGAACATGTTTTACATATCCCATGCCAGAGGTGAGCTGTAAGTTATGTTCAGTCATGTCACCCACATCTGCCATAACCTGCTCCAGAAAGTGGCGACTGCCAGGCAATTCCAGGCAAGTTAAAGAAACCTGCCCCTCAAACACAACAACGTTTGCATCTAGTGTTGTCTACTTTGCCAGACTTGTCAGGGACAAATATACACAATGGAGGAATTTATAATGTATCAATCAATACCAGCCCTTAGGAGATACATCTTTAGTTTCCTGACAGCAGTATTTCCACATCTGATCCATAATGTCTATGCCCAGATCCACCGACCACCTCATCTGTGCCCAGGAGGAGGCTCCACCATCTGTTTCATAACTGTAGTGTACATTCTGGTAATAAGCTTGTTAGGGTGGGGTGGATATTAAAATTGACAACACCGGCCAGTTACTATACGTAATGACATCTAGCAGTGTTTCAGCTGTCTCACCTAAGTGTAGTGAAATGTTATGAATTCATGATCAATAAATAGATCCACTAGTGTGATAATATGTTTCCCATTAAGTGAGGTCCACAAACCGGAGGTATGGTCTAGCTGGAAAAGTGATAATGAGCAATGGTATGTGGAGAAAGTAGGGCATCAAGAGATCACAGATTGACATCAATCTAGTCAAAGTCCATGCAGTACTTCGGACTGTAAGTATTCACAGGTTGGTCTAGTGAATTGAACATATGGTGCTGGCTGTAACAGAATCGGGTGTATCCACCATTTCTCGAGAGCGATGTGATTTAATTTAATTTAAAAAAAAAAAGCTTTTTAGCTCTGGGAAGGGGAGGGTCACTTTGGGACCCCACCTCCAGAGCTAAGTGGTCAGGGTCTCCCTACCATGGCCCTTTTCCTTTGTTTTGCATTTTCTTCTGTGACCCGGCTTAAGCTGAGTCCCAAGATGGCTGACAACACTTCCTTGTTTGAAGTGTGGGCAGCCAATCGAAGCTGTGCATTCCCCTGCACAAACTCATCATTATTCACAAAGTCCCTGTGGCCAGAGATATCTAAATTTATCTTCCCATTAATATCTCCAAAGTACTGTATGGATTTACACCAAATAAACAAAAGCACAATCTGTGTATCGGAAGCTAGCTTTCTGCCATCCAGCGGTTCAGGCTGTTGTATCTAAAGGTCCTACATGGGAAACACAACTTCATTGATCCCCCTTTTTCTCGGCACCCTCTTGACGGATCACCACAAAACTTTCTATGTATAACAAGAATCACATGGGCACATTTTAAGGATAATTTCGTGAAGGTTCGTCAAACGATGCCAAAGATATAGGCAAGTCAAAAAACTATTTTTCTATGGAAACATGGTCATAACTATACCTACCTAGTGGCGACCACGACTAGATAATATATATATATATATATATATATATATATATATATATATTTATATATATAAATATCTTCTGTTGCACTAAAAACCACAGCACCACTAACACAGTGGGTGCCCCAAGTGTGAAGATGACCTCACAATATCTTCATTTCTCCCAAACAAAAGTTGTGCACTTTAGGAGGCCTTCACAATGTTTATTTGTTCATAAATATGAATATTTTCAACAATTTGAATGAAATCAGTAGTCTCTACTACATGAACTTACGTCTTTAGCAAATGGAAACAGAAATCAATCAACATAAATTGAAGCATTTTCCAGGAGACTTTCTTGGGAGGATACTATTGGACACCCTGGTGGTACCTGGGCGTCTTTGTGTATCTTCTGCAAGTGGTAAAAGGTTGAGATCCATGGATGATCCACTTTCAGAAGCTAAAATTCTTCATACTCAAGGGTTCCACATGATCACCATTTCTCCAATAGATCATACCATTCTTGAATGCTGTTCAGATATTGCTCCATAGTGTGTTCCTCTAATTGTCTCAGTGCATCTCTGACATATTGGTCTCTAGTCTGGAGGAAAATGCTACCCCCTTTGTCTGCAGGTTTAATGATTATATTAGCAACATTCTTCAGACTTAATACTGCTTGCAACTGTTCTCTTGTCAAATTGGTTTTGTGTTGCAATATTTTCGAACATGATCAAGATTACTGCTTCATGAAAACAGGTAATTGCAACATGAGGAGTCTGTGGCATGTGTGTCAGTAAAGTCTCTAATATATGAACTCAAGTCTTTGATAAATGGAGACAGAAACTGATCTGTATATATGTTTTTTGGAAAAATACACATTATTAATATCATGTAAAATAGATTTTTTTAAAACAATAATAGAATATTATATATATGTATATATAAATATACACACACATGTATTAAAGTGTGTATGTTTATATAAGTATATGCATATTTAATATTACATGTTAGTTAAGTGTATTTAATATACATTTTATTAATTTTATGTATTAAAATATTTTAGATCTAATATTTGAAACTATATATATTTTTAACAATCGTTTTGTCTTATTTGTAAAAATATTAGTGTGAAACAATATTTGTTTCAATATTTGTGTACTTACCATTATAAGTGTAGGGTGAACAATATTTGTGTCACTGATATTTTTTACATGATATTTGTGTGTCACAATACTTTTTTAATCAATGCTATGCCAGTGATCCGGGTGCAGGCTAAAAGGCCCTTGGTGAGGTCTACCTACAGTGCAATACCTTAATCCAAGTCCCTCAACCATGAGACATGAAAGAGTTCTTTTTGGTATGCTGTATTGGTAGAAACAAGAGATTTAGGTACAGGAGTGCCAGACATCTGGCAAAAAAAATTTGATGTCTAGGTTCTGATCTGAAGAACAAGGGAAGAGAATACATCTAACTCTTTGGGCAGAAGCGTAACACCAACAGAATACATGATCAGTTACCGGCATTATTCAATGTTTATCTTTAACTAGCTTGATCCCATCTATGTGAATATGTTGTGTATGATTGCAGTGAAAATATTGGTAACCACAGAGCAGGGCACTCACACTCCGTTCCAGAGCAACAGCTGAATGCCAGTAGCATGCAAAACAGGAAACTGTGGTGCTAAATTACTCCAGCTGAGGAATCCAGTCAGGTGCTTACAAACTATTGCACAATGTTGAGTCTTGAGTAGCTATACAGTTCATGCTCCCCACCATCGGGGATTAGAGGTAGCCAGTTTAGTTGAGTCTGACCCTTTTAGGAAATACTCTAACTAGGTAACAACCACATTATCATTGTGCAGGACCTAAAGTCTGTTGACCTCAATCACATGGTCAGTGGTATTGCATCCCATTGACAAAGGCAATCGGAACATGCTATTTGCCCTGCTAAAATCTGCGACCATTGTACCTCATCCAAGACAAATATAACATAATACTTCGTGCCACAGTGATAGCAACATCCAAGTTGATTGTCATGAAGAACACTATTGTGCTTCAGGCAGTCCTTCACATGTAACTTGAGTAAAGATTAAAAGATTTTAGGAATAGCACCTAGGAGTGGGACAGATCTATAGTTGGGAAAAGTTTTGTTAATCTTTTGTGGGTTTCTTTAAGAAGCTATCAGCTACCAGCCTGATCTGGATGAGAATTTAGGTATATTTGTGATATACAGTAACTGAACATGGGGCCACATGAGAAACCAAGTGTAGGGCAATACAAGCTCATATTACCTAAAGTTCTGTAAGGGCTTAAAAAAGCAAATGTAAATAGTTGTCCTTAAGAAGGAATTAATGGGATTTCAATTGGACATGATAGCATTCTTTATAGCACGGGGTTTACTAATAAAAGAAGGGGTCTACTTTTGAAGACAGACAGACAGAAGGGTGGAAAACATTAAATATAATGTGCTTCCAGCAATATCCTCTCTTCATCACTGCCTTAAGCAAGGGAGGCTGGTAATAAGGGGCAGGTTAGGAGTTGCTCCACTAGTAAAAACTTTAAAAAATCCACTGAGCTGCCTTAACATAGGTCTTGGAGAGGCAAGGTTTGGGCAGTAATCTGGAACTCGAGGGGATCCAGATGCACATGTACCTGACTGGATGAGGGTTTTCTTGACCTGGAGGCACAAGGCAGCATTGTGATGAAATGTTGGTGGACATAACACTTTGTGATGAGGGTATATTTGCTTGCTTTTGGGCATTTAGTTCTGTGGCTCAGGGTGGGGTCCACACAGTTCTGTGAACAGAGAGTAAAAGTTTGAGCCCCTCCCCCACCCAAAGTCAGTATGGATTTGAACTTTTGTTTGGAGGGGATGAGCCGGGGAAGGAGCTAACAGTGCATTTGCCACACATGAGCAGAGCGAGAACTGTGCATTCCAGGCCCTAAAAAGCAAGCAGCTTAAAAGGTCACTCCATCAAACCTGGCTACACAACAAAATAGAATCTTCTAATTTAGATTTTCTTTCTTTCTTGCAATATATTTCTGCACATTGTCTCCATTGTGCACTCTCCTGGAGTGTGTTTGGAATGCTGTCAAAGATGAGACTGTCCACGGCACACCCCAGGTCAGTAAGCAAACTCAAAGTAATAGCTCCTCTGTATAGCACAGTCTACAACCAGGTGCTCTATGGGCCATGCAAATACGATATTGATGTTATAATATAATGTTCCTTATACCAGACAACCTCATTTAACTCTCACTGGTCTCCGTAACAACCTGTTGCCTGACAGGAGTCAGCTGCCTGGTGGGTTTCCAACCTCGTGACCATCCCTAGATTTTCTCTTTCTCCAGCCTGGAAACCAGAAAGATAGAGCTTTTTAAACATTTGAAAAACCAAGCGAGTCATGGATGTAATAAAAAGATGTTTCTGCGGCAAAGGTGATGCAGCTGTTCATTTACACTCTGTTTTGCACAAGAAATGGCCTGTTGCTGGTCATAGGTTCGACTCATGGATGAGCTGAATCAGCCTTTCATCCTAACTAATGAAGGTAACAATAGGACCAGAGACCCTTTCACTGCCAGGTCTTTTCCCCCTCAGGTGCCAAGCCTTTTTTTGGCTATTTGGGGCAGTTTGCTCCTAGGCCCTCATAACTTTTTGTCCACATAAGCTACCCACGCCACATTTGCGTACTTTTTTTCCAACATCCTAGGGATTCTAGAGGTACCGAGATGTTTGTGAGTTTGCCTGAAGGAGACCAGGAAATTAGCCAAAATACAGCAAAAAGTGTTTTTTTTTCAAAAAAATTGGGAAAAAGGCCTGAGGAAGAAGGTTTGTTGTTTTTTCCTGAAAATGACACCAAGAAAGGGTTTATGGTGCTAAATTCACCAGCTTTACAGCTTTCAAGAACAGGCAGACTTGAATCAGAAAACTACATTTTTCATCTCAATTTTGGCATTTTACTGGGACATACCCAATTTGTATTACTGTGACACCAAAAACACAACACGGACACATCACATTTTCCCAAAGAAAACTGACCTGTTTTTTGCAAAGTGGCTAGCTGTGGATTTTGGCTTCTAGCCACCGGCACATAGGGAAACCCACCAAACCTGTGCATTTTTTGAAAACTAGACACCTAGGGGAATCCAAGATGGGGTGACTTGTGGGGCTCTCACCAGGTTCTGTTACCCAGAATCCTTTGCAAACCTCAAAATTTGGCCAAAAAAACACTTTTTTCCTCACATTTCGGTGACAGAAAGTTCTGGAATCTGAGAGGAGCCACAAACTTCCTTCCACCCACCATTCCCCCAAGTCTCCCGATAAAAATTGTACCTCACTTGTGTGGATAGGCCTAGTGCCCACAAAAGGAAATGCCCCAAAACACAATGTGGACACATCACATTTTCCCAAAGAAACAGCTGTTTTTTGCAAAGTGCCAAGCTGTGAATTTTGGCCTCTAGCTCAGCTAGCACCTAGGGAAACCCACCAAACCTGCATATTTTTGATAACTAGACACCGAGGAGAATCCAGGATGGAGTGGCTTGTGGGGCTCTCACCAGTTCTGTTACCCAGAATCCTTTGCAAACCTCAAAATGTGGCCAAAAAAACAATTTTTCCTCACATTTCGGTGACAGAAGGTTCCGGAATCTGAGAGGAGCCACAAATGTCCTTCCACCCAGCATTTCCCCAAGTCTCCCAATAAAAATGGTACCTCACTTGTGTGGGTAGGCCTAGTGCCCACGAAAGGAAATGCCTCAAAACACCATGTGGACACATCAAAATGATCAAATACTAAACTTCCTGTTTTTTGAGGGGGTGGGGACCTGCGTTTTTGGTCCTGGGCTCAGCAGTCATATAGGAAAACCTACCAAACCCAAACATTTCTGAAAACTAGACACCCAGGGGAATCCAGGAAGGTGTGTCTTGCGTGGATCCCCTAATGTTTTCTTACCCAGTATCCTCAGCAAACCTCTAATTTAGCTAGAAAAATCAAATTTTTCCCACATTTCCGTGTGGGATCACTGCACAGGGACAAATTTCCTACCACCCAACTTTCCCCTCAGTCTCCCAGTAAAAATGATGCCTCACTTGTGTAGGGGGGTCAAGTGCCTGTGACAGGGAAGAGCCAAAAACATGCCGAAATTGAGGGGGAACCAGAGTGGGTTCAAAAGGGCAGATTGAAAAAAAAACATTTTTAGGCTGACAAGTGCAGCAGAATTTTTATCGGTATAGGTGAGATGATGCTGGGTGGTAGGAATTTTGTGGATTCCTGCACATTCCAGAGGTTCCATCACAAAAATATGGGAAAAATGTGTGATTTCCAGCAAAGTTGGAGGTTTGCAGGGCATTGTGGGTAAGAAAATGGTGCGAGATGCATGTGAAGCACACCACCCTGGAATCACCCAGATGATTAGTTTTTAGATGTGTCTAGGTCTTGTGGAATTTTCTACATGGGAGCGTCCCAAAGTCCAAAAAGTGCAGCACTCACCATTCCAAGTGGGACGATTTTGAAAGTTAGCCAAGCTCTCATGGCCCAAATGTAAAACCAAAACCCATACTGGTTGGTAGCCACCACCCCACTATTTTATTTTTAATTCCCTGGCATCTAGTATTCTTTCTGCCCCCCTAGGGTGTGGATGGGGGTAATTGGCCCATCTGCCCACTGGTGAGCACAACAACTTTGGCCCCATTTATTTGGGGTGGGGCTAAGGTCATACCCCCACCCTCTTATTTTGCAAAAAATAAAAATCCATGGTCTCTGGTGGGCTGGCTTTCTGCCAACCTTGGGGGCAGATGGGCCGTCCAAAAATAGGCCAACAGTAATGTGCCCCCATGGGGAGAGACCCTTGCCCAATGGGCTGCCCCCGAAACAAAACACACACATACATACACAGCAATCCCTGGTGCCTAAGTGGTTTCTGCCCCCCATGTGCAGATAGGCCTAATATAAATAGGCTGATTTGCCCCCAGGGCAGCGATCCTTGCCTAAGGGGTTGCTCCCCTTGCATGAAATTGCGCAAAAACAAAATCCTTCGGACCTACTGGTTTCTGCCCCCCTTGGGGTAAGATCGGCCTAGTAAAAATAAGCTGATCTGTCCCCAAGGGTGGAGGAAATGGCCTAAAGACAATTTGCCCACCAGAGGAGCGACCCTTGCCTAAGGGGTCGCTTCCCACATATAAAAAAATAAAATAAACAACAAATAAAATCCCTTGTGTCCACGTTTTTCTGTCCCCCCCGGGGGCAGATCGGCCTAATTACAATAGGCAAAAATGGCCTACTACAAATTTGCCCCCCCCAGGGGAGTGACCCTTGCCTAAAGGGACGCTCCCCTCACGTGAAACTGACAAAAAAATCCCTGGTGTCTAGTGGCAGATTGGCCTGATAGAAATAGGCCGATCTGCCCCCAAAGGGTGCAGAAATGTCCTGAATACAATTTGCCCCCCAGGGGAGTGACCCTTGCCTAAGGGGTTGCTCCCCTTATGTATAAATATAAATAAAAACAAAATTCCCTGGTGTCTAGTGGTTTCTGCCCCCCTGGCGGGCAGAAAAGGCCTAAAAGTAATTTTGCCCCCAAGGGAGCGACCCTTGCCTAGGGGGTAGCTCCCCACATATAAAAAAATGAAACAAAAAAAATATTATCCCTGGTGTCTAGCGGTTTCTGCCCCTGCGGGGGCAGATCGGCCTAATTATAATAGGCCGATCTGTCCCCAGGGCAGAAATGGCCTGAAAATAAATTGTCCCCCCCCCGGGGAGCTGCCCTTGCCCAAGGGTCCGCTCCCCTTATTCCAAAACAACATCAAAAAAAAAAAAAGCTCCCTGGTGTCTAGTGGGCATTTCTGATGCCAGAAATGCAGAGAGAGACATCAAAGGAAAGGAAAGGAAAGGCCTTTCCTTTCCTTTGATGCCTCTCTCTGCCCCTCCACGTGTTAGGAGGAGAAATGCTTTTGCATTTCTCCTCCGGAGGGGTAGGCCTCTGATTAGGTCAGTGCGCGATCGCGCGCTGACGTCATCAGATGCAACGGAGGGGTCACGGGGGCGGGGGTGGAAAGGGAAGCGATTCCCCTTCAATCCCTGCGGGAATGCGAGGACCCTGGGGGGAGCACTAGCGCTTCCCCCAAGGGCCCCTACTTGGACATAATGGTTACGTCCTGGGCACCCAAGCAGTGCTGCCCAGGACGTAACCATTACGTCCGAGGCACCCAAGGTGTTCAATTGAGTAAATACAATTAGGTACTAAGGATATATATATATATATATATATACAATGGGCTAACATCGCCAATCATACTTCAGACACAGACAAATAACTACCGTTCAGACTGGTAACTGCTCAGCCTGCTACCACAGCGCATGGAAGTCAATAGGTATTAGCGCTGCAGAAGCACACTTTCCTGATTATGATATCACCTCTTACCCTCAGGTAGGTAAAACTATAGGCCATCTGTTCATTTTAGAAGTCTAAAATGGCCCAGAAAATGTACTTAAAGAGCACTTATACTATTGCTGTTTTTATTACTTTGTCAGTGATCATTTATCGTTAAAACATCTCAAGCTCCTCCTGTGTTGGATGGGTTGGGTAGCTCCCAGAGCACAGAACGTTCCTGCTCTGCCCTCAACTGGCACATCTCAGAGAGTCGTCATTTGCGCGTTCTTCTGACCTCCTGCAGCCGTGTTGTTCCCAGGTCTTGTTCGTCTGCTTGTCTCCAATAAAATACCCTTTCCCAATACACCTAAGGACCTAGGTGTATTTCTACTGGCCTTTGCTTGAGAGGTAAAGGTCAAAGAGAATTTTGTGCTGCTGCAGCTTTAAGTCTGTGTGTACATGCAGGGTAGACAGTGAGGGGTGTGCCTGTATTACTGCAGAGTTTGATTGGATGAGTGCGGGAGAGCAGTGTGCATAATGTGTACAGGGTGGGAAATGAGAGGCCACATTCAGTGCTAAGACTGTATGAGTACTGGATGTGCCTTTGGGAGTGTTGTGAATGGTCTGCTTGTCTCAGTGAAGAGTGAGTTGTGTGACTGTAGGAATACAGAGTAATATGCCTTCATGAGTGCAGGGTGTATGGTGTGAATGCACTAGATGAGAGGTACGCCCTTGTGGGTGGTATGCTTGTGTGAATGTACGGTGAGGAAGGCAGTTTGCATGTATGATTGCTGGATGAACAGAGTGATGACTGTGTGAGTGGTGTGTCTGTGTGAGAGCATGCCGATTGGTGTCTTGATGAGTCCATTTATACTTTTTTTCCAGATTTCCTTGAAATATATGCTGAAAATGAATCATCTGCACCCATTTTCTCTTGCATTTTCTTGCAGGGGACAAACCCCCTCATTGCCCCTCTGCACATATGATACAAGCTCGAATCTCATATTCATCCTAAGGCTTTCTGCCCCACCAATTTTAAAATGCACCAGCTGTCACTGGCCTTAAGGTCAGCCAGTTCTTCTGAAAACCAGGGAACCATGGTCTCTCTCTTGAAAGATACGTATCAGGCTTGTTGACAGCTAATTAGACAAAATGGGATAGGATTTACTGGTGGAAGCAACGTGAAGCAGGTGACAGAGTAGTATTCAGAAGTCCAATACATTATATTTAGACCATACACTAGAATTGCAGTGCCATCAGACCTTAATGTGATTTCTACTGAATTATGCAGTTTAAAATTAAAGAGCAGTACTTGCGGCATCATTCCGAGTTTGTCATTTGAACCGCCACAACCACAATACGGTGATGGGGAGGTGGCCATCAAGCCGGCAGCCTCACCCCTGTTGTATTACAATGTTTCCACCGGGCTGACCGGCAGAAACATCATATTATGATGTTTTCGCTGGTCAGCCCGGTGGAAACAATCAGTGTCATTAGCCTCGATCCCTCAGGGAGCCGGTGCCAATGCCGTTGCACACAGCACACTCAGAATGAGCACTGTCTGCTTTTGCAGACAATGTGCATTCTGAGGGTGCTGACAGGGGGGCCCCTTCACAACCCACAACATGGGCATGGGCAGTGCAGGGGGCCTCCCTGTGGCCCCCAACTCTACCTTTCTGCCAGCCTTTTCTGGCAGGGACCCTGTCATGGAAAGTCTGGCAGATAGGAAAGTCATGCTCAGCAGGGCAGTGCCGAACTCAGCACTACCGTGGCTGACCACAACTTTGACCACTGTCAACTCATTGGGATCTGTGATCCCAGCACAGATAGCGGTCCCCTGGTGGTCCAACCATCAGGATTGTAATCTGGAGGTTGGCCCGCCAGGATTGCGATGGACCACCAAACTCGTAATGAGGGTCTCAATAATTTCTTAAATCGTCCAAATCAATGGAAGAGGTAGAGGAACATTAATGATTGTGGAGTAAACTATGTTAAGAATTTACCAGCCATCAAACACTAACCTCAGAAGGTGAGTGGAAATAGATTTAATTATTTTGGCGGGGTCATTCTATTCCATGGTGTATGTGCTACAGTGATCTAGCCTGCTTTATACCATACAACCATAGGGTTATTGACATGTAGAAAATTACCAAGGAGCATCAAAAATATTCTGAATCAAGCTTAAGATAGAATTTTCAGATAGGAGACTGAAGTCACAAGATCACCGTTCTGAAACGAACAAGAAGGCAAAAGAAGCCTAGGTGAATATATCATTGTAGCCTCGTGCTCTGGAAGCAAAGACACATTTAATTGAAACTTGGCTAGATGAAACCCATTTTACCAAAAACATGTGACAATTGATATTCATATGGTCTCAGCGGTTGTTTGCTCAAGAAACACAGTACTTTCATGGTCCTGCAGCTCCCAGGGCATATAAAATGCTGCAGCTGTGGACTGTGATGTTCACTCATCTTCGACTGCCCTTTCCCGAACTCCTGGGTTCCAGGCTGCTGCTCTCTTCTCCTCAAACACCAAAATGGCAATCACCTGCCTAAGGGTTTGCAGCAGCATTCTGCATTGCAGTTTGTCTGGTTCAAGTTTGCAATCTCTTTCCTTTCCTTTTCCATCATTGCTGTTTCATTCATGGATCCTACCCGCTTTTCCCAATATATTATATATTTTTCCTGTCATGTGCTGTTCGATGTCTTTCATTTTTTCCTCATTTTGTCACTATAAAAAAACTCTGTCTGGTTGGAGGGCTCATTGCAACAAAGCTGTGTTCCTTACATTGTTTCCATGTACTCAATTCTTATGTTCAGTAGATTTCTACTGATGGTTTCATTTCCTGATTCCTGACTATTTCAATCCTTGAGATTGTTTTATGCCTTTGGCTTTTTCCTCCAGAGAAGGTGGCAGCTTCTCAAGAGCACTTGCCTACCACATATTTCAGTGTGTGGTGGCATTGTGGCTACTGGAGACAACCATCCTTACCTCGAACAGCTAAAGACTTAGATCTTGCATACTGCTAAGTGTCTAGTCCTGAACAGCACCAAGGTGGCCTTAGAGGTAGCTCTCTCCCACTTGAAGAAAATCAGTGATTCTGTTAAAAAAATTACTAAAGTTCTACACTACATTGACAGGTGTGCATTTTAGCCACAAGAGTGTTGTGTCGGTTGAAACCTCAGTCCCAAGAAGTTTGTATCTGCTAAGTGGTGTGTTACACCTCCTGCCTACGAGAGCAGAAACCTGGGATGTAATGAAACAGCAGAAAACATGAATAGATTTTGAAATATGACATTGAAGTTTCAAATGACTTAAAAGATCATGAGACTGATCCCATAAATATAGCTAAATCTAGCAATGTGTGGAGTAACAGACCTCTCAAAAGAAGAAGTATTTGCCCAACAGTGGCCAACAAAAACACAATTATATAAATGTGTGTTGAGATCGCGTTATGAGACAGCCTGCGTTTCCAAGTATTTTATTTAAGTTACAAGTGTACACAGTACAGCCACCACAACAGAGCTTGCTTCTCCTGCCGCTCTCCTCCAACTCCCACTGTTGCCTGGTTGCAGTCATTCCCTGTGATGTACCCAAAAATCCATCAGGTACATTACAGTTAAAGACACCTTACAACACATTTTCCCCCCAAATAAATATGTGAACATTTATTAACAAAAAAACTTAAATACATGACAATCCAATCTGCTATATGCGTTACCCACATTTCTTGCACGGACCATAAAAGTGCAATAGCAGTGTGGTCACTACAACAATCACATATGGTCCTTAAGATACTCTGGTCTCCTTCTCATGCAGACCTCCCTGTGTGGAGAAGTGATTTTATGATGCTGAACTATTTCCCTTTTATCTCCCAACTCACAATCATGTAGTTTGGCTTCTATCATTTTAGAATTCCAGTCACACTTAACCAATCTAGACATGCTCCAGACCTCTCCATTTTTCAGAGTTACTACATTTTTCTTTAGCTCCTTGATCCAAAATGGTCCTATGAACTTAGACTCCCCCTTGGATGACCACCTCGGTTTCTTCCCGAAAACCAACTCCCCTAGTCTCTAGTTCCTGGCCACAGCACCAAGTTTATTATCAAATCGTTCTTTATACCTCCTCTAATACATGAAAACGTTGCTCCCATCCACACTCTCATTGTTACCATGACATCCTAACCACTTGGGATTCAACTTAGATCCCGCCACTCGTCCCCTCAAACATTGAAACGGAGATTTATTTGTTAAAATGTTTGGAGTGGTGCGATGAGCCCACAGCTTATCTCTCAAAATGCTTTTGAACACTCCTCTATTTGTTATGGCTGACTGGGCACAATCCCTTTCAAGCCCATTCATCTTTTTTACAAGACCATTAGCTTGCGGAGCATAAAGTGCTGTACGTTGATGTTCTATTGACAGATCCTCCAACAATATTTTCATTCCATCAGAAACAAATTGTACCCCATTGTCAGTGACAATTATTTTGGGAATGCCTTCCGAAACAAATACATCTTTTAAAAAATCTACCACAGTCTTAGTGGTAACTGATCCAACACAACAAGTGGAAACCCATTTTGGCTTATAGTCCACAAGGACCAACACATATCTCACATTAAGGTTAAATAAATTCAAAGGTCCTACAATGTCCAGGCTTAGTTTGAACCAAGGTTCATCAAGTACTTCTGTGGGAGATAAAGATGCTGTTCTTACCATTTTAGTTTTGTCACTGTTGGCACATAACCAACAATCCCTCACTAAGGGGGTCATTCTGACCGCGGCGGACGGCGGTCGCCGCCCGCCACGCGGTTCCCGCCGAAAGACCGCTCCGCGGTCAAAAGACCGCGGCGGTCATTCTGGCTTTCCCACTGGGCTGGCGGGCGACCGCCGAAAGTCCGCCCGCCAGCCCAGCGGGAAACACCCTTCCCACGAGGACGCCAGCTCAGAATTGAGCCGGCGGTGTGGGAAGGTGCGACGGGTGCAGTTGCACCCGTCGCGAATTTCAGTGTCTGCTAGGCAGACACTGAAATTCTTTTTGGGGCCCTCTTACGGGGGCCCCTGCAGTGCCCATGCCATTGGCATGGGCACTGCAGGGGCCCCCAGGGGCCCCGCGGCACCCCCTACCGCCATCCTGTTCCCGGCGGGAGAACCGCTAGGAACTGGATGGCGGTAGGGGATGTCAGAATCCCCATGGCTGCGGAGCGCGCTCCGCCGCCATGGAGGATTCTCAAGGGCAGCGGAAAGTCGGCGGGACACCGCCGACTTTCCGTTTCTGGCCGCGGCTGAACCGCTGCGGTCAGAATGCCCAGCGGTGCACCGCCAGCCTGTTGGCGGTGCTACCGCCGACCTCCGCCATGGCGGTAATTACCGCCAGGGTCAGAATGACCCCCTAAATGTTCTGCTTCTTTGTCAAGCCCTGGCCAATACTTTTCTCATATTCTAGCTTTAGTAAGATTCCCACCTAGATGCCCTTCATGTGCAAGATTCATTATTTTGTCTCTTAACCCTTCCGGCAGAATCACCCGATCTGATTTGAAAACTTGATCTTCCTAGATGCTTAATTCATCGCTCTCTCCCCAAAAGGTTTGCACCTCCATGTTCAAATTCTTCTGATCAGGCCATCCACTCACTATCATGCATTTTATTTCTGCTAAAACAGCATCTTCCTCGTCCTCTCGACACCACTCTTCCTCTATCAATCAATCAAAGAGACTTATAGAGCGCGCTACTCACCCGTGAGGGTCTCAAGGCGCTTGGGGGGAAGTGTGGGGGGGAAGGGGGATCACTGTTCGAACAGCCAGGTTTTAAGGCTCTTCCTGAAGAGTAGGAGGTCCTGGGTCTTGTGGAGGTGGGTGGGGAGGGAGTTCCAGGCTTTATCTCTTCCTGAGATAAAGCTGAATCCATCACCCACATCACTGAAGTACTCTGTTCCATTAGATCATCTCCATCAACACGCAATCTGGACAAACAGTCCGCTGTGGCATTTCTCAGTCCAAGTAAGTATTCAATCTTGAAGTTAAATTCCAGCACACTCTCCAACCACCTCTTAATTCTGGGAGTAGCTCTATCTGACCCTTTACATGTGAAAATTTGTACCAATGGATTATGATCAGACCTTAATGTAAAAGGTAAACCCCACAAGAAAAACTTTAAATGATGGATAGCCCATACATAAGCAAGTGCCTCTTATTCAATTGCAGAATATTTTCCTTCTGCTCTCTTCAGAGAACGGGAGACAAATGCTATCACCTTGTCTTCGCCATTGTCTACTTGGCTCAAAACTGCACCTAGCCTCTTAATACTGGCATCAGTGGTAAGAATGGTCTTCTTAGCCACATCAAAATGGTTCAAATTTGGCATATTGCCAATTACATTCTTGCCACTCACAAACGCTTTCTCACGTTCATCAGCCCAAATAAATGTGTTTCCTTTCTTAAGCAACATCCTTAGCGGCCTACCCATACTGGCAAAACCTTGAACAAACTTCGAACAATATTCAGCTAAACCTAAAAATGATCGTACACCATCCTTGTCAACTGGAGCGGGTGCTTTGACAATGGATTCAGTCAGACTCATCTTAGGTTTGATACCCTCCCCAGAAATGACATGTCTCAAATATGTCACTGTGTTAACTCTAATTGACATTTCTCCCTTTTTACAGTGAGTGCATCATCTCTCAGTTTCACTAAAACTTCATTTAAAGTAATATCATGAGCCACTTCATTGTCACCATAAATGAGGATATCATCCTGGAAAAACAACACATTCTGAATCCCTTCCAGAACTTTCTTCATTAACCTCTGGAAACAAGCTGCTGCCGATGCTAATCCATACGTTAACCTCTTGAACCTCCAATGGTGTTATGAAAGATGTGAGGTGTTAGGAGTCCTAATGCAGCATTACCTGATGATAAGCTGCCGATAGATCCATTACGCTGAAATTTTTTGCACCTTTAGGCATGGACAATGTCTCTGCTATGTTGTGTAAAGGTTGTCGATCCACCCATATGCGTTGGCTCAAATCCCTCAAGTCAACACATATCCTGATCTTAACACCACAGGAGCCAACCATTCTGATAATTCAATTTCCTCAATAACATAAATTTTCATGAGCTTGTCTAACTCCTACTCCAAGAGGTTCAACATATGATTTTGCACCTTACTTACTTTGTGAACAACAGGCTTGGTGTTATTCTTGAGGATTATTTTGTGTTCAAAATTCTTGAGAACTCCAAGTCGATCCGTAAACACATCAGGGAACTCTCTGATTACATCCTCCCCACCACTTACATCTTCCTCTAACATGACTTGATAAGTGGCATTAGGATTTGATATGATACCCAAATCCTTCTGGTGTCACCAACCTAACAAATTGTCACCTCTTTTGGCCACATAAACTTTCCCTACTGTTTTGCGTCACTTGAAATGAATTCTCATAACAGTGTAGCCAATGAGGTAAATTTTGATTCCTCTGTATCCTCCTGGATTGATATCAGTTTTTTTTAATTGTATGTCAAGTTTCCCACAAATGTGCTCCCAATTCTTATCTCTAACCAACGTACACAGTGATACTGAGTCTGCCAGAACCTTGACCTCCTTGTCATCAACAGTAATTTGACATTCCGTCATTTTTACATGACCAACATCCACATCATCCTCAAGGATTTCATTAGTAGCATCCTGCGATATGCATAATACAGCGTGTTGATGCATATCCTGTAGTTCAAAACTATTTACTTTGACACTCCTGCATACTTTTATGATGTGTCCCCTCTTTCCATAACCCTTACATGTTACATTTCTAGCAAAACAGGAAGGACTATTCGAAAAATGACTTGGATTGCCACATCTGTAACATTTAGTTTTTAAATTGTCATTAGGAGCTTTTGTTGACCTTCCTTTCATTTTCTCTTTATCGTGTGTATTCTTGACACTCAGCATTTCCACTTGGTTGCTTAGATCATAATCGTCTTCTACACCAGTTGCATTCACTTGAGACACATTTGCATTAAGGGGTTTTTCACGCATTTTTCAAACTCAACCTGTTGTGTGTTCCATTCCTTCTACAATGTCCAGCGCTTCTTTCAAAGTTGGATTCTTTGCCAACAATTATTCTTGCACACATGGATTGTTGGTGCAACTTAACAATTGGTCTCTTATCAATGAGTCAGTGAGGTCTCCAAAATCATATGTACGTGCTAAACTCTTAAGTGATGCTATGTAATTTCCTGCATTTTCTGTCTTCCCTTGAATTCTTGAAAAGTATTTGTGTTGTTTCATAACTATGTTTATTTTCGGTCCAAAATGTATTTCCAACATTAACATAGACATCTCAAAAATAACTTGTGGTTCCCCTTCAGCCATTCCTGTAGTAATCTCATCAAGACTTCCATATATGTTACGGCCTTCAATTCCCAAATTGTGTATAAGTACACCTTGTTTCCTCGCTGGAGAGAATTTCTCTCCACCTATCGCTATTATGTAAGAGTCAAGCATTTTTTCCATCTTTTCCAGGGTAATATTGGTTCCCCTGCATCTGAGAGGAATTGTGGAGGTGGTAACATGCTCCCTGCTGCCATTACCAAATTTAAGTGAAATAAATGGGTATGTAATTACTTTATTTTGTTGTGGTGGCTGTGTATGGTCATTTCTTTTTTTTTTTAACTAAATTCTCGATAGCGGCGAGTAATATTTTTAAAGTCTTTTTATTTGTCTGTTTTCCTTAATCACTGTGAGCATTGTTTTGCACTGTTTCTGTGTCCTTTCCTTGTTGTAAGAAATGTTGTCCTCTTTCTGTGTCTGCCCTTTGTTTGCCTCCTTCCTGATTTATTAGATTGCTGTAAGCAACATTGTCCACTTTTTGTTTCTACTGTCTTCCAATATGAACGTCCAGTCCTCTTTCTATTTTTACTTTTCCACCGATACCACTGAAAGCAGCAGCGTCAAGATCCTTCTGTGTGCCGTAATGGATTGATATGGTGAACAAGCAGTGCCGTAATGGATTGATATGGTGAACAAGCAGTGCAGAGTGAAGATAAGTTCATTGAATAATGTTTTCCTGTAATATCTCTTGCAGCATAATCACACATGTCGGTAAAGGCACACATGCACTGCTGTAACGGGAATGCGAGGCTCGCGCACTTGTTAAAAGAAAACCGTGCGCGCTCTATGCTTGCGCTTCTGAAGGTAGCCACATCAAAAGGGTCAAAAACAGCCCAGGGGAATTTTAGAGCTCCAATCAAATGTAAATGTAGAATTTCAATTGACCACTTTGAAGGGTGAGAGGAATCAATTAGAAAAACTCACCGTCCTATTGAGCAAGATGTAACAGATGTTGTTCGAGAAGTTGTTTGACAGTTTCCATGTTCAGGACAAAGCCGGTTTCCACTCGTCGCCAAAATGTTGAGATTGCATTTTGACACAGCCTGCGTTTCCAAGTATTTTATTTAAGTTACAAGTGTACACAGTGCAGCCACCACAACAGAGCTTGCTTCTCCTGCCTTTCTCCTCCAACTCCCACTGTTGCCTGGTTGCAGTCATTCCCTGTGATGTACCCAAGAATCTATCAGGTACATCACAGTTAAAGACACATCAAAACAATGTGACACATTTAATGAGCCATCAAGTAACGCAGGAGAAGTATTTCTTCCAAGTGAACTTAAACACATTTAAGATGAAGCCTTAACCTTTGTGATTAGATCAGATGTTGCATAAGAATAAGGCAATAGTCAGTGGCAGGTGACCCAGGCAAACAATCAATTACATACTTAATAAGTCAAAAAAAGAATGTATTTACAGAAGATTTGTATACCTACCCTAACTGCATGTGTGCATACATTTGACAATATTAATGTACAATGAGCTCTTAGCAGCAACACAACCCCCGTCATTCAGTTAACTTTGCACTCTTTGGAAAAGCAAATAAAGTTTTGAAGTCACTCGAGTGCTGGCTACCAGTTTAAACTCAATGAGATCAAAGAAATAACGGTCAACACTGATGAAACTGTATTGATCCATAATATTAAAATTAAGATTTTTTTCTTGTGAGAATGTACGAAAGAATTAGATTTTGTCAGTCTAACAAAAAAACGATGAACCACTTATGGTATTCTCAGTTGATTTGACTCCTAAAGTTCTTGCTGCTAAAATAAGAAGACAGGTTGCAGTAAAATCAGCAGAACCAGTTTAAGAAACATTCTGAAAGATTTACATTTTAGACTTAATGACAAATTCTCCAATGTCCCGGAGCTCTGCAAATCACAGAGTCCTCAAGAAACCCTGATGTTGCCTTATCACTTATTACATCATTGTTTAATATTAGCAAAGCAAAACTGTTACAAACTAATGAGTTTGGAACAGAAGCTGTGAACATTGATGATAGCTTTGAAGACAGAAGTGAAGAAGTGGAAGACAATCCCATGAACTGACAGGCTCATAATGTGTAAATGTACTGTTTTTTTCAAATCATGTTTAATGAAGTACATCATGGCAAAAAGAAAACTGCGGTACACATGATGACTGCCCACGCAATCTATGACAGGTGCAAAAGAAGAGAGCTAATCACTTCAATGAATAGGATTGATGTATCAACAAGTTATAATGACATAGTACGAAGCAAGAACTTATTAGCAGCTCATGCTGTAAAATCTTGTTAATTCAACAGCACACCACCTCCACGTCACTTTACAAGGAAAGGATTTACAATTGCTGCTCTTGATAATTTTGATTTTGAAGACAGCTCTTTTTTGTCTGGAACATCCAGCACACATGATACTGCCAAGGTGCTTTATTAAGACAGTACCAATGAAGTAGCTGCTGGAAAAAAAGCTGTGTCAGCTATACGCATAAAGAGACAATTCTGCAAACTTATAATCCAACTTCCTTGCCAATGTGTGCAAAATCACTACAAGCCATCAACACATCCCAGTCAACCAGAAAGCTTCACAGTGACTGGGGACATGGATTTTCTTCTACCTGATGCTTTGGTCTGCAAAGCTGTTTTGACAGAATTTTTCGTATTACTTATTCGGTGCAGACTGAGGGATGAAGAAAACCCAGTTCTACCATGGGCTAGAATTCATGCTCTGATCTCCCAGAATGCTGTACCATAGAAAAAGGTTGGGTTTTTACCTGTAATTCCATCTCCAGTCACAAATCATGCAACATTATGGACAGCTCTAAAAAGTTCCAATATGTGTATCCTCAGCTTGAGGACCAGCCTATTCTACCAATTGTCTCTGATTAAGGTGTTTTCCGTATCATAGCTGACATATTTATGAACAATCCAGTAGAATTTGACGATCTTTATTCAATGATAGGTGTTTTCCACATAACAAAAGTTGTGTTTCGGTGTGCAGGAAGTTATCTCAGTGTATGTGACATAGACAATGCACTTATTTATGCTCAAATCTTTGGAAGAAAACCTGTCCAATCAATATTGAGTGCAACTCATTATGTTCATTCCTTACAAAGTATTCTCATGATATCTGAGGCTATAAAACATTGCATTTGAATGCTTTCTGGAACAAGAATGACAAATTAGGTTTTGCATATCTTACCTCAGAAGTGAACAAGGCACAAAATGCACGTCATTCAAAAGAGATAATGCACAGCCAGGCAATGTTCAAAACACTTTCTTGAAAATCAGAAAACCTGAAAACCAAGTTTGTAGAGTTTGTCAAAGAATGTAAAGAAAAATCAGATCTTAGCTAGCACTGGGGAAATGTTTTACACATGATAGCTCAAGTTTAAAACTTGGTACATGCTGATCAGGAAAGTGATTGGGAGATGCACATGAAGACTGGGGAGTCACTGGTTACTGTGTTTAATGAATTCAATTTCATAAACTACCTTAGTTATGGGTCTTGGTATTTGGAAGAGTAAAGAAGCTAGAGTTGGAAAAACCAAAACTCTACAGAAACTTCATCCAAAGACATTTTGTGGTGAAA